>NC_057347.1:17046917-18407417 GCF_016509475.1 Prionailurus bengalensis | reverse complement strand
GAAAGGATTGTCTTCAAGGGAGAAGAGACTTGTGTGTTCTGTATGGTGAGATTAAATGTTACACCGCACTGCTGTTGCTGCCTCCCTGTCCTAGGCCCCCTGTTCGACCTCTCTGTCTCCCCTAAGCAGTGCATTACCCCCATCAAACTGGAAGGGTGGTCAACTTGGACGGTGGCCTGAACCCTAGGGAAGAGTTTGCAGACCATTCTACCTGGCAGCGTATCTGATTCATGCCATTTCTAACTCAGATCACTAGCTTCTACATGTGATTGAATTGTTTTACTTTTTCCCCTCAGACTATAACTCACACAGTTGTGGAAGAAATTTAGAGTTCTCTGGGAAAGATCCGTCTCTCTATCCACATCTCGCTTCTACTTTCAGGGATCCTACTGCTAAGGATTGTAATGTAACTGTGTACTCCCATCTTCAGGGGCTTTCTTATAAAGCAAGGTGGCAGTAAAATTCACTTTCTTGATCAGGATGTAAAGTATTCTATGATTCCAAAGTTTCTGTAATTAAATATAGTTGAAGTGATTATTCCAGTAGGTGCTTCCCCACACACACACCCGCATTGCATCAGTCCTTAAAATTACATTGAAAAATTACATCACTAGTATAGCTAGATGGCATTCTGACACTCTAAGGATTCTAGGATTTTCTAAAATAGAAAAGTCATCTTTTCCCCAAGTACGTTCCTGTTTTTTCTTGGTTGTATGTTCTAACTGTTGCACTTGTCTTAAAACCATCAAACCAGAATGGAGAATTTAACTTTCCCAAAATTTCTCCTTTGTTTCTCCATCCAAGTCTCTCTTATGAATGAAGTATAATTGTACACTTATGATGATGCCTTACTTATTAAATAGTGATATTCAGGAAGTTGTCAGCACAAGCATTCTTTTATAGGTCAAGAATATACTTCTTTTGAAAAAGTTAAAAAAGAATGGTAGTTACTTTACTGATTCAGAAGAATCCAGTTTAACTAGCATTCTGAACTTATACTGACTCACTAAAAATAGGGATTAGTGGGGCACCTGAGTGACTCAGTTGGTTAAGTGTCTGATTCTTGATTTCAGCTCAGGTCATGATCTCATGGTTCGTAAATTTGAGCCCTACATCGGTCTCTCCACTGACAGTGTGGAGCCTACTTGGGATTCTCTCGTGTGCTGTTTCTCTGCCCTCCCCCCCGCTTGTGCATGCATGCGTTATCTCGGTCTCTCAAAAATAAATAAACGTTTAAAAAAATAAAAATAGGAATTAGTTTTTGAAGAAGATGAGAAAATGCATAAGTCCTTGATTCTACTATGTAAAATTATAATTTTACATATGAGACAAAAGTATAATATACTTTACTTTTAGCCTAGTTTACATAATTAAACCTAGAAAGTGCAGGCTGACCAAAACTTTGGAGAACTGTTATTATCGTGACTCAATTGGTATAGACTTGAGTTTTTGAAAATGTGATGTTCTTAAATATTTTAAATCCTCCTACAGTATAGCCCCAGATCTCTAAACTAAGGGGTATAGTCAAAGGAGTGCTGAAGGAGGAGAAAATGTGTGTCAGTCATTGCATTTGGACTGAGAAGATTACCTGAACTTTAATATTGGAATTCTGACACCTAGACTTCGTAAGAGAAACCTTCAATTGTCCATTGATAAAAATTAGTAAAAAGCCTATGTAGATCTTGAAGACACTTCTCTAGTTCCCCATTCACACCTCTGTTTCCAAACAGCAGAGAGAAAAGAACATTGAGACATCTTCATTTTCTTCAATAAAGAAATGAGACCCTAATAAAAATTTACTTTTACTGGGGCACCTGGGTGGCTCAGTCAGTTGAGCGTCCAACTTCGGCTCAGGTCATGATCTCATGGTTTGTGAGTTCAAGCCCCATGTTGGGCTCTGTGCTGACAGCTAAGAGCCTGGAGCCTGCTTCAGATTCTGTGTCTCCCTCTCTCTCTGCCCCTCCCCTGCTCATGCTCTGTCTCTCTCTGTCTCAAAAATAAATAAAAACTAAAAAAAATTTTTTTTAATTTTTCTTAAATTTACTTTTACAAATCACTGAGGGAAACGGGCAGGGAAGCTGTTTAAGAAATCCCTTACTATTGGGGTGCCTGGGTGGCTCAGTTGGTTAAGCGTCCAACTTCAGCTCAGGTCATGATCTCACAGTTTGTGAGTTCAAGTCCCGCATTGGGCTGTATGCTGACAGCTCAGAGCCTGAAGCCTGCTTCGGATTCTGTGTCTCCCTTTCTCTGTTCCTTCCCTGCTCGCACTCTGTCTCTGTCTCTCTCTCTCTCAAAAATAAATAAAGGTTAAACAAAAAAAAATTTTTTTTAAAAGAAAAGAAATCCCTTATTATTAGCAGATAAAGAATCGTTTCCTTTTCTGTTAGAAAATAAGAGGTGCATTCTTCTCTGAGCAGTTGCCTTGTAGAATACATAAATCAGACACTGTGGGGTCTAAACAGCAGTAGGATGGAGACTTTCCCTTGTTTCATGCTTTGTTTTGTCTGCTGTGTCTTGTATGTTGCAGCACCATGTCTCATCACCACCATCTCCAGCCGTACTTGATGGTAGTTTTATTTTTCCATCTAATGGAATGGTACTTGGGCCAGTTGCTTGTATTTCGGTTTGGTTTGGGTTATAATTTAACTTATAAACCTGACACCAAGGTACAAGTACCATACTACAAGTTATTTTTATTGTGTAACTTCTGAAGACAGCTGCACAAAAGAATATTCAGATAGCAAGATATTTACTTGATTATGAACATTTGAAATTATACTAATGCTGTTCATAATTGGCTATTCTCCTAAGTGAAATTGTTTCCTTTATTAAGAAGATTTAGGGGGCAGCTGGTTGGCTCAGTCTGTTAAGTGTCCAACTCTTGATTTCGGCTCAGGTCGTGATCTCACAGTTTGTGAGATCAAGCCCTGTATTGGGCTCTGTGCTAAGCGTGGAGCCTGCTTAAGATTCTTTCTCCTTCTGCCCCTCTCCCCTGTTCACGCTCTCTCTCTCAAAGAAGAAGATTTAATAAATGAGTTACATTTGTATGTGTATTTATTTAATTTGTTTTCTTTGATTTGGCATTAGACAGGTCTTTTTTTACAGTTAAGTTTATAAACATTTTACATAGGTCATTTACTTTCTTTGAATTAAGATATGCTTAATTGCAGGATTAATTTGTTAGACTTGGTACTGTTTGTTAGGTGGAGAAGCAAGTTGTATTTCTTTTTTTTTTTTTAATTTTTTTGTTTTGTTTTAGAGAGAGAGCATGAGCAGGGGAGAGGGGCATTTGGATGGAGGGAGGGCTAGAGAGAGAGAGAGAGAAAGAATCTTAAGCAGGCTCCATGCTCAGTGTGGACACTTAACCAACTGAGCCACCCAGATGCCCTATATTTCATTTTTATAAATGAATTATCCTTACTTGATTTGAATATATGAACCTACTTGTAAAACATTATTTTAAGGTAGGCACAATAAATTATTAGCCTTGAGTAACTAGTAGTAATTTGTTCTTTTCAGTTTGAAATTACCTGTAGTTGTGAAACTATTAGACATCTTTTTATCTGATGCTGATGTGGTTGTAATGACAGATGCTCATACATGTTCACTGTCTTCGAGTAAGATAATTGACTTTAAATTTTAGCAACTAGGAGACCATTGAAGATATATTACTTTTCAGTTGTGATTCCTGCCTTTGTTAGTATCCTTGACAGATTCGAATTTCTATTTTATGTTATAGTGAATGTGGTCTGGATTTAAATTTGTCAGGACTTAATAAGGATCCTAGCCCTTTTCTTTTTCCTTTAACTGAATATTTACAAGGTATACCTGACTAGTTGACAAAGCTTTATTTCTTGGCACTTTGCATTTGCCAGGTCTGTAATTTTTTTTTTTAATTTTTTTTTCAACGTTTATTTATTTTTGGGACAGAGAGAGACAGAGCATGAACGGGGGAGGGGCAGAGAGAGAGGGAGACACAGAATCGGAAAAAGGCTCCAGGCTCTGAGCCATCAGCCCAGAGCCTGACGCGGGGCTCGAACTCCCGGACCGCGAGATCGTGACCTGGCTGAAGTCGGACGCTTAACCGACTGCGCCACCCAGGCGCCCCATGTAATTTTTTAAAGTGTTGACAGATTTTTAACAGATTAATCTTCCTTAGAACTAGAAATGACCTAACCCCACACCCTGCCATTTTCTTTTTACAGATAAGGAATCAAGGCCCAAATAATACAAACCTAGAAAGTGTATACTAGAACCTTCTGTTACTCCTTTATCACAGAGCATACTGTCAGTAAATTATTAAAATAACTAATTAAATTTGTGGAAATGAGACAGTTGCTCATGTCACATTTTTGTGATAATACTATTTTGTGGTAATACTGAGTCTAAATTTTCTTTTCTTTTTTATTAGTCATCATAAGAGTTAAATAGAAACTATAGCCTCATATGCCCAAAGTAGTATAAAACAGGGCAGGAGTGATTAATTCTTTTTCTTCTAATGATAGAAATATGACTATTATGGTAGTTATTAGTTACTAGTTTGTATCATAACTCCCACAAGTGGAGGGTAAACGTGAAAGGTACTGGCATAGAATGCGGTAAAGGGGAACAATACCAACATTGAGTATGTCATACATCAGTAAGGATACGTGTATGTTATTGGTCACATTTTAATTGTATGGACATTTCATTTAACTAGTCACCTATTGTTGGACATACAGGGCTTTTTTTTCTTAATTATTTGTCATGATTATGAAAAGCGTTCCAGTGCCATTTTTGTATATAGTCTTACTTAGTCTGACTATTTCTGTAGTGAAAATTCCTAGAACTAGAATTGCTGGGTCAAAAAGTCCACTTATTTTTCAAGAGTTTATGTATACATTGCCAAATTACTCTATAGAAATATTGTACTAATTAGTGCCTTTCAACGGTAGTATAATTTTTGCTAAGTCTGTGGAGGAAAATATAACTCATGGTTCAATGTTAATGTCATTCCTTTTATTGATGAAGTAGAATACCATTTCCTTCATTTTTTTATTTTTTTAAATTACAGTTATGTTTACATACAATAAAATCCACTCATTTTAATTACACAGTTTGTTGAATTTTGGTGGTTGCATACATTTTGGTAGTTATATACAGTTGTGCAACCACTACCACAGTCAAGACCAAGAATGGGTCTCTAACCCCGAAAAGTTTCTTCCCGTGCCTTTGTAGTTGGTCCCCATACATAACCCCTGGCTACCACTGATCTGCTTTCTGTCACTGTAGTTTTGTCTTTATTCTGGAGTCTCAAATGGAATCATATAGTAGATGGTCTTTTGTATTTGGCTTCTTTTAGCATAATGTTTTGAAATTCATGCACATTGTTTTGTTTAATAATGTTTCGCCTGTTGGGGCGCCTGGGTGGCTCAGTCAGTTGAGCGTCCGACTTCGTCTCAGGTCATGATCTCATGGCTTGTGAGTTCGAGCCCCATGTCGGGCTCTGTGCTGACGGCTCAGAGCTCGGAGCCTCTTCAGATTCTGTGTCTTTCTCTCTCTCTATGCCCCTCCCCTGCTCACACTGTCTCTGTCTCTCAAAAATAAACATTAAAAAAATTGTTTTTTAAATAATGCTTCACTTGTTTGTAATATTGTGTTGTGTTCCATAATATGGATGCATTAAAATTTATTCATCACTTGATGGGCTTTTGGATTGCACATTTTTTTTTATTTTTTAAGTAGGCTCCATGCCCAGCATGGAGCCCAATGCAGGGCTTGAACTCACAACCCTGAGAGCAAGTCAGACACTTAATCAAAAGAGCCACCCAGACGCCCCAGAGATTGCACATTTTTGTCTCTCATATGAAACATGTTGCTGTAAACTAATGTGTACAAGTCTTTGGATATATATTTTCATTGCTTTTGGATAAACACCTAGAAGTGGAATTGTTGGGTTACATGTGAAGAATATACGTAAATTTATAAGGTACTGCCATACTGTTTTCCAAAGTGTCTCTCTACACTATACAATTCCACGAGTAATGTATGAGAGTTAAGTTGCTTCAGATATTCACTAGCACTTATTGTCAGTCTTTTTTCCTCTAGAGCTTACGTTTTATTGGAACAAACACTCATAATTACAATATAGTGTGATTAGTTCTAAAAATGTCAATCTTTTTAAACATTAGCCATTTTAGTGGGTGCGTAGTGGAATTTCACTGTGGTTTTAATTTGCATTTCTTTGAATATCTTCATGGGCTTATTCTCCATCTGCATATCTTTTATAAAATGTGCATATCTTTTGCCCATTTTTAATTGGATTATTAGTCTTTTTACTACTGGGTTGAAGGAGAGATATATATTCTAGCTACAAGTCTTTTGTTAGATGTTCTTAAAAATATATTCTTCCATTTGGTGGCTTGCCTTTTCATTTTCTTAAGTTTATTTGGAAGAGCAAAAGGTTTTAGTCTTGGTGGAGTCCCATTTCATCGTTAAAAATTTTTTTTAAGTTTATGTACTTAGAGCAAGCAGAGAGAGGGTGAGAGAACGAATCCCAAGCAGGCTCTGCACTGCCGGTGTGGAGCCCAATGCAGGGCTCAAACTCACGAACTGTGAGATCATGACCTGAGCTGAAATCTAGAGTCCAGACACTTAACCAACTGAGCCACCTGGGTACCTCTTTTTCTTGTATAGCTTGTGCCTCTTTGTGTCCTAAGAAATCTTTGCCTAACCCAAAGTCACAAAAATTTTCTATTTTGCTTTCCTGAAAGTAAATAGCTTTAGTTGTTACATTTAGGTCTGTGATCAATTTTGAATTACTTGTGTCTATAGTATGAGATAGGGGTCAAGGTTCATTGTTCTCCATTGGTTCTCTCATTGTTCCAGCACCACTGTTTGAAAAAATTCTTTCACTCTATTACCTTGGCCCCTTCATTGAAAATCAGTTGACATATCCATTTGTGTCTGCTTTTGGACTCTACTCTGTTGTTTTATGGCTATATGTCTATCATTATGCCAATATCAGACCATCTTGGTTTCTGTAACTTTGTAATAAGTCCTGAAATCAGGGAGTGTAAGTCCTTCAACTTTGTTTTTCAAAATTGTTTTGCATATTCTAGGTCTTTTTTGTCTTTCCATATGAATTTTATTTTTTTAACTTTTTTAATGTTTATTCTTGAGAGAGAGAGAGACAGAGAGACAGAGACAGAGACAGAGCATGAGTGGGGGAGGAGCAGAGAGAGAGGGAGACACAGAATCTGAAGCAGGCTCCAGGCTCTGAATGGTCAGCACAAAAAACCCACAGACTGCGAGATCGTGACCTGAGCTGAAGTCGGACACTTTACCGACTGAGCCACCCAGGTGCCCCATTTCCATATGAATTTTAAAATCAACCGTTGATTTCTTCAATAAAGTCTGCAGGACTTTTGATTGGGATTGCATTGACTCTAACAATAACTTTTGGAAGGTTTGCTATTTGAACAATATTAAGTCGTTAAAGCCAGTGAACATGAATCCATGGGCATGGTATTTCTCTTTACTTAGGTTGTCTCTCATTTTTCTTTGCAGTGTTTTGTAGTTCTCATTGTATAGATCTTGCACATCTTTCCATTAAATTTATTCATAAGTATATTATTTTTCCTATTTTATTGTAAATGGGTTATTTAAAATTTTTATCTTCTAATTGTTCATGGCCGGTATATACAGATAGAGTTGAATTTTGTATATTAACCTTATATCCTGGAACTTTGCTACATTAATTATCATAGTTTTTGTGTTTTTTTAAATGTTTGTTTATTTTTGAGAGAGAGAGATAGAGTGAGGGCAGGGAAGGGGCAGAGAGAGAGGGAGACACAGAATCCAAAGCAGGGTCCAGGCTCTGAGCTGCCAGCACAGAGCCCAGTGTGGGGCTCGAACCCACCAACCATGAGATTGTGACCTGAACTGAAGTCAGACGCTTAATTGACTGAGCCACCCAGGCACCTCTAATTGTAATAGTTTTGTTGAAGGTTCCGTAAAGTTCACTACATGAATGATCATGTCATCTGTCAATGAGGACAACTTTACTTCTTAAATTTTAACCCATTGCCTTTTATTTTTCCCCTTATTGCATTGGCTAGGTACTCCAACATACTATTAAATAGTAGTGCTGAGAGTGGACATCCTTGCCTTTTTCCAGATCTTAGAAAACACAGAGCCTTTCATCATTGAATATTATTTTACCTGTCAGTTTTCATCTGGTTGAGGAAATTATCATCTACCTTTCATCATGAAAACAGTATTGAATTTTGTCACGTGCTTTTTCTGCATTTATTCAAATGATTGTGTTCTTTTTCTCTTTTATTCCAATATGGCTAATTGCATTGATTTTCAGAAGTCAAACCAATGTTGCATTCCCAGGTTAAGCCCCACTTAATTGTGATGAATTTTCCTTTGTATATACCACTGGATTCAATTTGCTAACACTTTGTTAAGGATTTTTGCTATTTATGTGTTTTCTTGTGATGTCCGTGTCTGCTTTGATCTTAGGACAATACTGACCTTATAAAATGAATTAAGTATTATTTCCTTCTCCTTTTTTTTCTGAAAGAGTTTTTAGAATTGATTCTGTTTTTTATACCAAGGAAGCCATCTGTGTCCTCAGTTTTCCTTAAGGAAAGTTTTAAAATTATGAATGCAGTGTCTTTAATTGATACAGGGTTATTCAGGTTATCTGTTTCTTCTTCAGTCACTTTTGATCATTTGCGTCTTTCAAGGAATTTGCCCATTTCACCTAAGTTGCTAAATTTATTAGTGTGAAAGTTTTTATAATATTTCCTTGTACTTTTAATAGCTATGGGATCTTTAATGATATACCCTTATTCATTCCTGATACTGATAAATTGTGGCCTCTTTTACTCTTTCTTTTTTTCTCCCTTGACCAGTATTGCTAGAGGATTAATAATTTTATCAGTCTTTTTAAAGAACCACCTTTGGTTTCATCGATTTTTGTTGATTGTTTTTCTTTAATTAATTTCTGCTCTTATCTTAATTATTTCTTTCCTGTTTATTTTGGATTTCATTTGCTATTCCTTTTCTAGCTTCTTAAGGTGAAAATTCAGGTTGTTGTGTTTGCTCTGTGGAATTTTCATTATTCTTCAGTGCAGAATATTTTCAAATTTCTCTCGTGATTTCTTCTTTGACTCACTGATTATTTAGAGGTATGTTGTTTAATTGGCAGATATTTGTGTTTTTCTCTTGATCTTAGTGTTAGAGATTTCTAATTTAATTCCATGTGACCAGAGAATATTTTTTATATGATTAATCTTTTGGAATTATTGAAACTTGTTTTACAGCTTAGGATATATGGTCCATCCTGGTAAACATAGTATATGCTTTTGAAAAGAATATCTGTTCTGCTGTTTTGTGGTCTGATGTTCTCTAAATACCAATTAAGGAAAGGTCAGATATGTCTTTTGTGATGTTTTTGTCTAGCTGTTCTGCCAATAAAAGAGATTAAAATCACAATTGTAATTGTGGAATTGCCTACTTCTATCTTTAGTTCTGTAAATTTAGCTTCATTTATCTGAAGTTCTGTTAGTGGACACATACATACTTATGATTGATGTCTTCCTAATGAAATGCTCTTTAATGTATATAAAATGTCTCTCTTTGTCCTGTATAAATTTTGTCTTGAAATCTGTTTGACCTAATATTAATATAAACCGTACCAGACTTCTTATGCTTATTATTTACATGATGTATCCTTTTCCATTCATTTACTTTCAGCCTGTCTTGATGGTGAGACTGTATCTCTTACAGACAGCATATAGTTGGGTATTGTTTTATTATCCATTCTGACAGTGTTTGCCTTTAATTGGAAGTTTTAGTTCATTAATGTTTAACATAATTAGTGATATGGTAAGGTTTGAGTTTACCATTTTATTGTTTGTTTTCTATCATCTCTTGTTTCTTTTTTTGTTTTTGTTCTGAAGCTCCTTTTTGCCTGCTGCCTCACTTTGGGATCATTTGAACCATATTTTTAGAATTCTATTTCAATTTTCCTTTTGCCTTTTTGGCCATACTTCTTTTTTTTTTTTTTTTTACTATTTTTTTTTTTCAACGTTTATTTATTTTTGGGACAGAGAGAGACAGAGCATGAATGGGGGAGGGGCAGAGAGAGAGGGAGACACAGAATCAGAAACAGGCTCCAGGCTCTGAGCCATCAGCCCAGAGCCTGACGCGGGGCTCGAACTCACGGACCGAGAGATCGTGACCTGGCTGAAGTCGGACGCTTAACCGACTGCGCCACCCAGGCGCCCCTTGGCCATACTTCTTGGCATTATGTTTTTAGTAGTTGCTCCAGGGATAGCAGTATACATCCTTATCTTTCCACAGCTCACCTGCTATTAATAATGAACTTTTCAGAAAATATCACAGTCTTGGCAATATGGTTTCCAAAACATCTTCTCCTTTATGGTGTAGCTATTATATGTAATGCATTTTGAGCCCCAAGGAGTCATTTTGTCAGGTTTTCTCCAAAATTTTGTTAGAGTGTTAATTGTAATTTTGTTCAATTTACAGATGAATCAGTAATTTACATGCTAATAAGATTTTCCCACTTAATTATGGCTTTGTAAGACCACTTGAAAACTTAGGGCTAAAAAAAACCATACTTGTGAATCTGTAGTCTGATGAGGACTTAGTGGGGATAGTTAGTTGCTACTTCAGTTGAGGTCAGCCTGGACAGCTCTAAGGCTGAAGGTTGGAGTCACCTAAAAGCTTCCTTCCTCAACATAAATGGTGCCTAGGCTGGAACAGCTAGGGCTCCTCATGTATCTCTGGTCACTTCAGCATGGTGGCTACAGGACAGCCAGGCCTCTTACAACGTAGCTCATCTCCAAGGGTCAAAAGAGAATTTTGTTGGATTAGTTTATGTTTGGGGCAATTTTAGCATTTGAATAACATTATTTGTCACAGGCCTCCCCCAGATTCAGGGGAAGAAGAAAGGGCCCTTCTCTCCTAAAAGCAATGGTAAAGTTTTGAAGACTTCCATTAGTAATGTAGGATTGGTGGCCATTTTTGGAATATAAAGTCTGCTATACTCTTTCAGGAATGTTTAATTCTAAGTTTGTTTATTCAAGTTGTCTTTTGTGGTTTTTGGTAAAATGTTGCATTTTTATATATTTGTATTTATCTGTTACCTATCTGTCCCTCATCCTTTATTAGATTTATTCCTGTGTTATCTTGGATCTTTGAGGATCTTTTTTCCATATTACTAGTTTTTTCATCTTTAGTATGATTTTGACATTGAAAAAGGCTTTCTTTGTAAAGCAAAGTAGTAGAAAACTTCTAATATTATATAGATTTATTCTGCTTGCATGTGCTATACAAACTCTTCAGAGGACTTTTAAGCTATATACTTAAAAGTTGCCATTTGAGGGGCATCTGGCTGGCTGAGTCAGTAGAGCATGTGACTCTTGATCTCAGGGTTGTAAGTTCATGCCCCACACTAGGTGTAGAGGTTACTTAAAAATAAAATCTTTAGGGGTGCCTGGGTGGCTCAGTTGGTTAAGCATCTGACTCTTGATTTTGGCTGGGGTCATGATCTTACGGTTCCTTGGATCTAGCGTTGTGTTGGGCTCCATGCTGAGAGCGTGGAGCCTGCTTGGGATTCCTTCACTCTCTCTCTGCTCCTCCCCTGCTTGCATTCTTTGTCTCTCTTAAAATAAATAAATAAACTTTTTTTTTTTTTTAATAAAATAAAATCTTCAGGGCCTTCTGCAGGGCCTGCTTGGGATTCTCTCACTCTCTTTCTGCCCCTTCCCACTCCCATGTGCGTGTGCTCTCTCTTTTAAAAAATAAATTAAAATAAATAAAATCTTGGAGAAAAAGAAACCTTGCCATTTGAAAAGGAAAATACCGCTTTTGGCTTTTGGTCCAACATCAGGGAGCTTAGAAGTTGCCTCAACAATGGTGAAGTGGAGGGAATTTTATTTTACAATATGTGATTCTTACTTTGTTTCCTGAAAACTTATATATAGTGTTAAAAATGTTGTGTGAGAAGAGTGACAAGGGTGAATCCTAGGTAGGTCCCTGGAAAAAAAGAAAGTTTAGTAAACTAGCCACCATTGAGACGATGCATCACGTCCCTTTTTAGTGTGAGTTAAAATCTTTTTGCACTCAACTTTCTAAGATTATGCTTTACCCTTTTTTCTGAACTATAGAACTTTCCTCATGTTAAAAATTTTTTTGAAATTTGTTTTTATTCAGTCATATATTAAAAATCGTTCAACAAGGGCTTCTTCAGATAGTCACTGGGTATTTAAAATCGTAAAGATTTAATTAAGGGAATTTTTCATGTGTACTCATGGTTGAAGTAATAATGGATTTGGAAATATGCTTTGATTTTAAATTTTATCTGCTTATCAAATTAATATGTCAGTTGAACTTTTGAAGCTAAATTCTGAATAAATAATTTTGAAAACAGGCAAAAACGAACATCTTCTTAAACTTAGCAGGTTTGTAGGTTAAAGTTCCAAGGGGAATAGTTTTAAGATTAATAAGCTCTTAGAAGAATTTTCTGACCACTTTACCTGCTAATTTTTTGACTCATACATTTATCATTTTGTGTTGTATTTGCTATTTAAATTAGTGAAATGCTTCAGAATTCCCTTTCAACTTGAGATTCCCTGTTGACCCTTTGTTTAAGTGATGAATGTTTCCTGCCTGGTGTTCACTTTATTACATTGTTCACCAAAACTGCTATAGTCTCTAAGTGCAGACAGGCATTTTGATATAGGGTCTTGGAATAGAGCTTTTCTACCTTCTCCTCATTTAGACCTTGGCACCTGATTATTTCTCTGGTTTGTTTCTCCTGGGGATTTGTGTGACCAGTAACAAATTGCTATATATAAACATTCATTTTTACTTTACCGTAGTGGAACTTTTCCAGTCAATGAAAGACAGGCACTAAGTTTTAGTTACCTTTATTTGATGTTTTAAGTGATAGTTTTCAGATAGACTGTTTTGGCCAACAAACCTGACATTTCTCATCCTCATGACTTTGATGATTGGTTTCATCTTTCCTGAAGTGAAACTAAGAACAAGCAGAGCAAGGCTTTCAAGGAGAGATTCAGGATCCATGTGGAAGTAATTTGCATTTATTTGGTAGGAGGTGGTAGTAATAGTCTTGAAATCTTTTTATATGGAACCCTATAGGTTCAGGAAAGCCTTTCTTTTTTCCTGGGATGGTATTTTGGATTTAAGTGGCAAAAGAAAGAAGCTAAGAACAATCTGATGCTGTCCTAGTTCTAAATCTATTTTATGGTTTTCTTATGGCCACCTTCTCTGAACTCCCACTACTGAAACTGTTGCACCATTGAATCTCACTTTAGTTCTGCTTGATTTAAAACCATACGTTTTTCTGGTGGTTTTGTTAAGTGTTTCTGTCCTCAGTAGAATGCCAGGCAGCAGACCATTTTCCTGTATTCAGCCATATTTTGCATGACTGTCTCTGATTGCTACTTTGAATCTTCACCTTGGTTCAAGGTTTTCTGTCTTAGTCAAAGGGAAAGGAAATAGGCACCTCCTTTCACCCAATGCAGCCTTTCAAATTCATATCCCAAAGGAGGATTAAAAATCCTCCTACCCTGTAATATACACCTGAAATTCTAGCTGTGGTAAAACAGGTGGCTTCTCTAACCTGGCTAATGAGCTGTAGCTGAAGCAAATGCATCCTTCCTTACCTGAGATTTTATAGTTTGCAATTTTAGAAATCTATATATTATACTAACCTACATATACGTATATATGTGTGTGTGTATATATATTTTATATTTATATTTTTTAACCGGTAATATAAAATATATAAATTTGTCTATGATCCAAAGGCTGGTATGCTTCAGATCTAAACCTGGGATGGTGTTTTTAATCTCCTTCCTCTAGCTGGCTCTCTCTTCAAGTGTGAGAAAATATAGATTATCCTTCAAAGGGTTGCCAGTGTCATTTGCTGGTAAAAAACAGATTTGAGAAAAAGTGAGGTCTCAGTCATCAGATACATCCCTGCCGGGTGTTTGAGCAGCCAGATCCCGTTACCCCTTAAGTGAGGCATGAAGAAGACCTGATAATTTACCCATAGATGGACCATAGAAAAAAGCCCTTGTTATCTCTTACTAGCCACATTTGAGCCCCCTCCCCCAATCTTCCCAGGTGGGACTGGGGTAGACATAGTTAGCTAATCAATGATCACTTTGCTCATTTAGAGCCATTTTGCTCCCTGCATCATGCCGGCAGGCTTCAGTGCACAGAGCCAAGGCCGCGTACAGCCCTGTGTTAGACACCAACGTATGAAAAAATTTACTGTTTGCAATGTTTGATGTTCCTATTGTGGGTGATTTACTTAATTTCCTTTATTGTTCTGTTTAAAATAACTAAAAATCAGAGGCAGAATAAATTACAATATATGCCATTGCATTTTTTCCAAATATGTTTTCCACAGTTTATCCTACATCTAAAGTGTTTGTATTGTGGTTGAAGAACCTACCATAAAGTATATAGAATAATGATTTGTGCACCTCACTGTACCTATTTCATTGAAAACATACTTCAAGGGGTGCCTGGGTGGCTCAGTTGTTTAAGCGTTGGATTTCAGTTCAGGTCATGATCTCATGGCTTGTGAGTTCAAGCCCTGCGTCGGACTCTGTGCCAACAGCTCAAAGCCTGGAGCCTCCTTTGGATTCTGTGTCTCCCTCTCTCTCTGTCCCTCCCCGCCTCATGCTCTGTTTCTCTCTCAAAAGTAATTAAACATTAAAAAAAAAGAAAACATACCTCAGACAAGACTGATTCCTTAATTTTTTTTTTACTTTTTAGAATGTTTTTGCATATTCAGAAAGTATCCTCAACTAAAATAGCATGCTTTAGGGGCACCTGAGTGGCTCAGTCAGTTGAATGTCCCTAAAGCATGCTTAGTTGTGGGATTGAGGGTGGTGGGATTGAGCCCCATGTCAGGCTCTGTGCTGAGTGTAGAGCCTACTTAAGATATTCATTCATTCATTCTCTCTCTCTCTCTCTCTCTCTCTCTCTCTCTCTCTCCTCTCTCAATTAAAAAAAATTAGGGGTGCCTGGGTGGCTCAGTCGGTTAAGTATCTGATGTCAGCTCAGGTCATGATCTCACCACTCATGAGTTCGAGCCCTGTGTCAGGCTCTGTGCTAACAACTCAGAGCCTGGAGCCCGCTTCAGATTGTCTGTCTCCCTCTCTCTCTGCCCCTCCCCTGCTCATGCTCTGTCTCTCTTCTCCTTCAAAATAAATAAACATTTAAAAAAATGTTTTTGATAAAAATTTTAAAAAATAAAATAGAATGCTTTATGTTTATGGGTGAAATACTGTTTTCCTGTACATTATCATTTTAAAATAATTTCTAGTTCATATATAAGGAAAAAATATATATATAGTATTTATCCCAAAATTTCATTTGCAAAATTGGGATATATCTTACACAGTGTGCTGCTTCTATGCCAGCAGATGTGTTCCAGATTACTAACAGGAAAGCAAAACCTAATAAATGTAACAGCTATATACCAAGAATACTTGAGTAGGAGACAATATCTCACCATCAGAATTTCAGTTCACATGAACCAACAATTAACTGCTCTCTAATAAAATAAGTTTTTGAAATAATGAAATATGCTTTATTTTAAATGCACAAATTTGAATACACACCATTTCTTCATAAACATTTTCAGCCCAAATTTTATATACAGCACCCTCAGATTATGGTGCAATAATATTAGAAATGAGTAGCAAAACATAGCATGTTTTCAACTAGATGAAAAAGGGAAAGACACACCTACACTACTTGAAAGACATTTGAAAACCCCGTTATCAATTATTCAGGTCATAAGCCTGGCAAAGCTAAGCTTAAGAGTTTTATTCAACTCTATATGCCTATTTCAACAGGAAAAAATATATATATATGCATATATTATATAAATATATACAATAGACTAGTTAATCTCAAAAAGATCTAAGAAAACAGGAATAATGTAGATAAAATTAAGATGAGAACTACTGAGATGAATAATTTTTTTATAAAAACTGAGAAACTAGACTATAAAAATTTTAAACACTACACTAGATACTTTGAATAAGTCAGTTGCAATAGGAAACCCAAGAAAATTTTCCCAGATCACTGGTGAATATTTTTCAACATATAATACCTATATCATATAAATAGTTATTAAATACTGAAGGATACTGGTTTATTTTGTAAGGCAGTTAGATATGGTGTTTGATAAGGCCAAACATAAAAATGAAGACTAATCTTATTGATGAACATAGATGAAAAAACTATAAATAAAATAATGAAATGGGACATAAAAGGTATTTAACATTTAAAAAAAATATGCACCATGACTGCGTGAAATTTAGTGTAGAAATTCAAGATTGCTTCTGTGTAAGGAAAACTATTAACATAATTCTTTTCATTATTAAGAGAAACAGTAAAATCAATTAAACCAACATTCATTGACCTAGGATAGAGAAAGTATTGTTCTAGGCATTGGAAAGTTTTAAAGATACATATAGTAGAGTCTTTGCTCCTAAGGATTTATAATGTAGTAAATTTCAAAAGAAATTTAGTGGACATCATGATGTCCCCACAATATTTTTAAATATTCTAAAAATAGTTTATAAAAATCAACACCCATTTCTGACAACTCTAAAAAGTATAAAGGGAAATCATTTTTCTATATATATTTGTAACTGAAAGTCAACATTAACCAAAGCTAAAAAGTAGAGGCATCTTCTATTACAAAAATAAATGAAGCAAATGCTGTCTGTTATCAAATATCAGCCAATGTATAAATGTAAGACAAAACAAGGTACAGATATATGCAAGAAGCAAATTAAATTATAACAATGTAAATGATAGTTATATACCTAGAAAACTTAAAAGAATTCAACGGCATAACAGTTGAATCTAGGGAAGTTACAAATTTTAAATTAAAAGTATGTTACTATATTTTAATGATAGATTATATAACAGTGTGTGTGTATTTACAGTGGTACACATTAAATACTTAGATTAATGTATGTGTATGTGGAAAATAAAACTTCAGTGGCAAGTGAAAAAAGAAGTTTGAATAAATGGAAAGTTATACCTTGGCTAATGGGAAAGCCAAATGTAGTAAAATCCCCTGTTCACTATGTTTGTTTGTTTGTTTACTTTAAGATAGACATATCTTTATTTTTTTAATTAATTATTTTTTAAATTTACACCCCAGTTAGCATATAGTGCAACAATGATTTCAGGAGTAGATTCCTTAATGCTAACCCTTACCCATTTAGCCCATCCCCCCTCCCACAACCTGTCCAGCAACCCTCTTGTTTGTTCTCCATATTTAAGAGTCTCTTATGTTTTGTCCCCCTCGCTGCTTTTATATCGTTTTTGCTTCCCTTTCCTTATGGTCATCTGTTTTGTATCTTAAATCCCTCATATGAGTGAAGTCATGTGATGTTTGTCTTTCTCTAATTTCACTTAGCATAACACCCTCCAGTTCCATCCATTTAGTTGCAAATGGCAAGGTTCCATTCTTTTTGATTGCCGAGTAATATTCCATTGTGTGTGTGTGTGTGTGTGTGTGTGTGTGTGTGTGTGTGTGTGTGTGTGTATCACATCATCTTTATCCATTCATCCACAGATGGACATTTGGACTCTTTCTATACTTGGGCTATTGTCAGTAGAGTTACTGTAAGTAAACATTGGGGTGCATGTGCCCGTTTGAAACCACACCTGTACCCCTTGGATAAATACCTAGTAGTGCAATTGCTGGGTCGTAGGGTAGTTCTATTTTTAACTTTTTGAGGAACCTCCATAGTTTTCCAGAGTGGCTGCACCAGTTTGCATTCCCACTAGCAGTGCAGAAGAGATCTCTCTCCACATCCTTGTCAACATCTGTTGTTGCCTGAGTTGTTAATGTTAGCCATTCTGACAGGTGTGAAGTGGTGTCTTATTGTGGTTTTGATTTGTATTTCCCTGATGATGAGTGATGTTGAGCATGTTTTCATGTGTCGGTTGGCCATCTGGATGTCTTTGGAGAAGTGTCTATTCATGTCTTTTGCCTATTTCTTCACTGGATTATTTGTTTTTTTGGATGTATATTAGTATATTTAATATTTAGCCAAGTAAGATACTGACATATTTTTTTTAATGTTTTTATTCATTTTTTTAAGAGAGAGAGCATGATCAGGGGAGGGGCAGAGAGAGAGGGAGACATAGCATCCAAAGCAGGCTCCAGGCTCTGAGCTGTGAGCACAGAGCCTGACATGGGGCTTGAACCCACAAACTGCAAGATCATGATCTGAGCCAAAGTCTGCTGCTTCACTGACTGAGCCACCCAAGCGCCCCAAGATACTGACATATCTTAAAGCCTTGCCACGAGGATCACCTGGGAGTTTGTTATAAATGCAGAATCTCAATTCCTCACCCCAGATGTAGTGACTCAATCTACAGTTTAAGATTTTAAGAATCCCAGGTGATTCTTATGTACATTAAAATTATAAATGCACTGTTTAAAGCAGTAGTTCTTGAATCTTGATAAAAGTCAGACTCAGCTGGGAGCTCTTAAAAATACAAAGTTTTAGGCCTTGACACAAGTTTAATGAAATAGAATTACTTTGGTTTTTGTGTTTCTTTTCCTAAAGCCCACCAGTTGATTCTAATATGCTAAATTTGATGGTAGCTGCTTGAAAGAATTTGATAAAACAGAAGTAAAGTATATATGAAAAAGTTGTAAGACCTATTAAGTGGTAATTATCACATAGTATTGGTTGAAAAATAAACAAGTAAACCACAGAACAAAGTAGCAGTTCCAAAAATTGTTTCATGGTTTATTGTTATAAGCCAATACCTCGTTGCATACATTATAGGAATTTCCAAACGAATTAAAGTTAAACAAAACACCGATATAAAAAGAAAAAGGGAGAAAGAAATGTCAATTTTTCTGTATTTCTTTGAAGAAGTGGTTAATATGCGATCTATGTGGATAAATGGAAAACTAAATATCAAGGGAAGAAACTAGACAACATAAAATCAGAATATTATAAACTGCTTATATTCTGAGGTGACTGTTTTAACAGCTGCAGTGAGGCATGGTTTATATACCATAAAATTCACCCATGATGAGTACAGTAGTCCCCCATTATCCACAGGGGGTGTGGTATGTTCCAAGACCCCAGTAGATGCCTGAAACTGTAGATAGTACCAAGCCTTATATATATTATTTTTTCCTGTACATACACACCTAGGATAAGGTTTATGTTTAAATTTTTTCAGCTTTTTAAAAGTTTTTATTTAAATTCCAGTTAGTTAACAAATACTGTAATATTAGTTTCAGGTATAGGGTTTCAGTTATAAATTAGGCATAGCAAGAGATTAACAGCAACTAATAATAAAAATAGAATAATTATACTGTAATAAAACTTTATGTAAATGTGGTCTCTCCCTTTCTCTCAAAATATTGCACTGTATTTATCCTTCTTGTGATGATAAAATGCCTACATGGTGACATGGAGCTAGGCAAACGACAAAGGTAGGCATTGTGATGTAGCTTTAGGCTACTATATTGACCTTTTGACATTATGTCAGAAGAAGGGTCATCTGCTTCCAGACAGCAGCTGACCGCAGGTACGTGAAACTGTGGATAAAAGGGAACTACTATACGTAATTCAGTGAGTTTTTAGTAAATTTCACTGTTGTGCATTCATCACCACAACCCGATTTCAGGACATCTTGTCACCTCAAGAGAGATTTCACTGTTTACAGTCAATCCCGCATTCCTCTCCCAAACCTGAGCGGCCACTGCACTGCGGTGCTTTCAGTCTCTGTAAATTTGTCTTTTCCAAAATTTTTTGTAAATGGTGTCATACATTATGTGGTCTTTTGTATCTGGCATCTTTCCCTTAGCATAATGCTTTTGAGGTTTATCCATGCTTAATAAAGTAGTAGTTTGTTCCTTTTTATTCTGTGGCATAGGTGGACCACAGTTTGTTTCTCCACTCACTGGTTGGTGGATTTGGCCCCAGTTTGGGGGTATAATACTGCTATGAATATTGACATGTAAGTCTTTGTGTGAAGAAATGTTTTCGTTTCCCTTGTGTAAACACATAAGAGGGGCGCCTGGGTGGCTCAGTCGGTTAAGCGTCTGACTCTTGATTTCAGCTCAAGTCATGATCTCACAGGTTTGTGGGTTTGAGCCCCACGTTGGGCTCTGAGCTGACTGTGCAGAGCCTGCTTGAGATTTTGTCTCCCTCTCTCTCTGCCCCTTACCCCCTCATGTTCTCTCTCTTTCTCTCTCTCTCTCAAAAATAAATTTAAAAAAATTAAAAAATGAATATGTAAGGATGGAGTTGCTGAGTCATATGTACATTTATTTTAACCTTTTAAGAAACAGCCAAACTGTTTTCCAAAGTGCCTGTTCCATTTTACATTCCCGTCAGTGATATATGAAGATCCTAGTTTTCATTGGGATTGCATTGAATCTCTAGGTCACTATGGGAAGAATTGTGAGTTTTCTAGTTAATGTTATGAAATGTTCGTCTGTTTAAACCTTCTCTAATTTATCTCAGCATTGTTTTTAGTAGTTTGCAGTCTGTACATCTTACAGTTCCATTAAATTTATTCTCCATATATTTTATTCTTTTTTGATGCTGTTGTGAATGAATTCTTAATTACATCTTCAGATTGTTCATTGCTGGTATATAGAAAAGCAATGAGTTTTTGTGTAACGATCAGGTATCTTGCAACCCTGATAAACCTGATTATTAGTTCCAGTAGTATTTTGTGTATTCCTTAGGATTTTCTATATAGAGGATCATGTTATCTACAAATAAAATCAGTTTTATTTTTTCTTCAGTTTAGATACCTTTTTTTCTTTCTTTTTTTGGCATTTTTCCACTGACAGGACCTCCAGTAAAATTTAAATAGACATGACCACAGTAGACCTCTTTACCTTGTTTCTGATCTTAGGGGAAAACAGTCAGTCTTTTATTATGAAGTAAGATGTTCATTAGCTCTGTGGTTTTCATAGATGCCCTTTGGTTGAAGAAGTTTCCTTCTATTTCTGGTTTGTTGAATGTGTTTTGTTGTTATTGTTGTTTAAATTTTTTTAATGTTTATTTTTGAGAGGGACAGAGACAGACAGACTGTGAGTGGGGGAGGGGCAGAGAAAGAAAGGGAGACACAGAGTCTGAAGCAGGCTCCAGGCTCTGAGCTGTCTGCACAAAGCCTGATGCGGGGCTCGAACTCACAAACTGTGAGATCATGACCTGAGCTGAAGTCAGACCCTTAACTGACTGAGCCACCCAGGTGCCCCTGTTGCTGTTGTTTTTAAGTTTATTTATTTATTTTGAAAGAGGGAGAGCGTGAATGAGGGAGGGGCAGAGAGAGAAGGAGGAGAAGCCCAAGCAGGCTCTACACTGTCGCCCTGTCCTTGAGATGATGACCTGAGCCAAAATCAAGAGCTAAAATCAAGAGTCAGACACTGAGCCACCCAGGTGCCCCTGTTGAATGTTTTTGTCATAGGTTGGATTTGATGTTGTTTTCATGTTGTTGGATTTGATTTCCTCCTCATTTGCTTATGGATTTTTCATCTGTATTCATGAAAGATACTGAGTTTTAGTTTTCATCTTTTGTGATGTCATTGTCTGACTTTGGACTCAGAATGAATTGGGAAGTTGTCTCCTTTTAATTTCTGGAAAAATTTGTGAAATACTGGTACTGTTTCTTCTTTAAATGTTTGATGTAATTGACAAATGATGCCATCTGGACCTAGGGTATTTATTGAGAGAATTTTTTGAATTACTAATTCACTTTTTGTTCTAGGTTTATTTAGATTTTCTATTCTTCTTGAGACTTTTTCAGTAATATATATTTCTTGTACTTTTTCTATGATATATAAATTTCCTGATTTGTTGGCACAAAGTTGTTCTTCACATTCCCTTATGATCCTTTTAATTTGTGCAGGGTCAGCAGTGATGTCCCCTTTTATATTCCTGATTTTGTCAGTTTGTATCTTTGTCCTTAAAATAGTTAAGCTAAAGGTTTATCAGGGTTTTTTTTTTAATCTTTTCAAAGAATTAACTTTATTTCATTGATTTTATTGATTTGTTATTTTATTATTTCCATTCTGATTTTATTATTTCCTTTTGCTTGCTTTGGGTTTAATTTGATATATATATATATGTATTAATTACTGACTGGAGTCTTTTATTTCCTATATAGCTGTTTAAAGGTGTAATTTTCCCCTCTAAGCACTGCTTTAACTGCATCCAGTAAATTCTTAGATATTATGTTTTAGTTTTCATTCAATTTGAAATATTTTCTAATTTCCCTCTTGATTTCTTTTTTGACCCATGGATTATTTAGAAATGTTTTGTTTAATGTCCTAATATGTGAGGATTTCCAAAATGTATTTCTGTTATTTGTAATTTAATTCTGTTGTGGGCTGAGAAAACATACTTTGACTGATTTCAGTCCTTTCCATTTATCAAAACATGTTTTATGACATAGCATTTAGACTTTTCTAGAAAAGGTTCTAAAGGTGCTTGGAGAAAAATATGTATTCCGTCCTCATTAGGTACAGTGTTCTGTAAATGTCATTCAGGTCAAGTTAGTTAATGTTGTTATTTAAATCTTTTCTATCCTTGCTTAATTTGTGTTTAGTTGTTCTGTTTTTGAGAGTGGAGTATTAAAACCCGCAAATACAATTGACTGGAGACAATTGTCCAATATAGAATTGTCTTTTTTTCTTTTCTGTCAGTTTTTGCTTTGTGAATTTTGGGGCCCTGTTTTTAAATATGTATATGCTAATAATTGTTGTGTCTTCCAGTATATTAACTTTGTTACCATTATTAAATATCCCTTATTGCCTACAGTAACATTTTTTATCTTAAAATCTATCCTGTCCTTGCAACAATGTGGATAAATCTGGAGGATATTTTGTTAAGTGAAATAAGTCAGTCAGAGAAAGATACCATGTTTTCACTCATGTGTGGAACATGAGAAACTTAACAGAAGACCATGAGGAAAGGGAAGAGGAAAAAATAGTTTCAAACAGAGAGGGAGGCTATCCATAAGAGACTCTTAAATATAGAGAACAAACTGAGGGTGGATGGGGGGTGGGGGAGAGGGAAAAATGGGTGATTGGCATTGAGGAGGGCACTTGTTGGGATGAGCATTGGGTGTTGTATGTAAGTGATGCATCATGGGAATCTACCCCCAATACCAAGAGCACACTGTGTGTGTGTGTGTGTGTGTGTGTGTGTGTGTGTGTATGTGTGTATAATATAAAGACAGGATTTATATATATGTAAATAAATCCTGTCTTTATATTAATATACCTCTCTAACTCTCTTATAATCACTATTTACATGGCATATGTGTTTTTTGTAGATAGCATGTAGTTGAATTTAAAAAATTTTTTTAAATGTTTATTTATTTTTTGAGAGAGAGACAGACAGAGCACAAGCAAGGGAGGGGCAGAGAGAGAGGGAGACACAGAATCCAAAGCAAGCTCCAGGCTCTGAGCTGTCAGCACAGAGCCTGATGTGGGGCTCAAACTCACAAACCGTGAGATGGTGACCTGAGACAAAGTCAGACACTTAACTGACTGAGCCATCCAGGCACCCCATAGTTGAATTTTTAAAAAATTAAAGTCAGACAATCTCTGCCTTTTGATTTGAAGTGTTTAGATCCATTCACATTTAGTGTAATTATTAATATAACTGAATTTACATTTGCCATTTTTCTGTTTGCTTTCTATATATCTCACGTTTTTTAAATTTTTATATTCTTTATTTCTTTTTGTTAAATTTGTGCTTCAAAATTGTATTTCTTTTATGTTAAACTTTTTTAGTTGATTAATTTATCTGTTTATTTTTTTAATCCTCTTTTGGCTTTTTATTACTTTTTTTTATTGATCTAAGGATTGTAGTATGCATCTTTACTTCTGAACAATCTATTTCAGATTAATACTATCTTGATTTTTCTTAAGTAAATTTTATTTATTTTGAGAGAGAACATGCACATGAGCAGGGGATGGGCAAAGGAAGAGGGGGAGAGAGAGAAAATCCCAAGCAGTCACTGCACTGCTAGCACAGAGCTCCACGTGGGGCTTGAACCTACAAACAGTGAATCATGACCCGAGCCCAAACCAAGAGTCACTTAACCAACGGAGCCATCCAGGTGCCCCAGTACTATCTTAATTCTGATAAAATTCAGTAATTTCATTCTAATATAGCTCAATTTCCTTCCCCTTTTGTGTCATATATACATATACATATATATATGTAATAAGACATGATATATACATAAACTTCTACAAAATAATACAATGAAATATGTATAAATATATACTCTATATATGTTATAAACCCAACAATATATTCTTGCCTACAAAACACTTGTTTCAGACCTAAAAACACATGTAGACTGAAGATGAATGGATGGAGAATCCTCTGTCATGCAAATAGAAGTGAAAAGAAAGCTGGAGTAACAATACATAATATCAGACAAAATAAACTTTAAAACAGAGGCTGTAACAAGGGACAAAGAAGGACACTATATAATCATAAATGGTATAGTACAACAAAAATATCTAACAATTATAAATATATCTGCAGTCAACATGGAAGCACCCAGATATGTAAAGCAGTTAATAACAAACATAAAAGAAATAATCAATAGTAATACAATAATAGTAGGGGACTTTAACACCACACCCACTTACACCAATGGATAGATCATTCAAGCAGAAAATCAACAAGGAAACAGTAGCTTTGAATGATAGATTGGACCAGATGGACCTAACAGGTATTTTCACAACATTCATCCCAGAATACACATTCAAATACACATGGATCATTCTCCAGAATGGATCCTATATTAAGCCACAAACAAATCTCAACAAATTCAAAAAGACTGAAGTCCTGGGACACCTGGGTGGCTCAGTCGGTTGAGCATCTGACTTCGGCTCAGGTCATGATCTCATGGTCCTGAGTTCGAACCCAGCGTTGGGCTCTGTGCTGACAGCTTGGAACCTGGAGCCTGCTTCAGATTCTTTATCTCCCTCTCTGATCCTCCCCCGTTCATGTTCTGTCTCTCTCTGGCTCAAAAATAAATAAACATTTAAAAAAAATTTTTTTAATAAAAGACTGAAGTCCTACCATGCATCTTTGCTGACCACACTATGAAACTAGAAATCAATGGCAAGAAAAAAACCTGGAAAGCACACAAATACACAGAGGTTAAATAACATGCTACTAAATAATGAATAAGTCAACCAAGAAATCAAAGATGAAATAAAAAAAAAATACAAATGAAAAGGAAAACACGGTAGTCCAAATATCTTCGAGATACAGCAAAAGCTATTCTAAGAGGTAAGTTTATAGCCATACAGGTCTACCTCAATAAGCAAGAAAAATCGCAAATAAACAACGTAACATTGTATCTAAAGGAACTAGAAAAAGAACAATAGGCAAAATCCAAAACCTGGATTAAGGAAGATATATATGTGTGTGTGTGTGTGTGTGTGTGTGTGTGTGTGTGTGTGTGTGTGTGTACACACACACACACACACACACACACACACAAGTCAATGAAACCAGGAACTGGTTTTTTGAAAAGATCAACAAAATCTATAAACCTTTAGTCAGACTCATCCAAGAAAAAAGAGAGGGAGAGAGCAAGGACTCAAATAAAATCAAAAGTGAAGAAGGAAAGTTAACAACTGATACCACAGAAATACAAAAGTTTGTAAGAGAATATTTTGCAAACTTATGTGCCAACAAATTGGACATCCCAGAAGAAATGAATAAATTCCTATAAACATATAACCTCCCAAAACTGAATTAGGAAGAAATAGAAAGTTTGAGCAGACTGATTACCAGCAATGAAATTGAATCAGTAATTTAAAAACTCCCAGCAAGCAGAAGTCCAAGGCCAAACAGCTTCAGAGGTGAATTCTACCAAATATTTGAACCTGTTCTCAAATTATTCCAAAAAATGAAAGAGAGAGGAAAACTTCCTAGTTCATTCTATGAAGCCAGCATTACCCTGATACCAAAACCAGATAAAGACACTACAAAAAAGAGAATTACAGGCCGATATCTGTGATGAACATAGATGCAAAAATCCTTAACAAAATATTAACAAACCAAATCCAACAATACATTAAAAAAATCATTCACCACAATCAAGTGGGATTTATTCCTGGGATGCAAGGGTGGTTCAATATTTGCAATCAGTCTTATACATCACATCGATAAAAGAGATAAAAAACATATTTTCATTTCAGTAGATGGAGCAAAAGCATTTGACAAAGTACAGTATCCATTCATGATAAAAAAAAAATAATAACCCTCTCAACAAAGTAAGATTAGAGGGAACATACCTCAACATAATAGCCATATATAAAGAAAAAACCACCAACATCATAATGGTGAAAATCTAAGGGCATTTCCCCTAAGGTCAGGAATACGGGATATCCACTCTCACCACTGTTATTTAAAATACTACTGAAAGTCATAGCTACAACAGTCAGACAAGAGGAGGAAACAAAAGGCATCCAAATTGTAAGGAAAAAGTAAACTTTCACTATTTGCAGACAACATGATATTACATATAGAAAACCCTAAAGACCCTACCACAAACTGATAATGATAAACTGACAAATGAGTTCTATAAGGTAGCAGTATACAAAATCAATGTATATAAATCTGTGGCATTTTTATATACCAATAATGAAGCAACAGAAAGGGAAATTAAGAAAGCAGTCCCATTTACAGTTTTATCAAAGATAATTAAATATCTCAGAATAAACTTAACCAAGGAGGTGAAAGACCTGTATTCTGAAAACTATAAAATTTTGATGAAAGGTATTGGAGACAGCACAAACAAGTGGAAAGATAGTCCATACTCATGAATTGGAGGAACAAGTATTGTTAAAATGTCTATACTACCCAAAAGAGTCTACAGATACAATGCAATCCCTATCAAAATATCAGCAACATTTTTCACAGAACTAGAGCAAACAATCCTAAAATGTGTATGGAACCACAGAAAACCCCGAATAGCCAAAACAATCTTGAAAAAGAAAAACAAAGTTGGAGGTATCGCAATTCCAACTTTCAAGTTATACTACAAAGCTGTAGTAATCAAAACAGTATGGTACTGGCATCCAAACAGGCACACAGATCAGTGGAATAGAATAGAAAGCCCAGAAATAACTCCATGTTTATGATCAAGTAATCTTTGACAAAGGAGGAAAGAATATGCAATGAGGAAAAGACAGTCTTTTCAACAAATGGTGTTGAGAGAACTGGACAGCTACATGCAAAAGAATGAAATTGGACCCCTGAGTTATGCCATACCCAAAAATAAATTCTAAATGGATTAAAGACCTAAATATGAGACCTATGATAGAGCATAGGCAGTAATTTCTCTGACATTGGATGTATCAACTTTTTTTCTAGATATGTCTCCTGAGGGAAGGAAAACAAAAGCAAAGATAAACTATTGGGACTGTATCAAATAAAAAGCGTCTGCACAGCAAAGGAAACAGTCAACAAAACTAAAAGACAACCTACTGAATGGGAGAAGATATTGGCAAATGACATCTCTGGTAAAGGATTAGTATCCAAAATATAAAATGAACTTATACAGCTCAACACCCAAAAAACAAATAATCCAGTTAAAAATGGGAAGAAGACATGAACAGGCATTTCTCCAATGAAGGCATGCAGATGGCCAACAGAGACATGAAGAGATGCTCAACATCACTCATCATCAGGGAAATGCAAATCAAAGCTACAATGAGATAATCAGCTCATACCTGTTAGAAGGGCCAAAACCAAAACCACAAGAACAACAGGTATTGGAGACGATGTGTAGAAAAAGGAACTCTCTTGCACTGTTGGTGGGAATGCAAACTTGTGCAGCCACTGTGGAAAACAGTATGGAGGTTCCTCAAAATTTAAAAATGGAACTGCCCTGCAATCTAGTAATCACACTGCTGAGCATTTACCCCCAAAATACAAAAACACAAATTCAAAATGATACATGCATTCTATGTTTACAGCAGCATTATTTACAATAGCCAAATAATGAAAGCAGCCCAAGTGTGTGTGTGTGTGTGTGTGTGTGTGTGTGTGTGTGTGTGTGAGAGAGAGAGAGAGAATAATTAAAATTTGCCATTTGCAACAAGAGGGGTGGATCTAGGAAGTATAATGCTAAGGAAATAAGTCAGTTGGAGAAACAAATACCATATGATTTCACTCATGTGGAATTTAAGAAAACAAGCAAAGTCGGGGGTCGGGGAAGGAGAGAGAAACAAACCAAGAAACAGACTCTTGACTGTAGAGAACAAACTGTTGGTTACCAAAGGGGAGGTGGGGGTGGGGTGGGGATGGGTGAAATAGGTGATAAGGATTCTTTTTATAGTGAGCACTGAGTAATGTGTAGAGTTTGAATCACTATATTGTGCACCTGAAACTAATGTAACACTGTATGTTAACTATACCGGAATTAACATAAAAACTTAATACAAAAATAAAATTAAAATGTTCTTCTATTTACCTACGTATTTGCCATTTCTAGCTTTTCATTTCTTCCTGTGGATTTGAGTTACCATCTGAGATTATTACCTGTAAGGCACATCTGCTGGCAACACATTCTGTTCCATCATTACTTATTTTGGAATGTTTTCATTTTGCATTTATTTTTGAAGGACAGGGTCTTTTTTCATTGGATATAGAATTTTTGCCTGCCCACCACCACCACTGCAAACATGGCATTCCACTGCCTTCTGACCTCAATGATATCTGATGAAAAGTCAGTCAGCAATTGTATTGTTTTTCCTCATTATTTTCAAGAGTTTCTTGGACTTGGAATATCTTTGATTCTGACATCTCTAGGTGCAGAACTCTTGTGTTTATCCTGTATGGGATGTTTGAGCTTTTTGGATCTATAGATTTTTATCAGATTTGGAAACTTTTAAACCATTATTTCTTCAAATATTTTTTTCTGCCCTTTTCTCTCTGTTCTTCTGGAACTCCCATTAGGTATATGTTGGTGTACTCTGTGTTACTGCGTAGGTCTCTGAGGCTGTCTTCATTCTTTTTCAAACTTTTTCTTCTCTGTTCTTGTTAATTTCTGTTGACCTATCTTTTAAGTTTACTGATTCTTTCTTATGCTATTTCATATCCACTATTGGGCCAACCTACTGAATTTTTCATTTCTAATATTGTACTTTTCAACTCTTGAATTTGATTTGGATCTTATGTTTTTTTAATTTGTTTTTATATTGAGCTGTCCTATTTGTTGAGTCATTGTCACCATATTTTTTTAAATTCTTTAAACATGATTTCCTTTAATCCTTTGAACATATTTATAGTAGTTGCTTTTCAAGTGTTACTGAAAGCGATATCTGGGCTCACTCAGAAAGTATTTCTATTGACTGCTTTTTCCCCTGAGTATGGGTCACATTTTACTGTTTGTTTACATATCTTGTAATTTTTTTTGTTAAAAACTGGACATATTTGATAATATATTATAACAACTCTGGATCTGATTCTTCTCCAGTCCCCCTTCCACCTGAGGGTTGTCATTATTTTTTTTTTCAACGTTTATTTATTTTTGGGACAGAGAGATACAGAGCATGAACGGGCGAGGGGCAGAGAGAGAGGGAGACACAGAATCGGAAACAGGCTCCAGGCTCTGAGCCATCAGCCCAGAGCCCGACGCGGGGCTCGAACTCACGGACCGCGAGATCATGACCTGGCTGAAGTCGGACGCTTAACCGACTGCGCCACCCAGGCGCCCCGAGGGTTGTCATTATTGACATATTGCTATTATTGTGTATGTTTGCTTATATTTAAGTAATTTGGCTGGACTTAAGGTGCACAATCTTCCTCCCCCGTGGGGTGCAGCCACTTAAATCTGCTTAGGTTTTTTTTTAATTTTTAGCCTGGCCCTCTTGGGGTGCCCTCTGTGTCTTTGTAGCTCAGTGGTCAGCCGGTGATGAGTTAAAGGTTGTGCTCAAACATCTTGAGCCAGTAAGGCTTCTTTCCATTCCGAGTGTGTTAGGGAGCTCATCCAGTTTCCAAATATGCTCCAGCTTTTATTTTCTGTTGAGCCTCTCCGTTCTTCCCTTTACCTGTGGAAAGCCTCTCAGTCGGCCATGGGTATGTGCAGAGCAGAGGCCTTCTCAGGTCACCTCTGAGTACATAAGCAGCCTTCAGTTCTCCAGGGATGTGTGGAGAGTTTACCTAGCCCACTGTGACTATCATTTCCAGAATCCCCTTGTTAAATTTCTGGATTTATGTTAGTCTATCTCATTTCCCAGCTGGGATAACAACCTAGACTTGCAGAGCCGTAGGCTTTCTCTTTTCTTTTCCAGTTGAGTTTAATACTCCACTTCAGATCACATCAGCACCTTCACGCAGTGACGCTGCTGGTTTTCATGGCCAACAGCCTGGACTGTGCTTGGGTGGGGGGTGGGGGTGAGTAAGGAGCAGCCCAAGCAATAACACCACTTGACTTTCATTGTTCTTACCCAAAGTTCCACAGTTTTTCATAAATAAACACTTTTCAATTGGTTGTTTGACTTTGGTTATTTTCTGGAGTCCTGAAATGGTTGTTTTTGACATTTTTGTCCAGTTTTATAGTTGTTTTGAGGGGAAAGGATTTGCTGACCTCTTCAGTTTGCCACAGCTGGAAGTCTTGCCTCCTGCTTTGTATTTGCAATATTTTTGGTTTTGGTTATTTTTAAAGGGCTCACTAATTAAAAACCTGAAGCACATCTATGTATTGTAGCTGCTTCAGCATTTTGCTTAACAATGGAAGAAGTTAGGAGATTGTGACTAGATTAGGGGTGGGACTTAGTTCTGCTATAATACTGCTGATAGCACTCTCCTGTAGAATGTTTCTTAATAGCATATTCTCGTGTAATGATGAAGAAAACGTTTATTTTTTAAAGTAAGTTCCTTTGGAATTCTACCAAAACCTATGAAAGATGTTACATATACTCCTCTCTACAGAATAAATCAGTGGTGTAAGAAAATATATGACAAAATTCATTGGGCTTGTATAGATGTGTATCCTTATGAAGATAATTGTCCTCTTTTTTTTTTTTTTTTTTTTTCATTTTGAGAGAGACATCACAAGCAGGGAAAGGGCAGAGAGAGAGAAAGAGAATCCCAAGCAGCCTCCCCACTGTCGGTGCAGAGCCCAACATGAGGCTCGAGCTCATGAACCATGAGATCATGACCAGAGCCGAAGTCAAGAATTGGACACTTAACCAACTGAGCCACCCAGGCGCCCCAGAATTGTCCCCTTTAAAAATTACTCATTGTACAAATTTCAACTTAAAGTACCTTTTCCTGTTAAATTTTTAACTGAGAAGCTTGTCTTTACTTTTTCGGTTACATAATGACACAAATACAGAAGTGTGTACAAAATATACAACTTTTTTATTTATCACAAAGTATACACCTCTATAGCCATGAGTCATGTGAGAAATATAGGACATTGCTAACACCCAGAAGTCTCCTCTGCACCCTCCCCATTATTGTCTCCTCCCCCAAGATAACCACTGTCCTGGTTTTTATGGTAACGGCTTCCTTTTTTAATAGTTTCTGTCTCCTAAGTATACATCCCTAAACATTCGAGTTCAAATTTGCTTTTATTTTTAATATTATGGAAATGAAATCTTACATTATTATTTGTGACTGGTTTTTTTTTGTTCAAAATTATGTGTATAAAGTTTGTCTGTGTTGTTGTATGTAGCAGTAATTCATTTTAGCTACTGTAGAGTTTTCTTATGAATACACAACAGTTTGTTACTCTATCCTACTGTTCATGGATATATGGATTGTTTCCAGTTTTGTTTTTTTTTTTAATTTTTTTTTCAATGTTTATTTATTTTTGGGACAGAGAGAGACAGAGCATGAACGGGGGAGGGGCAGAGAGAGGGAGACACAGAATCGGAATCAGGCTCCAGGTTTTGAGCCATCAGCCCAGAGCCCGACGCGGGGCTCGAACTCACGGACCGCGAGATCGTGACCTGGCTGAAGTCGGACGCTTAACCGACTGCGCCACCCAGGCGCCCCTGTTTCCAGTTTTAAGGGTACTAAAAATGTTGCCATGAACACACTTGTATGTTGAGTGATAGGTGTGCACATTCCTCTGGGGTATACACCTTGGAGTCAGATTGCTGGGTCACAGTGTATTCATGTCTTCATTTTAGTATATAAAGCCCATCTGTTTCCCATAGCGATTGTACCAATTTAAATTCCTACTAGCACTCTGTAAGAATTGCCATTGCACCACATATCACCAAAGATTTGGTATCATCTTTTTATTACTGGCCATTTTGGTAGTTTTATAGTACTTGCTCGCTGTGGTTTTAATTTTCATTTCCAAAATGACTAATAAGGCTAATATCCTTTTCATATGTTTATTGCCTATTTGGATTATTCTATTTTGTAAAATGCCCTTTCAAGCCCTTTTTAAAAATTGATTTGTAGGAGTTCTGCACGTATCTGGATAAATGCTTTGTTCCTTATATATGTGTTCAAGCGTCTTCTGTATGACTTGCATTTTTACTCTTAATGTACAGATAATGAAAAGTTCTTGATTTTAAAGTAGTCAAAAAAAATGAATTTTTCTTCTGCATTATGATTTGTGCTTTTTGTGTCCTATTGAAGAAATCTTTCCCTTCCCCAGTATCTTGAAGATCTTCTATATGTTATCTTCTAAAAGCTGTATGATATTGCTTTTCACATTTGTATCTGCTTTCCACCTGGAATTTATTTTTGTATATGGAGTGAAGTAGAGATGAAGATTCTGTTTTTCCACGTGATATCTCCTTATTCTAGTAGCATACATTGAAAAGAATGTTGTATCTGTCAGGGTCCAGTCAGGAGAAAGAAACCACACCAGTTGTTTAAACAGTTTAAAGTGGGGAGAGATGCTAATTAGCCATAAAGTTGTTTGTAAAGTTGTAGGTAATTAAAAAGATAAGAGAACACTAAGGTATCATGGAAGTAACAGCCACCTCTAGCTATGGCTAGAGGAGTATCATGGAAGAGGTCAGAATTATTAGGACTTGGAACCCCATGCAGCAGAAATTCAGATATCTAAAGCAGAGGATACTAACTCACTAGTGCTGGTATCTGGGGGTAGAAGAGGCAGTGAGGCTGGTTCTGCAAGTGAGGAAACTATAAACTGGGTTCAGCCACAAAGTTATAGAAAGACACTGCCACTGCTGGGAGTGAAGAAGTGTTGCTAGGTTGACACAGAAACAAGAGACAGACAGGAAGCCCACAGGAAGGGGTAAGTCCCCTTTTCTTCCTCCACCCTTGTAGTCTCCTACAAAGCCCCCTTTTGGCAGAGCCTAACACGGAGCTAGTTGGCAAAACCAAAATGTGGTTTGCAGTCATAGCCCTGGTATTACATATTTGTGTTTAGACAGATGGGTTTGAAGCTGAAGAATCTGTTTATGGGTCATATTTCTGTTTCATTGGTCCATTGCGCCAAAATTACACTATCTATGCTGTTGTAGCTTTATGATAACTTTTCATATGTGGTAGAGCAATTTTTCCCACCTTATTCTTCAGGACTGTCTTAGCAGTCTGTGGCATATGTACATTTCCATAAAGACTTTAGAACTAATTTGTCTAGTTCCACAAAAGAAAACCTTTTGGGGCTTTGATTGGAATTTCAGTGCATCTATAAATCAGGTTGGGGAGAATTGAAATTTTTATAATATTGAGTTTTCTAGTCCATGAATATGGTATGTCTCTCCATTATTTATGTCTTTAATTTCAATGTTTTTTTAGTCTTTTTATGTAGAAGTCTTGCTTACTTAGCTTTTGTTAGCTTTAATCAAAGGTAATGGATATTTTTTACATTGTAAAGAGTATTTAAACATTTTTTAAAATTTCAGTGCTTTTACTTAGAAATTTTTTCAAACATATATTTTCTTTATTTTTGAATGTTTTAACCCCATTTTACCAACCACTAGATTCAATAATTATCAACATTTGCTTCATTTATTTCAACAGTGCTTTTTAATGAAATATTTTAAAACAAATCTTAAATCTCATGTCATTTCACCTATATATACTTAAGTATACATTCCTAGAAAAATAGGAACATTCTATTTATAACCATAATTCCAAACCTTATGTTCCTTTTTATTTCAAAAATTACATTTTATTGGTATATTGGTTGGTATGTTCAGTTTGCTTTTAACTAACAACATATTGGGACTTACATTTTATGTTAAGAAATTATTAAAATATTAGCTTAGCCACTAAAATATTAAAAATGACATTTCTTCCAATGACGTGAACTTTGTGTTTCTAAATTCATTATAATTTTTTGACATCAACAAAACCATACTGTGAAAAACCGACTGTGTGAATGAAACCATTCTTTTCTTTCATTTGGTGTCTTCTACATTTATAAACCTAATGAGCAACAAAATTGCCATTCTTTAATTAAAAAAAATTCTTTATTAAAAAATTCTTTATATTCCTCAGTATTCCTATTACTGAACACATATCTTTTAAGAAGTCATCAGTGGGATTAAAAGCAAGCACATTTTTGTGTGACCTAGGTTGAGTTTGGGTTATCTTTTATAACTTCTTTTTGTCATACACTATTAAAATGTAAGAAGAAGATGCAGTTGTGGATTTTTTCCCTTTGTGGTGGCTTTGAACAGAAACCTTTTTTTCATTGCAGGTGGTTCTCTTTCCCATACAATATTCATGGGTCTGTTTCTAGGAGAGGACTGTGGCTAGTGGGCCATGAAAACTTCCTAGACTTGGCAGGCTAGGCTGTGTCATGTTCACCCTCTAACATGAGAAAATCCCTATTGAAAAGACAGTGTGGCAACTTTCTTGCAGGCAAGTCATACTCCTCACAAAGATATTGACAGCAACTGAGAGGTCTCTGTGTCTTTGCCAGCATCTGCAGTAAGGATGGAGCTAATTATAATTAATTCATGGTCTGAAGAACAATAAAATGTTCTCAAGTCAATAATAATTAGTATAAAAGGATTTTCCACCTATATTTTAACTTAACCAATGATTATTGGTGGGGAATTAGGGTCCTAAAAGTTAGATCTTTTTCACTGGTAACAAGTATTTGAAAATAAATGACAGCCTAATATTGAATGATGTACCTGTTCCTTATTTCTCCTCCCTTATCAGCACCCCTGGGGATCTCACTATCGGTCAGAATGGTCCAGGGATATCTCACCTGCTGGGGCCATTGCTATATATACTTGTTTAAACACAGAGTTAGGGGACGTTTCAGTTCATATTTAACACTTTCAGTTAAATGTAGGTATTTTGCTTCTTCTGATTAATAGTGGTATGTTAGGGTATGAGAAAAAGAACGAACCATTTCACTGCTTTGGTTTAGCTATTGTATAAGGCCTTTTTACCTTGTAATATCAGATTCACAAATTTGGGATCACTTTAGGAGGATCTTGAAAAAAAGGAAAAGGATTTCTTCTAGAGCGCTAACTCAGCAAATACCAAATTTGAATAAACATAAAAGAAAAAACCAATAACCAAACATCAGAAAACTCCAGCCAATGGAACAAACTACCTAAATATGAGAATCTTTCTTCATGTGTTTTTAGGTGGAGACAGGGAAGCCTAGAAAGTTTATTCTTCTAAATAGTGTGCAATTCTGTAAATTATGTCAAAGTACACACAAACTGTAGCCTGTTAAAATTTTGGTTAGAAAGACCAAAGAGATGTAAAAATAAATTCCTTATTCCCTAACTCACAGTGTCGTTGAACATATAAGGACTAAGGTACAAATAAGATACATTATTTAGAGGTATTTGTTGTCAGAAATTTTACCTCATAGTTTGCTATTGTTTTCTCAAGCAGACTTAATCTAAATGTGAGTAAAAATAACTTTTAAGGAAATGAATTTCAAAGTGAATGCAAAGGCAATAATCTAAATATTTAGAGTCTAGTTAGGTTCTGTTATTGAGATATGTTCTTTATTGGTACAGTTGACGTAGTAATTGTAGTGTGCATAGCAAAAATAGAAGATTGCTGATTACAAGTTTATGTGACTAAGAAGAGCCTGATTTTCTCAATCTTAGTGAAACATTTCCATTATAAATTATTTATTTGCTTTGAATAGTTAAAAACCTGTATCAGAGAAAAAAAACAAACCTGTATCAGAAACGTGAACTTTAAAACTGCTAACCCATGTGGGGGAAAAATTCTTCACATAAAATAAATGAGGAGCATATAATTTCTTGAAGATTCTTGCTTAGTGTAGCGATAGTGATTTAAAGATGTTGTAATGTAAGGTTCTAGTGTCTCAAAATGTGTCCCCAATAAGTTTCACTCTTGTTTCATTCCAGCCCTTCTACTTTTCTATAATTTAAGCATATTTGAGGCAGTGGCCAGAGTTTCCTGGGATTAAGAGAGCTCTAGAACAAAACAACCACACCAGATCCAAAAAGCTTCCTATTTTGGTTTTGTACTCTTTTGGCTAACTATATTTCTCTGAAGAATGGCTTGTGGATTCTTCTGGCTGTTTAAAAAAGTTGAACTTGTATTCCAAACGTAGGAGAAGGACTGACATATATACTCTGGACAGATATAAGAAAGAATTATTTTTTCACAACCCTTAAAACTGTATCTTTAATACACTGTTTGCAGAATCACATGTTGATTTAAAACATAGGAAAGAAATACCTGTTTTAGTGTAACGTGACTGCTCATGAAGATAATCAGGTGAAATGACAGATGCACTGTTTTGTTTAGGGCATCCAGTATTCAGTAGAGAAAATAACTGACCAGTAAGTGAATTGTAGATCAAAGGATGCCTCCTTTTTTTCTGAACTGAGGAAAGTTGCCCTAAATGTTAGTTCATTATCTCTACAGCTGGGGCTTCATTAACAAGTACAGTTGGAATAACCAGGGTATTGCAGCAGCAGAGAAACTAAGCACAGCAAGCCTTTCAGTAACAAAGAAAATAAAAGAATTCCTGTGTAACAGGCTTCCACACTTATCTGTGTTCTGTGGTACTGTTTGTGCTGAACTAAAGCATCTGCTACCTCAAGTTAAGAGAGAACAAACTCAACATGGCGTGAAATTACTGCACAGCCATTCACATTCATTAGAGTTATATTGTTACCAGCCACAAGCATGACTGGCTTTTGCATGAATAATAAAATAAAACGCTGCTTTGTGAATTTTGCCTTAAAACATTGCAAGGCACAGTACTAACCTTGAGCCAAGAGTGGGTTTATCTTAGAGCAACTTTCCTTACCGCAGTAGAGTCAGGACCAATAAGAAGGCCAGCGTTGGAAAGAAGTATTGCTGTCTGAGGCCTCTCTGGAAAGGGCATTGCATTAAATGAGTTCCCTCATTCTTTAAAACTAATAATTGTTGTGTAGGCTAGCTATTTAGAAAGACACTACAATTATTAAGGTACCATTTGGCAACCACTGTAGTATTAGTTGGTTCACGCAAAAGTTGCCAATGGATACTAAATGGGTCAAAGTTTGATGAGGAGTAGAACAGTGACACAATTAAAAAGGGGAAACATAGTCATTTTGCAGTGTAGCAACCTGACAGACACCTCATCCCAGTGATCAAAGATCACCACATATGGGGGAAACTGACATCATGTGCCTCCTAGTGTGATGCACTGAGAAGACATCACTTCTGAGTTATTCCTGTTAAAAATACATAACCTGAATCTCATCATGAGAAAACACTACACAAACCCAAATTGAGGAGCAGTCTGCAAAAAAAACGGGCCTGTCCTCTTCAAAAACGGCAGTGTCATGAAAGACAAAGGAATGCTAAGTAACTATTCTACATTAAAGAAGTCTCAAAAGACATTGACAACTAAGTGCAATGTGTGGTCCAAAATTTTCCTTCCTTGCTATATCATTGACATTTTTATCTTCTAGTATCTAGTTATAGAAGTGGTGTAGGGGGCGCCTAAGCTTCTGACTCTTGATTTCGGCTCAGGTCATGATCGTATGGTTCGCAAGATCGAGGCCTGCGTTGGGCTCTGCGCTGGCAGCATGGAGCCTGCTTGGGATTCTCTTCTCTCTGCCCCCCTTCTGCTTGCACGCTCGCTCTCGCGCGCGTGCTCTCTCTCTCAAAATAAATAAACGTTGAAAAAACAAAGAACTTAAAAATAGAAGTAGTGTGTTAAAAGGAAAAAAATTATTTTTAACAGTCTGAATATATATAATATTATATTCAGTTTCCTTCCTATTTTACTTACCAGGTTTATGTGGATTTTTAGGAGTGTTATGGACTGGGTTTTTGTGTGTTTTTTTGGGTTTTTTTTTGTTTTTTTCAAAATGGGACATATGCCTAATTTTCATGTCATCCTTGCACAGGGGCCATGCTAATCTCTTACATTCCAATTTTAGTCTATGTGCTGCCAAAGCAAGCATTGGGTTGGTATTTTTTAAGCAATAGTCAAGAATGTTACGTCTCTTAGTTGAATTACAGTTGAAGCTAGTGAAGACTTAAAAATTATAACTCTTCATTATTTTACCAAATGTTCAGTCATTGGGAGAAAGTAGAGTCCTCATGCTGTTTAACAATACTAGAATGCGCGATTTAAGAGTTTCCATGAGCACGTAGGAAGAGAAGTAGTGATCACTAAGATTAATTTATAAAGTCATGGTATTCATAAAGAAGTTTGTATAGTTTTTAGACAGGTTGGTAGATAATAGGAATGCTTCATTTTCAGGAAGGCAGTTTGATGAGTATCTGATTTCTTGTGGACAATAGGAAGAAATAAACTGAGTGATTATGGTTAATTAAATAAGTAATTAATTTTGAATAATAATTGGATACTGGTCTCATAGGTGGTTTCTAGTATTGTATCTGTTGCAGATCTGTTCTGTCCTGTTCTGAACTTTAATTAAATAACTTGGATAAAGGCACTGATAACCTATAGATCAGACTTTTAAATGAAACAAGTCTGGGAGAGACAGCCAAAGCATTGATGGCTGAAACAGGAACTGAAAGATAATGGTCGCCAAGAATGACAGGGAGGAATCAGCAAAATAAATTTGACAGGAATAAATTCTACAGGGATAGCCAGTCGTAGGTGATGGGTGGTAGGAAAAAAAGCTTTAAGATAATTCATGGGGGCGCCTAGGTGGCTCAGTCGGTTAAACATCTGACATCTTGATTTTGGCTCAGGTCATGATCTCGCAGGTTCCTGAGTTCAAGCCCCAAGTCAGGCTCTGTGCTGAGTGTGGAGCCTATTTGGGATTCTCTTTCTGCCCCTCCCACACTTGCTCTTTCTCTCTCTCTTTCTCAAAAATAAATTAAAAAAAGAGTTTAGAATCCTTTACTGAACCATTAAAAAAAAAAGGTAATTCACAGAAACTCACTTGCACAATGGCCAATTGGACATATTTTAACAAATTCAGTGCTTTGTTTCCTTTAACTAATTTGATTTAATGTGTATCATTTGGGTTCAGTCAGAAAAATGGAAACCATACTAGCCTGTCAAACATAGGGAAATGTAATTTAGGGAATTGATTTTATAGGTGTTAGAAGACTAAAGGGTAAAAAAGGGAGACGCTGAGCGATTAAAAGAAGCTACAGGAGGCAGCTACCATACTAAGAGCCTTTTAAGGGGCAAAAGGGAAGCTACGTAACCTAGAAGCTACAGCCTAAGCTGGCACTCAGACTTCTGAAGAGAGGACACTGTTCAGCTATTGTCCAGCTACTGAAATCCGTATTACTAAAAGATGTCCATTTATATAAGAAGCCAAAATAATTAGATTGTGTTCTTTATGTTGAACTAAACGTGATTAACATGTGAATTAACATCTCTTCCATCTTGAATTTGGTTCTGAAAATAAAGCATAAAACTAATTTGACTTTGGTTTTGTTAATCTGTACCCGCCCCCATTTTTAAAATGGCTTTACCACTAATTAGCCCTCCTACCGGAGATGTATTGCTAAGTGATCTCTCAGAAAAAGTGTTTATAAATTTAGAGACGGATTAAAAAAAAACAAACATGGCAGAAGAATTGGGTGGGCTAAACATTCTCTTTGATTATAGGTGTGTACCTTTTAAAAATCTTCTTTCTCACTGATATCTTAAACATTGTTAAGTGGATTGAGTAGTTTAAGATCAAGATAATTGTCATGCTCTGAAACATTGAAGAACAAAGTTTGGAATTGATTTCTCTTCTCTTCCTCTCCCCAAATATTGCTTCTTTAGGTCAGTAACAGATCCAAGAGATGGAAAGAGAGTAGCACTCAAAAAGATGCCCAACGTCTTCCAGAATCTGGTCTCTTGCAAAAGGGTCTTCCGGGAATTGAAGATGTTGTGTTTTTTTAAACATGATAATGTAAGTGAAATTCCTCTTTGGAATAAAATTTCCTATGCATGCTTAATTGTGTTAATAGAGAGCAAAAGAGAGTTAAAAGGGAACGTGCAAGTTATTAAGGAGTTTGGGAACCTGAGAAAACTTAGACCCTATTTGTAAACAATGACCAAGTTTAAGTGAATTCTAAGATGTATTGACCTACAGATAAATATTAATTAATGTAAAGCAAATGTTACTATTTAGCTGAGGAACTGTACTAATATTTAACATAAAAGAGAGTGTAATATGTAGTCTGAGTGATGTAAGTGGAAATAATTGGCCCCTGATTTTAAATGCTTTATTTATTTGTTTTTAATATTTATTTATTTGTGAGAGAGCTCAAGCAGGTGAGGGGCAGAGAGAGAGGGAGACACAGAGTCTGAAGCGCTCTGGGCTGTCAGCACAGAGCCCGACACGGGGCTTGAACTCAGAAGCCACGAGATCATGACCTGAGCCAAAGCCAGATGCTTAGCCGACTGAGCCACCCAGGCAGCCCTTTAAATGCTTTATTTTTTTTTTTTTAATTTTTTTTTTTTCAACGTTTATTTATTTTTGGGACAGAGAGAGACAGAGCATGAATGGGGGAGGGGCAGAGAGAGAGGGAGACACAGAGTCAGAAACAGGCTCCAGACTCTGAGCCATCAGCCCAGAGCCCGACGCGGGGCTCGAACTCACGGACCGCGAGATCGTGACCTGGCTGAAGTCGGACGCTTAACCGACTGCGCCACCCAGGCGCCCCTAAATGCTTTATTTTTAACCTTTAATATTTTTAATCAGATTAACTTAAAGATGTAGGAAAAGTTTCTTCTCTTAAAAAACCATATAGCTGTTAAAGTAACATAGGTTAGCTTATTTATGGCTATATTTAAAAATGTCAAGACTCATGAGTGAATAGAATCATTGTGGTTTGAGAGATCGCTTCTCCTCAACTAATCCTGAATTAAACATTTGATACATGTAAAATTTACCTGGGGATATTAGCATTGGACTTTTAAGTTTTCAATTTCACGTGAAAAAAACTGCCTTACATTCTGCATTTGGTTTTCAGCTTACGTTATTTTAATTGCTAACAGAAAAACTTTATCAGAAATACAATAATTTCTTGTGAGTCTGACTGCTCGTTTGCACAGGAACCTTTTGAACTTTGGCCAAATTGTAGGTCTCATTTTAAGAGGAAAATGTTTAAAAGTTTGAGGTGTTTGGTAAAACTAGGAATATCAAACAAATATATTTATTTGAAACTCCTTGCTTGGGCATATTTCATTTTGTTGATGACTTCTCTTGAAATCCGTTTTCCTTAAACTTTTTAAAAAAGTTATTGCTGTCTTTCAGTCAGTTGGAACTGCCTAAAAATGTGTTTGTTTCAGTGACTTTCAAAATACCACTTTTATGACTTGTTCCTCAAATTTTGTAAGTAATTTAGAATTATGTCTAGTGCTTGCTTATTTATTTCTCGACTTTGAGTCCCACCCCAACATCAAAGAGTACAAACCCTTATTTACATTGCTAGAAACTCAAGTAAAGGTATCCGTGGTGAAGAAATTTTTTGAAGGAGGCATTAGGAATTTGCTTACTAAGGATTTCAATGGGTTATTACACTCAGACCTATCTTAGCTTCTTTTACAAAGGAAGGATGGTGCATAGTTTCCTATCTATATATATTGGTATCTTTGCTCATGCATGACTCATTGCTATAGAGTCAAAGGTAGTGTTAAGGAGTCGTGTAAGAAAAGAAACTAAGTTTTAAAAAACTTTTTGTGTGTGTGCTGACTTTTTTCATTTTTTAAAATGTTTATTTATTTTGAGAGAGCGTGAGCACAGGGGAGAGGCAGAGAGAGAGAGAGAGAGAGAGAATCCCAAGCAGGCTCCACCCTGTCAGCAGAGCCCAACATGAGGCTCACTCTCACAACTGTGAGATTATGACCTGAGCTGAAATTCACAGTCAGTCGTTTAACTGACTGAGCCAGCCAGGCGCCCCAAAACAATTCTTGAAAATCATACCTATTAAAACATAGCAACCAATTGGAGCTCCTGAGCTCTATGATAAGAGAGTGCTCGTGACTTCTGTAGGAATATTCAAAAGTGAGACAGACAATTGGAGCTGAAGATGGCATGGCACCACTGTTTTCTACATGAATTTATGCTACGCTCCAAGATCTATCTCCAAAAGCATCTCAGGGCCACACACCTGGTATGTGTGGAATGCCAGTCTGAGGCAACTGGTGTTTGATGTAGTTAAGGCAACAAATGTTTATTAATTGTGTCCCATATAGAGGCAGTACTAGGTCACATGGAGGATACAGAAAAAGTTTAAAATACCCTTTTTTGAGGGATCAGGTATTTAACACTTGTTGCTATGTGTCAGGATGTATGCTAGATGCTTTTCATACATTAATTCATTTAATCCTTAACAATCTTGTCAGAGAGTGCTTGTTATCCCTACTTTGCAGAGGAGGAAACCAAAGTTTCGAGTTAAATAACTTGCTCAAGGTCAGGGTGACACAAGATTGGAGTCGAAGTTTGTCTTGCTTCAGAGCCCATGTTCATTAATTCAACAAACATTTATTCTGCATATCCTATATTCCTAAACTACTTTAGCTTCTAGGGCTTTCTACCCTTAAGGAGTTTAGTAATGTGATAAATACTATGATTACAGTGCTTTGGGAGGACTGCCTGCGTGGTTAAGCATTAATGCAAGACAGTCTGTGTTCTGTGAGTGGCAAAAAGCTAGGCAACCAGACCTAGAAGTATATTATAATCACCAAGGTGATCCTTAAAAAGCAGATTCATGGGTCTCATCCCAGACCCACTAAATTAGAATCTCTGGGGTTGAGGCCCAAGGAGCTGCAGTTTTTAAAGCTCATGTGAATGCTGCCACACAGCATTATGCTACCATAATATTAAGAAAAAGAGAAATTGTTGTGAGCTTAGAAGCTCAAATATGCTTTAAACGTGGTGGAGGTAAACTTTAAGATGAGCCTTTTGAGATTAAGATTTGATTGAAAGAAGAGGAAAGGAATGCCATGATGAAAATGGCATTTAGAAAGATTAACCTGGCCACTGTAGGAAGGTTGGATTTTAATTTGTGTGTCTTTTAATGTGTCAGGGACTAGCTACAAAGCCCTGGAGGCTTTGGATTTTCTTTTGAACAGAACCTTCAAAGTCACTATATCAGGGATGCCTGGCTGGCTCAGTCAGAAGAGCATGCAACTAACTCTTGATCTCGGGGTTGTGAGTTCAAGCCCCACGTTGGGCATAGAGCTTACTTTAAAAAAAAAAAAAAGTCACATATGAAATTCATTGATTTTAGGTGATCTGATTGAGATACACACACACACACACACACACACTTTTTTTCTTAAAGTACAGGTGGTTCATTGTCTTAAAGATAGATTCACCTTGATGTAGCAACTTAGGGAAACATTAATGGGTTTAACTTTCTAAAGATTGTTGTTTAGGCTTATCACTAGAGTCTAGGCAGAATCTGAACTGTTATAAAATCTGGCAAAAATATTCTCTATTTCACCCACCTATGCACTGGTGCGCATGTACATGAATGACATAATTGTCGTATTACTATCATGGAAAGGGCATGATTGAGTTTTTCAATTTTGTACTCCTTTGAGAATCTGATGAAAACTGTGAATCCTCTTTTGGAACAATGCACATACACAGAATATTTATGTAATTTGAGGCTTTCACTAGTCCTCTAAAGCCCATTCAGAGCCCCCTTAGGGTCCATTGATTCCTGGGAAGATCCCCAGCAATACAAATCTGGGGCTTTTTCTTGTCCTTAGGCAATACCACTAAGTATGCAGTAGGCTGGCAGTCTCTTTGAAGAATGAGTAAGTAAGTGAAAGTGACAGCAAAAAAAGAAATCTCTGAGTCTGGAATGATAACCTCAGTGATCTCTCTCTTGGAGTTACTTTTTCCCAGTCTTTTAGTTCTGGAGTATTCTTGAGGGATAGAAAAGACAAAGAGGAGGTAGTAGAGGCAAAGAAGAATGATTTGTTTTTCTTTGTATAATCTGACCTAACTCAGGGCCTCGGGTTCATAAGTAGGGTAAAGAATCATACCAGTGTGGGACCAGTAGGACCCTTCTCTAAATGTAGACATGCTGTTTAGCTGTAGACATTATTAATGCTAGTATTTCTGTTACTGAGGAGTGAAAAGCCAAAGCATGCTGTAGACTGGATTACTTTGCAGTGGATTTGGAAAATTTTGTTTGCTGTCTGCCTAAAATTTGTGGTTCTGGGCAGATTCTTAATGTATTTAAAATAACACATTCTCTTGTGTCCATGAATTAGAAAACTCAGTTTGGTTAATCTGCATGTTCTCCCGACACTGACTATATATTCAATGTAATCCCCGTCAAAAACCCAGCAGGGTTTGTATGTATGAGTGTGAGGAAATTGACAAATATTCTAAAGTTTATAGAGATTGAAAAGGCCTAAAATACTCAAGATCGTCTTGAAGAAGTTGAACAAAGTCTGTTCCACAACAAATATGTAAATTAATTAAAAGTAAATTGTAGACTTAAATGTGAAAGGTAAAATAATAAAGTTTCTGTAATAAAACAGGAAAATATCTTCTCAAGACTTTGAGATAAAGATTTCTTAATGAGGCAAGTAAAGCATTAACCATTTAAAAAAAAAAAAAACATGGCTAAACTGGACACCATTGACCTTAAAAATTAATGCTCATCAAAAGTTGAAGAGAATGAAAAGACAGACCTCAGACATATATTCAACAAAAAACTTGTTTTCAGAATATATTATGTAATAGACAACTATAAATATTTAGCATTTGAGAAGACCATTAGAAATAAATATTTTACTTGACATTTTTTGGACTGCAAATTCTGTATCTAAACATCACATATCTTATAAAATTTTTTTTTAATGTTTATTTATTATTGAGAAACAGAGCATGAGCAGGGGAGGGGTAGAGAGAAGGGGAGACACAGAATCGGAAGTAGGCTCCAGGCGCTGAGCTGTCAACACAGAGCCCGACGTGGGGCTTGAACTCAAAAATCGCGAGATCATGACCTGAGCCGAAGTCAGATGCTTAACCAACTGAGCCACCCAGGTGCCCCATAAACATCACATCTCTTAAAAAGAGCTTCTACAGATCAAGAGTTTTTGCCCATTAGTAAAAGACTTAAGAATTTCACAAAGGAGGATAAGCAATGGCTAATAAGCATATGACAAAGTGTTCAAAGTCGTTAGTCATCAGAGAAAGGTAAATTAAACCATGATGAGATATTAATATACCCACCAGATTGGCTAAAATCAAAAAGACTGAAAATACCTAGTGTTGACAAGAATGTAAATCAGCTGAAGTTCTTAACATTGCTGGTAAGAGTATAAATTTGTAAAACCACTTGGGAAAACTGGCAGTTTCTACTAAAGCTAAACACACATCTACCCAGTGATCCAGCAGTTATACTCCTTGGTATACTCAGGACAAACCACATGTCCACCAAAAGACATGGACGAGAGTATTCATGGCTGCTTTATTCATAATACCTAGAAATTGGAAACAACCCAAATGTCTGCTGGCAGTACTCTGGATAAGTACATTGTGTTATATTCCACTCACACAATGGTGTACTACACATCAATAAAAAGGGTGAACCATTGATCCACACATCAACAGGGATGAATTTCATAGACATAACAGTAAATGACAAAAGTCATAAACAAAAGTGGAAACATGATGGTGGAAAATTAGTGATCACCAAGCTCTGCCATCTACATTTGACAGACGTAGAGCTTGCCTTTGCCGTCCTCAGGGCACTTTGGAAAGGAGAACTGAGATTTGAGTCATTCTTTATGATTTAATTTGTATAAAAGTTCAAGGATAGGCAAAACGAGTCTGTGGTGATAGAAACGAAAATGGTGGTGACCTCTGAGCAGGGGTGGGTTTTGACTAGAAAGGAACAAGAGGACCTTCTGAGATGTTGAAATGCTTAACTTCTTGATCAGATTTTAACCGTGGAGTAAAAATTCATCATATTACATACTTTGTGTAAAATTAATCAAATTATACACTTAGGATTTTCATACTTTATATGAATAAATCTATTAAAAATAATAGTAATTACATAGTCACCACCTTAAAGAACTTAAAATCTGCTGGGGGGTGAGAATGGGGAAGGGAAAATTCCTTTGCTTAAACATGGGATTTAATGAAGAGTTAAATATCTAGTTTTTATGATCTTAAATAGATGAGGATTATTCATAGCAGTTTTATTGATAAAGGACTAAGAAAAAGAAGCCATGTACACCTCATGTAACCAATGTATAGTAAATCTTAACATCACAGGTTAAAATTCTAAAAAACAGCCACTATAATGGGCTTTTGTCAAGTTCTTAAAAGATCTGAGAAATGTGCTGAGACACTGTTTGGTAATGCCCATTATTTAAGGATGTATTTTAGTTCATTTTTTAATTAGACAAGTCTGCTTACCTTTTTTTTTTTTTTTTTTTGTATTTGAGATCCTTTGAAGAGTTGGTGGTATTTTGGGATACTTTGACTCTTTACAAGTCAAAGTCTTTACAAGCGTCCTCCTATTTAACATCATAAGGCTAATCCCACACACTTTATTCCCACAAATAATAGTGGGGTTATAGAGGGACTCAGGCTATTTATATAGGGAATCAGGCATGAAGTCTGGAGTTTGAAACTGCTACTATTCCTTCTCACTTATTTGCATCACTTCTGAGATTCCTGGATCATTTCTGCTTATTTAAGCATTGTTTTTGACCCCTGGAAATAACAGTGGATGCCGTTTTCTGATAAGCATTTTGAGATAAAATAACGGTAATATAAAAAACAGGAGTTTAAAAAATTCCAAGCAGAGTTTAAAATATTGTATCTTTGAAGCTAACAATCCCAGCTAAATGCTTTAGTGCAAATGTCTAACCCTGTTTTATATGGCTTTTCTACAAAAAGCCTCATCAAATCTGGAATAAGAAAGCCTCATTCTTCTCCATCAGGCTTTAAAATGTATGGTTGTCACTTTCTCTAGATAACCTCTAATTATAGCAGATAGATTTGAAGTGTAAAATAGCTTTGTCTAATGGACGCTGTCACTCATTGCATTCTGCTTTCCCCCAAGACAGAATGTATTTGTTCAGATACAGAGCTGAGAGTCCGAAAGATGTCAAGTAAAACACTAATTTCTAACTGTCGTCTTCAAGCATCATCAAATATTCATGTTAAAAATTGTTCTATCACATAATGAGAAATGAATTTGCGTGAATTTGTGACACTAGCTAATTATAGGGTTTTAAACTTATAGGAATGAAATAATTTATCTTTCATATGATAAAAATTATGTTTTGAAGAAACTGGAAAATCTGTTATCTTTCATCTGTACCAAGATTCTAAGTATAAACATTTTAATTCAGAAAGGAAAGATCAAGATTCTTTATAAAACATATTAACTATTTTCAAACTTTTAAGTGTAACTGGCTTTAAAGTGTGAGTAAAGACTTTTTCATTACAGGAGGTTTTAGTTTACATTTAGAATTTTAAAGTGACAAATGCTTGGCTGAGAAAAAAAACCAATGAGCAGAGTTTCTTCCACATATAAATTGCAAGGGGAAAAGAAAAAGAGGAGAAATCTGTAGGTTAAAACTTAAAACACAAATCAACCATCATATGTAAATCTTATTTAGCTCCTGATTTAGACTAGAAAACTTTAAGAAAGAAAAGAAAATTAGAAATTTGAGGACTGGATGTTTGCTGGTATTAAAAAGCATAACATTTTTAGATCTGATAGTTGTATTTTTGAAAAGTTTTTGTCTTTGGGCCACCTGGGTGGCTCAGTTGGTTAAGCGCCCAACTTCAGCTCAGGTCACGATCTCCCAGTTTGTGAGTTTGAGCCCCACATTGGTCTCTCTGCACTCCCCCAACTCTCACGTGCACTTTATCTCTCTCTCAAAATAAACATTTTTTAGAAATCTAAAAAAATAGGGGTGCCTGGGTGGCTCAGTCAGTTAAGCATCAGACTTCAGCTCAGAGCATGATCTCATGGTTCTTGAGTTTGAGCCCCACATCAGGCTCTGTACTGACGGCTTGGAACCTGGAGCCTGTTTCAGATTGTGTGTCTCCTTATCTGCCCCTCCTCCACTCGTGCTCGCACGCACTCTCTCTCTCTCAAAAATAAGAATTAAAAAAAATTGTTTTTTTAATCTAAAAAAATAAAATAAAAAGTTTTTGTCTTTTAGTGGTACTGATAATATGGCTGAAATAGGTCTGGTATTTGCATCAGAATTACGTAGGGAGAGTAGAAGATAAAGACAGATGAAACAAGAATGGCCATATGTAGAAACTAAGGCCGGGTATTGATTCCATGAGCATTCTTGATACTATTCTGTGCAGTTTTAAATATTTGAAATTCTCCATAATAAAAAAATTGTTTTTCTTAAAAAATTTGTACCATGCAATTTATTTCCCGTTTTTTGGGTTTTGTTTTTTTTTGTATTGGTAACCATGAATTTTATTTTGTGGACATCTACTGTGGCATGCATCTGTACAAACCTTTTAGGCAGTGACAATTTATTTCCTGTTAAATAACTTCTACATCCTTTGAGCCTGGTATTTCTCATTAGTTAGATAGGTTCAGATTCTTAAGTGTGACATCATAGATGGGACTTACAAGAATAGCTGGACAGCTGGTAGGGGAAGAAAGCCTATTTGTTATGTTTCAAAGGCAGAAGTGACATTGGTAGTATGCTGCTTTTATAAAGGACTTGAATTTCAGATGCCTTAAAGTCTTTTTTCCACCCTGGTGTCTTCTTTTTTTGTACTTGGAATAAAATCCAAAATGCTTAACAAAATTTAAAGCGATTCTATATGATATATCCCCTGCCTTCCTCTTCTGTTTTATCCCAGTCTATTTTCCTCCCACCCTCTATGTTCCGTAAGCACTGGCATTTCTGTTTCTAGAATTTGTCTGGTTCCTTCTTGCTGAATTCAGTGCCTTTATATTACCTACTCATTGCCTGACCAACTCCTATTCAGCCTTCAACTCTTAGCGTAAACTCAAGGGAAACTTTTTCTCCCCATTCCTCTGGACTTTTTCTCTTCAAATAATAGATGTCATAATTACATAGTCGTGTAACTGTTTGCTTGCTTGCTTGTTTGTTTAATGCTTTCCTCTCCACTTATCATGAGAGCAGGGATGATACTCAGTATAACTGGAGGGCCTACCCCTATGCCTGCCAGGTAGAATGTACTTAGTAAACATTTTTTTGAACAGAGGAATAAAGAAATGAATGGTAGGTATGGCTCCTCATGCTCTTAGAGCAACACTGGTTGTTAAAAATAGGGCATTTCTTTTCACCACACTCTCCGTGAAGGGGTCTGGTAGCTCATTTTAGTTGAGATTGAAGTATCTTTTACATGATAAGTTTACAAACCCATCTTAATATTCAGGACTGTTTCTTGACTGGCAAATTTAGTTAATCTCAGTGGACAATCGTAACTAAGTCTTAAGTCATTAAAGAGTTAATAGTATTTACTTGCATTTATGTCATTTTGCTTCCTTTTTAGTTCTCTAAATTTGACTTTTTTTTTTTTTTTTCCTTTTCTTAGGTACTCTCTGCCCTTGACATACTCCAACCTCCACACATTGACTATTTTGAAGAAATGTATCCTAACCAGGGAATGTGAAAGAAGGGGACAATTTTTTATTAATTTGTTCTTCTAGCTCCTTTTGGGGTTCATGCTTTAAGGCGTATAAAATCTCATCCTTGCAAAGGTGGTTGAGTACCTGGAACCAGGTAATTTTGAAATCCCAAGTATCTGACAGAGAGCAGTATTATCAACATATCCTGAACGGTGATACCATAAAACAGTACTTAATCTCCACACAGCCTTATGAGATAGGTTATTACCATCCCCATTTTGCAGATGAAACCAGTGAGGCAGCTGTGTTGTGTGGAACTCAAGAAAGTGCTCTTGTTGCTATATAACAACTGCCTGTCAGTTAAGAAGATACTACTGCCCTTTTTTTCTGCAACTTGGGGTAAGGTGAAAATTAAAGAGATAATGTAAGTCCGATGTCCCAAGTTCTTTGGAATGTGGTGGTGGTGGTACTGGTGATAGTCATAACTTACAAAAGTTTTTATCATATGAGTTTATTTAATCCCTATGACAACCATCTGGGAAAGATAGGATTCTTCCCACTTTACAGAAAAGGAAATTGAGGCACCAAAGATTTAAAAACAAAAAAAAAACAAAAACAAAAAAAAAAACTTGACCAAGATCACAGAGCTAGTAAATATTGAGACTGAGGTTCAATTCCAGACAGTCTGACTCTGTGGTCTTTATTTCAACTCCTACCTATATGATACTCTCAGGATAGAGGCATTAACATTATATTACTACTGTTAACGTGTAAAAATAGTATGTCAGGTATCATGGATAATAATAAACTGTAAAATAATGCCTAGTTATAGCTCCGGGGACTGTGCATGGAAAAAAAAAAAAATTGGGATATAGGTTAGCCCTAGGCAAAGCATCACCATTTACCATTCTGCATGTAACTTGGTAAAACTTTAAGTGAAAGACAGGGAATCCTAAATCCTTGAATTCGGTGAGCTTGTGATAGTGCAATTTATTCACTTTAGGCTTTTAATTAACACCAGGCCTATGACTTAGAATGGAAACCAGTATAAAAGCATGATACTTTTTCTGACTTAGCAGTGAGATAAAAATTTCATTCTTACACAGGTGGCAGGTAATTCTGTACTAGACAATTGTCTTTGATAATTTCCTTAGTAACTGGGACCAGTTAAGAACTTCCCTAAGGGAAAGAGAATGGCTGAGCTGACTGGGGAATTGGGAAACATTATGAAGTGATAGAATTGTCATCGATCACCACTGCTGGGATGTTTTGATCTGATAAACCAAAAGCTCTTGAATGCTCTAATCTTCGGTGTTGTTTCAACCCACAGATCTTTTATGGAACTAACAAAGGCTTAACTCAGTGGACTTGGGGTGCTCCAACCCTGAACACTCCAAAGAAAGGACTGGGCCTTGACCAGCTCCTGGCTGATAAGAGTGTCCTTGTATACCTGAGATCTTGGGCCAGGTTGGATGGTTCTGACATATGCTTTTTTAAAAAGTACAGAATTATCCTAAGGATAGATGACTTGAGAATGTATGTTCTTTTTTCCTCAGCTACAGATCAGTAGTAGCAACTGTGGAGAAAGCATTGATGATTCCATTTCATAGACTTCCTGAAATTACCCAGCTCCTCGCTGAAGAAGGGAACTAGTGGGAGTGGGGCCATACTTGTGTCATTCATCAGAAGTAACTTCTGTACCTGGTCAGGAGTCACCTACTTTATCCTTTTAGTTAGCGGGAAAGGAGCCTACTTATTAGAAGGCATTCCTATGAATGTGTAATGCTATTTCTGCCTGTTTGGAAATGAGGTTGCTGACAACAAACCTTGAAATCAGAAGAAATCTTTATTAAATAAGAATTTTATTGTATTATAGGTTGTGTCACGGGTCCCCAAGATCACCCTCGGGTTCCATGATTTGCTGAAAGGAACTCACAGGATCCAGGAAGGATCTACTTGGCTACAGTTTATTACAGCAAAATGATACAGATTAAATCAGCAAAGGAGTAAGGTATTGAGGCAGAGTCCAGGAGAAACCAGGCACAAAGTTCCAGTTGTCCTCCCAGAATTGTACAGATCTTGCTTAATTCTCCCAGCAACAATGAATGACAGTACAGGCAAATGTTGTCAACCAGAGAAGCTCACCAGATCCTTAGTGTCCAGGGCTTTTATTGGAGGTCAGTCAGGTGGGCCTAGAGCAGGCACAGGGCTGACCTTAGCTGCTCAGTCTCCAGCCCTCTTCCTTTTTCCCCCACCCAGAGGTTAAACTAATACAGCTGCCCCAAGGCCCCAGGCAAACAAAAACAGGTGTCACCATAAATCACATTGTTAGCATAAACTATCTGGTGTGACCAAAGCCCCAGGTATAGTAAGATGCTCTTATGAGGCAGGATATTGCAAGACCTCAAAGGTTATTTCCCAGGAGCTGGTCATGAGCTAGTCCTAAAGACTTTTGGGACGTATAGGATTTGGGCACCCCAGATCTCTGCTGAGTTAACACTTTATTGCACATAAGCCATCTGTGGGGAAAGAACGTGTTCAAATAAGATAATTGGCGTGTATGGATATATTTAATAAAATGCCAGATATATTAGATTCTCTTCACTGAACACTTAGCTAATTCATAATATTCATTTTGTGTCTTACAGTTTAAGCATGAATTGTTTATATCGGGCATTAATTTTTTTTGTACTTGGGTTTGTCATTCTTTTAAAAACCTTCTGTGTGCTTCTGTAAGCTAGTGGTTCTCAATCATTCATCATTATTGACCATAATTGGACTCTGGGAGATCCTTGAATCATTATTATTTAAGATCCTTGCAGAGCAGAGGAAAAGTTAGCATAGTTATGGTTTAAAACCATGAGTGACATGGAGTGCCTGGGTGGCTCAGTTGGTTGAGGGTCTGACTTTGGCTCAGGTCATGATCTCCACGTTTGTGAGTTTGAGCCCCGCCCGCGTCAGGCTCTGTGCTGACAGCTCAGAGCCTGGAGCCTCCTTTGGATTCTATGTCTCCCTCTTTCTCTGCCCCTCCCGCAATCATGCTCTGCCTCTCTCTCTGTCTCTCTCTCTCTGTCTCTCTCTCAATAATACAATAAATAAATGTTAAAAAATTTTTTTTCTAAACTATGAGTGACATAGATAGTATAGTACCTGTTGGTGGCTAATTTCAGCCCATTTCATTAGTTGGCAGAATGTTTCTGTGAAATTTCTCTCTCCGGAATTGTTCATGAATGTTTAAAAGTCTTTGCTGTAAAATATTTGCGGAACCATCTGGTGTACCATTTACTTAAATGTTTTAATTTATTTTTTTAAGGTTTTCTTTTTTTTTTTTTTTTTTAGTAATCTCTACACCCCATGTGGGGCTTGAACTCACAACCCTGAAATCAAGAGTCACGTACCTCCAACTGAGCCAGCCACGTGCTCCTAAAAGTTTTACTTTTTTATTTAATTTTTTACCTTCAAGTTAAAAAATTGACACCTGTTGCTTTCATTATAATTAGTTGGCTACGGAAGAACCTTTCAAACCTAAACCTCACTTATTCTTGTTTCCTGTTTAATTTTTAGCTATATGTAGAATCATGCACAGAATAGAGGTGTTTTCCAGTGGTGGTGCTATTTGGAAAACACTGAATCCTTTTACATAAAAAGGAGTCATTCCTGTAGCTGCCCCAGGATTATAAAGACTCTTAGGAAGGCATGACTTAGCCTGGAGTACAGGATACTAAAAATCTGTGTTTTCGAAGAGCTAGTAAATGGAAATATAAGAAATGCCTTAATTATATATAAGCTCTACTTTCGGTGACTCTTTTAATATCAGTATGAAGTTTTTGTTGTAGCCAAAGCAAAAAAAAATTCCTTCTGTTTCCCTCTGAAAAATAAGAAACCTTACTACCAAAACACAAAAATATTGAAGATTAATAATATCTCAAGCTAGTATTTGATTTCAGCTTAATGTATTATTCATCTGTGTCAGCAGCTCCCTCTGTAGTATCTGAAAAACATGGCATACGCATTACACATGGTTTTAGACATTTTTTTTTAATTGGAGGATTGTGTCTTTGCAGATTTTAGAATGGATAATATTTTGAGTTTTAAATGTATGATCATGGAATTGTGCTTTGAAGATACTTTTTGAGGTCTGTTTGAGGCTCTGTCATTTTAGGTAAGTTCTTAGTATGTTGCTATGCATCTAATGGATGTTTTAATATTTAAAGTTGATAAAGGAATCAGTTCATAGAGTCAGAAGTATATATTTATCATATTATAATTTAATCTTCCACTGTACATACAGAGCCACATCATTGCACTTTTTTCTAAGATTAAAAACTTGGGATGTTACGTTGCATAGGTAACTGTTAGTACAGAAACATTTTAAATTAGAAGATCTCTTTGAATAGTTCATATCATTTTAGAAAATCTGAGGTCTATGAACATTTTGATGTAATCAGATATATAATAAGAGTATAAGCATATACTGTTATGCAGTTAATCCTGTTTTTTCCTGAAACTGTGAAAAAGTGATGACATCAGTGCCCACCAAAAATTTGGCCTGAGTTTTCAAAGACCATGCATCTTTAGATAGCTCCTTAAGCAACTTTGAAAAAGACAATGTCTGGACTGTAACTGTTTACAAATCTACCTACAGGATGCAACAGATTTAGCATGAATCATATATGGAAGGAACAATAAATTCTACCATGATCTCTGCATCTTGTAGCTTTTCTGTTTTCGTATTTTTAAAATCTAATAATTAAGAAAAGTTCTGTATTTTTTTTAACTGAACTTTTAGCCGTTAAAGGATTGCATTATTCATTTTGCACTTTGAGTTTCTATTTGGAAACCTGTATGAAAACACTTCGGCACTTAATTACTTTGAGCCTACTGAAATTTAACCCAAGAGAAACCAGTTGTAATTATTTGATTGAAAATCATTATTTATCGTCCTTCAGTCAGGAATCTGAATTGTATACATAAACATGCCCTTTCCTAGAAAGTACTGGATGCCTGCTGGATTGGAAATAAAAATTTGGCTTGCTTTGGGAAAAGTTTATTTTGAACTTGACACATAATGAAACATTATCTTAGTGTTTTACGGAGGAGAATATGGGCAGAGCAGGTTATCTGCATTCGAAGCAATTTTGGCCTAAAACCAGTGGAAAGGAGCAGTCTAATAGGGTGTCCATGTGTCCTGGTTTGCAAGGATTCCCGGATTTTACCTGATGTCCTCGTATAATTATTAATTAACAAGTTCCTCCTTTTACTTTCTCAAGTGTCCCTATTTGGATAATAGGTTTGGCTTATGCAGGCATTGTTTGAACAGGAATCTCTTGTCATAAATGCAGTGAGGGAGCCTACATGCCCATTTGACCAGTTGAGAACCCTTGGTAGGAGTAATGTAGTTTTGGGCTCCCAGATGCAGTCATTCAATTTTAACTGACAGTATTTGTATACTGTATTTTATAGGAACATTTTGTAATTTAAAGAATACACAATACATGATTGCTTGGTGCTGTGAAACAGCTCTATAACCCGCAGAGAATCTTAGGAGTCTGTGAAGAGCTAAGAACAAACAAAATGAAATATGTATTTGCATACGTAAGTGCACTCTTACTCTGCATCAGACAGTACCAGCAAGGACCAGAAATCTGCATCCTAGGGGCTTTGAAGATTCTCATATTGTTAGAATTCCCTCTTCATTTATTCCGTAAACAAAAACATCAACTATGTGCCTAGAACCAGAAATTTTTTTTCTGTTTTGCTCACTATTGTGTTCCCAGCTCTTAGAACAATGCCTGACATATAGTAGGTGCTAAATAAGTGTTTGTTAATTGAACGAATAAAATAGTCTCTTAGTGGAAACTAAAAAGTTCCCAAGCTGAATTGCTTGAAAAGCATTTAATGATTTAAAACAAAAACAAAACCTGATGCTTTTACCCACTGTCACCAAATCTGGCTCCTTACCTCTGAAGCCCAAAAGGGAAAATAAAGGAAAAGTTAGCAGAACAATCCAGCTGAATTCCTGACTTTAATTGCCACTTAGTATCTAGTCAGCCTTATTTATTCATTCAGCCAAATAATTAACACTACTTTGGTTTTTTAAGAAAAAAATTTTAATGTTTATTTATTTTTGAGAGAGAGAGAGATACAGTGTGAGCAGGGAGGGCCAGAGAGAGAGGGAGACAAGAATCCGAAGCAGGCTCCTGTGCTGACAGCTCAGAGCCCAGTGTGGGCCTCCAGCCCACAAACCACAAGATCATGACCTGAGTCGAAGTCAGATGCCCAACTAACTGAGCCACCCAGGCACCCCTAGCACTACCTTTTACATAATAACATTGTAACAATCTCTGTGGAAGGTGCAAAGATGAATCGTGTATTTGTTTAATTTTTTTTTTTTCATTTAGTGTACCAGGCACTGTTCTAAATACTTGACCCTTATCTCCATTTTACAGATGAAGAAACTGTAGCTCAGAGAGGTAAATAACTCATCCAGGTTCACTTAGAAATGACGGAGCTGGGATTTGAACCCATATTGACTGGTCTTAATGGGCCGGGAGTGCTCTTAACTCAGTGCTGCCTCCTAGCGCTTTCCTTAAAAGGAAATATAGTCTGTGGAGTGAGATAAGATATAAAGAAATAACCATCAGATGTGGTAGAAAGTGCCAAAAGAATATGGATAGGTGGTGTGGAACTGTAAAAGAAGAGATTGCTTCAGGCAGAAAAAAACAGTAAGACTTAATGGAGAAAATGACATTTCAGACAAATTTTGAAAGATGAAGATTTGGACAGGTAGCATTGAGATGGATGGATATTCCAGATGGAGAGACTAAGTTCAGGAGTATCATTTAGGGAATGGCAAATCATCCAGCTGGCTAGAGTTTAGCATGCATAAATAATGAAAAACTAAGCTAGTTGGGGCAAATCATGGAGGGCCTTGAATGTTGAACTAAGAAAATTCATCTGTATTCAGTAGGCATTGGACGGCACAATGAAAGATTTTTGTGATGCGGAATGACAGAGTCAGAAGTGCTCTTTATAAACTTAACAAAGAGTTTCTGTTTGGGATCACGAGAAAGTTCTAGAATTAGATAGTGGTGATAGTTGCACAACATTGTGAATGTAATGCCATGGAATTGTGCGTGTAAAAATGGTTAAAATGGTAAATTTTATGTGTAGAGGCCACTTTTAGACAACAGGCTTGAGCAATGGAAACTTGATCAAGGCAGAAGGGCTGACAGCGACTGCCTGCCTGAATACAGACAGGCCCATCAGGCAACCCACCTCCAAATACCCAAAGGCACTGACCAATGGATTACTAACAACCAGGCACAGTTACCCAAAAGGAAAATTCCATAGTCCCCATACCTTCTCACCTTCCCTCTTTAAATATGGCTCCCACCCACTGCCTTACTGCAGACAGACTCTCCTTTTCTATCCTTCCCCACTGCTCCCTTGCAGTGTATTCAATAAACTTCTGTCTTCCTTGTTCTGACTTGGGTGGATCCTTTCACTGCCCACGCTACCGGCTCCCCCCACCCCCAGTCATCGCTCCACATTTGGGGGCCCCCATCCAGTTGAGTGGGACACCACATTATGTATATTTTAACCACAGGTTTGCGGAGGGGGGGGCGGTTAACCTTAAGAAAAGGACCTAACTCTTAGGGCTGAGAGGCAATGGCTGTTGCAGACTGGGAAAGGAGAACAGAAGGATTCTTGGGAATTTACTGGCACCTCTTTAGCCATGTACTCAGCAGCCTGCGCTTTGATTTTGATGGCTGGTTGGGGATTCACAGAGGCAGGACAAGGAAGTGAAGGAATTAGGGAGGGGGCTCCCTAGAGCCCTAGAACTTCACAGGATGGCTGGCTACAATTGATAGAGAAGCAGTTGACATCAAAAGAGGACTTGGCGTCCTCCAAGAAAGGAGAGGCAAGATTCAAAGACAGATGCTGGGCTGATAGCAAGCAGCAGGTTCAGTAGCAGTAGTAGTGTGGTTAGAATATGGAGATTGTGTTCCAAGAAAGGAATTTGTAGTTAGGACAGGTTATAGCCGCTTCTAGATAGAAAGTAGAGCCATGCTCGAAGGTAGATGAAGTAGAATAATAACAGAAATCCTCAGAATTCAGATGGTTGAGAAACTGAGAGGTAGAGATTCTCTGGTTGCACATTAAAATCACCTAGGGAGCCTTTTATAGAAATACAAATGTTCAAACCCTACCTTCTGATTTAATTGGTTTGAGTTTGGTTCTAGGCATCAGTAAGTATTTTTGAAGATGTTCTCCCCAGTGATCTGAATGTGCCCTCAGGGTTGGGATCCACTAGGCTAAAGCACCAGAATAATTACCAGCATGAAGGCTGAAGTTACCCGTGACTACCTGAGGGACTTCAAATATGCAAATGTGAAGCAGCTGTTTGTGTCATTTGGCTAATAAGATCTGGATTGTTGTAAAGACTGCTAGAAACGATGAGGGTAGAAATTGTGAAGTTAATTTCAGGTATGTATGGTTTTTTTTTTTTTAAAGAAGAGGTCTTTGAGCAGTAGCAGCGGGACCAACCATAGCCTAGAAAAGGGAGGCGAGATGGAAGCAGCTTACTTGGTCTCTACTTGTTAGTTCTTTAAGTGGAGACTGCTCCTCAGAATCATGTCGCTGCTCTTCATGTATGGACCATAAATGCTTTTTGATGACCAAATCGACTGTGATTGATCTACCAGTCTTCAAAAGACATAATTCATCCTCTGTTTAGGCTTTAAGAAAGTTGGAACTTTTTGCCTCAAATAGAATATATTCTAACTTTTTTTTCATTCTGACACACCATTGGTGTAAAGGGCAGAATTTAAAGTGTAAGTATCAAAGTTTAAAGCCATGTGTATAGTCTTTGACTCGAGGCCTGGAATCAGTCACCCAAAATCTCTGCTTTGTTCATTCTTTGACTTTTTAAACATGATGAAGAGAGAGAGAATTCGTTTATGTCCAATTCCATTCATTTAGCTCATTTTTCAGAGTGAGCATGAGCTCAGAATCAAGAATGTGGTGTTCCCTCAGGTAATTTCAGCTCCCATAGGCTTCCCCTAGTGAGAGAATGTCACCAAACTGAGCATGATACTGGTGCTGAGAGAGGTAGTTTTATACAGTATGACCCCTTAACAAGAGCCAGCTGTTTCATACAGGGTTCGGTCAAAGAAAACAGCCCTCTGTTTCGATACCAGAGAACACTATACTGTTGGATTTAATGTGAGTTTGATGTATTGGCTTCCAACATGGCATCTTCCCAGATGACTTTTTGTGATACTCAGTGTTCATTTTGTGCCCTAACTTTAGACCTTTACCCTCAGGAAAGAGGTACCAGCAGGTAGTATAAAGCATAATGGCCATTGCTGTTACCTTTAAGGGGTTCATGGTTCAATTGGGGATGGTTGATGAATTTCAAATAATTTTAATATTAATCAGTTTAACACTAAAGATCGTAACCAGATTTTCTTGAGCAGAAAAAACGGCTCTGCCCTTCTCTCCCCACCTCCCCCAAAAAAGAGTTTGGAAGACTTACCTGGTACTTAAAATTTTCATAGAATAAAACATTTTCTCTAGTCCTTTCTTATAGGATCCATACAAGATCAGTGATCTATTAGTCTAATAAATATATGTTCAGTATTTCCAGTTGTATTTTTATTTTTTCACAAAATTTTAGGCAGTATCTGTTTTGTTTGTGGGTCCGGGTAGCTCTTTCTTTTCTAATAGTGTGGAGCAGTGCTAACAGGTGTCACATCTAAGTGTATAATAGAACGTTCATTACATAAATGTTAGAAAGTGGGGACAAGTGGGAACAAATGGATAAGGCTCTATGTCAGATATTAGGTCTTTTTTTCTTACACATTTTTTTTTGAGATATAATTGACATATAGCAGATACTACATCTTAACACAGAGGCAGACCCCCCCCCCCTTTAAATGGACCGCCATTTTATTTCATCTCTTACTGCCATAGAAAGTATTGAGAAACAGACTTCCCTGATATACTTCTCCTAGATTCTTCTTACAGATTTTTGTTCTCCGTATATTTTGAATCCTCCCCGCCCTTCATAACTAGTTCCTTATAATAACTTTGTCTTTTAAAACCTTTAACCAGAAGTGAATTTCATTGGTGATGGGTAGCACTGGGTAGGTAAGGAAGCATCTGTAGCTTGGCATATTGAGAGGCTTGTTCTTCCCTTCACAATGCTGCTTGTGGTGGTTTATACCACTGATTGCAGTCCGCTCTCAGGTTTTAATGACATCATTCTTGCAGCTTTACAATAGATGAGCCTGGAGTAAATTGCTCTCAAATTCTGTTGGGCAGGAGGGTATTTGAAACCAGATTGTCTGGACACAGAAGTAAGTTTTTTAGACCCATTAGGAAAGGTTGGTGGATCTAATTTGAAGGCTTGGTGTCTCTTAGAGAAAGTTTTGAGATTTGTTGTAGTGGCAGTAAGAAGCATGATGCAGTTTATATGACTGATCGGTGTGTTTATCCTCTGAATGGATTAAGAGGTGATCGAAGAATTTGCCCTTTCTCTTCATGAATTAAAAAAACTGGAGAAGCAAAATGTTTATAAAATCTAGGTAAAGGCACTTCTTTCAAAGATTTTTTTTTTAAGTTCAGAAAAAAATAATGACTATTCCAGTCATTTCTTTTGGTTTGTTTCTTGACTCTTAATCTCTGTTTTTGTGTGAATGTGCATTTGCTTTGGAGGGTTATGATGGTGGAAAATTAGTAATCGCCAAGCTTTGCCATCTACATTTGGCAGACAGAGCTTGCCTTTGACTTCTTCAGGGCACTTTGGAAAGAAGAGAACTGAGATTTGAAGTAACATCTTTTTCTCTAGGATGCTTTTTCTGTTTTATTGCACGTGTTTTATTGCAAGGCTATTGTATAGCCTTAGTGACAAGGACTTAGCCAATAGGGCCTTCTGGGGCTATGACAGAGTATGTAAAATGAAGTATGTAGAATGTAGCTTTCCTGTGATTTTTCCTTTTTTCTGGTGATAGAATTGATTTTTTTTAATTAGTTTTAAATTGCAAATTAAAGGTAGTTTTAATTTTTGACATTCTATATACAACAGATTAATTGCCCTAAAAAGAAAAGGAATTTGCCTTTGCCTGGGAAAGAGAATGTTGTATTCAAACATTTTAACAACGTGACCTTTTATTCCATTGATTTCTATAGAGAAGCACAGGCAGGCTTCAGAAAAGGTCAGTGATTCTAATTGAAGCACACACTGATTTTTTTTTTTTTTTTCTAGTTGCAAAGGCGCCCATGCTTTTTGTTGCAAAGAAGATGATGAGATTTAGGGCTGACCATTTGTTACAAGAGAAAGCAATTCTCTCTGTGATGCATTGCTGTTTTTCTTCCACATGGAAAGCATTGTTTGAAATCAACAATATCCATAAACCAGATTTTCATTATCCATGCTATTTAAGGCCCTCATTTTTATTTCAGAGACAGTTACATATCTGAGATCTAGGTTGAAATTTCCCTCCGCTGTGGACCTGAGTTTGGAAGAAAAAAATGTGAGTCTGTTAAGTCTCACATATTTATGGTTGTGAGATTGCCTTCTTTCAAATAGGAATGACCGGATTTCAGAATTAGTGCTTAATGTGGGTTTAAGCATGTTTTCACTGTCATTCTTGGACTTTTCATATAAGAGAATTCATGGACACCTATTTGATAAATGTTTAATATTGCAAGATTTCTTTTTGGTCTGGCTTAGAGTTAGTTTTGTCCAATACGCAGTGGAAGAAAGAATGATCCAGTTTTCATTATCTCAAGTCAGTAAAGACTGTTTAGGCATTAAAATTGTGTTTTCAAAGCTTTCTGTCCATATTCAGTCGGTAGGAAATAATTTGACACAAGTTCTCCGTTTTCTTCTCCCAGTCCAGCTAAACCAGTTAAATAGCCTTATTTTGTTCTCTGAAAGCTTTTAACATATCATTAATAATTTTTCATACAAAATCAGTTACTCATTGCACATAAAGCATTAAATGTATTCTCAGAGTTCAGTTCCCTTGAGCAGGCAGACCAGACTGCTATAGTTCTGAACTCCAGACGGTAAGAGTTTTTTGAACCTGATAGGTGGGTTTGTTTGTTTTTTGGGGTTTTTTTACATAAGACCGTATCACAAGTATTCACATTTATACACAACTTGGGCTGTCCAGGATGATTAGCTCTCTGTTATTGAAGTGCTTGTTTAGCAGTGCTGTTTTATGACATGTTTGCACAACACCTTGTCATTTATAGTAAGCATTTATTCCTAATAGCTTATAAATTCTCCCAGTGTTTATTGATAGTAGAAGCTGTGTAAAGAATCGGCTTTATTCTTTCTCTTTTGTCTGAGAGGTGGGAACAAGTGAAGTCAGACTGCTTGGCAGGCCTGGATATGGGAATGTGGAATATTGACCTTTATCTCATATTCTTAGAAGATTGTTACATTAGGAAACTGACTAGTGAGTGTCTCCATTTCTTCTCCCTACAAAGCTCTCAATACTAGATACCAGAGCCTAAATTAATATTCTTGATACTAGAGCCTAAATAACAGCACTCTAAAATCAGCCCCCTTCTCCATCCTTCTTCCTGCCATACTCTTCATCATCCCTTGTTCTGTTGCCCGACAGTAGCAGTCTTGAGTGTAATGGCCTCCTAGCACATCATGAAACAAGAACAAGGGTCGTCATCCTCTGTTTATTTCAAAGCCCTTATGATAGTTCAGGGCCTACCTAGTCAGCATTCTGCTAGCTTGACATAATAGAAAATCTGTTGTAGTGGCAAAGAGCATGGAGTCTGGAGCCAGATTACCTAGATTTGAATTCTGGCTTTGCCTCTTACTACCTGTGTGACCTTGTAACCTCTCTGTGCCTCAATTTCCTGGTTAATAAAATGGGAATAATAATGGTTCCTACCTCAGAGAGTTATTTTGGGATAGATTGGGATAGAGTGACTGACTTAAAATAGTGCCTGGAAGTTAATAAGCGCTATAAAAGTAGTAAGGGAAGGCCTTATAGAGGAGAACTTATTAAAGCTGACACACAGTAGGAATTCCTATGAGTTTTCTGGTACAAGCAAAGCATGTCAAGCGACTGCCAACAACCAACAGACGACATTAGCAAGTGCTCATCACAGACAAATGGACTTTGATAATAATGGCCTATCAATAACAAGCATAGCCTGTTTTCAGAGAGGATTTTTTTAAAATAATAATATGTGAACTGTTGTTAACCTCAGTACCTCATGTCTCCTTACCTGGCATCCTCTTCCCAGCATACAAATCTTCAGCACCTCCAAGCCTTCCACCCAGACTGCATCCACATTATCTTTCTGAGTGCTTTTTTCAGTACCTTTACCAAACCTTTCCTATTAATTAGAAAGAAATGACATCATTTCCTCCTTCAGCCCACCATCCCAAGAACTATTCGCTTTTTTATGTCCTATAGTTACGTCTCCTAGTATTGTCTGTCCCTTCCTGCCTGCATAAAGGTTACTCAGGCTTTAGCGTACTAGCAAATCCTTAGGTTGTTTTAAAGAACAGTTAAAAGTTCCAACTCACAGTGGAATTTTTTTTCCCTCTGCTTTGAAGAGAATCACTATAGATAGAGCAAATTATTCACACCAGCTCTTTTTGAAACACCTGTGTTCCAGGTGAAGCAAAAAAAAAAAAGGAAAGGTTGAATCTAGTCTTTTCACCTCTCCATCAAAAAATAAATATGTCTCTAAAACTTCCCAGCTGGTTGGAATGAAATGCTGTCAGGCTTTCCAACTCTTAGAGGGTAATATTGGATGACAACAAAGCCACACCTAATTTGAGCTGCTGAAAAGCCTCATAACCCCATTATCGTTCTCCTGAACTGCTTAACCTTCTGGTTAACCTTCTGATTATTAGCCTCTTGACATATTTAATTCAGGTGTGAGAATTTAGGGAGGCTCACAGGACTGTTTATTTGATCTTTTTGTATATCCCACTGTTCTGACTTTATTTCTATTTTTTAAGGTTGGTAGACACTAGGAGGCATGTGTTACCTGGAGACCCAGAGGTTTCAGAAGCCACTAAATATATCAGACCTGCCTTAATTGGAGGATATGGGGAAGCAGTGGGGCTTTTAGCCACTTCATAGACCAGCTGAGTCTCCTGCTACCAACTCAATTTATTTGAGAGCAGTACTTCAGGGAACTTAATGGAGCTACAGCACACTAGCACGAATCTGAATTTTAGCCAGATACAATTTCTTTATGTACTACTTACTGTGGTCGTTTGCTCTCTGCATACTCTATTGGTGTCATTATTAAATATTAAGAGCACTGATTTGTACAGTTGGTAATGGGCTTAATAATTGCATGTTTAATTGATAGTCTTTTCCTCTTATTGATACCTTGCTTAAAGGTGGCAAGAGAATCAGATGGTAGAAAATAGGATTAGGTCGAGGTGGCTGTTTTCCAAAGGAAGTATATTATGTATGAGCTGAGCGAAGTTTTGTTTTGTGTGCATGTGTTGTTTGTTTGTTTGTTTGTTTGTTTGTTTGTTTTTGGATATGTGGAATACTGATCAGTTACTAATTTTTACCACCCTGAGCTCCAGACTGAGAAACCTATTACTAGAAGCCCTTTACCAGAACCAGGGTCCCTGCGTAAAAGGGTCTCAAAAGTCTAACAAAGATTAGCACTTTTATAATTGTTCCCTTGAGTTTCCAGTCTGTCCAAAACCAACCCTAGGTCTCTCTCAAAAATTATATGCCCTGTAGAAAACTTTTCTTGATCTAAAAGGTTTTTATGTCCTCATATGAAAGAATGTGACTATCATCGACATACTATTTTTTGGTGCCAGAAAACCACCAGACCCCATTTCATAAGTGAATAAAACTTTCCTCTTCAGCACTGATATCCTTAAGAGATTGCCTAATCTTTCCTTTTAAGATCAGTAGCTTAAAGGAACTTTTTCAACCGGTTGCCTGTTTTGTGTTTTTGTGGTTTTTGTTTGTTTGTTTGGTTGGTTGGTTGGTTGGTTGGTTGGTTGGTTGGTTGGGTTTTTTTGTACTAACATTCTTTTGGCTTTTTTTTTCTTCAGGGAGGGGGAAATGTGAGGAAAAATAAGAACATGGTCATACATTTTGGCAAAGGCATGAACTTTGATATTGGGCATTCCTGAATTCATCTCCTTATTTCCCCTCCTCTCTTTTAGCTTTTTGACCTTCAAAAGTTACATGATACTTTTCCCTGAGCCTCAGTTTTCTCAATGATAAACGGAGATAATATTTTTCTTCAAAGGACTGTTGCAAGGAATAAACAAATTAGTGTATGTAACACATTTGGCACAGTGCCTGGCATATTGATATTTAATAAATTCAGTATCCTTCCTCCCTCCTGTAACAGTGATGGTGATAACAGCTACCCAAGTAATCTCCCTGTTCCCTCGGTTGCCAGACATTTATATATGATTCACATACAACATCTAAACCCTGGCAGTAACCCTGTGTAGTAGATTTCATTGTCCCTATTTTATAAACGCAGAAACAAACTCTGAGGATTTCGTTAGCTTGCCTGATGTTATTAAGCCAGTAAGTAGCAGTTGACAATCTAACCTAGTCTTTCATCCCAAAACCTACACCACGCCGCCTCCCACTGCCTGAATTCCTTTACCTCCTCATTGTAAAAACCAGCTTCCTGGCCTTCTCTCTTCGGAAGTAGAATTATTTCCTTCCCCTTTACCCCAAAGTTTATCTTTTGAAAGACAGTACAAGTTCAGAACAAAGGCCAGGATCTTGTATTCACTCTGCTGCACACTAGTTTGTAAAATGGGAATCACGATAGGATTTCTTTCTTAGAGCAATTAAGAGTACATGAGGCTAAGTAAATTTAAAGCTGGGGGCTTAGCACATAGAAAACTCTCGACAAATAGGAGCTTTTTTTTTTCTCAATAAGTATTTTTCTTTTTCAGTCAAGCTTCTGTGGCCATGTACAGTACATTAAATATCTTTTTGCTTCCTTGTTTTCTCTACTTGATGTTTACAGCTCATCTCAGTCCCTTCTGACCTCTTGTATGTTGCCTTGCATTCGTCCATCTTTTTTCTCTGTGTTGTCATGGAGTTAGCAAGCCTTCTACACCCACTTGGTGCCCAGTCGGTATTTATTGATGCTAATGATGATGGTTACACAAAGATGCTGCTGGCACCAGTCCTGTAGCCTCTGAGACTGCTTGAATAATCATGACCTCCTAAAAACAGAAAAGGAGTCAATCATCTGACTCCTAATTGAAGGTCAGAATTTGGTGTCAGCATTTGTTTCTGTGGTGATTGTGTAGCTTTTTCTGCAGAATTACCTTTGACAGTTGGAGTAGTCAGGTTTTCTGGCATGCGGCTGATTATCATGCATTCTTAAATTACTTCCTAAAATAGATCATAGAGATGGGTGGGTCAAGCAAATACTGATCATGGTACAGATTTGTTTTAATTGGAGCAAGGGGTCAGGGAGTCCTACCATTGAGGGTATAGTTGACTGCCAGGCTCTAGATGAATTTCCTGTTCTTCTTGCCCATAATCATTTTTGCATCAAAGAAAATTGTGCAAAACTGTTTTTTTGTTTTTAATGTTTGTTTACTTCGGGGACAGAGAGAGATAGAGCACGCGTGGGGGAGGGCCAGAGAGGGAGGGAGACACGGAATCCGAAGCAGGCTCCAGGCTCTGAGCAGTCAGCACAGAGCCGGACGTGGGGCTCCAACTCACAAACCTCGGGATTGTGACCTGAGCTGAAATTGGATGCTTAACCGACTGAACCACCCACGTGCCCCAAACTGGTTGGGTTTTGGTGGGGTTTTTTTTAATGTTTTTTTTTTTTATTTTTGAGAGAGAGAGTGTGTATGCAAGCAGCCAGGGAGGGGCAGGGAGAAAGAGAAACAGGATTTGAAGCAGGCTCCGTGCTGACAGCAGAGAGCCCGATGTGGGGCTAGAACTCATGAACCATGAGATCATGGCCGGAGCCAAAGTCAGACGCTTAACCCACTGAGCCACGCAGGCACCCTAAAACTTGTTTTAGTCATAAATACTTCCCTTTTGTCTGCCTTTCTGGTATCTCTTCTATATTCCCACCTCATTTCTTCTAAGGAATGTTAGAAGATTCCTTATTTTTGCTTTTTTCCTGCTTTGGTCTCTGTCCTTCATGAGCATATTTTCATCCTCAGCAACTTTCGGGGAAGTCGAGCATTGTGTCGTGCATGTTAAATTTGGGTGCAATGCACTAAAAACTCTGCTAATGACAGTGATGTGCATTATTCTAAAGAGTGTCATGATGTTGAGGTTGAACTTACAACTCTTGGCAACGTACTTCCATAATTTCAGTATCCAGGATTTTTAAATAAAAGAAGGAAAGAAATGAAAAAAATGTTTTTTAATAGAAAAAGAAAAATGCTGTGCAAAGGGAGATTATAACCAAAAGCAAAATCAGTATCTCATCTGTGGCAGGTTTCATTTAATAGAAAGTACAGATTATTTCTTACCGTATCTAATAATTCCCAAACGTATGTTTTCTTTCTTTTTTTTTTAAGTTTATATATTTATTTTGAGAGAGAGAGAGAGAGAGAAAGACCACACAGATGGGAGATGGGCATAGAGAGAGAATCCCAAGCAGGCTCCACACTGTCGTCAGTGCAGAACCCGATGCGGGACTTGAACTCACAAACTGTAAGATTATGACCAGAGCCAAAATCAAGGGTTGGATGCTCAACTGACTCAGCCATCCAACCGCCCCTCAATCTTCTCTTTTCAACTTAGCCTGCCCACCAAAGGCCTGGCCTATATTTCTAGCAGTCTCTAATGCAGACTTTTTTTCCCCTCCCATTTCTTGTCCAGGGCTGCTAGCCCAGCCCCCACACGCAGTATGTTAGCCAGGGATTCCTCTTATTTTTATATATATATATATATATATATATATATATATATATGTGAACATATATATGAATAATAGGCTAACATATACACATAAGCTAATTTAAGTTCTCCTCTATTTAAAGAAATTAATAGGGAACATGAAGCTGTTCAAGAAGCTATTTCAAGTAAGCATATATGATTCACAGGTACTGGAAAATATTTATTGAATATCAATTTTAGCTTTATAACTTGACTAAAGAAGGGTAAGAAGAGTAAGACTTGAAGGAAGTGGAATATTCAGGAGGTGGAAAGAGAGGCAAAGAATGTCAGGTAGAAAAAGTTGCCTCTGTGATTTTTTAACTTTTGTCTTATTTTTCTGTTGGCAAAAGGAATGTAATTATTTAGCCTGTCGGCCTGACATTCCTCACCCCCAGTCTATATCTGTTACATGGGAATAGTCCCCGGTTGCTAGGAGGATTGAATGAGGTGACCTGTGTTAAAAGTGGCATACAGGAGACTCAAAATACTTCTCAGCAAACTGAGATAATCCCTCAGCAAATTGTAGGGTTGTTTCTTACTTGAGGCTCTGGCCTACTAGCGACAGAACTAAGACTAATTCAGGCGCTAGAAGAAATGAATTAAGAGTACTTGTGTGCATTTGAGCAATTACTTCAGACATCTTCGGATTCAGTTCTTCCAAAAGGAAAGACTCAAAATCACAAAGAGAACAATTAGTTCTTTATAATAATAGCCTGTGACTTGTGTTGTGAGAATTCCTTGAGATAATTCAAAGTGTTTAGAACGTGCCAGGCACATAGTAAGAACTCAGTAAGTGTTCATTGCTTTTATTTTTATTGTTTCTCATGTGTTTAAAAAAAATTTTTTTAGGGACGCCTAGGTGGCTCAGTGGGTTAAGCGTCTTACTCTTGGTTTCAGCTCAGGTCATGATCTCACAGTTCATGGGTTCAAGCCCTGCATCAGGCTCAGTGCTGACAATGCAGAGCCTGCTTGGGATTCTGTCTCCCTCTCTCTCTGCACTTCCCCTGCTTGCTCTCTCTCTCTCTCTCTCTCTCAAAAATAAATAAACCTTTTTTTAATAAAAAAAATAAAAATAATTTTTTAAAATAAACCATTTTAAGGAAACCAAATGTATGTGTTTTTACAGATAGAGGCAAATTGCCAATTAGAATGTGCATCTAATTTAGAAATTCAGTAGGAGCTAAAGAAATCTTGATGGTTTTCTCGCATTTATCTTATTTTTAAGATTTTAAGTAATCTCTACACCCAATGTGGGGCTCGAACTCACAACCCTGAGATCAAGTCGCATGCCCTACCAACGGAGCCAGGCAGGTGCCCCAGTTTCCTCACATGTTTAAAGATCTAAATCTCTAGCTATTGGAATTTAGAGCCTACGCTCTCTCTTACTCTTGTTCTCCAAAAAAAAAAAAAAAGTCAGCTTTTCTTTATTTCAAAGTAATCTGCATTCTGTGATGATACTGGTCGGTAAGACATGGGAATGATAGTAGGAAGGCTCCTATGGGAACCAGGTTGGTGGGGTCGAGACTCCCTGGACCAAGAGCTGGGAAACCAGAGGTAGTTCTGGCATTTTACATACCAGAATGTGACCTTGGGTAAATCACATAACCTCTCTGGCCAAGTTTTTATTTCTATTAACTAATATACCCCGGTGGCTAATAATATTTGAGAAAGCAGCAAAAGGACTGTTTTCTACCCCGTTAAAAATCACCTTCTAAATGTCCACATTAGCAATAGTAACAACATCGGCAACAAAAAGCTCTTTAAAACAGCGTGGAAACACTGTTGTTTCCCTTGGGCACCCGAGGCATCAGAGCAGCATCCCCCCCACCCTTGAATTTATAATTGTTAATTTGCATCATTCATTTTTCTGAAGCAAATCAGTACATTTTGAAATCCATATTTTGCGGAGCTAGTTAACTAATTGCTGCAATCAGCAGCAATTTATTTTCTAACAGGGCTGTTCAAATCACTCTGAGGTTGCCATACCGTGTGGTGTTTTTTATGATCATGTTTTTAACGATGAGTTTTAATAGGGGAAAATGGTTAATCTGTTAATATTCTCCTGAAAACGCTAACGTTAATCCTATATTTTATCTTTACCCAAAGGTAACTTAAGAGGCCATAGCAGAGTCATTGACCCAGGGGGTACACCAGCTGTTGGAGAGGCTGTCCCATTTAGAAGGACCAAGAGAGGGAAAGAGTACCCTGTTTTCCCTCTTGTTTGGAGACCCTCATTAAATTACTCAGAAACAATAATCAGATAGCTGCTGTTCAAGTTAATGGCACCTCTGAGTCCCTGTCAAGAGAGCTTTATTTAATGCGCAACAGACCTGGAGAGATGCAGGTGCTTTTTCAGGCCCTCATTTAATTTAAGCTGCTTTAGTTGGCATGGCAACTAGTTGAGACATCTGGGAGACATTATGCTGGGGATTGAGACTTCAGAGAATTTCTGCTGGAGCAAAGCAGAAACCTTATCATAAAGTGGTGTGTGTTGCTTCTAAATTTCTGAAGCTATACTGTTAAATCTTCAAATTCAGGAATTGTATTGTACAGAGAAATCAAATTTTTAAAGGTTGGCCTGTTTGTTGGCTTGTTTTCTGTGAGGAAAAAACTCCTTTATTTGTGGAGTGAAAAATGTATTTCCCCTGAAGGATTTACTTTGCTAAACTAAAGCTTGATAAAACTTATTCTCTGCAGAGTAGCCTATTTACTCACTTTATAAAAATAATACATTTAAAATTTTTCAGTCTTTTATGTTTAAAAAGATTTTAGAGGAAGGGCGCCTGGGTGGCTCAGTCAGTTAAACGTCCGACTTCAGCTCCGGTCATGAGGTCATGATCTCACGGTTCGTTGATTCGAGCCCCACGTTGGGCTCTGTGCTGACAGCTCAGAGCTTGGAGCCTGCTTCCGATTCTGTGTCTCCCTCTCTCTCTGCCCCTCTCCTGCTCGTTTTCTGTCTCTTTCTCTCAAAAATAAATAAAAAAATTTTTAAATAGAAAAGATTTTAGAGGAGAGGAAAGCATCTCTGCACAGAGGTAATAAGCAAAATGGTAAAGGTGGACAGGAGCTTTGTGTGGTTTTTGCCCTAGACTTTCCGGTTAATTTAAGTTTATTAACCTACCCCCATTCACTTTTTTTTGTTTTTATTAAGTTTTTTATTTGAATTCAAATGTAGGTAACATAGAGTGTTATGTTAGTTTACAATATGTATGTTAGGTGTACAATATAGTGATTCAGCAATTCTCTGCATTACTCAGTGCTCTACCCCATTTTCTTTTAAGTCAGCTTGTCATCTTCAGCAGAGGTATACTCCTTTTTTTTTTTTAATGTTTATTTATTTAAGAGAGAGAGTGTGTGCTTGCAAGCAGGGGAGGGGCAGAGAGAGAGAGAGAGAGAGAGAGAGAGGATCCAAAGCAGGCTCCGTGCCGACAGCAGAGAGCCCAATGCGGGGCTCAAACCCACAAACCATGAGATTGTGACCTGAGCTGAGTCAGACGCCCGGAAGACTGAGTCACCCAGGCGACCCTCTCTTTTCTTAAGTATTACAACAGGCAGTTGAATGAAAGAGTTTTCAAGTTCACAGATCCTGAGGACAGTGACGTGGTAATCTAGTCATTTGTGTTTAACAGGGGGAATACCCTCTAGTTTATATTTTATGAGAAATTATACACATAGGCATGTGGTCTTAGTAGAGAAGAATTGACTTTACCATTTGAAATCATGCTTTATATTCATTTTGAATGCCTTGCTTTTTGACACCTGGTAATACTTTGCTCTGTGTTAGGTAGGGTTAAACCATATGAAATTGTTTTTCTTGGTCAAAAGTGGTCCGGTGTTGTCAGTTCAAATCCAGTAGATTTAGGGTGAACAACACCTTGATCAGGAAATACATGTTTTATAATGCTAAATGAAATGTAAGAATTTTTTTCTGAAATGAGTACTTATTTCTAAAATATCTGGTTATAGAGCAGTACCCATTCCAGCCAGCCAGTGTTTTCCTTTTCCCCTTTCTTTGAAAATGTAGTCTCTGTTAGAAGAAAGCATATGACATTATTTCATACTTACTCTCTGTTTTTGGCTTTTGTATCGTTTATTCCTTTTATAAGTCAAAGCAAGATTTTTCAAGTGCCAGCAATATGAATTCAACCCGATAACTTGAAAATTAGATGTTTTCTCTCTGCTACTTGCCTGCATACCAACTGTCACTACTAACAGTAAAGATTCTGGCATCACAACTTGGCTCCCAGTTTTGTAGATACGAAAGGCAGAGTAGAATATAACCTGCTCTTCACTTCCGTGCAAGAACTTTTCAATCCTCGCAGGAACAAAAAGTTGTCAAACTCAGCAGACGTGCCTGACATCCCATACAGATAAGTGCTTCATACTGTCTTTAGGAATTTTTTTTTTCCCTGGAGTAAAATCTCAAGTTGACAACATTTAATACAGTGATAGCAGTTATGACGTGTCTCTGTTTTTGTTTTGTTGTTGTTTTATGTGTAATGTTTCTTTGTTTTTGCCCCTTGATATTTCTGGAACCAATTCAAGAATATTGGGACTTCTGATTAAGGCTTAATGGTGCCAATAGAAGTTTTTTCTTGTCTCTATGATTAAGAGTTCCTAGTGGGTGGAAATGATGAAATAGAGAACAGAAAGATTTCCTAGTGGGGAAAAATATTTTCAGTGCATACAAGAGGGAAATAGTAAGATTCAGATACTCTTTTCCTATCCTGCAGAAGACCAAAGCTTTATTCCTTGGAGACAGCATGAGCTGAGCTGTCGTGTCTTTGGCCCCTTCCCCAACTCCTACAGAACCTGGCAGCCTGGCCTGTGCCTTCTAAGACAGAAATTTGGAAGACTTCTCTAGAGAAATGGATTAACCCAAGAGAAAGGATCTATATACATAATCGAAGACCCCTTATGACACAAAACTGTAAAGCTCTAAGCCCTCCCACAGAGCCACATTACAGTCAAACGGTAATAACCTAAATGTCCAGTGATAGGGATTGCTTAAGTCATGACATAATCCATAAGATGGAATACTATTTAAAGCACCTAAAATTATATTAAAGAACCGGATTACCATGAAAAGATGTTCACAAGATATTTTAAATGGGAAAAAGAAGCGTATGTAATATGTTCTGCTTCGACACCATAATTCCACTTAAAGGAATATATTAGGAAATAATCCAATTCACATAAGGATATAGATACATAGATATGTGATGTTTATCTCAGGTTTGCTTAAAGTATAATTAGAAATAACTTGGATTTTCAACAACGATAGGTTGGTTAAATGAATTCTACTCATTCATTTGAACACTTTATGGTCATAAAAATTCTGCTTCATTAGAATATTTAACAAGGCACCTGGGTGGCTCAGGCGGTTAAGTGTCCCGACTCTTGATTTCATCTCAGGTCGTGATCTTGCGGTCATGAGATCAGTCCCTTTGTCAGGCTCTGCACCGGGCTTGGAGCCTGCTTAAGATTCTCCCTCTCCCTCTGCTCCTTCCACACACTTGCGTGCACATGCACAGACTCTGTCAAAAAAAATTTGCAGGGGCGGGGGGTGTGCCTGGGTGGCTCAGTTGGTTGAGCATCTGACTTCGGCTCAGGTCACGATCTCACAGTTTGTGGGTTCGAGCCCCGCATCATGTTCTGTGCTGCCAGCTCAGAGCGTGGAGCCTGTTTCGAATTGTGTGTCTCCCTCTCTCTCTGCCCCTCCCTCGCTCACGCTCTGTCCCTCTCTGTCTCAAAAGTAAATAGACATTAAAAAAATTTTTTTAATTTTTTAAGAATATTTAATAACAGGAGAAAATGCTGTATTTTATTAAGAAAACAGGCAGCAACACCACGTTTATGTTAGAGTCCCAATTTTAAATATACATACGTGTATGCATGTACAACATTTTCACAAAGATGTTATAGGTTCATTCAAAGAGGTAGGATTCTGGGTCATTTTTCTATTCCTTGGCTTTCTTGTATTTCTCTAGTTTTATACAGTGAAGGTTTTCTTTAAAAACTTTTTTGGAAATTTTCAAAAATACGGAAAAGTAGAGACAGTAGTATAATAACTATTATTTACCTGCTACCCACATTCAGCAGTTGTTCATCATTTTGCCAATCTCACCCTCTTTCCCTTTTTATTGAGGGCAGGGAAAGGAAGGCTGAAGGTATTTTAGAGTAGATCTCAAGGGCACCTGGGTGGCTCAGTTGGTTAAGCATCCAGCTCTTGATTTCGGCTCAGGCCATGATCTCCTGGTCATGGGATTGAGCCCCAAGTCAGGTTCCGTGCTGTGCGTGGAGCCTGCTTGGGATTCTCTCTCTCCCTCTCTCTCTGCCCCTCCCCTACTCTTCTCCCTCTCTCCCCCCTTCCCTCTCTCTCTCTCAACCATAAATAAATGTATTTTTTTTAAGTAGATCCTAGACTTCAAATTATTTTACCTATACTTAAATTTGCATTTCTAACTGATAAGAGTCTTAAAAACCTATTATGTCATTATCACACGTAATAAAATTAGGTAATTCCATACTATTCCCTGATTTCCTTAAAGATCTTTTTTTTTTTAATTTGTTCTAATGTTTATTTATTTTGAGAGAGAAAAGAGCACAAATGGGGGAGGGGCAGAGAGAGAGGGTGACACAGAATCGGAAGCAGGCTCCAGACTCTGAGCTGTCAGCACTGAGCCTGATGCGGGGCTCGAGCTCATGAGCCGTGAGATCATGACCTGAGCCAAAGTCAGATGCTTAACCAACTAAGCCACCCAGGCGTCCCACTCAAAGATCATTTTTTTAGTCAGGTTTGTTTGAATCAGATTCTAAACACAGTCCATATATATTGTGTTTCATTATTACATCTCGAGACTATTTTATCCCAAACATTCCTACCTTCTCCTCCCCTCACCTACCCAACCCCCCCCCCCTTTTTTGTCATTGATTTGTTGGAAAAATTTTTTCAGAAGAATGATCCACATTGTGTTTAGCTGATTGCTTCTTCATGGTGTCTCTTGCTCTTTTATTCTCCATGTTTCTAGTAAACTAGTAATTAGAGCTAGAGGATTCGTTGTATTAAGGTTTTTTTTTTTAAAGACCTGAATACTTTCTGGGCAGTGGTGTGCATCTTAATAGAGATACAATATCTTATCCCACATTAAGTGTTGCTAGGTTGAGTGGTGATTTGAGGTGATGCTGATCAGTCTCGTCCCTTTCAAATGGTTTTAGCAGCCATTGATAATTGATGCCTGTATCGGTGATACCATAGACGTTGAAAAATGGCAATTTTTATTTTTTTACTCATCTAACATTGCTTCTGCATTCATTAACTGAAATTCTTCTATTAAAAAAACACAGCAAACACTTAGTATATTTTATTACAGTTTTTAAAAATATAACTCAAAAAAAGAAAGGAAGATAAAACCCAGCCATTGAAACAATCTTAAACATAGTCAAGACCGAGTTCTACTACTGTGTAACCTTAGATAGGTTACTTGCCTTCTGGTAGCCTCAATTTCCTCATCTGTAATTGGAAGTACTAACACCTCCCTCGTAGGATTGCCATGAAAATTAGATGAGATGATATATTTAAAATACTAGTAGAGTATTGTTTATCTAGTGGGTGCTCGGTATATATTAGTTCATTTACTCAACAGATGTTTATAGGAGACTTAACTGTAATGCAGGCATTTGTTTCTGACAGTTTGGGATGGACTTGTGAACAAAACAGACAAAAACTCTTGTCCTCATGGAGCAGGACTGGGGAGGCCAACAAACAATAAACATAATAAGTAAATTATGGAGGAGAAGTACTAAAGGGAAAAAAGAAAAGGTAGAGATGTGCAGGGGGATAGCTGTTGTATAAAGCATGCAAGGTGCGGTACTGGGGTGGTCAAGGTAGGCCTCATTCAAAAGATCAGATTTGAGCAAAAACACAAAGGAGGTGAGAAAGTTAGCCGGGGTGTCTGGGAAAGCCCATTCAGGCAGAGGGAGCAGCTAGAGCAAAGGTCAGAGTGTGTCTAACATGTTTAGAGAATAACAAAATAGCAAAAATGGTAAGAAAGGAGGTCAGAGCAGTAAGATGCCAGATCATTTCTGGCCATGTAAGGACATTTTAAGGACTTTGGCTTTGACTCTAAATGAAATAAGCTTTTGCAGAAGAGTGACATAATCTGGCTGTCATTCAAAAAGATTGTCCTGTGGGGGCGCCTGGGTGGCGCAGTCGGTTAAGCGTCCGACTTCAGCCAGGTCACGATCTCGCGGTCCGTGAGTTCGAGCCCCGCGTCAGGCTCAGGGCTGATGGCTCAGAACCTGGAGCCTGTTTCTGATCCTGTGTCTCCCTCTCTCTCTGCCCCTCCCCCGTTCATGCTCTGTCTCTCTCTGTCCCAAAAATAAATAAACATTGAAAAAAAAAAATTTACAAAAAGATTGTCCTGTGAAATGCAGCCCCCTCCAAAAAAAGGTGAATTGATGAATGCAAAGAGCCATGGATAAACATGTACTAAATCAAATTGTTAAGTATAGAATCTGGGTGGTGGGTATATATATATGGGTGATCACTGTTTAATTCTGCCAAGTTTTCTGTGTGTTTAAAACTAAAGAAAAAAATGTAAGGGGTGCCTGGGTGACTCGGTTAAGCATCCAACTTCGGCTCGGGTCATGATCTCACGGTTCATGGGTTCAAGCCCCACATCAGGCTCTGTGCTGACAGCCTGGAGCCTGCTTTGGATTCTTTGTGTCTCTCTCTGCCCCTCCCCTGCTTGCACGTTCGTTCTCTCTCTCTCTCTCTCTCTCTCTCTCTGTCAAAATTAAATAAATGTAAAAATTTATAAGCTATTAAGAAGAAAATCTAAATCTAAACCTGGTAATAATACCATAATTTAACTGATATGTATCATTTTATAGAACAATTCTAACATGTCACTGAAAACTGTTCCTAGGAAATTCTGCATGCTAAATCTCATTTCCTCACTAATCTTCATTATAGAGTAGAATATAATTCTTTGGAAAGAATCTGATTAATAAAACCTCAGGTAAAAGTAACCTAAGAATATAAAAACCCTAAAAATGATGTTTTCTATATAATAAAGTAACTCAATGTATAGACAAAATAAAAATGTAACAGTCAAAAGTTTATTCTGTCTCCTGTGTGTTAGAAATCTAGGGGTCTTGGGCCATAGGAGGTAACAGTGGACATGATAAGAAGTAGTCTAATTCTGTGGCTAAATTATGAAAGAACCAACAGGATTTTCTGATGGATTGGAGGTGGAGTGAGAGAGAAAGAGAAATCTAGGATAACTCCAAGGTTTGTGGTTTGTGGTGTGAGCAGCTTGCTGGAAAAATAAGTTTTCTGTGGGAAAGCCTACAACTAGAAAAAGTGATTTGGTGGGGGAAAGATGGAGAATACATGTTTGGACAGTTTGAGATGTCAATTAGACATCCAGAGGAGATGATGAGTAGACAGTTTGATGAACGGGGTTGGACTTAAGGAAACAGGATTAACTAGAAATACAACGTTGGGAGTGATCTGCAAGTGTGCTATTTAAAGTCTTAGGATTGGATCCACTTGCCCAAGAAAGTGCGTGTGGAAACACAAGAGGACCAAGCCCTGGGACATTTCAACATTAAGTAATTGGAGAAGAAAACAAAGGAGGATTGAAAAGGAACAACCAGTGAGAGAGAAGAAAAGCCAACAGTCAGGTGTTCTAGAAGCCATTTGACCTAAATGTTTCAAGGAGGGTGTTTTGATTGTGTGTCAAAGCATTATCAATTAGTTCTCCCTACTCTCAAGTTGTTACGACTTGTTTTTGCTAAAACGTTAAATTAGAAGTGTTTTTAAATCATTCTCCCCAGATAATGACCACTTACTACAAGAGTCTTTAAAGTTCATAAAAGTAAAAACCAAAGCCTAATAGCACTTTTAAAAAAATTTATTGTAGGTTTTGAAGGCAGACGCCTTCTCATCTTTATTTTTTTATGCCTAGCATTTACCCTTACAGTGAGCATGTAAATGCTAAAACACGAGTCCCCGGACCCTCTTAGTTCATTTATAGCTCATGCTAAGCACACTAAGACTACAGCTGCCCCTTAAGATGGACTATATCTTCTAGGACTAGCTGTGGGACAGTCAGTACTGGCACAAAAGGTGTTTTACAGGGTGTCAGATGGGTTGTCCTTAAAAAAGATTTCATAATCTCGCTCTGGAAGAAGAAAGGTAGGATCTGAAGAACTATGTAAGAAAGCAAAATAACTCTGCAATCCAGTAACAGCTATGCTTTTTCTTTTCTTTTCTTTTCTTTTCTTTTCTTTTCTTTTCTTTTCTTTTCTTTTCTTTTTCTTTTTTCTTTGCCTGTTCCCGCTTTCAGTTATACAGGGGTAGGGGAGCCTTAGTGTTTTAACCCAGAACATGAAACTAACTTTCACGAGGTATCAGAAGAATTTAAAGCCTGTAGGAATCTCCCAAAGTCAAAGGTACTCACCCCTTGTCTTAAGGAAGGTTAAATTTAAATCATAAAATTCACCGAGATTTGTAATGAATCATTAACTGTGGGTAGGAGTAAGACCTGAATCTGTCCTATTCTAGATACAGCAAAAGTTAATTCACAAGAGTTGAATTCTACATCTTCATTTCTCCCCATGCTCCAGCCTATGGTCATCGACTATGTGTTGATCGAACAAAACCCTGAAGGTATAAGAGTAAATAAAAAGCATAGGAAGCTTAAAATTTAATAAGGGAGGCATAAATGTAAAAAAAGAAAAAAGTTAAATAACAAATTATTAAGATTGGAGGAAGGCTTGGATTTGAACTAATCATTTTATACATTTCTAGGAGTATTATACTTTTTTTTTTTTCAACGTTTATTTATTTTTGGGACAGAGAGAGACAGAGCATGAACGGGGGAGGGGCAGAGAGAGAGGGAGACACAGAATCGGAAACAGGCTCCAGGCTCTGAGCCATCAGCCCAGAGCCTGACGCGGGGCTCGAACTCCCGGACCGTGAGATCGTGACCTGGCTGAAGTCGGACACTTAACCAACTGCGCCACCCAGGCGCCCCTAGGAGTATTATACTTTATAAAGTAACTTAAGCCACAGTTGGTGGGTAGATTGTCATCCTTTCCATTGGTACCTTGGTGGCCTAGGGTGAGACCCCCAACCCTCTCTTGTTTGGATTCACAGGATGCTCCAGTAACATGTCTGAATAGACACCGAGACTCTTTGATCTTCACATTCTTCCTGGCCTGGCTGTCATTTAAAACGTTTACCCTTATTGAGAAGATATTTGCCAATGACCTATCTGATAAAGGGTTAGTATCCAATATATATAAAAAACTTATGTAACTTCACACCCAAAAAATAAATAATCCAATTAAAAATGGGCAGAAGACATAAACAGACATTTCTCCAAAGAAGACATACAGATGGCCAACAGACACATGAAAAGATGCTCAGTATCCCTCATCATCAGGGAAATGCAAATCAAAACTACAATGAGATGCCACCTCACACCTGTCAGAATGGCTAAAATCAAAAAAAACAAGTGTTGGCGAGGGTGTGGAGAGAAAGGAACCCTGGTGCACTGTTGGTGGGAATGCAAACTCGTACAGCCACTGTAGAAAACAGTATGGAGGTTCCTCAAAAAGTTAAAAATAGAACTACCCTACAATCCAGGATTGGCACTGCTGGGTATTTACCCCCCCCCCAAAAAAACCCAGAAAAACACTAATTCAAAAGTGTACATGCACCCCTATGTTTATAGCAGCATTATTTACAATAGCCAAATTATGGAAGCAACTCAAGTTGTCCATCGATAGGTGAATGGATAAAGAAGATGTGATATATATAAAGGAATATAAATGGATATACAATGGAATATAATGTGATATACAATGGATAAAGAAGATGTGATATATATAATGGAACATAAATGGGTATGCAATGTATATAATCGAATATAAAAAGGAATGAAATCTTGCCATTTGCAACAACCATGGATGGCTCTAGAGAATATAATGCTAAGTGAAATGAGTCTGTCAGAGAAAGACAAATACCATATGATATCACTCATAGTGAATTTAAGAAATAAAACAAATGAACAAAGGGGGCAAAAAGAATCTTAACTATAGAGGACAGTTACCTCCTCCTCTGGTACAGGGGAGGATGGGTGAAATTGGTGAAGGGGATTAAGAGTACATTTATCCTGATGTGCACTGAGTAATGTGTAGAATCTGTGAATCACTGTGTTGTACACCTGAAGCTAATAGAACACTGTATGTTAACTACACTGGAATTAAAAACTTAATTTAAAAAATATTTACCCTTATTTTTCTTTTATAATGCTAATTATAGAGGAGTCACTTAGTTTATGTCTGCTAACTTTTAAATGGTAAATTCTTTAATTTTGGCAATTTTTTATCTTGTGAGGGCTGGAATTCTCACCTTTGTCATACTGTCTAGAAGCTTTCTTTCCTTAAACTTTCTCCAGCCTTAAGAGTGGAAGTTATTCTTTAGACCTAGCGCCTACTTTGAGGGGATTGGGACTGAATTCTCTGAACTCTCCTTAACTTAAAACTTCAAGATATGTTGTCACAGAATTGATGCAGAGTGACCTACATAAAATTATCGTCTCTCCTCAACCACTCAGCTCAGATCATGTCAAAGTTTTTCTTTATCAGATTTTGCGAGGTAAGCTTTTCTTTGTGAAGAAAAAGGTAGTGTCACTGTATACGTGAAATGTTTTGCTTTTCATTTGAACTTTAATCTGACCTCCCAAGGCTTTCTTCTTCCCTAAAGACTTTTTTCTTTTGACCAAGGTCAAATATAATATTCTCTATACTTGATGTTAAATAAGAGGCTTTTTTAAGGGTGGCCAAATGGTTCTTATTTTCAGTGATGGAAGAGAAAGCCCTAATTCATGACTAGGTTAATCTAGGGAGTAAATAAGCAAGAGGGTTTGTCAAACCCCGTGGTCTGTCACAAAGTTTCCACTAAACAGCCTTTAGTAGGGATATGTGACTGGCATCAGATAACTCAATTAAAAAGTAACTTGTGTCATCCAGACATTTATTCTTCAAACCAGCAGTACATAAGCCTGATCAAAGTGTTGGCTGGTGTACCTGCGTCCAATTCTAGAAAAACAAAATGACTCTTAAAGCCAGAGCATCAAGGAGACTGAGAAACAGCCAGCTAAATAATTCTCCAGGCTGGCTCACTCGAGAGCACCAACCTGATGGAGAGGCAGTTTGAGCCGACATTGATGGAGCTTCTTCTGGCCATCAGGTGTGTCCTTCGGAATTTTGCTGTTACAAATGGAGAATTGTTTAAAGCTGAAACAGCTTCCTTACCTAGTAAAATATCCTCCCCCTGCCCCTCCCTCACTAGGATTTCTAGAATTCAGACATTCTTTATAGAGGTGAAAAAGCATCTAACAACAGAATGAAAGCACAGCGTTAAAACCACGATGTTCACTTTCTGTGGATTTGTTGACATTCTGTGGTGGGGGACAGAATAAAGATACTGGATACTGGATCTTTTTTTACACTTGAAAAAAATACATGATTTACTGTATTTTGTTCAGAAGACTCAGCCTTGAAGCTGTGACCTTTTTTTAGCAGTGCTACAAGCCTCGGTCTTTTAAGGTGTCAGAAATATTGTAAAGTAATTAATTATTACCCTCTCGAATCTCAGTGGTGGAGAATACTACTGACAGACGTGGGCAGGTTGCTGACTTTTGTCTTCCCAGTAACAATCTGCCCTGGGAAAGGCTCCCCGGTGGGTAATGGGAATCACAGGGTGACAGTACCAGCAGCAGAGCTCCAGTGGCCAACCCACACCTAGGAGCAATTTGAGGACGTTCTTATGGTCAGCTTTAATTCCGGTGCCTGAAAAGCTTATCTATATTTAAACCCAAATCATCTTTTGAATGCTAGGCATGATCTGTAGATTGTGCAAGCCTTTGATGACACTTTATTTTACTGTCACAAAATTACAGGTTTTTTGAGGTAGGGCTAAGTCTAGCTTTTAATAATGTTTATTAGGCCATCATTTAGAGAACAGTCTTAAATCCTGTACTCTCTGTTTCTGTGGTTTTCCCCCCAAATCATTGGTTGAGTGAAAGGAATTAAATATCTGCAATTAAATCCGTTTGTTATTTCAGGTTTGAAATATCTCCATTCAGCTGGCATTTTACATCGAGACATTAAGCCAGGGAATCTCCTTGTGAACAGCAACTGTGTTCTAAAGGTAGCTTTTCAGTTTATTTGAGTATCTGAGAAAAATTCAGAATGTCAAGGCAGGATTAAGAGCAATGTGTTTTTGTGAAAGAGTTAAATTTGTTTTCATCGCTTTGCCAAAAATGAAAGAACCCAGGTTTCCCTAGCAATGTCACTAGTCATGGCCACAGTAACTGATTTGTAGTCTTGACTCATGGTTTCTTCATGATAGCTTGCATATGTTTTAGAAACACTGAAATTGGAATTACAATGTGACCAGAAAGAAGATGGAGAAGGTGATTTCTTTTTCAATTGTTCCATTGTTAAAAGAAGTACACATCAAAAGGAATATTGGAAAACCAGTAAGCTGTTTATATGAGAACGAAGTATGGCTTTTAAGAAACCTGTAGCATTTTTATACCCTGCGTGACTGAGGTAGTAAAGTAGGGAAGTGGAAACACAAGTGAAAGTACTAAGCCAGGAAAGGGTTAAATGTATTTGACAATATAGTAGCCAATCCTGCTAGCCCCTCTGAGGGGGTATTGATTACAGGATTAATTGTAGTTAGTAGCTCCAAAATCTCAGGCCATCAGTTTCCATTTTACTTTCCCCCAGTGTCTCCATCCACCCACCCCCTCACCCCTGCCCGTTTTTTGTTAGAGTGAGTGGCTCACCAATTGCAAAATCCACATATGTGCGTCTCCCTGCTTCCAATAGAGAGATGTATTCATGGAGCTCCTAGATAGGAAGAGAACCACCATACCTTCCCCATCATAGAAGGTAGAGATAAGGGCCTTCCTAGAGCTGTGCCATCCTGTGTAAGCAAATTTAAATTCCGTTTAGTTTGTGAGTGGCTACAGTATTACATGATGCTTCAGTCTGCAGTAAATACTGTTAACGTTTCAACTGATATATTTGAAAAAAAAACTGGTTTTTAAATGTTGCCTGCTTTATAAGTAATCAAGCTGTCATTGTTACTTAGCTTGATGGCAGTTAAACTAAATATTAAAAGCAAGTGTATAAATGAATATCATTTTGTATTTTAAATGCTTTCTTTAAACTGTGGCCCAGTTTTCTTTAAAAGCTGGTATGATATACTGCTTTAGGATAAAATTCTCTCTTCATTATAGCCTTCAAGAACTGTTTCTGATTTAATTCTGGAAAGATTTTTTTTTAACTATTTTTCATAATTTCCCGAAAACAACTAGTGTCGTAGTGCAGTCTCTTTCCACAGAGAAATTAATTGTCCCCAGTGTCCACCGAAGTAAATATTCTTTCTATAGGTCATTGAGTTCATTCCCCTGCTACCTTTCCCCTTTTTGAAGAGCTCTGCAACCTATTCCCACAACCCTCATTGTAATTAAAAAAAACAAAAACAAAAAAAACCCTTAAGAATTCTTTATTCTGTTCAGACCAAATCAGTTTTATGACAATTTATGCCAGTTTTTTCTTATTTTGGTTTCTGGTTGGAGAATTTCACACAGCATTTTGTGTAGAATGCTTGATGCCATTACCTGCTTGAAATCCGTTAAAAACAGTTTTTTAATGTTTATTTATTTTTGAGAGAGAGAGCACGAGAGCACACAAGCCAGGGAAACGCAGAGAGAAGGAGAGACAGAATCCCAAGCAGGCTCCACACCATCAGTGCAGAGTCTGATGCGGGGCTCAGATTCACCAACCACAAGATCATGACCAGAGCGGGATCAAGAATTGGGGGCTTAACCAACTACACCACCCAGGCGCCCCTGAAGTCTGTTTTTTAAAATCGTTAGTAATGGTATTGTAACTTCTGGCTACATAAATGAGTAACTAGAGGAAAATGTTAATTATGAATAAACCAATACACAGATCAGGATAAATTGAAATTGTGCCCTGTTCCTTTGACTTGTCCAAGCTGCCTACTTTTAAAACCCAGAATGGTTAGGGGGCTTCTGGGGTGGCTCAGTTAGTTGAGCATCAGACTCTTGATTTCGATTCAGGTCATGATCCCAGGGTCGTGGGATGGAGCCCCACATTGGGCTCTGCACCGAGCGTGGAAACTGCTTAAGGTTCGTTCTCTCTTTCTCTCTCGCTAAAATAAAAAAAATAAAAATAAAACCCAGAGGGGCACCTGGGTGGCTCAGTCGGTTAGGCGTCCGACTTCAGCTCAGGTCACGATCTCGCAGTCCGTGAGTTCGAGCCCCGCGTCGGGCTCTGGGCTGATGGCTCAGAGCCTGGAGCCTGCTTCTGGTTCTGTGTCTCCCTCTCTCTCTCTGCCCCTCCCCCGTTCATGCTCTGTCTCAAAAATAAATAAACATTTTTTTAAAAAATAAATAAAAAAATAAAACCCAGAATGGAATGTCAAGCTATGGACAAACTAATTCTGCCTTCTCAAATGTACAAATTCATCAAAAATAATTATGATAAAACATTTCTTTTAAATTATATCCTTTCATATTATGAATATATTTTATTTCGTATTAAGCACAAAATGGATAATTTTGTTGGAAATCTCATTATCTTTTTGGCTATCTGATCATATAAACTTCTTACTTTGGGTTTAGCTTGTCTTCCAGATAAATTGCCAAAAATGACTCCAGACTGATGTTTTTAACAAGGGACTTGCTTTATAACAAAATGTTTTCTGTCCGGTGGGTGGTTGGTTGTTTTTTGTTGTTGTTGTTTTGTTTTTTGGTTTTTGGTTTTTTTTTACTCTAAATACAAGAACGATAGGAAAATGGATTAAAGTTCTTTGGTTTTTGTTTTGTTTTAAAAGATATCCTAAAACACCATGGCATTTTAAATATTATGTGTTATTTGAACCCTAGCCTTTGGGAGGATTTGATAAGCAACTTAATTTTTTTTAATGTTTTTATTTATTTTTGAGACAGAGAGAGACAGAGCATGAATGGGGGAGGGTCAGAGAGAGGGAGACACAGAATCTGAAACAGGCTCCAGGCTCTGAGCCGTCAGCACAGAGCCCAACACGGGGCTTGAACTCACGGACTGTGCTATCATGACCTGAGCTGATGTCAGACGCTTAACCGACTGAGCCACCCAGGCGCCCCGATAAGCAACTTATAGTTTGGTTGTTGTTTTGTTTTGTTTTGTTTTGTTTTGTTTTGTTTTGTTTTGTTTTTGCTATGGTTTTCCAACTTTTTTTTTTTAGCTGTCAGATCCTTTTTTCAAATAAAATCGTAGGCTGGGACCTCAACTTAGAACAGTGTTATTTTGTCGCTTCTAACACTGACTCAGTGAAGTTAATCAGTGAGAATGCTAAAGTTTGGAAGACCGTTACTCTCTTGTCTTAGCCTCAGTGCTCCCCCTTTCTGTTTTGTTTGCCCAGTTTCAAGAAAGTCTTAATTCCTGAAAATAAGCAGAAGTTGCCATTGGTGGCACTGCTGTTGTCCACTAACAGCTCATCTTGCAACTGCAGCCTCTCAGTAAACAGAAGTAACAGGAAAAGATTCGTTTTTCGGTCTGCATGTAAATTAACCAATCTTCCTCATCTACTGTTGTGTCGCCAGGTTCCAGCATGCTGTCCAAAACTTGAGAGGCATTAAGTTAAATATTTACGGCATGAAGAAAAGAATGAACCTAGTGGCACTGGTATCCTACAGTGTGCCACATTTTGACATATTCACACATTTGAGGGTGAATTAGTATTTTAAAAATAGATACATGTGAAGTTTAGGACTCAGTTTGATTTAAAGAAATTTTACTACGTGTATTCTGTAATGAGAGTGAACATAGTTCAGGAGGTCTTCAAGATTGGCTCTTTTTTTTTTTTTTTTTCCTTACAATACTTCCTCAAGAAGCCTTGAAAATACATAGTTTGGTTTCTACATTAAACCTAGAAATGTGCGTTGAGCTGTCTTTTTGGTTTAGTTATCAATTGAAAAGACATTAAAAGTGAGAAGAATATTTTTAAGATCATCATTTTATATAGAAATAAGGAAGTTTGAGCCTTTTTTCCCCCCTCTTATACCGATAAGATCAAATTATACATTGACACAAATATACCCTACCTGTATCATTGAAAACTTCTGAGTTTGGAGATCTATCATGATTTTAACTTCTTGGCTATTTTGTTTTACTTTACCATTTGTAAATACATGTGTCTCTTTAACAATATTTTGATAATCTTTTCTATTTAGATTTGTGATTTTGGATTGGCCAGAGTGGAGGAATTAGATGAATCCCGTCATATGACTCAGGAAGTTGTTACTCAGTATTATCGGGCTCCGGAAATCCTGATGGGCAGTCGTCATTACAGCAATGCTATTGACATCTGGTCTGTCGGATGTATCTTTGCAGAACTACTAGGACGAAGAATACTGTTTCAGGCACAAAGTCCCATTCAGCAGGTATGATTTTACGTTAGGCTGTAGTAGCTTTCAATTCTATTACAGATTTAAAGGAAAAAACCACCTTGCACACATGTCCTGGGCTTATTCGTTGTACTGTCTGCATTGCTTTTAGCAAATTCGGGTTCACTTAAAATTCAGAAAAGTTATGAAGTTGAAGATTACAGAGAGATTCATTTTGTAACTTACCGGCCTATTAGAGGGAGTGTTGGCTTTATTACTTGCGCTGATGCATGTAACCGTTTGCACAGGTGTAATCTTCAGTTGTTAGATTGTCTCTGTTCTTTCTAACTGAATGCGTCCAACTTGAAAATGTATTTGGTGGCTTAATGTACTTATTCTTTATGCTTAGAATATAAATTTTAAGTGTTGATTTCCTTAAATCTGAACATTTAGAAACATTTCTAACCTTTGTTTTGGAGCTACAATATTTAAATATGGCAGAGAACATTAGAAGCTTATTAAAAGGTAGTTTTAAGAACCCATTCATGATACTTTATCTGCCCTAAGAGCTAATTCATTATCATATTTTCTTGCAATAATTCCTAAGTATTTTTTATCCATAAATTCTAACAACGCAAACATAAAGTTTGCATTGGAATAATGTAACAATGATGGACTCAGGCTGCAGAATCAAATCGATGGGTTCCAGTCCTAGCTCTGCCACTTACTGTCTAGTCATTCTCAGGCAAATTAGAAGGTTCTGAGGACTGTTGTGCAGATCAAATAAAGCTGGAAACGCGGCCAGGCACACAGTGAGCTCTCGGCAAATGTTAGCAACTGTGAGAGTGGTGCTATGCCAGGATGATAGGTATGCAGCAGTAAATAAGACAAGGTTAGTTCCTGCCTTCGTGAAACTTGCACATGAGACAGAAAATAAAGTCTACAAATAAACATAAACCTAAATAATGATAAATTTTGTGAAGAAAAATTGAACCAGGAGATGACAATGGATCAGAGCAGTGCTAAAGGATTCTCTCTCTGAAGGGATGACGTTTGAGGAGTACTCAAGTAAAATGGGGGAGCGAGATATTGGGAGTGTTCCAGGAAAAGGGACAACCCACATAATTACGCCTCTGAGGCAGGAACAAGTGTGGCATGTTGGGGGGATGGCACAATCAAGGAGGAGGTTGTAGGAGACAAGGTCGGAGGGAAAAAGAGTGCCTGACTGTGATGACCTGATAAGGACTTTGGACTTTATTCTGTCCAAATTGTAATGGGAAGCGGTATGAAGGTTTTGAGCAAGGGAGTATTGAGATTTGATTGATCACATTGTAAGAGATCACCCTGACTACTGAGTATCTTTGTAAATAATTCATACACCTGACCCAAAGTGGAATTGTTTCTACAAAGAATTAACTGATACATTAGAAACTGTATATGCTATGATCAGCATTTAGTTATTTTTCTGCTAAACATTCCAAGTCTATTTTTATCAAATTTCCATCTTAAAAATTGATCCTAGTGATAAAAAATTGTCATATATAATTTTAATGTTGGGTACTATTGACAGTACCCACTTCACTATTCGATTTTTTTAGAGAGTAGATTTTAATGGACTTACCTGTAAGACCATCATGTCTGCACATAAGCAGCTGCCATACAGAAAAGTTTAAATAAAAGTTAAGGTGTTCAAATCCTGTATATTGAACCAGGATCTTGGGTTGCTACTGAAAAGACTGTGTGTGTGTGTGTGTGTGTGTGTGTGTGTGTGTGTGTGTGTGTTGTGTGTTGTGTGTTGTGTGTTGTGTGTGTGTAAAACAATGTATGCAGGAACTGGCCTGGGATTCAGATACCTTATTTTCTAGAGAAATGCATGCGTCTTGAATTTGCCAGTATGATGTAGCCAGTAACAGATAACACTGTCTATCATCAGTGTATTTTAGTATGAGAAGTCAAGATCTAAAATAGGAAAAGAGGCTAACTTCTAAATGGAAGTAGTCATTTTCTGTAGCATTTTCTCTGTATCTTTGAGAAATGAAAACCCTAGGTGCTACAGTACATAAAAATATTTCTCATCCATGGATCTAACCCATTGTAGACAACTTTCTGAATGTTTCCATTTGTTTTCATGAGCCAGTTATTTTCTTCTGCCTTTAGGTTAGTAGTTAGAGGTCCGTAAGTATCACCAACACACTTTTCCCAAAAGGCTTTGTGTAGAGATCTTTTATGGAAAACAAGCTACTTGATCATCCCCATTATCCTGGAGGGCAGTGATCCTTATATAGACCTCATAGTTTTGATAAGTGCAGAAAAATGGTGCTTTAGGGGCACCTAGGTGGCCGGTTAGTTAAGCATCCAGCTTTGGCTCAGGTCGTGATCTTCCAGTTCATGAGTTCTAGCCCTGCATCGGGCTCACTGCTGTCAGCACAGAGCCCACTTTGGATCCTCTGTCCCCCTCCCTCTCTCTGCCCCTCCTTTGCTTGGGCTCTCTCTCTCTCTCAAAAACAAATAAACATTTAAAAAAAAAAAAAAAGGAAATAAAACGGTGCTTTATATCTGGCAATCCCAGTACCAGAAAATGAAGTATTCTGTAAGTAGGAATTTTCCGTCCTGGAAGAATCCGAATGACATATTATTGCTAATTAGGTTATGAAGTTGGAAGAGTTTTAGCACTACAGAAAATTGTGGAGGTGGTGTCCGACCTGCCAAGACTTGTGAGAAGACCATTTTTTATTGTGCTTAGCTAACTAAATGTGGTCTTATTCAGTATTATAGTTTTCTAAGAACTGCAGTTTTCTGCCAGTGTAAGAGATTTCTAGCATACCTAGAATGTAAATGAGGTGTTCTGGCCCACACATCAATAACTTAGCTTTCATTTCAGATGTGAATGTTCTGAGTAGTTCCTAAATCACAGCTGCCTGATTTATGGATTAGCTCCTTGATGAGCCTGAATCCTTTGGAAGCATCAGAATCCATTCTTTAACTGTTTGAAAAGAACAGTCATTAGCCAGGAGCAAAAGAGCAGTTCACCTCTGCAAGGATCATAGATACCATGATATCAAGACCCAGGGTAGGTAGATGCAGACTCCTAAACTACTATAGCCTTAGAATGCCATGCTTGCTGAAACATAGTTCATTTCTGTCATCTGGATTCCTAATAAAAATATCTTTCTGGCCTTTTAAAAGTAGTCCAGAAAGTGAACATAGGGGCTCCTATCAGTTAATTTGGAATTTGCCTTAAGGTGGTGTTGTGGTTTTTTTCCCTCCAAATTAGGTCCTTGGCCTTGAGTGATTGAAGAGTAATGGAAAGTTGTTTCCATGAGATCTTACTATATCCATCTGTATTTCATATTTCCTTGTAGTTGGATTTGATCACGGATCTTTTGGGCACACCATCACTGGAAGCAATGAGGACGGCTTGTGAAGGCGCTAAGGCACACATACTCAGGGGTCCTCATAAACAGGTAACATGATAGGGTGGGGATCTGTATTTGGTAACCATCTGGGCAGGATTTCTTTTCCGACAGAATAATGAGTCAAGACTGTTTAAACAAGAACATTACTTACGGGTTTTATTTATTTGTTATGTCATGGTCATAAATAAGAAAATGTTAAATATTTGTCAAACTAAATAAAATACCATAATCCCCAATGCTTTAGGAGAAAATAAATACTGTGTAGCACCTAAATGACCCCTGGCTTTTTATCTCCTGGTTTTTGATGTGTCTGGGAAAATTACTGGGGGTGGAGCTTTCACTCCAGTGCCATACCTCGTACATGTACATCAAGATGTCTTTTCTAAATACCGAACCAAAATACTCGGTACCTCTTACTCCAACTACGAGGATAAAGCTATTTCTACTGTACTCTTTCCACTAACACAGAATCAGATGTAAATGTTTTTAAAAAGAAGTATGGAGAGAGATTGCCAGATTTGTACTGATCAATATTACTTATAACCAGACAAGTCACTGTTGAGGAAGACAAGACGGCTTTTATCTCCACCTGTTGGTTTAGCAGCATTTTTTAGAAGCACTTTTCCTAATCCACTTTGGACAGAACAGCTTAATGATGTGAAGAGTGAGCAAGGAAAATACTTTTCTCGGGAACAGCAAACTAAACAGAAAAGAGGAGGCTTGAACAAGAAGATTCAGCAGCTAATTTTCCTGGGCTCTGCCTTGGTTTCTTTTAAATTGGGCATTTAGATGATCTGATGGATCATCAGGACTGATTGATCTGAATAACCAAATGGCAGACTGACTTCGACTCTCCTCTCAGATTACCAAACAGACATTTAAGCCATGCCTTGCCTTCCCCTGGCAGTTTCTCTCTGTAATTCCAGTGTGAATCCACAGCTTCCATTCTCACAGGCATAAAGGGCAATGGGTAAAGTGTGTTCTCTTCTAAAACCAGCCCGAACTAGAAAAATAGAGATGTAGATGCTGGGATTTTAAATAGCCCCCTGCCGGTTACATCCCTCTATTGCATTTAGTTTATAAACTATGAAATAATTTCGGGTCCTAATTCTCTTAGAAAAGCACACAGTAAGTCTTAACCTAGAGAAAGGTTCTGTATTAATATAAGGAACCCAAAAGATCTATTATGTTCTATTTATTGGCCGTCATCAGGAATATTAAAGAAATTTATCAATACCTCATGGTGAATATGCCCTTGGAACTAGCAAAATAATTTTCCTGTTTTACTGACCTCTTTAGGTCTTTCCTGACTAAAAGCAGCCAGTAATGAAATGTGATTAAGATCACATACCCTGGTGCCACCCTTCCAACTCTAGAGGAATTTTAACTATTGCTAGTGGTTGCCAGCTAATTAATCCTTTGTCAGAGCTGCTAAACAGCAGCTGAGAGAGCAAGGCTTCCTAAGGAGTTTTCTGCCTGCCTTCTAGAACAGCTGGAAAATGTAACATACTGCACCAAAAGTAACTGCTGTCCTTTGAGCATTCTTGGCAAGTGAGTCCTTTTCCTACTAGAAATTAAAAAAATCTGTTAGTTATACAGGGCGCCTGGGTAGCTCAGTCAGTTAAGCATCTGATCCTTGGTTTCAGCTCAGGTCGTGATCTCACAGTTGGTGAGATCAAGCCACTCTGCTGATGCCACGACGCCTACTTGGGATTCGTTCTCTCTGCCTCCCCTCCACCCCCACCTCAAAATAAATAAACTTTAAAAAATAAAAATAAAAATCTGTTAGTTGTAAAAACCTAGAAATTTCAATTAAATACAAAAATAATAAATATATTATTGTCTAAAATGAAGGAGGGGAGAAAGAAAAATTTTAAGTTCTATATTTATTTAACCAGTTAAATAGGTTAAGATGTTAAGCAGAATTTTTTTCCTATACATTTTTGCATGAATTGGCCTCTTAACAGTAATGCCTCCTAGAGTTTATTATTTTATCATTAAGATTAGTGATGCTCTTAAGAGAACTCCACAGTAAAAGTTAGGGGTAGCCCTGGCTAGTCTTGCTGTTAGAATATTTTGGTTTTGAAGAGACTAGTGGGGTGGAAACAAACTAGGAGACCATTTTTGCCCAGAGGCTAGATACACTTTATACAAAACTTTAAAGTTTTATCTTTAGATACTATTATAACCAGTGCCAGAAATGGTCTCCTGAATCAGGTGTTCATGGGCATTGAACACTAATCCAGGTAGATTTGTATATCATATATAATTGAATGTAAATAAACTTAGCATATTACTTCGTTCCATTTTTCCCCCAGTATGGAAATTCAGGTTTTTATCCACATTTGCTAGTAGATCTTTATACCACCATTACCCTCAAGAGAAGTTAGCAAACCCTTGAAGCTCTTCACTTAAGCCATCAGTCAGACTCTGCCTTTTCCCTTCCCACTCTCTACCCCTTCTCTTATACCCATGATGCGTATCCTTCATGCCTCTTGGCCTGTTAGCAACTGCTTAAAGGTATCTCCATTCACGTTACAGCCACTTAGACCTGAGATTGGAAGACACATACACACCCACACACAAGTATATTGGTATGTAGCCATTTGGATTTTTTTCTTAACTTTAAAAAATTAATTGGGTTCCAAATCCAGTATATACACTATAGCTTGTGTGGTTCTGTACATCAAGACTGTTCTGCAAAGGACATAGTTCTTAGCTCAGCGTTCCACACCAGATACATACTCTGTTGTATTTCTTTGGTCTTCAGTGATTAAGAGTGCAGGCTGTGGTGTCAGTCTCAGGCTCACCACAGGGCACAACATGATGATGGTGTCCCAGGAGTCGTACGCTACGGTTTTCAGACAGAATGAATTGTGAATCCTGCCTCTACCGGTAACTCACTTTGTGACCTTAGGCAGATTACTTAACTTCTGTGTGCCTCAATTCATTCATCTATAAAATCAGAATAAAAATGATTCCTACCTCATTAAATTATTATAATGATAAAGAGATAGATAGTACATGCAAGGAGAGCATAGAATAGTGTCTGGTATTCTGAACACTTAATAAATATTAACAATTAAAATTCTCACTATAAAATGGTAGGTATAGCTTGTGATTTTTTTCTTAAGTTTTTTTTTTTTTTTTTTAATGTTTATTTTTGAGAGAGAGAGCGTGAGCGGGGGAGGGACACAGAGAGAGGGAGACCCAAAATGTGAAGCAGGCTGCAGGCTGCAGGCTCCAGGCTATCAGCACAGAATCCGATGTGGGGCTCCAGCTCCCGAACTACGACATCATGACCTGAGCCGAAGTCGGTCATGACACCGACTGAGCCACCCAAGCACCCCAGCTTGTGTTGTTTTTTTTTTGAAGTAACATAGTATGATCAAGTGGAGTTTGTCCCAGGAGTGCAAAGATGGTTCACCTACAGAAAATCTATTAATATATTTTTTGACATTTTAAGTGAGAAAAATCATGATTATCTCAATTGATGCAGAAAAGGTATTAGATAAGGTTCAGTGTTTTTTATGTATTACCATGATAAAAGTTTTTTTTACAAAAACCTATAGATAATTTCAGAAGAATTTCTTTTTTCAGTGTCTGATCGAGGCAGAATGAGCTATATTCTCATTCTGATGGAAGTGCATGCACACAGTAAAAACCTCTAACTTTTAGACGGGACTCATAATTCTCAGTGGAGCTGCTTAGGCTCTTGGAGGTCTTCACAGGGCAAAAGCTATACCTCACTGTACTTACTCTGATTACTTGATGTAGAAGTTAGATGAACCACATTTAAACTTGGGAGGAATGCTAACATTTCGATACAAGTTTTTGAGTTTGAATTACAAAAAGAAAAACCTAGCTTTTTTCAGGTAATTCCCATTTAAGGAGCTACTCAAAGTTAGATGGAGCTAACCATTCTTTACTAACAATAATCATTGCTAACAATACTTACATATAATTTTTTTAATGTTTATTTATTTTTGAGACAGAGAGAGACAGAGCATGAACGGGGGAGGGGCAGAGAGAGAGGGAGACACAGAATCTGAAACGGGCTCCAGGCTCTGAGCTGTCAGCACAGAGCCCGACGCGGGGCTCGAACTCACGGACCGCGAGATCATGACCTGAGCCTAAGTCGGCCGCTTAACCCACTGAGCCACCCAGGCGCCCCACATATAATTTTATACACACACACACACACACACACACACACACACACACACACGTCATTGCCCGAACCACTTCTTGTACATTAGTTCGTTAAATCCTCACAGCACTGTAATGTACCATATTCATGTACCATATTCATTCCTTTTTATAAATAGGAGACGGAGGGCTACAGAGGTCAAACAATATGCTTAAGGTCATAAGCCAGGTGTCAAAAGTAGGTTTCTCTAATTCTAAAACCTGTTCTTAGCCAGTATACGCTGCCTGGCACATATACCTTCACAGCAGACTTTTTAAATTTTATTTGTTTATGCAAATGATATATGAGTACATGTAAAATACAAATTTTACGGAGAATTTGTCATCCCTAGCTACCCCTACACTATCCCAGTTACCCCTGGATTAATTTGAGGACATCTTCCCAGACATATTTTTCTATGCTTTTATTTACACATATTTGTACAAACAGCAATATTTACTGTTGTTTGTTGGGACTTTTTTAAAAATATAACCATTCCTATATAAAAGGAGAATCAGACTGGCTGTTTTCTTAGAGTCACAGATTACTGTCTCAAATTAATTTACTTGTGTGGTTGATTAATATACCTATCTCCACACAGCATATCAATCACTCTTTTCAGTGAAACTCAGTTACAACTGGCTTAAGGGGAAAAGGAAACTTACTGACTCCTGCAACTTTTTATATGAAGTTGTTGAGCTACAACTGACTTCAGGCCTTGCTGATTCAAGTAGTCAAGTGATGTTCCAAGCCAGGAATCTGACCCTTCTCTGTTTTGTTTTCCCCTGTGTGTTTATAAAAATGGAACCAGCAGTCCGGTGTATATTCTACTAACATATCAATCCTTCAGGAAAGAGCTTTCCCGGTTAGATCTAGAAAAAAATATCTGGAAGGTCACTGATTCACTTAGGAATATGTTTGATTATAAGCAATAGAAAATCTTGCTTACAGTGGTTTAAAGAAATAGGGGTTCATTTTTTTCCTCCTATCAAGAGGTCCAAAGGTAAGCAGTCTGGAGCTGGTCTGGCAGCTCGCTTATGTCATCAAGGACCTAGTTTTTTTCTTTCTTGCTGCTCTTCCATCTTTAGAACATCAATTTCACACCCTCTTGCTTATCTTGGTCACAAAATGGCTGTAGCTTGTCCAGAAATCCTATTCACATTGAAAACAAGAAAATGGAGGAAAGAGGGAACGCTAGTAGTATGTGTCCCCTTTATCAGGAAAGGAAATTTTCCCAGAAGCCTGCCTAGTGAATTTCTGCTTACATGTCATTGTCTGGAACTATGTAATATGTAACTTCCCAGATGCCAGACAAGCTAAAAAAAAAAAAAAATTTTCTGAGTATTTTCTATCTCCTCTAATAAAGGTAGGTAAAGGAGAAGAGGACTGGGGGGTATGGTTGGATTAGCCAGTCTGTTGCCTGTCCCATCCCTATTTTAGAACATGTATCTATCCCAGAGCCTGTCGTGGCGTTCAGGCGAATATATCATTTGAATGACCAGACCTGGGTCAGGTGCCCATCCTTCGAGTTGAGAGATTGAAGTCAAGCTCAGCCATGTGATTCACGAGTGAAAAGGGAGTGGTTCCCCAAAGGTCAAGGAATGCTGTTTTGTCTGCTGGGCAGACAAAAACACTGTTCAGTATTTTTTAGTTACTGTTTTCTCCTCTACAGCTCAAAATCTCGGATGAATGCAGTCTTAGCTGCCATGGCCCAAGTATTTTTTAAAGTTGATACTTAAGGCACTGACCTACTGGTAGGATTGAAAAGTCTGTTACCAGTCTTTAGTCCTTCTGTTCATCTCTTACAAGGTTTAGAATTTCCTTTTTCCTCAGATTGTTCCCAACTAATTGTGTCCGTAATACATGTAATATTTTCACAAAAGTGAAAATAACCCTGTCTGCTGACAGGTAACCCATATCTTACATTTAGTAGATCATGTTAGAAGTTCATTCAATTCAAACTTCTTTTTCAAGTCGGGATTTCTTTTCTATAAGCCCAGAGTGCTTACTGTATAGTGCACTGCCCGTTGTACACACTTAATTAACGTTGCTGACTGATGGTCACAGCTTCTTCGCTGCCAGCTAAAAACTTGCAGGACAGGACTCAGCTGAGCCAGCCTAGCCAACTCCATTGTGGGGATCAGCACTCTGCACTCGGCTTATGATGACTGAGACATACATCATTTAGGGCCCCTTACCCAGGTCCAGAAGCTCATTCTTGCTTCATTTCACTGACAATTAATCATAGTCATTAATAGAGCACTCTTTACAACCCTTCTTGTCCCCGTGATTCAGCCCTGGCACCCACTCACTCCTACATTGCTAAGTGGCTTATAAACTTGCAGAACAAACAGAAAATGGACTGGTATGTTTTAAAGGGGAAAGAGTAATGTGTGTGAATGTTGGGGGAATTAGCAAAACCTTTTTCCCAAATGAAATATTTAGGGCGTATTTCTAAGCATTCTGTTTTTTCTTTTATTCAGATAGGTTCTGTTGCACTTGATGAGAAATATAAACTTCTTGTCTAGTTCTGTTACCCTTGGCCCAGCTGGTTTCAACCACAATGGCCGGTGAATTAGAGGGGAAGAAAATGGAATTAGACATTCAGTATGTCTAGTATTGCATCTTTCCTGCGGCGCCAGTGCTAGGAACTAAATTATCAGTGGTTGTCTTTGTGGAGAGGTGTTGGCATAACTGAACTGACTTCTTTATCTCTGTACCCCTTCTTAACATGCATTTGAACACAGAAAAGGAGGAGACATATTAATATGACTGTTCCAGGCTGAAGTGAAATTTAGCTTTATTTTTAGTGTATTTGTTGGGTGTAATTCTGTAAAGAAAAACGAGATGGGGGAAGGTGTAAATTTTCAGGTCGCCTTCACATCCACTCATTTGATTTTCACAAGCTCCTCATCTTGTATCCAGTTGTTCTCAAGTCTTAACAAATTTTGCCTTGTAATTTGTTCCCCGTTCAGTGGCCTCTAGAACTGTTTGTTCATATGTTTTTCTTGCCCGTCTGAGACCTGATGCTTATCTCTGTTGCCCCAGCACTTAGCCCAGGGCCTGGCATTCGGTGGGTGGCAGATGATTAGCAATGCTTTGGATTGGTAGGCTGGTCTGTGCTGGTCCAGTTTAATAGATGAGAAAGCCAAGGTTCTAGTGACTTACCTGACTCCTAGTGAAGGCAGAATTAGAACCCACCTGTTCTACTACTCATTCCCGTATTTCATTCCCTAAGCTGGAACATACCTCCAGCTCAAAAATAGGATGAGGGCTGGATTCTCTAGGAGGGCTGCCTGGCTGGCTCCGGCAGTGGGGCATGCAGCTCTTGATCTCGGGGTTGTAGGTTCGAGCCCCACTCTGCGTGTAGAGATTACTTAAAAACAAAATCTTAAAAATTTAAAAAAAAAAAAAGTGGCAAGGAGAGAATGTCTTATGGTGAGATATTTTGGTCAGTGAGAATTGGCTGGAATTCGGCTGCCAACCTGCATAAGCCACTGAAAAATACCAGCTATTTGCAGTCAAAGAATCAGAATCTTTCAAAAATATCAAATTATTTACTTTTGCACAATGAAAAAATTCCTAGGGAAAATATGTAAATTAAGTTGTAAATTAAACACACTCTCCACACTCCACCCTTATCTTGACTAATACAACTGATTTCAGGGCTACCACAGACTTACATGTTTTTAACGAGAAATACTTCTCTATCTGCAAACATGTAAATGCAACAAAGAATAATAAGCTGATCTACAAATATTTGAGTGCCGGTGATAAATGGGTTCTACTCACATAATGCTTTTTATCTGTTGTAATCCTGTCGGGTTTCATACAACTTTAGAGCTAAAGTCAGCTTCACATCATTTGTCCAACCTCATTCTGCGCTTAAGGATCCTGGGATTCAGACATGTTGATTTATCTAATTAGTTAGTAAATTAGAACCCTCATCTTATCTTCTCTCTGTTAGTCCTTGATCCTGGAGAAAACTTCTGTGAGGTGAATAATTATTTCCTGATGATTCTAAGATGTCTTGCTGCTGTTCTTATTGGATTTTCCTACGTGGCTTTGTTGGAAGTAGGCAGACATGTAAGACCTAGTTTACATGCTTCCTTTGCACAGTTTACATGCTTAACTTTGCATGTGTCTAAGGTTTTACCTATTTGTTGTCTCCCACTTCTAGGCATGTTTAGTCTTCCCTACTTTGCAGAGTATTTACAGTAAGGCTAGCAGGAGCACCATATGCACAGAGTTAGCTTTCAGTTTTCGTAGGCTCCTTTGTGTTCTGACCTACAATGGGTAATCATGCAATGTAAAATATGCTACTGGAAGTCAGTGACAGTTGTTTCTGAAGACTGCTTAGCGAAGGGAATACCCATTCCCTTTGAATGTAGACTTGTGTGCACACATCTTTTGCGCTTGGTACTGACCTCTTAATAAGTTGGCTGTATTCCATATCTACGCATACAGAGACTCACATATTTCAACTCTTTATTTTTTTTTTTTTTACAGCCATCTCTTCCTGTACTTTATACCCTGTCTAGCCAGGCTACACATGAAGCTGTTCATCTCCTTTGCAGGATGTTGGTCTTTGATCCAGTAAGTAGTGTTTATATTTATATATTTTTTAATGAATTAAAAATGTTCTAAGAAAAACATCCTGACTGTAAATGGATGAGCAATGTAAAGAACGACTTTTCAAAGAGAAACTTCAATCCCTGGTCTCATGTGTATCATCACGCTCACTCATCACAGAGAAGTTGGATTATTAATACATAAACATCTGGGTGAAGAGAGGGACCTGTTATCATCCTAATTTTCTCAGTATTTTAAAAAGGAGTTTGACATCAAGGTAAATCAGGAGAGAATAATTTTAACATGATTTGAAAAACTCTGCCCAGAAGGAACTGCTTATGCTTACTCTTTTGGTTGTTGAGATGGTGGCTTTATCAAATGCCATTTCCAGACTCGACTCTTCGGAGACAAAGTTCAGGTCTTCATTTATTTATTTACCCAAAGAATATTTATTATTCATGTCTGTGCCAAAAACTATTGCCAAAGAATACTCAAAAATGAAAGCATTTAGAAAAGAACATCTTACTTGCCAAGAGTACAAGAAAGTCACTGAATACAGTGACACCGAATACAGTATTTAAAAGAGGGAAGGAAACACGAAACTGCCATTTATTAAGTTTACATTGGCCTGTTCATAATGAGAAGACAGCTACTTCTCAGCATACAGAGTGAATTTTTTGTTCATTTGGTGTTTATTTTTTGGTTTCCATTTGTTTGTTAACTTTGGCATGTGAGGTGCTTCGCGATAAGGGAAGAAAGACAAAGTGATGCTTCTCGTTCCCACACTCCCTCCTTGTGGACAAGTTCCCACCATGAAGGACACTTTGAACCACATAACTTGCTCAGTGAGGTAGTGATTTAGTGTCATTAGTTTGATTTTTTTGTTTTATTTGGCAAGTTTATCTACGTAGCTAAACTATGTATGCAACAGGTGTTGTTGATTAATCCATAAAGACCTTTTACGTATTTTTTTATATATCTTTTGTGGTTAACAAAACTAGAACCACATGAACTTCAGGCTTCAGAGGTCATTTCTGTCTGCCTCTGAGGTATTTTATAAAGGCCCTGAGCTTAAATTTTACTTTCATGTGTCAGAAATAAGTTACTCTCTTTATTCTATTTAGAACAGGAACCGAGAACCGTGTAATTCACCAGTACCAGGTTTTACTTACAATACTTATAGCTGTAACGTGTCCTCTTTCTCAGAGATCCCATGTTTATTAATGATCCTGACCTGCCAGGAGCTCATAATCTTTACAACCCTAAGGCTAGAATTTCCCAAGCCGTCAAGTGGACACCCAGCATGTTTTCCTGGGAGGCCTTTTAGATAGTTCTACATGTGAAATGTAGTCCTTTTGCCTTAAGAGTTGGGTTGTCACACCTAATTAAAATAAAACTTTTAGTGTGGTCATAAGTTACACATTAGATTTATCTATAAGAAGGAGGTAAGATTTATCGGGTTAAAAAGAGGATAGATTCTTAATGGACCTGTGTAAATAAGTACATGGTCATTTAAAAAGAAAGAATTCCAGGGGCACCAGCGTGGTTCAGTCAGTTAAGTGTCCAACTCTTGATCTTGGCTCAGGTCATGATCTCAGTTTGAGAGATCAAGCCCTGCATCAGTCTCTGCACTGAGAGCACAGTGATTCTCTCTCTCTCTCTCTCTCTCTCTCTCTCTCTCTCTCTCTCTCACTCTCTCTCTCCCTCCCTCCCTCCCTCCCTCTCAAAATAAATAAACTTGAAAAAAAGAATTCCATTAAGTCACTCTGCATAATATTTACCCACTTTCATCATTGCCTGATAGAACAAGGCGAACCAATATATGTTGTTACGTTTTTACAGAATTATTTTTAAATTGGCCTGATGCTTTATTAGTTTATGACAGATATTAAGGATTCTTCTGTTTCCAGTTCTGAGGGTTCAGTTGGAAATAGATACATTTTTAAAGAGTGTTTTGTTCTGATTTTAGCCTGTTAAGTTGAGGGTTAGCAATACAGTAAGAAGAAATGATGCTTTAGGGGCGCCTGGGTGGCTCAGTCGTTTGAGCATCTGACTTCAGCTCAGGTCACGATCCCGTGGTTCGTGGGTTCGAGCCCTGCACCGGACTCTGTGTTGACAGCTCGGAACCTGGAGCCTGCTTCAGATTCTGTGTCTCCCTCTCTCTCTGACCCTCCCCCAGTCGCACTCCTTAAAAAAAAAAAAAAGAAATGAGGTTTTTAAAAAATATCCATTAAAAATAGAACATTAACCATAGTTAAATCAGTTTATTTAGTCCAGTTAGTCTGAGATAATTAATTAATTACTTTGTTGATCTTCAGTTAAGCTGTCTTTTGCCACACGTCTGCTCCTGGACTGAAACATTCCTGGAAATCCTGGCTCAGTTACATGGTTTAGTCTGTGGTGATGATATCAGCTATGTCCATGAGTTTATATCCTGAATTCAGTAGTCAGGAGTACCTGATAACAGTCCTTTACTGAGGTTCTTGTGATGTTTCTCATGGAAAACTTAATTCTTCAGCTTGTAGTACAAGCCTTTACGCAAATATAAGGAGAAAGCGGAAACCACTAGTGAATGAGGTTAAAGGCCTCTGGTTCTTTTATTATTATAGTATCATCAGTATTGGAAAGGATGGGGTGTAATAATCAGTTTATAAAGATGTGATTAACTATTAACTCAAATAGTGAAGGCATTAAACAAACCTCCAGAGACCTTAATTTATCTAAATGCAATAAATAGTTATAAACAATATTCTTTTTAACTTTTTAGTGTTTGTTTATTTTTGAGAGAGAGACACAGAAAGTGAGTAGGGGATGGGCAGGGAGAGGGAGAAACAGCAGCCAAAGCAGGTTCCAGGCTCTGAACTGTCAGCACAGAGCCCAACATGGGGCTCAAAACCACGAATTGTGAGACCATGGCCTGAGCTGAAGTCAGACGCTCAACCGACTATGCTGCCCAGGCGGCCCTACAAACAGTATTTTTAAAGCACAACAATAATTGTTAGGAATTTAGACAAAATTAGTCACTTTTTTCTCTTGACAAACACACATCTTATTTTCTTGCAAACATCTCCTATCATCAAATATTCTTTTATAAGCTTTAAAAAAATACGTATGTACTTCAACCTAAAGGTATTTGCACATCTTTTTTAACTATCCATTGCTTGTTCCTCTATAATGTATTAATGAAGAGCCTTTGTATATTAAAATTATGTTGTCTAGGTATCCAAGGACTGGTTATTAACTCAAATTAATTATTACTAAGGTCTTAATGTTAACTAAGTCAGATTAAAATTTAATGACACATTAAGTGCTTATGATTTGTAGCATTCTAAAAACCAATTTCTTTTTTTTATTTTTTATTATTTAAAAAAAAATTTTTCTAACGTTTATTCATTTTTGAGAGACAGAGCATGAGCGGGGAAGGGGCAGAGAGAGGGAGATAAACATTTTACCTGTTATCATTCATCTAATGTAGTTGAATACATAATTTTGCTATCCTGTAATCTCAGACAAAGTGATATTAGTTTATCAGTAGAAAAAAATCAAATTCAAAATGATTAGGCTTTTTGTGAGAAAACAAACCCAAAACTTGTAGACTGTTGTGGTAGCATTATTTATCTTCCACAATTACACACCAAATATTAAAACTTTTAAGTTATTTAAGAGAAATATTTTGCTTCTTACTATATAACCTAGTAACTTAAAAAGTATTCTTTTAATTCATAGTTAAAGCTTTATTTAATCTTTGAGTTACAACTCTAGCAAGAAAACATTTCAAAGAGCTAACATATTTAATACATAAAGAAGAATAATGTTTTAGAAATCTTTCCATTTCTTTGTATAGGTTTTTAATATGTTGATATTGTTTCTGAAACCCAGCTGGAATAGGAGTTTGCCCCATTTGCTTTTTAAGAGATCTCCTAACATGATACACTAACTCCCCTCAGAAGTATACAAAGTACATCAATATGTTCACTTAGAAATATTTTATGTTTGTAAAATGGATAATCTTCCTGGGGTGCCTGGGTGGTTCAGTCAGTCAGATGCTTAAAGTCGTTAAGCATCCGACTTCGGCTCAGGTCATGATCTCCCTGTTCACGAGTTCAAGCCCCACGTCGGGCTCTGTACTCAGAGCCTGGAGCCTGTTTCAGATTCTGTGTCTCCCTCTCTCTCTCTCTGCCTTTCCCCCACTCATTCTCTCTCTCTCTCTCTCTCTCCCTCTCCCTCTCCCTCTCCCTCTCCAAAAATAAATAAAACATTAAAAAATGTTTTAATACAAAAAAAAAGAAAAATCTTATCATCTCTTCAAAACTAAAAGAGGCAGCTTTGATAAAGCAACAAATTTAGGGTAGCAACAAGCATCCACATCTATTATAAATGTTAGTCAGTTAAACAACATATGTATGGTATGTAATTAAGAATATACAGGACATGATTAAGTACCATTAGGTCCTTCCAAAGAACATATTGAAAATCTGAGTCATTTTGTGATCTCTTTCTCAATTGAGTAGGGCAGTTTTTCTTTTCAGTGTTCATACCCTTTACATAATGAGTCTCCTTTCTTTAGCCGTGTTTCAGAAGTTCTAAAGAGACATTAATTTGTTTAGAAAAACAAAAGTTGATCATTGCATGCTAGGAATTTGATTTACTTTTTGATCAAAGACTTCTCTTAGGTAAGACACTTTAGAGGATGCCATGTTGGTGCACACAGAACATACAAACATAGAGCACACTATCAGTAGTTGGGATGACACCAAAATCTTTTCAACCCTGCATTCTGAAGTTTTAGGAAATAGCAGAATCCACAGACTAAAAAAAAATACAGGAAAACCAGATTCCAGCTGCTGGTGGCAGCTGACAGGGACCCAATTTCTGACATCTGCCACCTGACAGAAATGACTTAATGGTCAGATGATAAAATTAAAACCCAGATTCAATCACTGTTGCCACCAGTGTGTTCACAATTGGCCGTGCACAATCAGAAAAAGAAATAGATGTAGGGGCGCCTGGGTGGCTCAGTCGGTTGAGCATCTGACTTCAGCTCAGGTCATGATAGCACGCTTCGTGGGTTCAAGCCCCACATCGGGCTCTGTGCTGACGGCCTGGAGCCTGGAGCCCGCTTTGGATTCCGTGTCTCCCTCTCTCTCTGCTTCTCCCCCACTCTGTCTGTCTCCCCAAAATAAATAAACATTAGGAAGGAAGGAAGGAAGGAAGACAGGAAGGAAGGAAGGAAGGAGAAAAGGAAAGGAAATAGACTTGCCCAAAAACCAGCTGTAGTGTGCAAAAGCCAGGGAGCTCAGTCCGCACATGAGACCAGGCAGAGACACTGAGGACTCCAAGAGGCCCAGTCCTGGGCAAAGTGAACTCTCAGCAAGCTTGTTTCTTTTGGTTCTGACAATAGACCTTTATCCCAGTGGAACCTCCAGGAATAAGTGGACCCATTTAGAAAAAAAGAAAAAGCTTACTTGCTAAGATGTACCAGCAAGTCAGGCTTCAGAAGGGCTGGATCACCAAATACAACATAAGACAAGTCGTGAAAGGAATAAAACTAAGGTTGTCAGGTTTACATTTGTCTGTTCGTGGTGGGTAAACAGCTTTCTTTTGTGATTCTCATATCCTGAAAAGTCATGGCATGCCTTTTAACGTCAGCATAGCAAAAAATCAGTGATAAAAGTGTTTTTAGGAAATCCAGGTTTATGGGAAATACTTAACGTTTTGTTATTTGGGGGACCAGAACCAGCAAGGAATGATCCAGTTATTCTTGGTTCATTTGAGTGCAAAATGTCTTTCTTCATTTTTAATTGTGTTGTGTGAAGTGCTTGATTATATTGGAAGCAGGGCACACTGTCCATTTTTGTTCTACTCTGTACTGAGTCCATTCTTAAATACTTGAAAATGTACTTGCGTGTCTACTAAGCTGAAAGGAGGAGTGGTTTTTTTTTTTAATAGAGAAACAAATTTATGGTTTGTATAAACCTGAAACTACTATGTTAAGTATTCTGGTCTGAGGTGCTAGGAAACCACAGGCCACTGATATACAGACAGAGCCGGCCGTCAAAACTTGGCATTCGGACCGTTATCTGCTGCCTAACGCCAGCAGCTTCCACATAGGCTTTGGCCCTCAGTTGGTATTCTGAGAGGATAAAAGTTTCAAGCAGCTTTGTAAAATTGCCACCATGATCACATCTCTACCAAATGCTGAAACGTATTTAGAAATATAACTGTTATTTAAAATGTAAACTTGAGGCGCCTGGGTGGCACAGTCCGTTAGGCGTCCGACTTCAGCCAGGTCACGATCTCGCGGTCCGTGAGTTCGAGCCCCGCGTCGGGGGCCATTTCTGATGGCTCAGAGCCTGGAGCCTGGTTCCGATTCTGTGTCTCCCTCTCTCTCTGCCCCTCCCCCGTTCATGCTCTGTCTCTCTCTGTCCCAAAAATAAATAAACGTTGAAAAAAAAAAATTTTTAATGTAAACTTACCCCTCCAAAGCATTGCATATTTAAATGTCATGGTATTTGCCATGTTTGGCCATGCATATATCCATTTCAAGGTGGGAACTCTTCAGGATCTTAGCAGAGTCACTTCTAAGTGCTTTATGGTGGTGTGTGGTGGTCGGTTGTCCTAAGTGACATACTCCCTCTAACACTACACTACCCGCCTCTAAATTCAGTCACCCCTTTTTACACAAGATGTGCCGTAAATTAAGAATGGGCTGTGAAAAGCAGTTACTGTGTCTTACGAAAGATCCTGTGTGGACAGTCATGTTTATCTGTAGCGTTGATGTGCTGGTCTCTAAATTTGATTTCAGTCCAAAAGAATATCCGCTAAGGATGCCTTAGCCCACCCCTACTTAGATGAAGGGCGACTACGATATCACACGTGTATGTGTAAATGTTGCTTTTCCACCTCTACTGGAAGAGTTTATACCAGTGACTTTGAGCCCGTCACCAATCCCAAATTTGATGACACTTTTGAGAAGAACCTCAGTTCTGTTCGACAGGTTAAAGGTGAGTATCTTTCTTGGCCCTCGGCCAGGTAAGATAATAACGTTTTTCATTATGTAGCCATGAAAAGCTGAGTCTGGATGGCGACCAAAGTTCCTCCATGTGTTTATTTTACAACCTCGCGTATAGCTGCTTGGCCAGGGCGTATATGCTAAGAAGGCTCTGTGTGGTGTGAAAACACCGATTTAATAGTACGAGTGGAAGGTCAGGCAGAGGAGCTTCCCAAGATGACTTACCTAGTGAGTGTGACTCAAAAGTAGTTAATATGGATTCACTCAGTGTGGTTTCATTGACTGAAACATACTGGACTTTTTCATAAAACATGCAGACTTTGAAAAGGATAAACATCTACTGAGGGAATCATTCCTTGAATGATCACAAGAGAGGGGAATTTCTGATAGTCTACTCCTAAAGTTCCCTGACAGGGTCTCTTATTGGGGTGGTCCACACTGGAGGTTAATGACATCCAAAATTCTGAATGATTTTAGACATTTTAGGACATTCTAGAAAGGAGTGGTCCTCAAAGTAAACAGCCCAAAACTATGTACCTAAACACCAATTGAGGGTTTTTTTAAGTGATTTTCAAAAAGGCAATAATTACCAGCAATTGAGAAGATTCACTCATAATGCCAACCCAAGTGGCATCACTCTCAAATTTACAGACCATTTTTCTCCTCCCACTGATGGGGTTTCCAACCCATATAATGCCACTTGGCAGAGAAGGGGGTTGCCTGTGTTTAGCAGCCACTGTCATTTTGGTTTCGGGACAGTTCCATTGGATTCTGCCCGATACGTGATATGTGTGTTTGATCTAATGAGACCAGTAGGATATGCTGTTCAGATGCTGGCCAGTTAGCTGAGAGTCCACTGTTCCCAGGCCTGCAGGTCGGCATGGATTGTATGATGTTTGCTTTCTCCACAGAAATTATTCACCAGTTCATTTTGGAACAGCAGAAAGGAAACAGAGTGCCTCTCTGCATCAACCCGCAGTCTGCTGCTTTTAAGAGCTTTATTAGGTAACTATGTGTATGTAATTCTTACTTTCTTGTTATTAAAAGGGTGCCATTGTGATTTGGTTGTTCAGCATATTTCTGTTTTTATTTAGATTGGATAATACAGATAAAAAGAAGGTTTTCTTTTACGAGGTTTGGCTTTAGTCAAAAGCAGATGAAAAAATGACAGCATTCATTTTTACACGGACACCAATTCACAGTGGTTGCATTGGGTGGCGCTTTAGCAGTTTTGTTCCCAGATGACCACTGTACTGCCTGATCACGCGCACGGGTAGCTAGGGATCCTCCTGCAGTGGCAGTGTGGTGGCCACTGCCCTCGAGTTAGACGTGGTCATCTTGGCTCCTGCCACCGTCCCCACCACCTTAATAATAACTGGAAGCAAGATTACTTTATAGGTATAGTGCCGGTGTGTCCTGTGTAGAGTTTTGTGTAAAGAACTTTATAGCCACTTCAGAATCCAACGAGCCTCATTCTCTTTGTCTGTCTGTGTGTCCTTTCCTTCTCCATCTCTTTTCCCCTCACTCCTTGCATCAGTTAAGGTCCAGTCAGGAGAAAGAAACCACACCCAGTAATGGGAACAGGGAAGATTTAATAGCGAGAAGCATTACCTAGGAAAAGATGGTGCATAAGAAGATCCTGGAGTTTCCCAAAGTAGCAGATGCAAGAAGCAGGTACTCCCTCTAGACTGAGGGAAGAGTGAACAAGGAAGAAATTAAGAATTTGGAGGAGGCCCCTCCACCCAAGGCTAATAAGATTTGGACTTCTTTGGAGAGGATATGGCTGCCATAGGAACACACACAGCGTGAGGGTGGTGAGAAAACTTTGCAAAAGGAGTGGGCAGAACTAGTCCATCAGAGAGGCCTGTTGGGTTGCAGAGAAACTTGCCAGAAAGTTTGGGTAGAACAAAACTGAGCCTTCCATGTCAAAAAAAACAAAAAACAAAAAAAACCCCACCAGAACCAGGAAGGAGAGCCCCTGATGCTGTGGCCTTGCAGCGCCCTCCCAGCACAAGCCAGGCGTCAAAGGGTAATGTGAGCAGGGTCTGGCTCCGGCGTCACAAAGCAGGGCAGAGAAGGACAGATTTGGATCTGGGAAGCCACACTCTTCTCCTTCCTACCCCACCTGCCTTTCTGCCCCTCCTTCCTCCCACTTCCCTGTGCTTTCTTTTAACTGGCCTTGACATGGTGTTGAACTTGATTGAATTTGTTGAATCAAAGTCAAGAATTTTCATTTAAAATTTTTTAAATCAGGGTGACTTTCATTCTTCCATGTATTTGTCTATGGAGAGAAAGAATTAGGCTGCTTTTTACTTTTCTCTGTGGTTTAAAATTACTTTGTTTTATTATTTCCCCCTAAGAGTCAGTGACCCAGCCAATCACGTGTTTCAGTACCTTTCAGGTGCCAGTTATTCATTATCCCAGGCCCCAGGAAGCACAGTGCTTACACACACCCACAAGTTTATAATCCAGTTAGCCAAATTAGACAGATATGTCACATAACTGAAAAAACCCATCTGTGGATAACAAATGCTAAGTGATTATCCATTACTACTGAATTAATACTTGATAAAAGAGTGCTTAAAGCCTCATTCAAAATAGATCCCCACTTAATGTCACTGTATTTTGAGAGGCTACTTTTCAGTAGATAATTCTGCATCCTTTAAGGTTATTTTCCTGGTTGATTATAGACATTATTATTTACAGTACCTACCACTTGCTTCATATTATGAACTAGGCGCAGTGAAACCACTTTGCATACATTATCTCATGCATTTGTCACAGTAGCCAGTGAGGCGGGTAGCCTCTTCCCTTCCAGAAGAGGAAAGGTGAGAGGGTTTGCTCGGCGGCCCACGAGTCAGTGACCTATCGTTTTCAGGCCCATCACAGTTGCCTCACTTAGAGATGCAGATTCTTGAATGAACAGTGAGAAGTTAAACAAACAAAAATCCAGAAATGGACTTTACGATTTTTTTAAAGGCAGGGAGGGAAACACGCAGCACTGACTCACCCTCTTGCCCTTTGTGGTGTGACAGCTGGTTTCACCGTGTCTCCGTTTTCTTCCAGTTCCACTGTTGCCCAGCCGTCCGAGATGCCCCCATCTCCTCTGGTGTGGGAGTGACGGTGGAAGATAATGTACTACTGAAGATGTAATGTAGCTTTCCACTGGAGTCTGGGATTTGCAATTCTGGAGGTTAATCATGCTTGTACTGTAATTTTACTAATGAAGTTTTAAATTAACAACCACTACTTGTATGATATGAATAATATTTAGAAATGTTACTAGACTTTTAATCTTGTAAAGTGGTTGTGCTTTTAGAAGAAAAATATTTTACCCAGAGTTGCACATGTTTTATGAATTTAGTGCAGCTGTTATGGCTCACCTCAGAACAAAAGAGAATTGAACCAAATTTGGGATTTTGGGGTTTTGTGTTTTTGTTTTGTTTTGTTTTTCTTTTTTTAAATGAAGTGAGATTGTTCACATACACACACACACACACACACACACACACAAAGGACAGTCGTCCATTTTGATATTTGAGCCATTCCTGAAAATTTGGGGTTTTCTAAAATGAAAGAATCTAGAAACCTTGCCTGCGACCAATCATGGAGCCACATGAGCTGATCGTGGCTGCACCTGGGGGAGGGGTGGGGGGTGGGGCATGCCACCTAATGATCAAGCCCTATAATTAGCTTCTCATTAGAGCCGTGACGGTGATGTGTGCTGTCTAAAATCCAATGTTGTGGGTAGAGAGAATGAGTTTGTGACTAGGAGAGACTAAACTTCTGTTTTCCTTACCCAGTATAAATATATATATATATTTAATCTATTTTTATTAGAAGTTTTTCTGCTCTTTCTTACATAAAAGAACCCCCAAGCATGCATCTTTCATGTGTGTAAATAATTCATTTCTGGGCTAATTTCAAAAGAATCCCAACATTGCTGTATAGAGAGAGAACTAGCTTGCACATTTTAGGTCTGTGAAATTTTGTGAGACTTTTCCTGCACTGGACAGTTAAAAAAAAAAAATAAAGACAAAAACAAATTTTTAAAAATTTTAAAGCCACAAAAAAAGGCACATAGGGAATTATGTCAAATGTGTTTGTGTCCTTAGGCAAAGCTGTGGGAGTCTTGAAATGTCACAGTAGTAAATAACTTATTACTTTTTGACAAATTCTTTTTTCTGTTGGAACACTGAATTCTTCTGTGCATATGTATATATGAATACAAATTGAAGGCCTCTACCTCCTGGAGTTATACAACTTGGCTTGTTTACCTCCACATGCTGATGATGACTATTTTTTTTTTTTAAGTTCAATGTGGAGACTTGAAACTTGAATGTCCCTTCCAACTTTTATATTAAAAATAAAAAGACAAGAAAATTGAAGATCGTTTTTCACCTGTACAAGGAATACTAATGGATCGTCTTAAAATTGGTCTAGGAAAAAACCTTGGTGTGTGTTATGGACAATTAACTGTTAAAGTTATTGTAAGTTATCTGTATTTAGCAGAGTATTTTCATCTTGAGTGATCTGAGCTGAATTTGAAGACTATTAATAAGTTATGTTTGGAAGTTTTAACTTCAATGAAGTAATTATTTGCTGTGAAAGAAACAAACATTGAATTACTAAACAAAGATGGTGCAATATCTTTGTTTTTTTTTTATGAGGCTCCTGAGAATCAACCCAACTGAAGCATTTCAATTCACTTGAATGAGAAACGTGTTTAGTATCAAAAGAGCCCAAGAAGACACTGGTGTGAAAGGTACAATCTCAGAGGTTGGTCAATTACCGTGGCACACTTACTGGTCACTTTGTACAATGTAGATTTGAAGTACAGTGGTGAAAACATTAAATGTGACATTTGAAAAAGATGTGTCATCTTTTTTATTTCAATTCCTTTCCTTTGTTTTCTCTTCAGTACAGCTTTTATCCTGATTTTGTAGTTTGAAGACATTGGCTATTTATAGTTCTGTTTTGATCTTGGAGGAAATTAGTTGTGGTTTTTAAAAATCTTCCCAGAAACCTTACATTGCCAAGAACATATCAAAAACTTAATTAACTAATATTAAAGACATTGTGAGTCAAATACATATCGTTTGAAAGTCTTTTCCAGACCTTAGAGTCTAACCCAGTGGTTTTCTTTCTTTTGTTTTTTTGTTTTGTTTTGTTGCACAAAGAACCCCATTTTCAATGTGAGATCAAATTTCAATACGTGAGAGTCCAATACATTAAATAAATAAAAGTGGACTGCTCTAGATGAAGCAGACTGCTGAGGACTTGACCTCACCCTCCTCTTCCTTTCTGCCTCCTGCTCACCCCCACCCCAGCAGCCCAAATGTAATTCCAGCTAAGGAAGAAGTCCTTGCCGGGTGGTGGGTAATTACGACCTGACACCAGACTGCCTGACTTCAGAATACCTTCCCTGTGGCAGATAAGGCAACATGACTGTTGAGTTTGTAGATGACATAGATTTACCCCTGTCTTTTCTTGAATGGAATGGATTCCAAATGAATCCATTTTTGGAATGAATTCCAAATTCCAAAAATCCAAATGAATGGATTTTTTTCCTGACATGGAAGGAGTTGACTATTCCAACTACTAATACACACACACATATTTGTTTGTTCATCTGATAAACTTTTGAATACCTACTGAGTGTAAGAATTACCTAGAAGGAAGCCTTGTTAATAGAATAGTGCTTAAATAAGAAAACTAGTTTTTATCACTTACAAGACGGGATTATGAGTTGCACCTGTAACAGTTTAAAACTAATTCTTCAGAGATAAATATTAGACAGAATATCTTGGCATGATCCCAGGGTCATGGGATCTCTCTCTCTCTGTCTGTCTCTCTCTCTGTCTGTCTCTCAAACAGGCATCTTTTCATGTGCCTGTTGGCCACCTATACGTGTTCTTCGGAAAAATGTTTTATTCTTATCCTCTGCCAATTTTTTAATTGCATTGTTTGTTTTTCTGTTGAGTTGTATGAGTTCCTTGTATATCACAGATAATAACCCTTTATCACATACATGGCTTGCAAATATCTACCATTCAGTAGGTTGCCTTTTTATTTTGATAATGGTTTCCATTGCTGTGCAGAAGCTTTTTAGTTTATTTTGGCTTTAGTTTTCCTTGTCTTTGGAGTCTGATCCACAAAGATGCCACTAAAACCAATGCCAAGAAGTTTACTGCCTGTTTTCTTCTTGGAATTTTATGGTTTCAGGTCTTCTATTCAAGACTTTAATCCATTTTGAACTAATTTTTGTGTATGGTGTAAGATAGTCTAGTTTCATCCTCTTGCATGTGGCTGTCGAATTTTCCCAACACCATTTATTGAAGAGACTATCCTTTCTCTATTGTATGTTCTTGGCCCCTTCATCATAGACCAATTGTCTATGTATGTGTGAGTTTATTTCTGGGCTCTCAACTATGCTCCATTGATCTGTATGTCTGTTTTTGTACCATTACCATACTGTTTTGATTACAGTAACTTTGTAGTATAGTTTTAAATCAAGGAGCCTGGTACCTCCAGCTGTATTGTTATTTCTCAAGATTGCTTTGGGTATTCAGGATCTTTTGTGGTTCCATACAAATTTTGGAATTATTTGTTTTAGTTCTGTGAAGTATACCATTGGAATTTTGATAGATATTCCATTGAATTTGTAGATAGCTTTGGGTATTAGGGACATTTTAACAGTATTAATTCTCCAATCCATGAGCACAGAATACCTTTCCCTCTGTTTGTGTCCTCTTCAATTTCTGTCTTCAGCATCTTCTAGTTTTCATTATATAAGTCTTTCACTTCCTTGGTTAAATTTATTCCTTGGTAATTTATTCTTTTTGATGCAATTGTAAATAGTATTGTTTTTCATTTCTCTTTCTGGTGTCTTGTTATTGGTGTATAAAAATGCCACAGATATCTGTATTGTTTTGCATCCTAGCTGTCCTGAATTAAGTTATTAGTGCTAATAGGTTTTTGGTGGATTCTTTAGGGATATATATATATTATACATACATATACATACACATATATACATACACACACACACATACATAAACACACACACACACATATATACGCACACATATACATATACATACATACATACATACATACATGTCATCTGCAAATAGTAACAATTTTATTTCTTCCTTCCTTTCTAATTTGGATGCCTTCCATTTCTTTTTCTTACCTGATTGCCATGGCTAGGACTTCTAGTACTATGTTGAATAAAAGTGGTAAGAATATGCATCCTTGTCTTGTTCCTGATCTTAGAGGAAAACCTTTTAGCTTTTAACCATTGAGTATGATGTTAGCTATAAGATTCACACATATGACCCTTCTTTATGAGCTACATTCCCTCTATACTTACTTCGTTGAGAGCTTTTATTATAAATGGATGTTGAATTTTGTCAGATGCTTTTTCTGCATCTATTGAGATGATCATATGATTTTTCTTTTATTACTGTGGGTATCACATTGATTGTTGAACTATCCTTGCATCCCTGGAGTAAACCCCGCTTGGTCATGGTATATGATCCTTTTAATGTATTGTTGGACTTGGATTGCTAATATTTCATTGAGGATTTTTGCATCTGTGTTCATCAAGGATATTGGTGGCCTCCTAAAATGTATTTAGAAGCTTTCCCTCCTCTTCAGTTTTTTGGAAGAGTTTGAGAAAGATTGGTGTACATTTTCTTTGAGTGTGTGGTAGAAAACTCCAGTGAAGCTATCTGATCCTGGACTTTTGTTTGTTAGGAGATTTTTCATTACTGTTCATCCTCCTCATGACTAATCAGTGTCTTCAGATTTTCTATTTGTTCATGATACAATGCTGGAAAATTGTATGTTTCTAGGAATGTATCCATTTTTTCTAGGTTGTCCAGCTTGTTAGTGTATAATTATTTCCCCTACACTTTTTAAGTGACTTTTTCAGTGAATGAACAATGCCCAGAATCTTGGAAAGAAGTGGTAAGTTCCAGTGTCTTCAGGTTGCTGGTGGTAGAACTTTTAACAAGTAGACCTTCTTGCTAAGAAGTCAGCATTTATGTTATGTAGCTGACTTCAGAGGTCTCTGATACAGTGGTCAGTCTCCTCATGTCTCAAGGAATAATCAAAGATCTCAATAAAGAGGGGCACCTGGGTGGCTCAGTGGGTTAAGCTTCCAATTCTTGATATTACTTCAGGTCATAATCTCATGGTCATGAGCTCATGGTCTGTGCTGAGCATAGGCCCTGCTTGGGATTCTCTCTCTCTCTCCCTCCCTGCCCCTCCCCCACTCGTGCCCACATGCACTTTCTCTCAAAATAAATATATTTTTTTTAACGTTTATTTATTTTTGAGACAGAGAGAGACAGAGCATGAACGGGGGAGGGGCAGAGAGAGAGGAAGACACAGAACCGGAAGCAGGCTCCAGGCTCTGAGCCATCAGCCCAGAGCCGGACGCGGGGCTCGAACTCACTGACCGTGAGATCGTGACCTGAGCTGAAGTCGGACGCTTAACAGACCTGGCCACTCAGGCGCCCCAATAATTTTTTTTTTAAAGATTTCTAGGGGTGCCTGGGGGGCTCAGTCAGTTAAGCGCCCTACCTCACCTCAGGTCATGATCTCACCGCTTGTGAGTTCGAGCCCCACGTCGGGCTCTGTGCTCACGGCTCAGAGCCTGGAGCTGCTTCTAGTTCTGTGTCTCCCTCTCTCTGCCCCTCCCCACTCACGCTCTCTTTCTCTCAAAAATAAATAAAGTTTAAAAATTAAAAAAAAAAAAAAAAAGATCTCTAAAGAAAGATGGGTTTAACTTTTAATAACACTAATTTTCAGAGCTCATCATCCTCACAGCCAACTTATCTTCATCCGGTTCTTAATTGCAGCAACCGTATCATGGTTTTTAAGAATGAACAGCTTTACTTTAGAGTCTTTGAGAATGCTTATCCTTGAGAAGAAAAGTCTTGTAAAGACAATATTATGGATTCCTTTTATAAAACTATATTGGTTGGGGCACCTGGGTGGCTCGGTCGGTTAAGCATCCGACTTCAGCTCAGGTCATGATCTCATGGTTTGTGAGTTCAAGCCCCATGTCAGGCTCTGTGCTGACAGCTTGGAGCCCACTTTGGAATCTGTGACTCCCTCTCTCTCTGCCTCTCCCCTGCTAATGCTGTGTCTCTCTCTCTCAAAAAATAAATAAATGTTAAAAATTTTTTTTAAAAACTATATTGGTTTTGTGTGTTAGTATTACATTCAGAGTGTACAACCTACAAAAGGATCGTGAAAAGGAAATCACTCTCCTTAGAGTCAAACCACCCTTTCCAGCTTCTGTGGGTCATTCCAGAAATATTCTGCATAATAAAGTTTATATGTTTTTATAGGAAGGATAGGATCATCTGCATACTATCCTGCACCTTGCCTTCTTCATGTAATCTATGTGGAAGATTGTTCCACATGAACACACAGAGCTAAAGCTTTTAATTTGAGCCACTTTTTTATTATGAAGGTGAACAGTAAATAACTTGAATTAATTGCCCCTTATCTGTGTTTCTGTCCTTTGTCATGGCATTGTTTTTCTATGAGGACAAATAATTCAAGGTAGAACCAACTAACCCAATTTCCCCCCAGGTAAGCCATCGCTCATATATGTAGTAGTACTTGTTTTTTAAATCATTTTTTAATTTTAATTTTATTACACATTTTCTTAAAAGACAAGTATTCAAACCATGTTAAAAAAAAAAAAAAAACTAACCATTTTTTCCAGCTCACCAAACACCCTAAGAAAATCAAGAGGCATTTAGTTGTACAAACTCTCAACAGGTTCAGATGTGGCCCTATCTGCTCATTTGCGTGCCTTTTTTTTCATTCCGTCCTGTTTGCCAAAACTTACATCATTCAAGACTTCCTCGGTCATTTTACCAACAGGGGCCTTAAAAATTAATATACTTTGGGGCGCCTGCGTGGCTCAGTCGGTTAAGCCAACTCTTGATTTCGGCTCAGGTCATGATCTCACGGTTCATGCTGCCTGAGCAGAGTGGACAGTGCAGAGCCTATTTGAGATTCTCTCTCTCGTCTCTCTGCCCCTCTCCTGCTCTCTCTCTCTCTCTCTCGAAACTAAATTTTAAAAAAATTAACATGTCTTTCATATACATCATACATATGGCAAATAAAGACCAATAGAATGACCACATCTTTAATATCCGTGCTCTTGGCTTACTGTCAAGAATCAGATGATGTTGAGTTTTACAGCCAGTTGTGTTCACAGGTCTTTTTACAGCAAAAGTATTTTCAGCAATATAGATGATTTCACATTCTAAAAAACACTATTAAACACCTAGGAATTCTTAATGAAATATAACAATAAGTAGCTAAGCTTACAGAAAGAGGGAAATCTTTAAGGACCAAAACCAAAGGGCACTGGAGCCATTGCTTTCCCTGAGGCCATTTGCCAACTGGTAAATATATATAATATATAAGGTAATATACCTCTCTCTCTCTATATATATATATATATATCTATATCATATATATTATATATATATGATATATATATTAGCTATATAGTAGCTAATATTTATTGACTACCAGACTCTGTTCTAAGAACTGCAAATATTAATTGCACAACAACCCCATAATGTGGGTACTATTATTAATTAGACCCATCTTTCAGAGGAAGAAACTAAGACTCAAAGAAACACATTAGAATCTTAGCTAGTAACACTACATGAGAGACAGGACACATGACCTTGAGCAAGATGTGAAATTAAAATTTAGATCCCACATATATATAGCTGAGATCTTCAAAGAGCTATTCCTTCAGTGAAAGGGAAAAAAAAAAAAATCAACTGCCACAAGGATATGTATCTCTTACAACCTTATCCTTAACGGAAGCCTCAAAAGATTCCAGTAGATAAAACACACCCAAAAAATGAGCTCACAACCCCAAATTACAAAACATAAGGAAAGAAGTGTTATATATAAGAGACCATTACAAACCAAGTGATCTGATACCGGAAGTACTGGATGCAGAATACAGAATGATAATGCTTTGGGGTGGCTCAGTCAGTTAAGCGTCCAACTCTTGATTTTGGCGCATGATTTCCCATTTCATGAAATCGAGCCCCGCATCAAGCTCTGCACTGAAAGCACGAATTGGAATTGTCTCTCTCCCTCTCTCTGCACCCCCTTCTCTCTCTCAAAATAAATAAACAAAAAATGATTATGCTATAAAATACTGAGAAATGAAGGTATGATACCGTACTTAAAAAAAAAAGCCAAGTAAGAAGTAAAAGTCAGCCAGGCTGCCTGGGTGGCTCAGTTGGTTAAATGTCCGATTTCGGCTCAGGTCATGATCTCAGGGTTTGTGGGTTGAGCCCTGCGTTGGACTCTGCTGACAGCTCAGAGCCTGGAACCTGTTGCAAATCCTGTGTCTCCCTCTCTCTCTCTCTCTCTCTCTCTCTCTCTCTGCCCTCCCCACCCCCTCCCACCCCCAGCTCGCACTCTGTCTCTGTCAAAAATGAATAAATGTTTAAAAAAAAAGAAAAGTCAACTGAACTATGACCAGGAAAATTTGAAAAATAATAAACTTACACAAATGAAAAGAAAGTCATTGGATGTAAAAATAGATTTGATAGGTTAAACAGTTCCAATTGAACACTGTCAAAGAAAACAAACTACAACTTGTGAAAGATTACCCAGAATACATTAACCTAATGTACAGCAGAAACAAATCTGCACAGGAAATAATAAAAGACATTAAGAGACTTGGGGGATAGAGTGACCAAGATCGACTCTGTATAAAATTGGAGTCCCAAAGAGAAGATAGACAAAATTAAATAGCTGAAATACTCCCAGATTTTGTCATAGTAGGGAATCATTGAATTTAGGAAACACTAATCATAAGCAGGATAGATAGCATGTTCTAGTGGAACTGCAGGATGACAAAGTGGCCTTAAATGTAACAAAAAATTGCCTAAAAAGAATAGCATTGAAAACTCAACAGCAACAATCGAAGCTAGAAGACAACAGAATCATCCGACTAGTCAACGTTTTGAGAAGAAAGAAATGTTAACCCAGAATTACAAACTATCATTTAGTGCAAAGACATAAAAGATATTTTCGTAATAACACAAATTCAGTTTACTATGAATAGATCATTACCGTCAGCAAATTCCAAAGAATGTACTTCAAGAAGAATAAGCAGATCTCCAGTGCAAGAATGGTTGTCAAACTGGCAAATGTGTGGGGAAAACTAAGCAAACGCCGACTGCATACAGCAAGAATAATGTCTAGTTGGGAAGGGAATAAAGTCAGACAGGGATTCTCTAAGCTGCAATACACATACCCGTGGAGATAAATGAAGGCTCCAGGAGGCACACAGGCACATATATTTTTAAGGGCGTCAACTTCAACATGTTTCCGCCATCATTCTCCAGGGTGTTCACCTTGCCCTTCACAATCCCCAGTCTGCTTCACCCAAGAAAGACATACTTCCTACACTGTAACGATTACTGTGGTGCAGTGGTCCTGTGTGTAAAACTCCTGGTTGCTAAGTAAAAGGGAAAATACGAAACTGTTTTTGTGTATAAAGCCCTCGCCTCTTTTCATCTCGCTGCTCTCAGATAACACATCAATCCTGAGAGATAGATAACCTCTTGAAAGTAAAGCAAAGAGAGTATTAGTAAGAAATATTGAGACTGGCAGAATTTTACTTCATTCAGGCAACAAATTCATACCACAGCTCTGACTGTCTTAAAATTCAGAAGTGAGCAGGGCTTTTTATGGAAACATGTATAAAATGAAGCCAGACTTTTTTCTAACAGAAAATAAATCTATTTTGACTGCTTAGTTTGCCAATAAGGACTTTCCAATCAGTTCATATGGTAGTCATGTTTTCCATAATTAGAATTAGCTGGGAATCTGCAGCTACCAAGTTCTGACAAAAATATATTTGAAGCAAAAGATTAAAAAATTATCAAAAAATATTGTACAAATGTTGGCAAGAACGTGAGAAGTTGGAATCCTTGTGCATTGCTGATGGGAATGGAAAATGGTGCAGCCGCTATGGGAAAGTGTGGCGGTTCCTAAAATTAGAATTATTTTTTGATCCAGCAATCCAATTCTGAGTATATACATAAAAGAACTGAGAGCAGGAACTTAAACAAAGATACTTGAACACCAATATTCATAGCATTGATTCGCCATAGCCAAAAGGTGGAAACAGCCCAAATGTCCATCCAAGGATGAGTAGATAAACAAAGTGTGGTGTGTATATATACACTACGGAATGTTACTCAGACTTTAAAAGGAAGGAAATGCTGACACGCGATACATAGAGGAGCCTTGAACACATCATGCTACATGAAATAAGCCAGACACCAAAGAAAAAAATAGTGTATGATTCTACTTACGTGAGGTAACTAGAAGGGTCAAACTCACAGAAGGTAAGTATACTGGGTACCAGGAGGAGGGGGGAGAGAGGGCGTGAGTTTGCAATGGAGCATCAATCATCATAGGTATAGAACTTCGAAATGATGTAGCTGCCTGATGGTGATGGCTGCACAACAATGTGCATGTACTTACTGCCCCTGAACTGTACCCTTAAAATGTTTAAAATGGTAAAATTTGTGCATATCTTACCACAATTAAAAATATACGTAGATGAAGCTGTGATGTCCCAGAAATGGATGTTCAATCATTAGATAACTTATTTGGTCTCTTTTCTAAGTCACAAAGTCAGTTTCAGGATATAAAATAAATTCATTGCAACTTTAAAGGCTCATTTCTGGACTCTCAGTTCTATTTCATTGACCTATATGTCTGTCTTTATAGCCATCGCTGGTGTCTTGATTACTGCAGCTTTGCAGTTAAGTTTTGAAATCAGGAAGTGTGAAGTCCCCCAACTTTATTCTTTTGCAAGACTATTTTGGCTCTTCTGCGTCCCTTGCATTTCCATATGAATTTTAGAATCAGCTTGTTAATTTCTGCAGCAGCCAGATGAGATTTTGATAAGGATTGCATGAATCTGTGGATCAGTTTGGGGAATTTGCCATGTACGCAATATTAAATCTTTCAATCCACAAACATGAGATGTCTCTCCATTGATTTAGTTCTTTCAGTTCTTTCAAGGTTTCGTAGTTTTCAGTGTACAAGTCTTGCACTTCCTTTGTTAAATGTATTTCCAAATAGTTACTTTTGATGGAATTTTCTTAATTTCATTATCAGATTGTTCATTGCTAATATATAAAAATACAATCGAGGGGCGCCTGGGTGGCTCAGTCGGTTGAGCGTCCAACTCTTGATTTCAGCTCAGGTCATGATCCCAGGGTTGTGGGATCGAGCCCCGTGTCGGGCTCCATGCTGAATGTGGAGTCTGCTCGGGATTTGTGCTCTCTCTCTCACTGTGTGTGTCTCTCTCTCAAAAAAAAAAAAATAATAATAATAATAAATAAATAAGTAATACAATTGATTTTTGTATGTATATATATTTTTTAATTTTTTTAACGTTTATCTATTTTTGAGAGATAGCACAAGCAGAGGACGGGCAGAGAGACACACACAGAATCCAAAGCAGGCTCCAGGCTCCGAGCTGTCAGCAAAGAGCCCAGTGCAGGGCTCAAACCCACAAACTGTGAGATTATAACCTGAGGCGAACTCAGCCACTTAACCGACTGAGCCACCCAGGCGCCCCTGACTTTTGTATATTGATATTTATCCCACAACCTGGCTGAACTCACTGATTAGTTCTAAGAATTTTTTTATGTATTCCCCTTAGGATTTTATAATAAAGTTTAACATCCTCTGGAAAAACATTGTAATCCAAAAATTCTACCTAAAGCTTTCCTGTTTTTTATTCCCCCTGAGGGCAAAACAGAATAACGAGAAGTTTCCAGTTATGAGGGGTTTTTTTTATTTTTTATTTTTTAAAATTTACATCCAAATTAGTTAGCATATAGTGAAACAATGATTTCAGGAGTACATTCCTTAATGCCCCTTACCCATTTAGCCCATCCCCCCTCCCATGACCCCTCCAGTAACCCTGTTTTTTCTCCATATTTATGAGTCTCTTCTGTTTTGTCCCCCTCCCTGTTTTTATATTATTTTTGTTTCCCTTCCCTTATGTTCATCTGTTTTTTTGGAAAAAAAAATGCTGATGCCATTTAATAAGGAAAACTTTTGCTTTTTGTTTTTTTCATTTTGGGGGGCAGGTAGTCTTGGCTATCTCTGTCCTGCCAAGAACTATTTCTTTTGAAAGATGTCAAACTTGGGGCGCCAGGGTGGCTCAGTCGGTTAAGCGGCCGACTTTGGCTCAGGTCATGATCTCGCGGTTCGTGAGTTCGAGCCCCGCGTTGGGCTCTGTGCTGACAGCTCAGAGCCTGGAGCCTGTTTCAGATTCTGTGTCTCCCCCTCTCTCTGGCCCTCCCCTGTTCATGCTTTGTCTCTCCCTGTCTCAAAAATAAATAAAACGTTAAAAAAATTAAAAAAAAAAGAAAAAGAAAGAAAGATGTCAAACCTATTAAAAAGTGGAAAGAAATAGTACAGTTGACTGTTGAACAATATGGGTTTGAGCTGTGTAGGTCCACTTATCGTGGATTTATTACAAAACAATATTATTAGTGTATTTTCTCTTATGATTTTTCTTAACATTTTCTTTTCTCTAGGTGTTCTATAAGAATACAGTATATATGATACATAGAACATATAAAATACATGTTAATCGACTATGTTATAGGTAAGGCTTTCAGTCAAACATCAGCCTATTAATTTGGTGGGGGATTATAAGTTATACAGATTTTTAACTGCCTGGGGGGGTGTCAGCACCCCTAACCCCTCATTGTTCAGGGGTCAACTGAATGATGAAAACCCAAATAAGGGTGCCTAGGTGGCTCAGTCGGTTAAGCATCTGACTCTTGATTTCAGCTCAGGTCATGATCTCATGGTTTATGGACTCAAGCCCCACATCTGGTTCTGCACTGACAGTGTGGAGCCTGCTTGGGATTCTCTCTCTCCCTCTCTCTGCACCCTCCCACCCCACTCACACTTTCTCTTTCTCTCAAAATAAGTAAATAAATGTTAAAAAAAAAAAGAAGAAGAAAGAAAGAAAACCCAAATACTCTTCGTCTAGATTCACCACATTTACTAATCTATACACAAATATGTGTGTGTGTGTACATATATATATATATACACACACGTATATTTATGTATACAAATATATGTACTTTTTAAAGTTTTTTGCTGAGGGGCACCTGGGTGGCTCAGTTAAACATCTGACTTTGGCTCAGGTCATGATCTCTTGGTTTGTGAGTTTGAGCCCCACATCAGGCTCTGTCCTGACAGCTCAGAGCCTGGAGCCTGCTTCAGATTCTGTGTCTCCCTCTTCTCTCTGCCCCTCCCCGCTTGTGCTCACTCGCTCTCGCTCTCTAGCTCTCTCTCTCTCTCAAAAACAAACATTAAAAAAAATTTTTTTTAAGTTTTGCTGAAACGCCATGAAACTTCACTCCTAATGTATCTCAGAAAACAAGGCCATTATCCCAAATAACTACAATTCTGTCATACCTAAGAAATTTAACAATTGGTGTTCCACCTAATATCCGGGACATGTTCAATTTCTCTAATTCTCCTCGAAATTTTATTTATAGCTGGTTTCCCCTCCCCCTCCCCCCCACTTGAGGATCTAGCCCAGGATCACGTCTTGCATTTGGTCATCAGGTCTTTTTAGTTTCCTCTAATAGGAAAGACCTTCTGCTTTTCTCTTTCGTGGCATTTGGCACGTATGAAGGTGCAAAGCCAACTGGCACATAGAATGTCCCAGGAAGATCTGGATTTTGCTGGATGGGTTTCCTCATGATCAGATTCAGCTTAAGCAATTTTGGAAAGACTATTACAGAGGTGATGTGTACTTCCCGTTCCATCAAATCAGGAGGTGTAACCATTTGTCCCATTTTGGGTGATGCTAAGTTCGATCGTTTGATCAAGGTTGTCACTGCCAGATCTCTCCGTGGTAAAAGTGCCCTTTCCCTTTGTAATTAAGGAGCAACCTATGGAAAGGTGCTTCGAGAGGCCACAGCTGATTCCTCAACAAATTCATCCAGTGCCATCTACCGATGACCTTTGCCCCGATTGTTTACTCTGTTAGTATTCAGGAAGTACTGCTTTCCTAATTTTCTCATTCCTTTTACACTTGACTTTTTCTTTCAGACCCCAAGTAGGTCCTGCCATGTAGTGAAGGACTCATCAAAATTTCTGAGTACATGAACATACCTTCCATGAAGGTTCTGAAACTGCCCCTAAAGGAACCTGTGGCAAACATTGTTCGTGGACCGCTGAAATCTCTCCTTCCTCGGCGCAAGACCAGACTACATTCCCAGGCCCTGGGTGGTAATGAGGGCCTATGTCAAAATTTTCTCCAGAGATGTGTGCCCCTCCCAGGCCGAGGCCTTGGGACGACGGAGGTACTCCCTCCATGCTTTCTTTCTACTTACTAACTAGAACCCATGGCCACCTGGCTTTGACCATGAAGCTGCCAATGGCCGAGAGTAGGAATTCAGTAAGCTACAACCACCACAGGTCAAATCGAGGCCCAGTTCCTGCTTTTTTTTTTCCCCCAATGCCTATTTTTGTAAATAAGGTTTTATTGGAACATGGCCACATTTGCTCATGTACGTATTGTCCGTAGTTGCTTTCACATAACAAGTGGCATGGCCTACAAAGCCTAAAGTATTTATTGTCTGGCCACTTACACAAGTTCGCCAACCCCTGCTCTAGGATCGGTAGGCACTCGACAAGTGAGAAATGTTAACTCTGTCGTTACATGGGCCCTCTACTCCCACAATCAAATGTATTTGAAGCACATCTTGAAAATAGCCTGACCCTAATATGGCCAGCTCTTTCCTTTTTTAACTGTTACACTTCTGGAAACACATGATCTAGTCACACAAACTCCAGATCTTGCTTCCAGCCCTCCCCGCACATCGGTCTACCTTGCGCGTTTGGGAACAGATGAATCTTCCTAAAACATCATCCCTATCTGCCTTGTTCAAGATCTCCCACTGTCTCTCTCTATGGCCCTGGCATCAAACCTAACGGGATGTTAGCTTTCTAGACTCAGTAACCTGACCCTTCCTCCCCAAATCAAACTTAGCTCCACTCCTACCTGACAGCCAGAGCTGGGACTAGGGTGAGGTGAGTGAGACACTCCCCAAGGTGCAAAAAGAAAGTGTTTGCTGGGTACTAAGAACTCAGACATCGGGATAGATAATACCTTAATGCAGTATCTTTTTGAAAAAATCAAAATCACAGGGAGCCTGGGTGGCTCGGTCGGTGAAGCGTCCAACTTTGGCGCAGGTCATGATCTCACGGTTCATGAGTTCGGGCTCTGTGCTGACAGCTCAGAGCCTGGAGCCTCCTTCGGATTCTGTGTCTCCCTCCCTCTCTGCCCCGCCCCCGCTTGTGCTCTCCTCTGAGTCTCTCTCTCTCTCTCTCTCTCAAAAATAAACATTAAAAAATTAAATAAATCAAAATCAGTGCAAAAAGATCTATGAACAACAACATGGCCGCATTTTAAACCAAGCCTTTGTGAATTGGCCTCCACCTGCTCTGCCCCTCCTCCCAAGTTCACAGGTTCTTGGACCTGAAAAGGAGGTAATCACTCAAAACAGCTGGCCAGATGCCTTCTGCCTCAGGGAAACCTACAGATCTCAAGAGATCACTCTGAATCTCTCCCCCCCCCCCTCCTCCGCAGCCTCCTTGCTACACCTCTGGGACCAGTAGAATCTTAGTTGTTTTTTTTTTTTTTTAAGTTTATTTATTTTGAGAGAGACAGAGACAGCACGTGAGCAGGGGAGGGGCAGGGAAAGAGAGGGAAAGACACAGAATCCAAAGCAGGCTCCGCCCTGTCAGCACAGAGCCCAACGCGGGGCTCGAACTCACAAAACTGAGCTCATCACCTGAGGCGAAACCAGAATCGGCTGCTTAACCAACTGAGCCACCCAGGCGCCCCAGAATCTTCTGTTAAGGGACGTTTTGGTTTTGAGGCGTGAAGCCATCAGCTGACTCTACGGCCACAATAGCTTTCCAGGTCTCATCATTTTCCGTTAGCAGGTGACAATCTCCATGCGGCAGGACGCTTTCATATCTCATCCCCTCAACAAGGACTCCAGCTCTGCGTCAGTAAAATGAAGATATGGAACCCACAGCCTAGCAGCAAAGGTGCGCGGAGACATGCGCTCAGATCAACACTGGTGCGAAAGGAACAAACGTGTCACCGAGAGTGGTACAGGCAGGCTCAGAGCCGGCAGCGGTGACACCAAATAGAGGCCAGCAGGGGAGAAGGCCTTTGGCCCTTCAAATATGCCGGGCTGGGGGCGCCTGGGTGGCGCAGTCGGTTAAGCGTCCGACTTCAGCCGGGTCACGATCTTGCGGTCCGTGAGTTCGAGCCCCGCGTTGGGCTCTGAGCTGATGGCTCAGAGCCTGGAGCCTGTTTCCGATTCTGTGTCTCCCTCTCTCTCTGGCCCTCCCCCGTTCATGCTCTGTCTCTTTCTATCCCAAAAATAAATAAAAACGTTAAAAAAAAATTAAAAAAAAAAATATGCCGGGCTGGGGGAAGTGTGGGTGCATTTTAAGTAGATGGGAAAGTGAATCGAGAGCGGAGAACTGTACAGTTGCCGCCGGAAGGAAAGCAGCGGGGTCCCTTCCTTGGAGCGCCTCTCCCGCTAGAATTCCACTTCCCACCACCACGGGGCGCTGCTGGGCTAACGGTGTTTGTCTCATCACAATACGAGTGATTTTCAGAAGGTGCTGACCACTGCCACTGCTCACTCAGAAAGACAGGGTGACAGCTCAAGACCCCCCCCTTTTTTTTTTTCTTTTTTCTTAAGCCACTCTTTGACTTACTCTTTGCTTTGGGTGAGGGAATCCGCTGATCGACGGCCGTGTCCTCCCTCCTCCCCAGACCAATCTGCCTCCTACCACTTCTCTGACCTCCAGTTTAGAGCGGCAGTGCCCCCCACTGAAGGAATTTCAAACAGAAGACAGCAGCTGCACGGAGATTTTTTTTTTTTTTTTTTTTTTTTTTGGACCGAAGAGCCCTGCGGGGAAAGTGCTTGGCCTTGAAAGTCTTTATCTACAGATAACAAACTTGGCTGGGCGAGAGGTTTTCTGAGAAACACTCACATGAGCAGCTTACCACGTTCCCGGGGAAATCCCAGCCGGGGCGGGGGGGGGGGGGGGGGAGGGTGGCGCCCACACACTCTCCCCTGCCCCCCCAGCAAGCAGTTCTAATCGGCGGGGAGTACAGCCTAAGTGGGGCCGCCTTGTCCTGAAAGCCACCTTTGGGGGCGGGGCAGAGCACACCTTGCCAGGCCCCTCCGGAGTAACGCGTGGAGTGCTCCACCTGCGCAACAGACCCTGGGCTGCCAGGACTTTGTGTTCTGGCAGCCTTCAAGCCACCCCACAAGGAACCTTCACCTCCCTCCCCTGCTATGCTCCCCTTCCAACCGGCTCTTGACTGTCCTCCATAGTAAACACCCCCTCCTGTCCGGAGCCCAGACCCCTCCTCCCAGACCCCCTCCTCCCAGACCCCTCAGCCTTCACCGCCTGCTGGAACTGACCACTGACTCCCCGCTCTCCAAGGTCTCGGCTTCCCCACAGCCCTCCCCTGCGTTGGCAGTTCGTTTTTTTTCACACACCAGCCTCCCTGCTCCCCAAGGCCACAACCTCCGCTCTCTGAGGTTTGAGCCATGCCTTGGCCCATGCCCACCTCCTCCTGGGTGCTCTCCTGACTCTACCTTGGCAACAGTCTCCCCAGCCTTCTCACCCCCATCCCAGGTGGTCTTCACCGTCCATCCATCCAGCACCTTGGGCTCTCTGTCCCTTGACTCCATCTGCAAACACCTTCCCCTCCTCTCCATTTCGGCCCACACCTCCCCCTGCACAGAACCTCTTCCCAACGCCAGGAATGTGGACATCGTGCCCCCCTGTCATAATTTCCCAACCTTCTGGCCTCTTCATCCGGTGACTCCCACCCTGCCAGCACTGCCTCCTCGGCCTCACATTCATTCCCTTCTCCGCCTTCTCCCAGGCTGCCAGCCCCTCTGGCCCACGGGGCTTCCTCCCCATCGAGCTTGAAACGCATGTTCCGCCTCTTCAATCCACCCTTCTCATCCAACGTCTCAAAATCACCAGTGTGCTTCTTTGAACTCTTTTTGAAGTTTATTTGGTGGGGGAGGGGGAGAGAGAGAGGAGAGAGAGAATCCCAACGGGGCTCTGTGAGCTCTCAGCACACAGCCCCAATGCGGGGCTCGATCTCACAAACCATGAGATCGTGACCTGAGCCGAGATCAAGAGTCAGTGGCCGATGTCTTTCCGAACCTCGGCCCTAGAGGAGTCAACAGCCTTTTTTCTTTTTTTATTAGACAGAGACAGAGAGAGAGAGAGAGAGAGAGAGAGAGAGAGAGAGAGTGCTCATAAGCAGGGGAGAGGGGCAAAAGTAGAGAAAAAAACAATTTTTTTTTTTTTTTTTTGAGAAACAGAGAAAATCTCAAGCAGGCTCCACGATCAGCACAGAGCCTGACACAGGGCTCAATCCCATGACTCTGGGATCAGGACCTGAGCAGAAATCAAGAGTCACACGCTCAACAGCCTGAACCACCCAGGCACCCTCAACAGCCTTTTTGCTGAGGAGACCCCACCCTGGAGAAAAGCACACCGCCTCGGAGATTGGGCCTCCAGATCGTTGGCCACCCACCTCAGCTGGGCCCTCTACACTGCCACCAATCTCTCTGTTCTAGTGCCAAGGGGCCCGTCCTGGGGAGCACAGAGCTCCTCTGGCTTAACCCTAACCCTTCCATTCTCTCCAGCTCCTCAGGGGCCTTGAGCCACATTTCCTGCTCTCTTCCCTCCTGCAAGGACAACCTTCCTCCCTCACCCAGAAACCTCAAACAGCATCTAAGTAAGTGAAAAGCGTTCTAGTCAATCTGAGAAATACGTAGGCCATCTCTGGAGCTCATCTCCCTCCAGCCACTGCCCCCTCTTCTCTCCTCTCCTTCCTAACCGGAGGTCTACACTCCCTGCCTCCCTTCCCCACCTCCTTACTCCCTGTCCTGCTGTCATGTGCCCCCTGCCTCCACCACACCTGTGCTCTCTCACAGGGCCACCGCAGGGGCCATTCAGTGTTGCTCTGACCCAGCTGACCCTCCTCCCCACCATGTTTGGGACATCACCCTCCTGTTGTGCACCTGTATCTCAGCCCCCTCCTCACCCCCCCCCCCACCCCAGGATGGAGCACCCTTAAGACAGGCCCTTTGCTCTCAACACCGACCGCCATCAAACGCAGATGCCCCACTATCTACGTATCCAGACAGGTTCATCCAACTGCCCCCGAGACTCCTCCACTCAGACTGTGGAGACTGCTCAGTGTCAACGCAGCCAGAACCCGATTACCTTCTCTTCAGCTCACTTCTGTGAGCCAGTCGGTGGGACATTCAGTGAATGGCTGGGCCCAGCGGGCAGTTAAAGATCAATATTTACAGAACCAGGGGCGCCTGGGTGGCTTAGGCAGTTAATGGCGGACTTTGGCTCAGGTCACGATCTCGCTGTTGGCGAGCTCGGGGAGTGCGAGCCCCGCATCCGGCTCTGCCCTGACAGTGTGGAGCCTGCTTTGAATTCTCTCTGTCCCACTTATGATCGCGCGCGCTCTCTCTCTTTCTCTCCAAGTAAATAAGTGAATTAAAAATATATATATTTGCAGAATGAATAAATCCTCCCTCATTCATCACAGCCAATCCCTGCCCCAGCCAAGACCCGCCCATCCTCTTGCTATATCCCTGTGCTTCTTGCTGAATTGAAGTTGGCTCTCCCCTAGGCAGCCTTCGGAAGGCTTCCAGGCCCCTCAGGTTCGGCGGGGCTGGGACCTTGCGGGTGTTCCCACGGCCCGTGAACGTCGCACCACCGCGCGGATCACAACGCGCTATGGGGCCGGCCCTGGTCTGCGGCAGCTGGGCTGCATTAGGGGCTCCACTTCCACCAGCGCCCGTGGCCCAGCACACAGGAGCCGCTCAGTAAGCTTTACTCCTTTGTACTGAATGAATGGAGTACTGGGTGAAAGGGACCACAGCGCGCCACGCAGTCTGCAGCCAGGCCCGGCGGGCGTCAGCCCCCGCGCTCCCAGTTCAGTCTGCACGCCGCAAGCCCGAGAGCCGTCCCACGCGGCGAGCGAGGAACCCCGCCCCATTCCACGCGGCACCCCCAACGGCCAATGGAAATGGTCTGGGGTGGCACCGCCTCTACACGCTATACTTGTACGAGCCAATGGGAGTGCCCTGCGGCGAGCGCCGCTCCCGCCGGGGCTTTGCAGCCAGCCAATGGGAGTGGCCGACGTAGCCCTCTCGGGGGCGGGGCGGGTGGTCAGGGCGCGGAGTCCTGGGACGCGGCGCGGGTTGGGCCCACTTCCCACGTCGGCTTTCCAGGCCCGTGCGGCATCCGCTCCTCACCGGCGCAACCAACCGATAATGGGGGCTCTGGGCGTCCGGCGCGGTCTGGAGTGGCTACTGGGCCTCTACTTCCTCTCCCATGTCCCCATCACTCTGCTCTTGGACCTTCAGGTGGTGTTGCCGCGCGAACTCTACCCCGTCGAGGTGAGGGCGACGGTCGGTCCAGACGGCCGGTCGCTGAGTTTGGGGCCCCTCCGCGCATTGCGATCGTTCCCCGGCGTCCCCAAGACCTCCCCTCCCCCACTCGCCGCCCAGCCAGGGTTCTGCCCCCCTTTCCCTCCCTCCCTCCCTCCCTTCTTAGGTCCTGCCCGTGCCCCAGCCTCTCCTCACCCTTCATCTCGACGTCTTGCTTGGGGTTTTCGATGGTCCGGACCGTTATCCCAAGCTGCTTGTTGCAGACACTTTGGTCCTTTTAAAGACAGTTCTTCCCTGGGTATGCGTAAGGCTCGCAACACCCCACCTCTGGTCACTTGTATTTGAGGGAAGTAGCCTGGATGAACCAGTGTCTCAATCACGTGTTGGATTTGTGTGTTCTTTGAAAGAGCTTTAAAATAACGTCTAATCCCAAAGCAATAGTGCAAGTAGCATTAGACCCATAACACAGGGCGTTCACGGTTCGTCATTGCTTCGGTCTTAGGATCCAGCGACTTGGAAAGCTCGTAAGTAAATTAACGACACCTTTTCAAATCAGCTCTTTTAATTAGGTTCGAGTAAGAATGATCACCTGACTAGAAATAGAGGCGAGAAGCCCCATTTCCTCGTTGTTAATGAGTATCCCTTACCCCAAAGTTTGCTTTAATGCTTTTCGTTTCTTCAGAGCCACCGTTTTATTTTACCTGTTCCTTTCACCTCTGGACCCTGTAACCTTCTCCCGGGGAGCTCCTGTCCTCAGTTCTGTGCTTCTCCACATTGTGTGCAGAACTGTGGGCAAGACTGACTTCTCTACCTGTTTCCCTTTAGGTGCTTTTTCTCTGCAGAGCGGGGGTGGGGGGGGGTGCTTCACCTGAGGTCCCTGAACCCCTGGGGTATACCACGGGGTATGCAAAACTGTGTGGGCCTTGTGGTTTCTGGGAGGAGAGTCACAAGCTCACACATACAGGGTATATTAATTTCCCGTTGCTGCTGTAACAAATTACCAGAAACATGATGGCTTTAAACATTTGTTCTCTTACAGTTTTGGAGGTCAGAAGATGAAAATGAATCTCGCAGGCCTAGGGGAATCTTTGAAGGTCCTAGGGGAGAATCTGTTCCTTGCCTCTTCCAGTCTGGTGGCTGCCAGTGTTCCTTGGCTTGTGGCCCTATCACTTCAGTCTCTGCTTCTGTCATCATTTGGCCGCCTTCTCTTCTGTAATCCAGTCTCCCTCTGCCCCACTTTTATACAGACACTTGTGGTTACGTTTAGAGCCGACCAGGTAGTCGGCATAACCTCCCGTCTCAAGACTCAAAACCCTTACCTTAATCACATCTGCAAAGTCTCTTTGGCCCTATAAGGTTACGTTCAGAGCTTCCAGAGACTAGGAACTTTGGGGACTGTTACTTGGCCTGCCACACAGACCCAGGTAGCACCCGCTTTCTCAGCAGGTCGCCACCGCTCTGCGCCAGCCATTAGTTGCCTTGAAGAAAGGAGCCTTGTCTGTGGTTTTCAGAGTCTGTGTGGCCAACAAAACCCAGGCAGGCTGCCTGCTTAGTGTTTGGCGTGATGAGTCCCTTTAATACTGGGCACTTATGTTAGTTACTCCAGGTTACTCCGGACTTAACAGCTGGTGCTTTCTTGATCTCTTCTGAATATGCCGTTCCCACAGGTTCTTGCTTACCACCCCCAAATACCGTTCAAATGTGTCCAGCATCATAAAGACCCCATTTCAGCTTATCTCTTTGATTTGGTAAAGTTTTCTCGGTTTTAATGTTGTCTTATTGTAAAAGGTCAAGGGCCATTGCCAGTGGGACCTGGCCAGAAATTGTGTATGTCTGTGTCTTTCTGATGCTGTTTGAAGGTGTTGGCGACACTGGGGGGGGGGGGGGGGATCCTATTTTGGAAGGGCTGTTGTCTCTCTTCACTCTTGTTGCTTTGGAGTTGAGATTGATGGTTTTGTTGCTTGGTTATGGGGAAAATAATAATACAAGCCTTGAGGGATTCTCAGATTCTCTTTGAAAAAACGCCCAATCTTCACATCTGTTGTGTTTTTCTTCCCCAAATAGAAGGAATTTTCTCCTAGAACTAAAATGCTTGTGGCGATCCCATAATGGTTGGGGCTGATCTTCCTTGGTTTGAACCGGTCAGTACTTGGAAAAACTCTTACCCTGAAACAAAAAGAATTTGGTTTGGATTGGAACATGGAGAGGATGGGGAAGGCATTGTGCAGTATCGTTTGCAGCGGGTAGCATTGGTTTTGTTTAAGGTGAGCGTCTAGGTGTGAAATCGGCCTGTGCTCATCCTAAGGTAGAAAAGTGCGGGATTGGGGCGCCTGGGTGGCTCAGTTGGTTGAGCGTCCGACTTCGGCTCAGGTCATGATCTCACAGTTTGTGGGTTCGAGCCCCGCATCGGGCTCTGTGCTGACGGCTCAGAGCCCGGAGCCTGCTTCCGATTCTGTGTCTCCCTCTCTCTCTGCCCCTCCCCCACTCACACTCTGTCTCTCTCTCCTTCAAAAATAAATAAACATTAAAAAAATTAAAAAAAAAAGAAAAGTGCGGGATTGTTTAGTGACAATTCCTGGTTTAGAAATTCTGGTGCCAGGGGTGCCTGGGCGGCTCAGTCAGTTAAGCAACCGGCTCTTGGTTTCGGCTCAGGTCATGATCTCACGGTTCGTGAGTTCGAGCCCTTCAATCCCAAGCAGGGATACTCTGATTCTCTATCTCTCCCCCTCCCCGCCTTCCCACTCACGAGCCCGCACATGCGCGCTCTCTCTCAAATAAATAAACTTTATCAAAGAAATAAACTTAAAAAAATGGATTGTGGCCTTAAAAAGGTAAAATAATCTATTTTTAAAAATCCCTGTTTATAGGCCAGGTCAGTAGTTTAATGGACACCAATGGTAAGTGGAGTCCAATGTGTCAGGTATAGGGGTGTCTGGGTGGCTCAGTCGGTTAAGTGTCCAACGTCGGCTCGGGTCATGATCTCACGGTTCCTGAGTTCAAGCCCCGCGTCGGGCTCTGTGCTGACAGCTTGGAGCCTGGAGTCTGCTTTGGATTCTGTCTCCCTCTCTCTCTGCCCCTCCCCTGCTCACACTCTGTCTCTCTCAGAAATAAATAAAAATTAAAAACAAAAAATGTGAGTCAGGTAATAAACCATTTTGGGGGACTTACCTAATAAGAGTAGTTCTTAAGGACCAGTTGCATGCTGCGCTCTTAATAGGATTAAACTTGAATTTCTCCACATACGTGTTGAGTTCAACTGAGTAATTGTAAGATTTACTCTGTGCTTGCCATTGTTCTAAAGACCGTGTACATTAACTCATTTAATCTTCCCATTAGTGAAGGAAGTGCTATAATTGGGAAGCAAGTTCAGTGAGATTTAAGTGCTTTGCCCAAAGCCTGCACCCGGAGCCCTTCACTCTACCAGGGGCCTGCGGTTTGCTTTCCCTCAGCCCTTAGTCCAGGTCCTTTCCGGCAGCGTGCGGCTCGCAGGCGACTGTGGGCGGGCGCTAGGATCCTAATTGATGACCTACAAGAGCTGGCTGAGTTTTGCTGATCTCATCCTGGATTTATGAAATAGACAAATGGAACAGAAAATGAAATCAAACCAGGATGCCTTTTAAATTTCTACGGTAAATCTTGACAGCAGGTCATTCCCTCCAATATTTAAAAAAAAAATTTTTTTTAACGTTTATTTATTTTTGAGACAGAGAGAGACAGAGCATGAACGGGGGGGGGGGGGTCAGAGAGAGGGAGACAGAATCCGAAACAGGCTCCAGGCTCCGAGCTGTCAGCACAGAGCCCGATGCGGGGCTCGAACTCACGGACCGCGAGATCATGACCTGAGCCGAAGTCGGCCGCCCAACCGACTGAGCCACCCAGGCGCCCCCCCCCCCTAATATTTTTTAAAGAATATCTGGAGAGCAAAAAAAGGATCTCCAAAAACATTTGACTCAAGTTGCTTGTTCCACAGACGAGGAAATAGAGCCCAGGAGAGGTGCAGTGACTTAACCTTTATGAATTTTTTTCTGCCACCTTACCGTCCTGAAGAGTGCCTAGAAGGAAGCTAAGGGTATTGCTGTGAGTTTCAACTTCAGATCAAGTACAAATTAGACATCACCCGGTCGAGAAGCTGGTAATCTAGCCAGAGCCTTTCTGAAATTAATATCATGCTAACAGAATGTTTGTTTCTGGATATTTGCTTAAAGCTCAGCTTCGGCGGTGAGGCCTTGGTTTCACAATGGTGAGCCTTTATCTTTTGACTAAAAATTAACAGGAAAAATACTGCAATGGAAAAAAATGGCTTTTCCACTGCAAGCTAAATCCTTACATTGGAAGTTCCCTTTATTTGCTGTAACTTGATATTATATATATATTTTTAGCTTTGGAGACAGGTGTGGCAGAACAGCGCCATCTCCAGGATGTAAACTGTGACAGACCTTTTGTAGTCCCATGTGATGCGGGGGAGCCCTACGCTTTGGGCCCTTAAAGGCACAGAATGGGCAACCTCCAACCTTTCTGCTTCCTTCCTCTGCTGGTAGCCATGGGTCTGCATCTTTTTTTTTTCAGAGAGAGGAAGCACACGCGAGCACATGAGTCGGGGAGAGGGGCAGAGGGAGAGGGAGAATCTTAAGCAGGCTCCATGCTCAGCTGGGAGCTGGCGCGGGACTCAGTCCCACAACTCTGGGATCATGACCTGAGTGGAAAATCAAGAGGTGGTCACTCAACCGACTGAGCCACCCAGGCGCCCCTGGATCTGCATCTTTTGATTTAACAGTGTAATCAGAGGAGGGTGGGCCCCAAGCTAGAACCAGGACTGCTAACCCTCAAGCCTTGACAGCCTAGAAGCTCTACAGTTTGTGGTTTGGGCAGTTTGTTCTCCAGATGTCCTGTGGGTCTCCTAAAAGAGAACTCTTCAGAACTACAGTAGTTAAGAATGATGAGGAACTTGAGATTTAGGGATTCAGTTGTCTGAAAGTGCATCTTATTTTTTTTTTTTTTTTTTTAATTTTTTTTTTTCAACATTTATTCATTTTTTTTGGAGAGAGAGAGACAGAGCATGAACGGGGGAGGGGCAGAGAGAGAGGGAGACACAGAATCGGAAACAGGCTCCAGGCTCTGAGCCATCAGCCCAGAGCCTGACGCGGGGCTCGAACTCACAGACCGCGAGATCGTGACCTGGCTGAAGTCGGACGCTTAACCGACTGCGCCACCCAGGCGCCCCTGAAAGTGCATCTTAAAGAGGTTAAACTTCTCTCCCTTCCGTTCCACGCCCCACCCCCCCCACCGCCCCCGAAAAAGGCAAAGAAACTCAATTCATTTCTGTATTTGAGGCAGTCTGGCCCTCGGAGCTTGGTGTGCAGCTGCTGTTCAAGGACAAATGTTAGGGTGGTTTTCACAGCCGTTGGCTGACATGCAGGGCTAGTGTTACCCGGAGTCACGAACGGGTAGCAGAGGGGCTGGAAGAGCTGAGGAAGGCTTGGAGGAGGGAACATTCGAGTCAGAGCTAGGGAGTCTTTAGGAAGGGGCCATCTAGGCTGCCTCGGGGCTGGGCAGTGAGGGACTCTTCGGGGGTTGGAGCGGCCAGCCTGTCCTGCCAGGTGGCTGTGTTCAATGTGCTCGTTCTCTCTCCTCAGTTGAGAAACCTGCTGAAGTGGTATACCAAGGAGTTCAGAGACCCTCTGCTACAGGAACCCCCAGCATGGTTTAAGTCCTTCCTGTTTTGCGAGCTCGTGTTGCAGCTGCCTTTCTTCCCCATAGCAGCCTATGCCTTCTTCAAAGGTTGGTAACTGGGGGGAAAATCCCATTTGTGCCCTGATACCCAGTCCCGGAAATCTTTGGGGGAAGTATCTCAGAGGAGAGTGATCCCTGTAGTCTGAGGGTCACCTAGGGCGGGGTGGGAATGGCCAGATCTTGTAAAGGGACATCAGCGTGGCTCAGGTGGATGCCTGTGTGGGTAGCTGAGCCGAACGACTGTCACCTGGAGATCTCTCCTACATCTGAGGCTGCTTCAAGATCGAACTTGTTCCTGTTTGTTGTCTTTTTTTTTACCCCTGCAGAATTTATCATTAGCTTTTATTTTTCTGATTTGGGGAGCACCATACTGGCTTTTCAGCGGTAGCATCAGGCTTATCCCTGAAGGGCTTAACTTCTCATTTATTCTTACAGTGTTCCCGTGTGACTTAACGCTTTTAGAAAGACGGGGGCCGTACTAATGTACATGATAACTAAGCTCATACAACCAGTTTCCCACTGGAGCTCCCAAATCCATCTCCGCAGAATCTGTTGATCTTCTCACCTGTATATATACTTATTTAACAGATGCTGTGGGCAGGCCCTTCCCCCTGCCTTTTAGGCCAGACTGGCATAGATCGTAATGGCCGTTTTACTGCCCTAGAGTTTCTTTTTCTTGCTTTTTTTTTTTAAATTTTTTGTTTTTGAGAGAGAGAGAGAGAGAGAGAGAGCGCGCATAAGTGGGGGTGGGGCAGAGAGAGAGTGGGATAGAGCATCCAGAGTGGGCTCGGTGTTGACAGCAGGGAGGGCTCAGACTCGTGAACCCCGAGATCATGACCTGAGCTGAAGTCAGACACTTAACCGACTGAGCCACCCAGGCGCCCCACTAGAGTTTTTCTGAATTAAATTCCAACCCCCACCCTTGGCGCTTTAGCAGCCGGTGGGCTAGAGCCCCAACTTTGTGCATTAGGAGATACTAGAACACATCGGGTTTTCCATTTGTTTGTACTTGGAAAGGAGGTAGATTCAGTGGAAAGGGAGCAAGCGTGGAGACTGGCATGGGCGCCCCTGGAGTCGTAGACATACCTAACGCTTACCTCTTTCTCTTCCCCCAACTTCAGGAGGCTGCCGGTGGATCCGCACCCCTGCAATCATCTACTCCGTTCACACCATGACAACTTTAATTCCAATTCTCTCCACATTGCTATTTGAGGATTTCTCCAAAGCCAGTGGTTTCAAAGGACAAGGACCTAAGACTTTCCACGAACGACTAACCCTCGTATCTGTCTATGCCCCCTACTTTCTCATCCCTCTTATGCTTCTGCTTTTCATGTTGCGGAGCCCCTACTACAAGTATGAGGAGAAAAGAAAGAAGAAATGAGAGAAATGACCACTGGCCCGGCGGGAGATGCCCACAGGGCAGTTTCCTGTTGGACCCGGTATGCAGAAAACTGCTCAGAACCCATGTTTCTCGGTAGCGTTCGAACCACACCAGCAACACACAAGAGCAAGACACTGGCAGGAGCCCCATCAGACCCTCCCCTTCTGAGAACACTGGCAGCAACGGACCAATCACCTGAGGACGGACAGGGGGGTGTGGGCTGGGTTATAGGGAGGTGGAGCCAGACACCTCACTGTGTGCCCAAGTTCCGCCGGGAGCAGGACCAGACCAGAAACTGGATAAACTAATAAGACACGTGGCCTGCTTGGCATGTTCACGAGTCGCTTGACCCACAACGTACAGGTGACCAAACCCTCGATTCATGACTCTCTACAGCGTGTCGTTAATCAGCAAAATGAAGAGTGGGATGTTTCAGGCCATTTTTAAGTTTAAAATGTGACTTTAATATTCATTAAAAACGATATCCTGGGTTTTTTGCCTTCCCCTCTGGTGGGGGGAAAGGTCCTGTAAGAGGTTTAGACTTGGGTTTTGCTCAACGGTTAGCTCTGGCCTGACTTTCAGAAATGGGTTATGCTGGAAGGTGTTTTCTTTCTGTCTTAAACGGGTCATCCCAGAAAAGATTTTAAGTCTCCTTAAAGACCTTAGTCTTCTGTTTTTACAGACCACCTGACTTAAGTCCTGCTCTGAGGTCTAGTGTCTCAAACCTGTTCTGGAAGTGTGCTTCCGGGGGGATAATGTCACCTCCCTGATAGTTTCGTCGTCATTCCTGGCTTGTTCTCTAAGTAGAGGGGCAGCTGGGCCTGACGTGTCCGTTGTGTAAATACAGGAGCTCTTCGTTGGTGTTCCTTAGTTTTCTCTAAATACGTACTCAAGGCCAACTCAAAAACAAAAACTCAGTGAATGCATGGAAAATGGTAACTGGTCCTTCCTCTTTTTATCTGTTTTGCTCACAAGTCATAATGGTCTGATTGATGGGGTATCATCTGACACCTGTGTCCGGTCCCAATAAAGGTAGCTGCCGACGACTGCCTGCTTCGTTTCGTGGCCTGGGGGCTAGAGCGTCCGGGGTTCCCTTACAAGGTGTTCCATGTACACTTCAAGGGCAACAGGAAAAGAGGCAGATCAAGCCATTTGAAAACAATAATTTATTGCTCTTCCTTTGAAAGCTTTGTGACTTTACAAAAAAAAAAGGGTCAAAATTTACAGACTGCTCAGTTCAGGCTAAGAGTGCCAAGAGGTGAGAGCCTGGAGCACTGTGGCCACGGGGTAACTGCCCAGCAGATGTTCGCTGACATTTGCAACAAGCCCCCCAGACTTGCTTACTGCCTTCAGAGATGCTGTGTTTTTTTCCACACCATCTCTCAGGACATACTTGGGTCATTGGTCAAGTCACTGGATTGGTACAGAGGTTTTTTGGGTTTTGTTTTTTGCCCGGCCTGCTATAAAATGAAATTTCCAGTTCATTTCTGAAAAATAAATTGGTCAATAAATTCATTTTGTTCTGCTTCTACTTTACACAAAGCTTCATATTCAACCCGATACCTGAAAAACAAAATTGTTAGAAGCCCTAAAAATGGATGAAATAAACCGTGGACTTAATTCTTCTAGAGAAGAATGTAAGCGATTTAAACGATCCCAAGAAATGGTGTGAGTTCATAATGAAGAGGTTAGGGTAAGAAAGAAAGAAAGAGGCGAAGCCCAACCCAGGGCCACCCGTGAGAAGTCTCCAGGTCTTTTCCTCTAGGAGAGCTAGCCAGCTTCACGGACTCGCTACCGGAGCCTTCTAGCTCCCAGACCACTAGAGGTGGTTTTGTATTAACAAGTGTCCTTTTTCCTTCTCATTAAACAGGACTTGACTTTATTTTTTTAAGTCTTCAAGTCAGATGGCAAGTGGGACCCTGTTCCCGAGAGGACAACGGTGAAGAATAAGGACAAGAGGTGGCCACTCAAGAAGGAAGAATAGAACTGCAGTCGAGCAAAGAACTTTCTTTGCACCCTCACCTCTTACCTTTCAAGCTGCATTTTCTTTTCTGCTATTAGGGCTCGGAGTTGCTGCTGTTGGGCCTCCCTCTGCTTTGCTATAGATTTGAGCAAGTTCCGAGCACCGATGGCCTAGAAAGAAGGTCGTGGCTTCGTTAAAACCGTCTTCAGCTAAGTCCTCAGCCGAGGGAGGGCCACTCGGGGGCGGTCTCGGTGCCCAGCCGGGGACAGACCGTCGAGCCCCAGAGCGTCTGGAATAACCTGATGAGACCTGCATCGCAGCTCAGGGGCAGATCCGCGAGTCCCCCCGCCCCCGGAGTCTGGCACACGGGTGCCAGTGGCCCCTCTGGTGCACCATTGAGCCCTGTGTCCTTTGCCGGGTCACTGACCCCCCCCGTATGCCTTCTTCACTTACAAAAGCATAAGACCACCCATCTCAGCGATGTGAACATGAAATGATGACAGTGCACTAGCATAAAAGAGTTCGACTAGCGGAAAGAGTTGACTGGGAATTGTTACTTAGAATCCCGTTTTACTTAAAGAAAATAATCCCATCCCCCGCCCCCCCCCCCAGCAAGAAAAAGTCCAGCGGGCAGGAGGAGAGGCTGGTGAACCGTGTCCCAGGCCAAGATGGAGAAGACACGCTCATCTTACCTTCATCTTCTCGTTTTCTGCTTCTTTTGCCAGTTGGTCAACAAGCTCAATTAAACCACCAACTATTTTCTGAAACTGGCCAATTTCTTTTAGGGGAAGAACAGAAAACAAAATGTTTTATTTTCTCTGCATCATCACTCCCTTCGTGTTCCCTTGTGGCGAGAGCAGGGCTAACGTGTGTCCGAGCGGTCTGGCGCACGGGCCTAGAGTCTTCCACCCTTGGTCTAAACCCAGAGGAGGGTGGCCAGGCGCTCAGAGCTGGAGCAGGGCACACTTGGACCTTGAGTCCCAACTGAGCCAGCCGGTGACTGTTGACCTCTGTCTGTGAGGCTCCCGGTGGCCCATCCTCCACACAGACTCCATCCTGCCCTCCCCAGGAGTGACAGGAAGCACAAGGGGCATGTCCCCAGAAGGACGGACTCAGGACGTGAACACAGTCTCCTGACTGGCCACAGATATGGCCCTAGGTTTCAGTTAATGGTGGTGGTGGGGGCAGGGGTTTGCCCACAGAGGGCAGAGCTAATAAAGAGCTCAAAGCATTCAGGTGCTAATATCCCATTCGCTTTTTTCAACGTCCTTGGGTGTGGGGGGACCTCATCCTACTGAGGAGTGAACTAGGACCCAGGGAGGAGGGACGGCATGCAGTCAGAAGACTGGCAAGGGAGCCCAAGCTACCTTTCACCAGCCAAGCTCTCTGCAGACTATGGCGTGCCCAGAAGGCTCAGAAATCCCTGCTTTAACCACACGTGCTCTGTATCCGCTGCTCTCGGGTGCTTGCCTCCTGGGACAGGAGGTGTCCTGGGTATCCAGCTAAAATAGGACTTTGTTGAGTCTGTTGAGCTACTTCTAGAGACTCCAGTTAATCAATTTTCACTCCAAGTGATGGTAATCCCGCGACTGAGAAAACTATTTCTTCCAAGAATCGGGAGTACCTAACTACTCCCACCCCCAAGCCACAGTTCTGCTTCCGTGAGGTTCAAGGTTTCCGAGAGGGAAGAAAAGCAACGATGGGACATCCTCCACATCTCACCATTTGTTCCGTTTGGTGCTCTGTGTGGGGCCACATGGGCGCATTACAGGGCGGGCAGACGAGGTGGCTAGTACATGGGAATCGATAAAGGCCGGGCTCCACTTCCAGGGAGCCACAGCTCCACTCTGGCAGGGACAAGAGCTGGGGGCTGGGCGGGGGCGGGACACAGTTGGAAGCTCAAAGCTGAGTGGCACCACGTCTCCCCAAATGACACTCACTGTCCACAAAGTCCTTGCACTCCTCCTTGAGCTCTGTGGTCTGCTGGGTAACCTCAGGGTCCAATACCCGCAGCTTGTTCAGCTCATCAAAGTGCAGCCCCGCTTCACCCAGGATGTCCTTGGCCATAGCTGTGAAGAAACCAGGCTGAATCCCCAACCGCTTCCCAGCCACCCAAGGAAATGCCTGCTCCCAGGCCAGCCCCGCTCCCGCCCCCAGACACCAACGCCAAAAACCCAGATGCTCTTCCTCCAAAGGCTCCCCCTTCCCTCTGCCTCCACCTCTCTGAGCCTCACCTGTTTCCCTTCCAGCTTCCCTAGAGGAGAGAAGTTCTGCTCTGAAGGGCTGAGAGTGGCAGCCGGGAGGAGGTGTGTCATAGGAGCAAGGGTCAGGAAAGAATAAAGTCCAGCTGCTTGTCACAGGCACCGTTCATTCAACACACATTTCTTGAGTGCCTTCTACAGGCCAACACTGCTAGATGCTGGGGGTACAAAGATGAGTGGAGCATGGTGCCCGCCCGGGAGGAGCGCATAGTTTAGCTGGAGGAAGACAGACACGTAAACTGAAAAGTACACTGTGTTAAGTGCGTTTACAGAAATATCGCGCAAGCGCTGGAGAACGCAGCGGTCAGCTTGGGGCGGAGGAGTCACATTTGAACTAAGCGTGAGAAGCCATGGCATATTTATCCCCAATTAGGTGCCCAAAAGGACATGAAAAAGCTTTTCAAATACAGTACTGGAATAACACCAAGAGCAAACGAGGAAATCTGCGTGAATTAAAGATCAGAGTTGAAAAAGAAGCCGGGAGGAAGAACCTTACCCACAATGTACGCCACAGGCTACCGTATGCTTGCCTGAACTCAAGGACTAGAGTGGGTTCAGTCTCTCTCCAGCAGAAAACACAAAAAGGAATGGCGTGTCAGCAAGCACATACCAAGTAAGGAGGCTGGGGAAAGGCATTCCAATCAGGGAAAATAGCACAGACACGAGCCTGAAGTCACTGAGCGGCCTAGAATATGGAAGGACCGAGGATGTGGCTGAAGAGGTCGGCTGGCGCCAGATCAGGAAGACCGTGTGCGCCAAGCTAAGGCATTTGGGTTTCTTTCTGTGGGCAGGAGAACCAGCAGGGATATCTTTTCCCCTCCCAGGCCACCTTGAACTCCTGGGTCCAAAGGATGCCTCAATTCCGGGAAACTGAAAACGCACCCTCATTCTGGCTCAAAACAAAACAAAACAAAACGGGCGCCTGGGTGGCTCAGTCGGTTAAGCATCCGACTCCGGTCATGATCTCACAGTTGGTGGGATTGAGCCCTGAGCAGGTGCAGAGCCTGCCTGAGATTCTCTCTCTCCCCTCTCTCTCTGCCCCTCCTCCACTCACGCACACTCTCTCCCCTGCTCTCTCAAAAACCTAAGTAATAGGGGCGCCTGGGTGGGGCAGTCGGTTAAGCGTCCGACTTCAGCCAGGTCACGATCTCGCGGTCCGGGAGTTCGAGCCCCGCGTCAGGCTCTGGGCTGATGGCTCAGAGCCTGGAGCCTGTTTCCGATTCTGTGTCTCCCTCTCTCTCTGCCCCTCCCCCGTTCATGCTCTGTCTCTCTCTGTCCCAAAAATAAATAAACGTTGAAAAAAAAAATTAAAAAAAACAAAAAACTAATAAACATTTTTTAAAAACCCCCAAAAAACGAAAAAATGAACATTAAAAAATAAAATAAAATAAACAAAAGGACACGCCCTGTCTACAAAGGGAGGCAATGCTACTTAGGGCTAGCCATTGGCTGCTATACCAATTCCAAGACCCCAGGTCTTCCAAAGGCTACCACCACCTGGTGCTGTGCCTGCCCTTTCCTCTGCCCCCACCTCCCCCAGCTGTTTCCCTTCTGGCTTCCTTAGAAAAGTTCTCTTCCACATGGGGTGACTGTGGGAGTAACTTTCCAGAGCAGGTATACCATAGGAGGAGCGATGGTTAAAAAAAGAATTCAGTCCCCCGGTTACCAGAACTGATTTTCAAGACAGCCAAAAATCCAGATTTATACATGAAATCTGACTTTTAAAGGAAAGCGCTGAATTCAAATATTTAAAGGCAATACCACATCCAACACTGTGGGCCAACAAATGCGTGTCTACAGACTGTCTGACTGTGGCCCAGAGCCTTTCGGCTACTGGATGGAAATAGGTTAGCATCTTCCTTTTGAAACATTTTAATCATCCCAAGCTTCCTTTTAATCAAGCTTAAAAAAAAATTTTTTTATTTTTAAAATTTTTTTTTTTTTTCAATGTTTATTTATTTTTGGGACAGAGAGAGACAGAGCATGAACGGGGGAGGGGCAGAGAGAGAGGGAGACACAGAATCGGAAACAGGCTCCAGGCTCTGAGCCATCAGCCCAGAGCCCGACGCGGGGCTCGAACTCACGGACCGCGAGATCGTGACCTGGCTGAAGTCGGACGCTTAACCGACTGAGCCACCCAGGCGCCCCTTTTTAATCAAGCTTTTTATTGTTTTTAATATAGTTGCCTCTCGAAGTACTTCTTTTTTTATTTTTCAATTTTAATCAAGCTTTTTAAAAGGTCTGTCTTCCTGCTTTTTCTGTGACATTTACACATACAGTCTGAGCACTGAACACCTACCAGGTGATTAATCAGACCAACTGCTCTAGAAAGCTTCCAGTAACCCGAGGGAGCAAATAATCTGCTTCGACTGCCACTCCCGTCCCTGAGAGGAGGCGTTTATTCAGAGACACCTTCTGAGTCCCTGCTCTGGAGACAGAGTAGTGAAGACGATGCTTCAGTTCCTGACCTCTGGACAGAGAGTAAACAGATAACCACAAATTGTGACAACAGTATGAGGAAAAGCACTCGGTGAAGATCCTGAAGCTAAAAGAAATGTAATGCCTTCCAAGAACCCAAAGCCTAGTGTGGTTAAAACCCAGTGAGCAGGGGGAGTGCAGAACAGGGTAAGTCTAGATGGGGAGGCCAGCGCTGGTTCATGGAGGGCTCTGAAAGCCGCAGTCAGGAGCCCGGATTTTATCATAAGGGTAGCGGGCAGCCAGCAGATTCTCAGCAGAGTGGTCCTATCTGCCTTTTGGAATGATCACTGTGACCCAGGATGGAGAATGAATTGGAGGAAACAGAAGAGGGAGGCTACACCTACCTTGGTTCATCACTGTAACCCTAGCATCTAGCACGGTGCCTGCACATACCGAGTGCTTGCACTCAGCAAATGTTTGTGGAATGAATGTGGAAATAGAGAAGGCTCTTACAGCAACGAAGGCTTGGAGCTGAAGCAAAGTGTTCCAATTTGCGACGTTATGTAAGCCGAGTTGATAGCATTTAGTAAAGGACTGGATGAACGTAGGAGTTTGGGGATGAGGGAAGGAAAGAGGCCAGATTTCCATGTATCTGGCTTGAGCGCCAACTGGATGTTTGGAGGGCAGAGTTGAATGAGATGGATAGGACCGGAGAAGGAGGGCAGGGTGAGGGTTCCCAGCCAACTATCAGATTCTTTTCCAACTCCCACCACACGTGCGTGTCTGAGCATCTGAGGAACACCGGGCACAAGAGCCGCATGGAGCTCCCAGAAGATGACAGCGGCGACACTCTCCGCCCGAGTTCCACTCCCCGCACTGCAGGCGCCGTCGGCGGGGTGGGGGGAAGGGGCACGGGACATACATACACAGTTAGGAAGACCTGGGTGGTGGAGCTGGCTGTCCACACTACGCAAGCGCCTTGAACTTATCTGAGCCGCAGTTTCCTCACAAGACCGTTGTTAGCATCAGCGCGTTAAGTTCCAGGCCCAAGCTGGGTGTAACACCGCTCGCAAAGAACCGCGCGGAGTCCCCACGTTTCTTTCGGCCTGTCAGATTCACTCGCCTCGCGGGTCCGCCCGCGTCCCCCGGCCCGCAGTCACTGCCTACCTGCCAACCCCGTACCGGCGGCGCGCTGCGGCCCGGGCTGATTCCGACAGGCAGCTTCTCTCCCCAGTTAGCGGCAGCCGGTGCCTCGCCCGCCGGCCTCAGCCGCTGCCACGGATACAGGACCTGTTTACCCACAACGTCATTACCTGACTGCGGAAGCACTTACCCCGCCCAGCCCGCAGAGCCTGCTGGGAAACAGAGGCCCGCCGGGAGGGTCGGCTGCCTACAAGACCCAGAGACCTTTGCGCCGGAAAGGCCGCAGGAAGTAGCTGTGCGTTCTCCGTGGAGTACTCCCAGGAGCCCTTCCCTCCCCCCGTGATTGGGTGCTGGGCATGCCCGGCCGTGGAGTCCGAGGCTGCCGGGCGGGCGGGGTTGCGCCGCGGCTCGGGGCGGGGTCCGCGCGCGGGCGAAGGATGTGAGCTCACAGCCCGGGATTGCTGGCGGGCAGGCGGCCACAGCCCAGGGCGGCACGGGGTCGGCTTGCAACCCAGCTAGGAGGAGAAGCGCCCCCCGCGGACGGTGAGAGCCGGGCTGAGGTTGCCCTGGGGGACAGGATGGACGGGCCCGGGACTGGAGCAGAGAGCCCCACCCAGTCCTGGGGAAAAGGCAAGGAACGGCTTAGGGGAGATGGAGAGCTCACATCTTCCACTGGGATGGGTGTCAGAATCGGTCTGTTTCTCGGTGGTGAGGAGGGGTGCGGGCCGGGGAAGACCACAGGGAGGCTGGGTCTCGCCAAATCTTTCCAGACCCTTTGGACGAAGCCTAAGATTTACACCTAAGATTTCTGCTGGATCCGCCCCCTCAACCCAAGATCGGCTGCCCCCACCCTAGTGTGATGAACTTCTGGGTCCTTCTTCCTTTAGGACCCCACCTTCTTCCATGGCCGTGGTTGTTTTCCTGCCCTTAATTCTGCTTAGCTTCCCATCAGCCTCGCTGAGAGAGACGGATACGCCCTCAGCCCCAGGCAGACATCCCCAAATATCCACACACAAAGTCCGGAAGGAACAGCACTGAGGCTATCAGTGGAAACTTCATTCTCAGTGGAATTACTTTGTGGGGCGTCACCTGCCACAAGATTCCTGGAGCCCATTGGTCTGGGAAGAATCTGAGCGGGCGGCATCTGAGCTGACGTGGTCCAGGGCTCAAAGCAATTGCTTTGTAGGCTCCGTTGGCCGCCGCCTGGCCTTTGAGTTCCTTTACTTTAGCAGACCATAGGTGCGCTATCTTTATCCTGGGGAAATCGGGGCCAGACACAAAATACACCTGGAACTTGCTAAAACCTGTTAAGGGGTGGATTTATTCCTTTGGGGTGAGTGGAGGAAGGTGATTTCACACTATTCGTGTGTTACTTACTTACTGATTGGGCAATCCGCCGGTGAGGGTTCATCTCATCCTTGGGGCAAGTGAGTCTCAGAAATTCAGAATTGCACACAGCAACCACTCTGGCCCTTTTTTGGACGGACATTCTTCCTAGGGACCTACCTAAATCTTTTTTAGGGACAATATCAATCTAACTGACCTGTATTAAATACTTTAAAAGGTGCTTGGCATTGTGCTAAGTGCTGTTTTGGATAGCACAGCAGTAAAGTTGGGGAAGCCAGCACACTGCTCCTGTATTGAACTTGCAGGAGGTGATGTGTAACTGTAAATGTTTGCGTGTTGTGATAACTACACGAGGCAATTTCACCTTTTCTCGGGTCTCTGTGACCAACGGTGGAGTCCAGGCCTTCATGTCTTGCCTAGACTGCTGCTTCCTCTGGTCTTCGCACGTGCTCTCTTGCACTCTTTAACAGTCCATTCTCTACACGGCAGCCAGAGTGATCTTTTCAAAGTGTGAGTAACTTGGATCCTATCACTCCCCTGCTTAAAACAGTCCAATCGATTGCTGTTGCAGTTAATATAAAATGCAGACTCTTTTGGGGCGCCTGGGTGGCTCAGTCGGTTAAGCGTGCAACTTTGGCTCAAGTCATGATCTTGCAGTTCACAGGTTCGAGCCCCACATCGGGCTCTGTGCTGACAAGTCAGAGCCCAGAGCCTGCTTCAGATTCTGTGTCTCCCTCTCTCTCTGGCCCTCCCCTGCTCATGCTCTGTCTGTCTCTGTCTCAAAAATAAATAAAAACATTAAAAAAAATTTTTTTTTAATTTTTTTTTCAATGTTTATTTATTTTTGGGACAGAGAGAGACAGAGCATGAACGGGGGAGGGGCAGAGAGAGAGGGAGACACAACATTGGAAACAGGCTCCAGGCTCCGAGCCATCAGCCCAGAGCCTGACGCGGGGCTCGAACTCACGGACCGCGAGATCGTGACCTGGCTGAAATCGGACGCTTAACCGACTGCGCCACCCAGGCGCCCCTAAAAAAAAATTTTTTTTTAATGCAGACTCTTTAAATTTTTTAATGTTTATTTACTTTTGTTATTTTTAAAATTTTTAAAATGTTTATTCATTTTTGAGAGAGAGAGAAAGAGAGAGAGCGCGTAAGTGGGAGAGGGGCAGAGAGAGAGAGAGAGAGAGGACACAGAATCCAAAGCAGGCTCCAGGCCCCCAAGCTGTCAGCACAGAGCCCGATGCAGGACTCGAATGCAAAAGCAGTGAGATCACGACCTGAGCCGAAGTCGGACACTACCCACTGAGCCACCCAGGCGCCCCTGCCTAAAATGCAGACTCTTTAATATGACCTGGCCCCTGCGTTACCTGACTTTACATCAAGCCAAGATGTGCACTAGACATCTTGGCCTTATTTCTGCTCCTAAAACTTGTGTCTAACTGAGAAACTTTGCACTTAACTCTCCCATCTGTCTGGAATGCGCTTTCAGACTTCAGCTGGAATGTCGCCTTCCCAAAGAGGCTTTCCCTGTACTAATTAGTACTAATCCCTAGTCACCCTCTTGTCACTAGTTTATTTACTGCATTTCTTACCTTCTGGAACTGCTCGCTTATGCATTCATTTTCTAGCTAATTGTCTGGATCCTCCCCCTAGAATGTAAGCTCCGTGAGGCCATGACTTACTGTCTTCTGTATCCTCAGTGCCTGGCACATACCAGGGGCACAATAAATGCTAACTCTTATTGTTTTTCTTCTGGTTAACACTGTGATGCTTCTTTATACTCCTTCGAGGCAAGGTCACTATCTTTTCATCTCTCTGTTCCTACTGCTTAACCTAGTAGGCACTCAGTATTGTTTTATTGCTGAATGAATTAAATGAAGTAATGTATATATTAAGTGCCTAGACTAGTACCTAGACCATGGTAAACATGCAGTGGATGTTTGCTTTTTTTTTTTTTTTTTCCCAGTGAATGCATTTTAGTGATTCCTTAGGAGACCGAAGCATATAGAATCTAGATCACGAGGAGTGACCTGGCTGTGCCCTCCTTTGCTTCCTCGCTCCTCCCTCCTATGAATGCCTGTAGCGTTTCAGTTTCCAAATCACTTAATTGCTTTTAGATTTATCATCTGATCCTTTGGAGCCTTTTCTCCCCAGTCTTGTGGGTAGAGCGAAAGGAAGAGATGGGGCTGCTGGGCCTCCTCTCAGGAAAAAGAAGTAAAAATAGCCATCCTGTCGTTGTTCTCTCCTGAAAAGTGGTGACAATTTCAGGAACTTGGGACAGGGCTGGGGCCAAGAAAGGGGAAGGTCAGGAAATCCCCCTGGGGCCAGAGTAACCTCTGCCAGGAACATTGCCCTCCCGCCTGGCTCATTCCGGGCTCTCCTGAAGCTGCTTTTACTTTCCTTTCTGAGGCCAGACTCCGGGCGGCGCTCACAGTCAGCACTGGTGCGGGCTGCTTCTGAGCCTGGAATCTTTCGAAAGGAAGCGCATCCTGTCCCTCTGGCTCCTGGGAATCTCCTGCGCTGGCAGGAGTCCCAGTAGGTTTGGCGGGAAGTCTTGGGTCCTGGGAACCTTGGGAAGAAAATAATTGGAATAGGACTTTGGATCCCCAGGGTACAGACTTCTGCTGCCCAGTCTGTGCCTCCAGCATCTCCGACTAACTCCAGGGGTTTGCTAGACCTCCTTGCTGCCTAGAGCTGAGCCGAGTCTCAGGGAGGCTGGTGAGATGGTGAGTGGGCTCTGGGAGACTGCTCTGGTTCCTGGTACCGGAAACAATAGCAGGGGTGTCTTTTGCTATTGCCCTAGGGCCTTAGCCTCTGCAAGGTCTAGGCAGCGGTCAAGGAGAGAATGACTGCACGGTCTCCTGGGATCTCCTGGCCCCTCTCGGCTGAGGGCTGTCCTCTGCTGACTCCTGTCTCCTCTCCCATCTCCTGTTCACAGTGCTGAGAGTATGAGGCTCTGGCCTCTACTGGCCGCCCACTCGTGATCCTTCCACCACGGCGGAGCCTTCCAAGCCGACCTCCTGCCGTGTGGTGATCTACCTGCAGCGGGAGATGTCAGGGGATACCTGTCTGTGCCCAGCGTCAGGCGCCAAGCCCAAGCTAGGCGGCTTCAAGGGAGGCGGCCTGGGCAACAAATACGTGCAGCTCAATGTGGGTGGCTCCCTGTACTACACCACCGTGCGGGCGCTAACCCGGCACGACACCATGCTCAAGGCCATGTTCAGCGGGCGCATGGAGGTGCTGACCGACAAAGAAGGTGAGGCGTCGGGGCTTGTTGGGCTGGCTTGAGGAGGGAAGGAAGTGTCCCTGAGGAAGTGCCTTTGGGGCAGCGCTTAGGCCTGGCAGAACTAGACTCTAGATCGACTTTTCCCGTTACCTAGTACAGGACTCCTTCACCTGGAGTCCTCAGTAGAGCTTCGGGATTCTTGGAAATCGGACGTGGAATGGTGTGTGCTTACCCGCTTTCCAGGGAGGAGATCCATACTTCTTAACTATTCACAGAGGACTAGATTCTCACGGGAACCATTGCTGTAGTGACTGGGCAGTACACGGAAGACAAGCAGGGCCCGGGGGTTTCCGTGCTCCCGGGAGGCAGGCCTGAGTCGTCCTCATCCTGAGCTTCGGCCTCTGTGGGCTCTCTCAGGGCCCGGAGGGCCTCCGTCCCCACAGCACGTGCCAGTTCTTGGTCGAAGAACAGCCACAGGCCTAAGAGCTGGAGGTTGTGTTCTGCTTCTGTTACCCTATGGTGGGGGCTCTGGGCTTGCATGCTGCTTACCACCCGCCACCAGGCTTGTCAGGTGGCCTTCTCCTGCTGCTTGCGGCCTGGAGGCAGAGAGTCACCGTCTGGGGCCTGTCTGCATCCCCAGGCTGGATCCTCATAGACCGATGCGGAAAGCACTTCGGCACCATTTTGAATTACCTCCGAGATGACACCATCATCCTCCCGCAAAACCGGCAGGAAATCAAGGAATTGATGGCTGAAGCAAAATATTACCTCATTCAGGGGCTGGTGAACATGTGCCAGACTGCTCTGCAGGTACGGAGATACGGTCGCGTTAGGTTGAGGAGGTAGGGAGTCGGTCCTGTGCTTTGGGGACACTAAGGTCCAGTTCCCGGAAGGCTGTGTGACGAGTGCCGTGAGTCCAAACCGAGTTAGATACACCAGGTGGGTGTTGCCCAGGCCAAGGACACTGGCAGCCGGTCCATTTGTCAGGTGACGGACTCAGGCGGTATGACTAAGCCCAGCTTCCGGTTTCTATGCCTTGATATCTGGATTTTAGGTTTTCTGGAAACGGGGTTCTGCCTGCGGGCTGGCAGTTTCTGTTGCCAGATGCCTCCACAACAAGCAGAGGGTGGCCTTGGCATAGGGGCTCTGACGGCTCCTGGGGAAAGCCTGGCTTAGCCTGGCAAGCAAGAGAGCTCAAAAAAGATTCTCGGCTGTGTGTGTCACCCAGGACAAGAAGGACTCCTACCAGCCCGTGTGCAACATCCCCATCATCACATCCCTGAAAGAGGAAGAGAGGCTCATCGAATCCTCCACCAAGGTACTGGCACCTCTGAGGGCTGCGGGCAGGGGCGGATGGGACCCTGGCCTGGCCCTCACGCTCTCCTCCCTCCCAGCCCGTGGTGAAGCTGCTGTACAATAGAAGCAACAACAAGTATTCCTACACCAGGTAGGGTGGGCATCTGGGGGCCGAGGGGGCGGGCGCCGGGGCTGGGGGAAGGCCCGCAGAAGTAGCTAGAACGACTGGCCAGCCAGCAACGGGGCGGCAGACCCAAGAGAAGCCGCCTGCACTCCCGGCAGGGCTGGGAAGGGCCCAGGTCTCAGGAGGGAAGAACGGAGAGTAGAAGGGAAATCAGCAGAGGCGTCTGGAACCTGGCGCGGGGCCCCGGCTGAGGATATAGATGAGAATGAACACGGAACAGCCCCCTACCCCAACGTGCCACGTCAGGCAGCTTGCCAGGTGTCTTCCCAGCATTAACTTATGAGGTGGACGAGGGCGTAAGCCAGCCATTGTGCTTCACTGCCGGGCCACAGTTAGCTAGACCCAGAAGGCCGCAGGCTCAGTAAGTCCTGTGGACGGGCCTGTTGCCAGCATCACCCCTACAGCAAGGGAGGGGATCCTCCTGCCTCGATGGCAGCGAGACTCCTTCCTTGTGGGCCTAATGAGAGGAGACCTCCCTCCTTCAGTTCTTTCTGCTTTTACTTGTTTTTTATGTGTGGAATTTTTTTTAAGTTTATTTTTACTTAGAGCGCACGCGTGTGAGTGCAGGCAAGTTGGGGAGGGGCAGAGAGCAAGAGAGAGCCCCAGGCAGGCTTTGCATTGTTAGTGCAGAGCCCGATGCAGGGCTCAAACTCTCACACCATGAGATCATGACCTGAGCCAAAGTCAGACGCTTGACCAATTGAGCCACCCAGGCGCCCCTCTCTCTGCTTTTAACTGAAGGCCAACTCCCCTCTTTTTCCTCACGGGCCCCCAAACCCAGAGGGTGCCCGTGACCCTTTCTCTTCCTGTTCCCTCTGGCATCTTGGCTTTTTCTCAGTTGTGCATGATGGGGAGGGACAGAGAGGAGACGCCCAGCTAGCCCCCTCTCTTGTGCCAGAACCTCATTCCTGGGCCCACCGGCCTTCATGGCTTTTTTTCAGCAACTCTGACGACCACCTGCTGAAAAACATCGAGCTGTTTGACAAGCTCTCCCTGCGCTTCAACGGCCGCGTGCTCTTCCTCAAGGACGTCATCGGCGATGAGATCTGCTGCTGGTCCTTCTATGGCCAGGGTCGCAAGCTGGCAGAGGTGTGCTGCACCTCCATCGTGTACGCCACGGAGAAGAAACAGACCAAGGTGTGGCGGGCTTCCCTCTGCGTGGGGGGGACGGGACACACAGCAGCGCAGCCCCAGCTGTGCCTTTCACCACAGGGAGCAAAAAAGGAGTGTGGTTTGCTCTGTCTCCCCCAAACCCATGTGATGGTGCTGGGCAGTTCCAGGAGTTCGGGGAGCAGCTGGGGAGCGCTTTTCTGGGTCAGCTGAGAGGCAGGGGCCGCCGACCAGCAGGGGACAGCGTGGTGCAGGGGGAAGGACCGGGTCTTTGGAGTTGGCCCAGTTCAGGTTTGAATTCTGGTTCCGCCATTTACTAGTTTTCTGACATCGTCTGAGCCGTTTAAACCACGTGAGCCTCAGCTTCCTCATCTGCAAACATGGGGACGACAGTGTGAATTTACCAGAAGCAGAACAAACACGAGACGGCTCCCAGGAGGAGCGGTGCAGGCTGGCGGAAGCAGCTGCTCTGATCTCTCCTCCGGCCCCTGCTCCTTGTGGGTTCCTGGTCACTCAGCTCAGCCTCTGCAGTGACCACATGGCGCCGGGTACGGGAGGGATTTGACAGGGGACCGTTAACACGGACCCCGCGAACCCCGTTCTCCCGGGCTGCAAGCAGGTGCTGTCGTCCCCAGGGAGTTGCTGCCCCGAGAATGTTTGTATGGGGGGCGGCAGGGCTTCGCTGAGCCCGGAGGGCAGCTCGTGTGGGGGACGGTCACATGTGTGAGGGCTCAAAGCCCCGAGCTCGTGTAGCACCTGCACGGCCACTGCAGTGCCTCCAGCTGGGCGGTCTGAGGGTTGGGGCGGGGGGGACAGCTTATAGGAGGTGGCCCTGCTTCCTCCTGTCATTTTGGGGGTGGGACTCCCATGTGCACGTTTCAGCGGAGTCAAGATTCAGGGACAGATCTCTGTGGGGGCTGGTTACACTGTGGAAGTGGCAGCAACACCCGTCACCTTCCTAAGTGCTTTCTCTTCCGTGAACTTTTTGAGCCCTCGCACCACACCTGTGAGACAGGCCGGGCTGGAAGCTCAAGTTAGGCTAGAATTCAGCTGCCTTGAACGCCATCCCTTTTTTTTTTGAGAGAGAGAGAGAGAGAGGGAACACAAGTTGGGAAGGGGGGCAGAGGGAGAGAGACAGAATCTCAAGCAGGTTCCATGAGTGTGGAGCCCGGTGTGGGGCTCGATCCCGTGACCCTAGGCTCATGACCTGAGCCAAAACCGCGTCGGATGCTCAACCGACCGAGCCATCCGGGCACCCGCCCCCCAGTCTTTCATGTAATGTTCACAACTCTGAAGTAGATATGAACCCTGATTTTTTTACACATGTGGAAACCGAGGCCCGGCAGCTAGTAAATGGGGGGGCCATGTTTAAGCCGAGGTCTGACCACAAAGCTCAGGCCCGACCCTCTACGCGTACTAGTCTGTTGGCCTGGGACTGGGTGGGGCACGGGCAGCGCGCCACGCTCTGGCACCCTGATGTCCACAGAGCGCACCTCCTCACATCTTCAGAGAGGCCTCCCTCCCTCACGGGCCGGAAGGCCATCTGTCTTGTGAGAGAGGTCAGGCGGCCCTGTAGAGCCAGCACAGACCCAAGGGCCCGGACGTGCAGCTCCCTCTCGTGGAGGAAACCTCATGGGGTTCTCTCGCCCCCTAATCCCAGGTGGAGTTCCCAGAGGCCCGAATCTATGAGGAGACTCTCAACGTCCTACTGTACGAGACCCCCCGAGTCCCCGACAACTCCTTATTGGAGGCCACCAGCCGTAGCCGCAGCCAGGCTTCCCCCAGTGAAGATGAGGAGGCCTTTGAACTGCGGGACCGTGTCCGCCGTATCCACGTCAAGCGCTACAGCACCTACGATGACCGGCAGCTCGGCCACCAGTCTACCCATCGCGACTGACGAGACCCTCAGGGAGTCAGGGCACGGGACACCCTGTCCCCCCTCCTGTGGAACCCTGCCCCACTGGCCACCCCACGCTGCTGCTGCCTGGGTTTCTGTCCCAGCACCCAGAGGCATGACAGGAAGTCAGAGGGCCTGAGCAGGAGAGGGACCACCTTCCTTTGCCCTGCTCCCTGAACACTTCAAGGTGACCAAGTCCTGGACCCTTTGCTCGCCCTTCCTGACAGGGAGCTGCTGCTGCCCCGGGGCCAATGGACTGACCAGCCCACCTCCCACAAAAACATTCCCCTTGGCCCTTTTTGGAGTACCCCTTTGCTCCACTGAGGGGCTACCTTTAGGCCTTTGTTGAGGTCCATGGGGAATGGGTTCGTTCTGGTGCTGTGGAGGCCCAGTTTCTCACAGAAGGTGGGGCTCCTTCTTCCTTATGGTGTTTAAGCACAGGCTTCACAATTTTGTTTTTTAAAAAATTATCTAGGAAACGAATAGTTTTAAGTGTGTAACAATGAGGGCACTGGGTATTTGTGCTACCCCTTGAGGGTGCCAGGACCCTGGGCAGGGCAGAGCCCTTGGCCTTTCCTGATGCCTTTGGGATCAGTTTCTTTAAAGCACTTTGTACTTTTATTCAGGAGATTTGTATTCTGCCCTGACCCACATCATCTTTTTCTGACCGTAACCCCCTCTCTTTCCTGCAGAATCAGAGAGGGGCTAGAGAAGCAATAAAAACAAAACAAAAACCACCACCACCAAAAAAATTTACTAGCTTTGGCTTTGCTGGGCTGCCCAAGCAGGTGGCCCAGAGAGCCCGCAGGAAGGAAGGATGTTTAAATTGGGAACCGTGGTGCTAAAAAGGCCCATGAGAAAGGACATTTTACCCCTACATCTTAAAGTCACATAACTGACTCTTAGGGTCTAACATGATTGCTCTTTTTGATTCTCTTGCCCTCAAGGCATGCTTTGCTTTACTCACCAGAAAGCCAAAGAGCCACCACAGGGGCCAGGGGCATGAGCCACAGTGGGAAGGCCGTGGAGCCTGTGGGCGCTGCACTTGGATGCCCATCCGAGGACAGTGAGCATGAGCTCTGCGTCCCAAGCAGCCCTGTGCAGGGGTGGCATGTGCTTGGCCATATATCCACTGCCCCCCACCCCGTTCTCCTGGTTTTGTGTCCCGGCCGAGGGCGGTGGTTCTGCCTAGTGCTGAGCCTGGATGCAGGGTGCTGTGAGCAGCCTCAGTCCCTTGAAAGGTTTCTTCATTTCTTTCTTGTTGGGTCATATGGCCACAGAGCTGCCAAGCACCAGCTTTTGGGCAAGGGTGCAAGTTCCTCCTCAGGGCTTTCGGTCACTGCCTTCTGTTTGGCTTGGCCCTTGGGAGGCTGCTTATCCAAATTCTTTTCCAAAAGAATGCTATCAGGGAGGGATCAGCCAGCCTAACAAAACAGCGTAGCCACTGGGTAGTAGCCACCTGGGAAGGAACACAGGTTATCAGGTTCATCTCTCCAGACTGCTGTCACGATAGCTAAGTGGCCTGCTCGTGGCTGACCTGATGGGCAAATGCCAGGCCAAGGTTAGCAGACACCCACAAGGACCTAAAATGACATGATGGGGCTGGAGAACTGTGACTAACCAGGCATTTACACTTGTCACAGCCTTGAAAATACAGACTTTCAGGCAAGGCACCCTGGTCATCGGCTCAAACACTTCTTTCAGCCTTCACTGGAGTAACAAGATGAAGACAAACCCATTTCTTTGGCCAGATTCCGGCTTTGGCTTTGTGGCTTTCCCACAGAGACTGGAATGCTCCTGCCGGAGGCCACTGGCCTATTTCCTCCGCTGCCCTCCTGAAGCCTTCTAACGCTCAAGGCCCAGCTCCCACTTAGGTATTTTAATGCCTGTCCTTTGACCTCCCCAGTCCTGCAGCCTCTCTTTACTGCTTTGACATTTACATCCTCAGCTGTCTGAGTGGTGACCTGTCTCTTCCTGAGAAAGCACAGTAGTCCTGGACTGATGGAAACTATCTCCTTGGTCTTAAGAAAAATACTAACATTGAAATCACTGAAGTAACTTTAGCTTCTTTAGCCAGACTTTGTGGCATAAGGGCTTGGAGAATTTTCTTTTGAGTTCCTCAGGCCCAAGCAGAAAGCAGCTCTTGGTTTTGTGTACTTTTCAACTCTGAGTAGCCCAGGGAAAGTAAACAGAAAGCATAAGTGAAGTCAAACCTTGTCGGTTTCTGAGAAAACCGGAAACTTGCTGGTGACCCCATGTAACCAGTACCGGGTGTTCCTCGATTTCTTACCTGACTGACCTCTGCCTAAAGAACGGCCCAGAACTTCTTTGTCACATAACTGCAATTCTTTGTTGCTCAGCCTAGGTGATGGAAACAAACACTAATTTCTAATAAAATCGTGTTACGCTGCAGTGGCCCGCAACTGTGCTCACGGTGGTTATAGCTGGGTCAGCGCAGTGCTATGGCCCTGGTTCTCGTGTTTCTGTTCACCACCTTGTGTTTTCCCTGCGTCACAATCCTATTGCACTCCGTGGCCCTGCAACCCTGGCTCCCCCTGGTGGAGGATTAAGGACAACACTAGTAAGGGCTGGAACTGAGATTTAATATTAATTCAAGAATAAACAACCTCTTTGACAATCACTACGGTAGGAGGGAAGCAGGAATCCTAAGATTCAGGGGAAAATGCAGCACATTTCTTCTCTGGCTCTTGGAGATGTGTGAGCAAGCAGCTCAGAAAGTAGCTTGGCTCAGTCACCGTCCATACGTACCTAAAGCTCCTCGCTGAGTTTCTGCATGGGTGGGCTGGAGGCCTGAGAGACGCGTGCTCATCTGGCAAGCCTGTTATTCCCGGGAACTCATGTGGCTTGCTGCCCTCCTTCCCAGGCTCAGGGAAGCCAGCGATGTCCATGGCTGGCCAGTGCTGAGAGCTTGAGCCCGATGTTGGCCTCCTGCTCTGCACTTGGCAGGATAAAGAAGGGGAGTCCAGTCTAGCCCCCACCCTGCTGGCTGGGGCACCGTGACCCTGGGAAACATCCAGCCAACCCCCAGCTTCGGGAGGGAAACCCATACATACTCTAGTAGATGGGGCAGCTTCCTGGAAGGGCAGCAAGGAAAGCAACCAAAGGCCCCCAGGGCATCAAAAAGGGAGCCTGAGACCCCTGGGGGCAGAAATGGCGAGGGTGGCCAAGTGTGCACTGGTTTATTGACCAAACCTCATGTCTCAAACAACTCGTGTGACAGGCCAGGAAACCCCGGGCCCTGTGGCAGCTGAACACAGAATTCCTGGTGGAAAGGTTTACTGGAACACAGTGTAGCCAGGGGAAGCCAGCCTCAGAGGAGTCCTACACGGGTCTTCTGGAGAAAATTATACCCACCCACCAAAAAAGCCCACGATCAAATGGTGCAAACGACAGACAGACCCACTGTGGCCCATGGTAAAGAGAGAGTTCTGCAGCAATTGTGGGACCAGAGCTGTTCTTCAGGGGCCGAGCCTAGGCACTCGGGCCTCAGCTGGCCTACCAGTGAAGGCCTGAGGGTGGTGTCTTCTCATCTTTATTGCTTTCCAGAGAGAAGGGAGGGATCCGGACATCAAAGTGGGAGCCATCAGGCCTCTCGAAGCGGAACGTGCCCCTGTGGTCAGAGAGCACCTGGGTTAGAGGGAGCGAAGGCTGAGGCCCCCCCCTAAGGATCTGGAGAGCCCTATGCCCTCAGCTCCAGAACTGAACACAGCAGGATGAGGCAGGCCTGGGCTCTCTTCTGCCTGGTCCGTGTCAGGATCACACTGGTCCAGAAACCCAAGGCCCTTCCTGGCCCTACATGAGAAAAGATAGAGCTGCCCTGATTCTGGCCCTCAGATGCACACTGCGTGAGCTACCTAACTCTACTTCCAGGTTAAGGAGTGAACCACCCAGGGAAAGAACCAACTACATGAGCACCAGACCTCTTCGGCCCAAGTCCTCAGTCCACAAAATCACAGGGAAACTAGAACACAGGTAGTTATAAAAAATCAGACATGGAGGGCACCTGGGTGGCTCAATTGGTTGAGTGTCCAACTCTTGATTTCGGCCCAGGTCATGATCCCAGAGTCGTGGGATTGAGCCCCGAGTTGGGCTCTGTGCTGAGCATGGAGTCTGCTTAAGAGTCTCAGTCTCTCTCTCTCTCTCTCTCTCTCTCCCTCCCTCCCTCCCTCCCTCCCTCCCCCCTCCCTCTCTCTCCTTTCACCTCTCTCCCCGGACGTGCCTCTCTCTCTAAAAAAAAAAAAAAAAAAATCAGAGAAGTCCCACACAACAATGAACAGCAGAGAAGTCTCCACCGCAAGATGTAACCTGGCCCAGAATTCACCGCAAACTGAGCTCTCACTTTTCTGACCTGCAGCTGTGTCTGTGGAGTCTCGGTGCCCCGTCCTGGCATGTACTTACCACATGTGCCCGCTGGAAGCTTGCAGGGAGACGTGGCTGCTGTACTGGAACGCAGGCTGCTCCTTGGATAGCACTGGCTCCTGTAAGGGTGTGGACAAGATAGGTAAGGCCAGACAAGCTCCTGTACCCCGGGGGGCCACGTGCTGACTGTTCATCAGGACTGGATGCCCCCTCATGCTTCCCACAATGACTGCCTGCCAGTACCTCCTCCCACAGCACGGCCACTGACCCCGGCCTTTAATTCGGATTCTGGGAAAGAGAACCTCAGACCGAACGTCTGTGGGCCCTGGGCAAAGATCACAGGCACAGGACCTACTCTGTAAATACCCGTTCCAGCGCCCATTCACTGAGTGCCCAAGAGCCAGGCACCATGTGCTCTGCCAACCTCTGCTGACTTAAATCTAATAATTAGGAGGTAATAGGTGTGATCCCCATTTTAGCAGGAAAAAAACTGAGATTTCCGGTTAAATAACTGGCCCAAAGTTATGTGAGGAGTAAACCACACACAGCTGGCATTCAGACCATCTAACTCCAAAGCGCTGTTCTTACTCAGTATCCCACCCTGCCTCCCAAGTCCCTACTGACTTGGATAAATGCATGTTACATGTGGCCCCTGGCCATTTCTTGTGCCTTATTTCTCAGGAGACAGGGTGGGGTAATGCACGGTTTGCAAAATCAGATCTCATGGGCCAAAAGAGGATGCAGGCATGTAAGGAGGCAGAGGAAGGACAACCAGGAGTAGTGGTTGGGGACGGGGTGGGGTGGGGGGGAGCCCCAGCTAAGGGCGCTCAAATTCATATTTTTAGTAAGGCTCCGTGCTGGCAACAAGAACTCTATACAAACTTTGACGTCAGACTCACTTGGATTCAAATCCAGGTCCCGCTACTACTAGCCACAGGACTGTGGGCTATTTAGTTAGCTTCGCTTTCCCTTCATCTGTGGGACAGGCTGTAAGAAACCTATCTCACAGGGTCGTTGTAAGGTTTCATCCAAAGCAGCCCAATGCGCTCACACACAAAGCCTCTGGTCCCTAGCCACAGAACAGGACAGCGTGCGCTCAGCCCCCAGGCCTGCCGGGCAGGACCACGAACCGGGCATTACCGGCCTGATGATGCTCACCCTGCCCACCACCCCTCGGCCTCGCACTGTCTCCAGGGTGCCGGACAAACTGAATATCCTCCAGTGTCGCTCCCGAAGCTGCACCACGTCGCTGTCAAGGTTCTCTAAGCGGATACAGTAGCGCCACTGTGGGGGGAGAGGAGAGAGTTCACATCTGAGAAAGAAGAGACCTTGGGCCAGTCCCCCCAGAATTCCAAGAGAGCAAAAGGCAACAAAAAGTGACACCTGCAGCACACAGCCGTATCCCCCGGAGGCAAACTCCCCACCTCCCCCTGCCCCCCACACCGGGCACAACTCCTGAGCTTCTCTCCTCCCACAGGAAAACACTCACCCAGTAGACATGGGAATTCTGGGCTTCCTGGGGGGGAAAAAAAAAAAATTAAGTCCCAGAGGGCAGGACCAAGTCCGTTCCAATCAACATCTCTCCAACTGAGTAGACGTGTTCCCGGAAGGTTACGGAGGCAGAACAATGCTGCGAATGTCTGTGGGGTGATCGCTGAACTACGGCCAACAAGCCCAAACGGAGGCCGCTTCCCCTGGACCGATCTCTGGCCTCCCTCCTCCTCATTCTATCAAGATCACCAGCGGAGCTGGATGCCAACGGAAATCAGCCACAAGGCCCTTCCCTTCTCTCCGGTCTTCCAGCTGCTGCCCCAGCCCCTACAGCCACTGCTGGCCCAGGCCACTGCCCCCCTCTGCCCTTCCGTAGCCCAACAGCGTTACGATACCCAATATGCTCTATGCTGGCCTCTCCCACTACCAGGAGTTCCTCCTGGAAGGCAGGGCCAGTGTTTCATTTCTTTTTGAGGCTCACAACCAGGCAAGAAATAAGCCAATAAATATCTACTACATACAATGTGTGAAGATCAGCCTCTGCTGATTTAAACACGCACGTATGTATTCTGCATACACACATACACGGGATGCCCTTTGAACCGGAAGAGAAGGAAAGTCAGCCTGGAGGACTCCTTCCCAGAACCTGAGTGTCTCCCTGCTCTAGGTCTTAGTGTTGATCTAACGTGTGCAGCACTTGGAAGCAGAACCCACTCTCCGTCAGTCACACGGGGGCACCACAGGCAACCGGGGCCTATCCCTGAGGGATGGGGCCCAGGCCAGGCACATACATACCCTCATGCCCATGTAGAAGGGGATGACTGTGACACGAATGTTCTCAGTTGTTTCCCGGTGGACATCAGAGAGTTCCAGCCAGGGGTGATTCTTCTCCTGCCAGGCCCGTAGCGTCTCCCGAGCCACAAAAGGGGGTGCTGGGGCAAGATATAACTGGTTGGTCCAGGCCAGAGTCCCGGGTGTTGCACTCAATTCTCCAACTGCCCCTCCTAGAAAACTCTTCCCAATTCTGACCCAGCCAAATAAGGCACCCAAACATAAAACAAAAGCACGGGCTGGAAAAAGGCCCAGAGCCGCCAGGAATAAGCCCGGAGGTCTGTGACATGGTGGGAAGAGAAATGGGCTGGGAGTGAGGAGCCCAAGTTTTCAGACCCTGCTGCAACCATGACCTTGCCTCTAACTAGCAACCTTGATTCCCTTCTCATCACCTGAGCCTCGGTTTCCATATCTGTTAGGCAGAGACAACAGTCATCCACCTGACTTTGGTATGCTAATGGGAGGCTGAATAAGGTTGTGGGTATACAGCTTTGAAGTTACTTCTATGCTACTGTCTTTGAAGAAAGGGCCCTTCCATTCCAGCTTCCTTTCTTGAGAGAGATCACCTTTTGTCTGGTCATACAGAAGAAACCTTTCAAACAGCTCATGCTGGATGGGAACCTGATCGGTGGAGGTGTAGGGGAGGATGTCTTCATGGCTGACATAATCCAAGCCTGGCACAGAGAGAGAAAAGAGACGGTGAAACTCACAGAGGAAAGGGGAGGAACAAGGCTGGGAAGAAACACAATTCCTGGCCTTGTCTCAAGGTGGGACGAGCCTGGCACCAGCACTCTCAGCCACCATAATCCCTCCCAGCAGATTAAAGGACGTCAGAAAGGCATCGGCATCTTCTCGCTGAGAGACACCAGACCTCTCATCGACGGGCACATTCAGATGCTCACTACTCACCTGGGATGGCATAGAGGGCCCGGCTGTCATCATGGTTAGCCAAGAAAGTCACAGCTTCTGTCTGAGATCTCTGAGACTAGGGCAAGAAGCGAGTCAGAGATTTTCTTAGTCGCTATCCGGTCCTGAGAACTCAGGGCCCAGCGCTGATCTGGGCTCTATTTGACCCTTCTCCCTCCCTCTGCCCCCATCGGGCTCAGGCCTTTCCCATGGAGAGAAACCCCCAGCCCAGCCATCTTGCTTACTTACTATATGTGGACAATCTCGGGCATCAATCAGCACCTGATAGTAAGTGTGAGTTTTGCCTTTCACCTCCTTAGAGCCATGGCCAGCAGGATTCTCTGCTCTGTAGGGTAGGGGAGGGGAAGAAGCCTAAGATCACCCCAAGGGAAAGAGAAGCAGTGCCTGCCCTAGCTCCCTACCTCCTCACCTCAACAGACTAGTGCCTGACCGGAAGGGGCTTTGGCATAAGCCAGGTACCGGCACAGCAACACCCCGGCCCAGCCAGGGGTAACAAAGGAACACGGGGGACCCACTGTGCAGAGTCACCATTTGTCTTACTCTCTGGCTACTCCTTGGAAAGGGGCCATGTTGAAAAATTCAAATTGCTGCCTCCTTCCAATCCTGGAGCCCCAGGTACCCCGCTCTTCTCGCATCCCTGGGGCTGTCTCTGATGACTTAATGGAGCTGGGCCTTTTCTGTTTTAATGTATTCCAGGGAAAAGAGATTGAAAGATTCTAACTGAATGCCAAGAAATCAAGAAAATTAGTCCCTCAAATACCTTCTGGGCTACTTATAATGCAAACAGAGAACAGCTTGGGAAAGCATCCTGGGAGGGCCTAAAGGGACCCTCTGGCATAAGACTGTCCCTGGCACTCAGCACTTTTGTCTCCATGGTGTCCAGGAAGTACTCTGGGACTGTTCCGATGGCCCAGGAGGATATTGGATTCACCCCTGGGACCCCAATTACGTATGTCGGCCATGACTCAGGCCTCCTCCTAAGGGTACCATGAGGCACAATGACAGGGCTACTTACTTCTCGGGAGCCGCAGAAGCCACATCCCGGTCATAGAGTCGGGCCTGCCAGGGAAACAGGACGACACCTCGGTAGCCAAAAACACTATGAAGAAAGAGCTAGGAGGGAAGAGAGGTCTCCGTGAGCGTGCAGTCCCCAAGTCCTTGCAGGTGGGACCCAGACCGCTAAGCAGCACAGGTAGCCGCAACACCAGACGTCTTGCCAGTCTTTCTCTTAAACTCTGTGACCCACCCCCCACCAGCTTCAGGACACTCTTATCCCCCGCCCCCTCTTCACCTGGCTGACTTCTGCTGATCCTTCAGGCTGTAGCTTAAATCTCTAGGAAGACTTCCCTGACCTCCCCTCCACTTAGCACAGTGCTTGGCCACCAACCCCATCATAGTTTGTCTCTAGACTGCCAACTCCACAAAGGTATTGCTTTCTGATTCAACTCCCATACACACCCGGTCCACTGCAGGCAAACCAAAAAAAAGGGGGTGGGAGGGTGGGGACGAGGAGTTGAATTAAAAAAAAAAAAAAAGTCCTGACTTACAAGGGGTCTCAATCTATCTCAGTGGATCTGGCACAAAGCTGATACAAAAACAAGAGCCTCGGGGCGCCTGGGTGGCGCAGTCGGTTAAGCGTCCGACTTCAGCCAGGTTACGATCTCGCGGTCCGGGAGTTCGAGCCCCGCGTCAGGCTCTGGGCGGATGGCTCGGAGCCTGGAGCCTGTTTCCGATTCTGTGTCTCCCTCTCTCTCTGCCCCTCCCCCGTTCATGCTCTGTCTCTCTCTGTCCCAGAAATAAATAAACGTTGAAAAAAAAAATTTTTTTAAAAAAAAACAAGAGCCTCACACCCACAGCTTATATGACAACTGCAATCAATTCAACTATGACGAAGCATCAAAAGTTTCCTTTCCTAAAAGCTCCCTCCACGGGCTTCCCACCATCCACTATATTACAGGACTCTTCAACAACCTGGCTCTTTCCTCGCTGTGGTCCACATTACCTCTGTCCATGCTAACTTGGAAAGGCAACCCAGTGACACGTGAAATGGATTCAAATCCAGGAAAACAGAAACCCCATCTTGAATCTGTGATTCCGATCTGACACTAGATACCAAGGCGGAAAACTGTTAACATCTGGGTCTATGACCAAAGCTGACGCTTTCAGAAACAGGGCGCACCTCGAAAATGAAAGATGACCCAGCTCGGCACTCACCTGCCCAGTCTCGTATTTTCCATTCTGTTTTGGCACCTCAAACACACCAACTGTCTCCAAAACTTTGCCCTCCGGTCGGTTTCTGATTAGGATGGAAAAGAACAAGCAGCTGAAGAGCTGAGAAGGTAATGGTACCTACAGCAACAGAAAAAGCTACTAGAATACTTACAGAGGGGCCAGGCAGAGGGGCGGGTGAAGCAGGTAAGGGTCCTGCCAAACCACCACTCCAAATTCTGCCTTTCCCTCTTTTAGGTCCTGCCTCAGTTTCTGTGTTAGGTCTGACTGCACCCAGACCCTTTCTTCTCTCTCTGCCTTCCTCGTATCATGCCCTCCCACCATTATTTGTATCCCTTGCCTCTGTTTCTTCCCTGACCCACCCTCCTGACCTCCCACAGCATTTTAACCGACCTTCCCACCTTGCATTTCTGTTATTTGTGCCCGTGTCTTATCTCCACTAGAGACTGTAGGTTCCCTGGGAGCAATGCCTATGTCTGATTAGCCTGTGTTTCCCCTCAGAGCCTAGTGTATATGAGGTGCGCAAAAAATATTTGTTCTGTCATTATTCCATCTCTATCTACCCCCCTAAACTGCAGCCTTCACCCTGCCCTTGGAGGGCATCATCTCCAGATGTCCTGCCATGCTCCCTGCAATGCACTTAGTAGTCTCTAAATCTGGTTTTTGTTCGGATTTACATCAAATTTCACAGGGGTCTTAAACTGCAAATAGTGATCATCTCTCCCCAATACCAGGGTCTAATCTCAGCCACTAAAAGGTCAGTGTTCTGTGACCTCTCTGGACAGGGCTGCTCTTTCTAGGGGTCCTTCAAAGGTCTGCTATTCTTAGTATTTTGGAGATGTGAGCCTTATGCTTCCTCTCACTTGATCCTCCAGCCCCAATGTGATCTGCCTGTCCCATGGCTAGAGACAATGTTCACATCACCCCCATGGCCTCCGAACCCCCTCCCCAAGTCACACAGAAAGAACCAGTTTCCCCAAGGTCAGGCTGAAACCTGGAACCCACGCAGGGCCCACACTCAAGAGTCCTGCTTCCCACTTCGAGCATCTTTCTTTGGGAGGCCTTGTCCCAATCCGGGGCTGGGGGTGCAAGTCAAAAGCCCTAGGGCTTCATTAAAGGGCTGCCCATTAACAACAGCGCTCGGGATCTCCATTTGGGGAGGTAGGATTCGTTCCGGGAGGGTTGCTAGCTCCCCTTCAGAGCCAGCCCTGCGCAACCCAGGGCTCTGGGCCGCGCTCCCTTCTCTGTTCCTGGCACACATCCCAGCCAGGGCAGGTCGGCTCCCGGCCGGGACCCTCTCCCAAGTCGAACTCCAATCACCCTCTGCCGGCCCGGCCTCCTGCCTCCTCGCTGACCGAGAACACGCTCCCTGGGTTCCACGTACGGCCCCCGCGCTCCGTCCCTCACCGGGACGAGAGGTGCCTCCGCGTCGTCGTGGTCGCCGCTGGTGGGAAGGCCCCAGCTCCACCCGCCGCACAGAGCGGCCTCGGCCCCCGGGCCCCGGTTAGCGAGCGGGACCACCAGCGGCTGCCCACGGCCAGGGCCCGTCGGGCCACACAGCCCGCCATGTCCCGCCCGAGCGCCCGCTCGGCTGCTGACTCTGGGCCCAACCCGCGGCCGGGAGGCGTTCTGCCCCCCCGCCCCACACTGCCCCGCGCCGCGTCCCCGCCCCCTTGGCCCTCTGCCCCGCCTCGTCCCGCTCCGCGAACTCCATGCTCCTTCCGGTGCGCGATGGGCGGAAGTCCCGGCCCCGGGTCACCTGACCATAAGCCGCTGGACATGGCGTCTCGCTTGGTTGCCGGCGAGCGGCTGGTGCGCGCCTTGGGCCCCGGCGGGGAGCTGGAGCCAGAACAGCTGCCCCGGAAGCTGCGGGCAGAACTTGAGACCGCGCTAGGGAAGAAGCCCAAGAGTGGTGATTTTCCCAGTGGCTCCGCGCGCCTGGTTTCTTTCCGCTTGATCCGAGATCTGCATCAGTACTTGAGAGAGAGGGGTGAGCCCCAGTCTCCAACCCGGACTCGCCTCCGTTTTTCCAGAGTCTTGTCCTTCCTGAGCCTTTTCCCACCTCTGTCATCGCTATGAGGGGGGGAAAAATCCATCACTCTCCTTCGCCCGCGAACGGCCATCTAGCCAACCCAAGAGTCACCTCATAAACCGTAGGGCAGCCAACTGGCTTAACAACTTCCATGGGGATTTCTCGTGGATGACCAAATTTACTTGTGCACTTTTTTTTCTCTTGAAAGTCTCCTCGTGAACTACCAGGCCTACTTAGGGCCGCCTGATCTTTGAGGAAGACCAGGTCTACTTAGAATAGTGAGCTTGTCCTGTTTGGGGATCTGGATTTCTTTCCATCTCAAAAACAAGTTAAATCTGATAGTTTATTTTTTGTTTTGTTTCTGTTTTTTTGTTTTTTTGTTTTTTTTTTTGTTTTACATAGGATTATGGAAACCTCTGTTCAAAGACCTGAACTGGTGTAGCATCTGAGTCCTAGTCCTAGCTCGGCCACAAACTTCCCTTGGAGAAGTCATTTCCTTTCATTGGGTCTCAGTTCCCTTAACTGTAAAGGGAGGGACTAAGACCACACTGGCTTGTAACGTCTTTTGCCATAATTAGCATGGCTTGCCCAGACACACAAAAGGTAGACTATAGAGGTCATCTAGTACACTGTCCTCTGAGTATTTAGCATTACTGTGACCGAAAACTATATTGGGCAGTTCTGTTGTGGCTGCAGCATGACCTAATCTAAAGGCAAGTGTAAGTGATTTACGTGTTAGTTGTGACATTGGCAAGATAATTGAGAGCTGGCATTCAAAAGTCAGTATGCGCACTAGGAGATACTCATGTGGAATTGTCCTTGATTCTTCTCAATTGAAAACGATATTGGAGATGAATTGAGATACGAATGGCCATGCTTTGTTTTGGTAGAAAGAATAGAAGGACTAGACCCTTCTCTGATCTTAATCCTTTGACCTCAGTTCTATTTATCATTATGTTTGTGGAAATCTTTTCTTTCCAGGTTCCACACTGTACCTTCATGAACTCCTAGAAGGCAGTGAAATCTATCTCCCAGAGGTTGTGAAGCCTCCCCGGGTATGTAAGGGATATATTTGTGAAAGTGGGTATTGGCTGAATTGGACTTATTCGTGATACATTCAGATTTATGAATCAGTCTTTGGGCTCAGACATTTGTCTTTTAAATCCTTGAGAGCTGGGGTGGGAGATCTGGATATTGTTCTGCTTTGACTGCTTGGAAAACAGATTCCCAGCACCCCGGCTCCCTCCCCCCCCCCCCCCCCACACAAAAATTTTCCAAAACATTGGGGGCAGAACTGGTACATGAATCTCTTGGCACCCTTAGCAGTGCTTTGCCCCCTGAGACCAGTGGTTGTGACTTGCTTTCTAGAAAGCTGGGAATATCCTTGTCATTTGATTTTTCTGCCCCAGAACCCAGAGCTAGTTGCCCGTTTGGAGAAGATTAAGATACAGCTGGCCAACGAGGAATATAAGCGGATCACCCACAATGTCACCTGTCAGGTAAGGGCCTGCTCTTCAGTACCTGGACTGAGTAGCCCCTGAAAGCAGAGCCCTGCGCTGGGAAGAGGTACATAGGGAAGAAACAACATGGAAGTTTGGTTTTTATACTCTTCAGGGACCATCGAAGCTCTGTGCTGCCTACAAACCCAGTCTAATTCCCAACTCCCTAACTGAGACTCTGGGCTCAGATGGTGACTGATTCTTAAAAGTGGTAGAGATGGAGACAAGCCTTGGAGCCTTTCTTCTGACAGGGCTCCCTATTATTCTGTGGCATGCTCCTGCCCTGGAGCAGGAGAGGAGTAGATGGGTATTGGGAGCCTATGCCCTTCCTCTGAAATGCTTGATCTGTGGTCCAGAAAAGAATCCAGTCAGTCCCAGACAACAGAATCCATGGAGAAGGCAGAGTTAATGTGTTGGGGAATAAAGAGAGCAGAGCCCAGACTGACAAATGGGTGTTCTCTGGGCCACCTCTGAGCTGCTTCCATTCTGAAATCATTTGCATTTTCTTTTTCCCAGGATTCGAGGCACGGTGGGACTCTTAGTGACCTCGGAAAGCAAGGTGAGGTGCTAGGCAATCAGATTGCTAAAGCCTCTCCCTGGGAGGGGTTGGTCATGGCACTTCTTTTCCACCCCAGTGCTCTGGGTTTAAGCCTAAGCTATTCAGCCTTGCCGTTAGAGGGTAACCCGCTTGATGGGGGAGGGGCAGTCCTGAGCTAAGAGGGCGGGCCTCATGGAGGATGCTGACCTAAAGGTTTCTTCCCTGGGTTCTTCCCCAAAGTGAGGTCAGTGAAAGCTCTGGTCATCACCATCTTCAACTTTATTGTCACGGTAGCAGCTGCCTTCGTCTGCACTTACCTTGGAAGCCAATATATCTTCGCAGAAATGGCCTCAGTAAGTAGGCACTGGGCAGGGCAGGGTGCCCCAGGTGGGGGTATTGGTGGAAGAGGGAGGAAGGTATGTGAAGGTGCCTTGAACAAGTTAGGTGTTAAACAAACATCTAGAGGAGGAGCATTGAGCTGTCCCAGCAGTCATGGAGGTACATAATAACCTGAAGAGAATCCAGATCCTCTTTTCTTCCCTTCCCCCCATTCTTCTCAGAGGTGCTGGAGGCTGCAGAGTTGGATGCTGACCTGCATCCCCTAAGCCTGGTTCTCTCTCTCCCCAGCGGGTCCTGGCTGCATTGATCGTGGCCTCTGTGGTGGGTCTGGCCGAGCTGTATGTCATGGTGCGGGCGATGGAAGGCGAATTGGGAGAGCTTTGATGGTTCCTCATCAAAGTGTGGAGTGGATTTTGGGAGACTCCAGGCTCCCAGCTGCCAGTCACTGACTCTCAGTCAACCTGTCAGGCTCTTCGTCCTCAGCTCCGGTTAGAGGGCCAAGCCAAGGCCACCTGCTGGTCCTGCAGGGGGCGGGGAGGGCATCCTCTGTCAATTTCCAGAGGGGCAGTAAAAGAGACTGAGACAACAACTGAAAAGAACTGGTCTTTCAGTACCTTCTCCTGAACCCAGTGCCCATCTGCCTTCTCCAGTCCATCTGGGCACTGCTGAGGCTGGGTTTTTCCATCAGGAGTAAATAGAATACAGGCCTTCCAAGGAGCAGACAGTACTGCCTTGAAATTGCCCAAGTGCATAAATTGATGGTCACCCTTGCTGCATACATCCTTGATGCAGACCTGTAATTTAGATCAGTAGGCTCCAAGAAAACAAAGGATTTCCTTTCTCCAGTTTGTGCCAGAAGAGGAACTGATCACAGGACATCGAATAAGAGAAAGGCGGGTTGGTATGGGATGGTGAAATTGGGAGCTAGGCAGCTACCTTTCTGGAATCTTCATTTCTGTCTTCATCTTCTTTCTTCCGCTTGCCTTTTTCACATTTTCTGTATGCTTCTGCCCATCTCTGCCACTCATCAGCCTTCCTTAAACTTCCCACCTCCCCATCACCCTTTGCTCTGCCTCCAAAAATGAAACCAATTCAGATGCCAAAACAGTATGTGTGATTTTAATTGAAAATCTCTTTGTGCTTGTGTGTGTTGGTGGGAAGAGTATGCCTACCGTGGATTGTCTCAGCTAATAAAGGGAGATGTTCTTTGTAGGTATGGATTATTGTCAGGTTTGACTGTATATGTGAACACGAAGAGACATACATGTGAATATGTACGCATAACACGAGTATGTACACATATTGTTATACGTAAGCCTAATGGAGGATTTTTTATGTAGGTTCTTAAAATATTTGTGGGGGGCGGGGTGCTAAAAATAGTTTGTAAATGTGCATAGTTGAGTAACTGCTTTCCGTGGTTGCTTTTGGTCTTCACAACCATCCTGGAGGTTGGAAGAGGAAATGGTTTTAGGCCCCTCTTCCCGAAGACAAAGGCTGAGAGAGATCAGATGACCAGCTGTGGTCCTTCTTCTGTAAAGGGAGCCAAAGACTGTTAGGTTGTCCTGAAGTCCCTGTGTAATGTTAAACTTGCAAGAACTTAGATTAATGGTATAGTGATAAAGTCTGTATACGTGTACTTAAAAACTATTAGCGATAGTTATTTATTCAATAAATATTTATGGTATCCACTGTATTCTTATCTCAAGTCTTGTGACAACACAGAAGCCCAAAGATTCCTTAGATCTGATCATTGTTCAGGGTCTGCTCCGAATGGTGTACTCCTTTCCATTTATTCACACCATGAGCTCCTGTGGTCTTTTGTTTTCTCCCAGGGTACTCTTCTGTTCTTGGAAAGAACATTGGCTCGGTAGACATTTGCTCTACAGTGTTTGCCAGTTTCTGCCAGTCTGAGCTTCTCCAGACAATACGTGAGAGAGAGGGAGGGTTCAGGTCCTTCTCTTCCACCATAGATCACTTTGTTGAGAAATCTTAGAATTTCTATTGTCGATTAAAAGGAATGTCAACCGTGAGAAGAAGTGCAGGTGGCATTTTATAATGTTTCTGGCAACCCAGTGTAGTTTAGAAGATGCACTGAATTTTTGTGGGGGTTCGTGGCTATACCAGTGCTGAACTCTGTGGGCCCGGTAGCCTGTTGTGCCCACATAGCCTTAAGCTTTCACATCCCCCAGATACCTGGATTGGAAGGTTAGAAGACTTCCAAATAGATAAAGAGCAGGCCCCCTCAAACAGCTTCTGACCTAGGGCGTCTTCTTATCCTGAGATTGGAGTCCTTCCACACACACACCCCTTTCACTAGAATGGGGTCCTTACCTGATCCCAATCCCCTACTCAGAAGCCAACAGGCTTCTGTGGCATCGAACACTTACTGAGAACTCCTTTATGAGCCAAGTACTGTGCTAGCTTCTGGAGATCAAGGGGTAGAAGACCTAGTTCCTGCCAAGGAGATCTGCACCGTGCAAAGTGGTTTTTCATCCGCAAGGGCAGAGTTGGAGATAGCGATCAGGTGGCCTGTCCTCTGGCTGTCATTGCAGTGGAGGGAACTCTGCTCTCCGCCGCTTACTCCATCTCACCGTCCCATACTTTTCTCCAGTGCAGTCTGGGCCCAGGGCTTCCCAAAGGGGAGTGCTTGGCAGGAAGCCAGAGGAACAAGAAGTTTGGGGCCTTCCCAGTTTCTCATAGCCTGCTGTGTGGAGAGGGAGAGGCAATTTGCATGAATTGAGAGCTTTTATAGCATGTCACACATCACATGTAGCCCTTTACTTAACATCATTGCTTCTCATGCCCAAAATGGAGAGAAGATACGTTATCCACACCCCCCCCCCCCCCCCCCCCCCCAGCTTGCAGGCTCATAGACTTTCAGAGATTTGCGAGGTTACGTAGCAGAGCCAGGATTTGAATCCAGTTTAGACCCTCTATGCTTTTCTGGAGCAAAGCAGCTCCAGAGGTGAAGGCAGCTGGAGTGTCCTGGAATCAGTAGGAGCAGGAATAGAAGGTGCCAGCAGAGGCTCCCATCTCCCCAGGGTCTGTCAGCCAGAGCCCTAAACCCTTCAATTAACTGTCCCCCTAACTAATCCCAGTAGAAGCCTGGGTAATACCTCCCACCCAGTATCTGTGTGGAACCTGACCCTGTTTAGGGATTAGGTGATGGAGATACATTTCAAAAGCAAACGGCTCTTGTCCCCATTCATTTGCAGCACACGACAATCCAGATTAAGGTATAGAGTTTGGGTTTTATTTGGAGATTAGTTGGTATTACAGATGACAGTGATATGAAAACCCAGTGTTGCCACGCACACACCCCCCCGCCCCATGCTAAATCTGTCAGGTTGTCTCCACAGCCTCGGGTCAGAGGGCAGCCAATCTGATCTTTGTGAAAATTAAATCAACATAAGCCCGGAGCTTTTCTTTCCACTGTATTACTCTAATATCACTTCCTCTTCAGATCCATGGTTCTGATTAATTTGTCTAGGTGGTGGTAGGTCAGGAGAGGGGGCCTGGGCTACAAAAGGGTGGGTTCCCCACCATCTGGGATGAGTTTCAGTTCTCTCCTCACCATACTCACTTAGCAGTTAGCTAATGGGCTAAAACGGAGGGACGGCTGCCCATTCTTTAGAGGGAGGAGGAGTTGTCAGTTGGGATGAGAAGAATTGGGGCCAGGCCTGGCGTGAGAGGTGGAAAACATGGCCCTGACCTCATCTCTCTAAAGGTACCTCCTGCCACGGCAATGGGCATATGCCCCGGGAGGAGCAGGGTGCTGGGTAGCTGGTGACTCTAGGCTGGCCTGGAGGACAATGGACGGGAGGGATCCCTGAGCTAAACTTCCTTCCAATAAGAGAACTCCCTTGTATAAAAGGAGGGACAGGGGATCCACTTCTGATGTGTTCAGTCCTAATGGGCGGGAGTAGGCTGCAGAGCCAGAGGAGGGGTCTCGCAAGTTCAGGACTTAGATTAGGAGTGGTCCTGGTTGGTGACAATGGCTGAGGCATAGATGAGGTCAGACAGGCTGCCCAATGAGGTCTGGGGAGTAGCTCGTTCTGAAGAAAGGTGGGTCGCTGAAGCCCCAGATGGTCCCCATGGGGCTACAGCTTTAGCCCCTGCCCGGCTCTGCCCTGGACCCAAGCCAGGAGCTGAGCAGGAGGCATGTCTACACAGTGAGGCACACTGAGGCGTGCTGTTGGAGGGCGGGAGCTGGCCTAGTTTTCGGGGCTCCCGGGACTGCTGGAGGGTGTCTGGAAGAGAACGGGCTCTCGGGGGGGGCTCTGGCCTCGGGCTTAGGCCTCCTGCCTTCGTATTCTTGATTCTCTTGGCCCGGCGGTTCTGGAACCACACCTGGTAAGGGAAAAAGGAATCTCTTCTGGCTCCAACCACCCTCCCCCAGGTACAGGGAAAGCAAAACCTGGAGGCAGGATACCCAGAGGAAAGGGGCTGTGTGAGAGTACCCCCACCCTGAGAGGGGGGTCACTGCTCACCTGTATCTTGGCCTCAGGAAGGCAGGTGACCCGGGCCAGGTGCTCACGGGTGCCAATGTCAGGGTAGGGCCGGGCTGCAAACACCCGCTCCAACTCCAGCAGCTGCCCTCTGCTGAAAGTGGTCCGCTTTCTCCGGTGGGGACCCAGCCCACTGGCATGGCCTGTGGGCCGGAGTAGGGGTCAAGCTGGGACTCCCCGCAAAAGCCTCCATCCCAGCTGACCCTGAAGCCTTTCCTCCACTCCCCTGCTTCAGCCTTTCCCCATCACACCTTCCCCCTCATTCTCCCCCTGCCCACCCTTTCCCCACCAGATCACCTGTTGAGGATGCATCCACAGGGCTGGCCATGGAGCCGGCAGAGAATGAGGAGCCGGAGGGCCATGCCAAGGCTGTGCCCACACCACCCCTCCTTGTGGGGTTTTATCCTGCTCAGAAGGCTGGCCCCGCCTCCAGGAGGGGAGAGGTTTCATCTCGAGCCGATGGGGAGCAGAGAAGTCCCAGAGGGAAGAGTAGAAGCCAGGGACAGCGTTGGGCTTGTGTGAGTATGGATGGGGCAAAACTTCTCTGGCCCCTGCTCCTCCAGGGCCTCACAAAGAAAGCTGGTCTGAGCCCCTCTCCTCACACCCCACACCCCACAGTCTGTGGCTGAAATCCTGTACTTTGTGAAAATCCTCCCAGGATTTGCCCGGAAGGAAGCCAAAGAGATCCTTCTCTCTAGCACTCCCACTGCTTCACCTTCCCCCTTGGAGCCCTCAGTGCCCCAGTGCCCCAGTTCCCCCAGGGGACGGTGGATGCAGTCCTGTGCCACAGCCTGGGGCTGGGCTGGTGAAGCTGGACAGGATGAGGAGGCTGACAGGGAGACGGCAGATGAACCGCAGCCAGTCCGCCCTCAGCAGAGCTGGAGAGCAGATGTTACCACCAGCTTGCCCTCGGGTCTGCTTTAGAGATTTGCCTGCACCGAGCCCTGTCTCCGTGGCCCCTTGAGAGCCCAGACGGGCTTCTTGGAGTCCAGGAACCTTGGAGTCCAGGAATCAGAGGAGGTTTCACAGGTACAATCGAGGAGTTTTAAGAAAGATGCTTGTTTGTGTTTTGTTTTGTTTTGTTTACAGAGTATTCATCCTTGTAAGTCTTCTGTGTCCCTTTTCTAAGAGAAGTGGGTGCATTTGGATTTCCTTTGAGTTCTTGCCCTTTCCACTCCTAACCTCAGTGCCCCAGACCCCAGACCCAAGACAGAGGCCTCAAAGAAAGGCTCATCCTAGGGGTGGGTTTGGGGAGCATGCTGACCAGTTCCCTAGGCTAACCACCTTGCAGGCTCAGAAGGGGCAGAAAAGCGGAACCAGAACCGCTTGCCCTCTGCCCCATCTCTCTCCTCCAAGACCCTAGTCAACTCCGAGAGGCAAAGGAAGCCCAGGGCTGGGAAAGGCACTTGGTGGCTCCTGTCATCACCAGAGCTGTTCAGGCTTCCGCCAACGTTGGTAGGCTGGTAGGGGCTCCTTAGCTCAGGAGGAAGCCTAGCACTCGTGAGGCCCTCCCCAGGCCGGAGCTTTTCCGGTTCACGGAGAAAGCCTGAGCCCAACCCGGACTGGACACAAGGACACTCTCCTCCTCCAAGACTTCGTGACAGCCCAGCTTCCCCTCCTTTCCCCAGGCAGATCCCGGTCTCTGCCTGTCCACTCCAGTCAGGACAGCAGTCTTAAACTCAGGACCAAGGAGTCTTTATTGGGATGGGCGGAAGTGGTTGAGGAAGGAAGAGTGGAGGGCCCAGCTGTGCAGGCTCCGATTCCTACTGGTGGCCAGGGGCTGGGCAGCCCAGCCAGTACTGGGCGATGGAGCGTGGGTAAGGAGGGCTCACGGTGTCCACTTGCCGTGTGCGAAGGTTGACTCGGTAGTACTTGTCTGGAAGAGAGATCAGCAGAGGGTGTGTGAGACCCAGCCAGGCCCTGCCCACACACCTCTGCCCTGAGAAAGAAGCCCTGGGTCTCTCCCGGAAGGGTGAGTGAACATCCACAATGCAGCCTAGGACTCCCAGCCTGGCTTTCTGGAGTCACCTCCCAAGGGCCATGTTCAGCCCATGCGGACCAGGGACAGCAGGGAAGACCCCAGCTAGACCAGCTACGGGGATGGCACGGGCTCCCACCTCCTGAGAAGAAGTAAACACTTTGGATGGGCTCGCAGGTGGCAGGCACAAGCCAGTCCATGTCGTAGTCACGATAGTTGTAGATGTCCAGGCTGTCCTCCTCACTGGAGAGCCAGGACAGCCAGGCTGAACGGGACTGCCGGTGGGGGTTCTGGCTGCGGCCTCGGCCACGGTTACGGCGTGAGCGGTAGCGTTTACGGTTACGCCGCCTAGACTTCTGCTTCTTGGCCCAGGATTGGGGAGCTGAGCCTGAGACGTAGATGCGGCCGGCCATGGCCGCATCCACTTGCCTGGGCACACCAGGCCAGTCCCGGCTGATGAGCCGGGGCTGTCCAGCACCGCCTGTGGCAGGGAAGAGGTTAATGAGAGCGTTGTGGGCCTGGAGAGTTCATCTGGTGCCCAACTATGGGCCGTGCCTTGCCTGACGGCAGAGCAAGCTCATGGCAGAGCACAGCACCCCAGCCCTCTGACTCTCTGTTCGGTGCTCTTTCCCCTAGCCTTCCTCCACTGCATCCCTCCCCACTTGCCTCAGTCATAGGCCCTCCTCCTGCTGGCTGTGCCCTCAGCTGCACTAGGCAAAGTCCAAGGTGTGGGGTCCAGGTGGACCTCCCCCCAAAGGTCAACAGAAGCAAAGTCTGGCTTGAGCAAACAGCTTTTGAACCCCAGCTCCGCAATCACGGCCCCCTCCGGCCAGCCTTGCCCTGTCCCTACCCTGGAGATCCCAGCCCTCTTGAGGAGAAAGCGAGGCTTGCTCTCCCTCCCTCCATACCAGAGAATCTGTTCCCGAAGAGAAATTCAAAGAGGGTCTCCCAGCTGTCGCGCTGCAGCAGGGCAAAGTGTTCAAACACTGCGGACAGGGAGCTGCCTTCACATTCCTCCTGACTGGGCTGCTGCTGGAACTCATACTCCCAGTACTGGCTCCCTGAGTGGGGAAATGGGATGGGGGGAGATTCATGAGTGAGGCCAGAAAGCCAGCGCCAAGGCTGCTGGAGATAGGAGCTCCTGGCCGGGGAGTGGGAGTGCCGAACGTAATTTGAGGCCTCCCCATAGAGGAGTGTGGAGGAAAGCCCAGACTGCCCCACTGCCCGCTCTTTTCCCCACCCACTCCCTTAATACCCTTGAAGAAGTAGGCCCGCTCCCGGCCACTGTAGCTATGAGCAGGGAGAGCCAAGGCTGCATCCACGTTGTCCGGAATGCCCTTGAAGCCTTCAGAGATGTTGCGGGGGTAATCTGGGTCCAGAACACCATCCTCGAAGCGCCAGTACTGATGACCCTAAGCGGTAGGGAAGGAAGGGGGAGTGAGGAGGTGGCTGGCTGAGCACAGGCCGAGTCCCCCACCCCAGGCAGCTGTCCCAATTCTAGGCTTGTTGCCCAGGACCTGGAGCCTTGGGCTTTCCCGTCCTCAAGAGCCCCAGCCAGGGACTACAGGCTGTGATCCAGCCATCTTGCCTGCCCTAGTACTGGGCACAGCAGCCCTCAACCCCTGTCTAGATACCCTTGGCTCTGACCCACGGCCCCTGGGCCTGGCACCTGGAAGAGGTAGGTCTTCCCCTGGCAGTTGATGCGGGTGAAGGCAGCATCAATGGGGCCCTCAATGCCCCAGACATCTTGGATAAGCTTGGGGTACCCAGGGCTCACTGCCTCTTCATCCAGTTCATAACAGTACTGCCCTAGAATGGGAGAGTCTGTGTGAGGGAGGGGTTGTCCCAGAGGCAGACCCCCACCCCCCAACACCTGCCCCTGGAGTCACCTCGGAAGGCAAAGAGGGAGCCATTCTTGAGGTCAGTGAAGGCGTCAAAGGGCTTCCCACTGCATAGCTCTTCCACCACCGGGGACTCAGGGATGTCTTGATCAGAGGTCTCAGGCCCCAGGGTCCCCTGTGTAGGGTTCAGAAAAGGTTCCTCGAAGGTCTCCTGGTCAGGAGACACTTCAGTATGGGCCTGCAGGTCGGGACCCTGGCTGGTGCTCTCCGGCTGTGGGAGGACACTGCTGTTGTCTATGGTCTCCTCAAAGTGGTTGTAGACCCCGTACTCATCTTCTGGCAGAGTGAATACATCCCCACGCGTCACTGTGGGCACAGTGGGTGGTGGTGAGTCTCCAGCTGCAGAGGGGACCCCGGGCCCATCCAGCCCCTCCGGACGCACCTTGGGGTTTGCACTCAGCCACGTAGTCCTCACAGCAGCTCTGGTAGTATGAGCAGAGCTCGTCACACTGGCACTTCCTGTCAGCGTTGAAGCCCTCTGTGCAGCGGCCCTTGCACGACTCTGTGGGGGAGGAGATAGAGGGGATATCAGTTGGCACGGCCAAGCCCAGACCGCCCTCGCCCACCCTTCGTTGACCCAAACGACCACCAACACCCTCTTGCACCTTGGTCAGCCAGAACAACCCATGCCAGCAGGGCAAGTATCAGTAGGGGCCTTGGGGATGCCATGGCAGGGCCTCCAGCCTCTAGCCTGGCTGGCGAACCGGGCTCTGGGCTCCCTGCAATGTCCACTGTGATGCGGGAGAGCGGGGGACAGGGAGGGAAGGAGCCAGAGGAGAGGAGCTGCCTTCTCTGCTGCTCTATTTGCTCAATCTCTGGCCCAGCCCCCAGTGCCCCAGACCCCAGTGGCTGCAAAGGTCACATTCCTGGAACTCTGGACCCGAGAGAACAGTGAATAGGATCCTTGCCAAGCTCGGTGTCATGTCAGAAGGGGACTAGCACCATGGGTCTGAAGGTCAGAAAGAAGGCCCACTGTGCCACTCAGAGGCTGCGTGACCTTGGGCAAACTGTTTTGCCTGCCTTGGTATTCTTTTTGGTAAAGTGAGACTGTTAATACTTGCCTCATGATGTGTTGGGGGTTACATGAGCTAAAGCAGACAAAATGCCTCATGCCTGGAGTAGCGCCAACTTCATTCTCCATAAATGGTTGTTTATCTGCGATCTGTTTGAACAGGCACATCCCTGGCTGAGTGTGTCACCCACCCGTTGTGTATTTAGGGCAGTGAAAGGGGGGTTGAAGGAATGCTGGTAAGCACCCTGGGGGGAATTTTTTAAAACTCTGTTTAAAAAAACAATAACAGAGTTTCGTGTTTAGGTTCACCTCTTGGGTGCATTGATTTCCCCAAGCTGGTCTTCACAGCACAGCAAATTGGGTGAATATTAACCATTTGGACGGGATTTGATTCCTCGGTCTCCTGCTCATTCACTGCTCCCCGTCTCCACCTTCAGTCTCCCCATCCGCAAAGAATAGCCTAGTTCTTGGCACTTTTAGACTCTCTTGAGAAGTAGCATCCCTCTTTCCAGAAAACGCCCCTGGCACAGAACGCCTGATTTTGTGCCAAGGGTTGGGGTCCACAGGCTTCCTGAAACCCTCCCACTACCTGGAAGAAATGATTCTGAGTTTCCAACTGAATTTTTCTCTTCCGTAACCAGAGAGGTGGGTGACTTGGGGGAATCTCTTTTCTATGAGCTTCAGTCGGTTCAGCTGTTAAATGGGAACACTAATCTCGACCCCCTAAGGCATGTTGCAAGGCTTGAGAAACGGGCCCAAAGGGTCTCGAGAGTTGTACCGAATCGTTATTATGGTTGATTTGATCACAGTTAGGGCAGGGCGCACGCTCCACGGTGTTGCCTTCTCGTTGCAGTGTCGGGGGCACGGGGTCGGCGGGGGGGGGGGGGGTGCGTTGTGGGATAGTGAGGCTGTCCTATCGCTCTGCACCCTCTTCACCTAGTCGCCTCGCCCACCCCTCCGCAGGGCGTGGGCGTGGCTGGGGAAGCTCGGGTGCGAGGCTACGCAGGCGGCAAGGGAGGAGTCCCACGTGACCGAGGGGCGGAGTGTCAGCTCCCTTGCTGCGGCTTGTCCGAGGCGGGGCTGCTGCAGAGCATCTTCTGGCTGGAGCCGCGCTTTGTTCTTGTTGCTGCCTCCCAGGCCTGCTGACGTCTGGGTCCATCCCTCGCTCCCCTCTGGCTCCTCCTTCCCACCCTCTACATCTGAGCCTGCATCCTTTTACCCAAAAGCTCCTTTCCAGATCCCGCCCTCGCCCCTCCCCCAAACTTCTGGCCAGCGCCCCTGCCTGGTACCCTTTTATCCATCCCTCTCTCCTGCACCTTCTACCTGGTCCCCATCTCCTGTCCTCCTCTTCCCAAGTTCCGGGGCGCTCCGCCCGGCCCCGCCCCTCCGGACCGGGGATGTACCCCGCAGCCCCGCGCCCATGGTCCTGACGCTGCTCCTCTCCGCTTATAAGCTGTGCCGCTTCTTCACCATGTCGGGCCCAAGGCCAGGCTCTGAGCGTCTAGCGGTGCCGGGGCCAGACGGGGGCGGCGGTGCGGGCCCATGGTGGACCGCGGGCGGCCGCGGGCCCCGCGAGGTGTCGCCCGGGGCGGGCGCCGAGGTGCAGGGCGCCCTGGAGCGCGCGCTGCCCGAGCTGCAGCAGGCGCTGTCTGAGCTGAAGCAGGCGGGGGGCGCGCGGGCCGTGGGCGCCGGCCTGGCCGAGGTCTTCCAACTAGTGGAGGAGGCCTGGCTGCTGCCGGCCGTGGGCCGAGAAGTAGCCCAGGGTCTGTGCGACGCCATCCGCCTGGACGGCGGCCTCGACCTGCTGCTGCGACTGCTGCAGGCGCCGGAGCTGGAGACGCGCGTGCAGGCCGCCCGCCTGCTGGAGCAGATCCTGGTGGCTGAGAACCGGTAGGGTGCTCACGGGCTGAGGGGAGAGCGCGGGGTGCCGTGGGGCAGCAAGTGTGGTCGACAGCCCGGGTCTCTCGTGCCACTCTCTGTGCCTTTTCCTCCCTCACCTCACCAAATCCCTGTACTACACCCCCTCTGGGGACCAGCGTGTCCATTTCACAAATGAGGCAAATGAGACTTCGGAAAGTTTAATGATTTGCCACAACAGGTAAACTAATAGTGCAGCCAGGATTCACTCCCCAGACTGGTGACGTGCGGAATGAGACAGGGAGAGGAAGAATAGAGTAGTTGGACAGGAATCTGTTCCTGGTTCAGCATGGAGCTGCCAGTGCCCTCTAAACCCCACAGACCTCCTCCCCGCAGGCCCAGATGCCCTTCTTTGCTACCTTCACTCTGCCACTGAGAAAGGAAGAGAAAACAGTGCTCAGGAAATGGGGTAGGAGGAGGAGAAATGATTGCTGAAATGAGTGCTTGACCTAAGGGTTACTCGCCCCCTTCGTGCCACCCCCAATCCACCACCTGCTTCCTCCCTCTTCATTTTGGCCCATGTAACAGGCCAGACATGATCTCATTCTGCAGCTGCTAATGGGGAACAGAAGGTTTTCTACTGGGATGAATGGGCGAGAGAAGAGGAAACAGGTGCAGAGCTAGGCAGGGGCTAGAGTATGTGTTCTCTGCCCCCCCCCCCCATAGTGCTAAGATCCAGTAGGTGGGGTCCCACTGAGGCCTGGCTGCGACTCTCTTGTCTGCCTCTTGGGATCTCCCCCGGACTATGAGGACCCTCGCACTCATTTTCTCTCTCATCTGATGTCAGAGCAGACCAAACTGTCACGCAGCAGTCTCATGCTGAATTCTCAGGCCTCTCAGGTGTAGAAGGGTCTTGCAAGGGTCACTTTGAATTCATGCAGCTGTCACAAGTGTGAGGCCATGGGTTAGAGGTGCTTTCCTTGCCATTTTCAAAAATGAAAAATAACTTTGTGGATGGTGGAAATAGTACAGTCCACGAATGAAGCAAGTTAAGCTGGGAGAGCAAGTTAGGGTTCCGCTTGCTCAGAAAGTCATTGATTTCCCATCTAACATCAGTGAAATTTGGAGGGCTAGCAAACGGAGTGGGTGCTCACTGGATGTGGTGCACACAGGTTGGCGGGTGTACCCTGTAGGTCTGATATGTGAGATGTGGCAGCTATAATGAGAACTCTTGGGGAGTGGAGTGGGTGCAGCCAACACCCGAGGAAGAGGAGGGCTGCAAGATGCAAATTGCACTGGCGTTTTTAAAGGTTGAAACTAACAACACTCCTCTGGTTTAGAATTACTAACTCCTGGTCTCAGGAAACAACGTGGTGGTGCTGACAGCCCTTCAGGACCAAGGACAGCGTCTAGCACGTCCTGTCACCCTCGAAGTTTTGAGAGATGATACACTGAGAATTTGAATTTATGAAATCTTGCCCTTCCTTCATCAACCAACCTCCTCTTAGAGAAAGTTCCTCAATCAATGCACACACTCCTTTTCCCATTCCCTTCTTCCCATAGTGCTGCCACACCCACTGCCTGGGAGCCTCTATCACAGTGTCCCTCACTCCCAAATGCCAAGAAAAGCCCAACAGCGGAGGAACTTTTGAACTTAGTCCCATGACACCCAGTGAGGGTGTGACTGCTAGCCTTTGCAATTTACAGTGTAGCCCCCTCAGGGGACCATAATTAGGTTAAATGGCTTAACTCAGGTTAAATGGCTTTCCCAGAAATACACAGTAAATAAGGGAGGAGACATGTCTTAAAAAAAAAAAAAATCAGGAGTGCCTGAGTGGCTGTCATTTAAACCTCTGACTCTTTTTTTTTTTTTAATTTTTTTTTCAACGTTTATTTATTTTTGGGACAGAGAGAGACAGAGCATGAACGGGGGAGGGGCAGAGAGAGAGGGAGACACAGAATCGGAAACAGGCTCCAGGCTCTGAGCCATCAGCCCAGAGCCCGACGCGGGGCTCGAACTCCCGGACCGCGAGATCGTGACCTGGCTGAAGTCGGACGCTTAACCGACTGTGCCACCCAGGCGCCCCTAAACCTCTGACTCTTGATCTCAGCTCAGGTCATGATCTCACGGTTTGTGAGTTCGAGCCCCGCACGTGGCTCTGCATTGACAGGGGGAACCTGCTTGGGTTCTCTCTCTCTCTCTCTCTCTCTCTTTCTTTCTTTTTCTCTCTCTCTGCCCCTCCCAGCTTGCACTCTCTCTCTCTCTCTCTCAAAATAAATAAATAAACTAAAAAAAAAAAAACCCACAAAACCCAGAAAGCTATTGCATATAAATTCAAAAAGTGCAAAGATACAAAAAGATACACACTTTCTACCCAGACCCCCTCCCTAGAGACAAACCAGGAAGCAAAACAAGTTTCTTGCACAGTATGTCCTTCCAGAGAAATTCTGTGCATTTACAAGGATCTACACACATATGTATATTATATATACCTGCTTGTATGTGTGTCTGTGTATGTGTACAATTTCCGCCCTCCTTTGGAGCTGGGATTTGAACCACAGCCTCTGGGGCTGCAGAAGCTGGGATCTGAGTCAATAGTTCTCACAACAAGCACACAGTTCAAGTTCTCTGAGGGTGTCAAGTGCATAGGGAAAGGGGAGGGCTGGGAATTAAGAGACTCAGAATGAAGTCCTCTCTCTGGATTGATGTTCCTGAGCAAGACTTTCTCTTCAGTGGTTCTCAGGAAATGAAGATGTTGGATCAGATGACTGCTTAGACACACTCTGGTCCTGATATTCTCAGAGTTTATGTAGTCAGATTGTTCTGGAAGCACAAAGTAGAGATCAAGGATCATGACCTCTGATCATCCTCTGAGCAAAGTTGTGTTGGCCTTATGCCATGTTAGGGGTTCAGCTGGGACCTGCAATGGACACAAAGTCACAAGCACTGTGGTCATTGTGGTGCTCATGGGGCAAGGACTCCATGGCTGGAAACTTCGGGGGTCATGTCACTTGTGGAGGACATCATTTGTGGAGGTCAGGAAAACAGAAAACTCTCACCTCTGCCTGGAGTGTGGCAACTCTCCTGCCTGCCCTGCTGGCATCCAGGCTCCCTCCCTGGGATCCTTCCTCCCTATAGCAGCCAGAGTGAGTTTCCTATGCAACTATGCAACCCAAGCAAGAGCAGACCACTCCCCTTCCTGAAGCCTTTCCGTGGCTCCCCATTTTTGATCAAGATGTGCACTTCACAAATGCCTCTAGATGCTTCAGAAGGCCCCCACCACTCTCCCTACTCCCTCCCACCTTGAAACTTCCACCTCAGCCACTAGAAATGGCTTCACTTCAGTGTGGCTGCAGTGGGGACAGGTCCCCAAGTGCACCAGTTCTCAGATACCTCCTAGCCTTTGTATACATACGTGCCTAGAATACAGTCTCCACAATCTTCCCTTCTCTTCATTAATGTCCCACTACCTACCTTCCTTCCTTCCTTCCTTCCTTCCTTCCTTCCTTTACTTTTCCTTTCCCTTTCTTTCTTTCTTTCTTTCTTTCTTTCTTTCTTTCTTTCTTTCTTTCTTTCTTTCCTAGATTTTATTTTTAAGTAATCTCTGCTCCCAACGTGGGATTCAAACTCACAACCCCGAGATCAAGAGTCTCATGCGCCACCGACTGAGCCAGCTAGGTACCCCTGTCCCACCATTTTTCTGATTTAATGCCATAGGCACCCATTCAGTATATTTAATGCATATCTTTCTATCCTTATCCTGGTAAAATCTTTATTTTCTTCTTTGGTGTTCACGTATTTTTAGTTTACCCAAATAGTGCTGTGTTACAAAGCACATTTCATTTCTTACTTTCACCCACTCATTAATATGTTTTTAATATTGTTGTTTTATCATCTGTTCAGTCACTTGTAACTGCTCCATAGTCCTCCAGAGTGGTCACCTGCCCGTGTTACCTCTCCACTCTCCAAGGCTTGACACCAGCCTGCTGCCATCTTCCCCCACCAAAAACAATCCTGCAGTGAACCTTTTCCACAGACTTTTGTGGACTGTGATAATTTCTTTGGCTGTAAGCTCAAGAGCTCCAATTCCTGGCTTGTAGGATGTATATCTCCTTAATTTCACCATGCATCCCAGCCTGTTTTCCAAGTTGACTGCCCTAGTGTGCACCTCCACCCAGAGAGCGTCAGCATGTTCATGGCCCCACACCTCATCAACCTTCTGTGTTACCCAGCTTTGCCTTTTGCCTATCCAATAGGTGTAAAGTGATAGGTGATTTTTATTTATTTGTTTGTTTGTTTATATTTTAGAGAGAGGGAAAGTGTGCTCATGTGCATTGGGGAGAGGGAGAGAGCAAGAGAATCCCAAGGAGGCTCAGTGCAGAGCTCCACAGGGCTCAATCCCACAACCCTGGGATCAGGACCTGAGCTGAAATCAAGAGTCAGACGCTCAATCGAGTGAGCCACTCCAGCGCCCCCATGTGATAGCTGATTTAATTTTCACTTCTCTGATTACTAAGGATTACAAATTATTTTATTTGTTAACACTTTGGATTTTCTCTTTTATAAATTGCCATTTATATCCTTTGCCATTCCCTATTGAATTTGCTGCCTTTTTCTTGTTGATGTGAATATTTATATATTCTATATATGAATCCTTGCTGATTTTGTTTTCTTCCTTGTCAGTTATAAACATTGCAGATCTCTCTGGCCTTCTTTCTATTCCTCAAACATGCCAAATTCCCCAGCCCTCAGGGCTTTTGTCCTCGCTGCTCGCTCTGCCTGTCATGCTCTTTTCCCAGACACTTTCAGGCAGGAGTCTCCAGATACTGAACTCTCTGATGTCACCTCCTCAGACATATCCCTCCACCCATGCACTATCCATTACATCACCCGGTTTTGCTAGCATTACGGCCACATCAGTATCAACCTGTTCATTCATTGTTCACCTGCTTATTGTTTGTCTCCATATTAGCTGTGTGTAAGTTCTAAGCACTGTTAATTAGCCTCTAGCGCAGCCTGGCACACAGTAGCTCCTCAATAAACATCAGTTGAGTGAATGAATAAATACCCCCCAGTCACACTGCATGGAGTGAAGAGAAAGGTTTGAGGGCAAGGCTAAGAGTGCTGTACTTCAAGTGATACTTCAACTGATGACAAGTTAACGTCTAGTGAGTCTTCCGTATGTGCCAGGCACTGTGCAGAGCACTTTACGTGGATTATCACATTCGTTCTCATAATGACCCTATGGGGTAGGTATTCCTTTTATTTATGAGATGAGGAACAGAGGTAGAAAGATAAAGGAAGGCACTCAAGGCCCCACAACTTTCTAGAAGAAACCAGGACCCAGGGAATCTTCTCCAGAGTTAGGGTCCTTAACGGCTACATGCACTGCAGGGGAGGAGGCAGTGGTAAGGGAGGAGATGGGGCGGCCAGGATGGAGCATCCTTATAATCCGAGAAATCTGCTCCTCCCCAGACAGGAGATGAAAGGCAGAGGCAGGGAGGATAATGCTCTCCCTCATGTCCTATATGACACTAGTGAGGCCAGAGAGGTTAAGTGACCAGACCGTGGCCCCCAGGGGACAAGCCACCCCCCTCCCCGAGACCGCCGCCACTCCACCGTCCCAGTGCCACTTTTTCTCGGCAGGGACCGCGTGGCGCGCATCGGGTTGGGCGTGATCCTGAATTTGGCAAAAGAGCGTGAGCCGGTGGAGCTGGCGCGGAGCGTGGCAGGCATCTTGGAGCACATGTTCAAGCACTCGGAAGAGACGTGCCAGCGGCTGGTGGCGGCCGGTGGCCTGGACGCGGTGCTGTACTGGTGCCGCCGCACGGACCCGGCGCTGCTCCGCCACTGCGCGCTGGCGCTGGGCAACTGCGCGCTGCACGGGGGCCAGGCGGCGCAGAGGCGCATGGTGGAGAAGCGCGCTGCAGAGTGGCTCTTCCCGCTCGCCTTCTCCAAAGAGGACGAGCTGCTGCGGCTGCACGCCTGCCTCGCGGTGGCGGTGCTGGCAACCAACAAGGAGGTGGAGCGGGAGGTGGAGCGCTCCGGCACCCTGGCGCTCGTGGAGCCGCTCGTGGCCTCGCTAGACCCCGGTCGCTTCGCCCGCTGCCTGGTGGATGCCAGTGACACGAGCCAGGGACGCGGGCCCGACGACCTGCAGCGCCTCGTGCCGCTGCTGGATTCGTCGCGCTTGGAGGCCCAGTGCATCGGGGCTTTCTACCTCTGTGCTGAAGCGGCCATCAAGAGCCTGCAGGGCAAGACTAAGGTGGGTGTGGGGTGAGGGGGAGGACCGGGGTTAGAGAGAGTCTGGACCAGCTTCCCAGAGGGAGTGACAGGGACTTGAAGTACATGTTAAGAGTTAGGTAAAGCAAGGAGAAGGATGAGAGACCAGTCATTCTGGCCTTGAAGGCAAAAGCAAGGATTTTCAGCAGGAAACATGCATTTCACACAGATTATCCTGGCTGCAATTGTAGAGATGGAATTGGCAAGGGTGAGGTCAGAGGCAAGGGAGCCGGATAGGAGGCCATGATGGGGACAGTTGGGAAGGTGGGCTGGGGTGTGACAGCAGAGGCAGAGCAAAGCAGACAGATCTCAGAGGGGCTGAAGAGATAGAATTAGGACTTGGGGCGGGGGGGGGGGGAGCGGTGAAGAAGAGGGAAGAGCTGAGGATGACTCCTGGCTTTGGACACAGACAGCTGGGTGCCTGGTGGCACCTGGTACTGAATTAAGGGTAACTGGAGAGAGGTTGGGGGGGGGGGGGAAGAAAGTGAGTTCACTGGGACAGGTTGGGCTTGGAGTGCATGAACGATGACCAGCTGGGGTACCTCAGTGGGCCATTTTGTCACATGGGTGTGGAGTGCAGGAAGGAGAGGGAATGCAGAGACAGGGGCTTGGCGGGGCAGAACATCAGTGCGTTGGCCAGATAGCTCCCACCTGTGTCCCAAGAGCTCCCTATGCCTAGGGCCTGATCTGAAGCTTTTGCCCTCTGCTTTAACTTGCTGTGTGACCTTGGCTAGCTGGCTTCCCCTTTCTGGGCCTCTCTATGCTTCTTTTTTATCCTGGAAAACTGAGGAAGCGAACCACGGCAGCAGTTTCTTTCCTGCATGTGAAGCTCCTAATAGCTAAATTATCAGAAGTTTGTGTTTTTGTTTTTTAAATATTGGAGAATCAAAATTATCCCTACAACACCCCTCTCCTCCTTTGCATTCCTCTGGGGGGTTGGAGTTGGTGACAGCTGGTGTAAGGGAGTTGTGGGCACAGGGTGGGCCATCCTGTCTGTACCACAGCTGTCATCTGGGCTGCTCAGAGGAGAGTGTCTCAGATCATTGTCACCTATTGTGTGTGTCCCCACAGATTAAAAAGAGACTGTTGTGTTGGGGGGTTCTTGGAGGCCTCTTCCAGGGTCTGGGGTTCTAGAAGCTTCTGATTTTCCCCTCTATGCCCCAGAGGTGGGCCATGGGAGGACTGGCTTTATAAATCAGGTCATTCTGCTTTGGGAGAAGGGACTTGAAGGGAAGTAGGGAGTGAGGCCCCAAGGATTGGGTCTGGGCAGCAGGCATGACCACCAGCTATGGCACCCCCTTTCCAACAAGGCCAAGTGAATGCAGTTCAGTAAAGAGATCGTCAGCCACCACTCTGTACCCTGCAATGTGCCAGGTACAGGACTCCAAAGGTGACTAAAACATGACGTCAGCTTATCATCCAGTGGAAGGTGCATTATCTATTAACAACAGTGGCATGTAGAGTACAAGGTCTAATTGGAGGTATGGGCCAAACTGTGGGTAAATCAAAGTAGGCTGCATGGAGGGGGTGCTAATCAATTTGAATTCCGATGGATGACTAGGATTCCCACAAGCAGGCCGGAAGAACTAAGGGTCTGGGAAAGCCATGACTGAGCCCAGAGATTGGAGAGCCTTAGTGGGTGGGTGTCAGCCAAGTGTGGGATTGTGAAAGGGCAGTTGAGCTGAGAATGGTGGGCAGGGGCTACACTGTGCCAGGCCCGGCCTCCACACTGACAGCTCAGACTTCATCCCAGGGAGATGGAAGCTGTTAGAGAGGAGACATGAGGTCAAGAGTTGAGAGAGCTTCAGGAGGCAGAATCCACAGAACTAGGTGATATATTGGATGCAGGCAGGGCTAGGGTAGATGATGGGAGTTTCAGCGCTGAGAAGAGGGGAAGGGAGGGACTGGGCACGTTTGGGGATGGCTGGCGAGCTGGTGGACCCAAGACACCCTCTCCCCATCCCTCCCTAGGTATTCAGCGACATCGGAGCCATCCAGAGCCTGAAACGCCTGGTTTCCTATTCCACCAACGGCACCACGTCGGCGCTGGCCAAGCGTGCGCTACGTCTGCTGGGCGAGGAGGTGCCGCGGCCCATTCTGCCCTGCGTGGCCAGCTGGAAGGAGGCCGAGGTCCAGACGTGGTTGCAGCAGATCGGCTTCTCCCACTACTGCGAGAGCTTCCGGGTAGAGCGGCGCATCCCAAAGGCGCGCGGCCGCTAGGGGCGCCCTGCACAGAGGCCACCGGTCCCCTTTTCCGCCTGCATGCCCGCGGCGCCAGGGGGCCATATTGGGGATGGGAGTCTGTACTCAGCCACTTTCGGGGTCACTCGGCTCCGAGTCCCATCCGCCTCACCCATCGCCTTCTACAGTTCCCTTTCCTTGCATGTTATGCTTGGGGTCCAAGGGCTGAGGAGGAGAGCCCTTCCTTACATCTGACCCCTCCCTCAGGAGCAGCAGGTGGATGGTGACCTGCTTCTGCGACTCACGGAGGAAGAGCTCCAGACCGACCTGGGCATGAAATCGGGCATCACCCGCAAAAGGTACGGAGCCTCCTGCCTGCCAGCCGTCGCCCTCCGCCACTAGCCAGTCCCAGGTTAGGACCTCAGCGTCCTCTTCTCCCCCGGGGTGCAGATTCTTTAGGGAGCTCACGGAGCTCAAGACCTTCGCCAACTACGCTACGTGCGACCGCAGCAACCTGGCCGACTGGCTGGGCAGCCTGGACCCGCGCTTCCGCCAGTACACGTACGGCCTGGTCAGCTGCGGCCTGGACCGCTCCCTGCTGCACCGCGTGTCTGAGCAACAGCTCCTGGAGGACTGCGGCATCAGCCTGGGCGTGCACCGCGCCCGCATCCTCACGGCCGCCAGAGGTCAGCCTGCCCACCCGGGCCCCTACCCCTGCCTAGCCCAGCCCTGCAGGGCGAGGGGAGACACACGGTAGATGGTCTGAACACATCCCCGGTGCCAGACTGGATTCCGAGGATGCAAAGACCAATATGCTGCACTTTGCCCTCAAGAAGTTCCCAGTCTGAGCTGAGTCGGGGGGGGGTGGGGGGGGGGGGTGGAAGTAAGTCAGGTGTATAAGCAGGTCGGTGACCACAGTAGGAAGCATGTCCGGGATTCCAGTTGGGGGCTGCGAGGAAGCGCTGGCTGTCCACCCAGGTCTGGGCATTTAGAGGATGTCTGACCAGGTCTTGAAGGATGTATTGGGGAGGGGGGTGCAGCAGAAAGAGCAGCTCAGGAGGAGGGAGCAGATATGCAAATGTGGAGGTAAGACAAGAAGGAGGGGGTCACATGGGGAGGGAGGCTTATGCCACTAGCCAGCAGCCTGCAGAGGATGGGTTCTGGAGGTGCTCTGGGGAGGTCATGAGGGCAGAATGGATTCTAGGGCTCTAGCAACCCTTTTCACTTACTACTTTGATTTGCTAATTTACTATTTAGCTGATATTTATCGTCAATTGTTGTATGTACTAGGTTTTAAACAGGTATTATCTCATTAATCTCTACATCCATTCTGCGCAGTGGGTGTTAATTTTTTAAATCAACTTAAAAAAAATTGGAAGTAATAAAAGAGGTATAACTTAAAAGTGTCCAATTTCAGGGCTCCTGGGTGGCTCAGTAGGTTGAGCATCCAACTCTTTATCTTAGCTCAGGTCTTGATCTCAGGGTCATTGAGTTCAAGCCTGGCATTGGGTCCCACACTGGGAGTGGAGCTTCCTGAAAAAAAAAAAAAGAAAAGAAAAGAAAAAATAGTGTCCAATTTGAAGAGTTTTGAAAAATGCTTATATGTGTAACTACCATCGTAATCCAAGATGAACATGGTCCTTGAGGGTGTTAACTGAAAAGATGATGAAACTAAAGTTTTAAAGATTTTAAATACATTTCCCAACGTTATCCCTTGGGAAATCCCAAATACATATCTCAAAGCCCTTAAAATAACAGAACTGGGATTTGAGCCTCTGTCTTTCTGCTTCATAAACAGACAAATGCTGTCTGTGAGTGTTCGGGCCGAATATTACATGAAGATGGATTCTTTGCATTCAGCAAATTTAACTAAAGCAGATCAAGCCTTTATTATTTTTACACCGCAGCGTCCAATAAAACCCTAAGATTTCGTTTTTTGAAAACAGGGAAGTCCTACGGCAAAGATAGCTTACACGTTTTTTAAAAAGAGCCGTGCACGTTTTTTTAAGTGGGCGCAATGACACACTCAGACTTAGATTTTAGAAAAATCCCTCTGGTTGCTGTACAAACAGATTAGACCGAGTAAGTGTGGATTTGGGGAGACCACCGAGAAGGCGGAGTTGGGAGCCTGGACATCCGGGGGGCCCTGGGAAGTAGGAAGGATACAGAGCTCGGAGTCAGGGGTTGTGAAGACTGACTTGTCTGTTCTGTTCACTGCAGTAGCCCAAGCACAAGGGATAGTGCCAGGCATACAGTAAATGCTTAGCAAATACTTGTTGAATGAATGAGTGAGAGGTAGGGGTTCAGGCCAATACCCAGGTGCTGGCTGTGGTGGGAACTAGGAAGGGAGGGTCCCGGGGAGGACTTGGGACGTATTGGGTTTGCCGTGTGTGGGGGCAGCTGGCCGTGTAGGTCTGAAGCTCCGGAGAGAGGGCAGGGCTGGAGGTGCAAATCCACGTCCCTAAAACACAACGCCCGCCTCCTGAGACGCGCTCACTAAGAGTTAGCAGCCCTCCTTCCCGTAGGCCCATCTCGCTATCTCAGTGACCCTTTTTTGAAGCAAGCCACCCTGCCTGGGCTGGGCGGGGTTGGGCCGGGCTGAGAAGGCGGGTGTGCAGGGGATGATGTACCTCATGGTGAACCAAGCTGTCTCTTGTCTGCTTCAGAAATGCTACACTCCCCGCTGCCCTGCACTGGCTGCAAGCCCAGTGGGGACATCCCAGATGTCTTCATCAGCTACCGCCGGAACTCAGGCTCCCAGCTGGCCAGGTGAGAAGGGGTGGGCAGGCGGGCAGGCTGGGGCCTCGGGGCAAGGCCAAGGCAGTGACACGGGACCTCTTTACAGCCTCCTGAAGGTGCACCTGCAGCTGCACGGCTTCAGTGTCTTCATTGATGTGGAGAAGCTGGAAGCAGGCAAGTTCGAGGACAAGCTCATCCAGAGTGTCATAGGTGCCCGCAACTTCGTGCTGGTGCTGTCAGCTGGGGCACTGGACAAGTGCATGCAGGACCACGACTGCAAGGACTGGGTGCACAAGGTAGGCGCTGGCCTCTGTGGTCCCAGCCCTGGCCTGTGTCCAGGGCACAAGGTCCTCCTCCCGTTCCTCCTCCCCTGCGTCCATCAGCAACCTCCATGGCCCAGCCGGAAGTCAGGAGCCACAGCTCTGACTGTAATTGGTCGTTAGCAAGTCACTCAGGCTCTCTGAGTCTCAGTTTCCTCATTTAGAAAACGGGGATAACTTCTCTGTGTCCTTCGCCTTGTAGGATTGTTGTGGGAAGGATGAAAATGCTTTGAAAAATAACCTCTGTGAGGGGAGAGGGGCCAGAGGGCCTAGTGCCAGACGCAGCGGAATCATGAAGAGCACAAAGCTGAGTTTGAATGCTGGCTCTGGCCTTGGACAAGTTACTTAATCCCAGTGAGCTTCGTGTTTGTTACTGGAAAGTGGGATAAGTGTAGTCTCTAACTCCCTAGGATGTTGTTATAAAAATTAAAAGAGCTAAAATGTGTGAAGTGCTCAGCAGAATGCCTAGCTCTATAGTAATTGCTTTATAATGGTAGCAATTATTATTGCAATTATTATGAGTACTACCACTGTTTAATTAATACCGTTGTATTTTCAGTGCCTGACACATGGTAGAAACTTATTAAATACTTGTAGAATGGAGGGATGGATCCATATCACATCTGCAGGTTATTAATAATTAATCGGTGAGTAGGAACTGGGGGCCTGGGCTGAGAGATAAAGCAGTCATCTGAGATGGAGCCCTTGTCCTAAAACAGCTAAGAAGACAAAAATATGCCCAGAACGACCAGATCATATGTAGGATGGTATCAGTGCTAAGTTAGGTAGGTGAATCTCCTACTGGCCATAGGAGTATGGAGAAGGGAGAAAACATTAAGGGCCAGAGTAACCAGGGAAGGCTTCATGGAGGAGGCAGAATTTGAGAAGAGTCTTAAGAATTTAGGTGAGTGGGAGAGAAGGCATCCCAGGCAGGAGAACTGCGTGAGCAAAAGAACAAAAGTGGGGGTGAGGAAGGTGCATCACTGGTAACTGCTTACAGATGAAGAAACGGAGACTCAGAGAGGTACAGTATTTTTTCCCATGACCACACTGGTGTTGAAATCAGAAAAGCTGGGCTCTGAACTCCATCTGTCCGACTCCAAAGCCCACGCTCTTTCCCAGGACCTGACTGCGTTCCATGGCACAGATCTGAGGGGGTGTGAGGGGAGGTGGTGGGATAGGGCTGGGTTCAGCCGGCACCAGAAATGATTGTCTGCATCTCTTCCCAACTCCACGTTCAGTGACGTCGTGTTGGTAGCTCGAAATCAGCCACGGTGGGAGCATTGACACTAAGGAAGTTGATAAACACTACGAATCAGGGTTTTATTTGGTTGATTGTCCCCCCCCACCCCACCCCCCGCCTCCCAGAGAGCTCATTGTTAAACATTGACCAGTACACCACTGGCTGGATAAGAACTACAGAACCAGTTTGCAGAGTACCTAAAGGCCAGGAGAAGACCCATGTTTAAAGCACAGGGAAGAGGGATCCCCTGAGGGCAGTGACGCCAGGCCAGGGGTTGTTGGGAGAAGGCTCTGACACCAGAGTGCATCCAGACTGACAGTGGGGAAGAGGGTCAGGCCCCAGAAGCCATGTCTTAGGGGCTGAGTATTGGGCTTGGTTTGGTGTTGGGCCAAAGAGACGCCTGGAGGATCATGGTTGATGGCCCGGCTTAGGTGGCAGGTGGCCTGCTCCATGGGAGTTCAGACCTTGCCGTGTTTACTCCATATCCCCGATGCCCACAACCACGCAAGCTGCAAAGTAGGCTCTTGAGTTTATGGAGTGATTGAATCAAAGATTACACAGGTGGAGCTGAGATTACTGGGAAAAGCAGACATGTCCACCAGGTTTACCAGGTCAACTCTAATCAAGTTTTCGTTCTGAACCTGCTGGGTGACCTTGAACAAGCCATTATTCCTCTCTTGGCCAGACTCTGAATCTGTGCCATGAGCAGTGTGCTGTCTTCAGTTGTGTGTAATTTTGGATAAAACAAATGTCTAAAGGCTCCCAAATAAATTTCTTCAGGGTCTGAATTCATACAGGTCCTCAGCAGAGAGGCAGAGGGCTTGGTTGAAAGAGCCCTGGACTTGGAATTTGAAGGCTTGATTCAGAGACCTGGCCCCTCCTGGTCTGGGCATTTGTGTGACTTGGGAGCAAGTCCCTTCCCTTCTCTGGGCTTCCCGCTTCTCATTCATAAAATGGAGAGGTTCCCCCAAAGCCAACCAAGGTGGAAGCTCCTCAGGTTCTTTCCCCAGGAAGGCTCTGCTCCACAAGGGTACTGGACATCCAGCCTTGTCCCAGCAGATTGTAAGGAGGGAGGAGGCAGGCGGGGTGGCGGAAGCCTTTGCACTGGACCAGTCCCAAAGGCTCCATCAGCCTTCCTTGGTTGTTGTTAGTGCTTGATTGCCTCTGGTTTTAAAATTTCTTTCCCTGAAGCCACATTTAGTGAGTAATCAATATGGAAAACCACAAGTGAACTGCACTCAAAAAAGGCCAATCCCTGAGGTTCTCCCTTGAAAGGAGAAAAACATTCAATAAGCACTTACCAGAGCACCCATTAATAGTAAGTAATATCCTCAGAACAACCTTGTGAAGTAGGTTTATTATTCTCCTTTACAGAGGAGGAAATAATAACACCTATTATTTATTAAGCACCCACTGCATGCTGGGCACTGTTCTAACCACTTGTCGTGGGACATTGCAGGTATCCCCAACCATCCCACCAGACAGGGACTGTCATGAACCCTATTTTGAACCTTATTTTATATATGAGAAAACAGAGGCTTTGAGAGCCTGTTGTTTGCCTCAGGCCACAAAGCCTGTGTCAGAGATTCGATGTGAACCCCCATCTGATGATTCCAGAGTTCAGTCCCCAACTGCTATGCTATGTTATTTATTTTTCTTCCTTCCTTCCTCTTCCTTCCTTTTTTCTTTCTTTCTTTCTTCCTTTCTTTCCCTTCCTTACTTCCTTCATTCTAACCATTCAGTCTGCCTGCCTGCCTTCCTTCTTTCTTTCTTCTCTTTCTCTTTCTTTCTCTCTTTTGCTTGCTTGTTTTCTCTTTCTTTCTTTCTTTCTTTCCTTCCTTCCTTCCTTCCCTCCTTCCTTCCTTCCTGCCTTCCCTCCTTCCTTCCTTCCAACCATCCAGCCAGTATTTGGCAAGGGCTGACTATGGGCGAGGCTTTGTGAAAGATGCTGAGATGTAAGATGGGTAAAAACCAGACATGTGGGGAAGACAGGTATTAAGCAAATCACTCATTAACTAATTTAAGTTTGCAACTGTAGCATATGCTGAAGGGCCTATTACAAGAGCCTACAATAGGGAGAACTGGCCTAGTCAGAGAAGTGAGGGAAAACTTCCCTGGGAAAGTATGGATTGAGCTCAGATCAGAAAAATGAGTAGGCATTAGTTAGGGGAAGGGGCAGGGAAGAGCATTCCAGACTGAGGAAACAGCATGTGCAAAGGCCCTGTGCAGGGAGGGAGGATGGCAAATCTAAGGGGCTACAAGATCTGTGTGGCTGGGAGAACAGTACAGGGGTAGAGTCTGAGAAGTGAGCTGTGGTCAACCACACAGGGCCTTCAGACCACATTAAGGAGTTTGAATTTTATTCTAAGAGCCATGTAAAATCCTGAAGAGTTTTAAGCAGGGGATGACATGATCAGATTTGCATTTTGCAAACAGCAGCCAGGTGAAAGGGCAACGCAGAGAACAAGTTAGAGGGGGCAAGAGTGGATGAGGAGAGACCTGGCAGGGGATAAAGATGAGGGGGGTTGGAGCAGGGTGGTGGTGGGGTGGAAGAAGAGAAAAGTGGGTGGATTTGAGAAAAAAGTAAGAAGTACAAATTGCCAGGGCTGGTGACAGATCAGTTTGGCTGCAGCAGGTCATGTTTTTCTTCTGACACCAAATCGTGTCGGTTTTTTCTAACACCAACAAACCAATTCTTGCAATTTGCCAACACCAACTGGGTGTTCCACAATTCAGTTCAATTCTGATGTTGACTTACCCAGAGCAAGTGTCAGACTCCAGAGGGTTAAGGACTCTGCCCCACAAATCTGCCCTCACTTCAGATGCCAGTTGAAAGTCCTGGGTTCCCAGGCTACCCGCATTTGTCTGACTTGACTACCAATTCAGGAGTTCCCGGGACATACACATCCCTCCCCCGACCAGTTCAATAATTTGCTAGAATGACATGCAGAACTCAGAAAGGACTCAACTATTACTGGTTCATTGTAGAGGATACGACTCAGGAACATCCAAATGTGAGAGAGGCCTAGGGCAAGGTACAGGGCATGCGGGCATGGGCAGGGGAGGCCCAGAGCTCCCATGCCCTCTCCAGGCCACCCTCTCAACACCTAGATGTGTTCACCAACCCATCTCATCCTTGGGGGGTTTTACGGAGTTTCATTATGTGGGCATGATTAAGTCATTGGCCACTGGCGAGTGAACTCAATCTCTGCCCCTCTCCCCTCCTAGGCAGTGTGTGTGTGTGTGTGTGTGAATGTTTGTTGGGTACTTAAAAGTTCCAACCTTTTCAACATAGCTTGGTCTTCCTGGCAACCAGTCCCCATCCAGAAGCTGTCTAGGCACCCCCAACCCATCCTCCAGTCATCTGGGGATTCCCAGGGTTTCAAGAGCTCTATATCAAGGATCTGGGGCAAAGACCAAATATATACCACAAGTGGTGAGGGAGAAGTCAAGGTAGACTTCAGCACCAGGACCCCACCCCAGGCTTGGCCTTGGGTGGTTGGCCCTCCCAGCGTCTGCCTGGCCTCCCAGGTCCCTAGATGGGGACCTGTGTCTCTTTCCTCCTCCCCTCTTTTCTTTCTCCAGGAGATCGTGACTGCTTTGAGCTACGGCAAGAACATTGTGCCCGTCATTGATGGCTTCGAGTGGCCAGAGCCCCAGGACCTGCCCGAGGACATGCAGGCTGTGCTCACCTTCAATGGCATCAAGTGAGGAGGGGGGCGGGTATCCAGCCCCCAGCCAGCAGCTCCCTCCAGCAGGCCCTCTGACCCACCAGCCTCTGTGCCCACAGGTGGTCCCACGAGTACCAAGAGGCCACAATAGAGAAGATCATCCGCTTCCTGCAGGGCCGTTCCTCCCGGGACTCATCTGCAGGTTCTGACACCAGTTTGGAGGGTGCTGCACCCATGGGCCCAACTTAACCAGTCCTTCGTTCCTAAGCCCTGCCGTGCCCCCCATTTCCGTCGTCCCTCCTGAAGAAGCAGCTCCTCAAACCGGCCTCCCTCAGCCTGGGCCCTTCTCAGGAAATGACTTTCCCTCTCTCCCCACCCTCATGGGCCACCTCAAACCCAGCCTCCTCAGTGTCTGGAAAGGGAAGGGAAGCCAGGCACTGGGGGTGGTAAGGGTCAGACCCCTCCCCCCCCCCAGGCCCTGCCACCAGGTTTTCTATCTCCGGTGTGGGAAAGGCACTGGAGATTGAGGGTTCATAGCACACTACGCCCCGTCCTGCCCTGACAGCAGCAGCCAGCTTGCATAGGGGGAAGGCAGGCAGTCTCTGACAAGGGTTAGGGCCATGCCCACCTTCTCAGCTAACCCAGGGCCTGGGCCCAGCAGCCAGCCAGCACGAGGGTCCAGCGATGGCTCTCCGCCTAAATCATGCCTGGCTCTCACCACTTCCTGCCACCCTGTGGCCTTGACCTGTAACCACTCAGTGTCCTTAGCTGGCCTGGCCTGGTCCCAAGTCCCGTCTCAGCCTTTCTGAGGTGCAGCCCCCTTAGCCACATCCAAGGTCAGGGTTGGGCTGAACCTGCCCTCACTCTGGCTGGTCTGTGGCTACGGCCAGTTTCGCTGCACCCAGTGGTGCAAAGGAGTCCCCTGCTTGGGCCTGGGCAGCCGAGGCCATCTCAGTGGGCAGCTAGCCACCCTACTTAGCCTTGTTGCCGTGCCTCAGGTTCCTGCTGGCCTGGCTCAGCTGGCTTCCCTGGCCCCTCGCCCACCCACATGCTCAGGGGGAGGCCGAGGGAGGCAGCACTCTGCGGCAGCGGCAATAGCCTGGGCAGAACCTGCAGCAACACGTGGAGAGGCAAGATCCTGAAGAAGGGCAAGAAGTGCAGTTGAATCTCCCCCGGGAATTTTGCTAAAATTGCATTCAAGAGACCTGGGCAGGGCCTGGGTTTCTGCATTTCTCACTAATTCCCAGGTGAGTGGATGCGGTGGTCAAGGAATGACCCACTTGAACTAGCAAGGCTCTAAAACACAAATCCCTCACAAACATTTGCCATTTCCCAGAACCACTGGAGCAACCCTCCCCGGTATTATCTCCATTTTACAGATAAGGAAGAGAATGACGTGCCATTTCCCAAATCATTAGTGGCAGCCCCACGATCCAGACCTGGCCGCCTGGTGCTCCGTCCACTGCCTGTCCTGAGAATCATCCTGGAGGTTGTGCCCTGGGCAGGGCTTCGGACTGACAGCTGGCTTCTCCTTTGCCCCAAGAGGCTAGCAGGGGGAGACAGGTTTGCACCAAGAAAGGCTGACCCAGGAGCTGTACAGAAATAAATGAGCAGGAATGTCCCTCAGCCCCTTTCTCCACTAGGGTAGGAGAGCAAAAAAGTATCCTCCCCCCAGTAAACCCAGGCTTCAGCTAATAGGGTCAGCTAGAGCCTGCCCTGCCTCTTCCCTCCCCGGGGCAGTGCGTTCACACCAGGCTGCCTCAGCTTCCAGAACCACCTCCCACCGGTGCTGGCCGGGTGTAGCTCTTGAGCCACATCATCAGAAAGTCAAAGGTCTTCAGGCTTGGGACTCGTTCCTTCCACTCCCCCTCCTGCAGGAGACACTGTCTTTAGCGGGTCCTGGCCCCAGCTCTGGCCTCCACCGCTCTTGATGCCTTCATGCCACACGAGTGCCCTTCAGTGCCAGGCCCTGGGTGTGGTGGTGACTGAGGCAGACTGGACGCTGCCTTTGCAGAGCAGAGACAGTAACAATACAGTGGGATGACTACCCTCCAGGAGAAACTTTCTCTTTGTCCCCATCAATCCCACCCCATCCTGAGGTGCCCTGTGGGCAGTATTCAGAGAGGTTGCGGGCTGTCTGGACACCCTCGACTGCTGCCCCATCCTGTCTCTGGGGAATCAGAGCCCAGCCGCCAATCCCACCAGAGCAGCCCAGGTGATGACCCCCCAGCCAGGCCAGTGTGTTCAGTGGACTGCCTCTCCTGCCATGACCAACACTCCACGGGTTACAGCCAGGACAGGCACCTGGCCCTCGTCTTCCACCTGGGCCTGGCCCCATGGAGCTGGTCCTGAAACAGAGGGCTGGGAAATAGGCTTTCCCCCAAGCCTGCTCTGACGCAGGTCTGCAGGGTTGGGCTTGTCCGCTTGGCTGGGCATCAGCTAGGTCCCTACCCACCTCACCCCACCCCTCCCCAGGGACTAAGGACTGCATGCCAATGAAGAGGAATCTCATTTTAGCATGTAGGAGGTGGGAAAGGTCTCACAACATTATCTAATCTAGTGTTTCCTAACTTGTCCACCGGCAATCAGATAATTTGGGGCATTGCTGATCTAGACCTACATAGGAGGGCTTGCTCATGATCACAAGCAAGCCAGAGGCAGTGCCCAGAGTAGAGCCCAGGCCTGAGACCAGCCCAGAGCCTCTTCCTGACCCTCCTCACTGCCTCATGCTGGGATAGTCAGTGGAAGGCCCTCTCCTTGCTTTGGTCTTCCAAGGACAGAGACGGTGAGATGGGAATCTGGAAACAGGCCCAGGCTACAGATGCCACAGCTGACCTGCTGCACCCGCCCCCCCTCCCGCTTCACCTGTGATTTCTGGGGCAGGGGACAGAGAATGAGGGTAGCAGGAGCCAAGCACTGTGGCCAATGCACGCCTGCAGTCAAGTGCCACCTGCTCTGGTCTGTGCAGGGGCTTGCAGCTCTCATCAAAGCTGGTGCCTGGATACTGAATCCAGTTCTGACTTCCAGCTTCCGGTCCAGGCTTTCCTAACACCCTAGAAACAAGCCCCTCATTCTCTGAGAAGCTGGGGCCCCTGGATCATATCGAGGAGTCACATCTCCAGGTTCCTATTGACCTACAGATAAAGGATGGCCCTGCTGAAATGGGTGGCAACAAGAGTGCTGGAGGGCTGAGCAGTGACAAAACCTGACCCTGCTTGGGCTGGTACAGCCGGGTCGACCAGTACAGGTGCCTTCAGGGACTGGATCCCTGACCCTCAGGAATGGACTCCTGCCCGGATCTCCCCACGAGCCTGATGCAAGTCTGGCAGGCCTCTGCCCCGCAGCTCAGGGGAAGAGAATGAGCAGTCAGATGGAGGGGGAGGCGGGGGGCTGGCCATGCCCAGTACAATCCCATGGCAGCTCAGGGACTCCTGCCCAGCCCAGAGGCTGCTATCTGACCTATGGTGGGCAGGCCAGGAACAGGAAAGCAGAGAGCCCCACAGCCCAATGCCTTGGGGGCCAGAAGGTTCACTTCAGTGTGATTATATGGATTTATTGTGATTGGCACTGTGAAGCCCAGAGGATGGATTCCAGCCAGAGACAGCAGCACTTTCCAGAAGGGACCCAGCCCCTCCCACCCCCCTCCCCTCAGAATCGCATCCAACCCCAGAAGTGACTGGTGGCTGCACACCAGGAACTGAGCCCTGTGAGCGGTGCAGTGTGGGCTGGAAGCACAGATGCCAGCCCTCATGCTTCAACTGGTCCCTGAGGCTTCACCTGCATTAGGGACCTCTCCTCCCCCCTGGAGGGTTCTATACGACTGATGGCATCAAGGGTAAACAGTCCAGATGGCTCCCCCGCTGCCTCCTGGAGTGGGGCTGTGTGGGTTACAATTCTAGATTAGAGTCATAGGCTGGCACAGCAGTGTAGCTTGACCACTTTTTCCAAGGCAGACACTTGCCCTTTGCGGGGTGGTGCTGGCGTTGCTGGGAGCCAGACGCATGCTTTCAGCTAGTTAGTGTTCACTTTGCTCCCACTGCCCTCTGTCCTCGGGTCCAGGCAGATCAGGGGCTCTGAGGAAACTGCTGGAATTCAGGACGAGGATTAGCCTTTTCCAGCACCCTGTGAGAGACCAGAGAAAGGATTCAGATTTGACATGGGGGGACACCCTCAACTCTTAAGAGATGTGACAAGATGTATCAAGGCCTTATTGGGTGGGCCGGTATAGGTCTTTCTCCCACAGTGGGGAGGAGGAAGACAAGGCAATGTACAGAGACACAGGACTCTGGAAAGCAACTCTTATGGCTATGGGGGAGGAAGTCAGTAGTTCAGGCTAGCCTGTGGCCCAGACATAACTAGCTGAGGAAGTTTCCAGGCTTCCCTTTAGAACATTTCTGCCACCATATTTCCATCTGCAAAATGGTAATGGAGGACCGGGGGAGCTGAGGGAGAGAACACAGCCTTGCCAACAAGCAGTGTTAGCCTGACCCTTCCTCTGCTGCCCCTCTGCCTTGCCCTTGGGCAATCGTTCTCAGATGATGAAAGCAGCTGTCTGCAAGGCAAGAATCAAGCAGAATGGTTCCAGGAGTGTTCTGGTTGGGAGGAGGAGAAAGAGGACAACTTTGGGATAAAGCATTATGAGCATGGGTCAGAGCCCTACATTACCCAATCAGAATGGCCGGGATGAAGAGGAGACCAGCTCCCAGGAGGAAGGGGAACCCCTTCATAAAGTTCAGGGTGGCCGGGTAGAGCGAGTTGAAAATGCCAGAAGCCATCAGCATGGCCAAGCCATTGACGCAGGCCACAGCAGAAAAGAGAGCACCTGCGAAGAAATAAACATCACACACTGAGGTCTGAAAGGCCTAGATTCAAATCCTAGCACCCCTAGCTCGCTGTTGTGTGACCTGGGCCAAGTCACTTAACCTCTCTGAGTCTCATCTTCCTCAACAATAAATCCTACATCATGTGTTGTGGTAAGGATTCAGGGAGGTCATGCACAGAAAGCACTTCGCGTATGGGACTACAGAACAAATGGCTGGTATTAAATCCATGTATTAAAAGTACATGTGATATCTTCTACCAAAAAGCCTGATAAAGTGGTTTTTGGTTTGTCTCCTTTTGAAATCATCTCCTGTTTGAGATTAATTGCTGGGTTAATTCCCAGTTCTAACACTTACTGTCTGTGTGATCACTGGATCAGCTGCTTATCCTTCTGGGTTTCTGTTCCCCTTCTGTTAAATAAGGCTAATACCTATTTTTCATAGACTGCTGGCAACATTAAATTCACACGTAAAGTATCCAGCACAGGCCCCCTGGAGGTAGTAAGTTAGTAAGTGCTGTTCTTCTCTCCTGTTCCCCTTGGCATCTCAGGGCACAGTGAAGGTGCTAGAAAAAAAGCTTACTGAGTGAATGAATGAAGGTACATGGGTTTTGGGAGGCAAGAAAACAAACCTCTACTGGGCTACATATGGCACCAGATCCTCCTTCCAGGGCAGATGGGGAAAAGTGCATGAGCCAGATGTTTCTCTCTCTAGGGTCTAAGGACCCAGAGGCCTGAGGCTATTCTTTATAGATATGCCAGCAGAACCCAAATTTTGCAAAATGAGCAACAACCCAAGAGAAGTTGAGTTTGAACTCTGTCTGACCGTCAAGAGCTGGAAGGCCCTTGTCATCAAGAGCAAACCGCTCATGTAACAGAGGAGAGAACGGGTGCAGAGACAGAAAGGGACCTGCCCAAGATCTCACAGCCAGTGGTACCAGAGTCAGGACCCAAACCACATCCCAAGACCTGCTGCTCTTTAAAACAGACCCAGGTTTGCATCCCAGCTCCACCACTTACTGAGTGACTTTGTGTGACCCAATTTAACCCTCTGGGTCTCTGCTTCTTCAACTGTCACTCGGGGACAAGGAAATATCGAAAGGTTATCTGCTTCCTCTAAGCTTACACACTGACCCTAGTGAAACATCATCTCATTCATTCTGCAGCTGGAAAAGCTGAGTTCTGGAGAGTAAATCCTGCACTTGGGATTTACCTGAAGGAACAAGTGTGCTCCGCGAACTGCAAATTCCAACCCTGTGATCTGAAAATCCAAGGCACTGTGGCCCTCTGCCAATCCCAGGCAATTTGACACAAGTGCATTTGTCTCGGCTACTAACGTCTCCTGGGTGGAGGGGAGGAAGGTACGCAGCCTCCCGGCTCACAGCTGCCCTCTGCCCAGTTCAGGCAACACTGGGTATGAGGGACCAGATACAGGGTGACCCTGACACTCACCCTGCTCTGACTCGCCCACCAGCTTGGAGAGCTTGGCCCGGATGATGGGTGTGGTAACCAATGACAGGAACAGGAGCCCATACCCTGCAGAGAAAGAAACAATCATCAAGGAAATGGAGTCAGGGAGAGGAGCACCCAAGCACCCTATGTAGCAGAACTCCTATACATACCTCATGTGGGACTCAGGTTGGACACAGGAAGGACTTCCTTACTGGTGATGGAGACAGTGAGCAAGGAGGAAGGGAGACTACCTTTCTCAAAGCTTGACCTACCTGCTACCTGTTTCATGAGTGAATGCTGATTCCCCACCAATTGCGTTCTTGTCGCAACACCTCTTGTGGTCGCAGCAGGCATCACCCAACCATCTTGCACTTAGAAGGGAGATGGCATGGTCCAGAAAACAAGCATGGGCTTTGGAGTCGGCCCCGAGTTCTAAACCTGACACCATCGCTTCCTAACTGTGTGGCCTTGGACATGACTCCTATCTGTGAAAGGATAACAAAGCCCTCCTCACAGGATGGTTCTGGGGTATAGAAGGCCCCCTAAGATTTCAGGGCCGAATCCCTGAAATTTGTAAATGTTGCCTTATTTGGAAAATGGGTCTCTGAAGACATGTTTAAGTTACGGATCTTGAGATGAAGGGATTTTTCCAGGATTACCAGACTGGGCCCTAAATACAATCACACGAATCCTTAGATGAGGGAAACAGAGGGAGATGTGACACGGAACAGAGAAGGCACATGGAAGAGGAAGAGACCATGTCACCACTAAGACAGAGACTAAGGTGACATGGCCACAAGCCAGGAACTCCAGCAGCCACTGGAAGCTGGAAGAAGCAAGGGAGATTCCCTCTGGGAGACTCTGGAGCTGGAAGCAGCCAGGAGCGTGGCCCTGCTGTCCCCTTGATTTTGACCCCAGTGATACTGATGCTTGACTTCTGGCCTCCAGAACTGTGCCAGAATAAATTTCCATGGTCTTAAGCCATCCAGTTTGTGGTCATTTGTTACAGCAGCCCCAGGAAACGGCACATGAGGTAACATTTGTGGAGGATACACAGCAAATGCAAGTTCTTTTTCCCTTTGTATCTGTTACTCATAAGCTCACACTGCTTCTTCCATAACGATTTCTCTCCCTGTGGGACTGTTGCCTCCTAGAAGACAGTAGATCCTCCAAAGTGGGTTTATGAGGCAACCCAGGGCCCGTTTAGGTGTCAGGCCCTCGGACCCCACTCTGCTGAGGCTCCCCAGAGCAATGACAGTGCCTTCATCATCTCTGCACCCCTGAGGGCACTGAGCCCAGCACTGAGGCCAGGGGAGATGCTGTGGGCAGGAGAGGAAGGTCCCCGGTCCCCTTCGGCCTCGCTCTCCAGGCAAGCAGCCAAGTTAAGAAATCGGTGATTACTGGTCGGCTGACTTTGTAAACAACGTATTTTAGGACTCTATCAAAATTAATCTGTTCCTTTATTTTATTTTTTTAAAGTTTATTTATTTTGAGAGTATGAGAGAGAGAGAGAGGGAGCATGTGTGCACACAAGTTGGGGAGGGGCAGAGAGGGAGAGAGGGAGAGGGAGAGGGAGAGGGGGAGAGAGAGAGAGAGAGAGAGAGAGAGAGAGAATCCCAAGCAGGCTCCACACTGTCAGTGCAGAGCCCTACACGAAGCTCCATCTCATGAACCGAGAGATCATGACCTGAGCCGAAACCAAGAGGCAAGTGTGTAACTGACTGAGCCACCCAGGCACCCCTAATCTGTTCCTTTAAAAAAGTTAACTTCCTCATTTCCAGCTACCCCTCTCCTACCAAGAAAAAAAAAAAAAGAGGAACAAGAAAAAGAACTAACGCAGGCAGGAATCTGTTATCTGTGGTCTGAGAAGACTGGCTTTTTAAAAAACCCAAAGAAGCTGACCAAAGATACCGAGGTAGGGCCTGTGATTCTTATCAGAGAAGTGAGTATTACGGCATTAGTGGCATGGACTTTGCTTAAGAACACCATAAATACTGGCTGTGGGAGGCCAAGAAGTGAAGCAATTAGCCTATGAGCCATACTTTTGTCTTTTGTTCCATCTTACGAACAACAATTTATAGTTGATAATGTGGATTAACTACTGAGGCTACTGAAGGTCTGTCTTCTCCATTTGACAAAGATGGCATTTTTATGAAGTTTCTTCGTCTGTCCTCCAGTGCAGGCAAGGAGCACAACAATGTTTCCAGACACAGGCCTGAACCTGCAGGGGCAGGGAGTGTCTGACCCCCAGTTTTCACCCAGTGCCTCTGGGACACACTGTCCCCAAGCCCATGCATTTTACCTGTGAACATGAGGGGTGTGATGGTAGCAAACGCAAAGACCACCATCCCCAGAATGTTGAAGGCCAGGCCAATCTCGGCCACCCAGGCGTCAGCCAGGCAGTGCTGCAGAAGCCGCAGGCCCAGCAGGCTGGTGAGGTACGGGAGGTGCTGAGCTGCAGAACCGTAGCCGATCAGCTTGGAGTCCCAGCAGAGGGGTTTGCTCAGTTCATAGAGGGTCAGGATGTCCTGGGCCCCAAAGTGCACAGTGACCACCATGAAGATGGCCAAGGAATACAGGGCTAAATGCCTCCTGGACTTCTCTGGGGCGGCAGTCACGTAGAGCCGGACAATGGATCGGTGGTGACGGAGCGTGAAGAGCCGGGCAGGCGTTGGCTCCTTCACCGTCTCACCAAAGCAGAATGCTGCATAGAGAGTCATGGCTATCAACAAGGCCAAGGCCAGCCAGAAGGGGTTGGCGTAACCCTGGGCCCGGAGCCAGTGGCCCCCGAGAAGGCTCGCCAACATCCCCGCCACCCCGATGCACGATTCCAGCAGGGCCATTCGCATGGTGCGGCTGCGGCTGGAGCTGACATCTGCCACGGAGGCAAAGCCAGCAGCCAGGAGGCCACTGAAGTCCCCAAAGAGAGCGCAAAGGATGCGGCCCAGCACGAAGTAGCCGACGTGGAGTTGCAGCTGCACGACAAAGATGGACACCAGGGCCTGCAGCAATAGACCCAGGGAGGCCAGCACCAGCAGTGGACGGCGGCCCACACAGTCACTCCAGGCACCCAGCAGGGTGAATGAGAAGAGCCCCACAAGGAAGCCGCCCAGGTTCATGTAGAGGGTCCAGTGGGAGGTAAGGGTCTCCACTTCCTGTGGGGACATGAATCTTACCAGGGTGCTGTTCCTCACTCTGGGTTGCCCAGCTCCCAACCATCACCATCCTGGGAGAGACGGGGATGGGGACTATCTTTGGAGCCCTAAACCTCAGAGAACCGGTGCTGGGTTAAGTGGAATGGACTACGGTCCCAGGCCCTTACTTTTACTCCCTTTGCTAATCCTCCCGGCCTTGCTCTACCTAGAGGAACTTTAAGCACCCCCCACACTGCAGGGGTCGGTCCGGCGCCAACTAGGCTCTGGCCCCGCCCACTACCCAATCTCCATACCCACCCACCCCCCGCCCCCGCAGCTTGCCCGGACCCAGACGCAGACCCCGCCCCATCGGCTGCCCTGCGCTTCAGCCCGGGGCCCACCCGGTGCCACGCTCCGCGCCCCTCCGGCGCCGCTACCTTCATGATGGGGTCCGCGCTGTGGTTGCTGCAGCTGCCCCTGTCGCGGGTGCCATTGTAGCCGAGGTCGGCACTGAAGCGGTGCCACAAGTACTGCGTGGTGAGCGGGCCCTGCAGGACCAAAGCGAAGTTGGCGAGGAATATAAGCGGCTCCACGGGGCCGCGGCACACCACGGCCGCCGCGGGGCGGCCGCGGGCCTCGTCCGGGGGGCTCGCGCGCCCCTCCATGCGCGTGCGCGTCGGGGCCGGCGCGAGGCAGATGGCTGGACGATTCTGCGCCTGCGCCCAGCGTCCCCTTTTTTAAAAAGCCTGGCGGGGCGGGGCCGCTGTTCCCTTCACTCTCGCCCCGCCTGCTCCGGCCGGTAAGGGAGGGAGAGGGGCCGCGCACCCCTGGCTCACCGGATGACCTCACCTGTAGTCTGCAAGGATGCCGCCCTACAGCCCTCCATTCCAGGCCCAGAAACACTCCTAACCATAACAAAAAATATCAATAATTAACATTTATTGATCGTTTCCTGTGCGCTGGGCACCGTACTAAACTGCGTGCATTGGTCTTGCGACAACCCTATAGGCTAGACATTATTAATGCTCACGGCCTACAGATGAGGAAACGAGGATATGGGGCACCCAAGGCAGAGCTCGAAGAACACTTGACCTCTGACGCCTATGCTGATGTTCGGCGCTGCAGCAGAAGCAACTCAGTGCAGCCTCATGCTCTCGGCCTCGCTTCCACGACCTAGACTCTGCTACTGGGTCGGGCACTTACCTCCCTGTGCCCCATTTCTTCATCTTTAAAGTGAGGGTGCCAATACAACCTGCCTCAAAGAGCTGCTGTGGAAGAAGAGTGTCTGGTACATTCTAAGTGCTGTTATTGTTATTAACAGGCTGTTACCTGCTCCACTCCTGCCCTAGGGTTTTTTCCTTGGGAAACCGGTCTTGTTGGGGGGCTCAGGACTGGCTTCGCAGTGACTGCGGAGGAGCAGAGGAGAAGACTGTGGAGGGCCCAGGAGACCATGGGTGTGGCCCTGTGCTCCTGGGTGCTCCAGCTATAGGAACTGGGCCAGAAGGCAGTCATACCTCCTGTCTGGGCATGTTTTATTGCCTGTAAAAGGGAAAAGCATTACCTGCCTTTCTCCTTTATCATTTACTCATTCAGCCTATTTCTTGAGCACCCCTTATATGTCAGGGACCATGCCGGGGGTGCTCCTAGAACACAGCGGTGAAGGACACGGACAAAGCCTTTACCAGGCCCTGTAGTTCTTAGAATGGTGGGGTGGGGAGAGACCTCAAAGAATCCTACTAATCTGTGTAAGAGCTCAACTGTGGAAAGTCCTTTAAAGGAGAGGGGCCGTGGGACTCCAAGGCTGCTCATTCAGGAGCCTGGCCAGGCCTAGGAGGAGCAGGGCCAGAAAAGGCCGCTTGCCTTGACAATAGAGCAGTAGAATGAATTTCCAGAGGCAAGCTCTGTGCCATGACCCACAGGCCTGAAATTGGGGATGGTGGGGACTACCCATTTCTGGCTACCATGACTGTGCATGGTCTTGTTGCTGGCTTATTGACCATCCCCCACCTCCCCTGAGGCAGAAAGAGTCCTAGGCTCCCAAAAGATGGGTGCTGGCTAGATACTGGTGGACCGAATGAGGCCTGCACCCCCATGGGACCATTACCAACCTGTCTAGAGAATTCCACATTAAACACACAAGCCCCTGGAGTTGACTCCCTCCCCTCTCCATCGCCTACACAAAAGTTCGGCCCATTTACGTCAGCTGCAGGCAGGAAAGGGTGCCCAGCTGAAATTTTATTGCTATTTCCTGTAGAACCAAGAATGAGGGACAGAATGCCAAGGCCTCTCAGCTGGGAATGGGTCGGGGTGTAGCTCATCCCAGAGCTGAAGCCTGTGGTGCTCTTAAAAGAGGTCTCTCTTCCACCTCTTTTAAGACCTAGCTACAGTCAGGTCACTGCTCTGCGCAAAACCTTCCGGTGGTTTCCATTTCATTCGGTGAAAGCCACATCACTAAGAGGGCCCTAAGACCATGTGCCCTCTCTGATCCCTTCCCTACATTATCCCTTTCGCTCCTTTGCTCTAGCCACAGTGGCCTCCTAGCTCCTTCGATTTGTCTAGCAGGCCCCTGCCTCAGGGTTTTTGCATTTGCTGTTCCCTCTGCCTGGAATGGTCTCCTACCAGATGTCCGTCTGACTGGCTTCCTCACTTCACCAGCACTTCTGCGGTACTCCCTTTTCACAAGTCACCAACCACAGCTCCTGGCGAGCTGTTCATGTTTTTTGGATATTGAGAGGAAGGGCAGAGAGAGCCTGAGGGGAAAGCCATTTCCTGTTTCGAGTGTGTTCCTCACATGCCAGCTCTAAAAGTCAAAGCGGCATCCATGTCACAACCACCGGTGTCCAGAGCCCTGAGGTGGAAGCTGCAGTTACATCTCCCTCGCTGCGAGACTTTGGCCAAGTGCCTTTTTGGCCTCCGTTTTCTCATCTGTGAAGGGATTTCTGGCCTCTGTTTCCTTGTCTGTGGAGAGTGAAGTCATGACATCTGTCTCTGGGGTGATTGTCAGGATCAAATGAGAAGAAAGCCCTGTGTGGCTGTGTCCAGGTGCCAGAGATGGTGGTTTCTGCTGAGCTGAGCTTGAAGGTGGGGAGGGACTTCACCAGAAAGAAGTGAGGCGGTTGCAGGTGAGGGGATCAGCAGAGTCTTAGCACTGGCCAAGAGTCCAGAGAAGGGCAGGGCTGCCCAACCACTTACCCCACAGGAGCGAGTCCCCAAAGCACTTCCTGTCTTGGAGCTCCTGCTCTTGGACTCATTATTTTTAAAGCTTTTTGGGGTCCTTAATGCTTTCTTTTTTAAAGTTTATTGATTTGTTTTGACACAGAGAGAGAGAGAGAGAGAGAGAGAGAGAGAGCGCGCTCACGAGCAGGGGAGGGGCAAAGAGAGAGAATCCCAAGCAGGCTCCATGCTGTCTGCGCAAGCCCAATGTGGGGCTCGATCTCACAAAAGAGTTTACTCCGGTCCCTCCCCCTAGAGGAGTTCCCAGGCCAGTGGAAGGTGCACCACAAATCCCAAATCACAATAATAAAAGTATGCAGCGGCATAAATCAGTTCAGAGGTTCCTCAAGAGGAAGTCAGAGGATTCTCAGCAGAGGAGCTGAATTTGAAGCAGGAAATGGTGAAGAGAAGTCAGCAGGAGAACACAGAGGAAGTGAAGAAGGGCTTTCTGTAGATAAGGTAGGTCATCTAATTACCCGTGAATCGCACGGTTAAATAGTATTCTATTGTGTGCGTGTGCGTGTGTGTGTGTGTGTGTGTGTGTGTGAATTTGTTAAATGGAAATGTTTAAAATATACTATAAAAACCTATCCTGGCAAGTGTTCATTTTTAATTTGTCCGGATCCTCAAATAAGGGATGCGGCCCCAGGCCTCTTGACCTCTGGGAGACCTTGCAGGCACTCCTCATGGCTGACACAGTTTTGGGGGTGACAATGTGGGTAATGTCTAAGGGTTCTCAGGAAGGATGTCTTTTGGGCAAGTCCTCCCTCTAGTTCCAGGCTCAGAACCCCAGCTGTGATGGTCTGGGGCACCAGGCTTTTCTAAGTGCATCAGAGAGCTAAACACAAACCCGACTGGGGCATAAACCAGAAGGCTGTGCACAGACTGGCCACATGGCTCGTGCAGAGCTGCCCATTTCCAGTACAGGGGAAACGAGCAATGGAATTACTGAGCTGTGAGGGTTTGTGACTCAGTCTCCCCTTCCTTGGTGGTGCTCGTGTTCCCTATCGTCCTATGCTGACCAGGTAAACATGTCCTTTTTATAGATGTGTCAGTCGTGCTGATTAAGTGGCAATTGACTTCCATTTAGGGACTGCTCTGTGCTGGCCATTTTACAAATATGACCTCTCATCCTCGTTACAACTCAGAGAAACTATTTGAGTTGGTGTCTGTCTGACTCCAAAGCCTCCACACCTTCTATCCTTTCTAGTTCCCAGACCCATAACCCGCAGGCTAGATATGGATATGGTTTTGAGTGATTCACGCAGTGTTCTTAAACAGCGCATGTAGTGTATTTTGAATTTTGCATTTGTTGCTGACATTTCACAGTTGGAAGATTCACGTGAAAATCCAGATTTCTGGATTCTCTTGGAAACTCAGAGATTGTGGCAACATTCACGCGAGCATACACCGGGTAATGCTAGGAGGGAATTGTGTGTTTCAGTTCATCACCGCCCCGCCACTCACCTTCACTCAGAGGAAGGACTCCTGATCCTGGAAGTCATGGAGCTTGGGGCCCCTTTAGGGGCCCTGCTGTTGTCTGGGAATGGGATCCCAACGTTTCTATAGGTTCTATACTGAGGCTTTCTGAACATAGAGCAGATGGGACCACTGTGACGCAATGCCAAGCTGCTATTCTAAGGGTCTGAAAACATTCTGCTTCCTCCCATATTAGGTTGGTTTAATTAGCTATAAGGCCACCTTAGGGCGGAGCCCACCACAATCTGGTATTGCTGTGGAGAGAGGGCGTGAAGCCAGAGAAGTTGGGAGGGACCAGATTATGCCCGTAAGGAGTTGAGTTCGGATCTTACTGAGTTTGAGGTGCCTGTGTGACATCGAGGGGGAGGGGGGCTCCCATGGGCAGCGGTACCCAGATTCATGAAGGGTAGGCACCTGGGGGGCACCTGCATTTGTGTGATGTAACCATGGGAGTGCACAGACCTTCCAGAGAGGACCCAAGTGACAGAGAGCCCCCGTCAGTGGGGAACACTGGACAGAGGAAGAAGAGGGAGGAGGAGGAGAAGCCGAAGAGAGTGTTGGAGAAGCCAAGAGAAGAGAATTCGTAGTCAAGAGTGGTGATGTGCTGGTTACTAAAGAGTTGTCTAGGGAAGTGTCAGCAATTAGGGGGTCAGTGCTGGGCACGCTGGAAGTTCTAGCAACTTCCAGGGAAGGGAAGGAAATCGGATCACAATGGGCTAAGTATCAGCTGGACGTTTAAGACAGAGGAACAAAGCGGAGGTGCCCCTTGAGAAGCTCACCCTTAGAGAATGTAACAAGCAAGATACAGCGCGCTCTGGCGTGAGGTCAGCTCCTCTCTCAAAGGCGCAGCTGAGCAGCCTCAGGGAGAGACAGGCAGGCCTCATCTCAGTGACTGATGCGATCTCAGAGAAGCATAGCTGAGGCTGAAACCTAGCCAGGGGGAGCGAGAAAGCGAAAAATGCATCCCTAGCTGATTACATGGATGACAGCAGCAGATGCCTTCTCGAATTCTCCACGGCATTAACCTGTCCAGGCAGCCAGCTGCCCTCCAGGGTCTGCACACGGACCCTTTCCTACTTATGCTCCAACCCTCCCGGGTCAGCGGTCGGGGGCTAAGCCGGGACACCTTCACAGCCCTGCCAAACCAATACTTCAGGCTGTCCCACGGTACCTTCCCCACTTGTAGCTTTTCTATGTGCTTATTTTGACATTTGCTTGGCATTTGCTCTTGTCCTGTAAGACTGGCTCGGAAAAGGGAAAACACAGGGCTAACCCCAGTGCCGTGTGCTTTGGATAAGGATGGAGATACTGGAAAGGCATTTTGGGCCACAGGCGAGTGCTCATTGCCCTGAGGGTGAGTGAGGGGTGCAAAGGCAAATTTAAAGAACATCTGTGAAGGGTGCCTGGGCGGCTCAGTCAGTTGAGCATCCATCTCTTGATGTGGGCTCAGGTCATGATCCCAGGATCTTGAGATCAAGCCCTGAGTCAGGCTCCATGGAGCCTGCTGAAGATTCTCTGTTTCTTTCCCCCACAAACACACTCTCTTTCTCTCTCAAAACAAAACAAAGCAAAACAAAACACAAAAACAAAAACAAAAACACGCGTGTGAAATGACAGGCCTGCCTTTCCAAGGGTGTGTCTGAAACATAACAAAATGGGATGTCTCTAAAAAGGATGGATTAAGGATCAAAACACCCACCTGGATAAACCACTTCAGATGATTAATGCCAACAGAGGGTTCTTGCAGGATTCCTCATTTTTTCCCCCGGCTTTGAGATATAATTGACATACAGCATTGTGTAAATTTAAGCTGTACAACATGATGATTTGATATATTACAAAATGATTTGATGATTTGATATATTACAAAATGATTAGCACAATAAGGTTAGTTAACACATCAGTCTCCTCACATAGTTACCTTTTGTGTGGGTACGGTGAGAACTTTCCAGATCTATTCTCTTAGCGACTTTCAAGTATATCATACAGTGTTAACTATAGTCACCACACTATACATTACATCCCAGAATTTACTATTTTTTTAAAAAGATGCCAATTGTAAGTAATCTCTCCATCCAACATGAGGCCAGAACTCACAACCCCGAGACCAAGAGTCACATCCTCCACTGACTGAGCCAGGCAGGTGTCCCCAGAACTTATTCATCTTAAAAATACTTATTCATTGGGGCGCCTGGGTGGCTCGGTCGGTTAAGCCTCTGACTTCGGCTCAGGTCATGATCTCACGGTCCGTGAGTTCGAGCCCCGCGTCGGGCTCTGTGCTGACAGCTCAGAGCCTGGAGCCTGTTTCAGATTCTGTGTCTCCCTCTCTCTCTGCCCCTCCCCTGTTCATGCTCTGTCTCTCTCTGTCTCAAAAGTAAATAAACGTTAAAAAAAAATTATAAAAAAAAATACTTATTCATTGGCATGCCTGGGTGGCTCAGGCAGTTAAGCATCCGACTCTTGGTTTCGGCTCAGGTCATGATCTCACGGTTTGTGAGTTCAAGCCCTGCATTGGGCTCTGCGCTGACCGCGCGGAGCCTGCCTGGGATTCTCCTTCCCTCTCTGCCCTTCCTCTGTTAGCGTGCACACACACTCTCTCTCTCCCTCTCAAAATAAATAAACATATAAAAAATACTTAATCATCTGGAAGTTTGTACCCTTTAACCATTTCTCCCACGCCCCAGCCTTTGGCAACCGCCAGTCTACTTTCTGTCCCTGTGAGTTTGGTTTTATAGATTCCACATATAGGTGAGATCATACAGTGTTTGTCTTTTCTCTGTTTGACTTATTTCGCTTAGCGTAATGTCCTCAAGGTCCATCCCTGTTGTCGCAAATGGCAGGATTTCCCTCCTATTTATGGATGATATTCCATAGCCTATGAATACCACATCTTCTTCATCCATTTTTTAAAAAAGTGTTTATTTTTTCTTTCTATAATTTATTTACTTTTTATAATTTACACCAAGTTAGCGCACGGTGCAACAATGATTTCAAGATGTTTATTTATCTATTTTTTTTTTATTTTTTTTTTCAACATTTATTTATTTTTGGGACAGAGAGAGACAGAGCATGAACGGGGGAGGGGCAGAGAGAGAGGGAGACACAGAATCGGAAACAGGCTCCAGGCTCTGAGCCATCAGCCCAGAGCCCGACGCGGGGCTCGAACTCACAGACCGCGAGATCGTGACCTGGCTGAAGTCGGACCCTTAACCGACTGCGCCACCCAGGTGCCCCATATTTATCTATTTTTTGAGAGAGAGAGAGAGAATGCACAAGCAGGGGAGGGGCAGAGAGAGGGAGAGGGAAACAGAATCCAAATCAGGCTCCAGGCTCCAAGCTGTCAGCACAAAGCTCGACATGGGGCTCGAACGCACGAATCGTGAGATCATGGCCTGAGCTGAAGTTAGACACCTGGGCCACCTGGGCGCCCCTCTTCTTCATCCGTTTATCCATCGATGGACACTTAGCTTGCTTCCACATCTTGGCTATTGTAAACAATACTGCAGTGAACATAGGGGTACAGATATCTCTTTGAGACGGTGGTTTCATTTCTTCAGGCAGATACCCAGAAAGGGAGGACCTGCCAGGATTCCTAGTTCTTGACCTTGTTTGCAGCTGCAGTTTGTGATGGCTATTGCCAGTGTCTCCCCACGTCCCTCTCTTCCCGGGTCTCTCGGTGTCTTTAGAGCCTATCGAATGGACAGGTATAAACATGGGGCTTGTATATCCTCAGGGAGAGGACGATGAGCTTCCCATAATCACGAGCAAATGATATCAGACCTTCTGAATGTTAACAACACTGAGCGAAAACCGTGACTTTCTCTTTAAACGTGTATCTGAATTTCCTTTCAGGTACGTACTTTGCGCGCTGTAATTCCTCTTGTTTGCAAAATGTATATTTGAATCTCTTTTTAAGTCTACAGTTTCTTTATGTCCTCTGTTGTCAAAGTGTGCACTTGAATCGCTTTCCAAATATGTACTCTAAGTGTGTCCGCCGAGAGTGCAAGGGGAGGGTAAGATCGCTCCCCGTGGACCTTACACCGATTTCTGGCAAGGTGGCTGTGGCGTGGAGAAATCGAGGGTGATTCCCTCGAGGGAGAGAGAACCTGCAAAACGTGATATAGGCAGTCCAGCTTCTAGATAGTGGAATCTAACCCCAATGTTTCCTGTATCCATATTTTTTGAGAAAGTCATATTACCAAAAAAAAAAAAAATTAATAATGACAAAGAAATGTCGGTGACCCAAATGTAGCAAGAATAATAACCGTAGCTAATGGTTCATGAGCATTTAGCATATGCCAAGCATAGAAAGAACTCATTCTGATAAAATTTTACAAGGTGGTTATCAACATTCCCATTTATAGAGGGGGAGACTGAGGCTTTTTGAGGTTCAGTGATTTACCAAAGATCCTGTGGCTTATGAAGGGTCAGAGTCAGGACTGGAACTTCATGTGTCTGATTCCAAAGCCAGACTTCTCAGCCTTGCCCTCGGCCTCCTCCCAGGTCTGTAAAGCTGTTGGTGACAGCCAGCTCATTACAGAATCTGTTCTCAAGAGAAGAAATATTCAATTTCCTCTTGAAAATTTTCAAGAAAAGCCACTAAAACCCACCCACATCAGACTCTCCAGCACTATCTTGTGCAAAATTTCTGTTGAAAAATCAGCATCAGCAAGGCTTTAAAATGAATTTTTCGGGGCGCCTGGGTGGCGCAGTCGGTTAAGCGTCCGACTTCAGCCAGGTCACGATCTCGCGATCCATGAGTTCGAGCCCCGCGTCGGGCTCTGGGCGGATGGCTCGGAGCCTGGAGCCTGTTTCCGATTCTGTGTCTCCCTCTCTCTCTGCCCCTCCCCCGTTCACGCTCTGTCTCTCTCTGTCCCAAAAATAAATAAACGTTGAAAAAAAAAAATTAAAATGAATTTTTCCCGGGGCACCTGGCTAGCTCGGTCAGAGGAGCGTGTGGCTCTTGATTTCAGGATTGTGAGTTCAAGCCCCACGCTGGGCATAGAGATTACTTAAAAATAAAATATAAGAGGCACCTGGGTGGCTCAGTTGCTTAAGCGTCTGACTTCAGTTCAGGTCATGATCTCACAGCCTGTGGGTTCGAGCCCCGCGTTGGGCTCTGTGCTGACAGCTCAGAGCCCAGAGCCTGCTTCGGATTCTGTGTCTCCCTCTCTCTCTGCCCCTCTCCCACTTGTGCTCTACCTCTCTCTCTCAAAAATAAATATTTAAAAATTTTTAAAATAAAAATAAAATTTAAAAAATAATTTTTCTCGTCTCTTTTTTTTAATTTTTTTTTCAACGTTTATTTATTTTTGGGACAGAGAGAGACAGAGCATGAACGGGGGAGGGGCAGAGAGAGAGGGAGACACAGAATCGGAAACAGGCTCCAGGCTCTGAGCCATCAGCCCAGAGCCCGACGCGGGGCTCGAACTCACGGACCGCGAGATCGTGACCTGGCTGAAGTCGGACGCTTAACCGACTGCACCACCCAGGCGCCCCAATTTTTCTCGTCTCTTAAGTGAGGTGAGAGAATAAGAGTTGGGTGGTAAGAAATTACCCTAGGAACTTTAATTTTATTGCTACTTATGTTTAATGTTACTATGTAATCTGTCTTTAACTTTTTTATGATTATGAAAATGTACACACACACACACACACACAAAATAGAATGGTGCAACGAACCCCCATATACTCATAACTTCAACAATGATCAAATCTTGCCATAGATTCATCTATTTCTGTCCTTTGCTAAAGTATTTTAAAACAAATTCCAGACATTATGATATTCTGTCATTTCTTTTTTTAAATTTTTTTTTCAACGTTTATTTATTTTTTTGGGACAGAGAGAGACAGAGCATGAACGGGGGAGGGGCAGAGAGAGAGGGAGACACAGAATCGGAAACAGGCTCCAGGCTCTGAGCCATCAGCCCAGAGCCCGACGCGGGGCTCGAACTCACGGACCGCGAGATCGTGACCTGGCTGAAGTCGGACGCTTGACTGCGCCACCCAGGCGCCCCTGTCATTTCTAAAATATATAGACATTTTCTCATATAGCACCATGTTATTATCACCTCTTAAAATTGAACAGTTCTGGGCGACTGGGTGGCTCAGTTGAGCATCTGACTTCAGCTCAGGTCATGATCTCACGGTTTGTGGGTTTGAGCCCTGCATCGGGCTGTCTGACAGCTCAGAGCCTGGAGCCTGCTTTGAATTCTGTGTCTCCCCCAACCCTCTCTCTCTGCCCCTTCCCCACTCACTCTCTGTCTATCTCTCTGTCTCTCTCTCTCTCAAAAATAAATAAACATTAAAAAATTTAAAATTTAACAACTCTTTGACATGATCTAATACTGAGTATTCAATAATTGTTCCCAAGAAATGTCTTTTTATAACAGCTGTGCTTGAATTCGACTTCAGATAAGCCCACACCATGCATTTTCGGGGCATGTTATGGCTCTTAAATCTCTTTTGTTCCGGAACAGTCTCTTCCTTCCCCACCGCCCCCTGTGACTGCTTTTACTGAGTCGTACAAGAAAATACCCATAAACATTTACATAATAAATAGGGGTTTTATAGCACTTGTGGGTTCCAGGAACAGACTCCACCATATGACAGGTAAATCTATTTCCCACCTTTTGCATCCTTCACTGCCACAATGTGTGAGAAATAAGGCACTGCTTGTAGTGGGAAGATGTATCAACAGGAAAAAGTGGCCCAAAGTAGGGTGGGAGAGATGTCCAGAAAACGGAGACCAAAGGGAGAGATGGAATTTGGTAACTTATCCACTCCAGGGCGAGAGGCGTTGAATCCAGTAGACGTGAGCCTTCCCTTCACAAGCATCATCGATGCATCAGTGGACAGCAGTCCTCACAGCAAGTTGCTCGTGGTCATCATAAATAGCCTCGCAGTGTCCCCACACACCTATACCCATACCCACACTTCATTCTCCTTCTCCCTTGGTGACCTCTGATGACCCTCCAGCCTCCACGGTCCTTGACGAGTGGGTAGAGATGCCTGGTGAGTGACCCATGCACTCGGTCCCTCTGGGAAGATCTATTTAGGTTTTCTGAAGTTCAATTTTCTTTTCTTTTATTTTCTTTTTAACATCTTATTTGTCTTGAGAGAGAGAGGGAGAGACAGTGCATGCGTGAGCAGGGGAGGGGCAGAGAGAGGGAGACAGAGAATCCCAAGCAGGCTCCACACTGTCAGCACAGAGCCTGATGAGGAGCTCGATCCCACGAACCGTGAGATCGTGACCTGACCTGAGATTAAGAGCCAGACGCTTGACCAGACTCTTGACCTACAGGTGCCTCTTAGGTTTGATTTTCTACTGGGAGTTAACGCATTGGTACTTGAAACTATGAAGCGGTCCCTTATGGGTTTCCTTACTGCGTGTCAGCCTCTGACAACCAGACGGTCTGGCTGTGCTGATAAAGTGGCACTTGGCTGCCCAAGGTTCTGTTGGCCATGGCCAGGATGGCTCTTTGGAAGACCACCTGCCAATCCTCATCACTAAATGTCTTACCTGGTGGACAGGCCTTCTGTGACCTCATCTTTTCCTTTCCTCCCCTTATGCTCCAACCCCCGTAACCTTACAACGATTCCTTCCCTGTCCCCACTGCCACTGCACCAGCCCAGACCCTTCCCTCCTCAGACTATTCCAACCAACTCCTGACTTGTGTCATGTATTCTAGTCTTGCTCAGCTTCCAGATCTTTTCCACAGTGATTTTCTTTCATGTCGATTTCATTTGGTTTCTTCCTTCTTTAAAACCTTCAATGGTGAGGTGCCTGGGTGGCTCAGTCGGTTCAGCATCTGACTCTTGGTTTTGGCTCCGGTCATGACCTCACAGTTTGTGGGTTCAAGCCCCACGCTGGGCTCCACACTGATAGCATGAAGTCTGCTTGGGATTCTGTCCCTCCCTCTCTCCCTGTCCCTCCCCTGTGCACGTGTGCATGCCCTCTCTCTCACACACAATAAATAAATAAAATCTTAAAAAAAAACCAAAACCCTTCAGTGGTTCCCTTGGCATGACATGACATCTAAGGCTTTTTCTGATCTGATGCCAACTCCCTCACACTCAGTCCCCACTCCATGAAAGACACCATGCCCGCTCCCCATACAGCCCTGGAACCAGCTACTGCCCTTGCCTAGAAGGCCCCACTCCCATGCCACCTGTCCAGATGGTTTCCATCTGCTGAAGTGACTCCTTCCTGCACATCTTCCCCATAGTGGCTTTTCTCTTTTCTTTTCTTTACTTTTCTTTTCAAGTCTGTTTATTTTGAGAGAGAGAGAAAGCTCATGAGCACAGTGCAAGCAAAGGAGGGGCAGAGAGAGAGAGAGGGAGAGAGAATCCCAAACAGGCTCCACTCTGTCAGCGTGGAGACTGACACGGGGCTTGATCCCATGAACCGCGATATCATGACCTAAGCCAAAACCGTGACCTGAGTGGAAACCAAGAGTCAGATGCTTAACCGGCTGAGCCACCCAGGTGCCCCAAGTGGCCTGTCTTGCAGGGACAGAGCACTCTGCAGGAGCCACATGAGCATCATTTGGCTTGTCCAAATAAATGCCATCTTAAATGAAACCATAATTTGGAGCGAGAAAGGGCATTCTCACTGCCTTGCTGGCTTCTGCTGTGTTGTTCCTGAGAATCCCCCAACTCCCATCCCACGCTCTACTCCTGGGTCCACTTTTACCACCAGGCCCACATGCAGGTGGTTTGGGACCCTTGTCCGTCCCATACAAGTATCCCTTGCATGTGATGTCACCTTGTTAGATTCGGCCCATCTGTGTCACTTAGCATTCTCTAGTCTCAAGGAAAAAGAAATACATTCTGGCTATCTATTTTTTTTTTAATGTTTATTCATTTTTTGAGAGAGACAGAGAGAGATACAGAGCACGAGTGGGGGAGGGGCAGAGAGAGAGGGAGACACAGAATCCGAAGCAGGCTCCGGGCTCTGAGTGGTCAGCCCAGAGCCCGATGTGGGGCTCGAACTCACTGACCACAAGATTATGACTTGAGCTGAAGTTGAACGCTTAACCGACTGAGCCATCCAGGTGCCCCTCTGGGTGCCTTTTTAAAATGAATTTGAAGTCCTTGGAAGGGAAACTCTCAGAATAAAAGGATGCTGAACAGCCAGGTCACAATTAGGACAAGACACAGGACAGTTCTGGGAATCCGGGCAGTAGGAATAATCAGACACCTTTTACAGGGCGTCACCGTAACCCATTTCGATCACTCTCAAGATTCCGCTTCCCAGGAAACCGGCTGCTGGCCTGGCTGGGTCACATGCCCGCCCCCTGACAAGGAAGGAGGGAGGCCCCTTGATTCTTCCATGGCTGCACCCAGTGGATGCAAGATGCTGTTATCAGAAGGTGAGTTAGGGGAAAACAATTATCTCCATGCTGCTGGCCTTTTGTTACAACTTGGATAAATTCTAGAGATCGAGGAAGCCAGGATGGGGAAGATTCCGTGCAATGCTTAAAGGATACTTGGGTCAGGCTTCACCAGGGTCCACCCAAGGTTCTCTTCTGAGTAGCTTAACACCGTGGCAAGTGGTCCTGAGGGCAGCTGGGCAGCTGTGTGGCTCTAGGACACCAGTCTACTCAGAGCCAAGCCCACCAAGGGACAAGCTAGGACTTAAGGAGTGTGCCTGGGCTCAGTGCTCACCACTCCACGGTTAGCACCAGGAACCAGGCTTCAGTAGCATGACAGTTCCAATCTCCACAGCCTAGGAGGTTTTCGGGCTTAGCTGCCTCCTTCTTCCTTCTCTCAGCGGGTCCTGCTTCTAATGGATTTACTCTCCAGACCCGGTTCCAGCTGCTCTTGCCTGCTTCCTGGTGGCCATGCCTGGTATGACAATGCCCTCTGGTCTCAAAGAAAAAGTCCCCAACCATTTTGAAAGTGAGCCTAGCTGATGAGGCGAGCATACTTTCCCGAAAAAGAACTGTCAAGACAGAAGATTTTTTTTTTTTTGATGGATTGATTTGTGTAATGAATGACAGTCCTATAAAGGTACGAATGAACAATTACATCCAGCAAGCCACAGTTTAGTCACCTACAAACAAGCGCGTGACACCAGGACTCTCCTGGAGCCTTGCAACTGTCAGAGAGACCAGCCCTCTTGGCTCCACGGGGCTTTATACTGGGGAGAATGGTGCACACATCGAAATGTTAGCCTATCAACACGTCGCATGATCTTCTACAGAAACTTCTTTCTCAGCACACACAGCTCGTTTCCCAGGATTCCTTGATCGCACAACCCCTCTTCCCCGCTCCAGGCTTGACTGCCAGTATTTCTCTCTAGATCCCATCAGCCTTTGATTTACCCCATCTCGTCGCCAGCCCCCGTGTATTAGGCATGTCCGGAAGGTGGGTTATACCTCATCCTCAAAGAGAAGAAAAAGAAGGAAGATGAGGAAGAAAAGGAGGAGTAGAAACAAATATGTCACCAAAGAGAATATTCAAATGCCTGATAAACATATGAATAATTGGACAACTTCATACGTCACCAAGGAAACACACATTGAAGCCACAACGCAGCCTCACCACACCGGAATAGCTCAAAGGAAAAAGAAGACAAATATAGGGGCGCCTGGGTGGCTCAGTTGGTTGAGCGGCCGACTTCGGCTCAGGTCACAATCTCGCAGTCCGTGAGTTCGAGCCCCGCATCGGGCTCTGTGCTGACAGCTCGGAGCCTGGAGCCTGTTTCGGATTCTGTGTCTCCCTCTCTCTCTGACCCTCCCCCGTTCATGCTGTGTCTCTCTCTGTCTCAAAAATAAATAAACGTTAAAAAAAAACTTAAAAAAAGAAGATAAATATCAAGTCTTGACTTGAGTAGCCAAACTCTCTGGAAACAACTCAAATGTTCGTCAGTCGGACAGAGAAGTTGTGGGCATTCACACAAGTGAATATTAAATAGCAAGAACTACGAGGACATGTGACAACGTAGTGTTGAGTGAAAGAAGTCAGATACTGTACCTGGTCTACAAAGAGCCAGTAAAAAATCTATTAACTATTAGGCCACTGGTTACTCTTGGCAGGAAGATGGCCGGCGGTGGTAACTGGGAGGCAGTTTGAGGGCCACTGGGAGGAGCTGCTAACGTCCCTTGATGTGAGTGCTGCTTACGTGTGTTCACTCTGTGGCAAGGCATTCAGTTGTGCACCCTTTATGGATATTTGATCTCAAGGGAAAAACACTTAATTCTCTTTCCTCCATTACTCTGTACCTTTCAGTTGCCCCGATGTGTCTCCATTTCTGCCTCCCAGACCCCTCCTCCCCCCCATTCTCCTTGACACCAGTCACCCACTCAGGGCCTTCTCTTTCCTCCCCTCTCTCTCTCTTTTTAAAATGCTGGTTTGTGGGGCGCCTGGGTGGCTCAGTCGGTTGGGCGGCCGACTTCGGCTCAGGTCATGATCTTGCGGTCCATGGGTTCGAGCCCCACGTCGGGCTCTGTGCTGACAGCTTGGAGCCTGGAGCCTGTTTCGGATTCTGTGTCTCCCTCTCTCTCAGACCCTCTCCCGCTCATGCTCTGTCTCTCTCTGTCTCAAAAATAAATAAATGTTAAAAAAAAATTTTTTTAAATGTTTGTTTGTTTAATTTATTTTTGAGACAGAGAGTGTAAGCAGGAGAGAGGCAGAAAGAGAGGGAGATAGAGGATCCCCAAGCAGGCCCCGTGCGTTTAGCGCAGAACCTGATGAGGGGCTTGAAATCGTGAGTGGTGAGATCAAGACCTGAGCCAAAACCAGGAGTCGGATGCTTAACTGACTGAGCTGTCCAGGCACCCCCCAAGAATGTTCGTTTATTTTTGAGAGAGAGACAGCTTGGGGGAGGGGCAGGGAGAGAAGGAGGCAGAGGATCTGAAGCGGGCTTGATGCTGTCAGCACAGAGCCCGATGCGGGGCTCGGACTCACAGACCGCGAGATCATGACCTGAGCTGAAATCGGACACTTAACCGACTGAGCCACCCAGGCGCCCCTGATTCAATTTTCAATTATAATCACACTTGATTTGAGAGAGCAAAATCTTCCCAATATAGTTGTATTGTAAATTGCTCTCTAATAGGAAGCTGGTCGATAACATTCAAAATTGATGAATAAAATATGGGTGTATGGGGACACCTGGGTGGCTTTGGTTAAGTGTCTAACTCTTGAACTCAGCTCAGGTCTTTTTTTTTTTTTTTTAATATTTATTTTTGACAGAGGGAGAGCAGAGGAGGAGCAGAGAGAGAGGGAGACACAGAATCTGAAGCAGGCTCCAGGCTCCGAGCTGTCAGCACAGAGCCCAACGCGGGGCTCCAACACACAGACTGTGAGATCATGACCTGAGCCAAAGTCAAGAGTTGGATGCTTAACCGGCTGAGCCACTCAGGCTGTCCTCAGCTCAGGTCTTGATCTCGGGGCTGTGAGTTCAAGCTCCACATTGGGCTCTGTGCTGGGCGTGGAGCCTACTTTAAAAAAAATTTTTTTTTAATCCATGTACACATTCCATTTAGAAACAGGGATCATATAAATGCCAAAACAAATGGCTAAAAGATTTGAAAATGTCAGATGCTGAGGAGGGATACTAGGCAAGTGAGAAGGAGTGGGGCCAGAAACCTCTATATTTTGTTTTTAGCCTTTCAGAATATTTGGCTATTTGAATGTGTTATTTTGTATTTTGCTATTGAGATGTGTTATTTTGATAAAATAAAAATTAACTTGGAAACTCTATTCAATCCTAAAGAAAGCAGGAAAACATAAAAATTAAGCATAGAAAAATCAAGAAAAGGGCGCCTGGCTGGCTCAGTCTGTAAGGCATGTGACTTTTGATCTCAGGGTTGAGAGCTTGAGCCCCATGTTGGGTGTGGAGATTACTTAAAATCTTTAAAAAAATTTTTTTAATGTTTATTTTTGACAGAGAGAGAGAGAGAGAGCGAGCATGAGCGGGTTAGGGGCAGAGAGAGGGGGAGACAGAATCCGAAGCAGAATCCAGGCTCTGAGCTGTCAGCACAGAGCCCGACCCGGGGCTCGAATTCACAGACCGCGAGATCATGACCTGAGCCGAAGCCAGATGCTCAACCAACGGAGCCACCCAGGCACCCCTACTTAAAATCTTTAAAAAATAAAAATCAAAATCAAGAAAAATGAAATTGCAAAAGTAATATGATAGGAATATTTCCAAGTGTATTTTAAAGATATGTTTGTATCTAATAACAAATTCAAAATATATGGAGAAAAAAATATATAAGGGGCACCTGGCTGGTTCCCTCAGTAGAGTATGTGACTCTTGATCTCGGGGTCATGAGTTCAAGCCCCATGTTGGGCATGCAGCCTACTTAAAATAAAAATAAATAGGGGTGCCTGGGTGGTTCGGGCTTGATTTCAGCTCAGGTTGGTGAGTTCAAGCCCCAAATCGGGCTCTGTGCTGACAGCAGGGAACCTGCTTCTCTCTCTCTGTGTCCCTCCCCCACTCTCTATTAATTAATTAATTAAAATATGAAGAACTAAAGGTAGAAATAAATCCACAGCCATAGTTGGAGTTTTTCACCCTTCTCTCAGTAATTGATTAGAACAAGCAGTTACTAACAACGTGGATGGAACTGGAGGGAGCACGTAGGGCTCAAACTCAAGAACCATGAGATCATGGCCTGAGACAAAGTCAGATGCTCAACCGACTGAGCCACCCAGGTGCCTCTAAAAAGATTTCCTTAAGTAATCTATACCCAGTGTGGGGCTCGAACCCACAACCCCGAGATCAAGAGTCAAATGCTCCACCAACTGAGCCAGACAGGTGCCCCAAATTATTATTTTTTAAGTAATTTTTTTAAGTAATCCCTACACCCAACATGGGGCTCAAACTCATGACCTCAAGGGTAAGAGTACCATGTTCTGACTGAGCCAGCCAGGCATCAGAAGACCTTTTAGAACACATATGATAAAGCCAACATGGCCCTCCCAGGGAAATATATAAGTTTAAGTGCCTATACTGGGAAGCAAACGGGCTTATACTAAGCTAGGTCTTAAACTAAGAAATTAGGAAAAGAACATTGAAAAACATCCAAGGGAAGGGAGAAATGCTTCCATCAGAGAACACAGAGTGATCGCACCGAATTGGAAGTGAAACTGTCCCCTGGACTTTGTGGGCTTTTACGCCACCGATTGATCAGGCAAAAGGTGGGATTTCGATGTTAGCTTAGACCATCGAATCTGTTTTCCAAGGAGAAATTGGTTGTTGTGCAATGTGAGCAAAAAAGAACTGTCAGAATCCAGAGGAATTTCTGGGAGATGCCTCCTGATACTGCATGAAGGAGTTCCTGGTAACTACTGCTCAGTGTTATTGATGTAAACTGTGATGCCTGTGCCCAGGAATTGTGACAGCGTGCTCTGCTCGAGGAGTCTTCTGGTCTGGTTTGAGTCTTCCTACCGGTGGCAGAGCCTCTGAACCTGACCTCTGGCTGTCCCAGGGACTTATCAAAGGCTTTTAATGAATTATTTTCTGCTAAAACAACCTACTTGAGAACGTTGATACGCACTCAAAAGTTGTTGTTGTTGTTGTTTTTAATTACAAAAATAGGATCACTTTGCTTTGTTCATTTCATAGTAGACAGTGAACATTTTTCTATGTTCATTCATATAGGTCATTCTTTTTAATGGCTGCAAAGTATGTCATTGTATGATTACTTCATAATTTACCTATGTAATCATTAGTTCTTAAAAATGAAGTTTCGGGACGCCTGGGTGGCTCAGTCAGTTAAGCGTTCGACTTCAGCTCAGGTCATGATCTCCTGATTCGTGAGTTCAAGACCCGCATCGGGCTCTGTTCTGACAGCCCAGAGCCTGGAGCCTGCTTCAGATTCTGTGTCTCCCTCTCTTTCTTCCCCTCCCCTACTCTCGCTCTGTCTCTCTCTCTCTCAAAAATAAATAAACATTTTAAAAAACTGAAGTTTCAATGAATATCCTTGTACAAAAATGTTTGGACGCTTGAATAATTCTGTAGGATAGATTTCCTAGAAGGAACATTCTTGAGTTGAAGGGATTTGCATTTAAAATTTGGAAGGTTACTGCTACATTACTTCCACAGACAAGTTGTACAAGTTTATACTCCCACTCCTCACTCTTACAATTAAAACATTTTTCCAGGAAGGAAAAAAAAAAAAAGAGGTTAGAGTGGGAGAGAGCCAAAGCATAAGAGACTCTTAAAAACAGAGAACAAACTGAGGGTTGATGGGGGGTGGGAGGGAGGGGAGGGTGGGTGATGGGTACTGAGGTGGGCACCTTTTGGGATGAGCACTAGGTGTTGTATGGAAACCAATTTGACAATAAACTTCATATATTGAAAAAAATTTTTTTTTCCAATCTGATGGGCAAATGGTGCTTTCTTTGAGTATTTGCCTACTGCTGAAATTTCGTCTTTTTCATGTTTTTTGGTCATTTGCTTTGTTCTGCAAAGTGCTGGGTCTTTTTCTTAGTGATTTGTAGGAATTTAAAATACTTTTTAATTTTTTTTTTAATTTTGAGAGAGAGAGCACACATGCTCGTGCACAATCACAGGAGGGGCAGGGAGAGAGGAGAGAGAGAGAGAGAGAGAGAGAGAGAGAGAGAGAGAGAGAGAATCCCAAGCAGGATTTGTGCCGTCAGCACAGAGCCCAATGTAGGGCTCGAACTCATGAAGCATGAGATCATGACCTGAGCCCAAACCAAGAGTTGGGTGCTTAACTGACTGAGCCACCCAGGTGCCTCACTAAAATACTTTTATGTAACAACTGGTGTTTGTTATGGATGTTCCATATATTTTTTCTTCATAGCCAGTCACGGTCTCTCCTTTGTTTCTAGTCTTTAGCCTTAGAGAATTTTTGTTAAGAATTTTTGTCTTGAGTTCAAGCCCTGTGTTTGGCTCCGCACTGGGCGTGAAGCCTACTTAAAAAAGAAAAAAAGACTGTATGTCATAGGCTAAAAATCGAGAATGAGATCAGACCAAGGAGGACTAAAGATGGAATATAAAGATGTGACCACAAGACAACTTAAGAGCCACAAATGCCTACAGTCAGTGGCAACCCAAGTCCACAAATGGTCCAAAAACATTCACACCTTTGTCAGGGAGTCGTGCTTAGGGCTGGCATTGTGGGGCAAGACCCCCCTCCCCAGTACTTACGCTTTCCTGTTCGGTGGAGAGACTGCCTGTCCCCCCGCCTCCACCCCACCCCAGAGCTGCCCTGGGCGGGGAATTCTGTGGTGGCCCCTGCCTCTGGCCTGTGCCTCTGCAAAGTGACTCTGCGATCTGGGGTGACGGTGTGTCCCAGGAATCTCCCGATTCTTGCATGGGCCCCTGGAATACAAGCAGGTCACCTCTTGGAGGGAACACAACATGGAGACTTGGCCCTGGAGGAAGTGACCTCTGGGGTCCTGTCCCGCCCAGCACAGTGATGTTTGTCTGACAAGGCTGGCTCATCCTTTTTTTGTTAAATATGTTTATTTATTTTTGAGAGAGAGAGACAGGCAGAGTGTGAGAGGGGGAGGAACAGAGAGAGAGGGAGACACAGAATCCAAAGCAGGCTCCAGGCCCTGAGCTGTCAGCACAGAGCCTGATGTAGGGCTCTAACTCACAAACCTCGAGATCGTGACCTGAGCCAAAGTCGGATGCTTAACTGACTGAGCCACCCAGGTGCCCCAAGGCTGGCTCATCCTACTTGGGTGGGCTAGTTGACTCTAATGGCAACAGAGGTCACAGGGGCCCCAGCAACAGGGCCAGTTTAAGGCCCTCCTAGGGCCAGAACTTCCTAATTTCTGCTGTCCCACTTGACATCCCTAGTAAGTAAGATGTGCATCCCACATTAAGCAAACTTTGCACATTGAATTGAATTGCCCTGACAGGTTACTTTGGGGGGCAACATATAATTAATTATTAAGTTGTTAATTTTTATTCTGCAATTTGATTTTTGTAAATTTTCTAGTGTTTTTATTTATTTTTGAGAGAGACAGAGACAGAGACAGAGCACGAGTGGGGGAGGAGCAGAGAGAGAGGGAGACACAGCATCCTAAGCGGGCTCCAGGCTCCGAGCTGTCAGCACAGAGCCCCACGCAGGGCTCAAACCCATGAACTGCAAGATCATGATCTGAGCTAAAGTCAGATGCTTAACCGACTGAGCCACCCAGGCATCCCATGGATTATCTTTTTTTGTTGTTGTTTTTAGTAGGCTCCACACCCAACATGGGACTTGAACTCATGACCCTGGGATCAAAAGTCAGATGCTCTACTGACTGAACCAGCTGGGTGCCCCAGGGCTTATGGATAGTTTATATTCAGCCAGGTGGCTGTGGGCCCTTTTGCTTTGCTCTACATCGCACCGCTCAAGCCTGTTGTCTAAGAACAGCCTATACAGAAGAGTCACCGGCAAATTGGGACAACTGGTCACCCTATAGGCCAGCCACCAGCTGTCACAATTTTTTCTTTCTCGCTGGGTGCAATGATACTTCATGGAATGCTGGTCAAATCCTCCCCCCGTCATTGGAATATATACATGTAGACACGCATTCTAACAGCACATTCTATCCACCATACACGCTAACATTTATAAAGGCACTCACATAAGCACATACATTCCAGACAAATACAGGCACACTATACTCACTGTGCATACATATATACATACACATATATATCACAGATCCCACATATATATAAATACATGCTATCTAAACATGTGTAATAAAATACGTGTAAATACACCCCCCCCCCCCCAAACACAAGCGTGTACATTTAGGCCGTTGGGGAGATGGGGAAAAAAGCAAAGGTGACCAGTAAGTGGGCTCGTGTGGATGGAGCCAGGATTGCAAAGGGAAGTGAGGCAGGTTACAGAGGAAGGACTTTGAATAGCAAATAACAAGACTGTTGCAATGCACGGAAAGAGCCCTGGACTTGGAGTTGGATAATCCTGAAACTAAATCGCGGCTCTGCCATTTACTAGAGGCGTGACTAGAGCAACTGACCTGACTTCTCTGTGCTGCATTTTTCCCATCTGTAAAATGGGATGTTATAAAGATGTAACTAAGTTCCAGAACATTGCAGGTGCTTAAGTCCCAACTGTTGTTATTATGAAGCGTATGGGGGGACTAAAGGTGTTTGAAGGGAGCCCTGATCCCCAGGAAGTGGTGTTTCGGGGCGGGGGCGGGGGGGGGAACCTTCATAGAGACCATTATTTGTGTCATCCCGTTCGAGACTAAGAAGTCAAGGCCCAAAGCAATTAAAAATGGTTGGCCCTAGAACGGGGTGTGGAGGATGCTTGCACCATAGGGGCATGTCCAGCAGATGTGAGCCACGTGAGCCAGGCCTGGGCCGGGCTGGGCACATAGGACCCAGCTGCTACCAGGAAGCCCTGATCGTCTGGCCGGCCCAGTCGCAGCCCTCCTGAGCCGTCTGGCAGCATTCCTGAGGACTTTGACGCCTGGTTTGCATGTTATGCAAAGCAGGGCCATATTCTGCCAGAAGGCCACTGTTCTGGCCCCTTGCCATCATCGATGGCACCCAATGTCTCCAATGGGCCTAAAACTTTACCCTTTCCGCTGGGCATGGTGCCAACTCCCCTAGCTGCCTGTCAATAGCAGAAAGGAGGGACTGCAGGCTTGGAGGAAAGGGCACTAAGCTGGGGAATCCAGTTGAAGGGTCTGGATTCGAGTCCTAACTTGGCTACTCACTAGCTGTGAGGTGTTGGGCCAGTCATTTCCCTTTTCTGAGGTCTGAGGTTTGCTCCTCTGCCCAATGATAATAATATAACCTCAAACAGCATGGTGGAAGTTAATGTGAGATGTGAAAATCCTAGCTTGGGGCTCCTGGGTGGCTCAGTCAGTTAAGTGTTGGACTTTGGCTCAGGTCATGATCTCACGGTGTGTGGGTTCGAGCCCCACGTCGGGCTTTGTGCTGACAGCTCAGAGCCTGGAGCCTGCTTCGGATTCTGTGTCTCCCTCCCTGTCTGCTCCTTTCCTGCTTACACTCTGTCTGTCTCTCTCTCAAAAATAAACATTTAAAAAAGAAGAAAGGAAGGAAGGAAGGAAGGGAAAGAAAGAAAGAAAGAAAGAAAGAAAGAAAGAAAGAAAGAAAGAAAGAAAAAAAGAAAGAAAGAAAATGCTAGGTAGATCTGGGCCCACAGAGGGGACTCATTAATGTCGGCTGAATATGTGGAGTAAAACTGATCAAGGAAGAGACCTGAGTTCCGGTGTGGGATGTGCTGGCTGTGTGCAAGCCGTGGGCCTCAGTTTCTTCAGCACGAAATGAGAAAATTGGCCCAGATAATCTCCAGCATCCTTTCCAGCACTTCTGTTCTTTGATCTGAAACGGTCAGGATGGATGTCTTCTTCTGATCCCTTAAGGGCACAGATGTAGAGTGTGAATACGTCAAGGTTGGAGACAGACACAGAGGGTCTCTCTTCGGGAGAGACCTGTATGCTTGGCAGCTTACATGGTAAGGGGCTCTGCTTTGACATCTGCTTTGGCATCTGGGTGCTTGATAAGGGAAGCCAGTTGGTCTGTCTGGCCCGTACTGACTGCCAGCCATCACCGTCTTTCAGACCTCTGTTCCGAGAAAAGCGTGGGGCTACACACAGAACAAGTACCAGAGGTGGGCGAGTTGGATCCCTGCTCTGCTCCCCAGGCTCTCAGTCTAGTAACACACGCCAGGCACAAATGGTGCCACTAAAGGTACAGTTTATGCAGGAAACCAGAGCAGCCGATATATCCCAGAAGGAGTTCTGGGGACAATGATCAAGATGGGCCATGACATCTGGCAACGGTGACAGGTGCAATCTGGTCTTTTGGGATGGGGAGAGTTTTCATGGAGTGGAAATGGGGGGGGGGGTGGAGAGGGGTGGGAGACATATTCCAGAAGTTACGTCTCTATTCTGCCCGGTGAGGGGTAGGGGTTGCGGTGTCCGGTGTCCTGAGAATGTTTAACCAGGCAGGGTGTGCACCACATCCTCATTGCCATCCCTGCCATCCCCGTTTGAGAGCCCAGCAGGAAGCAGAGGCTCAAGAGGAAAGGGAGGAGGAAGGCAGTCTTTGCCTCAGGACCTCCCGTGTGCCGCATGTCCTCTCACATAAACTCCACACCAACACTTCCAGGCAGGTTTCTCTTGCGCTCATTTTGCAGATGGGACAACTGAGACTCACCGAGACCAAGCACCAGTTGTACTGCTGGTGAGGGGGCAGAGCTGGGATTGGAAGTTGGGTCCAGAACGCACAGCCCCTCCTCCTACCCCATCCTCTTGGAAGCTGCTTTCTAGGCTTTGAAAAGCTGAGGATTCTTTCACAAGGAGGGAAGACAGCTTCTCCCCCTGGAGGACCAATCAGGCCTCGCTCCTCTTCTGGGCAGCTTTCCAGTTGCGGTCCTAGTCAGAGAGTTCTATGATCCAAACAAACGCTGTGACCAGCTCTATTAACCTTATCACCACTCCCCACCCAGGACAATCTGATTAAATACTGCTGTCACCAGTGAAAGGTCTTTTATAAAAAAAAGTCTTCGCTTTCCACAAACACAGCCAACCTGCTTCCTCGCCAGCACACTCTCTACCTCCCAGCTTTCAAGGTCAGGACACAAGATGGGAGGGAAACTTTGTCATTGTCACAGCAGGGAAGAGGCTTGGTCAGCCAGAGTCCCGCTTAGATTTGTCAACAAGTAATGATCTCTTGAGCAAATAAACTGAAGTTGAACCCTAAGGGAGTGTTGGTTCCTTGATTCTGAGACTCAAGAGACCCTGGAGAAGGATTGCATTCACCCAGTACTAGCCAAGAACTACTACCTTTTTTTTTTTTAATTTTTTTTTTTAACGTTTATTTATTTTTGGGACAGAGAGAGACAGAGCATGAACGGGGGAGGGGCAGAGAGAGAGAGGGAGACACAGAATCGGAAGCAGGCTCCAGGCTCTGAGCCATCAGCCCAGAGCCCGACACGGGGCTCAAGCTCACGGACCGCGAGATCGTGACCTGAGCTGAAGTCGGCCGCCCAACCGACTGAGCCACCCAGGCGCCCCTAGTGACTACCATTTGTTGAGTGCCCACCCCGCTTGGCCTGTTTGCACACAGTGTTTCTAGTTCTTCCAACAATCCAGCAAGGTAAGTTCAAGTGTTCTCTTCTGGCTACATTTCCACTTTCTTTTCTGCTTTATAGAGAGAGAACTAAAGCTCAGAGAGGGTTTTCTGTCCAAGGTCATGTAGGTACTAAGCTTACAAAGCCAGGATTCAAACCCAGGTCTGTTTGATTCAAAAACTGCCATGCTCCTGTGTAAGTGTTTGCTGAATGAATGAATGAATGAATGAATACTGGATGGACAATGAATGGATGGGATCAGGTTCAGAGACCCAAAGATTGGAAGCTAGGATTAATCTTACCATCTCCTCCCAGCTCTGTGGCCTCCTGAGATAGGTGAAATCAGGTTAAAACAAATGTCAAAACAAAGTTTAAATGAGAAAACAGGCCTCAAAAGAGCTGGGTATATGTATCTAAGGACACAACCAACAGAGTGAAAAGACAACCTATGGAATGGAAGAAAAATATTTGCAAACCATATATCTGATAAGGGGTTAATATCCAGAATAAGTAAAGGACTCCTACAACTCATCATCAACAAAACAGCAACAAAAAACAAGTAACTTGATTCAAAATTGGGGAAAGGGTCAATAGACATTTCTCCAAAGAAAATGCACAGATGGCCAACAAGCATATAAAGAGTTGTTCAACATCACTAATCACTAGGGAAATGAAAATTAAAACTGCAAGGAGATATCACCTCACACCCATTAAGATAGCTGCTATTACGGGGCGCCTGGGTGGCGCAGTCGGTTAAGCGTCCGACTTCGGCCAGGTCACGATCTCGCGGTCCGTGAGTTCGAGCCCCGCGTCAGGCTCTGGGCTGACGGCTCGGAGCCTGGAGCCTGTTTCCGATTCTGTGTCTCCCTCTCTCTCTGCCCCTCCCCCGTTCATGCTCTGTCTCTCTCTGTCCCCCAAAAAATAAATAAACTTTGAAAAAAAAAAAAAAAAAAAGATAGCTGCTATTAAAAAAAAAAAAACCCAAAAACAGAAAATAACAAGTGTTGGCGAGGATGTGGGGAAATTGGAACCCTTGTGCGCTATTGGTTGGAATGTAAAATGGTACGGCCACTAAGGAAAACAGCATAGAATTTCATCAAAAAACTAAGAACTAGAATTATCATATGACCCAGCAATCCCGTCTCTGGGTATACAGCTAAAAGAATCGAAATCAAGGTCTTGAAGTGATTTGTTTGTAGCAGCGTGATTCTCAATAGCCAAAAAAGTGGAAGCAACTCGTGTCCATGGATGAATGGACATCTGCGTATGCACACGTATGCACACAATGGAATATTAGCCTTAAAAAGGAAGGGAGTTCTGACACATGCTATAACATAGATGAACCTAGAGAACATTCTGCCGAGTGAAATACGCCAGTCACAAAAAAAACAAATACTGGGGCACCTGGGTGGCTCAGTCGGTTCAGCATTTGACTCTTGATCTTGGCTCAGGTCATGATCTCACGGTTCGTGAGACTGAGCCCCATGGCGGGCTCTGGGCTGACAGTGTGGAACCTTCCTGGGATTCTCCCTCTTCCTCTCTCTGCCCCTCCCCTGCTCATTCTCTTTCTCTCTCTCAAAATAAACAAGCAAGCAAATAAATAAATAAACAAATGAATAAATAGATAGGTGCTTGAAAAAAACCTGAAAAGACAAATTTCACTTGTCTTGATTTCATTTATATGAGGTGTCAAGAGAAGAACCATAATGGGTGCCTGGGTGGCTTCGTCCGTAGAGCATGTGACCCTTGACCTTGGAGTCATGAGTTGGAGCCCCATGTTGGGGGTGGAGCCTACTAAAAAAAAAAAAGAAGAAGAAGAGTAGAACCCATAGAACCAGAAAGTAGAATGGTAGCTGCCAGGGCCTGGGGGAAGGGGAATTGGGAGTTAATGCTTAATGGGTGTGGAGTTTCAGTTTTGCAAGATCAAAAAGTTCTGGAGACTGGTTGCAAAACAATGTGATGACACTTAACAGTACTAGACTGTACACATAAAAATGATTAAGATGGTAACCTTATGTTATGTATATGATATTACAATTTTTCAAAAGAGCTAGGCATGGAAACTTGGAAGACAAGGAGAAAGGCTTGCTGCTCAGTAATGCAGGGAGAAGGTTTGTGGGTTGACTATATCAAAATGAACCTCAGGTCTCTATTAGCATCAGAATATTCCCTAGATTCCTGCCTAGGCTCAGACTCCAGAGTAGATGGGCAGGGCCAAATCTAGAAGGGTTATTCCCTATCTCCTCTTCATAGTCCTGATGGTGGTGAAAACCTATTCACTTCTTTGCCTTGTTACCTGACCAATGGCCCCCTTTATCTTATCTAAAGATCTAGGGGCGCCTGGGTGGCGCAGTCGGTTAAGCGTCTGACTTCAACCAGGTCACGATCTCGCGGTCCGGGAGTTCGAGCCCCGCGTCAGGCTCTGGGCTGATGGCTCAGAGCCTGGAGCCTGTTTCCAATTCTGTGTCTCCCTCTCTCTCTGCCCCTCCCCCGTTCATGCTCTGTCTCTCTCTGTCCTAAAAATAAATAAACGTTGAAAAAAAATTTTTTTAAAGATACAGGGACCAGCTCCATAACATGATGGAAAGAGGGCTTGGTTCTCTGGCATGAACCTTATAAACTATAATATGGGCAGTCTATGCACCCATCCATCCATCTGTTTTTTTCAACATGTATTTGTTGGGTATCAGCTCAAGAGGCTGAAGAGGTATATAGGTCTGTCATACAGACAGACCCTGCCCTCACAGAACTTGTAGTCTGGTGGGAGAGAATGAAATGCAGTGAACCATGTGTTGTGATAAGGTCTTCTAGAGCACTTAGCAGGGGGCCTGTTCCAGTTGGTGACGAATGTTCACAAAGGAAGTTCAGTCTTAGGCTGAGACTTGAAAAGTAAATAAGATTCAACCAGTAGCATGGGGAGGGGGAGGAAGGGAGAGTATGCTTAAGGGAAGCAAGAGCATAGGCACCTCCTGGAGATTTTAGTAAATGCAGGGCCAGGTGAGGATCTGGAAAGAGCTGAGGCAAAGAGGAAAGCAAGTGAGATGGGGAAACTTCAGGGACCCCATGAAAAACTGCTTTTGTGGCTCCTTTTCCTTATATTCTTCCTAGGACCTACACCGCACCCCCCCCCCCCCTTACACCTGCCTGATAGCCCAGATAATGTCTGTCCTTCTTCGGAAGGCCAAGGAGTGAATGATGTCTCTGGAGTCTTCCATGCAATAAATAACATCTAAGGAGTGACCTGGCGAGGTCATCACGAACGTTTTCCAAGACCACTGACTCGTCAAGACCCCTGGCTCCAGGGCACAAGTGACTTACAGAGGATACCCAAACACTCCTCTTTGTTCCTGAATTACTGAGAAGACAGGTGCATGGGATCACCATCCTCAACAAAAACCCCAGACCCCAAGCAAAGACAAGACTCACTCTCCTATCTTTCAGAGTCTCCCTGACACTCTATGCCTACACTTTCTCCATATCTTTAATAAACTGCTCCCACTTCTTCTTGGCTTATGTAGATTTCTATCCTGCCAGAAGCCAAGGAGCTTCTTGGATGGTTGAGAAGGACCCGTTCTGCATCCTCAGATAAGCCAGCCTGTGTCACAGGGATGGGGTCTTGTAGGGTCACTTAAGCACCTTCTGAGCAGCCTGCAAAATGCTGTGAGGGGACATGAACATGTAAAAGATAAGATGAACACACCCGGTTGGAGAGGCAGTGGAAGACAAGGGCCCCTGGAGTCAGATTCTGGGTCTGGGATTCTCAGAACTCTGAGCAGGATGCCTGTCCTTTGACTTAGTGTAGGATCCCTTCCACCTCTCCCTCCTGCCTCAGGGCAAGCTCACCACCCAGGAGGGGCATTTCCAGTGCTGGGACACATAGCACCTTTCACCAAAGGGCCCTTGAACAAGCTGTAGTGTGCCTTCTTACCTTGCTCTCTGTGGTTCTCTCTGTCCACAAGGACACCCCTGCCCTCTTCAATCAAGGATTTGACACACTGTCTTCTCTCCTTTTAGGTCAGGCGGCTCCAGGTCTTATAAATCATTGCTGGTGCTCCCTGCCATGTCCAGCCTTTCCCACCCTTCCAGAACCACTTGGATGGTGTCCCTGTGGGTTCCAAGCCCCACCTGCTCAATCCCAGTTGTCTCGAGGGCCTTTGTCTGAATACCTGCCCACGCGTCTAGGTCTGAACTTCCTAAAAGCCACCTTTGGGCCCTGTCCCAGCCTTGGCTCTATCTCCAGGTTATCTGCCTCTTGATTTTTTTTTAAGTTTATTTATTTATTTTGAGAGAAAGAGAGAGAGTGAGAGCATGTGCTCATGAGTGGGGGAGGGGCAGAGAGAGAGGGAGAGAGAGAATCCCAAGCTGGCTTCTCACTGTCAGTGCAGAGCCTGACATGGGGCTCGAACCCACAAACCGTGAGATCGTGACCTGAGCCGAAATCAAGAGTCGGATACTCAACAGACTAAGCCACCACCCAGGCACCCCTATCTGCCTCTCGATTCTGAGGATGGGCTGGTTCTTGCAAGTTGGGGACCATCTCCTGCCCCACTTGGACTTTCTCAGCTGTTCTCAGGTGGCCCTCTCCAGGAGGGTCAATGGTCAAAGTACAATGTAGGTATTTCCTGGTCAGGACTCCTCCCGGAGATAATGCCTGTCACAGGAGGGGTGCCAACGAGGACTGAAGGATAGCCACAACATCCTGCCACGAGTTGTTTACAGCCCACGAGAAGCCATGAAGAAAAAAAAAAAACACAGCCATTGAAGCATTCATTGAAGGAAATAGAGGTGGGGCAAACTGTAGAACTGAACAAGGCCTGGGAGAATGAGGCCGTGGCTGTGACTGCCACGTGAGGGGAAAGTTCTTATACTGTAAGTGTTGGCTGGAGACTTCCTGCCAGTCTTAGGACTCTGCCTTTGAAATGAATTGATCAGTGATGGGGCCTGGCTCCTGAGGATGCAATACCACCAACCTGCCATTGCTTCTCAAAATAGGGTCAGCAAGGATCCCAAGAGTCTAGGACTCCAAAGGGGGTTGCAACTGTGAAGCCTGGGTATGTGTGGGGGAGTGGGGGGGGGGGTGTCTCAGGGAAAGACTAGCCATCTAATTTGGAATAACTGAGTTTTGTCCCAGTGCTGTCCTAGAGGCTCAGGACATGGAGGGCTGTGCAGATGATAAGAGAGCATAAGGCAAGCTGAGGGCAAAGTACAAGCTAACAACACCCTCCCCATCCCCCCCCCCCAGGTGAAATAAGGGTGACATTCCTTTGGCACTCCTGGCTGCCCAAGAACAAAGAAAAGGATAAAAAAAACAAATGGTTGAACTGATAGAGATCACAGGACATGAGTCTCTATCACTTTACAAATATCTTAGTAAATTACAAGGAAAAGGCAAGCTTATCAATAGCCTAATCTCCAGAAACCTATAGCCCCAATATCATCCTCCCCTCCATAGTGATGTGGGGAACAAAGGCAAGAAGGAAATGGAAGGTAAAATTAAATTTCCTTATAACCTGCAGCCCATTGACAAATACTTGAGGCAAATACAGAGTATAACATTTCTCCAGGAACTCTTAATGTTAATGTTTTGCTAGAGGGAAAAACAGCCTTAGCTTGACAATATCTAGGCCTCCGGTAATCTGTGAGTCTTCCTTAGCATGTGGAAATCCCTTTAAGAAACTTCCTCTTGATTTTATCTCCTCGAACTCCATAGTATATAACTAGTCACTCTTCATAACCCCAGTGCAGCTCTTTCTGCCCAGGGGTCCTGTCCCTGCGCTTTAATAAAACCACCTCTTTGCACCAAAGACCTCTTGAGAATTCTTCCTTGGCCATCAGCTCCAGACCCCCACCACTCCTGAACAACCACACCGTTTGGCAACCAATGTGGGGCTTTGAGTTTTTTCATCAGGACTCAGCTTTGGCGCAAACTTGGTGAGTACTTTCTCTTTTCTTCCTTTACTTTCATTTCAGGGGCTTTTTAAGGAGTATGGTCTTATTGGAACACTTTCCATCGCTCAGGCTGCAATCCTCTGGTCCATCGCTACTCTACTTGGAGGAGAAAGCCTGCCTTTTGGCTGGAAGTTAGGGATGTGGAAAACAAAGGCAGAAGGAAATGGTAGATAAAATTACATTTCCTTATAACCTGCAGGTGACAGATAAATAACTTGAGGCTGGCAGAGTAAAACATTTCTGCCTTAACGTTAATGCTTTGCTACAGGGAAAAACAACCTTAACTTGGCAATAGCTAGACGTCCAGTAGTCTGTGAGTCTTCTTTAACATATGAAAATCCCTTTGGAAACTTCCCCTTGACTTTACCTCCCCCAACTCCACAGCATATAACCAGTCTCTCCTCCTAGTCCCGGGTCAGCTCTTTCTGCCCAGGGGTCCTATCCCGGTGCTTTAATAAAATCATCTTTTTGCACCTAAGACATCTCAAGAATTCTTTCTTGGCCATCAGCTCCAAACCCCCACCACTCCAAAGTCCCATCAGTTAGTACCCTGGCCAGAATAGCAATAAGATCCAGAAACTTGATGCCCTCTCTTTATTTCCGTCCTTATAAAAGTTGTCTTGGGCACGGGACACCTAAGTCACCAGGATGCCTGCCAATCTTAAGACGCATGTAAGGTTTCTTCCTCATTGGTCTAATGTGTTCCCCTTCACATTTCTTGTCTAGCTGCTTCTGGCAGCGGAATCTCCACTGAGAGCCAGCCAAAACCATTACGCAATTGAATTAAAACCCAACTAGGACCATTTCCTATCAAGTTGGCTGTAAGGACTACATTCTAAGCAATGTCGCTTAGATCATGGTGGATTTCTATCTTTACTTTTTTTGGTTAATGTTCTCTGATGAAGTTTTAGGGTGATGAGGGATTCGTGGGGTCCAGAGCTGTTGACCAAGAAAGAATTCTTGAAGATGTCTCTAGCGCATAAAGGTGATTTTATTAAAGCATGGGGTCAGGACCCATTGGCAGGAGGAGCTGCACTGGGGTTGTGATGGGTATCTCGTTATATACCCTCAGGTTGGGAGGGGGTCAGAGATAGAGTAAGTCTCTAAGGAATTTTGGAAGCAAGGTTTCTAGGACCCTGAGGGGCTAGGTGTTGCTAGGGAAACACCATTTATCAACGTTTAATAAAACCTCAGTCATGAGCCCCTTCAGATGCATATTGAGGGGCCATAAGCTTGGAGTATAATTGCCAGCATAAATCTTGGGGCAGTTAAGATAAAGGAAGTAGACTCGCAGGATCCGTACAGTTGGACAACGTTAAGCTAAGGTTCTCTTTTGCCTCCAGAAAGTGTGTCATCATCTAGGCAGCTGAGCTCCTGGAGGGAGGTCACTCTGCCGGTTTCAAGGACTTGTCAATGGGCTGTAGGCAGTAAAGGAATTTAGTTTTTCATTTGCCTTAGTTTCCCACATTACCATGGCAAGCACTTGAACCCCATTCCTTTGTTCTTGGGTACCTGGGAGTGTCTGAGGAATCACACAGATCCCACCTGGGGTGTAGGGGTGAGCGCTAGCTTGTGCTTTGCCCCTCAGCCTTCCTCATCCTCCCTCATCATCCTCTACTAACTACTTAAATTACAAAATTAGGTAATTTCACCTTGAAAAACTTTTCTAGTCCTTTCCATGGGTTAAAAACAGTAGGCTCTTCAAAATACTAAAGCATGGCCTCCACAGAATGCTCTTCAAAGACTAGGTAAGCCAAGGCATGACCATCAGGGCATGTTCTTTAAGGCACAGCCTTTTATGGCACAACTTTCAAGGTACGGTATTTCGGTTCATATGCCAGGCACCCATTTAGCCTAGGATGCAATGGGGAAGTGGAGGGATGCCGGTGTCCCTTCCTGGAGGGCCTTTTACAGGACAGGACCTTCCCTGGGGCAGGACTGTCTTCAGTGGTAAGGTAGTATGGTGATCCATATTGATTTTCGTTCAAGGGATGCCTTGGGTCACTTTTGACACCAGGAACCTCTGACATATCCTGCACGGGATGCCACCCAGGAGTCAAAGGGGGTGATTTTTGGTAATGGACCCTAGGAAACACTGGGGCTTCTTCTTCAGTCCCCAAGGGCTCTCTCTTGGGATGCCTTTTAACCCACTGGAAACAATTCAGATTGCAAAATTTAGGAAAGAACTGATCTCCTGTAACACTGCATGGCATTAGTAGGATCTGACAGTCAGATCTCTTCTGCACAAAACAGGGCAAATGGTCAGAGATACCTTAAGTCCAGGTCTTCAGGGCTCTAAATCAGCACCTGGACCTAAGGGCTTCTTGCGGAATGTGTTTGCCCAAATGTATTTGGCTAGTAAACTCCCTCCTGACATATTGGATGATAATTATCTAACTAGGCCTCCTCCTGATGGAACTCAGGTTGCTGAGGAAACCCAGGCCATCCCTGACAATGGGGACACTGACTTTCTCTCTCTGTTCCTCCTAATAGATGTGAGGGCTTCTCCCTCATTCATTTCCTGGGTTAATGGCTATGACAATTGGAGCCAACTGCGGTTAGTCTAACTCAGGACAGGGACGTTAAGGAATATTCCCGAGCAGCTGCCAAAACTCCCTTTGTTTCAGGGAAATTCCCTGTCTTCTCTGGCCTGACATGGACGTCATATTTCTACTTTGGTGGAAAAAAAGAAAGAAAAAATAAATAAACATGCCATCCACTCCCCTGTCTGAGCTGACAAGGTTTAGAACTGGAAATCCTCTTTCTTGGCCTTTTGCTAGCACCTTGCCTCTTCTGCCTTCCCCTCCCCCTCCTCCTATTTCTGCACCACCTTGGGTGCAGCCTGCATAACTGGTTCCTACAGCATCTTCAGTCCTCAGAACCATTGGCTCCTCCTCTTCCCACCCTCAATATCAAGGAGCAGAGAGCAAACCCCTTGGAGCGCCCACTTCAGATTTCCCTTCCTGTGTCCCAGGTAAACACTGACCATGGGGAATAATTGATTAACTTTTAAGTGGACGCAGCTGGGACATATTCGGTGTTTGAACTAATTTAAGTTTGTTGGCTTAATTAAGACAGACATGTCTTTAGAGTTATCAGCATTAAATATGAAACATATTTTCTCCAGATTTGCTGAAGGTCAAAGAAGCTCATGTTATCTCTGTTGCCATTTGTTAGCAAAAAAGATAACTTCAAGCAATGGTTAATTTTGTCTGCCTCAAAGTTTTCATAGGTAATTGTTAAGATAGCTTTCAAAGTCTTTGGTAACCTGAAGCTTTAAAGCTTTGCTTGCATGATAAATGGGATTTAATTCACTGGACATCTAGGTCCTTTTGAAATAGAATGGAGTGCTAAAGCATTGATTACTAAACATAGGTTTGTGATTTTAACTTCTTGTTGTAGAGAAACTAAGACTATTTGCATCTGTTGGTAAACATGCTTAGTACTTGATTCATTCATAAATTTGCCATCAAAAGTTTACCATTGGTAACTACTAGTTTTCACCAGAGACTAAGGTTTCTAAGAGTTAAAATTTTGCTAAATGTAGTTAAGACTGATGAAAAGAAGAGAAGCATTCTACGTAAAAAAAAGTTGGAGATGTGTAAGAAAGTTATAAAGAATGGAAATGATGAAGTTTTGGGGCGATGGTGGGGTGGTCCGGAGCCAATGACCAAGAAAGAATTCTTGAAGATGTCTTTGGTGCATAAAGGTGATTTTATTAAAGCACAGGGACAGAGGGGTGCCTGGGTGGCTGTCAGTTGGGCGTCTGACTTCGGCTCAGGTCATGATCTCACAGCTTGGGAGTTCAAGCCCCGCATTGGGCTGTGTGCTGACAGCTAGGAGCCTGGAGCCTGCTTCGAATTGTGTCTCCCTCTCTCTCTCTCTCTCTGCCCCTCCCCGGCTCACACTGTCCCTCTCTCAAAAAATAAATAAGCATTAAAGAAATTTTTTTTTATTAAAGCACGGGGACAGGACCCATGGACAGGAAGAGCTGCACTGGGGTCCTGACAGGTAACTCATCACATACCCTCAGGTTGGGAGGGGGTCAGGGATAGAGTAAGTCTCTAAGGAATTTTGGAAGCAAGGTTTCTAGGACCCTGAGGGGCTAGCTGTTGCTAGGTTAATAAAACCTCAGTCATGAGATCCTTCAGATGGACATCGGGCCCATAAGCTTGGACCATGATTGCCAGCACAGATCTTGGGGCAGTTGAGATAAAGGAAGTAGACTTACAGGATCCTCGAGGTTGGACAATGTTAAGCTAAGGTTCTGTTTTGCCCCCAGCAAAGTGTCATCATCGAGGCAGCTGAGCTCCTAGAGGGAGGTCACTCTGCTGGTTTCAAGGACTTGTCAGTGGGTTTTAGGCAGTAAGGGAATTTAGTTTTTCATCTGCCTTAGTTTCCAACATTACTATGGCAAGCACTTAAACCCCCTTCCTTTGTTCTTGGGTACCAGGGAGCGTCCGAGGACTATCACATTTATTCTACCTTGGGGAGTGGGGGGTGGTGCCAGCCTGTATTTTGCCCTCATCTTGCCCCATGCTCCCCCATCAGAAATACATTTTTGTTGAAGGTAAAAGAAAGTAACTTTGTCCTAAATGAGATTGGTCGTTTGGAGACAAATGGCTCGGGAGAACATCGAAATGCAAAGGAAAGTTGTAGAAGGTTCGTGATGGAAAAATCTTAAACAGGAATTGTATTTGTGGTCTCAGGAAGGACTAAGGTTAAAATGAGTGGATTTTTAAAGTTACACTGGTATAAGATTGACATTCTGTTTTTCTCTCTGTTAAAAAAAAGTTTTCTTGGATTGTTGATCTGCTCTTGATAAAAAGAATATACGCAAAGGTTTTTTTTTTTTTCTCTTTTGACAGCCAAGAAAACCATAGCTTATGCGTTGTCTTTATCAACTCTTTAATCACTTAAAGTTAAAACTTCTCGGGGCGCCTGGGTGGCTCAGTCGGTTAAGCGGCCGACTTTGGCTCAGGTCACGATCTCGCGGTCCGTGAGTTCGAGCCCCGCGTCGGGCTCTGTGCTGACCGCTCAGAGCCTGGAGCCTGTTTCAGATTCTGTGTCTCCCTCTCTCTCTGCCCCTCCCCCATTCATGCTCTGTCTCTCTCTGTCTCAAAAATAAATAAACGTTAAAAAAAAAATTAAAAAAAACACAAAACTTCTCCATGTTGGGGCGCCTGGGTGGCTCAGTCGGTTAAGCGTCCAACTTTGGCTCAGGTCATGATTTCGCGGTTTGTGAGTTCAAGCCCCGTGTTGGACTCTGCTGACAGCTCAGAGCCTTGAGCCTGCTTCAGATTCTGTGTCTCCCTCTCTCTCTCTCTGCCCTCCCCCGTCTGTCTCCCCAAAATAAATAAACGTTAAAAAATATTTTAATAAACCCTCAGTGTTAAAGGAGCTAAGTTTTGCTAACAGTTATATAACCCTACATATTTGCCTTTGGAATCTTTTTTTTTTTTTTAATTTTTTTTTTTAATGTTTTTATTTATTTTTGAGACAGAGAGAGACAGAGCATGAGCAGGGGAGGGGCAGAGAGAGAGGGAGACACAGAATTGGAAGCAGGCTCCAGGCTCTGAGCTGTCAGCACAGAGCTCAATGCGGGGCTTGAACTCACGGAGTGTGAGATCATGACCTGAGCCGAAGTCAGATGCCCAACCGACTGAGCCACCCAGGCGCCCCTGCCTTTGGAATCTTTTATTGACACCTTTGTTAAACAAATAATTAAGATTTTTAATGATCTGTAACCCTGTTTAGGATGTGCTTTATAACTTTCTAAGGTTTTAACAAATTTCCCAAGATTTAAATTGTAAATGAAGTCTCTGAGTCCTTCTTATTTGGTAGGTTAAGTTACTCGGGAAGCACTGTCAAACAAATAATGGTAAACCTTAGGTTGTATTGCTTGGGCAAATCCTCTAACTGTACATATATATAAATGCAATTCCTAAAGTTTTAATGTGTTTTGGTAATAAGGTCGTCACTTGATATTCTGTGTATCAAAGTGTTATGTATCACAGAAATAACTGTATTTGCTGATCAATTGCATCGTCATGAACTCTCACCAGATCTTTCACCATGCTCATTTTTTGAGTCTTTTTGCCTTTTATATTTTTGTGACTCTTGTTTAAAATACTGCTGGTTGTCAGGGCGCCTGGGTGGCTCAGTCGGTTAAGTGCCCGGCTTCAGCTCAGGTCATGATCCCACGGTTTGTGAGTTCGAGCCCCACGTCAGCTCTGTGCTGACAGCTCAGAGCCTGGAGCCTGCTTCAGATTCTGTGTCTCCCTCCCTCTCTCTGCCCCTCCCCTGCTCATACTCTGTCTCTGTCTCTCAAAAGTAATTAAACATTTAAAAAAAATTTTTTTTAAGTAAAGTAAAACACTGCTGGTTCTCTAATGTTTGCTCTTCCCAGATTAAGGAAACTGTCTAAGATACCCGTGATACACAATAAGAGGGTCAAGTATCTCCCTGTAAACAAACTAAAGTGTTTAACTTTTCTCTCTGCCTGAACCCTCTGAAATTCACAACCTCTCAACGAGTTTTCCCTTGGCAATCACACTTATTTGCATAAATTCAAGAAGAATCTGTTCTCCTTGTAACAGGACACCATTGAAAATACTAGTCACTTCACCAAGGCTTTGACTGGAATGTCCTATTGGAGAGTGACATGCATAGACTCAGATATGACCAGACAGCTTTAAGGAACTATGGTTGACTTTATGAAACATGGAGCCATTAAGCCCCTTGGAAATGGTGGGCTGATACCTTACAGAGTTCCCAGCAGCCTTACCAGGTGAATAAAGAATGTCACTTCCTGGCAGGTGCAGGAATCTCAGGACACTTTAGGGACCTCGTGAAGAGGAATTTGCCAAACTCTACAGGCATTGCAGGCATGAGTGGCAAGTACTTGCCTTGGCTCCTGGCCTGGAGAGGGTACTATTCAATCTAGAGATTCCTTATAAAAAGTTCCGGCAAAGCAAATTTTAAGATCTATAGGACCGACCAATTGCTGTTCTTGCTGAGTTTATGTAAAGAATTAGGTCGGGGCGCCTGGGTGGCTCAGTCGGTTAAGCGTCTGACTTCGGCTCAGGTCATGATCTCACGGTCCGTGAGTTCGAGCCCCGTGTCAGGCTCTGTGCTGACAGCTCAGAGCCTGGAGCCTGCTTTGGATTCTCTGTCTCCCTCTCTCTCTGCCCCTCCCCCGCTTGCTCTCTCTCTCTCTCTCTCTCTCTCTCTCTCTCTCAAAAATAGATAAACATCGGGGCGCCTGGGTGGCTCAGTTGGTTAAGCGGCTGACTTCAGCTCAGGTCATGATCTCGCGGTCCGTGAGTTCAAGCCCCGTGTCGGGCTCTGTGCTGACAGCTCAGAGCCTGGAGCCTGTTTCAGATTCTGTGTCTCCCTCTCTCTGACCCTCCCCCGTTCATGCTCTGTCTCTCTCTGTCTCAAAAATAAATAAACGTTAAAAAAATTAAAAAAAAAAATAAACATTAAAAAAAAATTAAAAAAAAAAAAAAAGATTGGAAGTCTAACACAGAAGGGGATTTAACCCCAGAGTGGAAGGGCCCCTACCGGGTCATATTATGTACTCCCACTGCCGTAGTACAGGGGCTCTCTTCATGGGCTTGTATATCTAGAATAAAGCCTTCTTTATTACTCCTTCACAGGAAACCAGTGAGCAAACAAATGTGCCTTCTTATTCGTTTATAGGAATAAAGTTTATAGCTATGGAAGATCGCAAACTTCTCCTCAAACAAAATTGATGGTTGCACCTTTCTTTTTCATTCTCCTTTCCTCAATTTATATTAACAGATGATCCTTTCTCCTCCAGGAGGTTCAGGCATGTTGTCCACATTGGATTCAGCTGCCTCCGCCTTCGTAACTTCTCTACACCTTCCCCGACTGACCAATATTGACCCATAGGTAGGGACAACTCTACACCCCTACTCAGCAGGAAGAAGCTACAGAAGATGAGACCTCCCACCTTCAGCAACTGTAAAGACTTAAGGGTCAAAATTATGCAGGGGGGATATGATGAGGGAGCATAAGGCAGGCTGAGGGCGAAGCACCCCCACCCCAGGTGGGACAGGGGTGATATTCCTCAGGTAGTCGCGGCTGCCCCAGAACAAAGGAAAGGACCGAAAACAAATGGTTGAACTGATAGCGATCACAGGACCTGAGTCTCCATCAGTTTACAAATAGCTTAGTAAATGACAAGAAAAAGGCAATCTTATCAATAGCTTAATCTCCAGAAGCCTATAGCCCCAACACCACCCTCCCCTCAAAGGCAAGAAGGCAAGAAGGAAATGGCACGTAAAATTGAATTTGCTTATAACCTGCTGCCCGCGGGACCTATCCCCGGGCTTTAATAAAACCACCTTTTTGCACCAAAGACGTCTCAATAATTCTTTCTTGGCCGTCGGCTCCAGATCCCCACCGCTCCAAACACCACATCACAGAGAGCACAGACGGCCTCGAATATGAATCTGGGTTCTCTCTTAGTTACTCACAAGCTGTATGACCCTGGGTGAGTGACTTCACTGCCCTGAGCCCAAATCACAGCTTGGTCTGGAGAGCTGTGGAGAGGGTCAATTGGGATGTAGATTATACACATACCGAATGCCTTCCCTCTGCAGGAGTCCCAGGTCTGCTCCCTCGGTGACTCCTCCATAGCCCCAGGCCACAGGAGAGGCCACCTGCCGGTTGAGACTGAATTCTGGTATTGTCCTGAGTATCTGAAACCTTTTGTCTATCCCTGTGCCTCCAGACTGCTCCTCACCTTGCGCTAAGCAGGTGGCGGGTTGGCTGAGTGGGAGTGGAGAAGCCATAACGTGAATAGGGCTGTAGGGGAGGCCAGTCTGTCCTGTCTTACTGTACCTTCCCACCAGCCCGGCCCCAGCAATCCTGCAACCTGATTCTGTCCAAAGCCCTCTGCTGTCCCTGCAGAGGGCACCGAGGGTCTCTCTCACACAGACCTCACTGGCTCCAGGAGTATCTCGTGGGCGAACGGCCCAGGCCATGCTGTTTTACACCTTGCAAGTGGGGTCATCAGCTCTCCATCCTGCCCCCACAAACCCATATTCCAACCACAGAGAAGCTTCTGTTCTCTAAACTCCACCACGGTTCTGCACCTTTGCCCGGGCTGTGTTTCCATCCTGAAACACTCTCCCTGCCTTCTTATCCAGGCACACATCAATCATCAACAGAACCACGGAAATATGGATCGAGCGTCTCCTGTGTGCCCTCTGGGGTGGGGAAGGGTGAGAGCACAGGGAGCCTGAGGCTCTAGGTAGACAGACAACCAGCAAGTCCTTCCGACCCACAACCTGCACCCTCCTACACAAACACCTATACACACACACCCCCCCCCTCCAGGTCTTAGCATGCTCTTCTCTCTGCTACTGATCGTCCCTTCAGCACCTGGTGACCACATTAGACGCGACTTGCCGGGTTTAGCTCACATGTCACTTTCTCCAGCAGCCCTTGTCCCAAGCTCCTCATTCTCTCCTGTCACCTGGTGCCACTGGGTTTGGACTTCCCCACAGGGCACTCAGAAAGCGTGTTAGAATTCTGGCTGGCTCTGTGTCCTGGGGCCTCAGTTGTCCCACCCGTCAAGTGGAATAGTTACGTCAACCATAGTGTTTGTACAGAGCAAATGAAATAGTACACTGACCAGCTTGTACTGAATGTGAAACGAACACTATTACCAGCAGCATCCTAATTTCTGCATCCTTAGCACTGAACACAGGACTGACTATATAATTTGGGGCCAAATGCTTGTTTGGTGAGTGGATGGATGGATGGATGGATGGATGGATGGAAGGAAGGATGGATGGATGGTGTATAAATGGGGAGATCTTTGCCGGTCTTCTACGGCAGTTTGGGGTGGGAGTGAGGAACCAGGAAGGACTTTAAAAAACTAATCTTTATGATCCACATACCACAGATTGTCTAAGATGAACCTCACAATAGGAAGATATGACAGCAGGACAAGGAAGTGGTTGTTCAGAGAGGTTAAGTCAGTGAAGCAGCGTCACACAGCAAACAAGCGTCAGGACTGACAGTTTCCTTGATACCTGGAAGGAGGAGGGCTTGCTTCAGATTGGCTGTCCTCAATCTCAGACTGGAAACTCCTGTAGGGCAGGGCCTCTGTGGGGGCAGGGCTGCCCCTGGGGCAGTATAAACTGCTCTGCGGAGATATAGAGTAAAAGAAGAGAGGGGAGGCTGGGGTGGGGAGGGGGCTGTGCGTCTTGCCCCGCGGAGGCGAGGCGAGCTGTGGGGCTTCCCAGACACCCTTTCTTCTCCAGCCTCTCCCGAGGCAGCCCTCTGCCCGGAAGGGGTTAACTCTGGGCTTAACTTCTCGAAAGAACCTGAGGCTTTTATTCCTTGATCTTGCCTGCTCCCTTTCTTTGCAAAGTCTTCCTGATCTTTATACTTCCTGCAAGTCCCTCCTCCTTACTCTCACCTCCTGGACTCCAAAAACAGTCCGATTGCCAGAGCGGGTCAATGGTTAACACTCAGCCGGCTTTATATAAACTTGCCCCGGCCGGCCGCCTACCCGCTGCTGCGTTGCTCCTTCAGTTCCCTGGATCCCGGAGGCAGTGGCTTCAGCAGCCCTCCTGGGTCCACACCATGGCCACCTGCTGGCAGGGCCTGTGGGCCTATCGCTCCTACCTGATTGTGTTCTTGCTGCCCATTTTCCTGCTGCCTCTGCCCATCCTCGTCCCCACTAAGGTAAGGACTTGGGGCTCTGGGCACAGACAAGCTCCAAAAGGGCAGGGGGAGGGCATTCCGGGCCAGAGCTGGGCATCCTTAGGACCAGCATAGCTCACTCATCACCCCCTATCCTGTGAGTTGAGACTATGACCTGAGGCTGAGGGTGACGAGAGCAAAGGGGGCTTTTGCTTGGCATTCCGTGTAGTAGCCCAATGTTAATTGCTCAGGTGCACTTGAAATCTACCGCCTTGGGAGACAGGAAGCCACTTCCACAAAGAGGGTGCAGGTGGCAGCAGATGGGGTTATCTGCCTCCTGGGTGCCCCCCCAGCCCTGGACTGGGCTCAGTGGGGCGGGAGAGAGGGGTAGAAAGGGAGTAGGAGGAAGCTGGCCTCAGGCAGTCTGTGCCATTCAGGGTGTACGTAGAAAGAGAAAGAGCTCACCTGGGTCCCAAGGGCTAAGTCAGCTGAGGGAGAGGAGTGGGAACTGGACGGACAGGACCCAACCAGTGGGCCTGTAGACCCCATACCCTGGATGGCGGGAGAGGTGCCACAGGGTCCTGCTGCCCTCCACCAGGCAGCAGGAGCCATAACTTGGGCTCCCATTTATCGGAGCCCCCACCACATGCCCTGTCCCGTGCACCCAGTGACCCTTCCTCTCATCTTTCCGTGCCCCCCTCCCCGCTGCCGCCGCCCTCCGGCTTCCCTTCCTCTCATCTTAAGAGGTGGGTCTGACTGTCCCATTTTACAGATGGGAAAAGTGAGGTTAAGTCCCTTACCTGCATCCCAAGGCAGATCCTGGTTTCATGGAGCTTGGAGATTGTACACTTTGAGGGCCGCCTTGTAAGGAAAAGTACATACAATTATAAATCTGAAATAATGGGGCTTTGGGAAGGGTCAGTTCAGGAGGGCCTTGAAGCTCAAGCTTCATAGCAGGTCACAGAGTTAGAAAGTGGCAGAGCTGGGGGTGTGGTCTAGCTAACTTCTCTCCACCCTGCTGCTTCCCAAAAGGCTCAGACAGAATCCAGCCTCTGGCCCCACCCCACAATCCCAGCACGGCCCATTGAGCTCTTTTCTTTTGTTACGGATAGGGAAATCGAGGCAGGCTTTTTGTTCGTGGTATCCCAAAGGGGTGAAGGACTGGGGATGTAGGGGCCCAGGAGTGGGGCCAGGACACTTGGTAAGTGATAAGGCCTGGCGGACCCTTGAGACAACTCTCATCTCGGGCCAAAGCCGGTGACATCTCTGTGCTGGGGACCCATCAGATGGGTTTTCAGACAGGTTGGGTCAAGTGTGCTAACCGCAGGAGGAAGGACAGACAGGGACCATGATTCCCATTTTGCTCCCCAGGTAAGTACAGCCCAGAAAGACCCAGCAACTTGCCCAACGTCACACAGGGAAGCCTGAGTCAGAACTAGAAGCCAGGCCTCCTGGTGGGAGTGCTGTGTGTCAGAGCTCCCGTCTTCCCTGTGCTGCTCCCAGCCCTGCTGCCCGCCTCGGCCTCACAGACTATGTCCTGACTCAGACGAACTGTTCCTGGTCCTATCTATGGGGCCCAGCCCCTCCACTGGGGCCCTGGATACCAGCTCCTCTCAAGGACTTTGCTCCCATAATTATCCTCTCTCTCTCCTGCCTCATCAATGTCTCCCTCTCTGCCTAAGCTCTGCCATTAGCATACAAACAGGCTACACTATCACCTTAAAAACCAAACCCTCCTTGAATCCTACATCCCCCTTCAAAGGCCGGCTCAGTTGGTTAAGCATCTGACTTCCGGCTCAGGTCATGATCTCACGGCCTGTGAGTTCGAGCCCCGCGTTGGGCCCTGCGCTGACAGCTCAAAGCCTGGAGCCTGCTTCAGATTCTGTGTCTCCCTCTCTCTCTGCCCCTAACCCACTCACATTCTGTCTCTCTCAAAAATAAATAAATATTAAAAAAAATTTTTTTTTTAAAGACAGCTCCAGTCTCGGGGGCACCTGGGTGGCTCAGTCAGTTAAGCGTCCAACTTCGACTCAGGGCTTGATCTCACAGTTTGTGAGTTTGAACCCCGCGTCAGGCTCTGTGCTGACAGCTCGGAGCCTGGAGGCTGCTTTGGATTCTGTGTCTCCCTCTCTCTCTGCCCCTAACCCACTTATTCTCTCTCTCTCTTGCTCTCAAAAATAAATAAACATTAAAAAAAAAAAAAAAAAAAAGACAGCTCCAGTCTTCAAGACCCTACCTTCCAGAGGGTTCTCGAGGCCTGGCTTTGTTGACACCTCCTGGCTTTCCTCTCCCTTGGCCACTTTTCCTGTCTCCCTCCCTGTTCTCACTCTCCCCCTAGATGACCTTTTGCTGTCTCACTGGGGAAACAGCTCCCCAATCTGCAGCCCCAGCCCTAACCTCTAAGCCCTTATTACTCAACTAACATTGGACTCTTGTTCCTGAATCTTTTTTTTTTTTCAACGTTTATTTATTTTTGGGACAGAGAGAGACAGAGCATGAACGGGGGAGGGGCAGAGAGAGAGGGAGACACAGAATCGGAAGCAGGCTCCAGGCTCTGAGCCATCATCAGCCCAGAGCCCGATGCGGGACTTGAACTCACGGACCGCGAGATCGTGACCTGAGCTGAAGTCGGATGCTTAACCAACTGAGCCACCCAGGCGCCCCTGAATCTTTTCTTTTAAACAGCATATGCTTTTACACATCCAAAACAGAACCCTGATTGCTCATCTTTTCCAGCTGGCTCTTCCTGCAGCCTTACTCATCAAGAGTGGTTCGACTTCCTCTTTCGATGCCGTTCCTATTAATTTTTTTTTTAAGGTTTTATTTTTAGCGGGGCACCTGGGTGACTCAGTCAGTTAAGCCGCCAACTTCGGCTCAAGGCATGCTCTCACAGATCATGAGGTCGAGCCCCACGTCGGGCTCCGTGCTGACAGCTCAGAGCCTGGAGCCTGCTTCAGATTCTGTGTCTCCCTCTCTCTCTGCCCCTCCCCACTCATACTCCGTCTCTCAAAAATGAATACACATTAAAAATTTTTTTTAATTTATTTTTAAGTAATCTCATATCCAACATGGGGCTCGAACGCACAACCCCAAGATCAAGAGTTGTATGCTTTACTGAATGAGCCAGCCAGGTGCCCCTAGAGCCGTCCCTGATTCCTGTTTTCCCTTCATTTCCACATGGCACCAGTGGGTCCTGTTGACTCGGTATCCACGAAATTTTTTTTTTTTTTTTTGAGAGAGAGAGAGGGGGCACAAGTGAGCAAGGCGTAGAGAGAGAATCCTAGAAGGGGCAGAGAGAGAGAGAGGAGAAAGAGGCGGAGCTCTCTGGAAGTGGGGCTCAAGCTCACCCAGTATGCGACTCAAACCCATGAACCATGAGATCACGACCTGAGCCGAAGTCAGATGCTTAACACTGAGCCACCCTAGTGCCCCTCCGTGAAACATTCTGAATGGAATCACCTGTCACTGCCTCCACGCCAGTCCAGGCCGCCATATCTCTCCTCTCCCTGTTCCTCCCCAGACCATTCTTTACCCAGCCACTACCCTGTGTGAGCCCTTACACAGGCTTCCTGTCAAACTTAAAACAGAACCCAAACCTCTTAGCGTTCAGAGGGTAGACCCCATGGTCCCCAAAGCCTCATATCCTCCCTCTCATTCACTCTTCCCCAGCCTCACCAGCTTTCTCTGGTCTCCTCAAATTGCTCATCTCCCCGCCTGGAATGTTCTTTCCCAGATGAGTGCTTCTCATTCCTTGGGTTTCAACCTAAATCCATGGCCTCAGAAAAAGCCTTCTCTGACTGCCGCCAGGTGCGCTCTATTACGAAACCCCATTGTTTTATTTAAAGGGCTTTCGCCATCTGAAATGATACATTTGTTTCTGATTGATTGATTTATTTAAAGTTTATCCATCTTGAGAGAGAGAGCATGAGCAGAGGAGACAGAGAGAGAGAGAGGAGACAGAGAGAGAATCCCAAGCAGGCTCTGCACTGGCAGGACGGAGCCTGATGCAGGGCTCGAACCCATGAACCACAGAATCGTGACTTGAGCTGAAACCAAGCATCAGACACTTAATCAACTGAGCCACCCAGTCACCCCTGATGTATTTGTTTCTTTTCTATTTATTCTCTGACTCCCTATCCTAGAATGTAGTCTCCGTGAGGGCAGGGACTTTGTCTTTTTTCCTTGCCCAGTCCCTAGTAGCTGGCGTTCGAGGGGGAGCAACAGAATCCTTGAAATGCTCACCACCCTCTGGTGGGACGAGCAGATGCTCGTTCTAGAGCAAGACAGGTCAAATCCTTCAGTGACTTTTCCAAAAGGCAAAACATGGATTATTAATGAATCCAGTAGAAACTTCCTAGCCATAAGATCCGCCACCAGTGTGGGGACAGTGGGGCCTGGGGCTTCCTCACTGCTCCCCCAACCCTGTAATCAGACAGCAAAGAGGCCCTATCAGTGAGCCAGAAACCTTATGTCCATCCATTCATTCACGCGTTCGCTCCCTCATTAGGGAACATGTACTATGTGGCAGGGACTGTTTAGACGGTGGGGGATGGGAAGGCGGGGGGAAGACACACAAAAGCATCTACTGTCTTTGTTGCAAAAACTGTAACGGACAGGCTGCTCTGGATAAGGCGGTCAAGGAAGGCCTCCCGGGGCAATGATATTTACCCTAGGACCTGAATGGCAAGTAACAGGCCAGCCAAACACAGCTCTGGGTGAAGAGCTGTCCAGGCAGGGCACGCGGTGCAAAAGCCCAAGGCCACGGGTGAGCTTGGCAAGGTGGAGGGATAAACAAAGGCCAGTGTGGCATGGGGAACAGAGAGAGGACAAGATGGTATAAACTCACTTAGGGAGGCAGGGGGAGGTCAGCCAATGTCGTCAGTCCTGAAAAGCCAGGAGAAAGGAGTGAAGATTTTTAGGGTCAAAACGCAGGTGCCTGGCCCTACCCCGGGACCCGATGGGACCATCTGTAAAAACGGTCTCCTAGGGGCACAATGTTTGCCCGGACAGAGCTTAGCTGAAATCCAGATCGTATGTACAGGAAGAACAGAGGGCAGAATTTCTTCATCTGAATCAGCTGCACTCCTAGAATACATGAACAGTACATTGTGTATATGCATGCGTGAGGTTTAAAATCTGTGGAATTAGGGGCACCTGGGTGGCTCAGTCAGCTGAGTGTCTGACTTCGGCTCAGGTCATGATCTCACGGTTCGTGAGTTCAAGCCCCGCGTAGGGCTCTGTGCTGACGGCTCAGAGCCTGGAGCCTGCTTCGGATTCTGTGTGTGTGTGTCTCTCTCTCTCTCTCTGCCCTTCCCCCACTCATACTCTGCCTCTCTCTCTCTCTCTCTCTCTCTCAAAAATAAATAAATTGTTAGAAAAATTTTTTTTAATCTGTGTAATTAAAACGCCCTTACTATAAGCTGTTCCTGAATCCCAGAGACAGAGCAGGACTCGGATGATTCACCCTAGGCATGAAGACCGTACAAGGAATTTGGACCTCAGTTCTGGGGCCCACCTCCATCTTCTGAGACTTCCTGGCTCTCGGTCAAGAAGGCAGAGTCCATGGAACAAAACAGGGGTTTGGGAGTCAGACAGATGTGGGTCCAAATTCACTCTGTAGTATGAACAGCTGTTCACCTCACCAGCCCTCTCCCCCTAAGGGGCTGCACTGAAGATAAAACGAAATAACCCGTGTACATAAAGCGCCCGGTACCCAGGGCTCAGTAACGGGTGGTTCTCTGCGTCTGCCCCTTGTCTGAATTCCTAGCCCCTGGAAGACACAACTAGCCCCCGGCACTTTCTTTCTTTCTTTCTTCCTCTCTCTATTTATTTTTGAGAGAGAGAGACAGTGTGAGCAGGGGAGGGCAGAGAGAGAGGGAGACACAGAATCCGAAGCAGGCTCCAGGCTCTGAGCTGTCAGCACAGAGCCCGTCGCGGGGCTCGAACCCACAGACTGGGAGATCATGACCTGAGCCGAAGTCGGACACTTAACCGACTGAGCCACCCGGGCGCCCTTAGCCCCAGGCACTTCTTTTCCAGAGATGACTTCTGTTCATGTGAGCTGTTGTCCTCACGAGGGGGCCTCAGTGTTCCCACCTATGAAGTAGGTGGGGAAGGTGCGGCTGGTCACCCCCACGAGAGCTGTGAGGTGTAATCCCAAATTGTGGCCACCGGCAGTGCTGGGACTAGTTGGAGACAGGTTTTCTGGTCTCTGAGAGGCCTGGGAGGAGGATTAGAAGGACCCAGCCTCCAAGGCCAGGGGAATCCCTGGGCGAAATCTCCCCGGCTTGGACTTTTTGCCCAAACGACCAAATTATGTCCATGCCTATCAGCACCTGCTCGGTGAAGGTCAAGAGTGGGAAAGCAAGGTAGAACCTTAACCAGGACAGTTTCCAGCAGCAAGGCCTGGGGCTGTGGTGGGGATCAAACCCACGGAGTGTGGGAGTGCTTTGCTCATAGCACTCCTGCCTGCTGTTTTGCTCTTCTGTGGACTCAGGCGGACCTGGCCCCAGCCCAGACTGTGAGGTCAGGACTCTTCCCCCAACAGTTTGTCTTCCCTGACACTCAGAGCCCCATTGTTTCCCCTCGGCCTCTTAGAACAGAAGATGATGTAACAAACTCATTCCCATTATGGTGCAGAAATAAACAAAGATCTCCCAAATGAGATCAGGCGAAGGATAGGAAGGGAGTCAGCCACCATCGCTTGCTTTTAGCAGAGCCTCAAAGGTGGGCGGGAGGTGGGAATGGTTTAGAGTGGAAAAGGGGAGGCTTCAGGTCCGCCCTGACCAGAGGCTGTTGGCAGGGGAAGCTGGACGGGGGCTGACAGACGCGGAGCGTCCCGTGTGATGGGTTAAGGATGTATATTTGGCTTTCACTGGTTGGTCCTGAGTTGGAAGTGGGGGTAGAGAGTGGGGACAAAGATGAGGGAAGCTGGCGGTCATTGAGCAAATCCAGACTGTTTGGGCCATTGTTGGAGACGTTGTGGTTGGGCTAGCCGGGCTGGTTGCTGCAGAGGTTTCAGGGCATATTTTTATATGTGGAGTGGCCATTGTCCACTTTGTATATTCAGTGTCTCAAAAAGATTAGGCATGTAGCATGGACGGGCCTATTATTCCTGGAAAGAATATCACACGCCCCAGCCCACTCTGCACGTCCTTCTCTAACCCCCTTCAGCCTGTCTCCCCTCCTTGTGGTCCCTGCCATGTATCTAGACACCCAGGACGAGCACCGGAGAGTTTTCTCCGCCCACTCTTTCTGCCCAAGCCACGAACCATCACCCAAACCCTGTCTTCTCCTAATATCTCCGGAGTCCATTCTTTCCCTCTATCTTCACTGCTATGACCTGCTCTGAGCCCCCGCCATCTGCCCACTGGACATGCAGCACGGCCTCTTGGAGCCTCCTGGGACCTCCTGGACTCCCATCCTGTGTCTTCCAATTCATTTGCCGCAATATAGCAGGTGTAAGCTCCCCATGTTACTTATTTTGTTAAAAATTTTTTATTTATATTTATTTCTATTTTTTTTTTGAGAGAGAGGGTGTGCATGCATGAGCCAGGGCAGGGCAGAGAGAGAGGGAGAGAGAATCCCAAAGCTGGGCTCTATCCTGCCACTCTAGGATCATGACCTGAGCTGAAATCAAGAGTCGGACGCTCGACCGAGAGCTGCTCAGGTGCCCTGCTCCCTATTTTCATCTTTAGATGATTTATCTGTGTAGTTAGATGGCATACTGACATCGTACAAAATTCAGCAGTACCAAAGAGTGAAATGGAGAGGTCTTCAGCCCACTCTCTGCCCCAGTGCCCTTCCTGAGGGCAGTCTCAGTGGCCAGCACGGTGTGCATGCTCCAGAGCAGGGACTCCTCATCCTTGGGAATCTGTGGGGAAAATTCAGGACGTCTGTGTACTTGGATAGAAAAAAAAAAAAAAACACAAAAAAAACACCTGTATTTTATCATCAATAACCTAAAGAAAATTTACCTCTGTCATGAATGTAGATAACAAATCACAGTAGTGTTTGTTTGTTTTTAGCATTTATTTATTTATTTAGAGAGAGAGAGACAGAGTGCAAGCTGGAGAGGGGTAGAGAGAGAGGGAGACACAGAATCCGAACAGGCTCCAGGCTGTCAGCACAGAGCCCGACTCGGGGCTCGAACTCACCAACAGTGAGATCATGACCCAAGCCGAAGTCGGATGCTCAACTGACTGAGCCACCCAGATGCCCCACAAACCACAATAGTATTAACCATGTCTTTGACTTCGCCACCGGTAGAAATCACAGATATTTTCACATTGCATTACAGCTGTTGCAGGTACCTTGAAATATTGTTTGTTAATCGTGACTTTGCAATTACAGTAGCTGTTAGCCAGTGAAGGTCTTGTTAGCTAAGAAAGAGTAACATATGTTATTATCTAGCCCATCTTTCATATTGCAAATGCAGTTGGTTTCCTTTGTGATTCTATGCGTCTTATTTAACGGATTTAAAAACATTATTCTTTTATTTTTTAAGCCTATGTATTTATTTATTTTGAGAGAGAGAGTGAGAGCGAGAGAGCACCCATGCAAACAGGAGAGGGGCAGAGAGAGAGAGAGAGAGAGAGAGAGAGAGAATCCCAAGCAGGCCCCACACTGTCAGCACAGAGCCCGACATGGGGCTCGATCCCATGAACCGTGAGATCCTGAGCTGAAATCAAGAGTCGGACGCTTAACTGACTGAGCCACCCAGGCCCCCCTAAAAACATTATTCTGAGAAGGAGTTAGAAGACTTCATCAGGCTGCCAAGGAAAACTTGGTACAAAAAATGGGCAAGAATCTCTGAATCAGAGATTTTCCCATGTATATACAAACACTTGTACACATATTTTTAAAAATCACAAATGGTTGGGGCGCCTGGGTGGCTCAGTCGGTTAAGCATCTGACTTCAGCCCAGGTCATGATCCCACGCTTCGTAGGTTCGAGCCCCGTGTCGGGCTCTGTGCTGACAGCTCGGAGCCTGGAGCCTGCTTCAAATTCTCTCTCCCTTTCTCTCTCTCTCTCTCTCTCTCTCTCTCTCTCTGTCCCTCCCCTGCTTGCACTCTGTCTCTCAGTCTCCCAAGAATAAAGAAATATTTAAAAAAAAATTTTTTTAATCACAAATGGTAGCATCAGCGTAACCTGACCATGTCACTCTCTCCTCTTAAAACCCTTTAAGGGGCCCACTTTTTACCCCTGTCTTCCAGATAAAGTCCTAGATCTCCCTCAAGGCAGACAAGGCCTTTTCCAAGCATTACACCCCGCCAAGAATGCACTGAAATCTTTTGTGCCTCATTCTGTTCCCTCTCTGCTTACTCCCTCACCTCAACACCATTTGCCCACCCACCCACCAAACTCCTATTCATCCCTCAGTACCCATTCAGTGTCCCCTCTGAGAACCTTCCTCAGCCCAGACAGATGGAGGCTCTGGGAAGGGGGCCCCTTCTCCTCTGGGATCCCACTCTGATCTCTCCTTTGCCATGGTGCTTGGCAGGTGAGCACTAGTGCCTCACCTCCCTCCCCAGACCCGGGAGTGCTCCCTGCCAGCGGCATCCCTACTTACCGGGGGCAGAGGGGCAGTGGGAGTGATCCGCTGTGTGCCAACCCATCCCCCCTCCCTGGGTTAACCTTCAATCAGCAGGAGGAGTCAGTTGTGATACCTCTGAGACTACAGGCACATTCGCTGCTGCCCAACAACCACGGGCTGCTCTATGCCCATGACGGGTAAAGGCCGTGATGCCCTCAGGTCCCACACCTTGCCCACACCCCGGGTCCAGAGTCTGCCCTGGATTATCTGGAAGTCGCATCTCCATTTGTGCCTCGTGCATCCACCCTGGTTCCCCAGAAGCCCAGGAGCACGTTCATCTCCCGACGCCAACCCCACCATCTGCTCACTGTCATCTGTGGTCCTTTATGACATATACCTACGCGTTCACATCCTTTATCCTTACGATTGCCCAGCGAGGTAGGTGTTTCTTTTATTCCCATTTGCAGATAAGGAGATAAATGTGCGTACAGCTGGAAATGATCAATGTTGCTTGCAGAAAGAAAGAAAGAGACAGAAAGAAAGAAAGAAAGAAAGAAAGAAAGAAAGAAAGAAAAGACAAAGGACGAGAGAGGTTAAGTAACTTGCCCAAGGACACAGCCATAAAGCTGGGCCTGGACACACAGATTTTCTGACGTCTGACCTGTGTTTCCCATTACAAAAGAAGCCATTCTTGGGGTTTGGAAGCCCTCTGAGCCTTATCTCTTCTATCCACACCCATCTGTGGCCCCACGGGCCAGCCCACATGGGGGCACTTGGAGTGCCTGAAGGCCAGGGCCGGGCCTGACTCACGTCTGTATCCCTAGTGCCTAATATTCATTCTCCATATAGTGTGTGTGTGTCCCCTCCATATAGGTGCCTGGTGGGGTGGGCAGAAACAGACTCAGGCTTTGTACTCCCTAGAGAGTACAGTCTGATGAAAAGGTTGACGTTCATCAAGAAATTCATGAAACGAAGTGTTTCATTACAGACTGTGATGGGTGCTATGCAGGAGGTACAGGGGCCAGGTGTGTGAAATGGGGGATTATAACCGAGCCTGGAACCCTTGGAGGATTCTCTGAAAAAGGAATACTTGAGTTAAGAGCTCAAGAGTAAGTAGACCTCAACTAGGCAAAGTGGGGAGGGAAGAGAGGAAATGATGTGCAAAGGCCCTGTGGCCGCAGGGAGGATGGAATATTTGAGGAACTGTCAAATGAGTGCCTGATGAAGGGTTTCCCCCCGAGGGGCTCCCGGTAGCAGCGACTCCCCAGAGGTTGAAGAGAACGGGGATCCAAACGGGATGCTTCCTGGGGCAGGTGTTGGGGTGACGCAAGCAGGAAAGGAGGGCTTCACGCCCAGGCCAGCACCAGCCAACGAGCCAGGGGCGAGAGACGCGGAGGTGAAAAGCCTCACTCCCCGTCCTCGGGAGCCCATAGACGGAACTGAGAGAGGAGCAAATCCTCAGCTAAGGAACAGATCTGGGGAACCCCTCCCCTACCGCTCTGCGCAAGGTAGTGACTGAGGCAGGAAAAAGCTCTTGCTGCCAGAAACAAACTCTTCCCTGGTGGTATCTGAGCTCCAGGAGGGCCACCTTGGACAGCAGCACCTGCTGTGACTATGACAAAGGCATGCGCAGTGCCTGCCGCAGCCTGGGGAGCTGCCGGTGGCCAGAGCGTCCCGGTCCCACGCCACAGGCGGCCATCTGAGCTTGGCCAGCCCAGGTTCCTTCCTCACCTCTCAGTGCGCGTGGGGAGAGCCACTGCCCCGTGGAGATGAGAGGAGGAAAAGAGAGAGAACATACGCAGAGCGCCCACCCGACCTCCCCACCCTCCGTCAGTTCCTCACTCTGGCTCCCACCACATTGCTGGGACTAGTAGAGACCCCTGCTCCCGCCCAGAGAGTAATTCCGCACAGAGATGGGCCTAGAAGTTTGGAAAACTCCCAAGGAGATTCAGGGAAGCCCCGATAGTTGCTGCTAGGTAAATTTTTTGTTCTTTGCCTTAGGGTGGGGATGTAACTGGGTCCCGGGTGTGCAAGAGCACCCGGCTCTGGGGCTGCAAACAGACCAGGTTGGGTGACTCGCTGCTGACAAAATGCAAAGGCAGAGGGACAGGGGCGCCTGGGCGGCTCAACCGGTTAAGCGTCCGACTTGGCCTCAGGTCGTGATCTTGCAGTTCGTGAGTTCAAGCCCCGTGTCAGGCTCTGTGCTGACAGCTTGGAGCCTGGAGCCTGCGAAAGGAATTAATTTCAGTGAGGCCACCACCCGGAAGACAGTGGACTAACATCTCAAAGACTGCCTCCAGGTGCTGAAAATACTTCCAGGTTTATATAAGGAAAATGTGGGACAAAGGTCAGTGGGCATGTTCGGGTGGGCAGGGAAGGTCAGGTCAATCACTTTCTTGGGGTCAATCACATGAGGTCTTGCTGGTGTCAGGGCTTTCCTTGTTGCTGGGCGGGGCGGGGCAGGGGGCAGTTTGGGTCCTCATCACGGGATGCTTTGCCACTCAAGTCTTTTGCCTGAGCTAAGAGATACGCTGGAAAGAAGAATTTCATCAGTTAGAAAGTACAGATTGAGGTCAAAATGGAGGAGGCTGAAAACCTCTCTCAGGGATTCTAACCCATGTCTGAGTTAAGAATACCTTTGGCTATCTAGTAAACACTATGTACTCTTCTCAGAATATTGCTTTAAAATGTGCAAAATAGGGGCGCCTGGGTGGCTCAGTCGGTTAAACATCTGACTCTTGGCTTCAGCTCAGGTCATGGTCTCACAGTTCGTGGGTTCGAGCCCCACCTCCGGCTCTGTGCTGACAGTGCCGAGACTGCTTGGGATTCTCTCTCTCCTTCTCTCTGCCCCTTCCCCACTCGCGTTGTCTGTCTCTCTCAAAATAAACAAATAGAAGCTTTAAGAAATAAAGTGGAATGCACAAAATAAAACGTATAGGATTATAAAGGAAACCAATCACGTTGGAATACGGTAATGAAAACATGAAAAAACATCGCAATTCAGAAATATAGGTGATTATTAATGCATTAAGCTTCTAGCGTTGGTGTAACTACTATAATTTCAAAACCAGTGATGGATACAAACACTCTTTTGAGATAACAGCAACAAGCGATCTGTGCACGTATCCGATGGCTGGCAGCCACGATCGGGCCTGTGACAAAATCACCAATCACCATGGCTTTGCCGCCTACGTTTGGAACTTAGATGTTAGCGCAAAGATGAAATACCTTTCCTTCAAATTCCTTGGGACTCCATGCCCCAGTTAAGAATCCTATGACCCAGGAAGAACAAGTCAGCAAATTATGTCACATCCAGACAAGGCTGCCCACAAGGGTAAGATGGAGACAGAGGGCCAGGGCCACCAGGGCCACAGAAGGCTTCTGGAGAGAAATTTGAAACTGGTTTGGGGTTTGATCCAGAGACAGATAGACGTATGAGGAGGAGGAGGGGGAGGAGGGGAAGAGATGTAAAGGGTTAGGGGAGCCAGAGACTGAATACGCTGGAGCGTGGTGGGCAGGGCTTCACTATTAACAACTCTCTGCGGTCTCAGAAGAGAAGGAACTTGCCTGGAGCTTGATGACAGGAAGTGGCAGGGGAAGATAGTTCTCTCTCTCTCTCTCTCTCTCTCTTTTTTAATGTTTACTTATTTTTGAGAGAGAGAGAGCGGGGGGAGGGCAGAGAGACAGGGAGAGAGAGAGAATCCCAGGCGGGCTCCACGCTGTCCGCGTAGACCCCAACACAGGACTCGAACTCATGAACCTTGAGAATGTGACCTGAGCCGAAACCAAGAGTCAGATGCTCAGTTGACTGAGCCACCCAGGCGCCCCTGGAAGATAGTTGTTTGAATTCAGAGCCCCAGATCACCCCCGTACACCCCACTAGTCACAGTGAACCTGAGGCTGGGGGACACCCTGTGACTGTGAGGGACCGAGCTCATGGTAGAAGGCAAAAGCTGAGACTCAAGACCCAGATGGCCTGGCTTCTTCACTTGCTAACGTGTGACGCTGAGACGTTTACTTCCTTTATTTGTGCTTTCACTTCTTCATCTGTGGAATGGGAACAAGAGTCATTACCTCCTAGAGCAACTAAACTAGACAATCCTCTGAAGCATGGAGGGTGCGGAGCCTGGCACGCAGTAGTCCTGGGGATGCTTCTGCTGTGTTAGCAGCACTTTCTTCTTGCATCAGCAGTGATCATCTACCCCAGCCCCCTCTTTGTCTCTGGCCAGAGAATTCCCAGGGGGCTGGGGGAGGGGGACACTAGGGTCCAGAGGGGCTGGCCTGCCCTTAGCCCCAGGGGAGGATGAGTAACCGCCCCTGCAATCCTTGCAAGTGAGAAAGTGCTTGAGGAACAGCAGCTTCAGCAAAACGGGCCTCCTGGGGGGGGGGGGGGCGGGCGGGTCTCTGGGCGAAGGTCAAGGTGGCCCCACCCCTGGGGCCCAAGAGTTCATGTCCAGGGTGAGGAGAGATGGTGGAAATTTCATGATGAGAAAGTGAGCCTGGCATCACCTGGCCCTGCAGCTGCGTGCTGTTCCAGTCGAGGGGTGCCCTCTCCCTGGGACACTGGGGAAACGCTCTTGGAATCCTGCAATCTAGATACCTTGCCTGGGTCTTCCCTGCTCTGCTCGGCCCCAGTTCTGTGAGCTTGAAGAGCCACTTACCTTCTCAAGTTCCTCTATAACCTGAGACCACCACACCCACCTTAATGGCTGTTTGAGTTTCTTGTAACCACAGGTAGGAAAACACCCAGCTCCTAAGAGTTGCTCAATAAGCAGCAGCTTCCTCTTCCCCCTGGCTACCGCCAGGGACCCTTCCCAAACTTAGGGTACTAAGGGCATGAGGTACTAAGGGGTGAGGATGGCCTGCACCAGGTGGAGAAAACAAGAGGGCCAGGGACAGCTGACACAGGTCAGAGAGGAGGGGCCTCCCAGCCCACTGTCCCAGCTCCTTGCTTCTGAACACAGCCCCTTGCCTCCGCCCACAGAGCCAGCTGGTGCCCCGGGGGAGCCTTGGATGTGCACACCTGCTCCCCTGGAGGCTTCCATGTCACTGCGGCCCCAGGACGCCGGGGCCGACTATCTGACTTCCATTTCTGCTCCAGGTCCCCTCCCACGTCTGAGGCCAGCCCCCTCTAGACCTGGGGGCCCTGTCAGAGAAAGGAGAGCCTCTGGTACCCAAAGGCTTGCAAAACCGTGTCTCAAGGTTTACCCCTCCCTCCCACCAACTCCCTGCACAACTCGCGGATGGGGGAACCTTTCACGTCTTCTATAAATGTGAATGGCACCCCCTGGAAATGTGCGATGCAGTGGTCAGGCCAGGCTTGCTCCCACTATTCCAAAACTTCCCAGTGATTCAGTCTTTCAGAAAAAATTTGCTCTGAAGCCTGCTGGGTTCTGAGCTCCAAGCACCTAGATGCCGCAAAATGGAGTCTGTCTCCACGGAGCTCACCTTCTGGGAGAGGGAACAAACATGCATTACATCGTCATACAAATATATTCTTACAGGCTCTGACAAAGCCAGGGAAGGCCGAGGTGCCAGGCTGGAGTCCACGCTGGCCAGGCCCCGGGTCTTTTCTAGATGAGCCCCATCTCCTCCGGGGGATCCTCACTTTGGCCCACTGCAGTGCCCTCAGGCTGAGTGGGGCTTGATTCCCAAATCTAGACTCTCCAGTATGGCTGGATCATAATGCCTAGCCTCCTCAAGGTCAAAGACAAGGTGGTGAGTGCCTTGCTTTGTTTTTTATTTCCGTTTTGAAATGGGACTTAGACTCTGTTATCAGTGACTGTGGGTTTCACACGCTCTCACTCCGCTGTTACAAATGGCCTGTTTTCTCTGGGGGCAGGAGGTGACGTGACTCCGGGACACAGGCCTGCCCCAGCAACAGCTCTGCCACCCCTCTCCCGCCCACAGGAAGCCTACTGTGCCTACTCCATCATCCTCATGGCTCTCTTCTGGTGCACCGAGGCTCTGCCCCTGGCTGTCACCGCCCTCTTCCCCATCATCCTGTACCCCATGATGGGCATAATGGATGCCTCCGAGGTAAGCCTCCCCCCTTTCCCAAGAGGAAAGGCTCCCGGTATGGAGGGGGTCTGCTCTAAAACACTGGTGAAGGAAGAAGACTCCTCACAGGCAGGGCACACGGAAGAGGGGTCCTCGCCTCTGCTTGGCAGGTCAGGGAGCACTAAAGGAGGAGTCAGCTAGAAGACGCAGGGGAGCGGGGGGGGGGGGCGTGCGTTCTAGAAGTGCATGGTTGGTGTTGGGAGCTAATTCATTTTTTTTTTTTAATTTTATTTTTGGGACAGAGCGAGACAGAGCATGAACGGGGGAGGGGCAGAGAGAGAGGGAGACACAGAATCGGAAACAGGCTCCAGGCTCCGAGCCATCAGCCCAGAGCCTGACGCGGGGCTCGAACTCACGGACCTCGAGATCGTGACCTGGCTGAAGTCGGACGCTTAACCGACTGCGCCACCCAGGCGCCCCTTGAGAGCTAATTCAAAGCGGACCAGGTGTAGGCCAGGGAGGTGGAAAGGCCTGGTCACCCAGGAAAAGGGGCCTTGGAAGTCAGCTAAAGAACTTGTATTTTCTGGGTTCAGTGACTCTGAAACATGAGCGTGCGTCAGGATCACCCTCGGGGCTGGTTGAAACAGATTGCTGGGCCCTACCCCCCAGAGTTTCTGATTCAGTGGATCTGGGGCAGGGCCTGAGCATTTCGTTCCTCGCAAGCTCCAGGTTGGTGATGATGCCAGCTTATGGACCACACTTTGAGAACCACTGCCGTAGTTTCCAGAATCCGCACTAAATTCTCTAGCTCCTAGTCAATGGCTTGAAACATGACTGGGATCAGGCTAGATTACCTCACACTTGTTCCTGAGGGGAGAAAGAAGGAGTTTGGCAGGAAGACAGGAACCTGGTTAATATTAAATGGAAGATGATCCAAAGACCATTTCCATTTGGTTCCGAGAGCCCAGAGACCAACCCCTGTTTGTGGGAATGTCAGTGACTGTAGCTTCTGCCCAGGGGCACAGGGGCACAGGGGGAGACCCCTTCCTGCCTCTCAGCTGTCCCTGCCTGCCAGGTGTGCATCGAGTACTTTAAGGACACCAACATCCTGTTCGTCGGGGGGTTGCTCATGGCCATCGCTGTGGAGCACTGGAATCTGCACAAACGCATTGCCCTCCGCGTGCTCCTCATCATCGGGGTGCGGCCTGCCCTGTGAGTGCTCACCAGCCAGGACTGGGGAACCTGGAGCGGGTGGTGTGCTGGGTATCCAGTCCCCGCAGGGACACTGGGACACCAGCCAGTGTGTCCGTCTGTCTGTCCCTAGGCTGCTGTTGGGCTTCATGTTGGTCACGGCCTTCCTGTCCATGTGGATCAGCAACACAGCCACCACGGCCATGATGGTGCCCATCGCACATGCTGTTCTGGAACAGCTGTACAAGACGCCCACAGGCAAGGATGTAGAGGAGGGCAGCGACAACCCCACCTTTGAGCTCCAGGAACCAAGTCCCCAGAAGGACGTGACCAAGCTTGGTGAGAAGGATGAGGCTCGACCCTGCCCCGCCCCCACCCCTGGCCCTTGGGGAGGGTCTGAGATGATGTCCACGACAGGAGTGGTCATATTGGAGCCCCCAGGGAGACAAAAGGGAGGCAAGATGTACAGTGACCAACTTGTCCTGGTTTGCCCAAGACTGTCTTAGTTTTAAAACAAAAAGTCCCACGGGGCGCCTGGGTGGCTCAGTCGGTTGAGCGTCCACCTCTTGATTTCGGCTCAGGTCATGAGCTCAGGGTCATGGGATCTCACACCGAGTCAGGATCCACTGTGCGCGGAGCCTGTTTGGGATTCTCCCTCTTCCTCTCTCTCTCCCCCTCCCCTGCTCACACACTCTCTCTCTCTCAAAATAAATAATAAACATTTTTATTTTATTTTTTTTTATTTTTTTTTCAACGTTTATTTATTTTTGGGACAGAGAGAGACAGAACATGAACGGGGGAGGGGCAGAGAGAGAGGGAGACACAGAATCAGAAACAGGCTCCAGGCTCTGAGCCATCAGCCCAGAGCCTGACGCGGGGCTCAAACTCCTGGACCGCGAGATCGTGACCTGGCTGAAGTCGGACGCTTAACCGACTGCGCCACCCAGGCGCCCCAATAATAAACATTTTTAAAAAATAAAATCATAAAAAATGTTTTGAAGTCCCATGTTCCGGGACGCCTGGCTGGCTCAGTCGGTTAAGCATACAACTTCGGCTCAGGTCATGATCTCACAGTTCACGGGCTCAAGCCTCGAGTCGGGCTCTGTGCTGGCAGCTCAGAGCCTGGAGCCTGTTTCGGATTCTGTTGTCTCCCTCCCTCTGCCCCTTCCCCCACTCATCCTGTGTCTCTCTCTGTCTCTCAAACATGAATAAACGTAAAAAAAAAAAAAAAAAAAAGTCCCATGTTCTGAGAATCCCTTCAGTCCTGGGCAAACCAAGATGCTGGGTCACCCTGGGAGGCAGGGAGCCAGAGTCTGGGTGGGCCATCGGGGATCCAGGCTCCGTTCATCCTGTTTGAATAGTCCTCTTCCATTCTCTGTGTCTCCATCTCCCTCTGTCAAGAGAGAGTTTGGGCCACATGGTGTCTGAGGACCCACCCGGCCTGAGCCTCCCTTGCAGACCTGGACGCACCCCTGCCCGCTCCCCTCACCTGGGGTGGGGGGGTCTCAGCTGTCCACTGACAAGGCCCCCGGAGGCTGCGGAACACTCGGCCATGCTCCCCAGAGGTGGCCCTGCGCCCACCCCCCACCGAAGCTCTCCCTCGTTCCCAGATAATGGGCAGGTCCACCCTGTCCCGCCTGCTTCTTCAGAGCTGAAGGCACAGAAGGACAGACAGCGGGTCCGCTTTAGCCAGGGCATGAGCCTGTGTGTGTGCTACTCGGCCAGCATCGGAGGCATCGCCACGCTCACTGGCACCACCCCCAACCTGGTGCTGCAAGGCCAGGTCAACTCGTGAGTGACTGGGGCTGGGGGGCAGAGCACCTGCCCTTCCCCAGGGAGGCCGGTCACCGGGCAGGGTCACGCAGCAGCCCGTATCCCCCTTCAGGCTCTTCCCCGAAAACGGCAACGTGGTGAACTTCGCCTCCTGGTTCGGCTTTGCCTTCCCCACCATGGTCATCTTGCTGCTGCTTGCCTGGCTGTGGCTGCAGGTGCTCTTCCTGGGGTTCAAGTAAGTGGTGGACTGAACGAAAGAAGCCCGGGCACCCGCCCTTACCCTCTGGGCGCTTCCCGTTGGGTAACCAGGTGGCTGGCCACTGTGACAGCGGATATAACCCCCTCCCAAGGCCTATGTACCTAGCATCCCCATTTGAGGGACTTACTGGATGGAGAGTATGACCCCATTTAGCAGATGAGCAAACGGAGGCTCGAGGGGCGGTATTCAACTAGATTTGTCCATGCTGACATTGAAAACCAGGTCTCCTGATGCCCAGGCCAGATCCATCCCATAAGGCTCCACAGTCCTTTGGTAAATGCTTGAGTGCACCGTGAACATGGCCACTTACAAAAGCATTTGTTGCTCTCTACTTACATCTGGCCCCGTATTAGGCACGGAGAATGCCAGAGGGCATTAGGCACGGGCCCTGTCCTTGGAGCTCACCATCTAATGGGTGATGGTATGGCAGGGGCCGTGACAGAAGGAGGTCCGGGGGCTGCAGGAGCACGGCCCAGGATAGTGGAGATGCCAGAAGGCCCCCGGAGGATATGCTGACCGAAGCGAGTCGTGTAGAACTAGAAACCAGCCAGGTGGAGAATGGGGTGAAGACATTCCAGGCAGCAGGAACAGCTTGTGCAGAGGTACAGAGGCAAGAAAGACCATGTGTTTGGGAAAACTCTAGTTTTGTTTGGTTGAAACGTAAAGAGCAGAACGGAATATTAGGAGTTGAAGCTGGAGAAGTAGGCAGGGGAAGATTATGGAGGAGCCTGTGTGCCACATAAACAGTTTGGACCTTGCCCTTGAGGCCAAGAGTAGTAAATAGGCTTTATTCTTACTTCCAACCCTGGGTTACTGGTAGTGACTAGAAGTCTGAGTTGAAAATCTTGTGAGGCCTTGGGGCACCTGCGTGGCCCAGTCGGTTGAGCGTCCGACTTCAGGTTGGCTCAGGTCATGATCTCGCAGTACCCCGGTTTGAGCTTTCGAGCCCCACATTAGGCTCACTGCTGTCAGCCTGTCAGCACAGAGTCCGCTTCGGATCCTCCGTCCTCCTCTCTCTGCTCCCCAACTTGTGATCTCCCCCAAATAAATAAATATTTTTTAAAAAGAAAAGAAAAGAAAACCTTGTGAATGTGAGACCTTGCTAGAGCTCAGTTGGAATTGAGTCTGGGATTGACTGGTGATGTCTGCTATGAGTACAGGCTAGGAGTAGTGATATGAATGGTATGAGTTGTTATTTGCCCTTCCTGTCCAGGTGGTGGTGGGGAGGGAGGGAAGTAAGGGGGGGGGGACATTGAACGTTTTTTGGGTTTTTTTTTTTAATGTTTATTTGTTTTTGAGAGAGAGAGAAACAGAATGCAAGCAGGGGAGGGGCAGAGAGAGAGGGCGACACAGAATCCCAAGCAGGGAGTTCTCAGCACAGAGCCCAAGGTGGGGCTCGAACTCACACACCACGAGATCATGACCTGAGCTGAAGTCGAATGCTCAACACCCAGGCTCCCGACACATTGAAAGTTTTTAAGTATTGCTGCTGTCCTTTGGAAAATTCGCTTGGGCAGGTGCAAGGAGGCTGGGTTGAGGCTGGGCACTGGTACAAGGCGAGGTGTAGTCAAAGAGACCAGCATATGCAAGGCACCACAGGGGATCCAAAGATGTGTGAATTGTGGTCTTTGCCATTGAGGAACGCACAGTCCCTCGGGGAGTTGAGATTTGCCCTAGAGAAAAGTTAGAAATAAACCTGAGTGAAGCGAGGGGCACACAGGAGTGAGTGGCAGCCTCTGTGCCTCTAAGAGTGATGTTGGTGGGGCTCAGGCTGGCAGGGGTTGGATGCCCAGAAGCAGGTAGGAGAGGGAGGGGAGGGTTTCCCGAAAGGCTGTTGGAAGAGGAGAGGGTGATCTGGAGTCAGAAGGAACCGTGGGGTCCAGGCCTCTAGATCCACCTCACTCTGAGCAAAGGATGGCTTAGCACAAGAGAGTTTCTGGAGGGACAGGGAGTCAATGGGGCAGATGGAGAGACCTTGCTTCCCCTGCCTGGTGCGGGGCTCTCAAGAACTGCCCCCCCCCCCGCCCCCTGCCTGCAGCTTCCTGAAGAACTTTGGCTTTGGCGGACACGAGCGGGAGCAAGAGCAGGCAGCCTTCCACATCATCCAAACAGAACACAAGCTACTGGGCCCCATGACCTTTGCAGAGAAGGCTGTGTCTGTCCTCTTTGTCATCTTGGTGGTGCTATGGTTCACTCGGGAGCCCGGCTTTTTCCTTGGCTGGGGCAACCTGGCTTTTCCCGACAAGGATGGGAAAAGGTGAGCATTCTGGGGGAGACAGGGAATCCTTCTGGGGCTCACCTCCTGGTGCCGACCAGGAGGTAACACGGTGGGGAGGACGTGTCAAGAGGACTTGGCCCGTCTGTGGGAGGGGGCTCCTCTCCACCGCCTTTCCACCCGATGACCCTGAGCAGACCTGAGCCACTAAGCCTGCCCTGCTTGCCCTGCCCACAGCATGGCGTCCGATGGGACAGTGGCCATCTTCATTGGCATAATTATGTTCTTGGTGCCCTCCAAGATCCCAGGGCTGACTCAGGATCCAGGTAAGAACCTGGACTGGGGCAGGGAAGGGGCTCTGGGCAGCCTCTGCCTTCTGTCATGAAATGTGCCTTCAACCACACTTGACAGGAGTGGTAAAAGCCCAGAGAAGTGGGGATGAGTTGCCAAGGGTGCAGGAGCTCAGGGGCAAAGTAAGGATGTTGCCGAACTGAGGGTCCCTCTCCCACGTGCATCAAACTCAGATAGGGGCCCAGAGAGAGACCCAAGTGGAGGGGAGGGAAAACCTGTTGGCCCTTGGTGACCCATCCTCCTCTGCCCGGGAAATAGACAAACCAGGGAGGCTGAAGGCCCCTCCTGCCCTCCTCAACTGGAAGACAGTGAATGAGAAGATGCCCTGGAATATCGTCTTCCTTCTGGGTGGTGGCTTTGCCCTGGCCAAGGGCAGTGAGGTGAGAAACCCCTGCCCTCCCCCCAGACTGTTTGAGGGAGACCCTGGCACAGGGAAAGAGGTGCCCTGCTTCTATCCCACACGGGGGAGACCTGATCCCCACTAAGGAGCCTCCTCGTGGGCAGAGTCTTTGCAGCAGCTGGAGCGACAGGTCAGAGCCCCGGCTAAGAGAGGGGGCGGACACACAAGCCACAGGCACCTGTCCCTGTTCGGGTTCTCAAAGCCAAAGGGAAGGCAGCCTTCTCTGCAAGGCAGGGACTGTTCTCAGCAACCACCAGACAGAGAATGCAATAGCTTTAGCACCAGGGAGTAGCGAGCATTGGGTGGACACAGTTGACCCACTGGGGCCACCAGGGGGCGCCATGATCACACCCAGCCAGGCTTTGGGGATCAGGCTCTCATTCATTCCCCAGAGCCGCCATCCAAGAGGGAAATCCCTGAACCTGCGCCCCTGGGCCTCAGTGTTCTGGCTAAGCTCGTTCAGTGCGCAGACAGGAGGCAGCTTCCCCGGGTCGGAGAGTGGTGCCAGGGACTCCTGGATCTCAGGTTGTTAGTTCAAGGGGCCAAGCACTGTGCTGGGGGCTGGGTGGGCAGCACTGTAGGAGATAAAGTCCCAGCTCCCTGGGACTCACAGTCTGGTATTACAGATGTGGACAGGGAAAGACCTCGGAGCCCTTATGACTCTGTGGACTGTCCCCATTCTTCTGTCAGCCTCTTGCCCAGCCTTTATAGCAAGGGCCCTTCCCCCTTCTCTCTCCTGCCAACCTGCTGGGCTGGAGGAGGCGGGGAGAGGGCTGAAGATGGCCGGGGAGCTCCTAAGAGAGGTTGGGAGAGGGGGAGTAAGTGGAGTTAAAGGTCTTTCCTCCCACCAGGCCCCCGGTTTCCCAAGAAGGCCCTTTGGCCCCCTCTTCCTAGCTTCTCATCTGACCCTTCTCCCTACATCCAAATGTTCTTCAAAATCACTTTGAGGGCACCTCCTGGTTCTGCCCGGGTTTTACCTTCCTTCCCAAGCTGCCCTGACTCTGAAGACTCTAGAGAGGTCTCTCTAGAGAACCTCAACCTCTCACACAGAGAACCTGTCCTCTGCCACAGAAATCAGGACTGTCCGAGTGGCTGGGGGACAAGCTGACCCCGCTACAGAATGTGCCACCTCCCGCCATTGCCTTCATACTCTGCCTGCTGATTGCCACCTTCACTGAGTGCACCAGCAACGTGGCCACCACCACACTTTTCCTGCCCATTCTGGCCTCCATGGTGAGCTGGTCCTGCAGACACACTTCCTCCAGGCAGCCCTCCTGCCCACCCCACCCCACCCAGGGGCCCCACCCGCGGGTTGGAGTGACCTGTCTGCACCTCGTCTCATTTCCGGGAGAAGACCCCTGAGCTGCCGCCCTTCCCCAGACTTTTCAGCTACCTGGGGCCACAAGGCCCTCTGGCCCCTGACTCACTCCATCCCTGGTGACGTTACCCCTTGAGTATCCTGATGGGCCTCACTGGTGGCCTCGCCCACCTCCCGGGCCCAGCCCCTGTTCTGGTCAGTCCTGAGGTGACAGGTTGAAATTACTCCCTGGAGCGTCCCCAGCCCCTTCCTCCCGTGGCGCGTTCCCGCAGCCTTTGATGACACCCCAGAGCCCCTTTGAGATCCGTTTTATGGGCCCCTCCCCTCACCACGCCCCGCTGGGCAGGGCCGCACACTCATCCCCTCCAGAGAGGTCAAGGGGCCCTTCCCAGGTCACCAGTGCCTTCTGGCAGAAGTGGTGGGGTTCATGGCCAGAGTCTATGTTGTTGGGGGGCGGGGAAGGTTGTCCCCCAGAGAGAGGAAGGGGGAGAATTGGGGGCCACGTCTTCCTCTCTGGGATGAGGACTGGGATCAGTTCTGCCCACTGTCTCCCCGTCCAGGCCCAGGCCATCTGCCTCCACCCTCTCTATGTCATGCTCCCCTGCACGCTGTCTGCCTCCCTGGCCTTCATGCTGCCTGTGGCCACCCCACCCAACGCCATAGTCTTCTCTTTCGGAGGCCTCAAAGTGTCTGATATGGTGAGTAGCAGTGGGACCTGAGTGCTTCAGTGCTCCTTTCTGCTCTGTCCTCCCTTCTTGGTGGACCACAAAGAAGCCTAAAGCCACTGAGATTCTCAGCGTTAAGAGCAAAGCCTGTGCAGGCTGGGGGACAGCAGGAGGGTTGTGCCATGATCCCCAGCTGGAGCATCTTCAGACCCTGCCAACCACGCGAGAGGGAGAGGAGGGGGTGAGGAATTTAAGGAAGGCTCCCAGGTGCTAGGGCACCTGTACCCGGGGAGAAGGACTCAAAGGAAGCCCAAGGCCCTGAACGCTCAGGAAGGGCTTCCTTTTCCCTTCTTAGCACCGGGATTAAAGCAAGAGGGAGGGGGCGCTGCCTGGTGCTGCGGGTCAGACCCACAGGCAGACTTCCGGGGAGAGTGTTGCTGGTAAGAGAGCTCTTGAGCACCCGTGAACACCAAGGGCTGGGTACTGGCCCGGCTCAGCAACGGGTCGCTCAGACTGGCTCTCCTCGCACCAGGCCCGAACGGGATTCCTGCTCAACATCATCGGAGTGCTGGTCATCACACTGGCCATCAATAGCTGGAGCTTCCCCATCTTCAGCCTGTACACCTTCCCCTCCTGGGCCTACTCCAACACCACAGCCAACTGCATGGTCAACCAGGCAAACACCACAACAGCTCGCCCCTAGACCAGGGTATCACCTGGCCAAGACCAGGAAGACCCACCTGTTCTCATTCCTCTGAGCCAGGACGGGACACCCGGGCTCCAGGCCAAGCCCTGAGAGAAAGGCACATATATACAGAAACTCGCGTGTGTCTGTAAGGAAGGGATGGGAGTGCTCCGCCCTGTGTACCTGAGGATAATGTGTATATATATATATATGGATGGATGTGAGTGTGTATGTGAGGATGGTGTGTCACGTGAGGATGCCTGAGAGGGGGTTTCTTTTGTGTGCACACGATCCTCGGTGTGTATGTTTCGCAGTGTGTGCACGTGTGAACTCACAGACCATGCGACCTGCCCTCTCTAGCACTCCGGGTCCTTGTCTCCCCTGCTGGGTGGGTGCCCAGACTTTGCACTGTATTTATTGAAACTTGGGGTTGGGGCAGCCTGGGGAGCGGCATCTACCAGCAGTTGCCATGGCAACAGCCTCTGGGACCAGCCCGGCCACTGAGGTCTCCCCCACGTCTCAGGTTTGGGGGGAGGGTTGGAATATTAGCCCCATTAAAGTCTTTTTCAGTAGAATCCGGGCTGGTTCTTCATGACACTTTCCAGGGCTGGTCCACAGCATGGTTCAAGCCTCAGGTTGAGGAGTACGTGCGGTGGGAGGGGACTTGGCCTCCGTCCTGTATGGTGGCCCCCTCGGCACCCCTCCCACTCGAGGAAGAAGGTAATGGCCAGGAACCCCTGCCAAGGCCGATTGGAGTGGGCGCAGCCACCCAGGAAAGCAGCACTGACATCACCAGCCCCGGCTAATTGGGAGCGGCCAGTCCCTGCGTGTCTTTGGGGAAACCGGCCTCCCCGTTCCCAGAGCACTCCCTGGGCATTTACATAAAACTGTCTGCCTCTGCCAATTCCTCACCGACCCTTCCTCCAGCTTGAAAAACCAGTCCCACCAGACTAGGGAAGGCAGACTGACCCATGCTAGGTGTCCAGAAAGAGGGACCCTCACCCAGAAAGGCAGCCTGCAGCAAGAAGGACAAAAGTGAGACTCACAGGAACAGGTTCGAAACTGGCACGGCCTTCGGAGTGCAGGACCAGGCAACACTCTGGATCATTCTGCCTCCCTGCCTCACCTCCGACCCTCCTCTGCTCCCGGCCCCCGCCATGAACTCCAGAGTCTTCCTTCATCTGGCAAGGTGGGGGGAAGCGGGGGGAAGGGTGATGCCACGCCCACCATCCATTCTAGGCCCTTCCTGGGGCCAGAAGCTCATCTTTGTTTCAGTCCCAAGTCTCTCACTGTGGACAGTGGCACGTAAGCCTTGGGTTCATCTGGATGGAAGTTTCCAAAAGTCTCATCCAGTTGCCTCCTGCAGCAGTGGGAGAAAAAAGAGCCATTTACCATCACTGTCATGCCCACTGACAGAGGGGGCTGGTTTGTGAAGACGGAAAACCAGTAAGGATGCAATTGTGGATTCCCCCTCTGCTGGGCCGTCACTCAGTCCTCCCGGAGCTGGAGGTTCGAGGTGCAGATGGGAGGGGGCTGCCGCGTGTGGGAGAACATGGCTGTCCCCAGGGGACAAGGGATCCTGACAGGACACGCCAGACACCCAGCAGAGTGAGGAGTGTCAGGCAAGTGCTCCTCCCCCCCCCCAACCCCCCAGGCTGGCATTCCTCACTCGTGAAGCACAGTCATAAATCACGGCTCTCTCCCAGACCCACACCAGGACCCCCAAGGCCCAAGGCAACAGCATCCCTCGACTGGGAGTGGGCCAATCGCTCCAGAATGGTGGGATTTTTCCAGGGGCTTACCCACAATGCAATAGGTTCTTAAGGAGCAGCCCCAGCCTCATCTGCAAGGAAGACCCGCCTGCTATCCTTTCTTCTGGATCCTAGTTGGGTACCCACCATCCAACCTTAGCTGGGGAAGAGGTAGGTGTGCTTCTCAGGGGCACATGCCCCCACCCACTGTTCTCAGCTTCCCTTCATACCTACCCAGATCCCCCTCAGTCCTACTCAGAGAGGGCCAGATGGGGACAGAGGGCACACAGCAGTCCCAGCAGGGGAGGACCTGAGTTCTCTGCGGATGAGGTGGGCAAAGGCTGGGCTGACAGTTGAGGGGTCGGTGGCAGTGGGTGTTCTGGCAGAGCTCGGGGCAGGCGTCCCCCAGGTGCTCAGAAACCACCCTTCTCAGCAGGCGGGAGGGCGGATGGGAGGCAGGGAGCACCTGTCGGCCTAATCACCGTCATTAGCTGGGCAATAAAGTGGCACGGACTGGGCCAGCCTTTGAAGGAAGGGCCTGTCGGCCCAGGTCCGGTTTGCACAGGCAGCCTGGCAGCTCGTCTCCTCCTGCACACACTAGGGCTGTGGCAGGCGGATGGGGCACCGCAGGGACAAGGGTCTGCCCCCTCTCTGCCTGGGCACCCTCACCCTTTCTCCCACCACTTCCAGAAAGGTAAGGAGGTGGAGCTCTGGGTGTCTCCCCGAAGCTGAATCTGCACAGTGCTGGGACTCAAGAACTTCTGTGGTAGTGAACTCCCTGTTGCCAGAGAAGATGAGTGAGGCCAGAAACAACCTAGGGACAGTCTGCCTCGTGCAGCTGTGTCCCCAGTTCCCAGGACAGGGCCTGGCCCAGTGACTGTTGGGTGAATGAATGCATCTGAAGGGGGCTTCTTGCTCCCAGAGGGAAGTTGGACCCGCTGCCCTCAAAGCCCCTTTCTAGACTGCTGGGTGTGGAGTGCTTGCTGTGTGACCCTGAAGTGGTGTCACCTTTTTTAAAAAAATTTTTTTTAATGTTTTTATTTATTTTTGAGAGAGAGACAGAGAGACAGAGCATGAGCAGGGGAGGGGCAGAGAGAGAGGGAGACACAGAATCTGAAACAGGCTCCAGGCTCTGAGCTGTCAGCACAGAGCCCGACGCGGGGCTTGAACTCACAGACTGTGAGATCATGACCTGAGCTGAAGTCGGACACTTAACTGACTGAGCCACCCAGGCGCCCCTGACCCGGTGTCACCTTTAAGCTCAGCACATAGGCCCAGATTTCTGAGCCATCTCCTACCGCTTCCCCTGTCCCCTAGGGCCCTGTGAGTGTCCTGTTTGCCTCACCCCTCCTCCTGCTGGCCAGCCCCAATCTCAGGGGCAACTGGCAGCCAGAGAGCCCAGGGAAGACCTTCAGAGCCAAGTTTCCAAAGGGAAACCTGGCGGGGTGGAAAGGGGGCACTAGTCAGGGAGATGGAGAAGGTGGAAGCAGGGTTGTTGACCCCCCTCTCTGGGTTCATCTTGGCTTGGCCCTTAGGTCAAAAGCAGCGCTGGGGGTTAGGGTCCTCAAATCCAGGTTAGACCCCTTGGGGGCTCAGGCCGTGACTTCTCTGTCTCCCCAAAGTCTCAGATGGGAGGCTGCTTCCTGAAGAGGAGGGGTGAGCTGCGTAGGATGGAGGGTGGTAGAGCCAGGGGGTGCAGGGTGAAGGGTGGGGGAGGACTGGGATGGGCGAGGTCCTGGTGGGTACCAGCCTGAAGACAGTGCCGCACGTAGCCTCCACCCCAGTCTGGGCCCCATTAGTCATGATCGCAGAGCCATGAGGTTTTCCTAGGGGCAGCCAGTCAAAAGTGAGCCCTCGACTTCAGGGAGGGGAGCGGGGGGAGGGGGGGGACAGAGTCAGGGGAAGAGGATAGAGCAGACTGATTGGAAAGATCAGGATGCACAGTGTCAGACCTGAGTGTTCTCACCAGTACGCAGGTGTTCACGCACATCAGGACATACGTCCTGCATTGGACACGCCCAGCATCACAGTGTAGCTCCACGGACTTAATGCACACTCAGAGCATGAGCACAGAAATGTAAATACTTGCACGCTCACACGCAGGGACACCTGGACTTCCAGAGACACTGATGCCAGGGCACACACACACACCCCCACACACACCCTGGCATTACTCCCCGCCCCCGCTCGCTCACAGCTCACAACCTTGCCTCCTAAAGCAGGAGGGATTAAGACTAGCCAGGAGAAGCCTGTCCTGCTCACCCAGCAGGGCTCTAGCCGTGTCCCTCCCTTCCGAACCCCCCCACCAAGCTCTCGGCTTGGAAACTCCCTGAATTTCCCAGAGGGTCAGCCAACCAGAACAGGCTCAGACCTCCCAACCTGGTGCCCCCGCCACACGCCCTCCACAACTCTGGCCGGTGCTCCTCTGCCACCCACAGCCAAGGAGCTGCCCGCTCTCCCCCAGGAAGCCCATCCGGATTAACCTCAGATCTCTCCAACCCTTCTTTGACATGGGGTCCTAGGGCCTCAGAGCCTCAGTTCCTCTGCAGATGTTCATCAATGTCTTCCATGCCAATGGAGCGAGACTTGGAAGCCCTGGGGAGTGGCAGGCTCAGTCCTGGGAACTCATGTTGGGAAGACAAGTCCAGCTCACGTGAGCAGAAGTGGACAGAAGATGGCTAGTCCCGATGTGGGGTGCAGGGAGGGGGCCCCTCCTCCATCACACTGGGGCCTCCAAGGGTGGAAACATGTTCTTCCTTCTCCCTGGGGTCACCAGAGTCGTGCCCGAGACTGGAGCGTGGCAGACATTGGCACCAGGGATTTCCATCCCCAGTTAGGGCTGCTACAGGCTCAAAGCAGCACAGCCCTGGGCAGAGCTCAGTGGCAGGCCGTGAACTGATTCTGACGTCCAGTCTCCAGAGAGAATAAGAGTTTCCCCTGGTCCCCGTCTGTTTGAACACCCAGCTACGGTCCCACCAGGCCAGATCCCAGCTCAGCTACATCCACAGGCCCCGAAATGAGGGTGCTGATGTGTGTGGCACCAAACCTCCAGACACAAGTCCCTTCCAAGGGGAGCAGAACTAACAGCCCGGCAGCTAGAATTGAGGTTAGACAGCAAGACAGACTTTCTGAGTCTAGGAGAGAACTCTGAGGAGCCAGTGTGACAAGAGAAGGAGACGGTGGTCCTGTCCGGAGGTGGAGAATGTGAGAAGAGAGACCTCACAAATCCCCATTCAGTCCAAAAAGCTGCAACTCCCAGGCTGCCTGCAATGAGGAAGTAACACTTCCCAAAGGAAAGAGGGAGCCCGCACCCATTCCTGGGGCAGAGGTGGATCCTGTCTCCGAAGAAAAAGGAGTTCATCTCACCATCAAAAGCAGAGTCCCATTGTGCAAGAAGGTGAAAACCACAGTGTCTCCGGCATCCCATCAGAGCCCCTCTGGGACCCTTGGCCCCTGAATTAATTTGCATTTCCTTGATTTCGAATGAAGTTAAAAATCTTTTCATTTGGGGCGCCTGGGTGGCTCAGTTGGTTAAGCATCCGACTTCAGCTCAGATCATGATCTCACAGTTTGTGAGTTCAAGCCCCGCGTCGGGCTCTGTGCTGACAGCTCAGAGCCTGGAGCCTACTTCCGATTCTGTGTCTCCCCCTCTCTCTGCCCCTCCCCCACTTGTACTCTGTCTCTGTCTCTCTCTTAAAAAAAATTAAAAATTAAGGGGCGCCTGGGTGGCGCAGTCAGTTAAGCGTCCGACATCAGCCAGGTCACGATCTCGGGGTCCGTGAGTTCGAGCCCCGCGTCAGGCTCTGGGCTGATGGCTCAGAGTCTGGAGCCTGTTTCCGATTCTGTGTCTCCCTCTCTCTCTGCCCCTCCCCTGTTCATGCTCTGTCTCTCTCTGTCCCAAAAATAAATAAATGTTGAAAAAAAAAATTTTTTTTAATAAAAAAAAAATTAAAAATTAAAAAAAAAACTTTTCATTTGTTTATTGGCCATTTGTATTTTATCTCTGAATTGCTTACTCATGTCCTTGGCCTATTTTTCTATGATCATTTTATCTATTTAGAGGAGCTCTTTATATATTACGGATATTAATCCTTTGTCTGTTATATATGTTGCAACACTTTCTTCCAGGCTGGGGTTTTTTTTTTTTTTATCTTTTATCTTTGTTTATGGTATATTTTGTTCTAATAAAATTTATACTTTTTACCTTGTCAAGTTTATCAACATATTCCTTTATGGCTTCTGGATTTGATGTTGTGCTTAAAAATGTCTTCTCTATTCCATAATCATTCAAATGTTTTCTATATTTTTAAAATTTATGGTTATGGCTTTCATTTTATGTCAGGTCTTTCATCTGCCTTTTTTTTTTTAACTGTTTATTTTTTTTAAGTTTATTTATTTTGAGAGAGAGAGAAAGCGAGCACAAGCACGGGAGGGGCAGAGAGAAGGAGAGACAGAATCTCAAGCAGGCTCCTCACCATCAACACAGAGCCTGATGTGGGGCACAAACTCATGAACTGTGAGATTATGACCTAAGCTGACCTTAACCGAATGGACCACCCAGGCACCCCTCTGCCTGAATTTTTTTTTAAATTTTTTTTTCAACGTTTTTTTATTTTATTTTATTTTTTGGGACAGAGAGAGACAGAGCATGAATGGGGGAGGGGCAGAGAGAGAGGGAGACACAGAATCAGAAACAGGCTCCAGGCTCCGAGCCATCAGCCCAGAGCCTGACGCGGGGCTCGAACTCACGGACCGTGGGGCTGAAGTCGGACGCTTAACCGACTGCGCCACCCAGGCGCCCTTGAATTTTTTTTTTACTGAATAGTGTGAAGTAGGATTTAATTTTACTTCTTTCAAATAGAAAGTCCATTATCCCAAGTCCATTTATTGAAATTTTTTCACGCTTTCCTGCTGCTTAAAACACTTGCTATTATATACCGAATTCTCACAAATACCTATGTATTCTGAATTCTATTATCTTCCATTAATTTATTTGTTGGGGTGCCTGGATGGCTCAGTCAGTTGAGCATCTGACTCCTGATTTTGGCTCAGGTCATGATCCTAGGGCCGTGGGATGGAGCCCTGAGTCAGGCTCCTTGCTGAGTGTGGAACCTGCTTAAGATTCTCCTCTCTCTCTCTCTCTCTCTCTCTCTCCCTCTGCCCCTTTCCCTGGCCCATACTCTCTCTCTCTCACTCTCTCTAAAATATATATAAATAAACAAACAAACAAATAAATAGGGTTTTTTATTTATTTGTTAATTTGCACCAAAATCACACTGGTTGTTTGTTTGTTTGTTTGTTTGTTTTGAGAGAAAGCACATGCGAGCTGGGGAGGGGCAGAGAGAGAGGGAGAGAGAGAATCCCAAGCAGGCTCCATGCTGTCAGCCTGGAGCTGGATTCAGGGCTTGATCCCATGAACTGCAAGATCACGACCAGAGCCAAAATCAAGAGTCGGTTGCTCAACTGATTGAGCCACCCAGGTGCCCCTAAATCACACTGTTTTAATTGCAGAAGCCTTATCAAACATTTTGAAATCCAGGAGGCAAGTTCTCCCGACTAGTCTTCTTTTCCAAAAGCTCTAAGCTATTCTCATGTATTAACTCTTTCCCAAAGTTTAGAATCAACTCATCAGGTTCAAAGGATGAAAAATTAGACTTGACTTGAATTACATGTAGTTTATAGATTATTTAGGGCAGAACTGACATCATTATAATATTATATTGAACTTTCTATTCAGGAACATGATTGCCTTTATATTTATTCAGGCTTTATTTTATGTCTGTCAATAAAGTTCTATTTTCTTCAAAGAGATTTTTTTATACTTTATTTTATTTTAGAGAGAGAGAGAGCATGTGCATGCAAATGGGGAAAGGGGGAGAGAGAGAGAGAGAGAGAGAGAGAGAGAGAGAGAGAGAGAGAATCTTAAGCAGGATCCATGCTCAGTGCAGAGCCCAGTGTGGGACTCGATCCCATGACCCTGGGATCATGATCTGAGCCAAAACCAAGAGTCAGACGCTGAACCAACTGAGTCACCCAGGCGCCCCTCTTCAAAGTGATTTTATGTACTTCTTATGTTCTCTGTGTTTCATTTTGGGTTATTTCTATTGTTATGTCTTCAATTTACTAATATTTTCTCCTGCAATGAATGTTGACGCCATTCAGTAAATATTCCATCTGATGCATTGTAATTATCATCTCTATAAGTTTAATTTAGATTTTCCCCCCCATTTTCCATGTCCCTAACTTTCTGCAACTATGGAATTCAGATATAATAACTCTTTTTAATATCCTTGCCTGCTAACTCTAACAGCTTTGTCATTTGGGTTTGGTATTAACTGACAGATTTATCTTCTCATTACAGGTTAAAGTTTGTTTCTTATTGCTGGGTACTGTATTTATTCCTGGGTACTGTATGCTATTGTTACTATTGTGAATGGGATCTTGTGTCTCCTTTTATTTTCCACTTGGCTGTTTTAGTTGCATAGAAATAGTTTTCGTTTTTCTATACTTAACATATATTCTGGTATCTTATTAAATTCTCTCATTAGTTCTAAGAGCTTTTCAGCTGATTCTCTTAGATTTCCTAAGTAAACAATCACATCATTTGTAATTTTTGAAGGTTTTGCCTCTTTCCTTCTCATATTTATGTCCCTTATTTCTTTTTCTTATCTTACTGCACTTGTTAGGACCTTCAGAATAATGTTGATTCATAGCAGCCTCCCATTTACAACTTTCATGGTTCCCTGTGCCCAGACTATCCCTATGGAAACATCCATGGGTCAAAAACTAACAATTTGGGGCACCTGGGTGGCTCAGTTCAGTTAAGCATCTGACTCTTGATTTTGGCTCAGGTCGTGATCTCACAGTTCGTGAGTTCAAGCCCCACATCGGGCTCTGTGCTGACGGCTGGAGCCTGCTTGGGATTCTCTCTCCCTCTCCATCTGCCCCTCCCTGCTCTCACGTGCATGCGCACTCTCTCTCTCTCTCAAAATAAATAAACATTTAAATAAAAAAAATAATAAATAATAAATTTTTAAAAAGCATTAAGGGACCTCTGGGTGACTCAGTCAACGAAGTGTCCGGCTCTTGGTTTTGGCTCAGGTCACGATCTCACGGGTTCGTGAATTTGAGCCCCATGTTGGGCTCTGCGCTGGCAGCATGAAGCCTCCTTGGGATTCTGTCTCTCTCTTTCTCTCTCTCTCTGCCCCTCCCCCACTTGCACTGTCTCTGTCTCTTTCAAAATAAACAAACTTTAAAAAATAAAAATAAAAATAAAGCATTAAAAGTAACAGCCCAGCGTACATCCGATAGGAGTAATTAACAAACACACTAGATGGTCTTGACAGCTGCTCTTCACTACGAAACTTCACTGATGATCAGGTTAAGGGAACGGGGCTTTGATTGCCAACATGACCCCAGAGAAAGGTGGCTTGAGTCAGGGCCTCTGTTCTAGCCCCAGAATACAATTCCTATAGCCAAGCGGGCAAACCAGCAATTTCCCACCCAGCACCACTGGGCCTGGTGAAGAGAAAGGGGGCACGCATTTATTGAACACCTACTATACACCGGAGATTGTGCTAGGGACTTTAAACATAACCCGGAGTCCTCACAACAACTCTATGGGTAAATAATTTAACAGATGAGGAAACTGAGGCCCGAGTGGTCGGTATGGAAGATGACACAGCTAACCGTCACTCACAGATGGGTTCGTTATCATCTGCCTCTGTACTCTCTTTTCTGAAATGATTATTCCTTACCTAGACCAGAAAGTCAGGAAACGTTTACGTGTGCTCCGCACCGGTGCCCGATGACCACCACCATCCTCCAGCTCAGGTTAACATTACCTCCCTTCTTGGAATAAGAGTACGTGGTGAGGAGCTGCCCCCTCCGTACTCTTCGGCCAGAAGCCAGACCCCAGGCCCCGCTGGGGAGCAGACCCACCGCTAGGTCCCTGGAGCCTTCAGCTCCAGGAAGAGATACAACCGGGTTTAGAAGCCAGGACGAGTGGGAAGAGGGTGGAGGGAAAGGATGGCCAGGAACGGGAGACAGGGGTGGGGCAAAGATGAAAAGGGAAGCAGCGAGAAGGGGGTGGGGCAGGATCCCAGGCAGAAGCAGGGAGGACTGTCAGGGAGCCAGAGATAGGCTGCAGGGCCTGGGTCCAGGTGGGAGCCGGGGGGGACCAATTCCCAGGGCTCACGAGGCACTCCACTCTAACCAAGGGACGCCCGTCTCCACCTGCACCGACACACAGATACACAGAGCCAGACCTCTGACCCAGAGCACAGACCTGTGCACAGACCCAGATGACCTACACGCGGACAGGGACATAGGATATAGGGTGACAGACCTGCACGCAGACGTGGGGGAAGACGTAGCTGCAGGGGCACACCGCCCCAGGTGACAAATGTACAGACACATGGAAAGACTCACATGCCCACGGACACATGGAGGGAGTCACAGACACAGAGGCATGTGGGTGCACACACCCACACACACCCACCCACACAAGGACACACCCTGAAGGTATCAGAGGGACCGGAGAGACAGACAGACGGATGGACCCCATGGACAGACAGTTCTCTGCACCTCTGTGCTTGTAACCTGGCCCTTGAGGGGTCACAACCCGTGCCCGTCCACATTAGGCCGCAGAGAACCCTGGGCCGCCACGCAGAGCTGCTCCCTGGAATCCCTTTGCAGGCGCCGTGAACATACATGTGGTGGCCCAGCTCTCCTGACACACGTGTGCGTGTCCCGACAGGCCTGTGCCCCACCCGTGAGGGCTGACATCCCCCTTCTGGGGTGCAGGTGGGGGCCACGGGACAACCCCCTCCTCCGCGGGCCACAGGCCGTGCCCGCTGGCAGAGATTGGGGGCCAGGGCTGGCCCAGGAGAAGGGAGGGGTTGGGGGGAGCCGGGGTGTGGCTGGGGCGGGCACAGGAGCCGGTACCTGTCAAACAAGAGCCAAGGAGCAAACTAGCTTCTTAGTCACCTTGCTCTTCTCCCCGTTTTGGCAGCAGCCCCTCGGGGCAAGGGGAAGCTGATATCATAATTATTGGCTCACCCAGCAGCTGCCTCCCCTCACCTGATGTCAGCACAGACCCAGGACGGCCAAGCTGACGGACTGACAGGCGGACGGAGCTCCTGGCCCCCCAGACCCGGGCCCCCACGCCGACCTGCTTCACTGAGCAGGTAAGAGGAGACCTGTCCCAAGTCAGCCGTGGAGGCCAGCAGGGCCGGGCCAGAGCATGGGGTGGGGGGTTGCCTTTTTAACGGGCCCTGGGAGAGACTGGGAGCCCCTGGGTGCTCCCCGTCTTCTCACTGCAGCTCAAGGGAGACTCAGGAAGCAGGGTGAGTGCCTGGAGGCCAAGGAGGACCCCCTCGTGGTCCTCCCTCTCGTCCCTGTCCCAGGCCGTCCAATTCCAACCCTTCTTGCTGTAGGAGGGCTTTTCATTCTGGTGTTTCGTTGGATTTTGTGTGCGGCTCTGTGCTTGGAGAGGCTTTGCTTTGCCACCCCGCGCTGGGAAAAAATGAGGACTTGGCAATGCTAGAACTGGAAAACAAGAGCTGAAAGACAGGGAGGCAGATTCCCGACGTTAGTGGCTTTCTGGGGGAGAGGGGGGACCCCAGCTCTGGGAGCTGGGTGGTGCCAAGGGGGTGTGTGGATCAAGAAATCGCTCGACATCTCTGGGCGGCCTGGGCTGGGGTCTAGATGCCTGGGGGCTCCAGGGAGGCCTGGGGTGCAGGAAGGGGGTGGTGCACCTGGTGGAGAAGCAGACAGGTGGCAAACAGGTGCTGTGGCCGGTTGCTGATGCTGAGCTCAAGGCAGAATCCCCTGGAGGTCTAGGAATACCTCTCTCCATCAAGACTTCTGAAATCGGGGGGCCCAGGGAGCAGACCCGGGAGAGGCAGGCAGCTCTAGGACCCCTGAAACCCAGAATTGGGAGTCTGGGAGGCAAAGGCCCTTAGGGAAACGGCTGGACCGGCAGGAAGCCCTCTCTGGCTCCCAGGGCTTCTCCCCACCCCCTCCCCGCATCAGGCATCAGGTAAGCTTCTGGCATTCCCCAGGGAGTCCCCCAGGTCCTCCCGAAGTGTCGTTCGAAGAAGCAAGTTAGATAAAGCATGGACTGTAACAAGTGTTTGCCTCTTCTCTCTATACCCAGAAGTGTGTGTGAGGGGGTATGTTTGTGTGCGTCCCGTGGCCAGGCACAGCTGGCCGGTGGGAAAGGACCCAGGGGAAGAGGGCACACCCCAGGGAAGTCGCTTCATCCCTCTCCCTGCCTCTATACCACGCATCCCCCCCTGCCCGCAGGGGTGCCCTCCTCACTTTGCTAATCCTGAGGGAGGACGTTTGGTCAGCTCCCTCGAAGTCATGAAGTCTCCACTGCCACGGAGTCCAGCTCTGCTCGACCGTGGCCTTCCCCCACTGATGAAACCCAGCTCCTCTGGGCTGAACTGGAGGGTGTGGTGGAGGGATGGCATCGCACTCCAGCCCATCCCCGCTCCCCCCCCCCCCCCCCCCCCCGCAGGGCCTGGCTCAGGCCCTTATGCCACGTTGGTCATTCTCTGACCCCCAGGACACAGGCGGTAGGGGGGCGTCCCCAACTGATGGTGTGAGGGGGAGGGGGGATGGGCAGCACCTCCTGTCCCGGGACCTCTCTCACGTGGAGGGCCAGGCAGGGCCACAGTCAGGCTGGGACTGGGGAAGCTCGGGATCGTCAGGGGCCACGGTGCCATGGGGAGCGGCGCTCATCCTCCCAGCTCCCCGCCCGGCCCCGCCCCATGCCGCTGCCTGTGCCGAGCTGAGCTCCCGGCTCCAGGGCCTGCTGAGGCATGCTGCCCCCCCAGGCCCGGCGCCTCACTCACCTCCCAGGGCCAGGAACCTGTTCTCCCGGGAATGCCAGGGAGTTCTCAGAGGACTTTATTTCCCAGGGGCTCGGGGAGCCCCAGAATCCTCTCAATTCTGCTCTTGGAAAGAAGGAGGGCAGGACCCCTCCCTGCCCCCGTCTTTGTCTCAATCTCACACCGAGCCCACATTGCCCCCCCTGCCGACAGCCTTTGCCATTCCTTGTGAGAGAGGGAGGCGGGCTGGGAAAGTTAAAGACAAGGGTAAAGCCCACGGGAGACGCGTGCCTTCTGGGAAGTTGCGGTGTACCAGCCCCCACCCCCACCCTGGTCTCAGGGAGAGCCTTTTTCTTTAGCCCCCAAGGAGAGTCCCATCTGCCCTCTAAGAAAGCGACACCTCTTCCCATGGGCTCTGTCCGTCCTTCCCAGCCAGGAAATCCTTCCTGATGTCTAACTTCCTCCTCCCAGCTGAAGTCTTCATGTATCAGCAGAATATGCCGGCACAGGGCTCACGCGGATACCCAGAGACTGTTCCTAAGTCACGCTGAAATTTCCTGAGACCTTGTGTACAGGAAGGGACGGAAGGAAGGCCCCCCGTCCACTGCCCCTCTAATGGTCTTTCCAGCTCCGTATTTTCATGAGGTGGGGCTGCTGGGAGCCACTTCTGCACGCCTCCCCTGATTCCCCCATAACAGAGGGATGCAAGGGACAGAGGTCCCAAAGGTATGCCCTCCCCTTTTTCCTTCCCAGTCACAGCCCGCCATCCCTGCTCGGCCTGCAGGGAGCGAGTCCAACAAGCTGAGATCGGCTTCTGCGACAGGAGAGATTGGCATTAGACATCATGACATGTTTCAGTATCGTAACTTGAGTTTGGCTGGACTGTGTGACCACAGGAGGTGGTTTCCTGAGTAGAGAGACAACCATTGATCTGGGATGGGTGTGGTTGGGCTGGCAACATGCCCAGAGCAGGGAAATGACAAGATGACCTCTGGGAGAGTGCGTTTCAAAGTATCAAACGTCCCTGAATAATTTTGGTCTTTCCAATTTATTGCCCCTTCCTCCACCTCTGTGCCCGCCTCCAACCCCATCTTCCACCACCACCTCCCCGGAATGGATCTCTCCATACACCAGAGGTCCCGCTTGGAGCCCAGCACCCCCTCATCATCATCCTCACTACGTCCGTCTGTGTCCTTCACATTCTCCCAGTGTTCAGGAAAAGCCCAGAGCAATGCCACTAGAACAAAGTGGACTGGAGGGGGTCATCCCTGGAGAAGCCCTCTCTACTTCCTGATCCTCTCCAGGCCTTAAAGGCCGGGCGTTGACCAAACAGTAAAAAATGAGACCAAATGCAACAAGACAAATTGAGGTCTGATGTCCAGGTGGACCTCTCCACACTGCCGGTGGGTGGCAGGTGGAAGGGGAAGATGGAGAGACATGCCCGGAGGGCCCCAAAGGGAGGCAGTGGCAACCTTTCTTGGGGGCTGCAGGTGTAACCGATCCAATTAGGCACGACCAGGCCCAAAGCAGGGAAATGGACAGAGGCTGAGGCAAGAAGGCCTGCGGGGTTAAGAATGACTGCTGTCGTGAGCGTCCCCAGGTCTCTACCCTGCCTGTGGCTCTTGCTTAGTCAGCTCAGATGAATGGGGCCGGGGAGAGAATTAGCTGAATCGTGATCGCTTAAGGAACTTGACTTGAGAGCCAGCTGTGAGTCACAGAGAAAAGGGAACCCTTGCTCTCACGGTTACTCTGGCAGCTCCAGGGGGTGGGCACCCCTCGAGATGCAACAAGAGAACCCACTGGGAGGTCTGGCCTGAACCTCCACCCCATGCTCAGGGGAAGATGCATAATCAGTCAGCTTCAAGCCCTGCTTCTCTAGCCTGAAACTATTGCTTCTGACAAACTACAGACGGCTTGGGCACCATCACACACACGCGTGCGCGCGCGTGCGCGCGCACACACACACACACACACACCCCTAGAATGGGGTGTGTCCCTAGAACTGGATCGCCCGGAGACAGTTGGAGATTCCACCTACACCTGTAAATTCCATAGCCATGTCCCAGACTATACCAGCCAAGGCATAGGATGTGCTCAAGGACACACACACACACACACACACACCCCACCATGCTCAGAAAACCCAATTATCAGACTCCACTTAGCAGAACCAGAGTGATCGTAGCAGAGACAGAGCAGAAGTGTCCGCTGTCAGAAACATCCCCAGCTCCTTCTGGGAGGGGTTCCTGGAGCCCACACTGAGCCCCACAGAGCATGTGGTTTTGGAGAGGAGGCTCGGCCTCTCTGGGCCTTCCCATAAGTATGCCCAATCTCTGAGGCAGGAAGGGTTTTGGAGAGAAAGTTCTTTGGGATGGCCATGCCAAGGCAAGCCCAGGGGGATCTGGAGGTGCTGAGGGGAGAAAGGTGGGGGCTGGAGCCCAGGAGCTGTATGGGCTTGGGGGAATACCCCCCAGAACATGCCCCTTCTCCACATCCTTCTCCTCAGATGAGCAAGGGAATAAGTAGGCACTCAGCCAGCTTCACCCAGCCCAGGTTCCTGGAGAAAGGTCGGTGCCCAGGTACCTACAGAGCAGAGAACGATCTCTTCCACAATCCCTTCAGTTTCCTTATCTGTCAAATAGAGAGGGACTTGGGGGGAGGGGGAGGGGAGGGCCCCTCAGTGCTCTTTTCACTCCAGTTCAGTAAATTCAAGCACTAAGCTTATTGTCTGCCTTGTATGTGCTTGCACGTGCTCAGGATGGCTTGGGGGGAGGGGCTGCACAGTATGTATTTGTCTGGTATTAGATCTGTATTATTAGTAGTGGTGGCAGAATTAATACCCCTAATGATAGACTGGTAATAATGAGCAGGGCTTCCGGAAATGATATGTACAGAGCACAAGAGGCCCCTGGCCCAAGGGATGGCAGGAACCTGAGCCCCGACTAGGGTGGGCAGGCAAAGAGGGGGCCACCCACTGGATGTGAGCACTCCTTTTTTTAAGTTTATTTATTTTTTGAGAGAGAGAGAGAGAGAGAGAGAGAGAGCGACAGGGGAAGGGCAAAGAGAGAGGGAGAGACAGAGGATCCGAAGCAGGCTCCCCACTGATAGCAGAGAGCCTGATGCAGGGCTTGAATCCAAGAACCGTGAGATCATGACGTGAGCCGAAGTTGGACATTTAACTGACTGAGCCGTTCAGGCACTCCTATACTTTTTTTAAAGTTTCTTTCTTTTTTGAGAGAGAAAGAGAGAGCACGTGAGCAGGGAGGGGCAGAGAAAGAGGGAGACAGAGGATCCAAAGCAGGCTCTGCACTGACAGAAGAGAGCCCCATGTGGGTGTGAGAGCTCTTGACCACCCCCATAGGGAACAAACACCCTGGGAAGGGCACATGGTTGAAGGGGAAAAGATCTCAGCCCTCCTCCCTTTCCTGAAATCCCATGGGCCCAGAATCTGAGGGGAGGACACAGGAGCACCAGAAAAGATGGTGTCAGTTCGTCTTCCTTCAGGCATTTTAATTGCCTGGTTCTCACTCCGTCCCCAGGATAGTCAGGTGAGGTACGTAGGGCAAAGATGAACCCATTTAATAAAGGAAGAAATGAGATTCACTCCCCCACTAGCCGATGCTGATGGCAGAGCTGGGAAAAGGACACTTCTGGGGTCCTTGATCAGAAGGATGATGGGGCTTATGAGATGATAAATGCCAGACTAGGGGATGAGGTAAAACAGGGCTCCAGTCACCCCTATTGGTCTCACAGCTCAAATCCTCAGCTGCCAATCATACCACAGCCAATCAACTCTGCAGCCAGTCATCAATGCAGCCCACAGGGGGAGAACCACAGGTTCAGCTCAGGGACTTCCTGATGGGGGTGGGACTTCCGGACACAGGACTGTAGCGCTAATGGGTGCTCAGAGGCAAGCAATGTGGTCCCATCCCTCAGCCCATTCCTCTACCTCCCTACAGATGGCATGGCTGGAGGAAGCTGGTTGTAAGGGAAAACAAGGCCATATTTCATAATCTGTGAAAAATCCTCCTGTTCCTCCCATCACTCCACACCTCACCCCCACTCTTCGGTCCCTTTCACGGCTGGGCAGACTGAGGATTGGAAGGAGCTTGCTTCTCTGGGAATCAGTGTCTAAGGCCTCAGACCACTGCTCTCTTCACACTGTGCCCCAGGGGGGATTAAGCAAACAAGAAGTCCCCCCCTTCCAGGAGCCCAACTCTCTAGTCAAGCCGCCAATGGTTCTGGGTCACTTTGTCTACCCACAAGTCCCTTGTCGAGCCTGTTCTCACCATCAGACCCAATCATGCTTTTAAAAACCTCTGGGGAAGGTAAGAGGCGAGGGGCATCTTCTCCCTAAATTGCCCATCTAAGGGGCTCATGGTTTTGGAATTGAGAATTTTGCTTCCCTCTTCTCCTGCTAGCCTTGGAGGGCAAGCTGACCTTGCTTCTGGGGGCAAAATCTGGAGGTGGGCTCACAGCCTCAGAGCCTGGACTCAGGAATAGGCAAGAGGAAGGAAAAGATGGTCCGTCAATGATCCCCAAGAGTAAGAGCAAAAGATCTTTGGGGGTTGGGGTATTTAGGTGAGAGGTCTCCGGAAAGGGGCATCCGAGGAGAAGGGAGACCCAGCAGAGCCAATCCCTCAGACTAGGTGGCCAGTCTTTTCTAGGAGAAAAGGGGTCCTGGGAAGTGTGTCTTAGAAGGGACTGGATGGGAGCGTGAGGGGTAGTATTTCTTATTTCCTTAAAACCAAGCATCCCTTATTTCCCATCTACCAAATGAACATCCACAGGCAGTTCAATCTGTCCCCTGTCTATTCATCCGTCTGTCTGTCCATCTATCCACCTATCCAGCTTTCCATCCAGTCATTAGTCCATCCATCAATCTGTCCATCCTTTGATCTGTCCACTCTAACCATCCGTCTACCCTTCTGTCTATCCACCTGTCCATCCACCCATCCATTGTCCATCTATCCAGAAAGGTCAAGCCCCAATTGGTCTCCCCAGGGCTGCTGGGAAGGGCCTGTGGTCCTGTGGCATTTATGGGGCATGTGACCTGCCTGCCAGGCCTGGGGAGGCAGCCCCGCCCCAGCCCTCAGGCAGGGGGCTGGTCCAGGCATGTGGGAGTATTTATACCTCGATGGAGGCTGCTGGCTTGTCGCTGGGCTCAATGACTCCCCGAAGCCGTGATGGTGGCCATGGCCCAGAGCCCACTGTGAGTGCTTGGATTCAGCTCCTCTGGGGCCAGAGCTGGGTGGCAGGGGCTGGGGACGGGCTGGGGAGATGGGGAGGTGGCCAGGGATGGTGGGAAGGAAGGGGTGCAGGGCCAAGGAGAGTGGGAAAGCAGGAAACTGTCGGAGTCAGGCATCCACAGCAAGGCTGTGGAGAGGGGATGAGTCCATTGCCATTTAACAGCCTCTGGAGGATCCCTCGGTAGATGGCAGGAAGAACAGAGCGGGAGGGCTAAGATGACATGGTAGATTAAGGTTAGATATCTGGAAGAACTTCCAGGTCAGCCCCAGACACGGAAGAAGGCTCAAGTACTTTCTCAGGATGGGCCTGCCGAGTGATACTCTAGGACCAGCCTACTTCCAGAAGCAGGGGGATGGCTGAGGTGGCTTTGGGTGAGCTCTGCTTTGGGGGGTGGGAATGGCTCTGCTGTGGGTGACAGCGGCTCAGACTTGAAGAAAGTCTCACAGCGGGGACACGCTTGCTCTTGTCGCTTTGTTCTTCCCCACTCCACCCCCCCCCCACCCCCCCCCCACCCCCTCTGCCCGTAGCTGCTTCTCCAAGCACTTGAATCAGATCTGAAGGCAGGGGCAGCTGCCACTTTTCCTGAACCCGAGGCAGGGCGAAGAGCCAGAGGGGCCAGAATTTTGGCTTCAGAACCCCCAACCTTGACGGGATGAGAGGATCTAGAAATTTCTTCCTTGTTGGCACTCTCAGACTCCCGCTGTCCTGGGGTGCTCAAGCCTCAGGAGCAGGCCCCGGGCCCTCCAGTGCCAGCCCCAACTGGGTAATTACTGAGCTGCTCCAGGGGCCCCTCCCAGCAGCCGGGGCGGGCGGAGCCCCGGGTGGGGCCACAGGCGCCCTGGGCACGGCCCGCCCCTCATAAAACATGCTGCCGCAGCCAGTGACAGAAACCATTAAGGCGGAACTGCGCCATCTCCACCTGGCTCATGAAGGGCGGGTAGGAGGCTGCCCGGTGGGAGGGAGTGTGGAGAGAGCCCAGTCGGGGCCCTCGGTGTCTTCTGTGACTCAGCTGCCCACAGAGGACACAGGGACAGACCCTCCCCAGGAAACCTCCCACGTTGCCCGCCTCCCCCGCCCCACCAGCCGCTCTGGCTTCCAGGGGTGAGCGAGGAGGCTAATGTGCTCCCGGGGCTCGGCCGTGTAGCCCACTGGCTTTGAGACCTGTGTCTGAATGCTGGGGAGCAGAATCTGGTAGCCGAGGGAACTCAGGCAAGTCAGGCTAACCTCTTTGAGCCGGTTTCCTCATCTATAACATGAGGATGATGACACTCTTCTGGGGTATAATAAGTCACCCAGCTATTCCTGATCCCCTTGAGGATCTCCTCAGGGCGGTCCCTCCTGAAGGCAGGCCAGGGATGACGGCCCGCAGGCCCTGCGGACGTTGACGTAGTCACCTCCATAGGACCCGCCTCTGTGTCCTGCATCTTCAGATGCAAATGGCCCCAGCCTTTCACTGTACTTATAAGGGAACAAAGGTACGAAAGAGGATGCGACTTGCCCAAGGTCACACGACCAGCAAACAGGGTGTCCCCCAGCCCCCACCCCCAAATGGCCCCTTCTGCTGAGTCCTAAGGCACTAGGAGAAGGGTCTCAGAGGTGGGGAGATGCTTGGTAGAGGGAGCACAGGGCCCAGCTGTTTGCGGGAAGGGCACAGAGCAAGGATTCATTGATGCGCCTTGTGGATCCTCTTGTCATGCCTTTTGGGGAATTTCTTTTTTTTACTTTGTTTTTTTAAGTTTATCTATTTTGAGAGAGAGAGAGAGAGAGAGAGTGCAAGAGCTGAGGAGGGGGCAGAGAAGAGAGACAGAATCCCAAGTAGGGGACGCCTGAGTGGCTCAGTTGGTTGAACGTCTGACTTTGGCTCAGGTTATGATCTCACGGTTCTTGGGTTCGAGCCCCGCCTCCAGCTCTGCGCTGATCGCGTGGAGCCTGCTTGGGATTCTTTGTGTGTGTGTGTGTGTGTGTGTGTGTGTGTGTGTGTGTTTATTTTTGAGAGAGAGAGAGAGAGAGAGAGAGAGAGAGAAAGACAGAGTGCAAGCAGGGGAGGGGCAGGGAGAGAGGGAGACACAGAATCCGAAGCAGGCTCCAGGCTCACAAACCTTGAGATCATGACCTGAACCAAGATCAAGATCAAGAGTCAGACGCTTAACCACTTAACCGACCGAGCCATCCAGGCAGCCCCCTCCTGGGGAATTTCTTACCATCATGCTCCTTACTCAAGTTAGGGAGCAAGGACTCTGCTCTGACTTCCCTTTGACTCCAGGGAAGATCAAGTCTACTTCTCCCATCCCCACCCGTGCCCTCCTACTCTCCAAGGGTGATGGACAGAGGAGAGGTAGTTCAAAGAGCAGAGGGTAGACAGAATGCCCAGATACTGAAACGGTCTTCGGCTAATGTTTCGCCAGGGTTGCACCTCAGGAGTGTGTGTGTGTTTGGGGGTGTGGTTGGGGCTCTGGAGGCCTGAGAATCAGATGTGATTTTCAGCTTTTAGCTATGTGGCACTGGGCAGGACATTTCCCCTCTCTGGGCCTCAATTCTCTCCTCTGAAGAATGGGGTTAATGACCTTGCTCCCCTACTGGGGGTGTGCTGATCAATGTTCACCAACCAGCTCTCAAAAAAAAAAAGAGAGAAGGCTCTGATTTGTAGCGTTTGCTGGTTTCCATGGGTAAATACTTACACGATGGCCAATTTGGGCTCATTGGACTGAACCAGGAGTTGGAAAGAAGTGGGTACAGATGACCCTTGCAAACCCATAGTAGGTGTCGCCAGCACACCTAACTGCCTGTTAGCCTCTAGGGCAACAGGTGAATGAAATGAGATAACAGATACAGATACAAGTGCTTGGTAAGCCGCAGAGTGCTTTACAGATATAGAGTTGTGAGAATGCTCGTCCACACAGCCGAAGGGACCCCAGGGCACAGTCCACCATTGAGAGTCCAGGCCTGGCTCCAGTCCAGGAAGGGGGCAAGCTGTGGGGTGGGGAAGCCTACCCTAAGTGAGAGGGTCATGGGAGGGGAGCTCCTGGGATCTGGGAAAGGAGGAAAGCAGACTGGACTTCCCACACTGGTTTGCTGATATTTGCAAATACACATCCCATCATGCTTCTTGGAACAGAAGCAGATAGGACAGAGGTTAGACTTCAGTGAAAATTTGCCTCTGGGGACGCCTGGATGGCTCAGTCAGTTAAGCGTCCGACTTCAGCTCAGGTCATGATCTCATGGTTCATGGGTTCGAGCCCCGTGTCAGGCTCTGTGCTGACAGCTCTGAGCCTGGAGCATGCTTTGGATTCTGTCTCTGTCTCTGTCTCTCTCTCTCCCTGCCCCTCTCCACTTACATCTCTCTTTCTCAAAAAATGAATAAACATTAAAAAAAAAATTCCCTCTGAATGCAGTTGCCAGCCTCAGGACACTGGAGCCATTAGCAAAGCCTCCTGAGGGATCCAAAGCAATAGAGTAACCCCCCTGCCTCCCACGATCCCTGGGAGTTTCTACAGGCACTAGCTCTACCACAGGGGAAGAGCTGGAATGATCTCTGAGGCCGGAGAATCAAGCGGAGGGAAGTTTAGCCTCTGCCAATGCAGGAGGATGAAGTCATGGAGACCGAGGTGGGAGGCAGGAAAGAGGAGTTCCCTCTGTTCTCCTTCCCCCACCCCACCCCCAGCTCATGCTTTAAATTAACTCTGTCCCACTGCTAATTATTAATAATAGCTATTCTTTATTGAGCATGTACTATGCATTAAGCGATTTACAAGCAATATTTCATCTAATCCTCCAGAGAGGTACGTATTATTAGCCCTCTTTTACAGATGAGGAAACTGAGGCCCAAGGAAGGAGGTTAAGCAACTGGCTCAACCAAAGTCCCACAGTTACTGGACTCAAACCCCATCCTGACTCTAGAGCTTCTGAACCAGATCGTCCAATTTCAGGGGCAATGCTGGCTACCCCAGGGAGGGGTCAGGGACCAAGGCAGCTTCATCCCTCTCCCCACAACGAGCTCTTCCCTGTGCTGGACAAGAGCGTCCCATATACACCCATCAGAGCCCCACTGCTCAGCCCCTGAGGCAGGAGGGCCCTTTTGAATGCAGTTGGTAGAGGCTGTGTGGTCTTAGGCAAGTCACCTAACCTCTTCTCTGGGCCTCCTTTCCTTATGCGTAAAACAGAGCTTGGGCTGAGGCAACCAAGGGGGTGCCACTGAATCGGGAGTCGTCACTTATAAAACCAACCCAGAGGAAGCCCCACACCGAGGACCATTCGAGGGCTTCTGCATCCTCCGCGCAAATAGAGGGGTGGGCCTCTAGCTCTGTACCCGCTCCTTAGTTTTAATCCTGTCCCTGGGGACCTGGAGGTGGAGGGTGAGGGGTGGGGTGGGGAGGTATAAAAGTCACGGCTGTAAACTAAAGCATTCAGTCAGGGCGTCTGAGATGCAGGAAGTCAGACAGGGCTACAGATAATGTCCGGGGACATAGAGGCTTGTATAAGGATGGGGGTGAGGCAGCTGTGGCCACAGGGCTCCTCCTGGGAAGGCCGGACCCTCAGCAGGAGGCGCGGCCCAGGCTGTGGCTCCGAGAGGCCTCCTCAGGTTCATGTCTCAGAAGAGCAAGGGCAGCCGCCAACTGGGGCTCATTAGCCCATGTCCCCAAGCCTGCCAGGCCTAAATTTGAGACCATCGGGAAGCTAGGGTCTGGGGTCAGAGGCCACAGCCACATCTGACATAGGTCCTTGAGCATGTTCTATGTGCTGGGCATCTTACACGCATCGTCTCTCTTAAGCTTCATGACAGCAACCCTGTGAGGTAGGTCCTCGTGCTCCATTTATCAGAGGAGCAAGATGCAAAGAGTTACACAGGTACACAACTGGGGCTCAAACTCAGTCCAGACAGACCAAATCTACCCCCCTTGCTGTTGTAACCATGCACAATTCTGCCTCTGGAGAAGGGGGTGACCACCACCGGTTACAAGCCTGAGACCTGGGGGGGCGGGGGGAGGGGCCGGGAGAGGCAGGGAGAGCCCGGGGGCCTTGCCTCTGGAGATGCTGGAGAACAGCTTGGGAAAGCGGCTCTGGGCCAGATCCAGGCGTGGCAGGCAGGCCCCAGCTGTCCCAGAGCTATCCGGGGAGCAGCGGCCAGGCCTGCGGTCATGCGGAGCCAGAGATGGGCCGCCCGGCACCTCGGGCCCCATGCCTGCTCCCCTGTGGTGTCCAGTTACGGCCAGCTCGGCGCTTCCCTGGTCACGCCACATTTAGCATTGCCGAGTGAGAGGGTGCCGGGACACGGAGAAGGGGCGGCAGAGACTCTTGAAGGGGAGGGAGAGCCTCCCACCAGGCCCCCACCTGGACCCCAGCTAGTAGCCTTCTCTGTCACTGATCCCCTGAGGGACTTGGGGCAAGTGCCCTCCCTTCCTAATCCCCATTACCCCCAATCAAAGAGAGGAGGTAGTTTATTCCCCAAAGGTGTGCCAACCCTAGGCTGGGCACCATGGGGCCACCAGGGCCATCCCTCCCTCCCAGAGCTCCCAGGAGATCATGGCCTGGGATATGAAGTTATCCTGATCTGCCTGGTAGAGGTCTTGGATGGGAGGGGTAAGTGTAAACCTCACACGTTTCTTGTTGTTTGGCCCACACCCACTCTGACCCCCACCAAATGATGAAACCGTAAGAGTACAGCCTCCAGAGTCGAACAGATCTGGGTTCAAATCCTTAATTGTTTGTAATGTTTATTTTTGAGAGAGAGAGAGAGAGCAGGGGAGGGGCAGAGAGAGAGAGAGGGAGACACAGAATCTGAAGCAGGCTCCAGGCTCTGGGCTGTCAGCACAGAGCCGGACACGGGGCTCGAATTCATGGACCGCAAATCATGACTTGAGCCGAAGTCTGACGCTCAACCGACTGAGCCACCCAGGCGCCCCTGGGTTCGAATCCTTACTCTATTAAGGATTAGCTATGTGATTTGGGCAAGTCAGGTAACCCTTCTGAGCCTCAGTTTCCGTAACTGTAGGGCGAGGGTAATGATGTACCTTCCTGACACAAAGTTTGTTCTGAGAAACCAGTGAGAAAATTCTCCAAACTGTTTACGCAGCAGCCAGCCCAGAGCAGGTCCTCAGCAAATGGCAGCCTTTATCGGAGACTACTTGGCAAAGAGGAGGACATTCAAAAAGAAATGCCCTTTGCAGGTGGTGGAGAAGGAAAGCAAAGAGCTGAGGATGATAATAGTAAGGCCGTACTGATAATGATATTAATAACGAGAGCTGGCATCTAGTGAGCACTTACAATATGGTAGGCACTGTGTTAAATTCTTCCTATGCGTGATTTCATTTACTACAGCATCTCCATGCGGGAGGCCCTACCTCCCTCCGTGTTTTGTAAATGATGGGGTTCGAGCTCAGAGAGCTTCCCTGACACAGCGAGCAAGGAAAGGCTTAGAGCTGAGTCCTCTCAAACTCTTGGGCTGTGCCGGGGACAAAGTGCTATAATTCTAGAAGGTCTGAGCAGAAAGGGCCCTCCGCTATCATCCAGTACAAGCCCCTAGTTTTTCAAATGGTGAAACCAAAGCTCAAAAAGGGCGGTGGCCTGGGGCACCTGGCTGGCTCGGTCTGCAGAGAATGTGACTCTTGATCTCAGAGCTGTGAGTTCGAGCCCCACGCTGGGTGTAGAGATTATTTAAAAATAAAATATTTTAAAAGGCGGGGAGGGGCAGTAGCCTGCACAAGGTCACAGGTACGAGATGCAGTTTGGAGGAGGTAGGAGAAAACAGCACTGGCCCGTCACTGCACATTGGGCCAGTGGCTGCAGCCCGGCGTCATGCCAGGCTCACAGGGCCACCAGGCAACCGGGTCACCTCAAGTCCCCGGTGGCACTTGACACTTTCAGGGTCATGCCAGCCCCTGAAATGGCACCACAGGCCCAGCCTCTACTGAGGGCTGGGTCACCTGCAGCGTGAGGGTCACTCCCACCCTCCGCCTGGGCTTGACCCACTCTCCCCAGCTCCCCTTCTCTCAGGACCACCTGCTTGCTCAGCCACTGAGCAGAGACTGCTTGTCACGGTCACCTAGCCCAGTCCCGCGCTGGGGAGACAGGGGCTGGAGGCAGGGTCTCCATCTGCCACTGAGCCCCAGAGCAGCCAACTCTCCTTCCTGGGACTGTGGGGGCGGGGGGTTTCCTACCTGGTGTGTTTTGTTCTGTCTCCACCAGTCTTCTCTCTGTGCTTTCTTCCTCTGCCTCTCGTTTATCTGCTTCTTTCTGTCTCTGATGTTCTCTCACTTTGTCTGTTTATCCGCCTGTCTATCTGTCTGTGTCTCACCGGATGTCTGGTGGGAGTCAGGGTCCCAGCCCAGGGAGGGGGTGGGTGTGGGGAGGTGGTGAACTTGGGGTCGGTCACCGCAGGACCCTGGTCCTCACTCTCATCACAGCCGGCTTTCTTCGAGGCCAGGACCGGGTGATGGTGTCGCTACTCCCGCCGCAGTCTGACGCCACGCTGCCCGGCCCCGCCAGACTGGAGGGCGAGCCCCAGGGGGACCTCATGCAGGCGCCGGGCCTTCCAGGCTCTCCTGCCCCACAGAACGTGAGTATCTGGCACCTAGGCCCCACCCCCAGAGCCCTCCCGGGGTCTGCCTTGTCCCTTCCACCAGCGAACGAGTACCCAGTGACTCCAAGATCCAGAAGTGTTCGATAGAGGCCTCTGGTTCTCCCTTCCATCTGGGGCTTTCCCGGGGCAAGGCTGTATATATCCATCTGACTCAGGGCACCTCAGATCTAAGAGCAGCGTACCCTCACAGACGAGGGCTTCCAAAAGCAGGCTATGTCTCCTCCATCGTTTGGGAGCCCCCGGAGCTCAGCCACAGACCCCTTTACCCTAGCACAGGGCAGGGTCCTGGTCCAGCATCCACTCACAGGCTCTCTACCCTCTGTCCGCCCCAGAAGCTTGCCGGCTTCAGCTGCTCATCATTTGTGCCCGACGGCCCCCCAGAGAGGGCATCCTCACTGCCCCCACAGAGTCCCAGTGTCGCGTCACCTGGCCCTGAGCAAGTCCACTGCCCAGCCGGCCCTGGCCCGGGCCCCTTCCGGCTCTCACCCTCAGACAAGTTCCCCAGCTTCGGCTTTGAGGAGGGCCCAGCAAGCAGCCCTGGGCGCTTCCTCAAGGGCGGCCATGGGCCTTTCCACCCATACAAGCGGCATTTCCATGAAGACGTCTTCCCTGAGGCCCAGACCGCCCTGGCCCTCGATGGACACTCCTTTAAGACCCCGGGGGCACTGGAGACCTTCGAGGAGATCCCTGTGGATGTGGGGGAGGCTGAGGCCTTCCTGCCTGGCTTCTCGGCAGAGGCCTGGTGCAACGGACTCCCCTACCCCAGCCAGGAGCACAGCCCCCAAGTCCTGGTGAGTACCAGTGGCCGCTGGGCATCCCACCTACTCCTGTCCTAGTTCCCAGAAGCCCTGAGATCAAACTCCGCCTCCCCTTTCCAGACTTTTCCACTCAGGGTCAGTTTATGCCAGGGAAGCAGCAAGTTCAGAAAGTTGGGGTCTCGGCTTCATTCTGGCCTCCAGGTCAGCTGGGGAGGGGATGCTGACCTGGCCTGGCATGGAGAGGGCAAGGTGGGGGAGATCAGGCTAAGGAAGCTGGCAGCTTCCCAGAGGCTCCTGAGTCAGGATTCCAGTGTGCGACTTCTCTGTTTGCCTAAGTGTCAAGAATCCCCAGCCAGACCTACCCGCCCATATGCAAATGTGAGAAGGAAAACACATTCCAGACGTCAAGAGAAAGGGTTTGGGGATAAGCCACGGAGCACAATGTTCTCCTCTCTCGCATCAGCATAGAGTCTTGAGAGAGGGCTTAAGTCTTCTCAAAGGACTTTCCAGGCCCCATTCTTTGCCCACAATGGGGCCTGGGTATATTCATAGAAATACCTTGAAAGCACCTTGGAAGGTCAACCAACATATCCCTTTCACAGCCATGCCCACAAGCTGTATGATCTTGGGCTAGTCACTTAACCTCTCTGGTCCTCATCTGAAAAGTATGGTTACGAGGACCCGCCTTACAGGCCTGTCGCCTTGGGCAGAGGAAATCTAAAGGGAGGTTTGGAGATCCCTGAGATAGTGAGCACTGAGTGGCCTCAGCCTGGGTTGTGCCTTCTCCAGATGCCCACCGGCTCTCCTCACCTCTTGCTTTCTAACAGGCTCCCATTCCATCCCCAAGCCACCCCCAACAAAGCCTGATTCCTAGACTTGGAAGACAGAGAAGGGCTTGGGTACCTACCAGCTGTGGCCAAGTCAAGAGCCTTGGTTCTGGGGCCCTTTGAAGGCTTTTCCTCAGGCCCATTGAACACGACAGCAACTCGTGGTGAGGACACCATCATGTTAGCTCCTGCCTCCCAAATGTCCACTCAATGCCAGCCCCTGCTTGCTGTGCCAGATCTTTTCTTTCGAGTGGTCCATTTAATCCTCACAACAACCCTCTAAAGACTCCTCACTACCCTCGTTTTGTAGGTGAAGAAACTGAGGTTCCATAGAGGCCAAGTGACTTGCCCAAGGTGTCCCTTGGCCTGTGAGGCTGAGATTTGAGGCCACTCCCTTACTCCCTGCACAGCGGAGAGGAGCTCAGGCCCAGAGAACCGGCTAGCTGGTCGATTCACTGGGTGACCTTGGACACGTCACTTCCCCTCAGTGGGCTCAGCCCCATCATCTTCCAAATGAGGAGGTTGGACATAGTGCTCTTGGCCCTTCCAGGCCTGAGATTCTATGATTATGGCTATCTCTGCATCAGCAACCCCAGGGCACATCCAGAAAGAGCTAACCGTTGAATTTGACCCTCTGGGCCCAGATGCTGGCTCCCATGGCCCCTGGTAACCCAGGAAGAGTGGTCCACCTCCTCCTGGCCTGGTTCGCCTTCCAGGACTAGCTGTGCATGCTTTCTGGCCCTACTCAGGGTAGAGATTGTGCTAGACTCTGGGGGCTCCCTGTGGAGCTCACAACCCCTGGGAAGCCAGAGTCTGGCCACCACCACTGGCAGCAGCTCAAGACAGGTTCCCTGTGTCGGGGTTGAAAGTGTGCCATGGGGCTCAAGCAGACCAGCTGCTTTGAGTTGAGGGTGGCCAGAAGATAGAGCGGAGAGGACTCACTAGCCCCCTCCAAAGAGCCTGCTGGCGCTCCCTTAGGCTTTGCCGAGGAGGAAGTACAGAGCTTGGGGTCATGAGCCGGACCAACCTGTCTGGCCACTTCCTGTGCTCCCCTAAATATGGCTCTGCGATGGGAATCCTAGAGCAGTGGCCTTTTCCAGATGTCCTTCACAGACCCACTCTGAGAGGCTGGCAGCTCTGAACGCAAGCAGGCCCCAAACCAGGCTTGATGAGTGAACTCATACACTGTATCCTTGTGCCATTCCAGGGAGGTCTCTGACCCTACCCACCCTCACTGTGACCCACCTCCTCTGGACAGCCCAGCCTCTGCCTCTTCCCTGAAGTGAGGTGGGGGGTGGCGAGTGCTGTCGACTCCGGCCCGAGCTCCACCACTAACTTGCTGAGCTCCCTCAGGAAAACCCCTGACCTTCTCTGTCCTCTCTTTGTTCTCCAGGAATAAGCTTTGGGGGAGGCAGAGTAGAGGCTGCATTTGTGTTAAGTTTCAAACCACAGAAGAGCGGGAGGAAGAAAACTAAGGCCCAGCCTGGTCATCTGTTTTTTCTTCCAGCAGGGATCAGAAGTCAAGGTCAAGCCCTCAGCTTTGGAGACTGGTCCTGGGATGTACTGTTACCAGCCCCCCTTGCAGCACATGTACTGTCCCTCCCAGCCCCCCTTCCACCAGGTGGGTCAGGGACACGTGGGCATGCTTCCCTGGGGCCTCAGGATATTATGTGGTGTGAGGTGGGCAGGCGTGGGTTGTGGGTGTGCACACCTGGATGGGCAGGTGGAGGCAGCAGGACCCTGGACCTCGGGCCAGGCCACCGGGGCTGGGGGGACAGGGGTTCATGGGGAAGGAAGGAAGCCATTGCCCTTCTCTAGGAGTAGGTGGGGTTCCTCTGAGAGTCTCTGAAAAGCGAATGGGGCCTATCGTGGGACAGGGCCCAGATGTGAACCAAGAAGGGAGGGAGGAGGAGGGCCAAAGACAGGGGCAGAGAGAAAAGGGTTATGTGGGGTGACACACAAGACGGAGCAGAAAGAAAACAATGGGCTCCCGTCTGGGTCAGCCACTGTCTCGCTATGTAACCTTGGCTCCAAACTTCCCTTTCACCTCAATAGGGTGGGACCGGGTATGGAGTTAGGCGGCCTTCCCACCTGGAGGGCTCCAAGACCCCCTCATCTTTGGTCCTTCCCCCCCTTCCCCACCCCACTGCCCAGCCTCCTTGATTTGGACCTGTATAGGATGCCAAGTACTTGTCCCACATTGGCATGGGATGCAGGCTTTTAAAAAGAGGCAGAGAAGAGCCCCAGAGCAGCCAGGCAGCTCCCAGGAGTCGCTGGGCAAGACGGAGCAAGTGACTGCCCAGCGCCCCAGCTCCATCCACCTGCAGCCTGGCACTGAGACAGGCCCTGCCTGTGGAGCAGGTTCTACTCCCAGCTCTTTGGCTTTGGCCCTGATCTTGGCCAAGCCAGGGAGGCAGGCACGTGGGGGGGAGTGGGGAGGTGGTCAGACTGCTTGCTTTGTGGGGGGAAAGAAAGAGACGGAGGGAAGCCGAGGGAGCACATGAGGGGTCACCCTCGCTGCCATGAGGAGCCTAGCTGGAGAGGCTAAAGCCATCCTGAGGCTCAAGGTCTGGCCCCGGGTAGGGGGTGTCCCTGAGGCAGCCTAGACCATCAAGGACTGAGCCACAGCATGGTTCAGGGGCTGCCAGACCTTAAATGGCCTCACCATGCCCAGCCTTGCTTTGATGCTTTCTGCATTCCGCACCCCCCTCCAACAAGATGGCCGCACCCAGGCCTTTATGGAGCCTGCAGAGAGGGTGACTCAGGCACTAAGTGTCTCTCGGGTGACCTGGAAAGAGCACTTCAGCCTGGAGCAGATGGGGGAGTCAGAGTCTCCCACCCCCATGGCCCCCATAAAACGCCACCCCTGGCACCGCAGCCACTCCCTTTGCCGTAAAACCACCTCCTACCCCCACCGGCCCACCACCATGACCTGCCCTTTCAAAGAGCCACTGAAACTCATAAAAGGTGGCAGTGCCCAGCAAACGAACGCCCAGGCTGGACACCCTGCTTCCGGCCCAGCCGTTCCGGGAAATTCCAGGGGAGGCCTGGAGGCCCTCACACTCTCTAGCCCCACCAGGCTGCTCTCCCATCACCATGGCAACCAGAGCACCTAGATGGCAGGAGAGGAAGGAAGCCAGGAGGGTGGGGGGAAGCTTTGAGGGCTCTGTGACCCCGAATTTGGGAACGTGGATCACCTCAGAGCCCCTCAGATGTCCACACCCTTGGCCAGCCCCCTCAGATAGTTCTGCTATTGGAGCCCATGACCAGGGAGAGAAGAGTCTGGCTTCAGCTCCCTCTCTGGATGTATATGAATGGGGCGGGGAGGGGATCACCCCCACCTTGGGAAAGACTGGTTACCATGGCAACCATTCTGCCCCCTTTGACCTCTACAGTACTCACCAGGTGGCGGCAGCTACCCCATACCATACCTGGGCTCCTCACACTATCCATACCAGCGGATCGCACCCCAGGCCAGCACCGACGGGCACCAGCCTCTCTTCCCAAAACCCATCTACTCCTACAGGTATGTTTCCCAGCACCCCTGTGGTGGAAGGGGGTGGGTGAGAGGAAGAGTGGAGAAGCTGAGGCATGGAATCCTCAAGGTATAAGGTGATGCCAGAGGAGGGAAGTCATACCCCGCGGGTTTCTAGAGGATGTGAAACCTCAGGCAAGCTATCTGACCTCTCTGAGCCTGTTTATTCATCTGTTTAAAAAAAAAAAAAAGTCGGTGGGGGGGGGACAGCAATATTCAGGCCTTTGGGAGGATTAAGTGAGAGAATATGCCTGGCACATTGCAGGGGCAGGGGCTCAAGGAACCTCAGTTCCCTCCCTTACTATCCAACATTCAGTGTGCGATTGGCTGAGGGCTGACTGGTAATGACAACTTCCATTTAATGAGTGCCTTCTATGTTCTAGGCATCATCCTTAATCGTCACAACTCTGAGGTAGCTATTACATTTTTTTTTTTTACTTCAAAGCTGAGGAAACTGAGGCTCAGAGAGGTTAAGGCACTCACCGAAGGTCACATAGCTAGTGAATGGCCAAGCCAGGATTACAACCCAGGGCTCTCAAGATTCCACAAGACCCTCGTATAGCCCTAATTCCTGGCTTCAGCGGACGCGTCCTCACCCTTTCTCTTTCCAACCTCATAGAGCCTCTCACCTACATCTGCGGCAGGTTCCTCCCTCAACCACTCTTGCCGGGGCAGGTGGGTGGTGACGGGGAGACTCCCAGCCTGCTCCCAAGTTCAAACTCAAGGCTTTCTCTGCCTTCAGCATCCTCATCTTCATGGCCCTTAAGAACAGTAAAACTGGGAGCCTTCCTGTCAGCGAGATCTACAATTTCATGACGGAGCACTTTCCTTACTTCAAGGTGAGCCCAAGATCCACCCCATTCCCGCCATCCCCAGGTCCTGGGCAGGCCAGGCCTCTCTGGAGCCAGAGGCTTCCGTTGGAAGGGTTGGAACAAGGGTTAGAACGAAAGCCAGGAGAGGGTTTGCCCCACTGCCTCCACGCTTCCCCTTGTCTCCATGTCAAAAGGTCAGACTTCCGTGTAAGGAGCAGAGAGCTCAAGCCACTCACACAAGGTTACACAGCAGGCTGGAGTCAGTCCTTAGGCTGCTGGAAAGTGGACGTGTCCGTCCTGACAGGCTTCCAGAAACATCCACCTACCCCAAGTGGGGAGAGATGCCTTGGGAAGAAATGAGAGCCTTTCCCCACCCCTGCCCCCAGGCTGCTGTAGGGCTAAAGAATTTGGGTAAGAGCTAGCCAGCCAAGGTGGCATGGGATGCTAGGACCACAGGACCCATTGCCTTCCAGGGAGAGATTAAGATCTGCCTCTGTGGGCGGCAGGCTCAGCTACAGTTCTGCCAGAAAGCGGGGTGTGGGCTTCACGGTCTTCGAGAGTTCCAGGGAACTGGGGTGGCTTACCTGTACAGTATCTAGGTCCTGTCACCCACTCAAGGGGCTTCTGAGGGCTCTACCAGACTCCCTCCGTAGAGGCAGGACAGACGTCCTTCTCTCCAGAGGGGCAAACACATCAGAAAGGGTGATCCACCTGCTCAATGTCACACAGCAGGGGGAGCTGTTGTTGCCTCAAGCTGTTTGGTTTCACACATCTGCCCACCCCCTGCCCCCCCCCCCGCCCCCAGACCCTCCAGCATAGACCTCTTCTTCCAGGGTGGGTGCAGGGGAGATCAGAGTTTGTGTGTGAGGAATGCCTTCTCCAAGGTCAACATCCTGGGGGATACAGTCCCATCCGCTAACCGGACAGCAGGCAGGAGCTGAGGCCCGGGTCCAGAGCTCATCTCCACCTGCCAGTAGGTGATCCCTGGCTTCACTGGCTTCCCAATGGTCCTGCCTGGGGATAATTAGAAGCTGATATTCAGACAAGTTTATACTTGCTGCCTTGCCATCAAATGAGCGGGCAAGATGGCCAGAGTGGTCTGGCCGGGAATGGCAAAGTGTGGTCATCTGCCAGAGATTCTGGGAGAGAAAGGAAGAGCGGGGAGAGTTGTCTCTGGGATTTGAGAAGCATCAAAGCCAGTATCCAGGGCTGCCCCTGTATCCCAATCGGTCTGGAGACCAAACTCTTCCTAATCCCTGTAGATCTGGAGGGCCTTCTCTAGGGCTTCCAGGGGCCAGGCTAGAGAGAGGGAATCGAGGGCCCTGCCCTGTTCCTCTCAGCCATTCCTCCCTGCCAACTCCCAGCCTGGCCCCCAGCCCCTCCCTGCATCTCATCTTCCTGGCTTAATTATTTTTCCTGGGAGCTGTGTAATCCCTGTTTTATGGGGCTGAAGAGTGAAGAGGTCTAACAGCTTTTTTTTTTGTTGTTTTTGGTTCTAGTTGTTGTTCTTAGCCAGTTGCATCACTCCCTCACTCCCGAGTTTACATTTGACTTCAGAGAGAAAGCATCTGTGAGGCTGGGACGGGCCCCGGTGGTGAAGCCAGCCCTATAGGGTGACCTGGGCAGGGCCCTTAATGAGGGGACAGGGCTGGAGTCAGCTTTGTCACTGCCTTCTGTGTGATCTAGGGCCAGGCCCTTTCTTCCCTGGACCTCAGTTTCCCAATCTGTAAAATGGTCAGGTTGGACCAGTTGGCACATACATTCCTTCCAACTCTGACGGATCCCCTCTGACCTGCCCAAGGAATTAGTTCAAAGATCCTCTGCCCCCTTTATCTCTCACTCTCCATTTGAAGGTCATGTTTCTGGGCAAGAACAAGGTGGACCTGGGGTGCATAGCACTCATGCCCAAGGCAGCTGAGGTGGGTGTCCTGTAACCCCATGAGTCAGGGATGTGGGACCGGGGAAGTGTCCATCCACTGGACATAATTGCTAGTGCTGACCATCCCTCTTCCAAACAGGAAGTGGCTGGGGTGGGGGCTGTCCTGGCATCCCAAAGTCACAGATTTATGGGCCCATAAAAGGGCCCAGTGCCCATTAACTCTGCCCATCAGGCGACACAACCTCGACTCTTAGTAGGGACCGTCGTGGGAGTTGAAGGCAAATCCCCAGCTGGCTGGTCTGGTGGCTCCAGAATCCTCCCTTATGACCCTGGGAGCCTTGGGGGTCATCTCAACCAGCCCCCTGTCCCAGGCCAGCTGCCCCTGACAAAGGCTCCCGCAGCTCCTGCCAGCAACTTGCCGTGACGCTGGCATCAGGACCCAGTTCTGCTGGGCGTGATTCAGCCTGGCTGCTCCCTGGGGCAAGTGAGCCGGGGAGGAGGGAGTGGCCGCCCCTCATTAACCAGAAACTGCAAGCTGAAAAGGAAAAGGGACCAGGGACTAAGGGCATAGGGGCCCCGCTGGCTGGAGCAGATGTCCTGCCCATAGTTGGTCCCTGCTGGGCCCGGGACCGTCACAGAGGCTGGAACAGAGCTGGAGGTGGGGAGGATGGGGGTGCCCACTGGCACCCCCGCCACCGCCTCTCACCCAACTGAGTCAGCCTAATGGTTTTTACAACCCTCCCTGAGCACAATTACCGCACTGGTGGCATGACCGGGCCTCCTAATGGGTGTTTATTCTGTTGGCACGAGCCCCCCCACTCCCCACCTGAGGGCTGGCCTCCCCACCAGGGCACGCCCCCCCCCCCCCGGGCACACTCATGTGAACACTCACACCCACACACGCATGCAATCATGGGTACCCCCACACGCCCAGAGAGACTTTCTCACACACACATCCTTATGCTCAAGGGAATTCGCGGCCCACCAACCCAAGAGAAGGCTCACACCGGGGAGACATACTCAGGGACACTCGCGTGTGCGTATGCATAGCCAATCTCTCCCTCTCTCCCTCCGTCACCAAAACCCAGATATTCAGGCCACATGTGTGCAACGCACCCCTCTTTCTTGGCTTCTGAGTTTGCCCCAGCAGGGATGAGGCAGACCCAGGAAAGGAACATTCCATAGCTTCCTCCTAATTCCAAAACTGGCATCCAAGACCTGAGTAGTGAGTTCCCCGTCCACAGAGGGGTCCCAGCATGGGCCCGAGGACCCAACTCCAGATAGGGAACGGGCCCTCCCTTTATGAATCACTTCAAGAATCCTCTGAAGGGTCGCCAGAGGTGGGAGCGGGATGAAGGCAGATTTTAAGCGAAAATAGTTTGCAGTCAAGATTCCTGCCCCCCACGGAAGGGGGTGCCAAGCATGGGCTGGGCGCCGAGGAGGACGCCAAGCTCCAGACGGGTGGCAGTTCTGTGCCCAGAGGGAGCAGGAAGAGTTTCCCGGAGCCCAGACCCCGCCCTGGCCACTTGACCCCGGCCTGAATTCTTGTCTTGCTCCGCTCCGGCAGACGGCGCCCGACGGCTGGAAGAATTCTGTTCGCCACAACCTGTCTCTCAACAAGTGCTTTGAGAAGGTGGAGAACAAATCAGGAAGTTCCTCTCGCAAGGGCTGTCTGTGGGCCCTCAATCCGGCCAAAATCGACAAGATGCAGGAAGAGCTACAGAAGTGGAAGAGGAAAGACCCTATTGCTGTCCGCAAGAGCATGGCCAAGCCAGGTGGGAGGCCAATGGGCAATGCAAGGGAGCGGGGGAGGGCCTGGCATACCCACTAGCAGACAGAGAGGGAGGGAGGGAGGCTAAATAGGTTGAGCAAAGCGAACCTGTCAGTAAGGGGCGGGCCTGAGCGGTTCCAAGGCTGGGGAGGGATTGTGGGGAAAGGGAGGTCTCATGATGTCCCTCTCTCTTGGGTCTTTTTAGAAGAGCTGGACAGCCTCATTGGAGAGAAGAGGGAGAAGCTGGGCCCCCCACTGCTGGGCTGCCCACCCCCCGGGCTGGCAGGCTCAGGCCCCATCCGGCCCCTGGCACCTCCAGTTGGGCTCTCCCAGCCACTGCATTCAATCCACCCAGCCCCAGGCCCCATTCCTGGCAAGAACCCCCTGCAGGACCTACTTGGAGGACACGTGCCCTCCTGCTACGGGCAGACATATTCGCACCTCTCACCGGGCCTGGCCCCTCCTGGACCTCCGCAGCCATTGTTCCCACAGCCAGATGGGCACCTTGAGCTGCGGGCCCAGCCAGGCACCCCCCAGGACTCGCCTCTGCCTGCCAACACCCCGCCCAGTCACAGCGCCAAGCTGCTGGCTGAGCCTTCCCCGGCCAGGACCATGCATGACACCCTGCTGCCAGACGGAGACCTTGGCACTGACCTGGATGCCATCAACCCCTCTCTCACCGACTTTGACTTCCAGGGTGAGCTGGGGGTGGGAAAGGGAAGGTGGGACAGGACTGGAGAGGTGCGTCCGGCAGCACGGCCCATCCCCTCCAAGTCTCCAGGCTGCAGCCCGGAGCTGCCAGGCTTCTGGTCAGTTGAAGCAGACAAGTCTCGAGCTGGCGAGGGATGCCAAGGGGCAAAGAGGAAGGTCCTTGCCTCCACCTCCCTCCTCCTGGTGCCCCTGAACATGTTCCGACTGACCCCGTCATCAAACCACCCTCAGCTCTGGGTAGGTGGGGAAGAGCCCAAGTTCCATTCCATATTGACGGTGAGCAGATGACAGTCGGAACATTCCCCAGAAGCGGTTGCATTTTCTCAGAGTTCATCTTTTAATACAGAAGGAGGAAAGAGCTCTTCCCCCAGGAAGAATGTAAGGCCTCAGAACGAGGCCAGTCCCGGAGAGCTTTGGGGACAGGAGTCTGCGGAGAGGTTCTGTCTATTCCATTCCACCTTGCCTGCTCCACCTCTGCTCGCGGCCAAGCCCAACCGTTCTAATCTAAACTTCAGTGCATGCCCAGGCCCTGGTCCCGGCCACAGGACATTTGGAGGAGGGTGCTGACCCAGGCCTCAGACCTTCTGGGCGCACCGGGGTAGGGGGCATCCACAAGCAGGTGGAGACAGCTGGCCCTCGCAGAGCTCCCAGTCCTGTGGGGAGACAGCCCAGGTCTTGGGAAGCTCATTAGAAACGTACAGCTAGATCCTCAGCCCTGTCCAGAAGTGGGAGTCTCAGAGGAAGCCGTAGACATGTGGGCTCCCATAGACACGCATCTGAGCCCCTAGTAACAATCAGGCATCGTGTGAGTTGCTTTACATGTGCTCTGTCATTTGGGGCTTTAAAGAAGGAGCGACCGTTAAACCCATTTCACAAAAGCACGCTGAGGTTACATAACTTACTGAAGGTCACTCAGCTAGAAAGAAGGGGAGTTAGGATTGGAACCCAAGCAGCCAAGTTCAGTCCAGGGTTTAGTCCGGCTGCCTTCCTCCATCCCCGCAGCCCCGATACCCAGGCCAGGCCCTGGCCTGCCGTGACGCACGCAGGACACACAACACAAAGAGGAGGTGGGGGGCAGCATTGTCTCCTCCCCAGAGTCAGTGTTCCCGGCTCCACTCCTCTCCCTTGGGCCTGCAGTGGAGGAGGCCCAGAGAGCCGAGCCCAGCCACCTCATCAGGTCCTGCAGTGCATTGTTGGAAGATCCTTAGCCTTGGCTGTGTAACCACCTTCCTCGGGAGCCTGGGCAGGAGACAGGGGGAAGAGTTCCAGGGGCTCCCTCTGCGGGCTCGCTCCAGAGTGCACAGCGTTAGGTATCAGCCCTTCCAATAGGCAGCTCTCAAGTCCTTGAGTCCTCCACTCTCCCTCCCCTGACCTCCAAAACACAGAGCCCCAGAGATCATTTAGGCTACAGCAGAGGAATCTGAGAGTTCCGGCAACTGCCTGGGGTCACACAGCGAGTGCCAAGGGGCTGCTCCCCAGCCAAGGTTACCCCAATCCTGTTCTCTTTAGCATGTGAGAGCCATGGGGTCAAGGGAACAGACAGGGCTCCTTTGCACCTCCCAGTGACACCTGTTCTCTCCACCACCTAGGAAACCTGTGGGAACAGCTGAAGGATGACAGCTTGGCCCTTGATCCCTTGGTACTGGTGACCTCGTCCCCGACATCATCTTCAATGCCACCACCTCTGCCACCACCCCATTGCTTCCCACCTGGGCCCTGTCTGGCAGAGACAGGCAGTGGGAGTGGCGACGTGGCACCACCAGGCGGTGGAGGCTCCGGGGCTTTGGGTGACCTGCACCTCACCACCCTCTACTCGGCCTTCATGGAGCTGGAGCCCACACCCCCCACGGCCCCCGCTGGCCCCTCTGTGTACCTCAGCCCCAGCTCCAAGCCCATGGCCCTCGCGTGAGCCACACCCAGAAGCCTTTATGTGGCCTGGAAGTCCCAGCTGGCCGCCCACGTCGGGCTCACCTTAAAGGTCAAGGAAGGAAAACCATCCCTGTCCCCTGTGCCACTAAGCCAACTGTTTGTTAGCTGGCAGCCGGGGGGTGAAGAAGACACCACCCACGATGCTGCCCCTCACACATTTCCGCCAGCTGAGCGAGCCAGCTCCTCACTCAGGGTCCCTGAAGACCCAGTGTCTGGGAAAAAAACAAAAAAACCAAAAACACTCTCCTTAGCTCACACTCATCCCCACTTAAGCGCTTCTGCGTTAATGTGTACATGCATATGCACCACACACACACACACACACACACACACACGCACACACAGAGTCTTTCAGACATACACCCACCCACATACCTTCTACCCAGAGGAATCAGAATTACACCACTGAGAGCCTGGCTGCTCCATTCCTGGGGCAGCTGAGAGCTGAGGGCTCAGGGTCCTCATGCCAGGCCCAAGACCACCCTGAAGCCCTATTCTGATGTCCACATTTTCTGCAGGCGCGGCCCCTCCTAGCGTGCTCTCTCCCAGAAGCCCCCTGTATTTATTCTCCCAACTTCATCCCAGCAGCCTGCCAAGGAGGAGTAGGGATGGGGCCTCTCCCCAAGTTGTCTGTGGGTCCCCCACTTGGCTGAGTAGCAGCCCCCACTCTGCCAGGCTCTGCCCATCCTCAGTAAACACTCTGTCCGACCTCCCCCAGAAGGACACACAGGAGGGGCAGCGTCTACCCCAGGACCAAACTGAGCCCAATTCTGACACAAAGTGTTTGGAAAAGTCCTTGCCCTTGGAAACTTAAAAGTGTCCTCTCTTCCCAGCCCTGGGTGCAGGAAGGGCCCCTCCAGATCACTACAATCTCACCCCTTCTGTAAGAAATTCATGTAGTTTAGGTCCCAACTTACTAATTACTTCCAACCGTCCCGGGCAGTCTCTGCCTTTCAGGGAAGGGAAGCCTGATGCAGGCTGGCAGGGTGGGGGGTGAGCACCCATGCTCCCCTCTCTCTGACTGCTTGGCAGACCCAGGATGTCCCTGGAGCTAGGGGGTGTGTCCAGGCTGCCCGCCATGCCCTACCGGAGAGCCCAACCCACACCAAGTGGGAGCTTCTGCCTACCCTGGAGGCCTGGGGGTGACATAAACCCCCAGAGGTTTTCCTGGGCTCAGTTAGGCACAAGCAGATCCCTCGATGGCCTGCCATTATCCCCTGACCTGGAACAATAAAGCAAATGCCTTGTAGTCTTGGCTCCCGAGGCTTCATTTCTGGATTTCCCCTCCCTGGACAGAAAGGCCAGGATTCCCTCCCCCTACACCCCGTCCTACTGCGATCGCTTCCCTCCTCGAACGCTCCCATCTCCTCACACAAGAAGGGGTCACTTCCCCATCCAGCCTGTGCCTTCTTGCCGCCATCTTTCCCTGGCTGGAGCTCTGGGTTCCACAGGTGACATGAATGGAGCACAGTCTGGTTCTATTCACACTGCTGGCCCTGGACGGTGATCTCTGGAGCGTAAGGGGCCCCCTCAGTCGCACTTCAGACTCAACCTCCCAGGTGCCACCTTGGTGGGCTGCTGTCACCAAAGGACAGCCTAAGAGGAAGCCCCACGCTCTGCCTGAACAGGGACAGGATAGGTATGGGAGACAAAAGCACATACATGAACCTCAAGGCTTGGAAATTTCTTCCAGGAGCCAGGCAGCACCACTTGCTTGCCCCAGAGGACAGCTCTGTAGAGATACCATAATAGAGCCCCACCCCACAGCGGCACCCTCCCTAAGAGGCTCTAAGCCTGTGTCCAGGACGGCAAGGATAGGGTGCCGAGTGCGGGGAGGCATGGCCAGCCGGTGCACCTGCCCCAGCCCAGCCCTGGCTGTGAAGGAAAGGGGTGAAGCCCCCTACGCTACACTTCCATCCTAGCTGGTAAGCAGAGGACATCTCCAGAGGTACTCAGACCTTTGTCCCATGGGCCCCTTTAGCACACCTACTAGTGAGCTGGGAACCACCCGAGTAAGGCAGGTGGCAAACAGGATCTGGGGTCTTGTGTTTGTTTTTGTTTGGAACCAGACTGGCCCTTCTTTTAAACCTGGGCTGTAGCCACGCTGAGCTGAGCCGCACACTCCCGTTCATATGCTGCCCCCTGCTGGTCACCTCACACGAACCGTTCACTCATTTGAGCTGAGTGGATGTAGGGTCTGGAAGCGCCCCATTTGCCGGGAGTTAACTTTTTTTTTTTTGCCCGGGGGGCGGGGTGGGGGTTGCTAAACATACAGGTTCTAAAACTGGTTAGAATTCATGGGCTTATCAAATTGGATGAAGAAATTATACCTTCATTTTCATTCATCTCTACCTCAAATGTAGTATTTCCCTCAATTACAAATGTCCACAACAAACCACAATAGCTTTAGTGGAATCTGTGACTTTGTCATATAAGGTAGAGAAATCGCAGATTCGAAATCACAGATGTTTTCATGTTATATTACAGGTATTGCAGAATAGATATATAGATTTCTATTATATAGTGTGTTGTGTTTAGGATTGCCATATATTTTGTACTCATAAAAAAAAAAAAACACCTTATTGTCTGTAGGCTTCAGCAGACGATAACAAAGGGGTCTGTGGCACACAGAAAGGTAAAGCACCCTTGCTTTAGTTGCAGGGTGATGAGGGATGGACGGTGGCTCTTAAGGGGAGGGGCCAGGAGAGGGAAGAAGGCACTAGGGACTTGAGATAGCAGCTCTTCACCCACTGGAAGGGAAGCATCTTAATATCTCGCGGTGGGTTTGGCAGCCCCAACGTGCTTCACCCAGACCAGCCTGGGTCGGCATGAATGGTGGGTCTCTTGGGCTTTCTTGCTCAAGCCAGTAATGGGGTTCCCATGACATTCCTGAAGAGTCAAAACAAAGAATTCTGGCCCACTTCAGAGAAATGGAATCTGAGGCCCAGCCCTGGCAGGGGCAACAGCTCATCATCATCAGAGCCAGGACTAGACCCACCCCCACCCTATCTTCTCCCTCCCTCCTTCTTCTTCCTGGGGCTCCTCTAGGTTCCTCAGGAAAGTGCCAGGAACCGAGTGCAGAACCAAATGCCAGGAACCATTAGCAGCAGGACGAGTGCCAGAGACAAGAAGGCTTAAAAGGAGGCAGGGGGCCAAGACTTCTCTCATCTGAGCTCCTCCAAGCCCTCTCAGGGTAAGTGCTAAACTGCTACCCGTGTCAGGGATGAGGACCTCAGCCCAATCCAGAACCTCAACCCAGATCGACTTAGCAGGCACAGTGAAGACTGTTACCAGGGTAGTGGTGGAGAGTCCTCTTTCTAACAGCTGTAGGTCTGAAAGTCCCTCTTGCTTGCTATAGCTTCTCTGTAGCTTTTTAACCCCATCAACAGCACCTCCAACTCCAAATACTTTGTATACCTATACAGCTTCATCTGCAAACCACCCCCCACCCCACCCCAGGCCCCTTCCTCACTTTTGGGACAACTGACAATTCCTGACCACTCACTTCTTGGTAAAAGTCTTTCTTCCCTTAGCTTCTAACATATCCTACTACAAAAGAGGCTTCTCTTCCCCCCTGTCTGGCTGCTCTTCCTTTCTCCATCATGGATTCCTCTCCCTTTGCCCTGTTCTCAAACACTCAATGGCCTTGCCTAGGGTTACACACTCCCATTCAGTGACCCTTAGTTGGGAGGTGTGGACTATTTGCATGGAGCACTCCATTGATTGGAGGGCATTTAGCGTTCCTGCCTCCTGCTCACTAAACACCAGTGGTGCCAGTTGGGCGCCCCATAGCTCAGCCACCATTGCAGCCTCTGCAATTGTCTTGTGGCCAATGACCTCCAAGGATCACCATCTCCAGCCTGCATTCGCCTCCTGGTCTCAGTGCCTGAATTTTCTGTCCTCCCAGTCGCCTCCTTCAAGAAAGCTGTCCCACACCACAGCAGATCTCAACCTGAACTCATCACCTCCCCCTAGCTCCCACCCTGATCCAACTTGGGTTCCCAAGCCCAGTGACAGCACCCCTTCCCACCCCAACATTCAAGCTGTGGACCAGGGCTTCAGCCTCGACTCCTCCCTGTCTCCAACCACCTCATCGGCCACCAGCCCCAGAAAGATTCCCTCTTAAAAATCTCAACTTCACCTATCTCTCTCCATCTCTGTGGATATTGATCTAATTCAGGGTCCCTTCAGCGGTCAGTCAAATGCCTGCAACACCCTCCTCGGCGGCCCCTGCCCGTAGCATGGTCATCCAGGGACTCCAGAGCCAGACTGCCGGGGTTAGGTTAGACTCCTGATGCCACCACTTAATAGCTATGCAACATTGGCAGGGCATGTTATCCCCTCTAGGCCTGCATTTTCTGTAAAGTGGGCATAATAACAGTGCCTTCCTCACAAATGACTGTGAACATTCCGGCACATATAAAGCGCCCAGCCAGAGGTCTGGCACCCACTACGTGTTGGCTGCTAGTCTCACTCCTTCAGATCCAGCCTTCCAGAGATCATCTGAACAGGTCATTCCCGATTAATCCTTCCCCCTCCCTCAGGAGAAGCCTCACCACCTGCACTACAAGGCACCTGTGTCTTCCTTCCACATCATAAATACCCACCTTCCCAAATGCCCTGGATAAATCTTGCCTCCAAACATTTGCTTTGTGCTGCTTCCTATGCACAAATGCTTACCCCACCTCTTCTGGCCAGTCATGCTGAGCCATTCAAGCACCTGCTGCAATGCTGCCTCCTCCAAGTGTCCTCCTGAGATCTCTCCAAGCAGGACCACTCTTGCTCCCCTGTATGCCCGGTCCATCTTACTCCTGCAAACAAGTATTTGTTCCAGGTCTCACTCATTTTAGAATTCCCAGAGTTCGGGGCACCCGGGTGGCTCAGTTAGTTAAGTGCCCAACTCTAGATTTCGGCTCAGGTCATGATCTCATGGTTCGTGAGTTCGAGCCCCATAGCCGGCTCTGTGCTGACAGTGTGGAGCCTGCTTGGGACTCTCTCTTCCTCTCCCCAGCGTGCTAAGTAAATAAATAAACTTAAAAAAAAAAAAATAGAATTCCCAGAATTCAGCCCAGGACCCAGTCCCAGCAAGGGCTCCACCAGTCGAATTCCAGCACTTCTAGACTTCTTAGTGGGTTAGGGTCAAAGCCTCAGCCCAGAGAGGGCTGTCACCAGGCATATCTAAATTAGTGGGTGGGAAGAGTAGGGTGTGAGCTCCCCACCTATCTCAGTTCCCCAGTTTCCTCCACTGAGGGAATTAAGAGCTCTTCTGGGTCTGGGGTAGTGCTGGGGGCCAGAGGCAATGTTATATGTAGGGCGGCCAGGCCAGGGGCTCCCCAAGGCAGCTGAGGCCAAGGAGATGGCTCCAAACCTTAGCCCAAACTGTGTCCACCTTGAATCTCTGATGAGGGCTACAAACACAAACTAGTAGTCCCAGTGGGCTCTGGGTGAGGGAAGAAGGGGTGGAGAACAAGACCACCTCCCCCACACCTTCCGTCCACCTTAGAGTCGAGGGCTCTTGTCCCAGCCCCCGTTTTGCCAGAGTGGTCTAGGCCTTTGAGCCAAAGCTTTCCCCTCTCAGGGCCTGGGTCTCCATCTTTGTCAAAGGAAAAACCCTTTCCAGCTGTAACATGTAGTAAATGCTGACTCTAGATGCTGTGATGTCAGGGCATAGAGGACTAGGGGACAGGAGGAATTGAGAGTCACATTAATGTTCCACCCCCACCACACCCACACCCCCACACGCTGGCCCATCAGCCAAAGAACAGAAAAGGAGAGAGTTTATTGAAAACTATATACAGTTGGTCCAGTCCCTACCACTGGCTGCAATCCAGGGGGCCGTCCCTCCCACCCCTCAGGCGGTGGCTCAGCCCCTGATGGTAAAGGTTGGGGCTAGGGCCAGGGCCTGGACTCCCTTGGGAAGCTTGGCAGCCAGACACCCTCCCCCACCCACCACAGATGTTCATCTGTGAATTTACAATTCTAAATGGCCTGTAGGTGGGCAGGGGACAGGGAATAGGTCTCTGCCCTGACCTGGTCAAAGCCTGGATAGGGGAACACTATTCTTAAACTTGGGCCCAAGAAGCCCAGCAAGGTTGTCCAGAAGTCCTGGCTACTCTTCTCACAGGAGGCCTTCCTGGACATGGAGGCGGACAGCCCTCCTACCACCCCGCCCCATGCGCCAGGCCTCATGGGCTTCAGAGATTTGGACTGGGGCCATCAAGTACCCTCCCTCCCATTGCTGACTCAGGGTCCAGGGCTCTTGAAATACTCCTCAGGCAGAAGCCTCGGGTCGAGAGGTGAGTGTTGGGGAGGTCACAGTTGAGGGTCCAGGACCCTCCCGGGGTATGGGGCTGTTTTGGGGGTCAGGGCGTTCCACTGTAGGAATAGTCTGCTTTGTTGTGCATCACCAGCCGATCATCCACGAAGTAGAAGCTGTCAGACTGTGTTTCGTATGGGTGACGGATCATCTCGTTGACTGTAAGAGAGGCCCAGCCAGATAGGGCAAAGGTCAGAAGCCTGAGCCAGGACACTGCAGGGGCTCCAGGACTGTGGGATGGGGACAAGCTGAACAACCTCAGAACCACCGCAAAGAGTCCCCCCAGCCCATTTGAGCCTCGGTTTCCCCACAGGTGGCATGGGAATGGTGGCCAAAACACAGGTGACCCAGGGTAGGAGAAAGGGGGTCGGACCCACGCTCCCCCCACTTTGGTCTCTCTAGCCCCTCCCACCCCCCCCCCCCCCCACTCCCACAAAGCCCTGCCCACGCACTCAGCTCCTCAGAGAGAGGGGGGAAGTCGTAGATGTGTTCGCAGGTGTTCTTGCTGCTGGGGATGCAGAAGCCAAAGTGGAAGTCAAAACTTTTGAGGAGCTGGTTGCGAAAGTAGTGCCTCTCAATCATGCGGAAGTTGTTGACAGGCTTATCTCCCACTGTGAACTCCACCCTGAGAGATCGGAGGGGGCGGGTCTGAGTTTGTCTTTGAAGTCAGCTAGCAAGGCTCAAGACAGACACCACCCCCAAAAGAGAGGCTCGGTAAGAACTCAGGAAGGGCTCATTCCCACCCTCACCCTTACCCCCAGCCCTTGCCCACCCCTCCAAGTGCCCCCCCCCGCCGCCGCCGTCCAGTGACTTACGTGGCTCCCACCTGCCTCAGGCGGAGGAAGGCAGGTGTGAACTGGTAGCGGACAAAGCGTCCAGCATTGGGGTCCAGATCTCGCCGGTTGATGGGCAACCGCTCTGCAATGTACCCCGACTGGGGCTCAGTGGGCTTCAGGCTGGGGCCCATGCCCACCCAGGGTTCCACCCCAGGGCCCACATCTGTCTGAACTCTTAAAAATTCCCCAGGAGAGTCTGATGCACATTTAGGGTGCAGACCTTTGGCCAAATGATTCCACAGGGAGGGGGGATGGTTTCTAGTTCAGCAATCAGGTCACCGGTTTCAACTGAGGTTTCCCAGGGCCACGGGAGACACAGAGGCCTGGGGCCTCTGGGACTGCAGTTCCCAGGAAGGCCTGCAGAGGGCAGGCTGGCAGGGACTGAAGGGGCCGTACTATCCTCCCAAGATGTCCAGCCCCAAAACCGGAAAGAAAAGCAGCGACCAGCCCCAGCTCTATTCTGCGGCCTGAGGAATCCCTGGGTAGCCCACTTCACAGCCCTTGCCCACCTCCTCCCTCCGTCTATGTCCTACCTAGCCTACTCACCTGAAGCTGGGGGCTTCTTGATTTCAAAGAGGACAGTGCCTGAGTCCATGTCTCGAATCTTGAACCTGATGAAGTCGATCTTGTAGATATTCTCCTCGGGGGAGCATAGGTAGTCTAGGGGAGACAGGCAGCTAAGCAAAAGAGGGACCCGTCCAGAAGCCCCCGCTACCAGCTCAGCCTTTGTGAGACCCCAGACTAGTTCACTGCCTTCTGGAAAGAGAGAATTGAGTCCCTGCCCTGGGGGCACACCCAGAGTGTGGGGGATACATAGCCCTGTCTCTGGGATCTAATGGGAGACAAACAGCGCCATCCTAGTAGCCTCTGAGCTCAGGGAGGAGCAGGGTGAAGGTGAGTGGAAGACAAGGTCACCTCCCCCTACAGTCCCTCCCATCCTGGAGTCGAGGGGCTTTATTCCAGCCTCTGCTCTGCCAGGGCTAACTCAGTGACTTTGAGCCAGATGGGTCTCCAATCTAATGAGCAGTCCCCAGCACAGAAGGAAAGGTACAGCCCTGGCTTTGAGAACCTCATTCTAAAGGGGGTGACACAGCTTTGCCTCAGGAGATACATAGTGTTACTCTGAAGGACCCCCACCCCCACCCCCCCACCACCACACAACTGCCTCTCGAACTACATCTAAGTGCATTAGGCAAGGACTTCCCTGACCTGGGTCATACTAGGGCAGGCAGACAACCCCTTCCCTGCTCCTCCTCACCTCCCAGCCCCCTCCTCTCCCCATAAGCGGCTTATATCAGCCCAGCTCCCTTAAGCAGCTTAGTCAAAGCTCTGCTGACTCAAGCCCAGAGCCTATAATATTGGGGGAAGGGGGCCACCTTTGCCCCCAACCCCTGTTGATCTCCAAATGGGAGGAAGTCTTAGCAAAGAGAGGGAACCCCCTCAAAGGTCATCTACCCGGCCTTGGCTCTGAGCCACCCCCATAGTGAAGAGTACAAGCAAAGCCAGGAAGAGGGTGTGGCAGGTGCATTTGGGGGTGTGCATGGGGGTAAAGGGAGTCCTCAGGCCCAGAAGAGGAACCAGGAAGAGTGGTGAGTCCTGCCAGAGGAAGTTTAGGAATATCAGCGCCTGATCCAACCCTCACTTCTCTTGCAGCAGCAAGTGCTCAGGGAGGCCCTGGCAGCAAATAGAAAGGAGCAGTGGTGGGTCTGGTCTGTCAGCCTGCCCAGCATCACATCCTCCCCAGAGAGGCCCGGAAATCACCCTCCAAGCCCCTGGGCCACCTCCAATTCCTCTGGGGCAGGAAGAGGAAGTGAATGTAAAGTCATTCTCTCTTCCCCAATCCTGGGGCAGCCCCCTCCAGGAAGCCCTTCCCGGGAGCCTCCTGGCACCTTGGGGTCCAGCAGGGGCTACACAGGGCTTGGGGAGGGGCCTGATCCCAGGCCTGTCCACCACAGTCCAGGGTGTGGAGAGAGGAGAAGGAATGTAGGTGGGCAACGCCCACCTCACCCCATACACACTTTATTTTCACAGAAAGTAAGCACCAATCCCAAGATGTGGAAAGAAGGTGCAGGGACAAGAAGAGGTGGCAGAACTGGGAGCAGGATCCTAGTGGCCCAACTCCAGCTCCCTGGAAAACCCTTCCTTCTCTACATTCTCTGGCTTTTGGAGCCTCTCCTCTCTCTCACGTGGGAATAAGTTCTTGCAGTCTGCCCTCAGTCTCTTCTACTGCACCCTGAATCATTAGCCCTTTTGCCCTTAGAGGACATGACAGAAATGGAATGCCCATGGCTCAAAACACTGCACCTACTCCCTCCCTTCTGCCAAGGGAAGGATGAGGCCTGGGACCCAGGGTAAGGCCAGATAAAGGGGCAGAGTGGCTGAGGGCTCAGAACATAACTGCCCCCTTTCCCTCTGCCACAAATAGCTTCCTAAGCTGGATTCAGGGCTGGTAATCCAGGAGGAGCAACCCTCAGACCTGTGTGATTAGGGTCAAAAGGGTGGAGATCCCTGGAACCATGTTCTCACCTTCTATAGAGAAAAGGGTTCCCATGAAGCCCTTTCCCCTACCCATCCCCCACAGCTGCCCCATCTCTAAGGGCTATGAACTTCCTCCAAAATAGGAGACACATTGTGGTACACGGGCTGGAAGCCCCCACAGTTGCAAAATAACCTTTAAAGTTACCTAGGACCCAGACAGGTCAACCTGACCTCCAGACATCCTATAAGAAAGTTCTGTCCCAGAGCTACCCTAAATTCTAAACCTGCTGTTGCCAGTTACAGCTCAACTGGCAGTAACATCGATTGGTCCAGGCTCCCTCCCTCTACTAGTGTCTGCTTGGGCAAGGCAGCTCAGCACTCTGGGGGCCCAGCCAAGAATGGTTGTTGCCTGGCTCAGAGAGGAGAGAGAAGCTGGTCCCCCAGGGACCCAGATGCACAGGCCTAGACCTGCCATTATGGTCCCCTCCCCGGCTCTGTCTGGCAGCCTTGGGCTCTGCTGCTCCTGCAACTGCAGGGCTCAGGTCCACTCCAGCACCTGCCCCCCACTACCAGAGAGAGGTCCCAAGAGTTGCTCTCACAGAGGGAGCTGGGGCAGGATTACTGATAAATGAAGCTAGGGTAGAGGGCCACTCTCTCTCCAAATGCCATCTGTTCTTTGAGGTTCAGCCACCGCCCCTACCATGAGGCTTCCTAACCGTTGTTCCCTGCCTATGGTAACCTCCTCCCCTGCCCTGAATGCCCAGTTGTCTGCCTCTAGGCAGCAGCCAGGGGCAGTCTTGTGGGGCCCTCAGTACTGTGGATAAAAGAGCCCTATTATACTAGAGCATGCACAGCATGCCAGGCACTATACAAAATCAGAAAATTAATTTCCACAACAGCCCTATAAAGTAGGTGCCATTGTCCCCATTTTATAGATGAACATGCTCAGAGAGATGAAATTACTTGCCCAAGGTCACACAGTCAACTACCTGGCACAGTTGGGGCTTCAACCCAGGCAGTCCAGCTCAGAAATTCAACCACAGCGGAGACCAGGCCTCCGGAAAGAAGACAGGCTAAGGGCGGTTTTAACTCATTCCCTTGAGAGGGCCCAGAGCCAACCCACTGAAGCTTCCTGCCCAGGTCCTTTCCTGGGGTTGGAGGATGGCCCCAGACTTCCTGGGGGATCCAGGGTGAGAGCATTACCGATCAGGGAGACCCGAGGGTCTTAATGTCACCGAAGCTGTAGCTCAGCCTCCACCTAGCCTCCAGGGTGGGGACTGAGGACAGAAGACTACACTCAGCACCCATCTTCATTATTGCAAAAAAAAAAAAAAAAAAAAAAAAAAAAACAGCCTCAAAGGGCTCTGAAGACTCCACGGGGAAGGGGTCACAGTTGCAGCTGCTGCCCCACCTCCACCTTGGAAAGGGGGACGGCCTCCTCAGAAAGGAAGGAATAGGGTGAAAATAAATGTCTAAAGGGAGAAGAGGCGGGCACAAGGAGATCAAGGGAAGAGGGGACATGGAGATCTCAGGCTCAGAGGCAGAAGGGTAGGGGACTCAGACGAGGGGGACCCGGGTGGGGGAGGGGAGGTAGGGGGAGGGCGGGAAAGGGGGCGGGGGCCCGGGCTCGGCACACCGCGAGGCCCCCCTCCCGCGCTCTCTCCCTCCCGCCCTCCCACCGCGGGTGGCGCTGCCTCGCCGGTGCTCACCGCCCGTGATCCGCTGCAGCCCCAGCACGTCCTCCGGCCCGATCGCCTGCTTCCTCTGCAGCGGCCCCGGCCTGGGCCCCGGGCCAGCCTCCGGCTCCGACTCGGACCCGGACTCGGATTCCGCCTGCAGCTGCGGCTCGGGCTTGGGCTCCACGCTCTGGCCCGAGGCCCCTGGAGCGGACTCCGCCCCCGTCCCAGCCCCGCCGCCGCCCTTCTTCACCTTCATGGCCTCGCAGGGCCGCCGCTTGCCTGCTGCCGCGGCGGCTGCCTGCGCCGGCTAGAGCCGAGAGAAGGGGGAGCGTCCACAGCCCCGCCCCCGGCCGGGGGGCCCAGGTACCGCCCCGCCCCCAGGGGTGGGCCAGACGTTCGCCCCGCCCACCCCTGCCGTAAGGCTGGCCGGCGCACCAACCTGGGTCTACTCCCGCGGGGCTGGGTGGGGCCTCGCCTTCGGCTTTGGCTCCATTCAGTGTTTTGGATAGGTACTTTAAAGGGTCGCCTACGTCGACTACCTCTCCTCCTTACTCGGGGCGCTCCAGCCTTTGGGCTCCTGCGTCTGACCCTCGAGAAAGTTCTGACTCAGGGTCTTTGCCTGGGATGCTCTTCCCCCAGATGGCCTCCTCTTCTGGTCTCAGTTCAAATGTCATCTGCTCAAAGGCCCTCCCTCACACCCAAACTACAGACCCCCTCCCTCACCCCCGACCCCCCCCCCCCCCCCCCGCCCTCCACCCCAGTCACTATCAGATCAGCCTGTTTTTTCCTTCTAATGCATTGTGGGAGTTTTACTTGTTCACTGACTCTTCCCCCTCAACGATCAGTTCCAAGAAAGCAGAGATCCTGTCTTTGTTCTCTATAATACCTAGCACTTAGCACAGTGGCTGTTGCAGCCCAGGCTTATTATATTCTTTTTCTGAATTTATGAATGAGTTTGTATCTGAGGGCTTACACTGGTACAAGCTCTTCTCTCCCAGACCCCCTGCGGGGGGGGGGGGGGGGGAAGAGGAGACACTAACAGCTGTGCTGGGCAACCCTGGACATGTTGAGGGACAACAGCCTAGGTGTCTAGCCACCACAGGGTCCTCCAGGGCAGGGAGGGAGGAAGGGGACATGGCCAGGTGAAAGCTCCCCTGTGAGCCCAGGGGAACAGCTACAGGAAACCATTACTTAGACACCAAGGAAAAGAAGAATGAAAGGTATGCTCATACTTTGTATCATTCCAATTCACATTCAACCAATGTTTATTGAGAGCATAAAATATGTCAGACACTTTCATATGCTTATCACACTTAATCCTCATAACCACCTTGTAAGGGAGCTATCATTAGTGCTATTTTAACAAATGCAAAATTGAGGCTAAGGGAGATTAAGTGGCTTATTCACTGCTCCCCAGATGATAAGGGCAGAAGGAATTCAGGCATGCTTGATCCCATCTGGAACTTTCCCCACTGCACCAAGCCACCTCTATAAGAGGGTGAAGGGAAACTTGGCCACACACACAGCATCAGGCTATACCCAACAGGCATAGCCAGCCAGAAGGGAGGGAAGGGAGAGAAGGCCCCAGAGGTGACCTGGCCCTTTCCATGAGAGCAGTGCTAGGGCTCTCCCTGAGGGGTTAGAGAGAAGCGTAGAGGGGAGGAGGCTAGAATCAACCCAGGGCTTTCCCCTAATGTTCCCTGTGAGTGCAGGAGGACTTCCAGGAACAGGACAGAAGCACAACAGACTGCCCCTGCCCCAGAGGGAGACAGGAAAGGGCCTTCAAGTTCAAGCCAGATAAGAAGCCCCCAATGATGCATCTTCTAGACAAGGGCACAAAGGGTTGGGGGGGAGCCTGAGCCAGAGGAATGGGAAGGATTAATCCTGCTTGGAGTGTTTACACTTTGGTTACTGGAGCTAAGTCCTTCGTGGCAGGCCCCATTTATGTGCCTCTCAATCTAACACCTCCCACTGTGGCCAGAAAGGGAACTTTCCTACTGAGATGTTGTCCTACTCAGTCTATCTTCTCAGGCTTTTTCCAGGACTTGCGGGTTTCCAGGAAGATCTTGACCAGGGACAGGAGGATGGGCACAGCCATAGGCAGGAAGAGCGGGATGTAGATGGCAAACTTCTGGTCGTCAGGGAAATAAAGGAGGTGGAGGAGCGAGGGATCAAAAAAGGCACGCTCCGAGGACGTCACAGCTTCCTGGCTGGCAGTGAAGGCAGAGGCCAGGTGCCCAGAGGCTAACTCCTCTGCCGCCTTCTGGACTGCAGCTACAGCCCTGTACACCTAGGAAGGGGGCAGGGGATTACCATTAAGTCCCAGGCATCAGTGAGGTGTTGGGGTGGGAGGAAGGATGGGCCTTACTTTGTCTTCCACCTACCAGGCAGGTTGCCTGGAGTTCGCCCAGGATATGGAGGCCAGTATAAAAGGGCTATGGTATATTTTCTTAGCGCCTGCCTAAAACCTCACACCCCATCTGGAGTCCTGCTGGGGAGCTGGCACTGCCCTCTAGAGGAAGCCTGGGGGACTCAAGGACGGTATGCCCACACACACCCTGGACCTCAACTGGCTCTCTGGTTTCACCATACCCTGGTCCTCGCTGGCCACTCCAGTTACAGCACAGAATCCATCCTGTGCCCACTCACCTCAGATGCCACATCGTCCTTGATGACAATGTTGCTGATCTTGCCCAGAAGCTGGGCCAGGGAAGTGAGAGTAGTAGTGGCTGTGGCCAGGTTTTCCACTGACCGAGCCCAGAGCAGCCGGTCAAGCTCCCAGGTCGTTAGCCCTTCACTCTTAGGCCCTGAAAACAGGCATTTCACAGGCAACTGGGGCTGAGCAATCCCAAAGAGCAACCTGTGGGAAGAGCAAAGTAAGGTCAAAGGGGCTGAGGGTAGAAGATGGCTATGATCCCTTGAATGATGACTAAGATTTTCCATCTTACCCAGAACCACAGGAGTCATAGGGAAGTACCTCAGGGTCTCAGGGGGTGAGTGGCAACACTCAGTAATACAGAGCCACAAGCCCCCCTTTTAAAACCTGTGTTTTTGCTCTTACCTGTTTCTGGATTAGATTTCCACGATCTTGTTTGAAAAAAAGGTCCCGTGGCTACAATATGTCTGATAACACCAACCTAGTTTAATCCCCTAACCCTGCCTACCGTCTCTTTGGACAAATGGGACCACTGAGCCTTTAGTTAAGGGATGATCCAGGACCACTTCTGATAAGCCTGTGTGTTGTCCCTCTCTAATCCTGCACCCAGGGCAGACATTGCTAATCAATCAGAATCCTCTTTCCTAATGATCCCAGACACAGCCGTAGAATCCTCAGTCTAGGGCATCCAGCAGCCACTACCAGCCTATCAGTTACCAGGAGAATTAACAGCTATTTTCTTAAGTAGCCCTATCTACATCCTATGGACCTGACATTCGGGAGTCTGTTTTCCTTTTCTCTTTTTTAAGTTTATTTACTTTGAGAGAGAGAGAGTGAAAGAGAGAAAGAGGACACACGTAGGGGAGGGGCAGAGAGAGGGGGGAGAGAGAATCCCAAGCAGGCTCCATGTTGTCAGCACAGAGCCCCACACAGGGCTGGATCCCATGAACCAAGACCATGACTTGAACCGAAATCAAGAGTCAGATGCTTAACCGACCAAGCCACCCAGGCATCCCAGGAGTCTGTTTTTTTAAAACAGTTTTTGTCAGCAACTAGTCCTTCTTACGAGGAGGATAAAATGATTCTCCGAAACCCTTCTTGGTTTCCCTGGGGCTCTAGGCCCAGCCAAGGTATCCCTGCCAGGTGAGATTTCATTCTAGTCAGCTCAGAAGACTCGGGTCAGATTCAGTGGCCACACCCCCAGGGAGATGAGCCAGGAACTCACCGCAACTGAGCCAGGAACACCTCCATCACTTGCTCCATGTCCACTTCAACCCTCACCGGCAGCTTCGAGGCATTGTAGGCTTTGGGGTCCACATTGTATACCTGCAAGGGGAAATAAGGCTGCCCGAACACCATGCCAGGACCGTGAACGACTCTGCTCTAGACACTCTGGAGGCCATGAGAGAAAAGGGAGACATATTCTGTGCTCCTTAGAAATTACAAACCTGATGGTATAGCTAATATTTTTTGAATACCGGCTACTAGGAGCTTTTCATAAATTATCTCCATTATCCCCTCAGAAGACCCGTAAAAAATATTTATTCCATTTTAAGAGTTCCTACCTATGAGAAACTCCCAGTCTAACAAGAGAAGTTGTCATTCATACAAGACTCCCATAAATAGGGCCAAGATCTAAGACGTACACACGGAAAAGTCCTCAGTGAGTGCGAACCGCTACATGTCAAAGGGTCACATTACAGAAAATTTATAGAAATAAGAAGCTGTGGGGCCGGCAGAGTAAGGGCACAAGCTCATAGCACCCTCACCAACTTGGTGCGGCCCCTCCCACAGGCTGGGCCATGGAGGACACTAGAGGAACAACAGAAGGAACAGTCTCAGGGAACATGTGTCTGTCCCTAAAGCTGGGGCTCTGGGGTCTGCAGAGTGTGACCGTTACCATAATGCCACCCCAACGGGGACTATGGAAGGCGTTGGTAGCCACTGGAGCGCCATCCTTGTCCTGAATGTACAGGGGGGAGTGGGCAAGCTCAGGTACGTAGAGCAGAAAGTTGAGCACAGGGTAAAGGGAGGCAGCACTGGATCCTAGGGTAGAAAGAGAAGGCAAGTCAGAATACCAAAACACGCTGGACCTAGATCTTCGTTCCAGGTCAGCCTCTAACTTGCTGGTCACTCACAGTGGGCCTCATTTCCCCCAACTGAGAGTCCCCAGAATATCCTCCAGTCTGGGGTTTCTGTGATCGAAACCTCTGAACGTTCTCCCGAGATGGGCCACACACATGAAGCAGAGTCCCTAGCCCCCTTGTCTGTCTAAGACCACTCTCTCGGGCCCTGCCACATCACACACATATAACTATAACCCATTTCATAGACAGGTATACATATGACCTCATGTCGGCTCCCTCTTAATATCCTTCAATAGCTAGCCAGTCACACCAGGTAAAAGTTCAAGCTACTTAACATGGTCCTTATGATCAAGCACCTGCCTGCCTTGCCAGCTTTGTTTTGGTCACTCCCTCGCAATTCAGCGACACTGCGCTTCTCTGAGCTTCCCGAATGCCTATCCGTCTTACTCTTCTACATCTAAGCTCAGAGTTCCCTCGCCTGGAATGCCCTTCCATCTCTGCATTCAGCACTGGTAGAGGGAATGAGGGAGAAATCACACACAGCCCTTCCCATATCTTGGTCCACACTGGCCTAGCCTTGGTGCCTGAAATCCCACAACCCGTGATATACTGACTTTGGTTTGTCTGTATTACACTCTGTGGTCACCTATGCTTCCTAGGTACCATCCCCCAAATGAAAAACTGGAACCCCAGCTTCAAACCTCAGTCAGAACTGTCAATCCAGATTCTGCCTTTGTGTGCTTTTGCTGTTATCTTTCCTACATGTGTGACCATATTTTTCCTGGCTGGCTTGCAAAGAGGGAGACACAGCCTATCCATTCATTTACAGAAAGCAGTGGGAGTCATGTTTAATAAACGTTTTTGGATATGATAGTGTGGGGTTGGGAGATGTCAACAGAGTCTCATGAAGAAGGCTAAATGCCCAGTACTTCCTTAATGCCCTCAGACCACCACCCAACCTGGGAACCATAACCATATACTCCCAGCCTCCAACTCCACACTGAGCCTTCAGGGTCCTGCCAAGCCTAGCAAAGAGGCCCTCATCCTTAGCTCACCCAGACGGGACTCCACTGGATTGATGACATGGGGGAGGCTATGTGCGGCCAAGTAGTAGCTAGAGGAAGCTGGGTCAAAGCGTGGGTTTACCCCCAACACTGCATAGTAAAGAATCTGTAAAGCAAAGAAGGAGAACATTCCTTTGTTTATTGGTTCATACTCCACTCTGCCCCAAAAGTTTTGAAGTGCCTTAAAAAAGATACAATAAGCACAGGACAAAATATAAGAGATAAAATCAGGGCTGAGAGAAAACAGATGTAGGAAAAAAAAATAATAAAGCCAAGGGTAAAAGTTCGTACGCTATACACGGGCTATGAAAACCAACTAACATATTTCAGGAAGTTTTATTTTTTAAATAAATTCCTTAAGGATGGCACAACTGGGTGAATACAGTTCTGGAGGGAGCCATAAGGAAGGTTGTTTTTTTAACAAACGTTGACGGAAGTCCCTGAGCCGGACACCACGGAGGGAAAGCAGACACTAGAACCACATCTACACGCAGGAAGTTCCTAGCAAATCAGCAAGCTCGAAGAGCTGGAAGAACAGGCTACACAAGCAAATAATAAATATGGATGGACTTTGAAAAGGAAAAGGACCCCTCGGCTTGCTCCCTGTCTTACCTGAGAGTCCACAGAGAAGTTGCCGGCAGCACTGAGGGCACTCAGGAAGGGCTGCACATAGCGCCGGACAGCCCCCTCGATGTCCCAGTGGACGTCGTGGGACTTGGGGTCTGGGTTGAGTAAACTGAAGGTGATCTCATAGCCTATAGAAACAGGAGTCAGGGACGGCAGAGGCTTCTGTGGCTCAAGGGCAGTCGTACCCCTGGCTGAGCTGAACTTGTTTCTCCTCTAGAACGGGGTTGGTGGCCATGATGGAACCAAAGGGAGGACAAAACTGGGATGAGGAACAGTGAGTGCTTTCAACTAAGAGATGAAACCACAGAAGAAAGGAGTAGAGTCTGCATGCAGATTCCCCTCCTGCCCCAATGCCCCCACATCATTCACTTCCCTCTCCCTTCTCACAACAAAGCTCCATCACCCTACCCAAGCTGGACTTGAGAGGCCGCCTCTTATCAGAGCTCCACTTGTCCTCTGGAAGGTGGTCAGCCAGGGCCGCAGCAAGCACATCTTCAGTCAAAGACATGGCCTGCGCTACTTGGATCACCCGGCGGCCGACTATGTTAAAGGCCTCGCGGTGCATTATCCCTCTCACGACTGCTGTCCTCTCGGGCCCGATGTAACTCATCATGTCCTGTGAGAGAGGCCAGCAAGGGAAAGAATGCCCATGGCTCAGGGAAGAAAGCAGAAGAACGTGCCGGCTCCTGTCTCTGAGAATCTGGCTTTTTGCCACTGACCACCAGGCTGACTGCTCCCTTTAGATTCATAGTGAACCATCCCAGCATCTCTGACCAATCAGCATGCATGAATGTTTTCATTCATTTCTGCGACCTTTGCCTTCCCGGCAGACTTAAGTGCAGGCATTATCTGAATCTTCATGGACTGGAAAACTAGGAGACGGCATGCTGAACAAGGAAAGCAGAATAAACACACACCTGGAAAGTTTGATGTAAGTAAACAGCACATGGCAAAGAGGCAAGGACAGAAATGTTCACAGCAGCATTATTTCCTTTTTTTAAGTTTATTTTTATTTATTTTGAGAGAGAGAGCGTGCGCGAGTGCACGCACATGAGCAAGAGAGGGTGGGGCAGAGACAGACGGGGAGAGAGAGAGAGAGAGAGAGAGAGAGAGAGAGAGAAACCCAAACAGGCTCCATACTGTCAGCACACAGCCCAACGTGGGGCTCAAACTCATGAACCGCAAGATCATGACCTGAGCCGTAATCAAGAGTTGGAGGCTTAACCAACTAAGCCACCCAGGTGCCCCAAGGCGGCATTATTTCTAAGAGTCAAACACTGGAGACAATCCAAACGCCCATCAGCACAGAATGGATAAATTGTGATATTTATACAATAAAACATATTAAAAATGAACACATTGGATTCAACTACACCTTGATTATCATGGAGGATTGTCCCAAACATAAATGTTGAATGAAACAAAAGTTACAAAAGAACATGTGCTGTATTATTATAAAGCTCAAAAGTTTGCAAAATTTAATAGATTGTTTATAGAGATATATGTGATGAAACCTGAAAAAGTAAGAAAATGACACGCACAAAATACGGTCACCCTGAACTAAAATAAAAGGGAGTGGGGTAAACGATGGAAATACACAGGGTTCAGCTACTATTACTAGACTGTAGTTTGCAAGCCAGGGGTGGGCTCATTAAAATTTTCTTTCATCTTTTTATAAGAATTAAATATTTCAGGGCACCTGGATGGCTTAGTTGGTTAAGCGTCCAACTGTTGATCTTGGCCCAGGTCATGATTCCAGGGTTGTGCGGTAGAGCCCCATGGAGCCTGCTTGAGATTCTCTCTCTCTCTCTCTCTCTCGCTCTCGCTCTCGCTCTCGCTCTCACTCTCTCTCTCTCTAGCTCTCTCTCGCTCTCCCTCTCCTTTTCCCTCTCTTCTTCCTTCCCTCTCTCCCTCCCTCTCCCCCTTTGCCCCTCTCACCCACTCATGTGTGGTCTAAAACAAATAAATAAATAAAAATATTTCTTCGTAAATTTTAAAAGAAAACACTACATGGCATAGCTCCCAATGAGCCTCTTGCTCATAAAGTGGAAAGGTCAATGCATTGCCCATTTTACCACCATAATCCATTCAAGCCATCTTCTTTTTTTTTTAATCCTGTTTTTTTTCCACTTCAAATGGTCACTGGAGCTTTAACCATATAGAACTCTTGGAGTTAGAAAGACCCAGAGTCGATGAAAACAACCCTATTTGCATTCTTTTAAAAAAATATTTGGAAAAGAGCTTTCTATAGCAAATGCAAGAAACGGGCAGCACTACTGCAAGAAGGAAGTGACCTAGGAGAGGACAAGCAGATGGGATAAGGCAAGGCCATACCCTCCCTTTTCACCCTACCTGGGGCAGAAGTGAGGAGTGTTCGGGGATCACGTACACAGTCAGGGAGCCCTCTGCTTGCTCCTGTGGCTCAGCTAACATGGTTTCTGCCTCTGGGGACAAGAGCAGAAGGTCTACCAGGAGCAAAACACCATGCCCTATCCCTCTGCCCCCCAACAGAGTGCCTAAGCCACAACTCCACCTCCCTTTCTACATGGCTGACATTGTGGCCAGGCTTGGCCCCCAGTGGCCCAGGCTGAAACACACTCTCATCCCCAGCTTTCCCAGGAAGTTAGAAGACAGTATGGAAACTACACACTTAGAGATCAGAAGAAAAAAGAGGGCTCCGTGTTAAACTAGCGTGATCACTCCTTCCGGTACCTTGCATACTGCCCAGTGACAGGGCCTCTTCCTCGTGGTCCAGAGCCCTCCGATAGGCCTTCTGGAAACGGCACTTGATTTTCATTTTGTCTGAGAGGGAAAGGAAGAGGATGAGAAGACTAAGGGGTGCCTGGGTGGCTTAGTTGGTTAAGCGTCTGACTTCAGCTCAGGTCATGATCTCGCAGTTCATGAGTTCGAGCCCCACATGGGGCTCTGTGCTGACAGCTTGGAGCCTGGAGCCTGCTTTGGACTCTGTGTCTCCCTCTCTTTCTGCCCCTCCCCCACTCACTCTCTGTCTCTCTCAAGAAGAAATAAACATTGGGAAAAAAAAAAAAAAAAGATAAGACTAAATACAGACCTCTGCCCATCTTCCCCGCCCTAACACTGTCTAGTGTCTCAGGACATCAAGAAAATCGTTTGCAGAGAAAGTCCCAGAGGCTACAGCCAATTCTAACGATTTCTACATGGATGATATCAAATACACGACACTCCACCTCTTCCACCTAACCAGCTCTTGCTTCTACCTGTGTACACACTACCTTCAACCTGAAGTTCTCTCCCACAGGGAAATCTATTACAATATTTATTCTATTAATAGGTGAAAGGAGCAAAACCATACGATCACTTCGATAGGTGCCTCAAAATAAGGCAACAAATTCAGGTTGTTGTTTTTTTTTAGAGAGAGCGTGAATGCGCCAGCGTGCGTGCGTGCACACAAGCAGGGGCAGAGCAGAGAGAGAGAGAGAGAAAATCTCAAGCAGACTTTGTGACATCAGCACAGAGCCTAATGTGGGGCTCAATGCGGGGCCTGATCTCACAAACCATGAGATCGTGACCTGAGCCCAAATCAAGAGTCCGATGCTTAACCAAATGAGCCACTGAGGCGCCCCAATGAACATTCTTGATAAAAATGCACACTTAATGACAAAACACTCAAGTAGTTCCATTAAAATCATTAATAAAATGAGGATGCCCACTACTTCCTCTATTATTCAGCACTGTTCTTTCTGAAGTTCCTGACCAATGAAGAAAGTGAAGACCAGTGAAGAAAGAGACACGAAACCTGAATATTTGAAAGAACAAAATGTCCACTTTTTGAAATAGCATGGTTATTTTCCAAGAAAATCAAAGAAAAGCAACTGAAAAAAATATCAGAACTGGTAACAATTCAGTCCTATGACTAGATATACACAAGAATTAATAGCTTTCTGAGAAATACCAGCAACGTCCAATTTGAAAAGCAAGTATTTTTTAAATCCCAATCCTCATCATAATAAAGAATGTACAAACACCCAGGAAGAAATGTACAAAACTATAAGAAAAACACCCAGGACTTTACTGAAGGACGTAAAAGAAGATTTGAATGAAATGGGAAAGACTAAATATTCTAAGGATGTCAATTCTCCCCCAAGTTAATCTATACCTGCAAAATAATCCCATAGGGATTTTTTGCCCACCCCCCCCCCCACCCCCGCCTGGAACTTGAGAAATTGAACCTAAAACTGCTTGTGAAAGTTCTTTGTTATAGAAGAATTCCAGGTCATAATATAGGAGAAATTACAGAATTTTAAATTTGCCATTTTGGGGTACCTGGCTGGCTCAGTTGTAGAGCAAGCTACTCTTGATCTCAGGGTTGTGAGTTCAAGCCCTACGTTGGGTATATAGATTACTTAAAAATAAAATCTTAAAATAAATAAATAAATAAAAACTGCCATTTTGCAACTGCTATGAAATGGATGTCAGCATCATTGGATGCTAAAACCATCAGGTGAAAGGTTGACAGGGAATTAAAATACAGACATCGAAGAGTGCCTGGGTGGCTCAGTCGGTTGAGCGTCTGACTTCGGTTCAGGTCATGATCTCGCAGTTCGTGAGTTCGAGCCCTGCGTCAGGCTCTGTGCTGATAGCTCAGAGTCTGGAGCCTGCTTCAGATTCTGTGTCTCCCTCTCTCTCTACCCCTTCCCCACTCGTGCTCTGTCTCTCTCTGTCTCTCAAAAAGGAATAAATGTTAAAACAAAAAAAATTAAAAAAAAAATACAGACATCAAGCTGACAGTATCTGAATTCACTATATCATCTTTGTATCACCCAAAGTGAAAAAAACCCATCCATTCTATGCTTCCTGATATAACACAATACGAAGTATACCACACTAATTATAATGTATTCTTATCTAAAAAAGTGAACTGATTTTGATCAAATCTCCTGATCTGACTACCAGTTTACAAAAAATATGGATAATACAGGAACGAGTTAAATGAAACTAGGAGGAAGCAACCTGCCAAATCCAGAATGGGAGAGGTTCTAGAAAACAAGTAGCCTGGTTTCTCCAAAAAACCAAAGAAAAGAAGTGTATCAGGATGGGGTAGGGGGACCTGATATATAATAAAAAAAGGCAAAAGAAATGTAACAAAATGTGATGTGTTGATCCCGATTAGAACAAACCAACTATAAAAGGACACCTGTGAAAAGCCTCATTCTAGATGGAAATGAGTACTATCATTCATGGTGTCCAGAAATTGTTAACGTGGCTACAATAAGACACAGGTTATGCTTCCATTGCAGCAAGTTTATTGCAGTGGTGACATTGAGAACTGTAACGTTTTTTTCCTAGGCTCATGGAGTAGAGAGTGGAAGTAACAAGACTTTTCAATATTAGAGACAATGAAGGAGTAACAATTTTAGATCATTTCCCAAAATAGTAATCAATGTACTTCCTACAATTTGACTTCTAGGGCCCTACCGTAAAGAAATTGGATCCCAAAGATTACAGGTGGGGAATTTCTGAAGTAGGTCCACATGCCAATGGAGATCAAAGAAGTCCAACCAAAAGAACCAGACTGACTGATAGTGACAACTGTGGATTAAACAAAAGTTCTTTTTAAAAGGATTATTTTGGGGCGCCTGGGTGGCGCAGTCGGTTAAGTGTCCGACTTCAGCCAGGTCATGATCTCGCGGTCCGGGAGTTCGAGCCCCGCGTCAGGCTCTGGGCTGATGGCTCGGAGCCTGGAGCCTGTTTCCGACTCTGTGCCTCCCTCTCTCTCTGTCCCTCCCCCGTTCATGCTCTGTCTCTCTCTGTCCCAAAAATAAATAAAAAAAATAAAAATAAATAAAAGGATTATTTTGGGGGCGCCTGGGTGGTTCAGTCGGTTAAGCATCCGACTCTTGATTTCAGCTCAGCTCATGATCTCACAGTTGGCGTGTTTGAGCCCCACGTCAGGCTCTGTGCCGATGGTGTGGAGCCTGCTTGGGATTCTGTCTCCTCTCTCTGCCCCTCCCCCACTTGCTCTCTGTATCTTTCTCAAAATAAGTAAAAACATACTTTAAAAAATAATAAATAAGTAAATAAATAAATAAGTAAGTAAATAAATGGGTTATTTTGAAGATTACGATTCTGGTTTTGGAGGAACTATGGTGATCGGCTGCAGCAGTGGAAGGACACGCATGTAAAATCCCCGAAATAAAATTTATTGGGGCATCTTGGGTGGCTCAGCCGGTTAAGCATCTGACTCTTGGTTTCGGCTCAGGTCATGATCTCGCGGTTCGTGGGACCAAAGTCCTGCATCAGGCACTGCACTGACGGTGCGGAGCCTGCTTGGGATTCTCTCTCCCTATCTGTCCCTCCCCCACTCACACTCACACTTTCTCTCTCAAAATAAATAAATATCTTTTTTTTTAATTTATTGACTTAAAAAATTAAGAGGACACCTTTGAGATAATTGGGGAAATATGAATATAGCCTGGAAGTTAGGTGATACTCAAGAATTACCGTGGACTTGGTTAGGTGTGATACGGTAGTTATGTTTAAAAGCAACAAAATAAAATCTTTCAAGGGCTGCCCTTCTCATCTAGCATAAAAGCTGTATGTGAGCCTAGCCCCCTGTCCACTGCTCTGGTTTCATTTCATTTCCTCTTACCCTTTCCCTCATTCACCTCACTCTCCCCATAATGGAATTCTCACTGTTCTGCAAAGGCACCACTTCTGCTCCTACCACAGGACCTTATATTTGCTTCTCTCCGTACCAAAAAAATGCTCTCCTCCCAGATATCTACACAGTTTACGACTTTACCTCTTTGGGTCTTTACTTGAAAGTCCTGTTTTCAAATGATGCCGTCCTCAGCCACCCCCTCTAAAATAGCAATGACCTCTTTATCCCCCCCAAGAAAACCTCCCTATACCCCTGTCCTGAACTGTTTTTCCCCTGTCACCATCTAACATACATACATACATTTATTTATTACAGATTTTATTTTTTTAAGTAATCTCTAAGCCCGATGTGGGGCTTGAACCCACAACCCTGAGATCAAGAGTTGCAGACTCCACTGACTGAGCCAGCCAGGCGCCCCCCACCATGTAACATCTATTGGTTTATCTTCCTGTCTGTTCTTTTCTTTTCTTTTTTTTTTTTTTTTTTTTTGGTCTATTCTGTTCAATGTATTTTGTCTACTTTGTTTGCTGTATCTCCAGCGACTACAACAGTATCTGATATGGGCACTCAATAATAAATATTGGTTGAATAAATGAACCAACCTATTACTATTCCTATGTAGTAGATGAGAAAACCAAGAGTTAGAGAGGTTAACGACCTCACCCAAATTCACACAAGTGGCAGAACCAAGGCTTTAACCCAGCTCTCTTACACCAAATTCTCCATACTCTTGGCCACTCCACCCGACTACCTTCACGATATGTCCATATTATTGCATACCAGGTCACTAAGTGTGAATGTCCATGATCAATTGACAACAAAGTTGCAAACTAACATGTGAGGCATGATCCAATTCTTGTTTTGAGAAACAACAAGTATGCGTGTTTACATTAGGCTGAACCATATGAAATACGACTTTTAAGAAACACGGGTGACCAAGGTTAAAAAGCTAGAAAGTAAATGGTACACAGGCACTTCACCATCTGGACTCAGCCCACACATACAGTCACTCACAATTTTCACTTCACACTCCAGAAAAGTAAAACCGCACACAGATTCCCCCAACATGCTGACTCACCCCTCCATGCTTCTACACGGGAGGTAGTATAGGTTGTTGTTGGTTAAAAGCCCGAACTCTGGAATCAGTCGGGCCTGGATTTAAATCTTAGCTCCGCCTCTTACTAGCTAGCTGTGTGATCGTGAACAAATGAAAATCTCTAACTCTCTTTTTTTTCATTTATAAAATGGAGATCATGTGAGAGACGATTAAATGAGACAACACATGTAAAGTGCTTCACCTAGTTTATGGCATATAATGAACAACAAATATTAGCCATTGCTATATCTGGCTCAAGCTGTTCCCTTCCTCCCTTCCCCATTTACCCTGAATTCCTTCACATCCTTTAAAAATCTGACTTAAAAATGACATCCTCAAAACCTTCTCTGCCTTTTTTTCCTCCCAGGCTGTTAAAGGCTCTTTTTTAAATACGATCTCTGTTTCTTACATAATCCCCTGTGATTTCTTTATCTAAGTGTTTTTCTCCCCTACATGACTATGAATTTCTCAAAACCATTATCAATTCTTTATTTATCCCGAAATTCCTGGTACCAAAAGGTGCCTACTAACACTCAACAAAGTGTTCCATGTCAAATTGAATAAGAGCTGTATACAACTCCAACTTGATTCCAAACCCTGCGTTCTTTCTACCACATCCCACCTCCTCTCCTAGCTTCTGATGAGCATCAACTGCTTCTCATCAGGTAGCACAACTGTCGTGAATGAAATTGCTGCCCTAACGGTGAACACTGTTATTTAAAGTTGCTTTTCTTCTAACCAACCACACTGTTCATTCAGAACTGTTCATTCAGAGAGGGCTTTTAAGAAATTTTCAACTACATTTAAGGGACACCCACGCTCCTCCAACCTAACCCATCTCTGCACTGAGCTCAGACCAGAAAGGCAGGCTTGACTCCCCAAGAACTCACATTTCAGAGGGATCTCTCTCTCATGCACAACGGTGAAGGGCAGCTTCTCCTGGTCGTCCGACGGCACTGACTCTCGGGTAAATACGACAGTGACGGGCACCATGAGCCGCAGCTAAAGAAAGGAGCATCAGGGCCATCGGCTGAGTCTCCACCTTGCCAGTGGGCTGTCCCCAGGCCTTCTCCCACAGAGGTCTCACCTGCAGGGCATTCAGCCCACTGATCTCAGAGTAAGGCAATGGGGCCCGGTAGGTCTCCGTAGTCTTCCACCAGAGCGGCAACCCCAGCACGATGGCCACGGCAGCGAAGAAGAGAGCGGCCCGCTTGCCTCGGACCACCTCTAGGGGCACGGAGGTACCGACTTGAGGCGCTGGAAGTGGGCTTGGTTGCCCTCCCCACACCTGACGCGGACGACCCCAGCAACCCTCACTCAGAAGCTCTCCGCCCGCCTTCATAGGGATCCCTGTGCCAGGGGCCCGCGCCCGTCTGAAGGGATCTTGTCTGAAACGACCCCCGACCCCCTAGTCCGCGGGACCACTGGCACACCACAATCCCCAAGCCCGCATTCCTCGCTCGCAATCTATGAGTCTCAGTTCCCACCCGAATGCCACCGCACCTAGGTCTGTAGCTGCGGCCCCGGGAGCCGCCATGCTTCCATCCAGTTGCTCTAGCCGCCGAGGGGCGGAGCTACGCAAAGCCTCCCCCAATCGGAAACCCGCAAGGAGGGGGCGGGACCACGGCAGAGGTCGCAGCCAATCGCAAGCGGCACTCAGGGAGGGCAGGCGAGAGAAAGAGGTAGAGGGTGGGCGGGGTCCTCAAGGAGCCTCGCCGCGAGTTTGAAAGGAATTTACCCAAGCACCAAGGGCCAGTGGAGTGGCTGTGCAGGTTTCTGTGTTGCCGGAAGATTCTTCGTTAGTACCCCGTTTCCTTGTGGAACACACTCCTAGCCCCAGGGATTAAGAGAGCAAACTCTGCAGGCGTTAAATACTAGTTGAGCGACCACAGGCAGCTCTAAGTCTCAGTTTTCTCATCTGGAAAATGGAGATATTTACTAAAATGAGTTCATACAGGGACGCTTGGCTGGCCGTCAGTGGAGCAGGTGAGTCTTGATCTTGGGGTCCTGAGTTTGAGCCCCACGTTGGGTGTAGAGATTACTTAAAAAATAAAATGAGGTCATTCATCTAAAGAACCTGGCACGGAAAGCACCCAAATATCACCTATCAGGATAACTGTTTATCGTCCGTTTCAGAGAGCTCCTCTTCTGGACACTCTCTCCGTAAGCTTCAGATATGGAGACAGCAAGCTAGTTGTACCTTTTTAGCATATTTGGCTCATTCAGCCTTTTTTTTTTTTTTTTTTTTTTAATTCATTTGAGTTCATTTCCAAGTTGTAAAAGTCTGAATACTTCACTTAAAATTCTTGAAAATTCATGAGCACAGACTCTGGATCCTGATCACTTGGGTTTAAATCCTGACTTTATCACCTCACCTGAGTGATCTTGAGAAGTTAATTAACTAACCTTTCTGTGCCTGTTTCCTCATATTAAAATAGGGATGGTAATAGTATCTACTTCATACAGTGTTGTAGTAAATGAGTTAGTAAATGTAAAGTGATTAGAATAGGGCCTGGCGGGAGCACATAGCAAGTGCTATATAAGTGTTAGCTATTTCTGTTAATATGAGGTCAGGTGACACTGGACCTACATTCCCATATTGCAATAATTTGGTGGGTGGAGCATTGATTGCACACTTTACACAGAGCACAGGCTGCCCAGTTCACACAGAACATGCCTAGCAAGTTCTTTCAACTTTTCATCCCTTCAGACGGCCCCAGGTATTCGATGTATGTACCCCCCACACCCCAGCCAAGTGGTCAAAGTTTAGCATGAAACCTCACCAGGGCTTCCCTTGCCCAGACCCTCAAATTGGCCTTCTCTGTGCCCTCATCTCCCCCAAACGGGAATGGGCAATAGCCCTTGGCAGCCTCCTAGGTACCCTGCTCCGTCTGGCAGTCCTGAGCCTTGGGGCTTTTCCTTGCTGGGCAGGAGCCCAGGTGTTTCTCCTGCAGTGCCACCCCCACCCCAGCAGAATGTGTCAAGCCCCAGCAGGGTTCAGCACACAGAAGTGAGCAACTGCCATCCCCCTTATCCCAGTTTTGGGCCATTCGCAAAAGCTGCCTTCAGGAATTGCACAAGTCTCGCCTTACTCCATCCTTCAGACGCAGCCCAGTGCCTCTGATGTGGCGGTCCTGAAAGACCTGCAGCCTTCCAACTTTGGACATTAACCCGCAAGAGCTTGAGCTGGGAATGGTGACTGGGTGTGCCCCTCCCCTCAACACTTCCAGCCCAGTAAAACTCAAAACCTACTCTGTCCTCCACAGTCAGAGGGCCCAGGCAGTCAGCCGAAATCAGAAACTGAGAAGTGGGCATCTGAGGCATCTGATGTGTAAAACAGACAGACAAAGTAGCATGTTTTGCTACCATTTATTTGCTATGTGGTATGTACCCAAGGTGTGAGTCATGTCTGGTGTCCTATCCTCTGATCCCAGGAGAGAGGACAGGCAAGGAAAGCCCAAGGAGAAACTACCACATCATGGGGAAATTGTGGGGGCTAGCAGAGGCAAGGGGAAACCGAAGCATCCTGCTCTGGCTTCTAGCAACTTCTTCTGCCCTCAGTCATGAGGGGCACCCCATCCATCTAATGGTCCCAGGTGGCAGCAATGGGAGAGGGGAGGGGAGGACAAAAAAGGAAGATGACTCCGTGCTGGATGCAGGCATGTCTTCTCTGCATGACTGTTTGGCGCTAGCCATTACTATAGGTGAAACTGGGTGCAGGTGGCCAAGCCAAGGTCTGTGACATGGGATGCGTACTCAGTAGGCATGGTTGGCAATGTAGAGGGACTGTGCCGCTGCTCCGCCATCTTCTCCACTGCCTTCATACTTGCCCTGGGCCGCAAGCCCATTCACCTGCAAAAGAGCAGGCGGGAGGGGGTTTCGGGGGGAGTAAACAGGCTGACCCAGCCCACAGGGGCCAAGCCCTGCCCAGGCTGTAACCTCTGAGTGCCCCCTGCCTAGCTATACCCCTCTCCCCCAATCACCACCTCTAGCTCCCAACCTCGGCCCGCTTGATGAACTCCTCAGTGGCAGCCCCAGCATTGTCTTGTTGCCCTCTCCAGGCATTGAGGGCAGAGGCCTGCAGGGCACGCCCGTAGGAGAAGGTGAGGGCCCAGGGCCGAGGAAGGGGGCAGCGGTTGATAGCATTGAGGTTGAGTGATGCTTCCTCTTCACTCTGACCCCCAGACAGGAAGGTCACTCCTAGGGTAGAGTAGAGAAGACAAAGTGGTCAACTCTCTAGTTTTCCAGGGTACAGGACCCATGAAGACCACAAGAACCTGAGGATGGGTCTTAGGGATAGGAACGGGTTAGGAAGCACGGTGGTACCTGGGACAGCCGGGGGCACAGTGCGACGCAGGGCAGTGACAGTTGCCATGGCGATCTCCTCTGGGCTGTATTTAATGGGACAGGCATGGCCAGGGGTCACCATGTTGGGCTTGAGCAGGGTCCCTTCGAGGTACACGTGATGGTCACTCAGGGCCTTGTACACGGCAGCCAAGACCTGGGGAATCAGAGGTTTACTAAGGTTCTGGACTCCTGTTTAACCCTCCCTGTTTAGGGGAAGGTGGGCATGACTGGGAGGGTCAGTACAGGCTCACACTCACAGGTGTGTTCTTGGATGAAGTAAAAGAATGCTTGGGGAAAGTGCTTTCATCTAAGCCAAGGACTATGGGGAACAGGCTCCCCGTCAGACTGTCCTTGCAGTGTCTGTAGCCAGGTGTGGACTCACCTTCTCCGTAACATACTGACAGCGTTTGAGGTCATGGTCTCCATCAGGCAGGATCTCAGGTTCCACAATAGGCACAATTCCATTCTGCAGGTAAGAGCAGAATAACTTGAGAGGGGCAGTAGGTAGGAGGGGAGAAAGCCCTGGTAACCCTCTCCCCACTAGGCACCGGGCACCCATCTGACCCCCCCCTCACACATACACACACCTGCTGGCAGATGCTGGCATAGCGGGCCAGCACGTTGGCATTCTCCAGAATGGCAAGTGCTGAGGGTGTGCGCTCACTGATTTTCAGCACGCAACGCCACTTGGCAAAGTCGGCACCATCCTTCTTGTATTGGGCACAGCGTTCCGAGAGCCCATCCAGCCCTGCAGGCATAGTGCCAGCCTCATCACTCTGCCCCTCTGTGCCAGCATCAACCATCCAACAACCCTGTGGTCCTGAAGCCCACCCATCCTGTACCTTGAGTGGTGGTTTCTCCATCGGTCCCCGCTAGAGGAACTACACCCTTGTCAACCTGTAGGGGAAACACAGGCAGAAGGCTGAACCCAGGCAGGATTCCCCTCGTCACCTCTCTCACACACACCTATTTCCATGTTCAGCCCCCATTGAGGGCCAGTGGCTGCACCTTGATGCCCACGACAATGCCCTTATCCTGGATGGTACGAACAAAGGGAACACCACTGTCATCTTTCTGGTAGAGTGTCTCATGGAAGAAGATCACCCCTCCGATGCACTTCTTCACACGGTCATCAGCACTGAACAGGACCTGGCGGTACAATCTGCGGTTTTCCTCTGTGTTCTCCACTCCAATTTGGCTCAGCCGCTTGGCCATGCTTCCTGGGGGCAAACAAAAGAAGGGTAAGCAAGCTTATCCCCAGGGCTCTCTGGCCACCTCTACCCCACCTAGCCACAGGCCCTCACCTACCTACAGACTCATCGGCGGCCAGAATGCCTTTGCCTGGGGCCACAATCCGAAGGGCGATGTCAGACAACTCCTTTTTCTGCTCAGCAGAAAGGGCTGGGTACGAGTGGGGCATGGTGACAGCTCTGTGGAATTGAGACAAGATATAAAAGCTGGACCCGACCTACTACGTCCTCTGCTTCGTCTCTTGGCCATATGGGCCAAATGGCCTCCCCCCACCTCCCAACCAGCATGGAGCTAGGAACAAGGCAGTTGTCCTTGGCATAGGTCCTGGGCAACACAGTGGCACCAATCCCTCTGACAGCTAGCAGGCCTAGGGCCCCAGTTCCCACATCTCCTTTTGTCACTGGTGGGCACCCTTCCCAGCCCTGGGGAAAGACGCAGGGTGGGGGTGGGGACGTGAGCAGCCCCGAAGCTACAGGTCTTCTTGTGAAACTACTGCCCAAACGAAGACCCAGTCCTTCTTTTACTGAATTTGGCACTGTGAGGTAGGGCATGAGTCCTGGCCTTTCCAATTGCCATTTGTCAGCCTCAGCAGGGCCCCTAGGGAAAAGTGCACTTCCTTCCCAGGCTTCAGAATGAGGCAAAAGTACCTATCACCCCTCTTCCTGCACCTTCCGGGGGAAAAGTGGGGGACAAGTGGGGAGCAGGAGTGGCACAAAAAATTGCCATAGGCTTCTGTTACCGCTCCTTTTCCATAGCTCAAAGCTGACTGTCTTTGCAACCAAATGGGAGCAGAGGATCAGGGTTGAGAGGAGTGAGTAGAGGGCCTGAGAAAGGGAGGAAGAGATGCAGGAGCAGGGGGGAGACCTGTGGGCAGCGGATAGGGAGACAGGCTAACCAAACCAGGGGGCAGAGAAGGCAAGACAACGGGACAAGGACTTAGCCCAGGAAAGGGAGCAGGCTGAGATGAAAATGGGCTGGGCGGGAGAGGCTGACCCCAAGGAAAAAATCCGGTAGGCAGAGGAAAACTGAAGTCGGGGCCTGAGGGCTGAGAGGAAGGGGTGCTGTGGAAGAGGCCAAACCACAGGGTTTGGGGTGGACAGAAAGGAGACAGGATGTAAGGAGAGAGTGGAGAAGGCACATCCAGGCACCCTTGGGAGCAGGCCAAGGGGGACAGAAGTTAGAGTCATAGAGAGGAAGCGGAGATGCTGAGCAGCTCCGGCCTCGCTCCAGCCTCACCTGTCCGCAGCGAGTTAGCAGCGGCAGCCACAGGAACAGCGCGGATTAAGGTCGGCGACAGCTGTGGCTCCCAGCTCAGGCTCCGATAAATGAGGCTGCGGATGCCGCAGAGCTACGTGACACCCCCGAGGGGCGGGCACCTCCCCGCTGTAGCCACGCCCCCTCCCCCAGACTGGTGTCCTAGCAGGGCCACGCCCACAGAGGCGGGGCGACGAGGTGGAGTGACTACACGGCCAGGTTCTCCGAGGCTGTTGTCCCCTCCTACCTCGCGGAGCCCTGCCAATAGGGCCCCAGGGGCAAGAAACGGCCTTGCCCTCATTTCTGCCACAATCGCCTTCACCGTGTGCCCGGCACTGTGCTGGATGTTGGGGATTGAGCCTGGTCTGGTGAAGGAGAGTCACCTAAGCAGTCACAACTGGTGAGGTAAGGTGGCACCAACAAAGGGTGGCAGTCCAGCGCAGGGAGTAGGAACTGAGTTTCTCTGTTCTCGTGCCCTTATTTACCAAGACCTAGCCTAGAGGGGGATGGAGAAGGTAGGAGAATGAATCCTCTTCTGTCCCGCCCCCAGGCTAAGAGCCAGGGAACAAGCAGTCCAGTGCCTAGAATATTGAGGAAGCAAGAGAAGGGAGGAGGGGCAGCCAACTTTGGCTCTGGATGCAGCCAGAGGGTTGTGTGAAGGGTGCCTAGGGAAAGTGGGCCAACAAGCTTCTTTGACCTCATCCACCTCCCATGCCCAAAAAATAAGATTCAGTGAACCTGAAGAAATACATTAAATATACTTTATTTAAATAGCATTAAACATAGCTAGCTCTATGCCGGTTGGTCCTGATGTTGGGGTAAGGGAGTATAGTAGGTAAAAAGGGGTGAAACGGATTCGAGCTTTCAGTTTCTTAGCTCAGAAATTCCAGCAATCCCTGTAGCTCCTTGCAACCCCTCACAACCTCTGGGATGGATAGCAGAGTCTGCAAAAAGAAACAGAAAAGGCAGCTCAAGGTCACAAGTCCAAGGCTCTCAGCCCCAGGGAGCACCAACTGAGTCAGAGGGGAGAAAGCAGAAGCCACAGGGAAGCCTGCAACAGTGAGTCAGGCCCAGTGCTCAGCACCGGCTGAAAACCAGAGCAATGCTCATCAGCACTTCCTGGGCCCAAGCCCCGTGCCAGGAGACTTGGCTGCATCAACTCCTTCCCTCCTTTACCTCATAAATATGCTGAACGATGTCATCTAGTTTCTTTAATTCCTTGTCAGAGCGCCGAAGATTCTCCTCCAGGATGTTTCTCTAGAAAGCAAATAGGTTGCATTAAGTCCTATACTCAGAAGAACAGCATAGCTTGTGGGGCAAGGAAAATATGGCAGACCACTTGCTAGTAGTAGTGGGAAATGGCCCTGGAATGACAAGGGAATTCTTACATGGCTCTGGAACTTGACCATGAGTTTTGCCTTCTCATTTTTCATCTCCAGGAACATCACCCTTAGCTTGTCCACCTGTAGATATGTCCAGATCAGCAGAGGCACAGCCTAGGGTTCCCTCCAGGTGCCCAGCTCCTCTGTTAACTCCGAGTCACCTCTCACCTCTTGGGAGAGCCACACTTTCTCCTGGATCCAGTTAGTGGCCATAGGCTGACAGTCGGGATTCAGCTGACCTGCTAGGGTCTCTTGTAGCACCTTAGTCTCTGTCTCCGCACGCCGAAGTGAGCGGGTGAGCTGGGTGACCTCCTCTCTAAGGCTCTGGGGATGAGAATGGAGAGGTACCCAGTGCCCTCAAAGGGCCTCTCTATCCTTTTTATCCCATGTAGTGACCAAGGGTAGACCAGGGGATCCAGTTCCCATATTTGAGATTCTAGCTATCAATGACACAGAAGGCAGATGGCCAGGCATCATCCTGAACGTACTATGAGCTCGCCACTCTTGTCTATCTGCTCTAGGATCTTCTCGTTCTGCTGTTTTATCACTTCCTGGAGCTCCTTTTCATTCTGTGAGGGAAAGGGAGGTAAGAAGTACTGGAAGAGCTGGCTTCTTGGCAGCCCTTGCCAGGAGATAGGACCCATGTTTAACTCCAGTAATACCAATTGATAACACCCCAGTTCTTCCTCCAGGGCTATGTTAAGCAGGCACATTTCAGTGTTGAGAGAGTTCCGCCAGGGTTCCTGACTTCTAGGTCAGCCTGGCAGATGGGTCAGCCCATAGCTAATTCCCAAACATGTGAAATGTCTGACCCCAGGAAGGGCAAAACTAGGGCAATGGTTGGAAAATCCCCACCACCCAGATTCCTGGAGAGACCATGGCTCCCAGTGGGCCAGTAGAGCTGCCCCAGTTCTTGATCGCCCCACTTTCAGGCCCCTCCTTCACCTTGTAGCGCAAACACAGGGCCTGGTTCAGCTTCTCTATATCTGCTTCCTTTGCCTTCTGGGCTTCCTGATGTTGTTCTTCCTGGGCCTGTAGCCTAGCCTGCAGATCACAACTAGGGGAGGGAAGAATTCAGCATTATTTCTGTCTTCTCAGGCACTGGCTGGGCCCTTGACCTATCTCACTTGACCTGTCCTCTCTAATCAAGACTGCCCTCCACTCACATCCTTCGCTGCAGAGTCCTGATGGCTTCTTCTTTAGACTCTTGCAGCAGAGAACACAGGCTTTGCAGCTCCAGAGTCATTGTACCCATTTTTGCCAGGCTCTTCTCCATGCCTGGGGTCTCTGAAAGAGCAAGTCCTAGCTGGAGATAGAGCCCTTTGGCTCTGGAAGGAAGAAGTGTGTGTAGCCATCATTGCCACAACTCTTATCCATGTTCCCCACCCATAGGATTTGAATGTCCGGAACACTGCAGATCCCAAAAGGCAGAAACAAAATGAGCCCATGTAGAATTGAGGTTTTTAGAGCAAAGCACCTCTCACTGCTTTAGTCTTTATCATTAGTACCAGATCTAGAAATGAGGCAGGATCCCTGGAGCCCATCCTAACCTGTAGGCTGAAGGGAAACCATTGAAGCTACTCTGGTGAAAGCACTCTTGTCACTTCCAAGCACGGGCACAGGAGCTGCTTCTGGCTCTAAAACAAAAACCAACCAAGGTAGAAGGCTCCTCTGGTGACCCGGTCAAGGGTCTGCCATAATAGAAGCCAGGGAGACAGAAGTCTGTTGGTGGGTATCTTCAACAGCTGAAGATATCAGGGGCAAGGTCACAACTTTCCCACCCTTAAATTCCAGGGCCTTTAACCTTCATCTGCCATTGCTGTCAAGATGTTTCCCAAGAAGGCACTGTCAGCAGGTGGAGGGTATTCCTGGGTAGGAGCACAGGCTGTGCTTACTGGGAGGGTCTCTGCTTCAGCCTAAAGATAAAGGAGAAAAATTATCAGCTGCTCTTCGGGGTCCATGATTTCCTAAACTTCCAGGTACTCACCAGCCGTCTCCTTTGGAATGTTATTCTATCTCCTCCTTTTTTTGTCTATCTTCAACTCCTCAGCAACTTTCCCTGAACAACTTCTCTCACTAAAACAATAACAACTAAAAACAGAAACCTTCTTCTTACCTTAAATCCCATCTTAAAATTGCCCTTTCTCTTTCCCTTCTATTAAGAAAAAAGAAAAAGAAAAACAAACAAAATAAAAAAAAAAAACCCTGCATTTACCTGGGGCACCTGGGTGGCTCAGTCAGTTAAGTGTCTGACTTCAGCTCAGGTCATGATCTCACGATTCATGGGTTCGAGCCCCACGTCAGGCTCTGTGATGACAGCTCAGAGCCTGGAGCCTGCTTCAGATTCTGTGTCTCCCTCTCTCTCTCTGCCCCTCCCCCGTTCATGCTCTGTCTCTGTCTCTCTCTCTCAAAAATAAATAAACATTGAAAAAAAATTTTTTTAAACCCCAAAGAACCCTACATTTCCTGCCTAAAATTGCCACTATCTACTGACTCCTTAGCCCACTACACTCAGCCTTTTCTGCCCCACCATTCTACCAAAATTCTTGTTTGGTTCACCAACAGCATCCTTACTTTCAAGTGCAATGGACACTCTTCAGCTGTTTTACCTGACCTAGGTGATAATTGATGACCATGTTCTTCCTTTAGAAACGTCCTTTCCTCAGCTTCTGGGACAGGACTCTCTCTCCTTCACAGGTAGGCCTCATACCTTCCTATTTCACCTACCCATAGGTCCTTCCTTAAACTCTTGGGAGTCCTTTTGGTTCATCCTTGGCCTTCTTTCTACTCTAATCCATTCCTCATGTGGCCTCACCTTGGGAACTCCACAACCTCCACTTCTATGTGGATAACCTTTCAATCTGTCTCTCTCAACTGTATTATTTTCCCAATCTCCAGACCCAAAGGCTCAAATCCCTGTGAAAATCTACCAGAATGGTCCATAGTTAATCTGACATTCAGATGTATAAAGCTGAGCTCACCATTTTCCCTGTCCCATCCCACCAAAAATCTGGTCCTCCTCCTGTATTTACGATCTGAGAGGGGGGGCTGGAGGTGGCAGCAAATTAAGCCTGCAGTTCAAATCTGGCCTGCCACCCGTTTTGGTAAATAAAGTTTTATTGAAATACAACCACCCCATTTATATACATACTATCTATGGCTGCTCTTGAGCTACAAAGGCAGAGTTGAATAGTTAAGACAGAGACAACATGGCTCACAAAGCCAAAAAGATTATATTGTACTTTAGAGGAAAAGTTTGCCACCCTCAGTTCTAGAAAGTATCATCATCTTTCCAGCAATCTAGAGATAATCATTCACTCTTGCAACTTACTCCTACACCAAATTGGTCTATTATTTCTATTTCCCTAATAGGTATTGAATTCATCCAGTCCATCCTCTCCTCTACCTTTTATAATTGCCATTAGTTCAAGCCTTCAGGCCTCTGGCCTACTATCCTAGCCTTGTCTCCATGTCATTCTTTTTTTTTTTTTTTTTTTTTTTTAAGTTTATTTTGAGAGAGAGAGGGAGAGGGCATGCGGGGCTCGATCCCATGAACTGTGAGATCATGACCTGAGCCAAATCAAGAGTTGGACACCGAACCGACTGAGCCACCCAGGTGCCCCTCCTTGTCATTCTTGCCCCATGTAGCTCTTATACTCTATTTATGAAGAAGTACTTCCCAGTCCCCAAACTTGCCAAATTCCATATGAGCAGGGCCCTGCCTTGTTCACTTGTAGTCCCAGCACCTCACCCAGGTCATGTTACAAGGTAGATACTACAAAAAAAGTACACACAGTGTCTCTCTGACTTTAACAGACTGTTCCCCTCTACCTGGTAGGTCTTCCTACATAATCCCCCACCCACCTTGGCCTTCAAACTTCCAAACCTGAAGACTGCCCAATTGTTACCTGCTTTGAGAAGACATATTAACTGTCAAAGGTAGAACTGATGTTTTTTCTGTACTCCCACAGTGGTCATCCATGCAGACATCTATCATGATCACAAGTCAAGATGTCAAGTTTACACCTATCTGTCTTCCCTGTAAGACTGTGGATTCTTTGCATTTCCTGTGCTCAGCACACACTGGGGTCAAATCATAAGCACTTCCAGGTTTTAGGACCGTGGGTGTATCTTTTACTATTGAATAAGGTAATTAACTCTCTATTCTTTTTTTTTTTTTAACTTTATTTATTTTGAAAGAGAGAGAGAGAGAGAGAAGCGGGGGAAGGGCAGAGACAGAATGAAAGAGAATCCCAAGCAGGCTCCATACTGTCAGCTCAGAGCCCAATGCGGGGCTTGATCCCATGAACTCTGAGATCATGACCTGAGCCAAAACCAAGAGTTGGCCACTTAACCAGCTGAGCCCCCCAGGAGCCCCTAGGTCTCTATTCGGAAAGATATCAACAGTTTATTGTTTAGTGCGCACTGTGGGAAAGTCAAAGAAGCAAGGCTAAATTTCTGCTTTCTTTAAATATAGTCTAGTTGAAGAGACCAGATATCCAAGGGAAACTAAGGCAAGTGCAAAAGGGAGAGCAAGTTCATGACGAATACAATAGGAGATTACTGAGTCCATGTGATTGTGGAACATTTCAAAGAAGGTGAAATAGGAAAATAAGGAAAGGAAAAGGTATTTCCAGTTTGAAGACAGAGGAAAATGGACGTGGTAACAGCCCAAGCCTGGGTGTGAATAGAAATGGGACCTGTGTGTAGTATACAGGCAGTCTAGTTGGAGTAAAGAGTTCATAACAGAGAGGCAGGAGACAGATGAAGAAAAGTTTAAGTGACAGGATGAGAAGTCTTATAGGCAACTGAAAGTCAGTGAAGGTCAGAGATGCAACAAGAGTAGCATTTTAGGAAGACCATTCTATATAATAAAGATACAACTGGAAAAACTCTCAGTAAACTAGGAATAGAGGGGAACGTCCTCAACCTGATAAAGAATATCTACAAAAGCCTATAGCTAGGGGCGCCTGGGTGGCTCGGTCAGTTAAGCAGCATCTGACTTTCGCTCAGGTCACGATCTCACAATTTGTGAGTTTGAGCCCCACATCGGGCTCTGTGCTGGAGCCTGCTGCGGATACTGTGTCTCATTCTCTCTCTGCCCCTCCCCCACTTGTGCTCTGTCTCTCAAAAATCAATGTAAAAAAAAATTGTTTTAATTAAACAAAAGCCTATAGCTAACATCATACTTGATGAAGAGAAACTCCAAGCTTTCCCTCTAAGATCAGGTACAAAGCAAGGATGTCCCCTTCTACCCCTCTTTTTCGACATCATAGTGGAAGTTCTAGCTAACGCAGTAAGACAAGAAAAGGAAATAAAAGATATACAGATTGGGAAGGAAGAAATAAAACTGTCTTTGTTTGAAGATATGATTGGAAGGGAACAGAAGGAACCCCCGGATCCTACCTTCTCCTTTAGTTTTGCCTGTAGGAAGAGAGTCAGTCTCTGGAGTCGCTCAGTCAGCACCCCTAGCTCTTGGGAATACTGACGTGACTTCTCCAGGTCTTGTTCCTGGTTCTCTGCTACGGTACTAGCCAGTTTAGCCCTAAAATAAGGAAGGAACAGAGAAAACAGCCAAAGACCAAGCAACCTTCTCCGAACACCTCTCCCAAATCCCCATACAGAGCTGCATTCAAAAGGGAAACAAGACACTCTCTTCCTTCTTGGAGACTTTAGCTTCCAGAAACGTTCCCAGGAAACATAAACACTTAGCAGGGGAAGCACCAAAAGGCAGAAATCTTACTTCAGGTTCTCTACAGTGTCCTTGAGGCCCTCACACTGCAGGCTGCGCTCCCGGAGCACTTCCAGTGTGGTTTTCAACTGACACTCAACCTGGCCCAGCTCTAGGTGAGCAACCTGATTCTCTTGGTCTGCAAACTGGGGACACAGGAAAAGGAAGGCAGGCAAGGAGCAAGAGAGGGAGGGGAGAAAAATGAGACTAAGTGGGAAATTTTAGAGCCCTGGGAACAGAGGCTTTTTCCGGTCCACAGTCTCAAACCTCACCTCAATACCATTAGGTGAAAGTCACACTCCTACCAGTTCCCCTGCCCCAAGCCACATTTCTTACCTCCAGCGTCTCCTTCAGGTCCTGCACCTCCTTGGTCAGGACAGCTTGTTGTTGCTGCAGCTCTGCCTGCATGTGTTTTAGTGCCACCTCTTCCTTTTGCCATCTGCCAGAGACCTTATATTAGACCCCTTCAGTCCTATATCCTGGGCGCCTACTGCCACAATAGCCTGATCAGAACTCACTGAGTGGCCTGCTCCTCATTGCTCTGGGTAAGCTTGCAGACCAACTCATCCTTCACGGCCAGGTCCTGGGTACAATGGGCATGCTGACTCTGTAGCTCTTTTAGCTGACTCTCCACACTGGCCAGAATCTGCAGCTGAGCCCGGAGATCTAAACCAAAAGTATCCTAATTGACACTATGTAGTCATCAGGCCAAAACCTCCCCATACTTCTGCTCCAAAACAAGTGCTCTAGAGCACCCCCTGGCTCTACTGCCACACCCCAAACTTCAGCAGGGCACAACTGCTTTCACATGTGCACACACACACACACACACACACACACCTACCTGTTGCTAAGCGACTGTTTTCCAATTCCAGTTGTTCTATTTGGCCTTTGCACTCCTCTAAATGGGTAGAGACTTGTTCCAGCTCCCTGGAAACCTAGGAAGAAAAGATCATTTTTCTACCACAGGTTTTCCTGAATCAGGAATCCTAGGACTCAGCCCAGCTTCTCTTTCTGGACAGGACAGCAAAGCACCTTGTTCCTAGGCAGCAACACTGCAGAAACAGGCTGGTCCTCAGGAAAAAGTAGAAAGAGGAGAAAAGTTGCTAAAGAAGGTGCTAAAGAGCAAAGGAAACAACTGGGCCCAAGGCCATCTATAGTGAAGGGACCTGGCTGGTTTCCAAACCCAGAGTGAAAAAAAAGACAGGTCCAGTGTAAGAGGCTAACGATACCACTCATTAGAAAGTCCTTCTGAAGAGGAGGAGGAAACTAGGCCTTAGGCCTAAGCAGTCCCCCACTCCTGGTTTGTACCTGCTGTTTTTCCTCAACTGCAGCATCACGTTCCTGCAGGGTCTGCCGGCTCTTGGCTATGAGTTTCTCTGTGAGTTTTCGAGACCGGCTCAGCAAAGCTGTCCATGTTTTATACTACCGGGGGAAGCAAGCAGGTCAGGGAAGCACATTTGAGGCAAGGCTCCCAACAGGGCTGACTGTGCATAAAAGAGTGATATGATGGCCCCAAATACTCACATCCAACTGCATGGATATCCAGTCCTGTTGTAAGTTTGATGTAAGACTCGCTGTCTGCTGACCCAACTCTTCTTGCTCAGTATGAAGCCCTACCTACACAAGAAGGATTGCCTATGGAGACCCTTTCCTCTGGAAAGAACAAAGTGGGGAAATAATGGCCATCCTCCCACTATGTCAGTATGGACCCCAGGAAAGAAAATGCCTTCAAATTACCAGCTGGGTCTGGGTGTCCTTCAAAAGGCCTCTGAATTCCCCCAAGGAAGCCATGTCCTGTTCCAGCTGGCTGATGCGCTGGCTGGCACGTGCACAGAAAGCCTCTAGCACAGTCTCTGCCTATTAAGGGGAGAGGTTGCGAGGACATGGTGGGCAGAGGAGTGAAAAAGCGCAAAAAGCCATAATTCTCCACCATTATTTAGTTTAGTTCATTACTCCTCAGAGCTGGCAGTTCTTAGGCCACCCACCTGTGTCGCAAGCGAAATTGATGTTCCTGCAGGAACCCTGGGGAAGACACCTCCCACATCCAAGAACAAAAGCCTGACACCTTACCGCATCCTTGCCTCTGACGGCCATTTCCTCTTTGTGTTTCGCCTCCTCCTTTTCTGCTTTGAGGCTCTGGAGCCTTGCCTTCACTTTCTTCAACACATCAAAACAGCAGGAGACCAAGGTTTCTGCACGCCGAGACTACAAGACAAGACTCAGACATGGTGTCTAGTTCCTTTTTTTGGCTTTCGGTCTCACCAGAGGCCTCTGCGTTCACATTCATGCTGCTTACCTCCTGACTCACGGTAGTTTTATCTTCCTCTAAGTGCAACAGAGACAGATGAAGCAAGGATATCAGCTCTTTGGAAACCAGCACCCATGACTGCTGTAGAGGGAAAGGTGGTTAGGCTAGATCAAATAAAGTCACCAAGTAGGAAGTAACAGGGACACTGGGGAGGAAAACCACTGACCCCAATTTCAAGCTCCCAGGAGGGAGATGTGCTTAACAAAGGTTTGGAAACCTCCCTTTACTACCAGAGCTGAGTATCACCATTTGCTGACCACCCAGGGTTTTCCATGCTTGATGTTCACAGGAGACCCAGTGATGGTATAATCAAAACTTACCATGGCATTCCTGGCCTGCTGCAGAGCCTGTCCAATCTCTTGACTCTCCTGAAGATGCTGAGGTTTCTTACTTATCTAGTCAGAGAAACAAAGTTGTGCCTTCTGCATAGGCATCATACACAGCCAGCACCACATTCCCCCTCCCACCCGCTGAGACACAGGAGCCTCTCCTATTAAAAGCAAGAGCAGGGCGCCTGGGTGGCGCAGTCGGTTAAGCGTCCGACTTCAGCCAGGTCACGATCTCGCGGTCCGTGAGTTCGAGCCCCACGTCAGGCTCTGGGCTGATGGCTCGGAGCCTGGAGCCTGTTTCCGATGCTGTGTCTCCCTCTCTCTCTGCCCCTCCCCCATTCATGCTCTGTCTCTCTCTGTCCCAAAAATAAATAAAAAACGTTGAAAAAAAAAATTTAAAAAAAAAAAAAAAAGCAAGAGCAAGGCTTACAGCTCAATGAGGCCAAGTTAAAAAAAAAAAAAATCGAGGCACATAAAAATTCCTTTTCAAAATAACCTTATTTTTTTTCTAACTATAAGGATGACATGCATTTATTGTAAAATTTTGGAAATATAGAGTGAATAAAATGGAAAAAGAAACCATTAGTTTTACCACCTGGAGCAATGATTATTTATATTTTGAGAGAGAGAGACAGAGAGAACACAAGAGGAGAAAGGGCAGAGAGAAGGAGAGTCAGAATCCCAAGCAGGCTCCACGTCATCAGCGCACAGCCCAATGCAGGGCTCGAACTCAGGAACCATGAGATCATGACCTGAGCCGAGATCAAGAGTCACACACTTAACTGTGCCATCCAGGCAGGCGCCCCTGGAGCAATGAATCTTACCAACAGTATAGCAGCCACCCCCAAAAGGTTTCCACATAACTCCAGAGATTTCCTTACTATAGGGATTTGCTATAAGTGGAATATATTACTTCCCTCAGGTGTCAGAGAGAAAAAAAGTAGCAGACTGATTTAGAAAGAAACTACCATATTCAATGAATTTTAAGATGATTATCTTTTTACACAACACCACTGAAATTGGGATATATCTTAATATTGATGGTGTTTTAGGTATGATGAATGACAGTAATGCTGCATTTGAGATTATAACTACAATTGAGATTATAACAAAAATGAATGTGTGGTTCTGCTTTTATTATTTAACTTTATTATACTAATGTTATTTAGCCCTGAATTTCTTTAAAAAAATTATTTTTTTAATTTTTACTTTTTTATTTTTGAGACAGAGAGAGACAGAGCATGAGCAGGGGAGGGGCAGAGAGAGAGGGAGACACAGAATCTGAAGCGGGCTCCAGGCTCTGAGCTGTCAGCACAGAGCCCGACGCGGGGCTCGAATTCACAGAGCGTGAGATCATGACCTGAGCTGAAGTTGGACGCTCAACCGACTGAGCCACCCAGGCACCCCTAAAAAAATTTTTTTTAATGTTTATTTATTTTTGAGACAGAGAGAGACAGAGCGTGAGTGGGGGAAGGGCAGAGAGAGAGGGAGACACAGAACCTGAAGCAGGCTCCAGGCTCTGAGCTGTCAGCACCAGAGCTCGATGCAGGGCCCAAACCCATGAACTGTGAGATCATGACCTGAGCCAAAATCGGATGCTCAACCAACTGAGCCACGCAGGCACCCCTATTTAGCTCTGAATTTCTATTTACTGTCCTCACTGGAATAGCCTGAAACTGGGACATCTGCTTAGGGGGACCTATCAAAGTAGAGTACCACCCATTTTTAACTTCTGCTGGTATTTTACCTCACATTGAAACTTCTCAGAGATTATCTAAACTCTGATTTCCTTTCTTTAAAAACCATGACTGCAGGGGGAGGGAGGCACTTCATGAGTTCGAGCCCTGTGTTGGGCTCTGTGCTGACAGCTCAGAGCCTGGAGCCTGCTTCAGATTCTGTCTCTCTCTCTCTCTCTCTCTCTCCCCCACTCACTCTTGTTTTTTCTCTCTCTCTCAAACATTTTTTAAAAATTGAAAAAAAAGGGGGGGGCACCTGGGTGGCTTAGTCAGTTAAGTGTCCAACTTCAGCTCAGATCATCTCATGGTTTGGGAGTTCGAACCCCACACTGGGCTCTCTGCTGTCAGCTTGAAGCCTGCTTGAGATCCTCTGTCTCCCTCACTCTCTGCCCCTCCCCCACTAATTCTTTCTCTATCTCAAAAATAAACATTAAAAAAAAATTTTTTTTAAAGAATAATATTGGGGCGCCTAGGTGCCTCAGTTGGTTGAGCGTCCGACTTCACCTCAGATCATGATCTCACGATCTGTGGGTTCGGGCCCCACATCGGGCTCTGTGCTGACAGTGCAGAGCCTGGAACCTGCTTCAGATTCTGTCTCCCTCTGTCTCTGCCCCTCCCCTGCTCATGCTCTGTCTCTCTCTCTGTCAAAAATAAATAAACATTAAAAAAAAATTTTTTTAAGAACAATATTACTTTAAAAAAGTAAAAAAGGATATATCCGAGGAAGAACTACGGAGTCAAAAAGTTTGAAATGCTTTAAGGGTCTTACTTTCAAAAAAGGTTGAACCAATTTATATATCCTACTGACAACAGGACAATACTAGCCAGCATTATCTATTTTATTATTTACTATTTTGTTAGACAAAAATAGCATCTCATTGTTTCAATTTGCAATTCTCTGATTACCAGTAACTTTCTCAAATATTTATTAGTCATTTTTATTTTCTCATTCTCTGTCTATTCGGTGTGTTGGCACAGATAAAAATTAGTATGCTATGCAGAGGACTTTCAAGTTCTGAGAAAAGCAGGGAGCCATCATTACCGCTGAAAGGCAGCCATCGTCTGAGATAAAACCCACTGTCGGAGCAGCAGTGCTGAGTCACGATGTTACAGAAGTCTGGATTTAAGGAGATAATCTTGAGGAGTTCACCACTCCCTTCCCCAGCAAGGCGGTCATCATTCCCTCCTGCATTGTGCAGTGGGGCACGGAGTATTCTATGAGTACAACTAGTGCTCAGAGGTGGGCAGTCAGGCAAGTGATGAGATTAGCGTGAAGGGGGCACCCAAGCGGCAAGGACAGGGCATTGTGATGGGGAATGGCTGAAGGTGCTGTCACTTCCCCTCTTTGGCTCTGCTTCAGTTGCCTCCAAAGGGATTTGGCAAGCTTCAGGGAAAGAGGGTACAAGGCCGACTCAGGGATGGGGAACAAGGTCAGGATTCTGGCAAAAGGTAGTCTTATTTTGAGGATATTTTCAACCCAAGGTCTTTGGGCGTCTGGAGACCATCTCTTCTTAGCAGCAGCCACCCATTACCCCAAAGGCCCCAGTACTGAGGCTCTCCATTCCTTCCCTGGACACCATTCCCTTCCTTCCTCAGTCTGTGCTGTCACAACCAGAATCCTCTAGAACAGTAGTCTTTTTTTTTTTTTTAATTTTTTCAACGTTTTTTATTTATTTTTGGGACAGAGAGAGACAGAGCATGAACGGGGGAGGGGCAGAGAGAGAGGGAGACACAGAATCGGAAACAGGCTCCAGGCTCCGAGCCATCAGCCCAGAGCCTGATGCGGGGCTCGAACTCACGGACCGCGAGATCGCGACCTGGCTGAAGTGGGACGCTTAACCGACTGCGCCACCCAGGCGCCCCTAGAACAGTAGTCTTTAAACTATTTTTCTCTCAGATCTCTCAGAATAATTTTGAAAGACTGAGTACGCTTAAGTTTAAATTGTTACAAAGGCTAGAATTTCAACCATATTATAAACACTGATAATTTGAAATAAAACTGTTAGATCACTCTTACATATATCCAGTGGTATACTACATCTAGCATAATGATTTAAAGCCTATTTGATGCCATTAAAAAAATGCACCAACCAGGCGCCTGGGTGGCTCAGTCAATTGAGCGTCTGACACTTGATCTCAGCTCAAGTCATGATGTCGCGGTTCATGAGTTAGAGCCCTGCATCAGACACAGTGCTGACAGTGTGCAGCCTGCTTGGGATTCTCTCTCTCTCTCTCTCTCTCTCTCTCTCTCTCTCTCTGCTCCTCCCCTATGCGTTCTCTCTCTCTCTCAAAATAAATAAATACACTTAAAAAAATATTTTGAAAAAAAAATGCACACTCTTCTTCTTCTTTTTTTTTTTTGAGAGAGAGAGGGTGCAAGTGAGCACCCAGAGAAAGAGAGAGAGAGAGAGAGTAGCAGGGCTCACTTGAAACAGGGCTCATGTTTTGTTTTTGTTTACCCGAAGCAGGGCTTGTGTTCACCTGAAGTGGGGTTGGTGATCACCGGATGCAGGGCTCATGCTCACCTGAAGCGGGCACGAGCTCACCCGATGAGGGACTCAAGCTCACCGACCGTGAGATCATGACCTGAGCCGAAGTCAGATGCTTAACGATTAGGCCACCCAGGCACCCATGCACAAACTCTTCTTAAACAGTCAGACATTTTTTATCAGCCCTTCTCCTTTAAATTGCATGTTTACTCCTCTCAGACTTTTATCCTAATGTAATATATCTTAAGTCTGTAACATACTTAAAGTCTATTATTCATCAATATCGCTGCAACAGCAGAAGTCCATTTTACTCAGTAAAAATTTTATTGGGAATCGTCTGTTAATGAAATGGATATAGGTTCCTTCCCCATATTAGTTCATGTGTCTGTGGATTACTGTAATTCCTACAATAAAACATGGCTCAGTGACAATTCTATACCTATTTCTTTTCTTATAGATACAAGCACTCAGAATCTTCTTCACATAAATAATGGGAGGAATGGAGGTAGGAATGGAGAAAGAGAGGAGGGCGTGTCACCCCATCTACGAGCTCCTTTGGAGATCCATGCCAAAAATCTCATAGTAAACTTTCATCAAAAATTTTTAATGATCCACAAATATAATTAAAGTCTTCCTTCAATTTTGCTGAAAGCATGCAAAAATGGTGTTACATAACCATTGCAGTCATTTGCTTTCTCAGCATGTACACAAACATTTTCTATTGTCCTTTGATTGCTATTCCTTGACAATGCAAGATTCAGGATAGGTAGTAAATATGCTGTTCTTCAGTAAAGGGGGCAAGGGCAGTAGAGAATGGGAAAGTAGGAAAGAAAAAAAAATTGGTCAAAAGTACATGTGGAAGATGAAGACCTAGAAACTGATTCCTTTAAAATTTTCCTTGCATATATTCCCTCGGAAAGTCTTGATGTATCCCAGGAGTAAAGTGAGTACCCACAGCTTTAAGGGATTTTCCAGATCCTCAGCATACATATTCTAAGGAAAAGGGCCCACTGGGAAGAACTTTCTTACCCCACTGGGAGAGGTGTCAGTCTGTGTGCTACTGTCCTGAACTTCTGAGTGAGGGACAGTCAGCTGCCTCTTCCAGTCCCGCAGCTGGTGGGAGAGAACCTCCAGAATGACAAGAGAGTTCAGCAGGTTATCTTCCAGGTCATGTCGAGATAAGGCAGTCAGATCTGGAGGATGGCTGCTGCAGCAAGAGAAGAAGAACATGAGGAGAAGAAAGGGAAAGGGATGGGAGTGGCAGGTCCAGATTAATGGAACCCAGGAGGCACAAAGTTATAGGGACACTTACCCCCATAGGAGGTGCTCTGTCTCAGAAGTACCATCTTTGATGTCCACTGGGCCTGTCTGGGAGGTGTTTGTACTTTTTTCCTGCGCTGCCGGGGGAGTAAACCAAGTCCCCACCGAGCAAGTAGGGTAAGGGGTAGTGCCAATCGCTGCGTCCCGAAGCACAGAGGGGAGGGATAAGCTCTGGCGGAGATTTTCCAGCATGACCGAGGTATTCACACCTTTTTCCAGCCAAGCCAGTGGGGACATCCACGGCCCTGTATCAGAGACAAGAATCCTACCAGCATCTTTTACTGCTGGGCTTGGAGCAGCCTGGGATTCCATTTCTCCTGGATTTGGGGTCAGGCATGTGGATGGAATATCTTCCATATTTGAGACAAGTGCTTGTTCTCCTAATTCAGCCTCCTCAGGGAGTGTGGGAAAGCTCAGTTCTCTTTCCTCTACAGCTCTGTGCTCTACAATTTCCTCCCCTGGGTCCACATGAGTGCCAGGGAAATCTGCTGCTAAGGCAGTTGAAGGGGAGAGCCAGAGCATGGAGGAAGGCAAGAAGGTATTTCTTTCGGAAGGGACTAAGTCCTCAGGCACAGCCTCAGTCCCATCATCCCTGAGGCTTTCTTTGGAGCAGTGTGGCTGTTGCCCAGAACAGGGATTTGGCAGACACTCCAAGACATGGGATGGAGGACGCTGAAATGTACATTTCTCAGATGTAGCAGGAACAACTTCTGAAAAGCTGTCTTCTATGCAGGCCGCCACCCCCTCTCTTAGCAGATCTCCTGGCCTCAAAGACTCATCTGGAGAGAAGCTGTTTGTCTCTCTCATGGAATCTAAATGAGCCTCAAGGGTAACTTGCTGTTGCCCCACTGGAGAGGATACGAGGACCATGGTTTTAACCACATTGTTGTCCAGTGGGTCTACTGCTTCCTCAGATGTTTTGGGGGTAGAGTTGGTTTGGGGATTCAGATCTATGAGCCGCTCATCTGATTCATGCTGACAAGCTTCTAGCCACTTTGAGGGATGGCTGAACTGTTCTGAAGGGGAATCTGTCCTCTTGGCATTGACAAAATCCACTGGTGATGCATTGTTGTTGCCTTCCTGCCAAAAGAAACAGAAGTAGTTGGCCAAGGCAGTCATTTCTAGTTCCCAACATATAATTACGGGTATAGGATACTGTCTGAACACAAAGAGTTTTCATTACCTCTGCTTAGGTAAAAATTGGCTAAGCCTGGCTGCTCACTAAAGAAACCCTAACCTAAACCTAAACTAAACCCTGACTAAAGCTGGGAAGCCATCTTAGGTTTTTTCCAAGTGAATCAGTCTACAGTATAAACAAGGCTGAGATAATCTATTCATATCATGGGGAGATGGTAGCTTGAATGTGACCCCACTTGTCTCCAACCCCTCCCTCCCATTCCTTTGAGAGAGGATCCTGAGGTAAGCTCTGCCAGACTCTAGAGTTGCTACAAGATTTTCTCTTCTAGAACAGATGAAAAACTGGGGACCAGAGTTAGTGTAATGTCTTGCTGGGGCCCACAGAGATCCACAAACCCTAGGAAAAAGGGCAACGTCAACCTGCACTAGTGACCTAGTCTCCCTGGCCCCAAGAGCTGAATGTGTCCTAAACACAGGAGTTGAATCCATTCAACCCTTGGGATTTGAAGAGCTCTAACCTTTGTAGCAGAGGAAAATGAAAAGCAGAGAGACTTCCTGCTGGTACCCTCAGAAAGGACTGATAACCCCCATATGCCGGTTCACAGGGACAAAGACCCACTGTACCTTCTACCACCTGCAGGGTTGCTGGTACCTGAGACTCAATGAACAAGAAAAAGAAAGTATGAATGTACTTAAATGGATCTAATAGCCAGAGAAAGGGCAAACCCTAAGACAGTAAAGTAAACCCTAACAAAACAGCTGATGGGGGGCGCCTGGGTGGCTCAGTCGGTTAAGCGTCCGACTTCAGCTCAGGTCACGATCTCACGGTCCGTGAGTTCGAGCCCCGCGTCGGGCTGTGGGCTGCTGGCTCGGAGCCTGGAGCCTGCTTCCGATTCTGTGTCTCCCTCTCTCTCTGCCCCTCCCCCGTTCATGCTCTGTCTCTCTCTGTCTCAAAAATAAATAAAAAACGTTAAAAAAAATCAAAAAAATAAAATAAACAGCTGATGGAAGAAACAGACGACAAGGTAAGACAATTCAAATACAGCACACATACACAAAGACTTTTTTTTTTTAATGTTTATTTTTGAGAGAGACAGAGCATGAGCAGGGGAGGGGCAGAGGGAGAGGGAGACACAGAATCCAAGGTAGGCTCCAGGCTCTGAGCTGTCAGCACAGAGCCTAATGCAGGGCTCAAACTCACAAAACACGAGATGATGACCTGAGCTAAAGTCGGACACTTAACTGACTAAGCCACTCACATGCCCCAAGACCTTGTGAAAATAATAAAAATTACTTTTAAACAACAACGACAAAGGGGCGCCTGGGTGGCTCCATCGTTAAGCGTCGGACTTCGGCTCAGGTCATGATCTCGCAGTTCACGGGTTCGAGCCCCACTTCGGGCTCTGTGCTGACAACGTGGAGCCTGGAGCCTGTTTCAGATTCTGTGTCTCCCTCTCTCTGACCCTCCCCCGTTCATGCTCTGTCTCTCTCTGTCTCAAAAATAAATAAACGTTAAAAAAATTTAAAAAATAAATAAATAAAAATAAACAACAACAAAACTGAACTTTTAAGCAAAAAAAACTCATTAAATGAACTGAAAGAGGATGGTCAGAGTTGAGGCTCGAATTACTGGCCTGGGTAATCAAGTGGAAAAATATCTTTTTTATTTTCATAATTTTTAAAAGTTTATTTATCTATTTTGAGAGAGAGCATACATAAGCAGGGGAGGAGCAGAGAGGGAAGGAGACAGAGAGTCCAAAACAGGCTCCACACTGCCAGCACAGAGCCTGATGTGGGCTCGAATCCACGAACCACAAGATCATGACCTGAGCAGAAACTAAGAGTAGGCTTTAACTGCCTGAGCCCACCCAGACGCCCAAGTGGAAGAGTATTTTAAAGCAAAGACAAAAATGCAAAGAAATGTATATCTTAGGGAAAAGCTAAAAGAACTGGAAGATAAACCCACTAAACCTAACACACAAGGAAAAGAAGTTCCATGAAAAAAAGAGAACACTTATAGGAGGCACTAATTAACAAATATTAGAAGAAAATGTCTCTGAGGTAAAGACCAGAGTTTGCATATTGAAATGGCTCACCAAGTTCCAAGCAAGATTGATAAGAAAAAATAAAATTTCTGAACCATAAGGAAGATAAAACTATTTTAATATTTTTAATGTCTATTTATTTTTGAGAGAAAGGGAGAGAGAAAGAAGGAGAAAGAGAATGAGTGGGGGAGGGGCAGGAGACAGAGGATCGGAAGTAGGCTCCACGGTGACAGCAGAGAGCCCGAAGTGGGGCTCAAAGCCACAAACTGCGAGATCATGACCTGAGTCAAAGTCAGACATTTAACCGACTGAGCCACCCAGGAGCCCCAGAAGATAAAAACCATTTTAGAAGCTTGATATAAAGACCCATTATTTAAAAAAAAAAAAAAAAAAAAATCAGACTTGCATGAAATCTCATTTACAGCAGTGGATGAAGCTTTAAAAAATAAGGTTGAGGGGCGCCTGGGTGGCGCAGTCGGTTAAGCGTCCGACTTCAGCCAGGTCACGATCTCGCGGTCCGGGAGTTCGAGCCCCGCGTCGGGCTCTGGGCTGATGGCTCAGAGTCTGGAGCCTGTTTCCGATTCTGTGTCTCCCTCTCTCTCTGCCCCTCCCCCGTCCAAGCTCTATCTCTCTCTGTCCCAAAAATAAATAAACGTTGGAAAAAAAAAAAAATTAAAAAAAAAAAAATAAGGTTGAGCTAAAATGGGCTTCCGATATGCTGGCAATGTCCTAAATACTGACTGGGGGTTGGTTACTATGATGGGTACTTATACAAATTTGTTAAGTTGTATGTTTTATGTACTTTCATATATTTTATTGCAATTTCGAAGTTTTTCTTTCAAAGTGTTTTAAAGGAAAAGTAGAAAATAAAAGGGATGTCAAAAAGATATGAGGTAAAAACCAACAAAAAGAGAGATAGGATATACAAAACATAAATCAGTCTGCATTAAATAGCCCAGAGACTAAACAAACCAAAGACTTTTAGGAATGCAAAAGTGCACCTTACAGTTTTTGCTGCGTTTATCAAGTTCCTATTTATTCTTTTTAAATATCACTTAAGGAGAGACGCCTGGGTAGCTCAGTTGGTTGAGCATTCAACTCTTGATTTCAGCTAAGGTCATGATCCCAGGTTCGTAAAATCAAGCCCAAGTTGGCTCAGCGTTGAGTGGGAAACCTGCTTAAGATTCTCTCTCTCCTTCTGCCCCTCTCCCCTGTTCACTCTACCTCTAAAATAAAAGTATGATAATATATGGATGTGTGTGGATATAAACACATACAGACAGATAACACATAAAGAGATGCAAGAAAGGGGGCACCTGGGTGGCTCAGTTGGTTAAGCTTCTGACTCTTTATTTCGGCTCAGGTCAGGATCTCACGGTTCGGTTCTGGAGTTCAAGCCCTGCCCTCGGGTTATCAGCATAGAGTCTGCTTGGGATTCTCTCTCTCCTTTCTCTGCCCTTCCCCTGCTCTCTCCTCCCCTGTACTGCACCCCACCCCCCACCCCCGCCAAAAAAAAACCAAGAAAGGATTGTTTCTTTTTTTTTTTTAATGTTTGTTTATTTTGAGAGAGAGAGAGAGAGAGAGAGAGAGAGAGAGAGAGAGAGAGAGGGAGAGAGAATCTAAAGCAGGCTCTGAGCTGTAACAGAACCCAACGGGAACCCCAGATCTCAAGAACCGTGAGATCATGACCTGAGCCGAAATCAAGAGTCAGACACTTAACCCACTGAGGCCTCCAGGTACCCCTAAATAATCAAAAATTTAAAAAGCAAAAGATAGTGGGGTGTCTGGGTGGCGCAGTCGGTTGGGCGTTCGACTTCAGCTCAGGTCATGATCTCACGGTTGGTGAGTTTGAGCCCTGCATTGGGCTCTGTGCTGACAGCTCAGAGCCTGGAGCCTGCTTCAGATTCTGTGTCTCCCTCTCTCTGTGCCCCTCCCCTACTCACACTGTCTCTCTCTCCCTCTCTCTCTCTCTCTAAAATAAAGATTAAAAAAAATTTTTTTAAGCAATAAATAGTTATTTTGTTGGGAGAAAAACTCTTGTTGTCTATGTAGCTGAGCGTATCAGGAGGTAGCAGAAGGGAGACCTAAATTCCATTCCATTCTATTCTGCTACTGTGATTAAATGGCTATGGTTACATTCTATCAAGTTCTATGAAGATCAGTTCCCACTAGGTACTTTTCTTTTTGTCTAAGCTGTACTATCTAATTTGGTAAATTAAAATTAAATAAAACTAAAAATTTAGTTCCTCAGTCACATTAACTACTGTGTTCAATACCCACATAACTAATAGCCACCAGATTGGACAGCACAGATTATCAAACATTTTCATTGTCCCAGAAAGTTGTTTTTTTTTTTTTAATGTACGTTTATTTTGAAAGACAGAGAGAGAGAGAGAGAGAGAGAGAGAGAGAGAGAGAGCCCATGCGGGCAAAAGAGAATCCCAAGCAGGCTCCAGGCTCAGCACAGGGCCCAACACGGAGCTGGATCTCATGACTGCGAGATCATGACCTGAGAGGAAATCAAGAGTTGGACGCTTAACTGACTGAGCTACCCAGGGACCCCTTTCATCCCAGAAAGTTCTATTGGTGTTAGAGTGTTTTCAAGAAAGGCTGCTACCCTCATACATCTGTTATTCAGGCCGCTTAAGATTCCGTTTTTACATTTTCTTCTTTCCTCCTCTAACCTATTTTATTTATATCCCATCTTCCAAAAATAGTTCAGGCTGCATAAAAAAGAAGATAGATGGACAGATCAACTTAATGAATACAAAATCATAGTCAAGAAAGAAAAAGAAAGCAGATTTTCGTATTTCAAAGAGTAATAGTAGCTACATCTGATGATCAAATTTGACCCTGAGCTTTTTAGAAGCCAGAGCAAAAGGGAAAATATGGTAACCTACTTAGTTCTCATTATCAGAAAGAAAGTAAAAGTGATTTCTTCAGGAAAACAATTTTCCCAGGCAGTTAAGTTCTAAAAGAAATTTCTTCAAGGAACCTTATAGAGGGGTCAATCTTCTTTGGCAAGTTTTTACAGCAACTGAAAAGCAGTTTATACATGGGTACTTCTCTCAAGACTTTTGACACATGGACAACTCAGTGAGGGCACTTCTACCAGGGGCTAGTTTAAGTGAAGATGATCCAAGTACCCTGCCTTCCAGTGGGGTAACTTGACTCCAGGAAGAGTTCTGACTACTTCTTGGAATGGATATGAATATTGCCTCACTACCGCAGCCAACTGATCTCTGCTTGAGTGAGCCCACGTTTAGGGGGAAACCACTAATCAAAGCGATAGTATTTCTCAGTACTTTGGTAAAAGTTTAACGGGGGAAGACGTGAGAAAAACTAACAGCCAAATAGAGGTCCGGGTTCTCAGTGGATTTCCTTTAACCACCCTAGGGCACCTCTCTGTTGGCCTGAATAGCTGTAAATGGATGTCACTAAGGTAGAAGACTTCATTACCGTTCTTAATTATGTTCCAGCCTTGGCCCTCTGTTCCTCTGAGCCCTCGGCCTCGGCAGAGAGCCCAGTCGAATCTCACCTGCAGTCCCAGCTTGCACAGTGATGAAGTCGGCGAGTAGCATCCGGGGGGCCCTTTTCCAGAGTTGGTGAGGGCACCAGGCTGCAGGGTAAGTTCTCGGAGAGGAGTTCTCATAGCTGGTTTTCCCTGAGAAAGAACAGAGTGTGAGAAAGCCTGAGCTGGGTCTTCCCTCTCTAATAAGCTCCTGGGGGCAATAGGAAGAGTAGACTTCCACCCCAATGGCGCTGAAGTTGGGGGACCAATAAGACTCCACACACATCGCGGTCCCCAGGCTGGACCCAGCTTTCCCCGACACTCGGCGTCGCCGGCGTCTCCCCCACCGAAGCCCCGATCCAGCTCTCTCTGCCCCTGAGGCTCTCCTGCTCACCGACTGGGGCGAAGGCGACAGGCTAAGGTTCAGTTTTTTCACCCGCCACATTTTCACCACAGAATACGGGGTCGATCACCTCCCAGACCCAAGAGATGACGCCATCTTCACCCGCCTTCTTTATTTGAACCCGCTCCACGCCTCCCGATTGGCTGCTGGGGCTTCGGTGCGTCGGCGCGACGCGTCCGCTCAGGGCTCGAGCCCGGCGGGCAGGGGGCGGGGCTTGGTCCGGCCCCGCCCCCACCGGCCCGCGGGCCGCCCTCGTTCCTTTGACCGACGCCTCCCCCAAGCAGCTGGGGCGTGGGCTGGAGGGCTGCTTCACCCTGAGGAGAGGGTACCGCCGGCAGCTGGAGAATCGAGGATCCTGTCCCTCCCGCTTCCGGTAGACACCCCCCCCCCCCCCCCCCCCCGCAACACACCGTCAAGAAAAGTTGTCTCGGTTGCCTGGCCTCAGGAAGTCCCTCCTCAGGTTTCCCTTAGTTACCTGGCGCCTCAGGCTCGACCGGAAGGAGCCGGCCGCGAGTGCGGAGGGGAGAGGTGAGTGGAACGTTTTGGAATCAGGCTTCCTCGGAGCCTTGGCGCCTAGGCCCTGCGGCGGTGGTGGCCTGAGGCGGAATTCACCCGCGCTGTTACTGAGCCTCCTCACGGTTTCTGGTGTTTTCTTGGGACTTCCCTCGGGGCCTGCAACAAGTTTGCGGGAACCACGGCTAACGAGTATTGAACATTTGTTATGTACCTGGCACTGTTCCAAATGCTTTATTATCTATTAACTGCTTTAATTCTCCCGGGAACCTGTGAAGTAGGTACTATAAATACCACCCTTTTACAGACAAGAAACGCAGTCATGAAATTGGCCCAGTGCCCCGCAGGTAGTTAAACAGCAAGAGTCGAGATTTCAACCCGCGTTACCAATAAAGTACTATATTCTCATGTCACCCTGAGTCCCCTCCGTGGGAAATCTCCTTATGGAAGGTGGAATTGATTTTTGGAAACAGCCTAACGGTAGGTATTCAAAATTAATAGTTTATGATAAAGTGTGTTCTTTGCAACACTCACTGCGCCTTATTCACACTCTTGAGAGTCTTAATGAATTGGAAAAGGAAATCATCCAAAGAGGAGGAACTATTAATCTGTCATGAACTGCAGGGCCCTCAGGGGATGGGCTTCTCTAGAACCCTGTTGTCTGATACCATGTGGCCAACATGTGATTACTGAGCATTTCAGATGTGGCTAGTCCAAATTGAGATGTGTTATAGGTGTAAAATACAAAATCTGGGTTTCGAAGACTTTGAGAAAAAGATTATAAAATATTTTTTAATATTGATGTCACGTTGAGATTCTATTTTAGGTCTGTTAGGTTCAGTAAAATGCATTAAAATGAATTTCACCTGTTTCTTTCTACCTTTTTAATGTGGCTACCAGCAAATTTAAAATGACGTGTGGGAGCTTATATTGTACTTCTATTGGACAGCACTGCTCTAGAAACATAAGAGTCCCAGCGTGCAGGCACTACAGAGAACAGTTGCTTGAATGGAAAACTGGAAGAAGGACAATGTAAGAGCACACACAGACTTGAGCCTGGGGTTTCCCAAGACTCAGCAGAGAGAATCCCAAGGTGTATGTACTTCTGTTCCATCAAAAAGATTCAGCAAATAAAACAAGGGTGGAAAATGGCAGAAAAACCAAAACAAACCCAAGTGCGAGGGGTAAAAGCTTGAATTATAGAAATGTGTGTATTGGAATGCTTAGTTCTTGTCGTAGTTGGTGTATCAGATGCTAGGTGAGTAGCCAAAATGATATGGTGCTTCCAGCAGCAAATGAGGAGGGATATGGAAGGGTAGATGAGTGGGAAAATACCATTATAAATAGGTAACATAAACATAAATAGGATGTTTGTTGGTGGTGTTTTGCATAACTTCTTAAATGTGGTGTTTTTCAAATTATAAAAGTATTCGATTTTTTTTTTATAGCAAGTGAAACAATGCAATGCAAAGATATATTAAAGGCAAAGCCTCCCCTCCTGTCCATTCTACCTTCCTGAGGTAAACAATAGTGTGTACACCTTTGTAAAAACATATATGCATACACATACACACAGAAGTTTTGTATGTCTTTATTTACACACACATTTCCGCCCACCCCAAATTAATTGATTCATAGAATGGGGTCTCTAGTGTCTTTTTTTTTTTCTCCACTTCTCTCCCATTTTTTCATGTTCGCTCTCTCTCTCTCTCTCTCTCTCACACACACACACACACACACACGGAGGGGAAGAAGGCATTGAGTTCTTCACAAAAATGGCATTATTTCTTACACTGACATTTTTTTCCCCTCACTCAGTGTCTTGTATAGAGTTGTTTCGTTAAGTAAATTCTGTCCCCAGCGTGGGGCTTGAACTCTCAAGAGTCGTGTGCTCTACCAACTGAGCCAACCAGGTGTCCTTATATACAGCCTTCTACCTCAGCTGATACAGATGTAATTAATTGATTTGTCACTTCATATACCTTGCCCTTTTATAAAAAATAAGTTCTCTATTATAATTTGTAGGAGTTTTATATTATAGACCTTAACTGTCATCACACTGCAAAATTTTTTTAGATTTAGTTTTATCCATTGATTTATTGTCATGCTGTCAGCGTGGAGCCCAACTTGGGGCTCAGACTCACAAACTCTGAGCTCATGACCTGAGCCAAAACCAGGAGTTGTACACTTAACCAACTGAGCCACCCAGGTGCCCTTGTCCATTGACTTTATTAATGGTATCTTTGGCCATACATATAATACTTTTATGTGGTCAAGTTGTTTATCTTTCCTTTAAGACTATCTTGATAGTCTTAAAGATAGTTGATTGAGTCATTCATCAAATTTTTACATAAATATATTTTTCTTTTTTAGTGCTTTCATTTTCTGTCTTGGTTTAGGCATCTCCTCCATCCCTTGATTGTGTGGGACCCAAGGAATTTAACAAAAATCCCCTACCCCTGGACAAGCAGGCAAGACTAACTCCATTTTGTGCTACACCCACCATGTCCTGTATAACCCCCACATGACCTACTTTGCTTAAGACACTCCCCCACCCTAGTCAAGCCGCTGAGCACACCCTTACTGGAAACCGGCTGGTATAGGAATATGGAACCCCTAACCACCAAAGAATGTAAACTCCGCCTTTTGCCCACCAAACTTGCGCGCCAATTCTAACCAGAGTGATAGGCTAGTTCAAACAGTTACTATAGGGTAAATTGTAATTCAATTGGCCACCTGCATGTGGACTGACAAGACTATGCAACTTTCTGTGTGTGTTACAATCTCATTGGCCACTGGCCCCTATAAAACTGCTACGCCTTTTAACCTAGGGGTCCAAGTCCCTGCTCCTCTGTGTCGGGTATACTTGGGCCCAAGCTCGAGCTTGCAAATAAACCCTCGTGCGTTTGCATCGGTATCGGCTCCTTGGTGGTCTCTCGGATTTGAAATTGGGGGCGTTACATTTGGGGGCTCGTCCCGGGACTCGAGAGACCCCCAGGACCCCACCCGGAGGTTCCCACGTCTGGTGAGTGCACTCAGCTTATACCTTTCGCGCACATATTTTCTGAGAGCTCTATACTGTATCTCTACCTGTAGGAATTCCAAACTGTCTTTGGGTTGGCATTGGCTTAAGCGGACGTGCTGGCGAGCCGTCAACCGGAGGTCTTGGGAGATGTCCCTTGCCCCCGCCAGGAGGATGAAGTCCTCATCTGTCAAGGGGGCCGGCTGCCATTACGGACAGCCAGCCCTTCGTTTTACTTTCTGTTTTGTCTCCGTGGCCGCGCTGGAACGTTTGTCTGTGTTATTGTGTCCTTGTTAATCGTCATAACTCTTTGTGTCTTGGTGTGGATTGAAATGGGGCAGACCCAAACCAGCCCCCTGTCTCTTATGCTCTCCCACTTCTTGGACGTTAAGGAAAGGGCTCATAATTTGAGCACAGACATAAGAAAAGGGAAATTTCAGACTTACTGCATGTCAGAATGGCCAACCTTTGACGTGGGATGGCCCTGAGAAGGAACTTTCCACCTACCTATTATTTTGCAGGTCAAGGCCGTAATCTTCAAGGACAAACCGGACGGCCACCCTGACCAGGTGCCCTACATCCTGGTCTGGCAGGACATGATCGAAAACCCCCCCTTCTTGGCTAAAACCATTCTTACCCCCCAAAGCAGGACCTACCAAGATTCTAGCCCTTCGGAAAACTGAGAAGGAGACTGAACACAAAGGCCAAAACGCCCCTTTATCCGGTCTTGCAGGATTCCTCTCCGGAAGACCTGATTCATCCGCCGCCCTACCAGGCTCCCCCTCCCCCTTCCGCCCCTCCATTGGAAGCACCAGGGGCTGCAGGAAGGGCATCACCCCTCCCTGATGAAGGAATTCCTGTGCTTGGGCCAGCAGCAGGGACACGTGGACGGATGCACCGGGCGGCCCCACCCTCAAATACGGGCCAGCGGACTCCACCACCCTTCCCCTCCGCGCCATGGGGCCCTCCCAACGAGTCTGGAGAACAACCAGTGTTATATTGGCCGTTCTCCACCAGTGATTTATATAATTGGAGAACTCAAAATGCAAAGTTCTCCGATAACCCAAGAGATTTAATTGGGCTTTTAGATACTGTTCTCTTTACCCACCAGCCTACTTGGGATGACTGTCAGCAGCTCTTGGCAGGTTCTCTTCACCACCGAACAGAGAGAACGAATACAGGTGGAAGCTCGGAAGTCTGTCCTGGGAGAGGACAGACAGCCGACTCAAAACCCAGATCTCATAAACGCTGCCTTCCCCTTATCCCTCCCTACCTGGGACTACAACTCGCTGAAGGTAAGGAGAGACTCTGGGTCTACCGCCAGACTCTAATGGCAGGTCTCAAGGCTGCCGCGCACAAGCCTACTAATCTGGCCAAGGTATATGATGTAAGACAAGGTAAGGATGAGAGTCCAGCAGCCTTCTTAGAATCACAAAGGTTTTTAGGCAGTACACCCCTCTGAACCCAGAAGCCCCAGAAACAAAAGCCGCAATTATCATGGCTTTTGTTAATCAGACTGCTCCAGACATCAAAAGGAAATTACAAAGAGTGGAGAGGCTAGGAGAGAAGAGCCTGCAGGACTTAATAATAGTAGCAGAAAGAGTTTACAATAATAGAGAAAGCCCGGAGGAGCAACAGACTAAGCGACCGGCAGACCCGAAATCTGGCTAAGATCCTGCTGGCTACAACCATGGATGACCCACAGGAAAAACGGAGGTACCTCAAGAAGCTGACTTCAAGAACAGGTAAGGAGGATGGCCCTGGTCCCCGACGGGAGCGCCCTAAACAAAAACCAATGTGGTTATTGCAAGGAAGAGGGCCCTAACAAAAGATCTAAGGCCCCTGCCAAGATATTGGAGATGGAGGACCTGGACGACTAGGGGAGTCGGGGTTTGGTACCCCTCCCCGAGCCCAGGGTAACTCTCAGAGTGGAGGGGCAACCAGTTGAATTTCTAGTGGACACTGGGGCACAACATTCGGTCTTACTACAACCCCAGGAGAAATTGGCAAGCAAGACCTCATGGGTGCAAGGGGCCACGGGGACCAAACAGTACTCATGGACTACCCGAAGAACTGTGGACCTAGGCATGGGCCGGGTATCCCACTCCTTCATGGTCATCCCTGAATGTCCCTACCCGTTGTTAGGTCGGGACTTGCTCACCAAGATGGGGGCACAAATTTGCTTCCACCCCGGAGGGGCAAAAATCCTAGACAAAGAAGGGCAACTGATTCAGGTGCTTGTCCTGAGTTTGGAAGACGAATATCGTCTCCACCAGACGCCCCCAGTCCAATTAACTGACATTGACTGTTGGCTACAGGAATTTCCTCAGGCATGGGCAGAAACTGGGGGAATTGGGCTGGCCCGACACCAACCGGCTATATACATAGAACTAAAACCGGGGGCAGACCCTGTCAGGGTCTGCCAATACCCCATGCCTCTCGTGGCGCGAACGGGAATCACGCCCCACATACGGCGACTACTAGACTCAGGCATATTAAGGCTCTGCCAATCGGTATGGAACACTCCCTTGCTGCCGGTGCGAAAACCGCACTCTAACGATTACAGGCCAGTCCAGGACTTAAGGGAAGTCAACCGGCGAGTAATGGATGTGCACCCCACGGTCCCAAACCCATACACCCTCCTCTCCACCTTGCCTCCAGACAAAAATTGGTATATGGGATTAGATTTAAAAGATGCCTTTTTCAGCCTGCCTTTAGCACCCAAGAGCCAAGACCTTTCTGCTTTTGAATGGACGGACCCCAAGAAAGGCATCAATGGCCAACTCACCTGGACTCGACTACCACAAGGATTCAAAAACTTACCAACCATCTTTGATGAGGCCTTACACGAAGACTTGGGTGAGTTCCGTTCTGAGCACCCTCATTTGACCTTATTGCAATATGTAGATGATATCCTGCTGGCGGTGGAGGAGCAGGACACTTGCCTGCGAGGCACCAAGGACTTACTCCAGACTGTAGCAGCTCTAGGATACCAGGCCTCAGCCAAAAAGGCCCAAATCTGCAGAGCAGAGGTGAGCTACCTGGGGTACAAATTAAAGGATGGACAAAGATGGTTGACAGATACGTAGAAGGAAACCGTCCTAAGGATCCCACAGCTGCAAACCGTCCGTCAGGTACGTGAATTCCTGGGGTCGGCAGGGTTCTGTCGACTATGGATTCTGGGTTTTGCCGAGATGGCCAGATCCCTCTATGACACTACCAGGCACCAACAAAATTTTGAATGGACAGAGGCCATGAACAAGGCCTTTAATGACCTTAAACAGGCCTTGCTGTCTGCCTCGGCTCTCGGGTTGCCTGACCTAACCAAGCCCTTCTACCCGTATGTAGACAAGAAAGACAGGGTGGCAAAAGGGGTCCTTGTCCAGTACATAGGTCCCTGGAAAAGACCCATAGCTTATCTCTCTAAAAAGCTGGACACGGTGGCCACTGGATGGCCCCCATGCTTAAAAATTATTGCTGCGGTGGCCACTATGGTCAAGGACGCAGACAAGATAGCCATGGGGCAAAAAACTATATGCTACCACCCCACATGCTATTGAAGGGGTACTCAAACAGCCCCCAGACCGCTGGATCAGCAATGCTCGTCTGATCCATTATCAGAGCCTACTGCTAAACCCCACCAGAATTTTATTCAAGCCACCTACAACCCTGAATCCGGCAACACTACTCCCTAACTCAGACTGGGACCCCCCTCTGCATAACTGTCAAGAGATTTTGGCACAGGTGCACAGAGTCAGGGCTGATCTCCAGGACCAGCCACTGCCGAACGTGGACGCCACCTGGTATATGGACAGCAGCAGTTTTGTCCGAGAAGGAATCAGATACGCGGGGGCAGCCATAACCATAGAGATGGAGATCATCTGGGCAGAGCCATTGGCAGCCGGAACATCGGCTCAACGGGCAGAACTGATCGCCCTGGCCGAGGCACTAACCATGGGAGAAGGTAAACGAATAAACATTTACACTGACAGCAGGTACGCCTTTGCCACCGCTCATATCCACGGAGCCCTTTACAGAGAGAGAGGGCTTCTGACAGCAGAGGCAAAGACTATTAAAAACAAAACAGAGATTCTTGAACTCCTAAGGGCCCTCTGGCTGCCCAAGGCACTAGCTATCATCCATTGTCCAGGACACCAAAAAGCAGACACACCACTAGCCAGGGGAAACCGGCTAGCCGACTCAAAAGCAAAGGAGGCAGCCCTTTTGGTGACTCAGGTTTTAACAACCATGCTACCCGATCCAGGGGCACCGACCCTGCCGGACACCCCCAACTATACTGGCACTGACTTACAATGGATTAAACGCTTGCCTATGACCCAATGCTTGCATGGCTGGTGGAGGGCCGCAGACTCCAGCATCATCCTGCCAGAGGAACTAGGATGACAAGTCCTATCCAAAATGCATCGGAGTACTCCTACGGGAACGAGAAAGATGGAAGACCTCATATGACATGCTAAGATCATTATTAAAGGACTCTCGAGCAAAGATCAAGCAGATTGTGGCAAGCTGTCATGCATGCCAGCTAACCAACGCCACCACCCATGGGTCTAACCCCAGAACCCAACTCAGGGGAGACCGCCCAGGAACATACTGGGAAGTAGATTTCACTGAGGTAAGGCCTGGAAAGTATGGGTACAAGTACTTGCTAGTTTTCGTAGATACCTTTTCAGGGTGGACAGAGGCATTCCCCACCAAGCACAAAACAGCGCAAACCGTGACCAAAAAGCTGCTGGAGGACATTCTGCCAAGGTATGGGTTTCCTGCCAGGATCGGATCCGACAATGGACTGGGGTTCATTTCTAAGGTAACACAGGGAGTAGCACAAATACTGGGGGCAGATTGGAAATTACATTGTGCTCACAGACCCCAGAGCTCAGGTCAGGTAGAGAGGATGAATAGGACATTAAAAGAGACCTTAACTAAATTAGCCTTGGAGACTGGCGGGGACTGGGTCACTCTCCTCCCCTTTGCCCTATATAGGGTGAGAAACTCACCATATAAGATGGGACTGACTCCCTACGAAATCATGTTTGGTATACCTCCACCTATCATTCCTGCCTTGAAACCTGAAGTGTTTGCTGAGTTCAATGACCAACAATTTCTTTTCTCCCTCCAAATGTTACAAAGAGCACATGAGCGGGTGTGGCCTAAGCTGAAGGGCCCTCTACAAGACCGGGCCGCCTCCTGACCCCCATCAGTATTGACCAGGCGATTGGGTGTACGTGCAGAGGCACCAACAGCAGACGCTCCAACCTTGCTGGAAAAGACCCTACATTGTGATCCTGACCACGCCCACCGCTCTCAAGGTCAACGGAATAACTCCCTGGGTCCACTACATCCACGTCCGGCCAGCTGATCCACACGCCGTCCTCAAGGACTTTGTTCCGGAATGGAAGAGTCAGCCCGACAAGGACAATCCCTTAAAGCTAAGGCTGCGTCGCTCCCACTTACCCCACTAATATTACTTGCGCTGTATCCCCTCGCGGCTAAACCCAACCCCAAACCACTTAATCTAACCTGGCAAATCATCACCCCAAGCTCTAATCAGGTAGTAACCCAGCTGTCCGAGCTTCACCCTAGAGGGACCTGGTGGCCTAATCTGACTATTGACTTGTGTGAACTATTCAGTCAGGACCCCTGGCACCAAGGCAGAATAGGAATACAGGATGTGGCACCGAGAGGGCCAAGATGGCCCTCCAAGATACCTGTTTTTATGTGTGTCCGGCCCCCTCTCAGTCTGACCATAATAAGGCCTCCAAATGCGGTGGCTGGACAGACTACTTCTGCAAAACATGGGGTTGCGAACAAACTGGGACATGCAATTGGCTGTCACAAAACCCATCCGGCCTCATAAAAATGCAACTGAATACTACGCACCCCTCATGCTCGGAACGCCCTTACTGTAATCCAGTCACCATTTCCTTCACGGAGACCGGGAAACAAGAAACAAATTGGGGGGTAGGACTTCTGTGGGGACTCCGGCTTCACCAAAGCGGGTATGATAACGGAGTCCTATTCATGATCAGACAACTAGAGAAACCGAAAGGTCAAGGGAAACCCTTGGGATAGGTCCCAACACTGTGCTAGTACCTCCTCAACCTCAGGCAACACCTGCAGCACACCCTCTGAATCTTGCCCACAACACCTCCAGTGGTGGCACCCCAGTCCCGACTCTCCTCTCCCCTCTCCTCCCCCTCAACCCTTCTCAGCACCCTCTTTGGGCCCTGATGTCCAAGGCTTACAAATTCCTCAACGCAACTAAGCCCAATCTTACCCGATCCTGCTGGCTGTGCTATGACGTCCGCCCCCCCTTCTATGAGGGTATCACAATAATGGGTCAATATAACACAACCACGGACCCTAATGCTTGCAGGTGGAACCCAAAGCCTGGTAGTAAAGGCCTCACCTTGCAGTCCATGTTCGGCCAGGGACTCTGTATAGGCACTCCACACCACCACCAGGCTCTGTGCAACATTACACAGCCTACAAATAATACAGGGTATTATCTACCACCCCAAGACAGTTGGTGGGCTTGTTCTGAGGGTTTAACTCCCTGTGCTCACGGTCAGGTTATAAACAGAACTGGGGGCTTCTGTGTGCTGGCTCAGCTACTCCCTAGAATCATCTACCATTCAGATGAGCGGGTACTTCAGTGGAAGGGCGCAGATACCCACGGGCGAAATAAAAGGGAGCCCATCTCCGCTATCACCATCACCTCCCTACTGGGAATTGGATTGGCTGGTGCAGGGACGGGTATTGCCTCACTAGCCACCCAGGCCTCCCACTACAGTAGCCTTAGAGCTGCCATTGATATAGACCTAGAACGCATAGAAACCTCCATTTCCCACCTCCAAGAATCCCTAATGTCTTTGTCTGAACTGGTGCTCCAAAATAGGAGGGGATTAGACCTAGTTTTTCTACAACAAGGAGGAGTCTGCGCTTCCCTGAACGAAGAGTGCTTTTTCTACACTGACCACTCAGAGATAGTATGAGAATCAATGGCTAAGGTAAGGGAAGGATTAGCCAAGCGAAAACGAGAGCGAGAGCAGGAACAGGGATGGTTTGAATCATGGTTCAATCATTCTCCCTGGCTGACTACCTTATTGTCCTCCCTAGCCGGTCCCCTGATCATCCTTCTCCTCCTTCTGACCTTTGGGCCCTGCCTCATTAATAGACTAGTGGCTTTTGTCAGGGACCTAGTCAACACAGTTCAACTCATGGTACTCAGGCAACAATACCAACCACTGACTCTCTCGACAGAAACCCAGAACCCATGATTGGGTCCTGCATAGTATCCTCTGAAAAAGGGGGGAATGTGGGACCCAAGGAATTTAACAAAAATCCCCTACCCCTGGACAAGCAGGCAAGACTAACTCCATTTTGTGCTACACCCACCATGTCCTGTGTAACCCCCACATGACCTACTTATTGCTTAAGACACTCCCCCACCCTAGTCAAGCCGCTGAGCACACCCTTACTGGAAACCGGCTCATATAGGAATGCAGAACCCCTAACCGCCAAAGAATGTAAACTCCACCTTTTGCCTGCCAAACTTGCGCCCCAATTCTGACCAGTGATGGTTTAGTTCAGTTACTATAGGGTAAATTGTAATTCAGTTGGCCACCTGCATGTGGACTGACAAGACTATGCAACTTTCTGTGTGTGTTACAATCTCATTGGCCACTGGCCCCTATAAAACTGCTACGCCTTTTAATCTAGGGGTCCAAGTCCCTGCTCCTCTGTGTCAGGTATACTTGGGCCCAAGCTCGAGCTTGCAAATAAACCCTTGTGCGTTTGCATCGGTATCGGTTCCTTGGTGGTCTCTCGGATTCGAAATCGGGGGCATTACAGATTGTAGATTTTTTTAATTTTTTTTTTAACGTTTATTTATTTTTGAGACAGAGAGAGACAGAGCATGAACAGGGGAAGGGCAGAGAGAGAGGGAGACACAGAATCTGAAACGGGCTCCAGGCTCTGAGCTGTCAACACAGAGCCTGACGCGGGGCTCGAACTCACGGACCGTGAGATCATGACCTGAGCCGAAGTCGGATGCCTAACCGACTGAGCCACCCAGGCGCCCCTACAGATTATAGATCTAATCTCCCAAATGTTCTTATAAAATTTTTATGTTTTGATCACATTTAAATCCTTAATGTATCTGGAATTAAGTTTTGTATATAATATTAAGTAGGGGTCCAAATATTTAAAACACTTGGGTTTTTGTTTCTTTTTAGGTAATCTCTATGCCCATTGTGGAGCTTGAACTCACAGCCCCAATATCAAGAGTTGCATGCTCTACCAACTGAGCCAGCCACGTGCCCCAACACTTGTAGTTTTTAACTTTAGGATTAGATATTACTTATTTTGTAAAAATGCAATTACATAAGCCAAATCAGCAACTCTGAGAACTGCACCAGGCAGTTCTAAGTGAACTCAAGGATGAAACTGTGGAATTAGTAGCCCTGCTTCAATGAATGGTGTATGTATATATGATGGAGTATGTGTATGATATGTATGATGGGAGGTTTTTTTTTTTTTTTAATTTTTTTAACGTTTATTTATTTTTGAGACAGAGAGAGACAGCATGAACGAGGGAGGGTCAGAAAGAGGGAGACACAGAATCTGAAACAGGCTCCAGGCTCTGAGCTGTCAGCACAGAGCCCGACGCGGGGCTCGAACTCACAGTCTGTGAGATCATGACCTGAGCCGAAGTCGGCCACTTAACCAACTGAGCCACCCAGGCGCCCCTGTATGATGGGAGTTCTGAACAAAGGAGGCAGTGTAACAGCTGCTAATCAGTGGGGCTCCATAAACCAGCAAAACTCAGGCCAGTGAAATCTGAAATAATATGTTCCTCAGAATATAAACAAAACCAAACTATAGGGAGGAAGGTAGCATGCTTTTTTTGTAAATAAAATGTCCTGATTAATATATTAGAACTCATCATAGTGGTTGCATTAGTTTGCTAGGGTTGCTATAACAAAGTATCACAGACTGGGTGGCTCAAACAACAGAAATTTATTTTCTCACAATTCTGGAGGCTACAAGTCCGAGATCAAGGTAGACCAAGTAGAGTTGGTTTCTTCTGAGGCCTCTCCCATTGGCTTGTAGATAGCTGTCTTCTCCCTGTATCTTCACATGGTCTTCCCTCTGTATGTCTGTGTCCTAATTTCTTCTTCTTTTTTGAAGTTTATTTATGTTTGAGAGAGAGAAAACACGCAAGCAGGGGAGGGGCAGAGAGACAGAATCCCAAACAGGCTCTGCACTGTCAATACAGAGCCGAACATGAGACTTGAATTCATGAACTGTGAGATCATGGCCTGAGCCAAAACCAAGAGTCGGACGCTTAACCGACTGAGCCACCCAGGCACCCCCCCCCCCCCGCCAATTTCTTCTTTATAAGGACACCTACCTATCATTGGATTAGGGCCAACCCATATGACCTCATTTTAACTTAATTGCATCTTTAAAGACTTTTCAAATACAGTCACATTCTGAAGTACTGAGGGTTAGGATTTCAATGTATGAATGCAAAAAGGGGGGGGGGGTATGGTGGAGACACAATTCAGCATAACAGGGATTAATCATGCATTAAATAGGATTTTATTTTTAAAAAGCTTTGACAAGATTTTTATATTGAAGAATTTAAAGAAGTAACTAAGGAATTGTGATTACCAGTTTGTTAAATGCACGAACTAATAAACAGATCGATACATGGTAAAGAAACTTAGAGGTAAGAAACAATGAGTAGAACTACAAAGACACTTTTCTAGAAGGAGAATATACAGATTGGTGTTACATTCTTAGAAAAGATAATCTTACATTCTTAGAAAAGATACAAGGGAGTGCAGCATAAAATATCCACTTTGATAGGTATATTTGATTTCTTCTAGGTAATGAAAAATCAAAGCATAGGGTTAAATTTAAAAGATGATTTCAGGTTGTATATAAAAATATTTTTTAGGGACTCCTGAGTGGCTCAGTCGGTTAAGTAAGCATCCTACTCTTGATTTTGGCACAGATCATAATCTCACAATTTGTGATGGGATTCTCTCTGCCCTTCCCCCCTGCTCACGGGTGTGCATGTGTGTACTCTCTCTCAAAATAACTAAACTTAAAAATTTTTTTAAATAAAATTCTAATAAAAAATTTTATCATGAATAAGTAAAAGGTATTCATAGGTCAGTGATTCTAAGTGGGGGTCAGGGGTGGCAGGAAAGACTACCTTCCAGGGATGAGCATATCAAAACTATGGGTGAGGACAGTGCTTTTTTAAATTATACTTTCTGAAACTTTGATTTTTCTATCATCCTCTCCACTCTACCCTGAGAATCACTGTTATAGTGCCCCACTGATTGAAGAGAGTATGTTAAAAATGGCACTTGATAAGAAATAATTCAAACTGCACTTACATGATTATGGTCTCAAAGCTATCTGATGTGACCTAAGAAAGGGACCCTAGTGACATGTTAACCATGTCCTAAAGACCTTAACCCAATATGCTGCTGTGATCAGAGAGGCTATATAATGTTGGGTGACCTGAACATTAACTCTGGACCAGGACACACAGTATCATAAAATCATCAGCATCTGCTTTTTGAAAAAGCATCACAGAACTCAGAAGCCCATTCTCTACAATTAAGAATCAGTGATTATAACCCCCCTCATTTTATATGTAGGAAACTACAATTCAGAGAAGTTAAGACAACTTGTGTAAAGACTCTTAAAATAGTTATTGGTGGATCCAGGCACCAGTCTAATATTCTTAACTACTTTAGAAACCATTAATTCCTATTACAAGTATTCAGGGTTTTTATCCAATGTGCAGTTCTGGTCACTACAACTTAAAAAAAAAATGTAGTAAAGCTAAAAAAAAAAAAAAAAATGTCTGAAGAAAAACAAATTAGATAATCAAAAGGGCTACTGTTACATTTATTTATTCATTTATATCCCAATCTCATTCCAAAAAAGGCTTATTACAAAGATGCAGATAATATAGTAAGAAAAAAAGATTAAAACAGAAAAATGAAAATAAGGAAAATAAAGATAGGAAAGGAAGATGGAACCAAGAATGTGGCTAGCATACAAAATATACGATGTGAAGTCCTAAACACTTGCTGGAAATGGACCACAAATTAGGCTCTAAGTGGCATAGCACTGATATGAAGAAAAAATTACAGTCAGTTGAATATTTAGTGTCTTTAAGGTAAAATCAAACAGCAATTCAGGAAAAGCACAGCTGAATTCAGAGGAAATTTCTCCCATGCATCCTTAAACAGAACATTATGAATTGTAATGATAAACACCCTTTACAATAGCCACAGCTATTAAATTTCACAGGGATTTTCCTACGGATTGCCAAAGTACAATCCAGAAAAAGCAATTCTGCAGAGGCCAATAAAATGCCAGCTATACAGGGAAAATCTGGCTTAATCCAGGGACAGAATTAATAAACACAAGTACACAGAGTACTTTCCAGACTCTCTTTGGTTTGTAAAGAGAGATCAAATATAACTGAAGGATAATAAAATGAAGGTTTTGAGGGGTGCCTGGCTGGCTTGGTCAGAAAGGCATGTGACTCTAGATCTTGGGGTTGAGTTCGAGCCCCACAGTGGGTGTAGAGATTACTTCAATAAACAGAGTTTAAAAAAAAAATTTGTTTTAAATGAAGGTTTTGAGAAGTTTAGAAAAATGAAAACAAGTTATAAATGCCAGAAATGTATAAAATTTAAGGTCCAGATGACTTTCCTTACTAAAGAAAAAGGTTCAGGGTGCCTGGGTGGCTTAGTTGGTTAAGTATCCAACTCTTGATTTCGGCTCAGGTCATGATCTCCTGGTTTGTGACTTTGAGCCCTGCATCAGGCTCTGCAGGGACAGTGTGGAGCCTGCTTGGAATTCTCTCTTCTTTCTCTCTCTGCCCCACCCCTGCATGCTCTCCTTCTCTCTCTCTCAAAAATAAACATTTTTTTAAAAAATAAAAAGGAGGGGCACCTGGGTGGCTCAGTCAGTTAAGTGTCTGACTTTGGCTCAGGTCATGATCTCACGGTTTGTGAGTTCGAGCCCCATATATGACTCTGTCCTGACAGCTCAGAGCCTGGAGCCTGCTTCGGATTCTATGTCTCCCTCTCTCTCTGCCCCTCCCCTGCTCACGCTCTGTCTCTCTCTCAAAAGCAAACATTAAAAAATATATATTTAAAAAATAAAAAGGAAAAGGTCTTTGAAGTACATCTCTAACCTTAGATCTTAAGGCTGATGTCATGCCTCTTAATCCCTTGGTTTGCCCATCAGAAACTGAATCCCAGGTCATCTAGGGAAATACTCAGTTTAATAATCCTTGTGTCTTCCAAGGAGACTTTGTTTTGGAAAAAAAATTCAATAGCTGTTCCAATTAGCCCTAGAAAAGACATTTAACCCATCCATATTTCAGTTCTTATTCCTCACATTTAGGCTATTAGATTCACTTTTGAAATTTTTAAACATTAGATTTATCACAGACTGGCTTTGAGCCCCCAGATCACATGTTTTAGCTACATATTTAGGGGTTAAAATGCCAGCTTTTGAGACTTTTGAAAAACATTCATACTACTTCTGAGAAACCTATAAAACACATAAACAGCACCTTGAGACTCCATGAAGTGTTACTTCTCAAGAAAGGAAATACGGCAGAGAAACAAGGAAAGGGAAAAGTAGAGTAAGCCTCTGGTTGAAAGCTTCAGGGTATGAGCATTGGAGAAATGCAGCGAAGGAAAAGGTCAACACTGATCCGAGATGTTGAATTGAGAGGTGAGTTGTATTAGGGAGTAGGGAGGGGTAGGGCCAATCGTGGCTGCCAATAGCAGAATGCGCAAGATTTGAACTCTGGTCCAACAAGTAGAAGAACAGAATAGTAAGAGGCTACAGAGTAAAAACAAACTAGATCATCAAAGTGGTCATACTGAGTTGGCAGTGGAGGAGATCCTTGGGTTCTCAGGCCCCAATCTACAGTAGAGGGGCTCAAGCAAGGCTGGGATGGATCAGGTAGGACTCCAGGTTACAGTCAAAGTTCTTGAAAAGCATGGACTCCGATGGACTGGGCTGGGTAGCTTGTGTCTCCATGACAAAGTTCACTGGCTGCTTCTGTAGGAGCTCTGGGTCAAAGGCCACACCCCGAAAGAAAGGGTGGACCTGGAAGTGATGCAAATAACGTAGACGGTGGAGGGGATTCTGGCATAAGAGCTGAAGGCAAATAGAGCATGAAGGATAGATGAGATAGGAGAGGGGCTAACCAGAAAAGCTGGAAAAGAAGAAGTTCATGGGCTGTGGAGGGCAGGAAGAAGAATCCTAAAGAGGATTTGAAAGAGGGAGAAATTATTGGGGGCAGAGGTGGGAATAGAGGCACTGTCCTGGTAAGAGCAGCACTGGCCCTCTCTCTCAGAAGTGACTGACTATGCATGGGGAGGATGGTATTTGATCAAGTTAGAGCACGTGCGCACGCACACACACATACACACACTCACCAAATTATTAGAGGAATGGGGAAATCTCATTTCAATAATAGGGAAAGGAGAGAATTGAATGGTTTGGTAGTCAAGAAGGAAAGTAGTGTTCACTCTTACCTCATGGAGCAGGAGTGAGAGCCCCTGGTTAAGAGAAGCTGGGACCTCAGAATCATAGTGTGTCACACTTGCCAACATGGCCACATGATCCCTCTCTGCAGCCACTGGGAACTGAGTTAAGAGGTGGGGAATGGGGGTGGGGGGCAGTGGTAGCATTGTTTAGTAGGAATAAGGCAAGATTTCCTAAGTTCTTCCCACTACAGGGCAGAGCTCCTCTCTTTGCCCAACATCCCTACCATCTTCTCACCTTCCCAGTTGCCAGACAGAAAAGCAAGACACCCAGGGACCACCAGTCAGCAGCATGGTTGTAAGGCCCTCCACTCAGGACCTCTGGGGCTAGATTTGAAAGACAGGTGTCACTGACATCAATTGGCTATCCTCTGCCAATGCTTCCCCACCAGTTTTAGCCCCTGTCTCACCCATGTACTGAAGGGTGCCACAGATAGTATAGGCTCGGGCTCCCTGGGGCAGGTGGCGGGACAAACCAAAGTCTGTCAGTTTCACATGGCCTGTGAAAGATAAGGCAACAGCACCACTCTGTTCCACCCCTTGTCAGCCATGACATATTCCCAAACTGACAGTACCTCTAATTCTGGGGCCAGGAAAAGGAAAGGACTTACCTCGTTCATCCAGAAGGATATTCTCCATCTGAAAAATCACAAGTGAGAGGTTATTCATCTTCCTTTTGACCTTCTTTTATCATATATACCTGTCCGCTGAGGAAGATGCCCTATTCAGTATTCAAGTCTATACTTTGAGGGCTCTTGCCCAAATCCTTAGCACCCTTGAGGGCCCCAAGGTCAGCTATCCTCATCTCCCCTCTCCCTTCTTAGATCTGTTGGTACTTCTTACTGATGCCCCACTTCAGACAGAGAAAAAGTGCTTAACTCTACCTTCACATCTCGGTGGATGATGCCCAAATCATGGAGATAGCCTGTGGATGACAGCAAGTAATGGGGTGTGCTAAAGCTCTCCTGTCTTTCCAGTTTCCCTGGTAGTTCCCATCCCATCCCTATTCCTGTTCTTTGACCTCCAGAGTTAATACCACTTCTCTCTGCCCCTCCCCCTTAAGTCTTCCCTCATTTCCATTACCATTTCTGTTTCACTTACACAGCACCAGAACCAGTTCAGCAGCAAAGAGGCGGATGGAAGCCTCAGTCAAGCAGCCGACAGAGGACCACAGGGAGCACAGATCTGTACTGCAGTAGCTGCACACTGCAAAGGACCAGAAGTCTAGGTGATATTGGGGGGTAATGTGCCTGGGCTCAAAGGCATTTTAGGCCTCTTGCCCAAACTGATGCCACATGTTGTTCCCTCCCTTTGGGAGACAGAAACACTCAGAGAAGGGAAACGGCCAAGGGAGAACAAGCCAAAGGGATAGGTAATCTCAGGTGGAGTACAATGGGACGACTCTTGGAAATGAGAGAGACCAGTCACTCACTAATGAAGAGGTGTCGTTTTCCCTGCCAGCTGTCCCCCAAACCATGTACAAAAGGATGGTTGATCTGTCGCTAGGGATGAAAAAAACAGGAAGTTAGGGAGGAAAAAGGGCACTGAGGATCAAGACAGCCAAGAAGTCAGGATTTAACCTAGTTGTGTAGAAAGGCAGCTGCTGCCCTACCTCTAAGTTCAGGTGAACAAAATAGTAGGGACTGCCTGTCTGGTAATCCCAAAACCAGCATGATACTATGAACACACCAGGACATGCTAGAGAGGTTTCCCTGGAAGGACCTAGAATTAGCTGCTGCTAACTACCTTTCCCAGGATCTGCTTTGGTTGAAGCAGAGGGAGGGGGCAGAATAAGGAAGAGCAGGGCAGTTGGACAGGAAAGGTGCTTTCTCCATCTGTGGTGGTTCTTCCTAGGCTCCATTCCTGGGCTCTGTGCATACCTGGATGCTAACCTCCTCTTTGCACTGCCTCAGGATGTCCCTCTGTAGGACCTTTACCTTGGACACCACCTATAAAAGGAGAGGAGTGATGACTCCTATGCGTTGTTTATGCCTCCCAACCTTTCTGAAACCAAGAATAGAAGCAGACACTAGAGAATGATATGGAATACCTAGGTCCCTACCTTCACTGCAAATACTGCTTTCTGGTCACAATCTAGCACCTTGAAGACTGTTCCAAAGGAGCCTTTAGCCACAAGTCCTAAAATCTGTACAGAGAAATTAAGAATAGGGTGATTGAAACTCTGGCCATTTCTAGATGTCTCCCCAAGACTGAGACCCCTTCCAGGGACTGACCTACCTTCAGCTGGTGATGCCCTGTAAGAGGCCTAATGGGAAACTCCGGCAGAAAAAGGTTGACGAACTGAGGCACTGGCCACTCAGACAGAGGCTTCTCTATTAGCAACGGGGTCGGCTCCAGGGGCTCCTGATGTAGGCACTGATGCCCCCGTAGTCCCCACAGCTCTTCCAGACCTGACCTGGTAGTTCCCACACCTGACCAGAGGCTCTTCCAGCCTCGGACCCAGGGACCCTGGATGTTGCCACCCTGCTGAGAACCAAGGGAGCCACTCTAAACCTCTGCCCTTGAGGCATTACAAATTCTGCCCATCTTAGAGGGCATACCCTCAAATCTTAACCTTAGAGATATGTTTTTGAGCACCAGGCAAAATTGCTACTACCCTTGTTTTGGGCCAAGGCCTAGATTTCCTGGACATGATTCAAATCCTCTAGGAAATCAGTATGTAGACATTTTCTCCATGAAGCATCAGAAATTCGTCCTGTACCTCTCAGTATGGGGTTGGGATATTTTCACCGTATAGCCTCCTGTTTCACCTCCACAGTGGGCATCACTAACATTCTCCTCACTGGTCAGTTCCCAGGCCTCAAGCCCATGTCCCCCCTTCACCTCCCCTAAACAGGCTGCCAGAGCCCCACAGCCTACCTTATGAGAAGCAACCACCCGGGCATGTTGCCCCTGCCGACAGCTTACTGTTCCCATCCAAAGCCTCTGCCTCCTCTACCTGCTAAATCTGTTGTCCCAGTTACATAAGCGATTCCTCCCCCTGATGCTACATGACACATGAGCCCCGCCTCTTCCCTGCTATTCATGACTAGAGATGCAAGTGGATGCAGCCAAACCCCACTCATCCTCAAATCCTATCTGCCCACCCCAGTTATGAATAAGCTTATAGCCAGAACTAAAATGTGCAGAGACCTATCAGCATGGGGCCAGTGTCACACCAGAGCTGGGAAGTATCTGTGATAGGGCTTCATGGAGGAGGGAAGAGGCCATCCTCATTAGAGTGGCAGCTAGAGGATGTGTCTTGGGTTGATGGGGAGGGAAGGACACAGGTTGAACCCATGTACTTAACACACCAAAAAAAATTAATAACTAAAATAGATTTTTTTCTCTTTAAGTCATTTTCTTACCATTCTCCAGGGCATGCCCCAGGGGGATCCACGGCCAGCCCTGACTCCTATTGCCATTTTCCCAAGTGAACTTGGCACAGATTGAGGAGGGGCTGATTTCCCCCCAGAACCCTAATACCTCCTATACAAGGCAGTGGAATGAGGGAGAGAGCGGATCCTCCCCTCAACTTTCTGGCACAGAGGGAGAGCAGTTACACTTAGAAATATATATGTATATATTTATATATAGGTCTATAAAAAATTATCACACTTGATCAGAACTGTCCCTCCCACCCTTTCAGTTGGCCCCAAGGGAACCAGATCCTGATCCTGGGCCCAATCCCTGGGTCTTGCTCTCTTGATGCCTCTCTGGCCCTGCTGATCAGTGTGAGGTAGAACTCAGCATTATTATCCACCGTGTTCTGCAGGGAACAGGCCAGCTGCTAAAAGAGCAGTGCCTCTCTCCACAGTACCCTGTGAGCTCCTGACCACCACAAATCCTGATGGATGAGGGGAAGCGCCTCCCACCCCACAAGTCCCTGGGGCCTGAGCCAAAGTCAGATCCTGTACTGCAGCCACTCTTGCATGCTGGATCACTTGCGCCTGCCAAAGATGGACTTCTTGCCAGGGTTCTTGTTGCCCACACTTAAACCGATGAGGAGTCGGGCTTTCTCCTCCTCTTCCTGCTGTTGCATGTTGAGATCTGATTTAGTTTCTAGCTTTCCCCGGACCTCAGACCCTGTTGCAGGCTTCAGCCTTAGCTTCTCTTTGATTACCTGGTAGGTTAGAGAGGAGTAAAAGGGAAGGTAAGTATTAGTGGAACAGGCAGAATAAATCACTGTGAACCAAGTCAAAAAAGATTTGTTAAGCTTACATGAAGGCACAATGTGGCAATTCAAATTATAAAATGATCTCTGCTTTCAAGAAGCTTACAGTCTAATTAGAACCTATTCTAAACCTGAAGTTGCGTCAGCCCTCAGTTCCCTAAAACTCAACAGCAGTTAACATATATAAGTATAAACATTTAAACATCTGACCAAAGTCATGGAGAGGGCAGGGATAGAAGTTGCTCACTTCATTCACCTGCCCGTTGCCAAGGCTACTTGTCCTACATATGTCCTACAATGAAATGCTCCTGAGCACAGGACCTGTTTGTCAGCCCCTGCTAACCAAACAGCCATGAACTCTGGCAGGATACCTGGGCAACCAGGGCTTTGCGGCTGTCCCTCTTGACAGCCATGGCAAAGTCTAGCCATGTCCATGTGTTGTTGTGGTACTCCAGACAGGGCAGCACAAGGTTAAGGTCACCCCAATCCACACTATTCTTTTCACCCTGCAAGAGAAGGAGGGAGAGGGGAGAGAAAAGAAGAGCGAAAAGATCAGCTGCCATTTTTAGTCCAAAGCTAATACTTTTTTAATATATGTGCTGCTGAAGTGAACACACAGTCCAATCTAATACTTGAGTCCCAAGTCTAGCACTTTCCTGCAGCAGCAATCTAAAGATACTGATTTCCCTTTACCTCATCCTGTAACAGTACTGACTCCTGAAGGCAGCAGAGGGAACAGCAGATTATTACCCAAAGACCATCTTCACAATTTAGACTGTCGTGCCTAATTTTAATCTCTGATCTTATCTGGTTCCCTTCCCACCCTGTTCTAGAAAGTACTAGGGAGGAGCAGACCTTGTAGCTGACACAGAGAGGAACCTGTGGAATCTTTATGTAGATGAAGGAGTTGTTCATGGCAGCTCGCTCTTTCATCTTGTCAATATCATCCACAGGGTGCTAGGAAAGGCAGGAAACGAATATGAGTTCTTGAAACCATCAGAAGAAACTTAGAACCCCAAACATCTCCATCTCCTTTCATCCCTGGAAAAGACTCAGGAAACAGAACAAATCTTCAGCTGACCCAAACAGAACCCTAGGATTCTTCTATCTTTCTGTCATTAGGGGCATGTCTGGTACCTCAGGTACTTTCCGAAATGATCTTCTGACACCAGAACTCCGATTTAAGCCTTGTGCAACACCCTTCCCAGGGCCCAGTGGTGCTGCATCATCTGTTGCAATCAGCTGCCGAGGCTTAACCACTGGTATTCCTATGAAAAAGCAAGCACACCAGCTGTTGTCCTCTTTCTGAAGCTTCAGCTATCTCTGAGGCTGCTACCCCAGTCTTCCGGATCTCCACCATAAAAGTTCTCACCAGTAGTCACCAGTTTGGACTTATCTTCTTCATCACCAACCTCATCATCTTCTACGCTTCGGCCAGGAAAGAAAAACCCCATTATTCTATGGAAGAACTGGTGTGTCAGCTGGATGGTGAGAGGCACCACATTTACCTAAAGAGGAAAAAGGCTGAAGAAGCAATTAAGCTCAGACATCATCCCTCAGTTTACCTACCCCTAATGTAACATTGACACACAGATAGCTTTTGAGTGCCCTTTGTTCCTGGGTCCCCAAAGGACTGTTTACTAACCTCAAAGTGTTCCTTAACAGAAATACCCCCAACAGGGGGCCGGACTTTGCTGAAAAGGCGGAGGGCTAGCTGTCGCCCAGATTGGCAGGAGCTCTGGGGCCGTAGGACTACCTGTAAGATAAAGAGTGATAAATCTACCCACAAATCCCTGCAGACTAAGAGGAAAAGCAACTGGCTTGCTAAGCTAGACAAGCTTTCACCTCTCAGATCACCACAGTATTTCCCTTAGTGGGTTTATGGGGAAGGGCCATTACAAATGCCCTGTGTTAGGAAGCATGAGAATGGGGCAGGAATGGGGAAATAAGACTTGCCTTATAGACAGCATTGGGGAGGAGGTTGTTCATAGTGAACCAGCCCAATTCCAGAAGATGTTCTGCTGTGTCATCAGACTTATTCACCTATAAAGACAGATTCCCCCCCAACCCCACCCCACACACTATTATAAGTCTTTCTCAGGAGCTTGCTAGAGAATTGCTACATATCCTGTTTTCAGGTTCTCCATATGTTTAATCCCAACCTTTGGTATCCCTTTCATCTCCATACAGTCAATTCACCCTTTAATCCAGTGTTTCTCATGGACACTACTAACAAGAGCACTAAGTGCCAGTAATCCTTCCCAATTACTGTGATAGTCAAAAATGGTCTCACTCATTTCCAAACTCCCAGGGGGAAGGAGTGTGGAATAATGAATCATGTCTTCTCCTCCATTTATTGCAGGAAAGCTGAATGTCAGTATAGAATTAATTCTATTCCAAGCTGGTATTGGAAGATTACTTCTTTCTGGGCCATATTTCTAGGGATAATCTTATTCAATGAAAGAAGCATTTGATCAAGCTCATCTATATCTGTATTATTTAATATTACAAACAACTATGTCTAAAGGGAACTCTGCTCATGTATCATCATTAATAACCATTAATACCAGCATTAGTAATCATATAATAATTTTAGCCTCTTTGTTTCTCCGAGTTAAGACTCCTGTGATAGGTCAATGTCTCTCAATACAGCTACCTTTATGTGACTGTATATACCCGATACCTTGCTGTAGAGGAACCGCTGCAGCTCTAGTTCAGCAATTCCTAGCTGTCCATCTTCCTCTGTCAGACGCCATCGTGCCTGAGCAAAGTAGAACTCAGTGCGACGAACCACACTCACATCTTCTTGTTGTTTTCGCAACTCCATCTTATTGGCTTGCTGCAATTGGAAATCCTTAAAACACCTATAAATGGACAGGAGGGCCAAAGCCAATAAGGGTAACAGCATTTGGGCTGGGGGTGGGGTAGAATGCTCTAGAATGATGCAGGAGGTAAACCCAGAGATGGACCTATTTTGGGACAGCTATTCCCTATTTTTTTCACTGGATTCATGCTCCTCACACCCTGGGCCATGGGAGAATAAATCCCATCTTTCAAATTTTTCAATTCCACAGTTGTTGTTGTTTTTTCTTAAGTTCCACACCCATGTTGAGAAACTTAACAGAAGACCATGGGGGAAGGGAAAGGGAAAAAAACAGTTACAGAGAGGGAGGGAAGCAAATCATAAGAGACTCTTAAATACAGAGAACAAACTGAGGGTGGATGGCGGGGGGGAAGAGGGAAAAATGGGTGATGGGCATTGAGAAGGGCACTTGTTGGGATGAGCACTGGGTGTTGTATGTAAGTGGTGAACCATGGGAATCTACCCCAAAAACCAAGAGCACACTTCACACACTGTATGTTAGCCAATTTGACAATAAATTATAAAAATATATATACACATATATGTATATATGTGTATACACACACACACACGTATATATATATATATGCGCTATGCCACATGCTAACCATGTTAAAAAAAAAAAAGTAAGTTCCACACCCAGCATAGGGCTTGAACTCATGATCCTGAGATCAAGAGTCACATGCTCTACTGACGGAGCCATAAAGGTGCTTTTTTTTTTTCCAAGGTTTTATTTTGGGTTTTTTTGGTATATTTTGAGAGAGAGAGAGGGAGAGACAGAATCCCAAGCAGGCTCCCCGCTGTCAGTTCAGAGCCCGACGTGGGGCTCAAACTCAGGAACTGTGAGATTATTACCTGAGGCAAAGTCAAAAGTTGGACACTCAACCGACTAAGCCACCCAAGTGCCCTCCAGGTGCTTCTTAATAAAGTAATCTCTGCCCACTAATAAACCCCTACAATTGTATCTGCAATTGTGCTCCTTACTGACCAACTTCCAAGATATTTTATTTTCAGTTCACCTGCATAGCACCAGGGCCACAAAAGCTATCTTTCTGAGCTGATTTTCTCCTTTCCCAGGAGGTACTCTAATGAGGAGCCAAAGCAGGGGCTCTCCTGTTCTCAATCCCTTGGCCAAGACCAGCAACGCTCATTCGGGAAGTGCCCAAATCTACATCAGCCTTTGATAATGCACAATAGATCTAAAGCAAGGAAGAGAAATCAATTCCAGCTGGGGCACTAGAAAAGGGCAGGGAAAGGATGCTATGGCACCTGATGAGGATATTCAGCTCTTCACTTTCCAGCTGTAGGTTGGCCTTCTCCTGGTTTAGCTGCAACTGAAGCTTTTGGTTCAGGTCAAGCAAGTTCTCATTCTTGCTGTCATCCTGCAAAGACTAGGGAGCCAAGGCAGGAGAAACTGAGAGGAGATCTCCTTTGTCCTAGGAGAACACCCTCTCCTCAAACTGCGCTGGTGACTACCTTCATGATAGAATACATCTGCTTTTCCAGCTGCCGTATTTGGGCCACATGCTGCCGCACAGCCTCCTGCAAGTGTAATATGCTGCTGCGCTGTTCCTCAGGATTGCTAGAGATCTCAAGCTGGAACCTGACTCGCTGCTTCTTCTCACTATGCTCCTGAAGGAATGGAAAAGGAAATGAGCAAGGCTTCTTAATAGACATGTCTTGTAGTAAGGTGAAATACAGAAAGGAACAAGAAACAGGGACCTCTTCTGGAAAGCTTACTTGTATCTGTTACCATTAGTAGCAAGCATAAAGGGTAGGCCAATGCAGAAGACATAAAGATTTCACAATAAGCCAGTGCCACAGGGTAGGGATAGAGGTGATAGTGGGGACCAGTTACTGTTTTTAGAGGTATTAAAGTGACTCAGCGGAGAACTGACCAAGAAAAACCACACATAAACAAGCTCTGCAGTCTCAAGAAACACTCAGACCTTTTCTAGACAATTTCAACTGCTGCTATTGACTAACACAGGATGTACTCACCACAAGGTCCTTTTTCAGTTTGAAGCATGGCTTTTCTTACTGGACCCCAAATAAAGCACAAGGTCTGTCAGTTCCTGTGAGGTTAACTGGCATTCTATTAGGGCCCATGCTCACCTTCCGCTTAGGTTCTACGTGGAGCAGCAGGTTGTTGACGATGTCTAAGATCATGGCATACTGAGCCGGGTTGGTGGAGATTTCCAGCTCATGATGAATAAGGGTGAAGGTATCCACAGCTCCTAGGTAAATGATAGCAGCTAGGTAAGAAACTCAAGTTTCTCTCTAAATATCGACCCCATCTTCTAACCCATATTTGGTATTAGTGAGAGATGCTCATGGGTAGAAATAGGTTTTCTTATTTTAGAATTAAACAATATCCATTCATCCCAGTTCCCTCCAACAGTCCAGTTTATTCTCTTATAGTAGAACTTACACAATGTGGAGCAAAGTGAAAGTGTTAATGCCCAGGGCACAGTGGGACTTCTAGTAACACTACTAACTCAAAACCACTAAGGAAATAGCTACTTTCAAAAATTCTCTAGTTCCCTTCTAAAAGCCTTTCAAGCCCTGAATACCTTCCTGTTTCTTTAGGAGATCTTCCTTTTCCTGGTTCTCATGAACCTCAGGTGGCTTAATCTGAGTTGCCAGCTCAGGATCAATGTCATGGCTGTAACTAATATAGTACATTCGGCAGCTACAGCGTGAAATGATCCGTTGGACTTGCTGGGCTTGTTGTGCCTCAGCTGGCTGGTTCCAATCTGGGAAGAGGTGGGAAAGAGATAAGAGAAAGACATTTTCAATGGAGGTACTGTGAGAACCTCCCAGCCATATGTGATGTTTAGGGAACTCCAGACACTTGCTTTCCCCCTAGCCTAAAACAAAATGGTCCTATTCCAGCATATGTTAATTTTAAGAGTATGTAAGAAAATGCACACCTAACAACATGATGGGGAATAAGGGAGAGCTGACCTGTGGTGGTGGTAACCATGCCTCCCACTGCCTGCCCGCTCTCCATCAGCTCCTGCACAGAGTCCAGACTACGCTGCCGGTGCTCCTCAATATTCTTTACCTGAAGACAGAGATACAGGCACCTTTAACTCCTAGCCAACTGGGACACAGATGATTATGATGCAAGTAATACTATCTAAATTTCCACTGCCTGGAACAGCTTGAAGGATCTCCCAGGGTAGAAGACATACATGACTCCCTCCTGGCCCACCACCTAAATTCTCCAAACCCAGATGAGTTACATGCCTGCAGGCCTGAGACCAGAAAAGCAAGCTAGGTTAAAATCATATCCTATCTGGGGGCACCTGGGTGGCTCAGTCAGTTAAGTGACTCTTGATACCAGCTCAGGTCATGATCTCACAGTTCTTGGGATCAAGCCTCACATCAGGCTCTGCTTGGGATTCTGTCTCCTTCTCTCTCTCTGCTCCTTCCCCACTTGTGCTCTCAAAATAAATAAATAAACATTAAAAAAAAATCCTATCCCACCTCACACCCATTAGGATGGCTACAATAAAAAAAAAAAAAAGTGTTGCCAAGGATGTGCAGAAATTGGAACCCTTGTGCACTGTTGGGGTATGTCAAATGGTACAATGGTACTATGGAAACAGTATGGCAATTCCTCAAAAAATTAAAAATAGAATTTTTGCTATGTGACCTAGCAGTTCCACTTCTGGATATATACTGAGAAGAACTGAAAGCAAGGTCTTGAAGAGATTTGTACCCCCATGTTCACATGGTATTATTCACAATAGCTAAAATATGGAAGCAACCCAAGTATCCACTGATAGACTAATGGATAAGCAATTTGTTGTACATACAACAGAATCCAATCCTAAAAAGGAAGATGCTACAACACAAACAAACCTTGAAGAGATTATAGGAAGTGAAATAAACCAGTCACAAAAAGACAAATGCTGTATGATTCCACTTATACAAGGTACTTAAGAACAGCCAAAATCATAGAGACAGAAAGTAGAATGGTGGTTGCTGAGGACTGGAAAGGGGAAGGGAGGCTATTGTTTAATGGGTATAATTTCAGTTTTATAAGATGAAGAGTTAGGGAAATGGATGGTGGTGATGGTTGAACAACATTATGAATGTATTTAATACAAACTTAACTTTACACTTAAAAATGGTTAAAACCAGGGGTGGCATCCAACTCTTGATTTCAGCTCAGGTCACGATCTCAGTTGTGAGATCAAGCCCTACATCGAACTCTCCGCTCAGCATAGAGCCTGCTTGGGATTCTCTCTTTCCTTCTCTCTCTCTGCCCCTCCTCTGCTCACACTCTGTCTCAAAATAAATAAATAAACTTAAAAAATGGTTAAAATGGTAAATTTTATATCTTACCACAATAAAAAAAATTTTTTTGAGGAAAAAGTCAATCCTGTCAAGCACAAAACATTTCATCAAAACCAGTGACTTTCCCACCCACTTTGATATTCATGCAATTGTGGTTTTGCTGTTTTCTGTTTTCAGACAACCACTCTGACACTGTTGCCCATGGGGTAAAGGGAATGAATTCTTTTGAGTCTCTCTGCCAAGCTGAAGTCAAAGTGAGTAGTAGAATGAGTGATATGAAGACCATAAGCAGATCTGCCAAGTCACAAAAAATTTCATATGGGAAAGGCAAGATCAAAGTACTCCCACCAAACTCAGTGAAGGAAATCATAAGCAAAACGAAAAGACAACCTACTGAAAGGGAGAAGATATTTGCAAATGATACATAAGGAACTCCTACAACTCAACACCAAAAAAACCCAAAAAAAAAACATTAATCCAATTAAAAATGGGCAGAGGACCCGAGTAGACATTTTTCCAAAAGAAGACATACAGATGGGCTAACAGACACATGGAAAGATGCTCAAATTCATTAATCATCAGGGAAATACAAATCAAAGCCACTTCACACTAAAATGGCTAGTATCAAAATGAAATAACACATGTTGGCAAGGACGATGAGAAAAGGGAAACTGTGCAACGTTAGCAGGAATGTAAATTGGTGCAGCCATTCTGGCAAACAATACTGAGATTCCTCAAAAAACTAAAAACAGAAGTACCATACGATCTAATAATTCCACTTCTGGGTATTTATTTGAAGAAAATGAAATCATTAATTCGAAAAGCCCTATATTTAATGCTTATTATGTGTATTTATAATAGCCAAAATACAGAAGCAACCTAAATGTCCTTCAACAGATGAATGGATAAAGACGTATTTTATATATACACAATGGGATACTACTAGCCATAAAAAGGAATAAAATCTTGCCATTTTTGGCAATACAGATGGATCTAAGGGTATTATCCCAAGTAAAATCAGACAGACAAAGATAAATCCTATACGATTTCGCTTATGTGGGGAATCTAAAAAACAAACAACAAAAACAGAAATAAACCCATAAAGAACTGGTGGTTGCCAGAGGGGATGAGGGTGGGAGGAATAGGTGAAATAAATCAAGGGGATTAAAAGGTACATACTTCCAGATATAAAATAACTCAGAGATGAAAAGTACAGTACAGGAAATAGTCAATAATACTGTAATAATTTTATATGGTGACAGATGGTAACTACCCTGGTGAGCATTTTATAATGTTTGTAATTGTCAAGTCACTATGTTGTACACCTGAAACTAATATGTCAACTATACTTCAATTAAAGAAACAAAAAAACCCCTAGGATATTCTACTCTAATGCTAATATCACAGCCTGAGGAAAAAAAGGGTTCACATGTAAAAGAGGGCATGCCTAAAAGAAGCAGAGGCCCGGAAAATGCTAGAGATCTTGCATAGCTCATCCTGCCCACCTCTGCCTGAGTATACCTTCTATGCCTACCTCCTGAGATTAGTGGTAAAGAGCACTGCTTGCCTGAATCACAGATGTAATATATCAGCATGACCTCTCATAGTACCAATAACTTGACCCTTACTTGGCTTGACATCTGATTAAATGATTACCTTGTGTGTAATTACACCTGAGGTTGTTTAGATTGAGCCCTAAGGTTGTTGGAGTAAGAAGCACCAGGCAGGGAGGACAGAAAAGGGATTAGCTTTTTCCCCACTGAGGAGAATGGTAAATGAAGTTATCCTATTGGTCCTTAAAGATGTAGCTGGATCCAGTAACTCATTGGGGTGTACCATGCCCAGCACAATGTGGACACTTCACACCGGTTAAGTAGTAACAATGCTGAGTATTAGGTACATCTTATAACTATTAGATCTCCTATTATTCTGGGAGAATATCCTAGAAATTAGAGAGCAAATTCAGTTTTACTACACTGAAAAGAAAATCTATAGCCTAGTCCCTGCCAACTGCTCATAATTCCACCATCTAACAAAATGCTATCTTGACACACTTAGACCTCCTCTGACATAACTTTTTAAAAATGGTGTAATTATTTTCCATCTAAATGAAGCTTTGTATTTTTCAAAGCAGTTTCTCACCCTTGATCCTTTCAACAATCTTGTGAGGGGGAAGTATTAACTCAATTTTACAAATAAAGGCGACTTGGGGCTCTGGGGTGGCTCAGTCAGTTTAAGCCTCTGACTCTGGATTTCAGCTCAGATCATGGTCTCAGAGCTGTGAGTTTGAGCCCCACATCGGGCTCAGCGCTGACAATGCAGAGCCTGCTTGGGATTCTCTCTCCCTCTCTCTATGCCCCTCCCCTGCTCTCATCTCTCTCTCTCAAAATAAATAGATAAACTTAAACAAAGTAAATAAAGGTGACTCGCCCAAAGGCTCACGGCTACTATAACAGCAAAGGTGGCATTAGAACTCACATAACCCGAGTCCTAGACAAGCAGTCTTTGTATTCAACCTTACTGCTTTGCTGAAACTAATCAAACATCTTAAGAGAAATCAGAGAAAGGGCAGATAAAGAATTTATCTAAAGTTCTCAGGTTTACTGCCTGTTCTCTTGGCTGCCTGCTGATTAGTGTGATTTATTAGTAGAGGTCAGCAATCTTCTCAAACGTAAAAAAGTTCCAACCCATTTTATTCTAGTGCTGGGAAACAAGAATTTCCCTCACAATAAAAAAGAACAGCAAGAGATTAAAAAAAAAAAAAAGAAAAAAGCACTATGTGCTCACAGACCACAAATCAGAAACTGCCTGCAATTCCTGTATTTGACTAACCTCTAACCAGAGCTGTCGGCCATCCTGCTCAGTGGGGCTGCTTTCAGTGGTGGCAAAGTACTGCATGCCATCCAGTAGGCAAGTCCAGGATGTCTTTTGCTTCAATGTGTCACCATACCAGGCTGGATGGTGTTGGCACTGCAGCAGCTGAGCTTTGGCAGCTGACACAATGACACAGCCTTCTGTCTCCGCTCCACGAAGAACCATCTATGCCATAGACAGGAGCAGAATCATAGCACAAGGGCCACCAGGGAAGATGAGAAGGTCAGTGAAAGGACTGTATCAATGAATGCAGCTGGATCTAATTCTGGCTTACACTATGGTTTTAGAAATGGAAGGATTATCCTGGATACCTGGTGGAAGGAATAATTGTTTGGAGCTCTATCTGCCCATTCTTATTTGGCGCTGGGAGAAGGTGAACACATATGATTAGGATCTAGCCCAATGCTGGGGTGCTCTGGTAAAGAGAAGTTACCTGGCAATTAACCAGCTCAATAAGGCAGTTTCGGTTATATATATCATCCGTCTGGCAGGCAGCGATGCCACACAGCTGATCACTCACACCTGATTCCTCTTCTGTGAACACTACAAACCTGTCTGTCTCTTCAATCAGCTTCTGCAACATGTAGGCACCTGGCAGAGAAACAGGAAGTGGAAGAAAGTCACAATCTCAAAGGAATATGGGCAATACATCTAGGGCCAAACGGATCTTCCTTCAATTTCTCTAGAAAATACTCTCTCCAACCTGCAACTCCAGCCCACACACTCCCCTCCTTGATCTCTGAGGGCAAAATAAGGGTTGTCATTTCATTTCCTCAATTTTAACAAAAATAACAGATTCCCAAGAGTGCTATATAATAGCAGCATTTTTTTCTCTTAGGTATATCAACCTCTGATCACTCTAGGATCTATCTTCTCATTTTGTTCCTTATATTTTTCATTTTATATTATTTTAAATGTTGTTTGTGGACCACTCCTTTCCATATGAAATCACTCCTTTGCCATTAGTGCCACTGTGTTCTCATAGCTCTACTGCTTCCTACGATTATGCCTCTAAATCCTCTTCTCCCATGTCTTAGAAATAAGTATCTCCTCGGGTTCCCTTCTCTTCCTCTTTCTTCTAATGAGTTTTTCTAACAGAGTGTTATGGTTAGCAGCATCCAGAATCAGACTTGTCTGCCTGTATTTAAGATCCTATCTCTGCCAGTTACTCGATTGTGACTTTCAGCAGCTTGCTTTAACCTGTGTCTCAGTCCCCTTGTCTGTAAAATAATAATAACTATCTCATAAGGTTGTTGAGAGAATTTAATGCAATAACATATAAAAGTATTTTGCAGAGTGCCTGCCACACAGTAACCAACTATTATTATCTACTTGGGATTAACTTTTAGCTCTATGCTGAAACTCCCAAAGTCTTCACCTCTAGTACTAAGCTTTTAGATCCTCATTTCCAGCTGTTGGTTAGACATTACCTAGATGTACTACTTGCACCACAAACTCAGCATGTCCAAATCTGAACTCAAAAACCCTGTTCCTCCCCGAACTTGTTTAGTATTTAGTATCCTCTGGCTCTCCTATCTCTGATATTACTGTTACCATCATGCTAGTCCCAGGCTCAAAGCCTCAGTCATTATTGCTTTCTATCTTAACTCTTTCTTCCAACCAGTTGTCAAATTTCTTAGTACAATAACATTTCTACCCATCCCCTCATCTCCATTCCCACTGCCTCTACCAAGTTCAGGCCCTCATTACATGTTGTTGGGACACCATAATAGTTTCCTTATCTGTGTCTCCACCTCCAGTTTCTTCCTCTCCAGTCCTCCTCCACAGCCCTGCTAGATTTATCTTCCTAAAAGTAAAGTCTCATGATGACACATCCCCATTCAAAAACTTTCAGTAGTTCACCACTGTCTACTGAATAAGGACCAAAAACTCCTTAGCCTTGTATAAAAGACCTGTGATGGTCTACCTGTGATGGTCTATGTGCAGCTTTCCTTTCCAGGATCTTCCCTCGCTCCTCGCCTTAGTTACTCTCTATGCCAATTGAAACAGATTGTTCGCTCTCCTTTGAACATACGGAGCCTTACCAAATCTACTCCTATTCAGGATGCCTTGAATGCCTTTCCTCCCCATTTCCACAGGTTCAAACCATACTCAGCCTTCAAGGTCCAGCTCAAATGCTACTTTCCTCGATAAACCTTTCCCTGATTGCACTCCCTCCTTCATTCCAGTCAAGAACTCCCATATACTTTTTTCTCTTTTGATTTCTCTTTTGATATCACTTTCCACCTTGTTCTTAAATTTACCACAAACTTGCATTCCTCTATACTTATTCCCTCTCCTTAAAATGCCCTCTCCTCTTTTCCTGCCTGCCGAACTCTTATTTATTTTTTAAGGCCCATCTCAATGATCTTTTCTGGGAAGCTTTTCTAGATTTCCCTATGCTGATTTAAATACTTTCTTCTTAAACATTCTTAAAAAGCATTTTCATAATGAAATAATAATTTACATGTCTGTCTATTAGTTTCTGAGCTTCTCCTCATTTTTATATCCCTAATGTCTAGGGTTATGTCTGGTACATTATAAACCCACAATAAGCTAAAATGAATCTATGAATGAATGAGTGATTGGGAGTGAATGAATGAACTAAGCTCATCCAGAGATGATAAACTTGTTGAGGCAAGTAGAATGTCATTCGTTTTATATCTCTCACTGCTTTATGCCTGTTAAGTACTCAATATTTGTTAACTGAACAAATTAATTCATCAAACCACATAACAATTCTTTAATCATTTTTCTCCCTTACTCATCCCGTTCTGGCCCCATCACTCCTTCATGATCCTCTCCCCCTTCCCACAGGATGACACCCTTTAAATGCCCCTATATCACGGCTATGTAAGTCAGAGGTGACCTAATATGGAAAAAGAATAGTTTTCATCTCTATATCTAGATGGAACCAGCCATGATTTAGTCCTCCCAGTTCTTGTTCAATCCTATGCACATATCCTACACCTAACTCTATGAAGTCTTATTTCCCCCAGCTTACCTCCTGAGGACCCCTTATCAGGCTGTCCACTAAAGCTGGGAGTGCTGACAGGAGGTGGGGCTGGGGCACTGGTCAGAACACTCTGCTTTGGCTTTTTAGCTGGCATCTGGGGATCAATCTTTAACCCCTTCAGGGCCTCCGTAGAGAGATTACGTTTGAGTACAGCTGCCTTTTTATAGCCATCATATAAACCAAAGGCAATGTCCCGATTGGTGGTTGTCCAGGAAGCCCGTAAATCTACCAAGTGCAGCTGGTGTGTATGAAAGGCAGGATCCCCAACTCGAGTAGAGAGCTCCTAAGAAACAGGAAAAGAATCACAAGGTAGCATGGAAATTCCCACTATTTCTCCTGGACCACAAAGGCAGAGGCAAGAAAACAAGCTTGTTGAACAAATCTGTTCTGGGGGAGAAAAGACCCTGGAGAAAGAAAAACTAAGTGGTCTTAGTTTGTGCGTTAGATTGCATTCTGACTACATCTGCTGTATTTTAAATGATTTAGAAAATTTCAACACATGGGGCGTGCCTGGCTAGCTCACTCGGTAGTGTATACGACTCTTGATCTCCGGGTCATGAGTTCAAGCCCCACCTTGGGTGTGAAGCCTACTTTAAAAAAAAAAAACAGGGGCGCCTGGGTGGCGCAGTCGGTTAAGCGTCCGACTTCAGCCAGGTCACGATCTCGCGGTCCGTGAGTTTGAGCCCCGCGTCAGGCTCTGGGCTGATGGCTCGGAGCCTGGAGCCTGTTTCCGATTCTGTGTCTCCCTCTCTCTCTGCCCCTCCCCCATTCATGCTCTGTCTCTCTCTGTCCGAAAAATAAATAAACGTTGAAAAAAAAAAAAAATTAAAAAAAAAAAAAAAAAACAGGGGCGCCTGGGTGGCGCAGTCGGTTACGCGTCCGACTTCAGCCAGGTCACGATCTCGCGGTCCGTGAGTTCGAGCCCCGCGTCAGGCTCTGGGCTGATGGCTCAGAGCCTGGAGCCTGTTTCCGATTCTGTGTCTCCCTCTCTCTCTGCCCCTCCCCCGTTCATGCTCTGTCTCTCTCTGTACCAAAAATAAATAAACGTTGAAAAAAAAAATTAAAAAAAAAAAAAAAAAAAAGAAAAAAGAAAAGAAAATTTCAACATAAAAAATCTTTCCTTAATTAAGAAAAAACAACAACATGGGGCGCCTGGGTGGCGCAGTCGGTTAAGCGTCCGACTTCGGCCAGGTCACGATCTTTCGGTCCGGGAGTTCGAGCCCCGCGTCAGGCTCTGGGCTGATGGCTCAGAGCCTGGAGCCTGTTTCCGATTCTGTGTCTCCCTCTCTCTCTGCCCCTCCCCCGTTCATGCTCTGTCTCTCTCTGTCCCAAAAATAAATAAACGTTGAAAAAAAAAAAAATTTAAAAAAAAAAAAAAGAAAAAAAGAAAAAACAACAACAAAAAATACCAAAGAAGGTGCTAGGAAAAAAGTTTTACTGTTTCTTGAAAGGCAAGAGACTATCTTTAGGAGAGGGAGAGAAGGAATATTCAAAAAGAGGTACGCTGATACAAATGATAACAGTGAGTTCATCAGACAGTAATGATATATATACTTGGAATACAGTTAGAAACGTTACCCGGGACTTTGCTTCAAACCTACTGCTATGGACTGAATTGTGTCCCTCTCCATAATTCATATGTTGAGACCATAATCCCCAATGTGATAATATTTGGAGATGTGACTTTTAGGAGGTAATTAAGTTTACATGAAGTCACAAGAGTGAGGCCCTTGTGATGGGATTAGTGCCCTTATAAGAGACACCAGAGAGTGTGTTCTCTCCCTCTCTTTTCCTGCCATGTGAGGACCCAGCGAAGGCAACTGTCTACAAGCCAGGAGGAGAGCCCTCACCAGAATCTGACTATGTTGGCCCCTGATCTTAGACTTTCCAGCCTCTAGAACTTTCAGGAATAAATTTCTGTTGTTCAAGCCACACATTCTTTGGTGTTTTGTTATAGCAGCCCTGTAACAGCAGACTAAAACACCTACTGATAAAAATAAGGTAGCAAAGAGACTGTGTCAGGCGGTACCTCCTCAGCCGTGCGATTGCTGTGCCGTTGGTACGTGAGAGAGGACAGGCTCAGTAGGTGGGTCTTTGTTACCAAGGGATCAAGGCAGTGATCAGCATTTTCTTCAGTGGGTGAAGCCATCAGGTGAACAGTCACCTGACTTAGGTCACTAACCATCTGGGTCACACTCCAGTCAGAGATGAGACGCCGCATCACTGTGCCCGCTGAGAAAAGGAGGCATACAGAGCCCATGCAGACCAGTACAGAAGAACAGTGTGGGACACATAGAGGGAAGAGCAATGTGAAGGGCAAAGAGGATAGGAAAAATGAAGGCAGTCTTTGACCTTACCTTGAGGTATAAGCCGCTGAGTTCCCCTAGTGAAGACATGGCCCTGACTGCACTCAATCTGGATGCCCCGTTGCTGGGCAAATGAGGCCCAATAATGCACCTGGCAATAAGAGAGCATAACACTGAACAAAGAATGGCATCAGATGGTTAAGATGAGAAAAAACACGAAAACGGGGGAAGGGGAAAGAAGTGAAGATGTCACCAGGGCTGTCAGAGCCTGACCTGTAGCTGGGGAAAGAGTGCAGTATAGGAAAGCTGCTTGTAGTGCTGGCCGAGTTTCTTTTTGCTAGGTTTCAGGTTATTAAAGAGCTTTCCCCTACAGATAGGCCTTGTGACACTAGTCCAAGTTGCCCAGAAGTTTTGCATCCAGCGCAGGGTACTACTATATAGCAGAATCCGGGGCTGGGATATCGCTGCAAAAGAAAGGATAGACATTTCCTACCTGTGGTTAAAACATAGAGATAAAGCTAGCTTCAGCTTTTAGAGGTTTAAAAATCCAAACAGCATTCAACCTCACACTATCCCCAACACCCATTCCTTTTAAAGATCTAAGCTTTGTTTTCACCAACCCTCTCTCAGAAAAGGTCCTAATCCAAATCCTCCCTTGCTTTCCTTATCCCCTCCCCCAAGGGTCAAGTTGAAGTCCTCGGTGTTTAAGCCCATCCTCCCAACCCTTCCTGCCGCTGCCCCAGACCCAAGCCTCACTCCCACTGTGCCGGGTCAGATCCATCTTGATGGAGAGATTGAGGTTCTCAGAGCGGAATGCCCGGTAGGAGTCATGGAGCTGGCCCAAGGGCACCTCAGGCAGGAACTCTGGAGCCCGCAGAGTGACACCATGGTGATCATGGGGGTTCCCATGGCACAGCCACTGCAGGTCCAGTGTCATGCAGAGGTCAGGCAGGTGAAGGAAGCAGCAGTCATCATACCTGTCTCACAACAGAGTCCCAGCCCTCAGTGCCCTGGTCACTTGCAAGCCCCTGGCCCTTCCCCACTCCCCCCAACCTGAGTCCCTCACCCCGTTGAGGCATTACTCCACTCACTTAGAAGCTGTTCTCACGTTGACATCCAAGTCACCCTTGAACACAAACTGACCAGGTTTCCAATGAAAAGACAGGTGGCTCCACTCCCAGTGCATATTTTCAGTTGTGTTGTACGGGTCCTATAACCATCCCCAACAACTTGGTGAGATCTGGATACAAGTATCCTCCAAATCTCCCAAATCAGTACCTTTTTCTCTCCCTACCATGTGCTACACAGGCCCCAACCATACCATCCTAGTAACTCCTCTGGAACCCCTCACCTCAGTAGCCAGCTGGTGCAGATTTGCCTGTTCTATGTCCATGTGCCAGTCCCCATGAAACAGTAGACGGCTCTTGTCCCACCAGGGCAAGGGTGGGCTGGGGTCAGCTGAAGGCTTGGTCAAGAGGTCCACAGATTGGCTAATCAGGGTCCAGGCTGGATCCCAGCACGGGCCCCATACCACTGTGTACTGGAAGATTTCCGCTGGGACAGAGGGGCAAAGGGTACAGCTTGTTACACAACTTCTTTCTTCACTCCAGAAGGGCCTCAGTTCATCTCCCATCCTAGCCACCACAACATCCCTCAGCCAAACCAACTGCCTTCCTCTACTCACAGCGGAAGTCGTGGTAGAACTTGAGTGGGGGCATGTTCCTCTCTACCGCCACATTACCCCATGGAAGCCCCAAGTGCAAGATCTGACGCCGCCGGGAGCAAGGCTGACCACTCTGCTCGGTGCCCACAAGTCGACCCATCAGCCTCCAGTCACGGATCTCAAACAGGTATCGGGGATAATCTCTTATCCGAACTGTTATTACAGGGAGGATATACAATGGCTATTCAGAGGACTGTCTCAATATTCTCAAACATTTTTCTCCCCCACCACTACTTTTACCCAGCTATTTAACAAAGTCAACTGAGAGAACAAGAGCTGGCAATTGACAGAAAAGCTGAAAAAGGGCATGGAGACACTGAGCAGATGGTGAGGGGAATACCACTGAGATCCAAGGGGTACACCAACCCTGAGGACGACTGTGTTAGCTGTCCCTTTATGTCAGCCAAGCAGTTTCAGGGTGAAATTCAGGAACAAAGAAAGGGAAGAGGAGCCCACCCATCCCACTCCACCCATCCCACAACCACCAGAGTTCCCAATATAACTGAGCTCCTCTGCATCCACTCAAAGAGCTTCCTGGAGCTGGGAGGGCAAAACCAGACTCTGCAAATAAGGAAGTACTACTTACCCAAAAATGTCTTAACACTGCACTTGAGCATACGACACCACTGAATGACAAGATCTACTCCCTCAGCAGGGAAAGGGCTGCCTGGATCAAGCTCTTGAACTTGCTCTACCACACGCTCAGGGCCATGGAAGGAGACATCTGCCAGAGCTACCAGCTCTAGCCCCGCCAGGCTCCAAGTGAGCAGGGCCCGGCGCATAGGTGTGTTGCCATAGAGACGACGGGAACGCTGAATGTAGATTTCAATGTTTTTATGTTCCAAAGAGGCATAGAGCTCCTCAATTTTGCGGGCTGGCAGTAACTCCCCATGTTGCTTCCGAAGGGCAGCCACCTTGGCATCCAGCAACTGCAGCCTTTTGGCACTCTCCTTACTTTCATCCTTCATCAGTTCATAGTTATCACGAAGTTTCACCTCAAAAATGTCATCCAGGAAAACCCATGAGAAGTGCTGAACCTTCAAGAGTAGATCCGGTGGGAGTGGGGCAGGGCTTGGAGAAGCCTGAGCATGAGTTCCTCGATGCAGCCCCTTCAGCCATTTCTGAACTCCCACAGCCTCATCCAGAGTTCGAGAGAAATCGTACTGATAAGGAAACTCCACTGAGACTGATCCCAGGGACAGGAGCCAAACACGGTTCCGGAGGGTCTGCAGCACAGGGAAGGGGTTCCGGTGGAGGATCATCTCCTCCAGTTCAGGTAGCAGCTGTACTTCCACCTCCTTGAAGTTGAAGATGTTATTGCCATCAAAGCCGGCGGCCAGCTCTGGGCAGTAAGCCTGCAGTGAACCCCCATGCCTGCTCAGCGACACACTCTCTGCAGCCAGGGTAATGAACTTGTCCTCAGCTACAAAAGCTGTCAGCTTAGCTGTGCTCACCTCTAGTGTGAGGTTTAGGAGCCGCTTTGGAGGAGATGGCTCAGGGAGATGACCTTCTGGCTCAGACGCAGCCTCTGGAGTCTCTAGTGCAAGGAGTGGAACAGTCTCGGGAAACAGAGTGGCTCTTAGTAGGTCTCGGCAATGCAGGGTAGCCAGGACGTGCTGGTACAGGTACATGTGATCTGGGGGGCTCCAAAGTAAGGTCAGCCCTGCACCACACTGAACCTTCAGGGAGCAAGAGAAAAGAATCTGTCAGTTACAATATCCCAAAAGAGGAGAGCTGACCGGGAATATTATACAAGCACATCTGGGTCAAGAACCATCTCCACTAGGAAGTATTTCCTGAGTAGCCTCATTAGTTACTCCCTTGCCTTGTTCCCCTTAGCATGAATGTGCTGAGCTAACGGTTCTTGTTTATCTTATGTGTAAGAGCACTCACACTTTTGAATTCTCAACTGGATTCTAAATTGTCCAAGAGTAGAGATCATGTGTGTTGATTCTTTAATATCTACCATAGGATATCAGCTATGTACAGCAAACAGTTAATCATTTGGCTTTATATTTCTATGAGTTATTTTTCTATAACAGGCTCACTCTGCATAATAACCACTGCAACAATCAATTTGAAAATGTTTTATGCATTGATTGCATCTTAATTCTTAAATATAAAAAAGACTGACCACACAAATCAATACAGCGATTGATTTACACAAAAGTATGCCTCAAAGAAGGGAGTCCTTGTCAGCTTGGAAAACAAAATCAATTCTAAATAGTGAAGCAGAGAAAATTTAAATTCCAGAACAGAAAAATTCCTTTGAGTTCCAGCCTCTAAAAAGGCAACTCCTCAGTTTCCAAGGGAAGCTGAAGCCTGACAATTAGGAAGATATCCCACACCTCTCCTAAGAGGATTCCATGTCCACCCGATAGTCTGAGGAGAAAAATCTTGGAAAGCCTCTTAAAACTTGCCAGTGCCTCCATCTTTAGAGCCATTCCAGCCTTTTATTTTTATTTACTTATATTTAAAGATTTTATTTTTAAGTAATCTCTACACCCAACGTGGGGCTCGAACTTAAAACCTCAAGATCAAGAGATGTATGCTCCAGCAAGTGAGTCAGCAAGGCACCCCTCCCTTCCAGCCTTTTAATGAGCTGGGTGCTTCAGGAAAGTAACACCAGATCATGATCTTTAAAAAAAAAAGCTCCTTATTTTTCAGAGATATGCACTGAAATGTTTACGGTTGAAATTATACGTCTGGTATAGGTCCGCTTCAAAATAATCCCAGAGCGGGAGGTGGATGGCAGAGTGTAGCTAAAACACATTGGTCCTAAGCTGGCAATTACTGAAGCTGGGTATGGATACGTACAAGTTCATATGTTCTAATTGTGTGTATATTTTACATCCCACAATAAAGAGTTAAAAATGTACAGAACAAGCAAGGACAAAAAGAATGACACAAAGTGTCCTATTTCTCACAGTTTGAGTTTCACACCAGACTCAAAAGACTGGGAAATGCTCTAAGCCTAGGGAGAAGCCAACCTGACTCCACCTCCCGAAAGAAGCCTTACCTCCAGGGAGCGGATGCTGCTGTGGTAGGTGATGGACAGCATGGAGAGGCTGAGCACGGGAGTGGGGATGTCAGGAGCCTTGCAGCACGGCTGCATCTTCTCTGTGACGGACTTCACCAGCGCAAGCACAAGTCCCTGGACACCCACAGTGGAGGTTTCAGCACTTCCCAGGATAGTCAGTGTGTCCAGTCGGACCTCAGAAGCACCTAACATCCAGAAACCATGTCAGCATCGGTTCGCAGCTCTCAAATGGCAACCGCAGCCCTCACTCTCCTTTCTTATTTATTCCCTCCACTCTAGTTTTCTGTGTTACCCATACCGCCCTAAGATCATTCCTCATATTTCAGGGAAACTTTTCCTTTCCTAAATTAACCTACCTAAATCTGGCAGACCCAAAGAAGCTCCCTAACTGCTACAAAGTGCCCGGAGACGTACCAGTTACTCTCTAGAACTAAACACACACGGAAATAAAAAAAATCAATTTCTTGATCAACTATCAAGGCTTTTTTTTTTAATGTTTATTTTCTTTTTGAGAAGGGGAGGGAGAGGGAGAGAGAGAGTGGAACAGAGGATCAGAAGAGGGCTCTGTGCTGACAGCAGACAGCCCGAAGCAGGGCTTGAACTCACATATTGTGAGATCATGGCCTGAGCCTAAGTTGGACACTTAACCAACTGAGCCACCCAGGTGCCTCAAGGCTTTTTTTTTTTAATAATGATTTGACTTTTTATTTTTTTAATACAATTTATTGTCAAATTGGCTTACATACAGCACCCAGTGCTCATCCCAACAAGTGCCCTCCTCAATGCCCATCACCCATTTTTCCCTCTCCCCCACCCCCTTTCTTAAATAAATCTTGCTTAATATTTAATATCTCCTATAGACCTTTAACAAACATCAAGAAACCCAATAGTTGTGTAAGACCTTCCAGTATCTCATGCCTTTAATTTAGAAAATTTTCACATAATCATGGGGCACCTGGGTGGCTCAGTCAGTTAAGCATCCAACTTCGGCTCAGGCCACCATCTCGCAGTTGGTGAGCTCCAGCCCCATGTCGGGTTCTGTGCTGACAGTTCAGAGCCTAGAGCCTGCTTCAGATTCTGTGCCTCCCTCTCTCTCTGCCCCTCCCCCGCTCATACATGCACATGCACTTGATCTCTCTCCCAAAAATAAACATTAAAAAAATAAAATTAAATAAATAAATAGAATAGAAAAATTCACATAGTCAGCTTCATTAAATGAAAAGGCACAGACTGAACCAGGGAAACTACCCACTTCGGTACAGACTTCCTGTCCCACTTACCAACCAGGGCAGAAAGGGTGAACAAGTTCATGTCCTCCACCTTCAAGTCCACCTTCCACAGTAGTGACACAGATTCCCCAAATGAAGACTCTCTAGAGACAGCGGACTTCCCAGACTGTATGTCCATCAAGGATAAAATGCGAGAGAGACACTGGGCACAGGTATCTGATGCTTCTACCTGCAGTCCTCGAATGGTACAATCAAGAAACAGGGTATCTGACTGGGTGCTAGACAGGCCCAAAGGCTGGTTATAGCTGCCCTAGAAAAGAAGCAGAGGGAGCCCCATTATGAGCATGCAGACACACAGTTCTATAATACCCTGATGCATCATATTCTGGCAAAAAGGGGCTCCAAGCTCTAAAGAAGGGCAGGACAAGGAAACTATATGGGGCTCCTGTTCACCAAAGTCCCCACCTACCTGTAGTGTGAAGGAGTCCAGGACAAGTGCCTCACCCCAAACATGCATATTGGGTGGGTGGGGTGCCCGCTGAATGTGAGAGTCACTGCCCACCCGCCAGCAGAGGTGGTCCACAGTTAGGACGCCGCGCTGATGGATACTCTGTGGCCTCAGGTGCTGGTAATCTGAACAAAGAAGGTGGGAGAGAGGAGTTCTGTGGAACCACTGTGGCCATCAATTGGGCCCAGCTTCACTAATGGACAGATTCTTACTCCTTTTCCATACCAGAGCCTTACCTAGAGAGATGGAATTGAATCCCAAGGCAAAGGGTGGTGTATCACCAAGCTGAATGGAAACGTTGACATTGGAGATGGAAGTGCTAAAGATAATGGGAGCCAGGATCTGGGGGAAGGTTCTGCAAAGAGACAGACATCACTGTTTGGTAAGGAAAGAATTCCAGCTTCCTATTATGGAGGAGACACCTGAAGCTCTCCAAAGTCAGGGTGAGTTTGGTTATGATTCTTAGAATGGAAAACAACCAGAAAATTAAAAGACTGAAATTGTCAGTTTGCTGTTTACTGCTACTCCCAACAGTAATCTGCAGGAATGCCACAGTTACTAGGTTGAACCACATGAGACTGCCATTTCATAGGTCAGATACGAATGTCAAATACAGACATCAGCATATCGTATGATTCAACCTAATACTACCAAGGGGCATTTCTTCCAAGCCATGGAAGGTGACATGACCGACCACCTTAAAATCTAAGACAGACAAGATACTGTGGATCATTTAAGTGCAGTTCAACAATTGTTTATTTTGTATAATAAGGCACTATGCTGAGCAATAAGGACATAGAAACAAAAAGGACCTCATCCTACCGTCAAAGAACCTAGTATAATGGGGAAGATCTATAAAACAGAATTGCTACTGAAGTAATCAAATACACGTTTAACACAATATGCCACTTTAGACCAAAAGAATCTGAGAATCCACCTGGTAAGATGGTGGCTGAAAAAGATTACACTGACCTTTTTTTTCTTTGCGTAAGAACAGATGAACTAGACCCTTGGGTCTCCAGTGCTAGCATGTGCAGCCAGTGAGAGAATTCCTGGTGCCGGTAATGAATAATGCAAGTATTCAAAACCAGGGAGGCTAGGAGGTCGATGGTGGTCACCTGAAAATAAATACCAGAACTGTGGGCTTGGGTTTTATCTCATTAGCTCACAACGCAACGATACAGGGAGAGAGTAGAGAAAGGAACGATTCTTGGTATCACAGTCATCACACCTGCACACTGGCCTTGAGGGAGTTGAGACAGACAATGCGCTGGCGGCTCTGGGACAGCAACAACCCATCTGTAAGGGTAAAGAGCAGATCAGAGGAGAACACTGGGGAAACAAAACATAAAACTAGGAGAGGGTCAGAGGCAGGCAAGCAGATGAACAGATTATCACCCAAACTCATGAATTGGGGCTATTTTCTCTCAGTATGTTCTCTCCTCTCCATCTCCAGTTACACTGATATTAAACTAAAAAGACCAAATGGGGCACAGGGGAAAGAGTGTCTGGTACTCTCAGTACCGACATCCCCACCCGTGAACCTTTCAGTACGAGTTCAGTGTTCATCTGTGCCATATCAGAGTTTGCTGTGAAGCTTCGAAGAGGCAGCTGATCCTCATCACGGTGGTACAGGAACTGCAGCAGCTTCAGTGTCCAATTCAGGTGCCTGGATGAGAGACAGACTCTGGCTCAGAAATACGTACCATTCTGGGGTGACTGGGTGGCTCGGTCGGTTAAGCGTCTGACTTTGGCTCAGGTCATGAGCTCGCAGTCCCTGAGTTTGAGCCCCACATCAGGCTCTGTGCTGGCAGCTTGGAGCCTGGAGCCTGCTTCAGATTCTGGGTCTCTCTCTCTGCTCCTCCCCCATTCACACTCTGTCTCTCTCTCCCTCCCAAAAATAAACATTAAAAAATAAATTAAAAAATAAAAGAAAAAAAAATACATGCCATTCTTACTCCCTTTCTCCCCACAGACAAACTCAGTGCAGCTACTAGGCTGGTTACAGAGACCCCAGCATATAGCTCCAGTTATCATTCTCCGTACTTCTGTGCCAGGAGAGATCTCACCTCTTTTGACTGTTCATGGACAGCACCACACTTGTGATCTCCATCTTCACTTTGACCTGGTCTGGCAGCTGCTGAAGGAGGTACAGGCCAGGCAGAGCTGGCTCAGCCAAGTTCTCTGTCACCTCTGAAAACATAAATGAATAACACAGGAGCAACGAATCCTGAACACACTCAGGTCTCCCAAAATGCCCCGTCCTCTTTGGCCACGTCTTCCACATAAAATAGGGTAACCCAATGCCCAATATTAGGCTGGGGCTTTACCTGAACAAGGAACAGGTTTGGGTGCTAGGCTTGGGCTCTGGCGCAGCAGCTGACTATGGAAAAGGCCCTCATGCAGTTCAGCATGGAGTGTCCACATATCCACAGCGATCACCTTCAGTTGCCGACTGCTGATGCCCACCTCTAGACACAACTTTAGGGCCAGTGAGAGCTCCGCTAGGCAGGTGTCCTCCTACAGGGAGGATAAGCCTCTGAGGTGTTAAGAAGTAGGCAGTTTGGGGTCAAAATGCAATGGTCTGGAACACCACCTTGAGAGAATCCACATAAGAACACAGAAGCTCCTTCGTATCTTGCACCCAGAAGGAAACAAGGCATCTGAATGACCATGACATACTCACCAACTGGCCACTCTTTAGAACTTTGCTGTTGATCTGATTTAGGCTCACCTCACATTTCAGCCTGGGAAAGGAAAAAAAAAAAAAAAATTAGAGTACTTGGCCCCTTTCCTCACCATTTAAGTTCAGTCAAGCTTTGCTGGCTGAAAGGAACAAGGCAAGGAGAAGTGCCTAATCTCAACCTCTCCTCAAATGCTACAGGATGAAAATCTGACACCTTAATAAGAAAGTTCACCCACCCTAAAACAATTTTAAGACAAGAATGGAACTACCTGACCCTCTTCTACCCAATGGTTACCTTTTCCCATCACTGTCCAAAAGAAAGCTGCTTTCTCTGATCTGAATATGCCACAAGGACTCAGAAGTAGCCACCTTGAGAACCATGATGTTTATAGAATCTACATGAATGGAGAACAGCTAGAAGAAGCAAAGAAGAATAATGATTAATATCAAGGCACTACCTTACCCTCCTAACAGAGAAAGAATAAGAGGTAGCTCTTGATATGATGTTCCCAAAAGAGTGGAAAAATCCACCCATGACTACAAAGCCAGCCATCCCTACTACAGTCCAGGAAACTGGGAGAAGTATCTCACCTGACAGAAGATCTTCAGTAAGGATGGACTAAAGGACAGTTCCTTTTGATGCACCCCAGTGCTCTGAGAAAATGGGGCAAACAGGCCAGAAACCTTCTGTAGATCCGTTCTGATACGCACTTCTCCAAAGCACAATGCCACATAACGTCTGTTCAGAAGAGAAACCTCACTATCATCAGGTCCACCCTTCCCTAGCAGTCTCCTCCCCCGCTCACCTTCACCCTCTCAACCTCCCTAGAAACACAGCTCAAATCATGGATAACAGTCTCATAGTAGGTATCAGTATCTGTCTCACGAAATAACAGCTTCCAGGCTAAAGGGGAGGGGGAGAGGGAGACATCAGCAAAACCCCTCCTTGGGTTGTGAGGCCTCTGTAGAATGTCATTCTGCAAACTCCAATTCCAAAAGATTCCCCAAGGGAAGAGTAAGGATGTAGAGTACTCACGGCAGATCATGGCTAAGGAGTTTGCTGGAAATCCACAGGCTATCAATTTCCTAAAACAGTGTGGGAGAAAGCTTTGTACATTAGCTGCCAGGTAAACCATTAGCAGCTTGACAGACAGGAAAAGTTCTACGAGGAGGAAGCCCTTCCACTAAATATTTTCCACTCCATTTCCACCAACTTCTCTCCTGAGCACTATATCCTGCTCCTCACAATGACATTGGCTCAACTTGGTTAGTATTTCTCTTTCATGGATGTGTTGCTGTTTCCCCTCTTATATTAGAACAGTAAGCTCTTCTATTTCCTGTTATCTTTGTTCTGTCCTTACTTCTGTATCTTTCTTATTGTACCCTGCACACTCTGTGCCTTATAAGGATTTTTAACTCAACAACTTGCATTGATCCCAGCGTTTCCAAACTAACTCTTAAGATCATCTTGGCAAAGGGGTGCCAAGGCTGGGCTAACCAGGAAAGTCACCCAGAATTTTTTTAAAAAGTAATAAAAAGTTGAGATTCAGCTGGGTCCACCCACACACAAACCCAGGGAGTTGCCCAAGACTCACCACTGTTTGCTGGTGCTGTTGAAACTTAAGGCTGACATTCTGGATCCAAAAAAAGGAGCCGATCTTTAGCTCCGCCTGCAGCTTCCGCTGACACCACTTGGTGGCCAACCGGACCACAAACCACCTGCAGAAAAATCGTTGTGAGTTCACAGGACCCTCTCCCAATTTGGGCTTTCCTCATTCCTTGCTGGTCCTAGAAGGCCTTGCAAAAAGGTCATGTCCTAAAGCTGGATCTTCTGGGCAACTCTCCAGTCTCCCAAAACAGCATTCTGTCACTTACACTCAGCCACAAAGATCAAGACCCTAATTCTGTAGTGTCCCCTTCACCCAGATGAAATCAGACAAACTACAGTCCACCTCCTAAGTTGGGGACAAAGAAAGCAATCCTTCCAACCCTTAGGAACCCCAGATGAAGAAAGAAGAGGCCCCAATAGGATTCGAAGTACAGGCAGCTGTGTCAGATGTGCCATCAAATACTCCCCCACACAGTCCATGTCTCCGCCCTCTAGACAGGTGTCAGAGAGAAGGCGGTGGGGTCACACCCGGCCGGCTCAAATGCCGTTCTCTCCTGGGCAGCCAGACCTGTTCCGGCTCCTAGGGCGAGGCTGCAGGTGCCCTCTGCACTCGGTGAAGGGTACACTCAGGGGTGTGTGGAAGGAGAAAGAGAGACCACCAAGCAGGGGCCCCTCTACACACACACACACACACACACACACACACACCCTATTCAGCTTCGAGCCTCAGCATCTCCTCAGGCCTCGCCCGCTCCCTCAGTCTCCCCTACTCCCAGGTCCTCGGCGCCAGCTCGGGTCTTACGCCCCCGCTCAAGCCCTCCCCTCGCCGCGCGACCCCTCCGCGGCCCTCCTCGGGCCCTCCCCCTCCGCCGCCTGCACACCGTCCCCCCCAGCCCCCTTCCCCTCCCGCGCGCCCTTCTAGCGCGCCCCCCCCTCCTCAGTCTCTTTTCCTTCCCCAGCCCCCGCCCGCTATAGCCGGGATCCCCTCACCGGCCTAAGAAGAGGGCGCAGAGCGCAACCAACAGCAAGGCCAACAGCGCGGAGAACAGGGGCATTCCGGCCCCGGCCCGGCCTGGCTCTGGCCCCCGCCCTGCCGGGCCCCCCCCTCCCCACGCCGGCTCCGCTCTGCGCCGCCGCGGGCCGACCAGCCGCACGCGCAGGAACAACACTGGACAAGGAAGCGTTGGAGCGCGTGCACCCCGCCCCCCACAGCCCGCCAGCCAGCCCGCTGTCTCCCTGCCCCACTTCTCCCCGCGACAGCGATCCGGCAGGGCCGACCGGCTGCCTGCGCGAAGTACGGGCGTGGCTCCGGAGGAGGGAGGGCGGACCTCGCGCCGACTGACACAGAGGCCCCGCCCGTGGACCCACCCTTCCGCGCCCGGAAATGAGGGCTTGCAGGAGACCGGAGTCTGAGCCCGTACCCTGGCTGGCAACAGACTTCGCGGTCTCATTTCGGCCCGGGAGTTCCACTTTCAAAGGACTTTCCGGAGCCATAGAGTCGGCTTGGCCACTGAAGGCCCGGGCTGAGGGCGCTGCGTAAGCTATACCCCTGGGTCCTACGAAGTAGCTGTCATATCTTACTCAAGAACCTTATCTTAAAATCCTTAAGGAGGAAACCAAGAACTAAAAGACATCAGTTACAGGGTGCCTGGGTGGCTCAGTTGGTTAAGCATCCAGCTTCAGCTCAGGTCATGATCTCACCCTCGATGGGTTCGAGCCCTACGCTGGGAGCTGGGATGACAGCTGGGAGCCTGGAGCCTGCTTCCTATTCTATGTCTCCCTCTCTCTCTGCCCCTCCCCCACTCACACTCTCTCAAAAGTGAATATTAAATTTTTTTTTTAATAACAGACATCAGTTAAAATTCCCACCTCATTCTATCCAACAAGGAATGAGTTTTTCATTCATTTTATTATTTGAATACTGTTCTAGTCACTTACTACATATTGACCTGTGTGAGCTTCATTGGACAAGTTTTCAGTGTCCTCTCTGTACAGCACGATCTGGGCACTGGGCTGGGGGAATATGACAGAAATAGAGAATATTGTTCTTGCCCCTGAGGAACAAATACTTTATCTGGGAAGCAAACATAATTGCAAGAAATAATTCAGGACCAACTTTATTTTGCCTGTTTCCTTCTCTGTGAAATGAGGAAATTGGACAACATTCCCTTCCAACTCTAATACAGTGATGCTAATACAATAAATACAAACTAAAGAAATTCTAGGGGCGCCGGGGTGGCGCAGTCGGTTAAGCGTCCGACTTCAGCCAGGTCACGATCTCGCGGTCCGGTCCGTGAGTTCGAGCCCCGCGTCAGGCTCTGGGCTGATGGCTCAGAGCCTGGAGGCTTTCCGATTCTGTGTCTCCCTCTCTCTCTGCCCCTCCCCCGTTCATGCTCTGTCTCTTGCTGTCCCAAAAATAAATAAACGTTGAAAAAAATTAAAAAAAAAAAAAAGAAATTCTGAGGACTTCAAAATAAGTACTTCATATCCCTTTGCTCTCTCATCCTAATCTCCATAAATACCCTTCAAGATTTTACTTGGACACTTTTCCACTATTTCAGATAAAGCACCATTTCCAACTTTCACATAGAATCGCCCATAGTTTTTACCCCTCCAACTGGTTTCTTACTCCTCTCGCCTGTCACATCTCTGCAAAGACTCCATTTGTTTCAGATCCATACTTCTCTCTCAAGCTCTACCGCTCCGCCATCTTCCTTGTAATCTGCTTCCCAGCAGGGTAGATACTGTTAACGCTAAGGGAAGGCCCAATGACTCAGTGAAAACACTGTTCAAGCCATGTAGGGGTACCTTGCAACAAACCTCCCTACTCTCATTCATCTTGTCCAATCTATTCCCTTTATTCAGCTGATTCCTGGCATTTCCTTTCTTTTTTCTTCCCAGACTGTCACCATGGAGAGATCTCAAATGATCAATGCAACTGAAGTGGGAAAATGGGGGAGAAGATGGAGATAGAGCCCAACTAGTTCATGGTCTCAACTTACTGAAACAAGTCCTTGTAAAAAACACCAAGCTTTTTAATGTCATGGGCACATACCAGGTATCCCCAAATGTTTAATGTTGAGTCCCCAAAGCAAAGGAGGGGAAAAAAAATCGGTATTTCTTTCTTTTTAAAACATGGGACTCAAGGGGCGCCTGGGTGGCTCAGTCGGTTAAGCGGCCGACTTCGGCTCAGGTCATGATCTCACGGTCCATGAGTTCGAGCCACATGTCGGGCTCTGTGCTGATGGCTCAGAGCCTAGAGCCTGTTTCAGATTCTGTGTCTCCCTCTCTCTGACCCTCCCCTGTTCATGCTCTGTCTCTGTCTCAAAAATAAAAATAAATAAATGTTAAAAAACAAACAAACATGGGACTCAAACTCACCACCACGAGATCAAGTCACATCCTCCCTCCATGTACTGAGCCAGCCAGTTACCCCCCAAAAAATGTTTCTAAAAATAAAAAGACCTGCTAGTCACTGAAATTCCAGCAGATGGCAGACACTTCTGTTCACAACCATGCTTGAAAGACCTAGGAGCAAACTTTCTAGAATTGACCCAGAAACAAAAAGGAAGAAATGAGGTAAGCAGAGAACGAAAGTTTTCTACCCCCCGTTCAGAGAAAGATATCCCTACATTTGTCCAAAACAAAGCAGTTATCATCCAAGAGCGAAACACAAGTGTAATGCAGTAAAAAAAATAAAAATAAAAAAAATAAAAAAAAAAAAAGAGAGACACAGCTGGATTCCTATCCTTAAATTATTAGCTTTAAGAATTCACACAGTTGGGGCGCCTGGGTGGCTCAGTCGGTTAAGGGTCCAACTCTTGATTTCGGCTCAGGTCATGATCTCACGGTTCCTGAGTTCAAGCCCTGCATCAGGCTCTGCGCTGACAGCACAGAGCCTGCTTGTTATTCCCCCCCCCCCCCACTCTCTGCCCCTACCCTGCTTGCACTGTCTCTCTCAAAATAAACTTAAAAAAAAAATTCACACAGTTACTAAACCTTTATGTTCTGCATTGGTAAAACTGTTAAGATCTACCCTACAATACCTCTGTGAAAATTAAATGAGGTAAGAACTATAGTACGGTATCTAGTTTTAGCAGTGAATAAATATTGGTTCCTTCTTACTACCCTTAACCCTTTCTCTCAACTGCAGTAACAAATTCAGAGTAAAACATTTTATTGGCTATTTATTAAGCTGTATTCCTTGAGGGTCTCTAGCCATAATTAGTCAAAAATCTAGTAAAACTGAGGTGCTCGGAAAGTGGAAACAGAGAAAAAGTTTGGATGCAAATAAGGCTCTTAAAAGGGCCCACACCAAAGGTTTCCAGCATCTCAAGAGTAGTAGCGGTGACTCTCGTAAGACTCAAGGATCAATCAGATTATGAAATAGCACACCTAATAAATGACAACATGATGACTAATAATGAAATTCTTTATCATTCTGGAGAAAAGTAGGAGAAAAGTCACACATCAATAATCCATGATGCCAAGCTTCTGAGGAGTAAAAATTTCCCAACTAAGAGAGGTATCTCCCTCAGTTTCTGTTTTATCGATACGAACAAAAAGTATGTGCTCCTTCACCAGCAAGTCCTGTACTCAAAAAGAACTGACCCAAAGTCTGGGAGAACAACCAATTCAAGTGTGAAGGGCTGAAGCTTCCAGCCACAGCCACTGTATTCTGTCATGCATCTTCATCTCAGTGGTGACAAGGCCACTGCCCGGGGAACCTGTGGCAGGGATCCCAAGGTGGAGCAGCAGCAGCAAATGTCATGAACACTGTGCGGTGGCACTGGCTCACAGCTTCCGGACTCATAGCTCTGCGTGATGAGCTTCTGTCTTTAACAACTCAGTGGGCTTCATGAAGATGCCTTCCATGGTTTTCCAGTAGTTGTTCTGGCTAGGCTGAGCCATGCCATGTACCTCTTTTTGCCCACTAATGGGTCGACCGTATTGTTCTCCGGTGACAGACAGCAGAACTTCAGTGGAAGAATGCTTGAACCGCACCTCACCATCCCTCACCCAGTAGGGCCCATTACAGAGCACTGTCCAGTCATCCAGATAATCGCCTTCACCCTCCTCACCAAAAGCGCTCACTTCCTGAAAGACACAAAGGGTTGCAATATTAGCATGACTGACACATAGGCTCGGAAAGGAGACAGAGAGGGAATGGGAAGAAAACTAAGGCTACCCAAGGTGAAAAATAAGAGGCTTTCCAGGGTTATTTAAAAATAAAAAGACGTGGGGCGCCTGGGTGGCTCAGTCAGCTGAGCGTCCGACTTCGGCTCAGGTCATGATCTCGCGGTGTGTGAGTTCGAGCCCCACGTCGGGCTCTGTGCTGACAGCTCAGAGCCTGGAGCCTGCTTCGGATTCTGTGTCTCCCTCTCTCTCTGCCCCTCCCCTGCTCATGCTCTGTCTCTCTCTGTCTCAAAAATAAATAAAAACATTAAAATAAATAAATAAATAAAAAGACACAAAGGACATGAAATCAGTTGCCCTAGGATTATGTTCCAAACACTTACAAGAAATCCAATGCTTGCCTTACGTTTTCTATTACAGTCTTACTCTTGTTCTTTGGCTTAAAGTATTCCTGCCCCATTCCCTTAACTACATTTTAAGTGACCTGGTAAGCAACACAAGTTACAAAGGGGGATGGGCTCTGGAGACTGGCAGACCTTGAACCCCAGCTCCATTCCTTCCTGTGTAACTCCTCTGAGCCTTCATTTTCTCATCTAAAAAATGATGACAATATCACATTATAGAATGATTGTAAGAACTAAATGAAATAATAGAATAAGCGATAGCAGTCTCTCTTCTACTTCTCTCCTAATCCCATTCCCCTTAAAGCCAAATATTCAGAATTTCTACTGCAATAGAAAAGTTACAGGGGCATCTGGGCAGCTCAGTTGGTTAAGCATGTCCTTTTTTTTAATTGTTTAAAAAAAATGTTAATGTTTATTTATGTCTGAGAGCAAGAGAGAGCACAAGCAGGGGAGGAGCAGGGACACAGAGACGAAGACACAGACTCCAAACCAGGGTCCAGGCTCTGAGCTGTCAGCATAGAGCCTAATGCAGGGCTTGAACTCACGAACTGCAAGATCATGACCTGAACCGAAGTCAGACGCTCAAGTGACTGAGCCACCCAGGTGCCCCTAACTTTTTAATGTTTAGTCATTTTTTGAGAAAGAGAGAAAGAGAAAGCGTGAGTGTGGGAGAGGGAGAGAAAGAGGGAGACAAAGAATCTGAAGCAGGCTACAGGCTCTGAGCTGTCAGCACAGAACCCGATGCGGGGCTTGAACTCACGAACCACAAGATCATGACCTGCATCAGGCTATGTGCTGACAGCTAGCTCAGGGCCTGGAGCCTGCTTTGGATTCTTTGCCTCTTTCTCTCTCTGTCCCTCCCCCTTTTGCGCTCTCTCTCTCAAAATAGTATTTCTTTAAAAATAAATAAAAATAAAAGATTAAATAAACAAATAAAACAGTCATTTGGAAACAGAGTCTGTAAGACTAAAGGCAAAAGGAACTATACATAATTAACAATTCTACTATACTTGCATATGGAACTGAACAAGTAATAACTAACAGTGGTGGGAGCCAGATTATCTGTTAGTGTGGAAATTTACAAATAAGTAAAGAGAAGAGGCTAGAATGACTTAAGTGGTAATGGATTATATATAGTTGGAGATGTCAGTAGGAACTCATGTTTAACATAATACAGATACAGGTCCTTACACATATAAACATTTAGTAATACATGGATACCTATACACGTTTCTTTGCTCTGTCAGGTGAGAAGGCCTAAAAGATCCAACACACCCCAGTAGCAACAAACTCATGTAAGAGCTAAGATCATGGTTTCTAATATCATCCTCCGATAAAAGGAAACAGACTTCTTGGGAGGAATAGCTGATTCTGAGGACTGGGGCAAGAAATATACAAGATGAAAAAACTAAAAAGAAATATACAAGATGAGCCTAGAATATCTGAGTGCCAGAAAGAAAGGACAGTTTAAAACACACACACACACACACACACATATACAAAAATGGGAGTATGTCAAATGGGCGGAGGAGACAAATGAAAGAGCTCCCAATGGCAAAAGTTGGAACAATTTGAGCAAAAAATAAAGGCAGTGTTAGGGGACCATAACTCAATGTATAAAATATTCATGAGCCCATACTGATATAAATAAATAATTGAATAAATAAGTAAAAAGAGACAAATCTCCCATGCAGAAGAATTCCAAATAAATTTTGTAGCTACTCTATTCTATGGGAAAGGGAGTATAACTCCCATTCCTTAAGTGTGGGTTGTGCATAGTGACCTCCTTCCAAAAACACAATATGAAAAGGAGGAAGAATAGCTTTACTAGAGAAACCTGACAAACACTATTTATTTCAGCAAGGTAATCAATTACCAACATAATCATGCAGCTCCGTATGTACCCTTGACTCTGTTATGAAAATGCCACTTTACTCCTGTGGCCTTCCTCCCAAAAACCTTTGTAAATCTGATCTATTGTGACAAAAAGATCAGACAGAGCTCACTAGAGGAGCACCCTATAATACACTTGACCAGCATCCCTCAAAACTACCAAGGTCATCAAAAACAAGAATTTGAGAAAGTATCGCACCTAAGAGTAGCATGAGACAGCACAACTACATGTCATGTGGTAGCCTGAATGGGGTCCTGGAACAGAAAAAGTACAGTAGGTAAAATCTAAGGAAATCAAAATAAACCTTGGACTCTGGTTGATAACAAGGGGCACCTGAGTGGCTCAGCGAATTGGGCATCCCACCCGTGATTTCAGCTCAGGTCATGATCTCGCGTTTCACGGGTTCGGCCCCCCCTAGCTGGGCTCTGTGCTGAGGGTGTGGAGCCTACTTGGGATTCTCTTCCTGCCCCTCCTCCCTGCTGGCACTAGCACTCTTTCTCTAAATAAATGAATTAAAAAAAAAATCAGTGTATCAATACTACTTTATAGACTGCATGAAATTTACCTAATGTAAGATGCTAGTATGGAAAACCATGCGCAGAGTGGGGGTAGGACGGAAGCAGTCATTAAGGGGTCCATATCTCCTAAAAGCTCAAGGCTTGAAAAAGTAGCATGATACTAGGGCAGCTGGTTGGCTCACTAAGTAGAGCATGCAACTCTTGATCTTGGGGGTCATGAATTCAAGCCTCAGACTGGGCACAGAGATTACTTAAAAAATAAAAATAAGAAAGTGGCACAATACCTAATTCATTTTCCTAATATGGTTAGTTGGCATCACTTAAAATAATAATTTTTATTCAAAGTTTGGAAAACATTGTTTTGTTGTGTTTTTTTTTTAATTTTTATATTTTTTTTTAACATTTATTCATTTTTGAAACAGAGACACAGAGTGAGCTAGGGAGGGTCAGAGAGAGAGGGAGACAGAGAATCCAGAAGCAGGCTCCAGCACAGAGCCTGACGTGGGGCTCAAACTCACAAGCTGTGAGATCATGACCTGAGCTGAAGCCAGACACTTAACCAACTGAGCCACCCAGGCTCCCCTTTTGTTTGTTTTTTTTAAGTATAGTGGAAACACAATGTTACATCAGTTTCAGATGTATACTCAACAAGTCTAAATATATCGTTATGCTCACCCGAAGTGTGTAACTACATGTCACCATATAATGCTATTACAATACCACTGACTATATTCCCTATCCTGTAGCTTTCATCCATGTCAAAGGGACTTATTCATTCTGTGACTGGAAGCTTGCTATCTCCCACACTCCTTCACCCATGCTGCCCATCTCCCCACTCCCTTCCTCTCCAACAACCATCAGTTTGTTCTCCACATTTATAGGTCTGCCTCTGCTTTTTGTTTTCTTAGATCCCATATATAAGTGAAATTGTATGCTATTTGTCTTTCTCTGACTTCTTTCATTTAGCATAATACCCTCTAGGTCCATCCATGTTGTCACAGATGGCAAGATCTCATCCTTTTGTATGGCTGAGTCTATTGTGTATATACGTCTATGCCAAATCTTTCTTACCCACTCATCTACAGATGTACACTTGGGATGCTTCCATATCTGGACTATTGCAAATAATGCTGCAATAAATATAGTGGTACATTTATCTTTTCAAATTATTGTTTTCCTTTTTTTTAGATAAATAGTAGTGGAAATAGTGGATCATACAATATTTCTATTTTTAACTTTTTGAGGAAACTCCATACTATTTTCCACAGTGGCTGCACCAGTTGGCATTCCTACCAACGGTGCACAAGGGTTCCCTTTTCTCTGCTTCCTTGCCAACGCTTGTTCTTATTTGATCGTAGCCATTCTGACAAAGGATATCTCGTTGTGATTTTGATTCACATTTCCTTGATGATGAGTGATGTTCAGCATCTTTTCATGTGTCAACACTGGGCTTCTTTATTGCAGGATTTATCAAGGTGACTTATGATATGCTAACATATACCTATTCTTTCCTCATTTCTTGATTTCATCTAGATGCACAATCTCTACTTTGTTGTTTTTTTTTTTTTTTTAATTTTTTTTCCAACGTTTATTTATTTTTGGGACAGAGAGAGACAGAGCATGAACGGGGGAGGGGCAGAGAGAGAGGGAGACACAGAATCGGAAACAGGCTCCAGGCTCTGGGCCATCAGCCCAGAGCCCGACACGGGGCTCGAACTCACAGACCGCGAGATCGTGACCTGGCTGAAGTCGGACGCTCAACCGACTGCGCCACCCAGGCGCCCCTACAATCTCTACTTTGACCAGAAACAATGTCCTTCAACACTTTTGAGACAAAGCCAATTCTCCAGATCTGTACAAAAATAACAGCTACACCTAAAAAAGAAAGAGCTAAGAACCCAGATATCAGACCACTCAATGGAGTAACACACACGATGTCACCACACCTGGTTCCCAGAAAGAGGTGAGGTGAAGTGGTGACTATGGAGATTTCGGCCAGTGTTGACATGTGTCAGCCGGATGGGTTGGCCACATCTGATGGGGGTTCCCCTCTCACACACTGTAGCGGTCTTCCCCCGTATCCTCCAGTAACTATTGCTGTCATCCACAGAGGTTACACCTGTCACTGACTGCTGCCCACTACCTGCAGTCAAAAAAAAAAAAAAAAAAAAAAAGGAAGGAAAAGGGTGAGCTCAACCAATCACTCTCTTTCCTAAGGCCAATAATGCACCCTGTGCATAAAATAGGTTTGGAGGAGTAGAGAGGAAACCCTGAGCTTGATAATATTTTTTTGTCTACAGCATTAAAAAATATGTGAAAAATACTAAACATGTTTACATAGTATTGTCTGATAAATTATAATTAACAGTGTACTGTGTCAGAAAAGTCTAAGCATTTGCATCAAAGGGCACTAAATAAATGCACTTACGTTCATTTTTTTGAAGCACGAGTATTGTTTACCTATATATGATATCCTGGATAGCACCTAGGATTTGTCAGGTGTCTAATCATACAATTGAAACATATTTACGATTATTCAACGGTTTACTACTGTCACATCGCGTTACAATGTATTACTTTTGTCACATTTCACAATTAAAAGGAGATTAGCCTTTGTTGTCAACTTTAACCCAAGTGGTTGCAGCTCCTTAATTCCTGTAAGTGATCTATGTTATAAAAGTATTCTTGAGTCCTCTGAATTTGGTTGATGCTGCCTCAAGAGGTACAATACATAGCTCCAAGGTTATAAAGAAAAAGTAAAACATACAATAAAAGTTGCCAGGTAGCTAACTTGTACTGAGCACTTTCTTAACATCAAATACCAATCCAAACCTTTTGCCTGAATATTCTTATTTCATACATGCATATATTCTCTTAGGTAGGTCTTATCATTACGATCATCCCCATTTTACACTGCATTGTCGGAAAGGTACATCCAAGGTCACACAGCACCAAGAGACAGTGCCGGGGTTGAACCTACATGGCCCAACCCTAGAACTCACACTCTTAACCACTCTCTACCACATGGCCTCCCATGAAGCTTCATTTCCTGTCAAGTTTCTGTAAAGTTATATCAGAGACCACTTTCTCTTATAAACTCCAGGAATATTCTCTCCCCTAGGCTTTCATCTATTACTCAGTTCTTTAAGGTACTCAAGACACTTTCCTAGTTACTCTCACCTTTCCTCCTAGCTTTGCCTTCAGTACCCTAGCGATACTCGCCTTTTACCACTTAACACATTATGCCTTATACCACAGTTATCTGGGTAAATGTAGCCAAACTACCAGTTTCTCGCTATTGCCTCTTCCATTCACAATGGACTTTGTTACATCTAGAAAGTGAGAAAGAAAGAAAGAAAGAAAGAAAGAAAGAAAGAAAGAAAGAAAGAAAGAAAGAAAGAAAGAAAGAAAGAAAGAAAATCAAGTCTCCCTCCTGACTTCTGGTTATTGCCTTACAGCCTTACAGCTCTCTTTGTCCTGGATCACTGCCAGGCTTCACTAAATCATGGTCTGCACTTGGTGTCTTCCACTTTTTCATATTCCATTCAACTCTCCACTTCCTCTCCTATCCTTCAGAGATCAGATGGGATTGAGTGTGTTCAGAGTAGTATGGCCAGTAGAGTTTTCTCCCACCCTTAAATCTTGGATTACCCAGAGTCTACCTTTGTCCTTTTTTTTTTTTTAATTTTTGTAATGTTTATTTATTTTTGAGAGAAAGAGAGTGTGAGCAGGGGAGGGGCAGAGTGAGAAGGAGCCACAGAATTCGAGCTGTCAGCACAGAGCCTGATTCGGGGCTCAAACCCACGAACCGAGAGATCATGACGTGAGCTGAAGTCGGACGCTTAACCAGCTGAGCCACCCAGGTGCCCCTATCCTTATCTATTCTTAAATACTTGTTGGAGATCAGGACAAAAGCATTGATACATGCTTCAACAGGTTCTTCAAAGGATTCAAATTGACACCAGATTGAGAAGAACCACGGTTCATCCTAAGCAATCTCACTTTCCCGATATTTTCAACTCCCTGCCCTGTGGTACAATGATGTTGTACTTAACTCTCTACCTCAGGCTCAGCACAGATCTTTCTTTTGAGATCCAGACTGAATCTGGTTCTAAAATCTGGCTGCCCATTAGAAGCACCTGAAAAACTTTCAAATCTACACATTACTATTGTCAGGCCTCTCTCCAACATTCTGATTTAGTAGATCCAAACTAGGAAACTACATCAAATTAAAAAGTAACAAGCTGGCACATAGTAGGTGTTCACTGAATGGCTGCTAGGATTATAAAACACCCCAACAGTGACAACTCAATTCCTTTCCTAGTTTAACTGGTCAGATGAGTTTTGAGAATCATGAGCCACGGACCAGCCCCCATCTTCTCTTAGCTAATATCATCAGTCATCCAGGACAGAAATCTAGCAATCATCTTAGATGCTTCTCACATCTCACTAGCTGAACTATTTTTGGTCAGTTTTTATTTTCCTGTAACTTGCTAACTGGCTCACTATATCTCCTGTATCTAGAACAATATTAGGGACATAATAAAATTTTATTGAATGAGCCCACCAACTAAGCATTTTAATGTCCTACGTTAAAAAGCCCTCTAAATGATTTCCTCCCCAATTCCAATGAGTGCTTTAAATTCTCTACAAGGGTAAATTTGAGTAAAAAGAGGACAAAGGAAAAGGATTGAAGAGCGAGTATAAAATACAAAATAGCTAGCACAGAGGAAATATAGTTAAAAAGTGAGGTCTTGGAGTTCAAGACTTCAGAGATACAGCACTTACTGTAATTTTCTATATGTCTGTCTCTCCCGCACTGAGTAGTGCCAGCCTGGAGTAGCTGAAAGCAGGCTTTGAAACTGGACAGATTTGGTTCGAACCCTGTCTCTGTCATTCACTAGCTGCAAGGCTCTGAGCATGTGATTTATTTGAGTTTGTTTCCTCATCTGTAAAATGAGGATAACAATCGTCTCTACCTCGTAAGAATGTCATAAATCAAAAAAAGCATCCGTGCAATGTGCCCGGTACGTAACTCACCAGACAGAAGCTAGTATAATTATTACGCCCAATTCTCCGATTCTCCGCCTCTAAACTTCAGGAACCTACCCCAGGATCCCCTAACCTTCCCAGACCACACCCCTCAGATATACTCTTGGCCCCGCCCCCTCCGGAGCCTACCAGGCCCTCCCAGCCCACCCGAACCCGGGTGGCAGTACCTGACCCATATCGCACGTCGTGTGAGTGCAGTCGCACGTTGTGGCGCGTATTGAGTAGCTTGACTACAGAGCCGCATGTAACGACAGCCAGATTGGACGCTCCCACAGCACTCCACAAACCGCCCAACAACAGTAGCGGCACCACGGCCATCCTAGCTACAGCGCAGAAACCCTAATCTTCGAAGAAAAATTAGGCCCCTCCCCGGAAGCGGAAGCTGCAGGCGGAACCACAGAGAGGAGGAAACGGAGACGCCCTAGTCTAGTCTTTATGGTTCCTTTGGCTAGAGCGGCCTGAGGAAGAAGCCAGGCCTGACGTTTTCGATCCCCAAGCTCTGTTCCCAAGTCTCTGCGACACTTTCTTCCTGAGCCACTTCTGCCAATTTTCGCGCCCTCCCAAACGCCTCGAGAGCCGGGTGAGAGGAGAGAGCAAGAAATGGCCCGCCCACTCCCGGTGACAGGGAGCCGGAAGTGACGAAGCACGTTGACGCAGCAGCGGCGGCGGTGGCGGCGGAGGGGCCGTGCGGTGGGTCCGTACTATCTTTTCCCAGTCTCGGTTCGACGACTCCATTTTCGTCGGTGGGGGCTTAGCGCACCGGAGTAGCGGCGGGCTTCAGGCAGGTAAAGTTCGGACTGGAAAGCGTGTTCCTCGAATGGGGCAGGTGAGAGGAACTAGGCTCCTAGGGCCTGGTCCCGTAAGGGAAGAGGTATTGGGGAGCCGTATGCGGGAAGAAGGGGGGCCCCCGGCCTTCACTGCTCTATGAAGGAAAAGGAGGAGGAAACCAGAGTAGTTGCCTAGAGTCTCAGCGCTTTTCCCAACCCTGTGCTACCCGGAACCGGTGAATTGGTCGCCTTGTTGTATCAACAGGCTTCCCGGGATTCCGTCCTTCTCTCGCAGCTTGTGAAAATTGGGCCACGCCAAAAGATTGGGAATGGAAGGGACTTAAGGCTTCTGAGTCAGGATCAGGTGATCGAATTTATTGTTCTGGGGATGTTAAACCTACGGAGCTTTCAGCAGCTCGAACATCAAGTTAGAGGGTGATGCCAAATGGTATTTTTTTCCGATTGTTGAAAATAAAATTAAAACTTTTTATATAGATGCCTGCATTCATCAACCGCCTACCCCAAACATCAGAATGAGCTATTAAGTGAAAACTTCATTTTCTTCCCATTTTCTGCCTTTCTCCCCAGGCAGTACCTTGAACCAGCAGGAGCAGTTCTTTTTCTAGGTTGTTTGAAGAAGTGATACTTATTTTTATTTAAGAGGAGGCCTAAACTCTCTGAAAATGCGTCCGTGGAAATTCACTGTAATATCAGAAGTAGCAAGGGAGTATTAAGTTACACCGCTGCTATTAATGAACATGGAAATGTAAACAGTCTTGAATTTGATTAATTTATTCGGGGGAAAAAAGCCTACCTGCACTATTTATCTGGTTACTGGTTTTAAAGTCTTTAGTGTATTCATTGCAAAAGTATGATTACTCCCTTATCAGCCGAATTTAGAGCCTTTTCCATCACTAGTGTTCCTTCAACCAATACAAATATATTCTTTCAATCTTGTATGGCTACTAGATTAGATTAGCATAGTATTGTTACCCTAAGAGGTTTAAACCTCATTAAGAGATTAATCACATCTGCAAGTGGTGCAGTCTAGAGAGGCTCGGGCATGTTTCACGGTTGTTTCTCAATAGATCTTCACAAGAAGCCTACCCAGTATAGTGGAAATAAGTGGTCTTTGGAGGCAAGTAAATTTACCCTTGATCCTGTGTTCTTGGTCTCAATAAATGGTGCCATGGTCAGAATCCTGTGTAAAATCCTTGGATTTTTCCTATTACTCCTGGATAAAATTAGTCACCCAATCCTACCAAACCTGCTCCCATCACATACACATTCTGCTCTGGTATCCCGCTTATCCCCCTCCAACTACCATCCTAGTTTTTTATTTCCCTTCATAGCCAGATTTCTACTTGTATCAGCTTTCTTGAATTTTATTCATTCTTCAGGCTATACTAGTTTGGCTTCTCTTCTGACCATTTGGTTGAAATTTCTGTCAAGGTTACCAGTGTTTTCTGTATTGCTGATCTCATGGATACTTTGTTCTCATCTTCCTCAATCTCTGGAATATGCAACACAGTTTACTCCTGGATTGTCTCCATTTCTCTGGTTGCTCCTTCTCAGTCTCCTTTCCTAGCCACTTTTGCTTTCTGCCTACTGTCTAAATGTTGAATTTCCTTCAGAGTTTAATCCTGGATTCTCTGCATGCGTCCTTTAGATGATCTAGTCTCATATCTTTAATAACCATCTGAAAGCTGGCAACTCTCAAGTTCAAACCCCTAGCCCAGCCTTCTCTGTGTTCAAGAATCGTACACAGAATTCCTGTTTAATAGCTCCATTTGGATGTCTCTTAGACGTCCCTAATCTAACATAACAAAAAGAACGTTGTAGTTTTCCCATCATTCCAAACCTTGTCTTCCCTCTCTAAGTGTTAACTCTCATCCACAGGGTTACCAAAGCCAGACCTCTGAGAGTTATCTTGTTGTTGTTGCTGTTGTTGTTGTTTTTCCTTACCACTCTCCTCCCCCAAGTCTTTCAGTAAGGCCTGTCACTTCTACTTCCAAAGTATATTTCCAGTCTATCTGAGGTTCTCCATCTCTACTTTACCACCCTCTTCCAAGCCACTATCGTCTTTTGCATGGGCTCCAACAATAGTATCCTCAATTTTCCCTGGTTCCACTCGGATACCCCTGCTGTCCATTTTCCACATAGCAGGTCAAGTCTATTTAAAACACTCCAGTGGTTTTCCTTGGCCTTCATAGCCCCACTTGTGCAGCCCCTCGACCCCCTTCCATTCTGCTGCCTTCACCATTCTCTGGTCACACTGGCCTTAGGACATGCCAACTTCTTGCCCACCTTTTCTACCAGGAACCTCTTCCCCTGGCTCTTCATACCACATCCTACCCATTCTTGACATCTCAGCCTAACCTCACCCTCTCAGAGGTGAGAGTATTTCCTTCCTAGTACTTACAAAGAGGCTTATTTTGTTTGCAGTTTGTCTCTTACACCAGAATACAGATATCCTAGGAGCAAGGACTTTGTTTTGCACATGCCTGACATGTAGTAGGCACCCATCAAATGAATCTTTGTTGAGTTAGTAAGTAAGTTAAGTCAATTCTGTTTAAAACCCTACAGGGACTTCCTGGCACCTTTTAGAGTCCAAAATCTTTAACTTATCCTGTCAAGGCCCTTATGACTATACTCCCAATTCATTATGAACCCTTCTCCATCTCTGCAGTCAAACTGGCCTTCACTGTCCCTGCCACAGCACATTTTGGGCCTTGTGCTGGAAGTGCCCTTCTCCATCATCACCACTTACACCAAAGAAGCCAGCTCCTCCCTTTGCTAACTCCTCCACACTCTTAAGGTGTTTATTCAAAGTCATTTCCTCTAGGAGCACCTGGGTGGTTCAGTCAGTTGAGTGTCTGACTTCAGCTCAGGTCATGATCTCACGGTTCATGAGTTCAAGCCCCGCGACGGGCTCTGTGCTGACAGCTCAGAGCCTGGAGCCTGCTTTGGATTCTGTGTCTCCCTCTCTCTGCCCTTCTCCCGCTCACCCTTTGTCTCTGTGTCTCAAAAATGAATAAACTTAAGGAAAAAAAGTCATTTCCTCAAGACCCAAGTTGGAGTCTACTCTCACAGGTTCCCATGGTACCTTGGTCACTAATTCTTTCAGTGACTCCTGTACTTGTAGCTCAGGGGTCACCAAACTAAAGCTCCTTGGCCAAATTAGGCCACTCCTGTTCACATATATTATCAGTATCTGATTTTGTACTGCAGTGTCAGATCTGGCCCTCTGTGGTTTGATAGCCCCTGTGCTAGGACAGGAACTATATGTTCCCCAGTGTGTGTGGCACAAGGCTCAGTAACTTACTCCCTGTGTTGCAGGGATTCTGATTCTGGTTACATGTTTCAGTTGTTTCTGCTCCTCTTTTGCCCTTTCCTTATTCCCCAAGGAAATGTGGAAAGAAAAGAGATAACTGATATTTTAAATTACTTAATATTCGTAGTCATTGTTAACCATAATTTTTTTTAAGTTTATTTTGCAGGGTGGGGGGAGAGAACAAGCGGGGGAGGGGCAGAGAGAGAGAGAGAGAGAGAGAGAGAGAGAGAGAGAATCCCAAACAAGCTCCGCACCATCACCGCAGAGCCTGACACAGGGCTTGAACCCAGGAACCATGACATGATATCGCGACCTGGGCCGAGATCTAGCTTAACCGACTGAGCCACCCAGGCACCCCAACGATAATGCTTTTTATACTATGTATTTGAAAAGATCATAAGGCTGATCTCACAGTGATTTTAGGTAGAGCTAACCTTTTCTGTATTTTTTAAAGTAATCTCTGCACCCGACATGGGGCTTGAAATCATGATCCTGAGATCAAGAGTTGCATGCTCTACTGACTGAGCCAGCCAGGCACCCCTAACCTTTTATTTTAACATCTTGATTTGATGCGATTAGGGTTTTTTTAAGAGTTCTGAATTAAAAAGAACTTGTCATAAGTGAACTCTGTATACTTCATTGATTAAACTTTTAGGTTTTTGAATTTCAAATTGGGTAGTCCTAGGCTTTTGCTCATAACATACAGACTGCCTTATAGTTTAAACTCCACATCAGACTTGTGGGGCTATTCCCCAGACCATTAGGCCCTTTCAGACCTAAGCCTTTATTCATGTTGCCTTTTTCCAGATTATCTTCTTAACTCCTCTCAACTCCGGCATCACCTTTTCTGAGGCATTCTCTGACCTCTCTCTTCATATTGTTCTCATAGTCCTGGTATATAACTGTAATACAATGTTCACTATGCTTTATCATAACTTTATTTACAAGGTTTTTGAGAAAGATTGTGAGTTCTACCAAGGTAAAAGGCATATTTTACTCATTTTCATATGTCCAAGTCCCAGCACAGAGCTTAATCCTTTAAAAAAAGTAAATGTTAATTGAGCTGCCCGTGGAGGGAATTAACAGACATCTTCTCTCTGGTCTGGTCTCCTTTTAATTGCCTCCAACATCATCCTGTTCAAAAGGAGGGACTGCCAAGGGCCTCCCTGTGGCAATCTGATCCTAGCTCCATTCCTCATCCTGAGAGTGTCATGGTAACCACCAGCCTCTCCCTTTGAGCCACATCTTGTACTGCAGCTGTGCTTCTGCCTGGAGAAACTTCCTTTTACTACCCCTGGCCCTTCCAGACCTATTTCAGTATCAGCTTTAACTTACGGTCTGAATATGGGGAAAATTCAAGAGCACAAGTACTGAATAAAAAATCTGAACTACACTGGGCCCACCTCAGATATCATATTAATAATAATCCTATGCTAGCAAATAGTATTTTGGGGACATCTGGGTGGCTCAGTGGGTTAAGTGTCCACCTCTTGGTTTTGGCTTGGTCACGATCTCACAGTTTGTGGGATCGATCCTCGCATCAGGCTCTGCCCTGACAGTGTGGAGGCTGCTCAGGATTCTTTTTCCATCCTTTTTTCTCTCTGCCCCTCCTGCACTCATGTGTGTGTGCACACTTCCTCTCTCTCAAAATAAGTATATAAACTTTAAAAAAATACATAATGTTTTTGTTCTGGAATAGTTGCTGCTTGCCAGCCTCAGCCTGCAGTGCTGTTGCAGCACCTTCTGCCCATCTAGCTCCCACAAGCTGCAGCAAGTCAGGATTGCTTCTGGCACACATCTTTTAGCTGGAAGTCTTGGCAGTGAGCTAGATTGGAAGCATTCCCCAGCTATGGCACAGCCTGTACTCTATTGCTAACCTAGGGATTGGGAGGAAAGCTGCGTGTAGCACAGAGCACCAGCTGCCCCCCGGGACAGAGGAAAGCTGTTGTTTTCATCAGGTAGGCTGTCTGTTTCTCTCTGTTAAGTAGGCTGGAGGGCATCTGGTCTGCAGGAGCTGGCATTTAATGTGAAGATGTTAAGACTTTATCAGACTGAATTTGTGGGTCTGATAGCCTAATTAAAGCAAGCTGTGTGTGGGGGCTGCTGTACCCAAATCTATTTTTAATGGTTTAGTTCAGAGCTGGGGGGGGGGGGGGGAGTGATGTCAAGATTAAAATTAGAGCACCAGATTTAATTAGCAGTTTTAGGTACTCACTTTTGGCAGCACTCAAGTAAATTACCTTACGGACACAGTTCTTGGGGAAAAAAGCATCAGTCTAACTGTAAGACTTTCCGTATCACCACCCTGTGGGGTGTGTCACAATCATATAGTATAGCAGCTCTTAAACTTTTTGATCTTAGGACACCTTTATCCTTTTTTTTCTTTTTCTTTCTTTTTTATTTTTTTATTTTTGAGGGAGAGATGGGGCACCTGGGTGCCTCGGTTAAGCATCTCACTTCAGCTCAGGTCATGATCTTGCAGTTCATGAGTTCAAGCCCCACATCTGTTGTCAGCCCAGAGCCCACTTCCAATCCTCTGTCTCCCTCTCTCTCTCTGCCCCTTCCTCCAGCCTACACGCTCTCTCTCAAAAGTAAAAATATATATAATTCTATATTTTTGAGAAAGAGAGACAGTGTGAGGGGGGAGGGGCAGAGAAAGAAGGTGACATAGAACCCAAAGCAGGCTCCAGGTTCCAAGCAGTCAGCATCGAGCCCGAGGTTGGGCTCGAACCCAAAACCACAAAAATCATGACCTGAGCTGAAGTCCGTTGCTTAACCGACTGAGCCACCCAGGTGCCCCAGGACCCCTTTGTAGTCTTAAAGATGATTTAAGACTCCAAAGACATTTTGTGTATCCGAGTTGTATCTATCACTGTTTATGAGATTTTTATATTTTGATATTTACCAGATTACAAATTAAAATTGGGTATATTAATTCATTTAAAAATTATAACAAGTGCACAAAAGAAATTATTTTGCTGTATAGGGGTATATTAACACAATATACACCTTAAACTTACAGTTTCATATGTCTATCATGTAATAAAGCTGGAGGAAAAAATAAGCCCACTACACTTTAACATAAACAATACTTTTATGGAAACTGTACTCTTCAAAATTAGTGAAAAGAGTGACACTGTTCTACTTTTTTTCCCACCAATTCTTTTTAACATCTGCCTTAATAGAATATAGCTGGATTTTCATATCTGCTTCTGCATTCAGTGTTGTGATACTACACATCATATTACCTCTAGAAAACTCCACTGTACACTCATGAGATAAGGGAGGAGGTGGTCCCTGGACCACACATAGAGATCTACTGATAGAGTAGAACAACTGTGACTTTGGAGACAGACAAACCTTAACCCAGATCTCAGCTCTTGCAGTTGATATTTGTGTCAGCTTGAACAAGTGACTTCATCTCTGTTGAAGAGATCTGTTTTCTCCTTTGTTGAATGGAGAGAGAAGTGTACTGTAACTCATAGATCAGTGTAGGGGTTAATTGGTATTTCTGAAGTGTCTGGAACTTGGTAGGTGTGTGATTATTATTCCTCTGAGCACTTTTTTTTTTTTTTTTTTTTTTTAACCGCTTAAAGGAAAGGCCTATATTAGTTTTGGTTGGGTTTTGTGTGAATGTTGTGGGTTGGTTCTCTTCCTATGCCTGCTCTCTGCATATAATACAAAAAATTATTTTATGGTCCTTATTTGTTTTCATATCTCTGTCTTTCTACTGGAAGTCAACTCCTTGATAACAATTCTTTTTCTCTTCAAACCCCCACGTCTCAGCAAAATGTATGTACATGGTAGACATTCATTAAAACTTGAAAAGAATGGCATCTGAAACCTCAACCTGAAATTGAACATAAGACCATATCATTGCCCCTCCCTTTACACAGAACTCAGTACCTTCAGTTTTGTTTCTTTTGAGTTCATTGGTTAATTGATTGTGGTATCAATTGATACCAGTAAGGGTAATTTTCAGAAGAATTAGAGCCACAGAATTTAAGGCTCCTTCTAGAGCTCAGAGCATTTCAAGTAGCTGTTAGCCAGCCTCCTCTTTTCTTCCATCCCACTGCCATGTTTCACTGGGAAGGTGGCACTAATATGAAAAGTAAGTAATCTATTTGATAGATACTTAGCAGTTCCTATTTTGTACAGAGCACCTATAAGGTACAGCTTATTTGGTACAGGGTCACCAAGTGCCTTGTAATGCCTTTCATGTTGCCATTTATGTTTTCTTGGTTTTCATTAGCCCTTCAGTTAGATATGGTCTCTAACTTCCAGAAGCTTATGGTCTAAGTGGGGAAAATGGGCACAAATACAGTGGACCATCATTCAGGACAAAGTGAGGGGTGATGTTGAGTTTATCAGCAGCCAGCTTCAAGATTCCAGAATAAGATCTTGATGTTATGATTTGTGAGATGCGTGCTGTTTTTTAAAGTCCTACAAGTCTGGGGGCCTCGGTGGCTCAGTCGGTTAAACATCCAACTCTTGATTTCAGCTGAGGTGGTGATCTCACAGTTCGTGACTTCGAGCCCTGCATCAGGCTCTGCTCTGATAGTGTGGAATCTGCTTGGGATATTCTCTCTCCCTCTCTCTGTCTCTGTCTCTGCCTCCCTTGCTTGCACATGTATGCTGTGCTCTCTGTCTTTCTCAAAAATAAATAAAACCTTTAAAGTCAAACAAGACACAGGAAACTCCATGTTAGGGTTAGGGTTCTGGGGTTATCCACTGCCATTTCCAGGCTTTGGATGAGTCTGAAAATGGGGAAGCAAAAGACAAATTTGGGATCAGTTGGTACAGAATTACAGAATGCTAAGGAAAATTAAGCCCAAGTTTCAAATTCAAACTCATTTAACATGTATTGAAGCCATAAACTAGGTTCTTTCCCTCGTGTCATGTGATATTCTCAACTACTGTGCAAGGTAGGCAGGTAGTGCTATTCCTCTTTTCCAGATGAAGAAGCTGATATTCAGACAAATTGAATAATTTGCTTAGTTTACATATCTGGCAGATGGTGGAACCAGGATTTGATTTCTCCTCTTAAGCCCAGCAATCTTTGCAGTTAAGTATGTTGCCTTTATTTTGTAAGCCACAGAAGTTGCTTTCAAAGTGTTTTTTTGCTGCAGAGGTCAATGGTAAAAATAGGGTTATGGTTCTAATGGTTCTAAAGAGACCCTTTCTCCACCCCACTACTGCTCCCAACCACTACTCACATAAGGGGGCTCAAGTTCATGAAATGGTGTTTAATCCGTTAAAAAGGATGTTCCTTTTGGCTCTGCCAGTAGCCAGGTATAGTGTACATGAAAGTGCCTGTCATTATCACTCATTTCCCAAATTTCTTATGAGAAGCCATATAACATCACTGCTACCATATGCCAACCTATATAATTATCCATACACTAATTCTTTCGTCATTCACGCATTCCTGCTCCCAAATGATAAGTGAAATAAAATTCTTTGGTATACAGTTGACCCTTGAACAATGCAGGGGGTAAGGGCACTGGCCTCCTGCACAGTTGAAAATCTGCATATAACTTTTGACTCCCTGAAAACTTTACAAAAGCCTCAATTAACACATTTTGTATATGTACTATATATTGTATTCTTAAAGTAAACCAGAAAAAAAAAAAGTTAAAATTGTATGGAAGAGGAAATCCGTTTACAGTACTCTGCTGTGTTTATCGGAAAAAAACCTGGGGCTCCTGGGTGGCTCAGTCAGTTAAGCACCGACTTCAGCTCAGGTCATGATCTCATGGCTTGTGGATTTTTAGCCCCGTGTCTGGCTCTGTGCTGACAGCTCAGAGGCTGGAGCCTACTTCAGATTCTGTGTCTCCCTCTCTCTACCCTTCCCCTGCTTGTGCTCTGTCTCTCTCAAAAATAAATAAAAACATTAAAAAGAAAAAATTTTAAAGCCTATAAGTGGACCATGCAGTTCAAACTCCTGCTGTTTTCGAGTCAACTGTATGTAGAGAAGTTCTGTGTAATCAGTCATCTTTTTCAAGACACATGTAAGAGGAGTAACCATGGGAAGAGTGGAAAATGGAAGAGAGAAAGCCATCTGATTCTTACTGTCTCCTTCCTAGGTGGAAATGATTGAGGGGCAGAGCAGTGGCACGTGGCTAAAAGGCTGTTTGTGGAAAGGTTTAAAGTGCTCTGTGAAGTCACGTGTCTCATTTTTTCTATCCCCATCTTCCTTCCTTCTCTAGGCATCTTAGGCAGGCCGTGAGAAAATGTCTGATTTTGTGGAAAGCGAGGCCGAGGAGTCAGAGGAAGAGTACAATGATGAAGGCGAAGTGGTGCCCCGAGTCACCAAGAAATTTGTGGAGGAGGAGGATGACGGTGAGGAGGCCCCAGCCTCAAGCTTCTCCCCACTATTGCTAAGCTTTGGATAGTTGGATTCTTGCTGATGAGAGGCTCAGGCTGAGCACAGAAGTTATCACACATGAGGTACCAGCTTGAGAATTTTCAGTCATTTATAGAAAATACCTAACTGAGCATCTGTCTGCTATGTGCCAGGTCCTGCGCCTAGAGCTAGAAATGTGAAAGGAAGACCCTGCAGTCATGGAGTCTACATTGGCGGGAGGGGACAGACAGGAAACCAACAAATAAATACATGCGTAATGTTTTCCTCTTTTAGAGACCCCGCAGTGTTGGTATTTATGAGCCCAGTTTCCTATTTCTCTGGCCAAACCCAACCGTTAGGATCCTCAGCAGAGTAGAACCATGAAATGGCTTTAAAGACAGGAAGGTAAATTTAAGTGTTATCAAAAGAATTATGGATGGAAGAAATAGCCACTGAACTTATAAATTAAGAGGAAAACAAAGATTACTGGTGGCTGTAAAACTCCTAGTAATGATTTTGAAAAGCCATGGTACTTAGGAAGATTATCTTGCCTAAAGACAGATGAGGAGCATAGAAACGAGGTAGTCCTTTCCAGATGCTCCTGCTCAAACTCAGTGGCCATGTTTTTTACATCTTTAGATGAAGCTGAAGAGTTAACATGGCATCCACATCATTAGGCTTAGAGCAGATGGAGAATCACAGTTAAGCAGGGGGTCCTGCCCCACCCCAGCCCATTTCCCAAACTCCATGCCTCAAACATGTGTATTTTCCAGATGAGGAGGAGGAGGAGGAGAACCTAGATGATCAGGATGAGCAAGGCAATCTGAAAGGCTTTATCAATGATGATGACGATGAAGATGAAGGGGAGGAGGATGAGGGTAGTGACTCTGGTGATTCAGAAGATGATGTTGGCCACAAGAAGAGAAAACGCAGTGAGTAGTCTCTCCTCAGTCAGGTGAGGCTGGGGTGGAAGTTACAGTGGACAAGGGGCCTCTCCATCACCATGGGTAACACTTTGTTTTTTCCAGCATCTTTTGACGACCGCCTGGAGGATGATGATTTTGACCTCATTGAGGAGAATTTGGGTGTCAAAGTCAAAAGAGGAGTAAGTGTCATTCTTTGTCCCTGGGGGTGAAGGAAAAAGCTCTTGAAATTCAGTGACTTCTGGGGGACGAGGCACCTCCAGAACAGTGTGGGAAGCATAGAGGATGAGAAAGTTGCTCAGTGTCATTGTGCTGTGGAGACTAGATTTGCATCCCAGGTCTGGGCGCTTGTTATAGAAAGACTTGTCAGGGTTTGAAGGGTGGGCCTTGGTGCTGAAAGAGCATGTCTTAGTGTGTTCTTTGCCATCTCCCTTGGTCAGCAGAACTGTGGTGGGGAAAATGGGAGTGAGACTAGAGAGCAGGCACCCTTAGGCCGGTCCTCTCAGACCCTGTTGAGACAGGTTTTTTCCACCCCTAGCAAAAATACCGACGTGTCAAAAAAATGTCAGATGACGAGGATGACGACGAGGAGGAATATGGCAAAGAGGAACATGAAAAAGAGGCTATTGCCGAGGAAATCTTCCAGGATGGGGAAGGGGAAGAAGGGCAGGAGGCTGTGGAGGCCCCCATGGCTCCTCCAGAGGAGGAGGAAGAAGATGATGAGGAATCAGGTATGTGGCATCAGGCAAGAAAGCCAGTGTTTGGGTGGATGTTGGGATTTCCTAGCCCTTAGGAGCAGAATGGGAAACCATTCTTCACCTGCGGGCCCCCAACATTTGACAGAAGTTCGTTTTTAGGAGCCTCCCTACTCTTCTCACTGGCCACTCACACAGTAGGAACTAAAGCCATTCAGTCCTGGCTCATCCCTTGCCTCTGAGCACTAATCCCTTCCTTCCCTACCCAGACATCGATGACTTCATTGTGGATGATGACGGACAGCCTCTGAAAAAACCTAAGTGGCGGAAAAAGCTTCCTGGATACACAGATGCGTGAGTTGGGGCTGGTACAGGGTGGTGATATGGGCGCCTGAGTAGACCCCGTCAGGAAGGAGGAAATCAGAGGCTTCTGCCAAAAATGGGACATCCCATCTCTCAACCATTTTGCTTCCTAACTCAACTAACCTTTACTAGGCAGGAATTTCAGACTGCTCCTAGAAGCCCTGAGAGCTGTCTATATTAACAGAGCCACTGTGGGATTAGGAGCCACACGTGTGTAGGCTTCCATCAGCCTCCCTCTTCACCTGAAGCTCCACGTGTATTCATTTATGTATTGGCACTCTGAGTATAATTTTGTCGGAAGAAAGCTTTTGCTTTGAGGGAATACTGTAATACCTTAGCAGAAGATGGACCCACCGAGCAGAATGTGGATCTATCTGCCCTGTTGGGTTTGACCCCAGAGACTGGCACATGCCAACAATGGGCTTTTTATCTTTCATAAGTAATAGTTTTCCCAGAAACCTCCCCCAACTGAGCCTTTATTTCCAAAGCGAACATGCTTGCTTGATTGCTTGCTTGCTTGCTTGCTTGCTTATTTATTTATTTATTTATTTATTTATTTATTTATTTATTTATTTGAATAGAGCAGAGAGAGAGCACGTGCACGTGCAAGTGGGTGAGGGGCAGAGAGAATCTTAAGCAGGCTCCATGCCCATCATGGAGCCCAGCACGGGGCTCAGTCTCACCACCATGATACCATGACCTGAGCTGAAATCAAGAGTCTGATGCTTAACCAACTGAGCCACCCAGGCGCCCCTACTTTTTAAATTTACCTCTCTCTTAACCTTCTCAATTTCCTTTGGGGCAAGTAAAGGGTCTGTGCTGGGGCTGCATTTCTCCTCTCATCAGAACCTGGGCCAAACCGTCTTTTGCTCTCACCCACAGGGCCCTGCAGGAAGCCCAGGAGATTTTTGGTGTGGACTTTGACTATGACGAGTTTGAGAAATACAATGAGTATGACGAAGAACTGGAGGAAGAGTATGAGTATGAGGATGATGAGGCCGAGGGTGAGATCCGAGTGCGCCCCAAGAAGACCACCAAGAAACGTGTGAGCCGCAGGAGCATCTTTGAGATGTATGAGCCCAGCGAGCTAGAAAGCAGCCACCTCACAGATCAGGACAATGAAATCCGAGCCACTGACCTGCCTGAGAGGTTCCAGGTAAGAAAGCATCGGCTTCTGTCCTTCTGCCAATGTGTCATCACCTGCCCTGAGCCTCTTTGCTTCAAGGGTTGTATCAGAGGAGCAATCTAGCAACAATCTGATATCGAATATATATAGAAAGTTGGCTTTTGAACTCCATCTGACCAGGTAGTGCAGGGAGTCCAGGTCTTAGAGAAGGCTCTGCTGCTGCTTATGGTTCTTGAAATGGCACTCTTTCTTTAGCAAATACACAAAGTATGTCTACTTTGTGCCAGGACGGTGCTCTTCTGGGTGCTGGAATGTGTCTGTGGAGCACACATTTCTTTCCGGAAGCAGTGTATGTGTTATCCTACAGGGGTTACAGGATAAAGTCAGTCTCACTATTGTCTTATCCTGTGCAGCTCCGCTCCATCCCAGTTAAGGGGGCTGAAGATGACGAACTAGAAGAAGAAGCTGACTGGATCTACAGGAATGCCTTTGCCACACCAACCATTTCTCTTCAGGTACCCAAAAAAAGATCCTTATGTTTGACATGAACCAGAAGCCACTTCATCAAGATGAAGACCTGCTCCTACCATGCCCCAAACATCTATATGTGCCTAGTACAGAACAAGTATGGGTGTGTACAGGTGTATGAGAGATTTTTCTAGAACTCTTCTGACGGAGTTCTCTTTTGACATGGAGTAGTTTCATGTATGGTAAGACAAAGCAAGTAACGGTGTTATTGCTGTTTCTTTTTTTTTTCTGGCTCCAGGAAAGCTGTGATTACCTAGACCGAGGGCAGCCAACCAGCAGCTTCAGTCGTAAAGGGCCCAGCACAATTCAGAAGATTAAAGAAGCCCTGGGTTTCATGCGAAATCAACACTTTGAGGTAGCACCTCAAGCTGTCATGGTCCCTTGGTTAGAAATTCAGCTAGGGGATGAGGGAAAAGGTAGCGCCCTGTGAGATGAGGAGTCCCCTTCTGTCTTCAGGCATGGTCCCTTGGCTCAAGAGTGTGCGAACCAAAGGAGACTCTGGTAACCAGGAGAACACTTGTTCTACCTGTCTGCAGCGTTATCTTCCCCCGTGGGGGAGAGCACGTGCCCTGGATGAGCCTGTGGGGGTGTCCAAGCTTCTGACTGTTGAATTTCCTGGAGCTGTTTACCCCTCTAGCAAAGGAGCTCCTTACAGATCTCTCCACTCTGGCTGACTGCAGTCTCCTTGCCACCCTAGGTGCCTTTTATTGCTTTCTACCGTAAGGAGTATGTGGAGCCTGAGTTGCACATCAATGACCTATGGAGGGTGTGGCAGTGGGATGAAAAGGTACGATGGATCCATGCTCCTAAGAGTCTGAGGTGTGGCTTGGGCACCACTACTACCAAAGTCCAAGCCTCCTGTACATACCAGGTGGCTACCCTTCCCGGGGTCGCCTGGTAAGAAACAGAGCAGCCTTGGGTCTCCAAAGCTGAACACCAGCGCTTAGTCGTGCCCTGTCCTATCCTAGTGGACCCAACTGAGGATCCGCAAAGAGAACCTAACACGGCTGTTTGAGAAGATGCAAGCTTATCAGTACGAGCAGATCTCTGCTGATCCTGACAAACCCCTGGCTGATGGCATCCGGGCTCTAGATACCACCGACATGGAGAGGTAAAGTGTGCAAGGTTTATTCCATTACAGGGCACCCTCAGACCAAAGGCCCCCAGGGAGCAGTGTAACCTACAAAATCCTCAGCACAGGGCCCATCCCTTAGAAACCCAACTTGTCACCACACCAAAAGTGATCTCTCTGGCAAACAAATTCATCTTAGTTACCTATATGGGTATAAAAGGTGAAAAGGATAAGATAGTCACATTTGCTGATCTGAAAATTCCCTGTACATAAGGGTATGTGGAAAACCAAATTATAACCAGAAAGGAGCTTGGTGAGCCTGGAATCGGTGGAGTGCCGGAAGGGTGCAGATGACTTTAGTGGCCAGTGTCATGAAGCTGGTGGGGGAGGGACAGACCATCTCAAGAAATCTGAACTTTGCTAGAGATGTGGTACGTCATCTGTCTCTCCCTTTTCATCTCCATTTCTGACAACCACCAACCACCATTTGTTTGACATATTCCTTCTTTAAGATACCTTGCTCTCAAGGAAGTCACCGTCTGGGGTCGTTGTGTGTCTCTAATAATTGAAGAATACAGACATCTATCCTAGTTGGGACCTTCCCTCCTGGGAATTGGACCTCTTGTAGCAGAACTGGGGTGTACCCTTAGTGACAGTTGAGGTCTTACATCCCTTTTCCTCCAGGCTTAAGGATGTCCAGTCAATGGATGAGCTGAAAGATGTCTACAACCATTTCTTGCTATATTATGGTCGTGATATCCCCAAGATGCAGAATGCTGCCAAAGCCAGCCGCAAGAAGCTGAAGCGTGTGAGGGAAGAGGGAGATGAGGAAGGTGAGTGCTGGAACAGAAAACCCAGGAGTCTTGATGGCCACACCATCCCCAAGGATGCCCTTGGCTGAGTGCCCTTTGGGGCTTCCCTGCATGTGGTAGCTCCTTGGGAGTAACTGGAAACTAGAGCATGGACTCATGTTTTCTTCCCAGGTGAGGGTGAAGAGGCAGAAGACGAGGAGCAGAGGGGCCCAGAGCTCAAGCAGGCCTCCCGCCGAGACATGTACACCATTTGCCAGAGTGCTGGCCTAGGTAAAAGCTAGCTGTGTTGTGTCCTGGGCGTTCCAGCCTTGAGCAAGGGGAGTTCCCAGATGGTCGCTGGTGGGCAGGAAGAGGACTTTTTTGAGCGAATCACTAATCCAGTTGTGAACATTGGCCCCCCCCCGCCCCAGCACCCACGCCCACCCACAGTAATGGTCTAGCCTCTCCCTAATTTCCCAGAGGAATGGGAAGCTCATATAATCAGAGGGACAGAGTTCATCCTAGCCTTGAGAAGTTCTTTATTAAACTGTAGTTTCCACCTTAGTTCTGAGCCCAGGAGTCACAGAAAATTACTGTTTTTCTGGGTTATAACAGCCTGTCAGGTGTTTAAAGACAGGTTTTTTTGGTTTTTTTTTTTTTTTTTTACTATTCTTTGTAAACTTCTTGGTGCTGCTTATTCATGACCCTCTTAAAGTCTAGTGCCCAGAATAGCTGCTCTGGACTCGGAAACCAAAGAGATTTGTCAGCCCAGCAATTGCCTTACCTTTCACACTCCTGTTTGCTTTAGATGGCCTGGCCAAAAAGTTTGGACTGACTCCTGAACAATTTGGGGAAAACCTGCGGGACAGCTACCAGCGGCACGAGACAGAGCAGTTCCCTGCAGAGCCTTTGGAGCTGGCCAAGGATTATGTTTGCAGGTAGGCTTGCGGCACCTGGCTGGCAGGAGGAGGGGCCCGCGGGCAAAGACACTGTCATCCTGCAGCTGCCGCATTTTCCCCACAGCCAGTTCCCTACACCTGAAGCTGTGCTGGAAGGTGCCCGCTACATGGTAGCCCTGCAGATTGCCCGAGAGCCCCTCGTCCGACAGGTGCTGAGGCAGACCTTCCAGGAGAGAGCCAAGCTAAATATAACCCCCACCAAGAAAGGTAGAAAGGTGAGCTGGGTGAAGGGCTTTGATCCAACACATGGCCCAGGTTCGACTGAACTGAGTTTCTTGCTTTCATGCTCAGCTGAGCTGTCTGCCGGCAAGCAGAGAGGCAGTCTTTTCTCCCAGTGTCAAGCCCAGCCTGTCGGTAAGCTGACGATTCCTCTTAATGTGTACAGGATGTGGATGAGGCCCACTACGCTTACTCCTTCAAGTACTTAAAGAACAAGCCTGTTAAGGAACTGAGAGATGACCAGTTCCTCAAGATCTGCTTGGCTGAAGATGAAGGGCTGCTCACCATTGACATCAGCATAGATATGAAGGGGGTAGAAGGGTAAGCAAAGCTCTGGGGTGGGAGCTCTTTCTGGGAGGGCTTGATGAAGGGTCAGCTGGAGGGAGGGGTCCCTCAGGAATGTGAACCACAGTTTGAGAGGTGAGCAGGCCATTGTCCGTGGTTCACAGTGTTTGTGGACATTTCAGTGTCATCTTTCCTCCATCCCCGACCCTGCAGTGTTGTTTCTCCTCAGCTACGGCAATGACCAGACATATTTCGAAGAGATCAAACAGTTTTACTACCGAGATGAGTTCAGCCACCAGGTGCAGGAGTGGAACCGGCAGCGCACCATGGCCATCGAGCGAGCCTTGCAGCAGTTCCTCTATGTGCAGATGGCCAAAGAGCTCAAGAACAAGCTGCTGGCCGAAGCCAAAGAATATGTCATAAAGGTTAAGACTCACGGTCTTTAGGCCTGTGATTTCCCCAAACTAGAGCTGAGAGTGAAAGAACTCCTTACAAGTAGTCTTCTGGCAAACAAGCCAGGGGTCACTCCGAGACCCCCCCGTTTGAGGAGATTCTTGGCTTCCCACCCCCAGCCCAAACACTCTTTGTTTATATTGCTGTTCTCTGTATACTCTCCTGTTTCCACAATTAAGGTATGCCTTCACACTGTAAGCCTGCAAAGGGCTAGGAACACGTGCACACGTCAGCGCAGCCTGTGCACATGTGTACCCACATCTGTTCCCTTAGCACACTCGGTGAGCCTGTTGGCCATAGTGTCTGGTGTGTCTCCTCCCCAGGCCTGTAGTCGGAAACTCTACAACTGGTTGAGGGTGGCACCCTACCGGCCAGATCAACAGGTAGAGGAAGATGATGACTTTATGGATGAGAACCAAGGGAAGGGCATCCGCGTCCTAGGCATTGCTTTCTCCTCTGCCAGGTAACTGTCTGTTTGTGCCTGCCCAGCCTCACCCTTACCTGTCTTCCTAATTTCATTCTACTCTTACTTACATCCTCTTATTTCTGATGGTTGCACTACTCTTGTCTGGTCGGCAGAGATCACCCCGTGTTCTGCGCCCTGGTCAACGGTGAAGGAGAAGTGACAGACTTCCTTCGACTGCCCCATTTTACCAAACGGCGAACTGCATGGAGAGAGGAAGAACGGGAAAAGAAGGCAAGTGGCTAGGATAGGGCAACCAAGTGTACATCTTAAGCGCGTTTTACAATTCTGTGGGGGTATGTGTTTATGGTCTACACGACATCCTTTGCAAGACCCTGATTGATCTCCACGTGCTTGCTGAATATTGGAGTCCTGGGATAAGTCTCAACTTCCATCAGCAGTAGATGGCACTCACGTTCTGGTGCAGAATTTACTTCTGGCTGGAGGCCAATTCCTAGGTCTTGTGTTCTTCTGGAAGCTGCCATTATAGCCTCTGTTCTTCCCAGCATCTGGGTCATCCTGTTCCAGTAGCTGAAAGCCAGTGAGGCATTAAGCCAACCTTTCCCCTGCTTTAGCCTTTCAGTGTTTCTTCCAAGGAAGGAGGAATTTGAATTCATCTCATGTATATGCTTCTGATTTTCTTAACCTAATGGTATCTTTCAATTTTGCGAGAGACCTGCATTCTAGAGTAATTTTTCGCAACCATTTTTTAAAAAGAAACATCGGGGCGCCTGGGTGGCTCAGTCGGTTGAGCGTCTGACTCTTGATTTCAGCTTAGGTCATGATCCCAGGGTCATGGGGTTGGGCTGCCCACTGAGCATGGAACTTGCTTAAGATTTTAAGACCCATTCTTTCTCTCTCTCCCTCTCTCTCATCTCCCCCACTCATGCTCTCAAAAAAAAAAAAAAAAAAAAAAACCAATTAAAATAGAAAAAGATAACAAGGAATTGAGATTAGAATAGTCCTGATAGCTAAGCAGTGGTTTATGGTAGAAAAAACCCAAGTATGTTTACACCTGGCTGGCTCAGTCAGAGAAGCATGTGACTCTTGATCTTGGGGTCGTGAGTTTAAGCCACACATTGGGTGTAGAGATTACTAATTAGAAAGGAAGACCCAATGTGTTTAGACCATCACGACCAAGGATGAGCCAGAAGTATAGTAATTTTAGGAAACGTTAGCAGATATATAATATTCAAACCAGAGGTCTTAGTCTCCTTGTTTTGTGCGCTAGTTAGACCGTGTCTATGCATTATGGAGTTTATTGTTCTCTGGTCTTACAAGGTCTTGTGCTACTTAGGGAGAGAGAACTGTTAGAAATCTCCCTGTCTTCAAAGCCATTCAGTTCCAATTTTATTTCAATCCAGGCTCAAGACATTGAAACCCTAAAGAAATTTCTTCTGAATAAAAAGCCTCATGTGGTGACAGTTGCAGGAGAAAACAGGTAGGGGCTCCAGGGGAACTCCAGGGACTAGACCTGGCTTAAATTCATTCATTCCTTCTTGTTGAACCTGGCATATGCCTCTAACAGAGCAATAAGCATGTTGACCCTTGGTAAATTTCCCATTCCCGGGGCGGTGGCGGCGGGGCGGGGGGTGGGTATCTCTTTGTCTTCAAAGCCCCTTCCTCCCCCATCCCCACCCCCACTTACACCTCAGCCATGAGTCTGTCTATCCCTGAGAAACTTTAGAAAGAACCCTGACCAACACCCCTCATCCCTCCAGGGACGCCCAGATGTTGATTGAAGATGTGAAGCGCATTGTGCATGAGCTGGACCAGGGCCAACAACTGTCCTCTATTGGGGTGGAGCTGGTTGACAATGAGTTGGCCATTCTCTACATGAATAGCAAGAAATCGGAGGTAATGCTGGAACCCCATTCTTAAGACCTGCGCAAGCAAGAGCTGTCAATCCCTAGGAAATTTACTAGGAAAACGAAGGTTATCGAGGGCACAGGACTGCACTTGTTCACTTACCCGTGTGCAGTTGCTTCATTTTGCCAGTCATGCTTCGGAGTGGGAGCCCTGAAAATTAAATTGGTCCCAGGAAAAAGGGGTCCCAGAAGAGACAAGAAAGTGACTTAAAGCCAGAACGGTTTGAATCTCCTTTTGCTCTCGGAACGGAGGGGACTTAATGGTCCTGCTGGTCCTTGTTTGACTCTAGGCAGAGTTCCGGGATTATCCTCCAGTGCTGAGACAGGCCGTCTCCCTGGCCCGGCGCATCCAGGACCCTCTGATTGAATTTGCCCAGGTGTGCAGCTCTGATGAAGACATCCTGTGTCTCAAGTTTCATCCCTTGCAAGTGAGTATGATTCAACAGGCAGGCTTAGCAGGCAGAAGGGCACAGTAACCTTATCCTTGTCTGCTGTTTATCGGCAGGAGCATGTGGTGAAAGAGGAGCTGCTCAATGCCTTATACTGTGAATTTATCAACCGAGTCAATGAGGTTGGGGTCGATGTCAACCGTGCCATCGCCCACCCATATAGCCAGGCCTTAATCCAGTACGTCTGTGGTCTGGGACCTCGAAAAGGGACCCATCTCCTGAAGGTAAGATTGGGTTGAATGAGAAAGTAAGAAAAGTTCTATTTCACTGAGCCTTTACAATTGCCAGTATAATTTTGACAAAAGGTTAGAGAAGTAGAGACTGGTATAAGAGTCATCCAGCTAGTAAGAGTCCAAGTCAGACTTCAGACCCAAGTGGCCACTACTGTGTGTACTACTGTACTTCATTACTATACTATAGTGGCTCATGGAAAAGATAGCCATAAACTAGGATTTAAAATGGATGGAAGGGGCGCCTGGGTGGCGCAGTCGGTTAAGCGCCCGACTTCAGCCAGGTCGCGATCTCGCGGTCCGTGAGTTCGAGCCCCATGTCGGGCTCTGGGCTGACACCTCAGAGCCTGGAGCCTGTTTCTGATTCTGTGTCTCCCTCTCTCTCTGCCCTTCCCCTGTTCGTGCTCTGTCTCTCTCTCTCCCAAAATAAATAAACGTTGAAAAAAATAATAATAAAATGGATGGAAGAAGGGGCGCCTGGGTGGCTCAGTCAGTTAAGTGTCAGACTTTGGCTCATGTTATGATCTCATCCATGAGTTCGAGCCCCGCATGGGGCTCTGTGCTGACACCTCAGAGCCTGGAGCCTGCTTTGGATTCTGTGTCTCCCTCTCTCTCCTCTCTGTTCCTCTCCCACTTGTACTCTGTCTGTCTGTCTCTGTCTCTGTCTTTCTCTCTCTCTCTCTAAACTAAAGATAAAAAAAAAATTTTTAGCGGGGGGCGCCTGGGTGGCTCAGTCAGTTGAACTTCAGACTTCGGCTCAGGTCATGATCTCTTAGTCTGTAAGTTCGAGCCCCACGTCGGGCTCTGTGCTGACAGCTCAGAGCCTGGAGCCTGCTTCGGATTCTGTGTCTCCCTCTCTCTCTAACCCTCCCCCATCCATGCTCTGTCTTTCTCTGTCTCAAAAATAAAATAAAATGTTAAAAAAAAATTTTACATGGGTACATGGGTGGCTCAGTTGGTTGAGCATCTCTTGATTTCGGCTCGGGTCATGATCTCAGTTTGTGGGATTAAGCCCTGCGTGGGGCTCTGCACTGACAGCAAGGAGCCTGCTTGGGATTTTCTCTCCCTGTCTCTTTGCCCCTCCCCTGTTCCCATGCATGCGTGCACATGTGTGCGCGCTCTCTCTCTCTCTCCCTCTCTCCCTCTCTCTGTCTCTCAAAATGAATTTTTAAAATTTTTTTTTTCAACGTTTATTTATTTTTGGGACAGAGAGAGACAGAGCATGAACGGGGGAGGGGCAGAGAGAGAGGGGGACACAGAATCGGAAACAGGCTCCAGGCTCTGAGCCATCAGCCCAGAGCCCGACGCGGGGCTCGAACTCACGGACCGCGAGATCGTGACCTGGCTGAAGTCGGACGCTTAACCAACTGCGCCACCCAGGCGCCCCGCAAAATGAATTTTTAAAAAGCTTCAAAAAAATAATATGGGTGAAAGCAAGCATACCAGACGCAAACCTCAGGATAGTGGTTTTTATTCCAGTGGGTAGAAAAAGGATTTCTGTCAAGTTAATGGAAGAATTAAGGAACTTCGGAAGTACTGGTAATGTTCTTTTTCTTAAGAAGAGTGAAAGGTACTCGGGTGTATGTTTTATCATTAACTTTTAACTTACACACTAGTTCTATATTATCTTTGGCAGGTGTAATGTAGTTCACTAAAATAATTTTTTTTTAAGTAGCAGACAGTAGGGTATAGTGCTCAGTTAGATATTGAGGCCTGGAGACAGAGGGTTTCCCAGAAACCTGAAAGCCCACACCTCTCTCCTAGATCCTGAAGCAGAACAACACCAGGCTGGAGAGTCGGACCCAGCTGGTCACCATGTGCCACATGGGTCCCAAAGTCTTCATGAATTGTGCTGGCTTCCTCAAGATCGACACGGCCTCCCTGGGGGACAGGTGATGCCCTCTTCCTGGGTGGGCCAGGCAGAATTCCCTTGGGCTTTGCTTTGGGGATTCAGGGGATTAGGGCTGTCAAGGGGCCCAAGGTATTTGAATTAGGAAATATTTTAAAGCAAAGGTGAGCAACCCTTTATTAAGTCAAGAGCATCTGACCTATGGAAAAGATCGGTTCAATTATGTGAAGCTTTTTTTGTATGAGGAAAACATAAAAAGAACCAACTTATTTTATAAATTAAGGGCAGAAAACATACAAGATTTCATTCAGTAAACACAAACATGTTCTGTTATTATGATTTGCCGTGGCTAGATAAGGGTGGGGCTAGCAGGGGCAATGGAAAAGGAGTGTGGGGGTATGAGGAGATAAGGAAGGGGGATAGAGATTCAGTATGTTTTCAGATGATGTTATTGAGAGAAAGTTCTATTCACTTGGACTTTGGACTTCACTATTGACCTCTTCCTCTCCAGAAGTTATCAACTCAGTCTTTGGAGGATCTTTTCCACGGGCACATAGCTCCTCATTCAGTAATGGAAATCAGTGGGGAAATAGGCTTCAAGTTCTAAAACTTCATTTTCCACCCAGCTTTGCTGTAACACTCCACGAATAACATAGGTCCATGTGAGTGCACGGGCAAGACCAGCCTGGGAAGGCTTTATGGGGGAAAATAGCTGTCAGCAAATTGTCAGAGGTCTTTTCCCCCTTCTTGTTTTATCTTATTATATAAGACTTGTTTAAGTTCATTATATAAAATTCAATGTATAGCAATATTGTGCAGAAAGTGGAAGTCCCCCATAATCCCACCCCCCAGAGATAACTACCATAACAATTTGGTGTGTACTACAACGTTCCTAAATTTTATTTTTGCTATGCATTTACTAACTACCCATTTACTACAAAAATGGGATCATACGGTTCATAGTGTTTTGCAGTGCATTTTTCACGTATCAGTATATTGTGGCCATCTTTCCATGTCAGCACACATAGATCTACCTCATTATTTTTAATGGCTGTATAGTATTCCATTGTATGGAGGTACCCTGATTTATTTAACCAGTTCCCCATTGGTGGACATTTGGGTTGTTGCCAGAAGCTTCTTGTTCTATATCCTTGTCCCTTTTCTGCCTTTCATTCAGCACCGACTCATACATTGAAGTTCTTGACGGTTCCCGAGTCCACCCTGAGACCTATGAGTGGGCCAGGAAGATGGCAGTGGATGCTCTGGAATATGATGAATCAGCTGAGGACGCTAACCCCGCAGGAGCCCTCGAAGAGATCTTGGAAAACCCAGAGCGACTGAAGGATCTGGACCTTGATGCCTTTGCAGAAGAACTGGAGAGGCAGGTGGGTGACAGTGTAGAGGCTTGGCACAGAAGTCACCCGCAGTGGCTTAATTGGGAGGAGACTCAGGCAGCAAATCTCCAGAAAACCTCCAATGGTGTTAATGTGGGAGACTTGATTGTCTCTTCTCTCTGCCCAGGCTGCATGTAGCTTTGCATGTGTCTGTTTCCCACATTGGGTTTCTGTGAAGCATTTTTATCCGAGAACATTCCATGTTATAACAGAGAAAGTTTGGGGGGGGCACTTGGGTGGTTCAGTCAGTTGAGCATCCAACTCTGGATTTTGGCTCAGATCATGATCCCGTGGGCGTGGGATTAAGCCCTGCATCAGGCTCCACGCTGAACTTGGAGCCTGCTTGAGATTCTCTCCCTCTGCCCTTCTCCCCTGCTTGTGGGCCTTCTCTCACTTTCTCTAAAAAAATAAAAACAAAAAAATAAATAGAAAGTTTGAAAAAATTCTATGGTAAATCTTGATGGGAAAGAAGAGTAGCCCTGACAGGAGCCAACTGTCTTACTCCTTTTGTTGCAAGCCCCCCGTGGCTCCAGTTGGGGAGGGTTGCAAGGCTCTTCCTGTTGGGCTTCTTCCCCAGGGCTATGGTGACAAACACATCACCCTGTATGACATCCGGGCGGAGCTGAGCTGTCGGTATAAGGACCTCCGGACAGCCTACCGCTCTCCCAACACTGAGGAAATCTTCAATATGTTAACCAAAGAAACACCAGAGACCTTCTACATTGGTAAACGCTGGGTCTGGTTTTCAGCTGGAGGAGAATTTGTGGGGTGGAAGGGTGCATTTACTGTATATGTTCAAACCAAGCGATGATCCCAGCAGAGTGAGGCAGGTTTATACTGTAGGTAAAAAAGACCAGGGGAGCTTTTAAGATTATTATTAATATATGCAGCCCTGAACTAGAAGTCAAAACTGAGTTCAGGGACCAATTATGATGCTTAACCTGCTGCTTCAGGATCTTCAAGGAGTCACTTCTATAGGCATCATGTCCCCCCCATCATCAAATCAGGGGAAGAGCTCCTTAAGGATGTGAGGGAAATCAGTAGAGATGCCATAAGCCAGATGTTCTGACACTAAAAGGCCAGTGGGAAGGACACCTCTCCAGTTCTCTTAGCCTGGTCCCCATTCTCTTCTCTCCTTCCCTGTCCTCTCCCTTTCCTGCAGGAAAGCTCATCATCTGCAACGTCACTGGCATTGCCCACAGGCGTCCACAGGGTGAGAGCTATGACCAGGCGATCCGCAACGATGAGACAGGGCTGTGGCAGTGCCCCTTCTGTCAGCAAGACAATTTCCCTGAACTAAGCGAGGTATGTGCTGCACTGTTACTGTGGTCACTGAGTTTCCTCCATTGAATGTCTCTAGAACGGAGTCTGGAATGCAGCTATTTTAGATCACGCTTTTCCCAAACAAACAGGGACGAGGGCTAGAACACATACAGGTCTAACATGAAGTCCCTCTATATGCTGGTCAGAAACAATCAGTGTGCTTCCTTCTATTATGGCTCAGCCTTTAACCCATGTTTCCTATTTTCTGGGGATCTAACTCAACCAGATTATAGACCTGAGGGTGTGCGTTTCTTACTACAGGGCAGGTACGGTGTTCCTGTACATGCTAGTTGGAAGGAATCTATAGGCTCTCTTGATTTTTTTTCCCATTTTCCACACGAGACAGTTTCCAGACTTTACCCAATAAATAAGCTGGTGGGATTTGTCCCAATAATAAAGCCAAGGGGCAGCTGGTTCCCTGAAATGGATTGTTCTGGGGAGACTGGCATATGTATTTCTTACGTCCACTAGGTCAGAACAGAATTGGGAGAGATGGGCCTCTGTGGCAGCTAGAGGGACATACAGACAGATTAATACATTTTATATTAATATATAAATTAATAATTTAATTAATATTAGGGATGTTCAAAATCTGTGTTGGTGGGTGGCTTATTCATTGTATTTTAGACCATGTTGCCAGGTGTTATGGCAAGATAAATTGCAGCACCCCAGCAGCTTTTTTCTGAACGTAGATCTCCAGAACCTTAATGACCAAACTCCTCTCCTGACGCACTTTTTAGGTCTGGAACCACTTTGACAGCGGTTCATGCCCAGGCCAGGCCATTGGTGTCAAAACACGGCTAGACAATGGTGTCACCGGCTTCATCCCCACCAAGTTCCTCAGTGACAAAGTGGTAAAGCGGCCCGAGGAGCGAGTGAAGGTAGATGGACGACTAAACTAAGACATCTAGTGCAACTTTCAGCTGCCCAAATGGGGCTCTCCGGAACTTTGGGCTGCGCCTCCCTAGAAGTGAGGCTTGGTTCCCAGTGGCTGCTGGTGGGGAGAGAGTCAGGAGGATTTATAACTGGCTGAAAGAAGCCAGGGTGAGAGGCATGTGAATGAGTAGCAGCTTTTGTTCTCTTTGTGATTATTTCATTGGGTTGCCAGCCCTTTGGGAGAGGGCTCTCTCTTCCCATGTGGGAGGCTGTGATTTAGTCTGTAGGCAGGAAGCAGGGCCCAGCATTACATGCTGTGAAACAGAAAGGCTGAGCTTCCTTTCTGTTCTAGTATTCTCCTGCCAGCTGCCATCTATTATGTACCCAGTAGATACCAGCACTTGACGTTTACATGTGTTGTCTCTGATCTCTCAACTTGATGGGGAAGGAAACCTTTTTCAGAGAAATTTGAGTGCCTTTTCCAGGATTACCCAGTTAGTTGGTGACATGGCTGATATACCATGTCTGCCAAATTCTCTAGTTCTAAGTGTCATGAACCCCTGAGAACCGTGGACTTAGGAAGATTGGGGAAAACATTCCCAATCAAGGAAGCCAGAGATTTTCAAAAGAAGAACCATGCAGTGACTGGCTTTTGCCAGTGTTTAGATGGAAGGGCTCAAGTCAGGGGGAAAGAACAGAAAGCTGTTGTTTTGCCTCTCCTCCAAAAAGGGCAGCCAGACTTTGCTTTTACCCCAGGAACAATAATTAGGTAACTTTATGGGAAAAGGGAATAGCGCCAGTGGCGGGGTAGATCCCAGTAAGCTCCGGTTGTTTTTCCTGTCTAGAGTGAGAGGCATCTGTGCGGGGCATGGCTGGTGGTCTGCAGACCAGACTCACCTGTCAACTCCTAACCTGCCACTTGCTAGCTCGCTGGCTTTGGGCGAGTCACTCCATCTTTCTGCCTGGACTTCGGTTTTCTCACGTGTAAAATGGGGCATCGGGCTAGATCATCTTTGTCCCTTCCAGCTCAAATATTCTGTGGATCTAGGTGGGAATGACCGTTCACTGCCGCATCATGAAGATTGACATTGAGAAGTTCAGCGCAGACCTTACCTGCCGAACCTCAGACCTCATGGACAGGAACAACGAGTGGAAACTGCCCAAGGACACGTACTATGACTTTGACGCTGAAGCAGCAGACCACAAGCAGGAGGAGGACATGAAACGGAAGCAGCAGCGGACCAGTGAGTGTGGCCACCACTTGTGCAGCCCAAGTCTTGGCAGCCTCCCCGCCCCCCGCAGGATTCATGTGCTGATGGCTATACCCCAGTGGGAGTGAGCACTCGGCTTTGAGGTGCTGCACCTCAGAGACATCATGGATGGAGTCACTGGCAGGGTTGAAAGCCAGGGTCTTCTTGGGTCACGTGTTCTTTGCTAATACACTGTGACTTTTTTTTTAACGTTTATTTATTTTTGAGACAGAGACAGAGCATGAACAGGGGAGGGTTAGCGAGAGAGAGGGAGACACAGATTCCAAATAGGCTCCAGGCTCCAAGCTGTCAGCACAGAGCCTGACGCGGGGCTTGAACTCAGGAACTGCGAGATCATGACCTGAGCCGAAGTCGGACACTTAACGGACTGAGCCACCCAGGCACCCCTACACTGTGACTTTTAAAGCTTCGTTCTCTCAGCACTTGAGGAACCCAGGTTCACACACAAAACCTTCACATTAGAGAATTCAGGTCCAGAGAGGGCAAAAGAGTCTCAGAATTTGATAGCAGGTCAGAAATAAAGCCACAAATTGTCCCTTTGCTGTGGGCTCCCAGTCCCCTCCCCTGATCTATGCTTCTTTCTTGGCCTCCTCAGCATACATCAAGCGAGTGATCGCACACCCATCCTTCCATAATATAAATTTCAAGCAAGCAGAAAAGATGATGGAGACCATGGACCAGGGTGATGTGATCATCCGACCAAGCAGCAAGGGTGAGAATCACCTGACAGTGACCTGGAAGGTCAGTGATGGCATCTACCAGCACGTGGACGTGCGGGAAGAGGGCAAGGAAAATGCCTTCAGCCTGGGAGCCACCCTGTGGATCAATAGTGAGGTGAGAGCCAGCTCCTGCTTCCCATCCCCTCTCCTACTTCCAGAAACAAGCCATTTCTGCTTACTTTCATGTGACGTTAGTAACTTATATGCATTACATATGTTTTAGCTGTGTAGAACAGAATAGGAGGTTGATTATGAAAGGAGTCATTTGATAACAGTTTTGTGTATTTTGCTTCTCTCTGTCCTCCCAATTTTAAAATAGACTACCTATAGACAGCCAGTGGAGGAAGAGGAGAAAACATATATGCACATGATTGCGTACACACACCATTTCTCGTTTTCAGTAGAAGGAAATTTTATGAAGCTCCTTGTTATTCCCAAGCACGAGAGGAGAATCAAAGTTACGGTTTAAAGGATTTTATGCCTTGTAAGCTGATAAATCTGAGCAGGATGTATAAATTGAGGGGACTTTGCAGAGGAGCGAGGCTACAGCAGGGCTGGGAAGTCCATTCCCTCCCATGGGTTCTCTTCCGAATAGATTAGATGAAGGAGTCTCAGCTCTGAATGTGACACATGGGGCCTTTACCATATTCCCACAGGAATTTGAAGACTTGGATGAGATTGTTGCTCGCTATGTCCAGCCCATGGCATCCTTTGCCCGGGACCTTCTGAATCACAAGTATTATCAGGACTGCAGTGGTGGGGATCGTAAGGTGAGCCAGGGCTCTTTGAAGCATGACCTCTCCCAGTCACTTCAGGATATATGGTGTCCCTTCAGCGTAGGGGACGTTCAGCTGGTGAAGGAGGTGTACCTCATGTATGCGCCAGACATTGTGTACCAAGCATGCTGCTATCCCAACCTCTCCCCCTCGTTCTACCCCCAGAAATTAGAGGAGCTGCTCATCAAAACTAAGAAGGAGAAGCCCACCTTCATCCCTTATTTCATCTGTGCCTGCAAGGAACTGCCCGGCAAGTTCCTACTGGGATACCAGCCCCGGGGTAAACCCAGGTGAGCACTAGTCCTGAGAAGGTGCTGCCACTGGGGTCCACGGATAGGCTAGCAGGGGAGTTAGAGACCCCCGGAGCAGTACCCTCTCTGGTTCTGCTTGACTGTCTTTTCCCTCTTACCCGTTGGAGGTTGGAGGTGGGGAAAGAGGGTGACGATTTAGAGGTAAAAAGCAAAGAAAGATACTTTCCCCAACCCTGTGAAAAGTTTCCTTCACCGTTTTTCCCTCCCAAAGAGTGATGGAAATTACCAGACACTCTCCACCTGACTGGCAAAGATGAGGGCCAGGACACAGGTCTCTCCTCACTCTCTGCTTCCCCCTCACCAGGGGGTTCGACACAAGGTGGCTCACTGTTGCTGTGGTGTGCCGAATAATTTCTGCCTGCACTGAAGGGGTGGGTCAGGAGAGCTTCTCTCCTTCCTATCATTGACCCTTCTGCTTCCTTCTATGTGTGGCTAACAGGCTGGCCTTCCTAGACATGCCTTTGTCTGGATCCCTCTAGAGCTTACTCTGGATCAAAGTCTCATTTTTTGGGATCTGCTTTCCTTTTGTCTCTTACCCAGACTGATAATCGTATCAGTCTTCTCTACGCCCCCACCTTCCCTTCGGCTCGTGGCCAAGGCCAGTGAGTTTCTGCTCGTATCCCTATACTTCCTGTGCAAGATAAACAGCATAGACTATGTTAGTCTGGGCTCAGTGGCTGGGTGACAAGAAGCTCTGGACTCCAGACCCTGCACTGTCTTGGGCACATGTAGAATATTGTTGTCATTTCTGAGAAGCCATTTCTGATTCACCATCATGCTTCCAGAGGATGGCAGCCAGGGCTGTTGGCTGGACACTGTCCCACGAGGAAGTTGAGCAAACGAGGGATCTTTAAACGAGGAAGTAGAGGCAACGCAATCACTTCCCGTAGAAAGGTGTGCAGACTCCTTGTGTCGCAGCATTAATGACACTTGATAGATGATTTAGAAAGCAGGGTTCAACTTAATATAAATGAGAACTTTCCAACATTTGTCATTGTCTGTTGATAATTGACAGCTGTCCTTTATTGAACAGAACCCTATCTTAGGTGTTGTGCCAAGTGCCTCATACATGCTGTCTCATTTATTCCTCACACACAGTTCTATAGGTTTAAGTGCTATTGCCTTTGTTTTTCAAGTGAAGCTGAGATTCAGGTTTAGTGACTTCACATAAAGTCATATAGGTAGTGAGTGACAGCCAAAACTGCAAGTAGAACTGGTCTGAACCCAGAGCCCATCGTCTTATCTACTCTCTGCCCTGCAGTGTCGAGTAAGGTCAGACTAACCACCTTAACTGGTATTTCCAGATTCCAGCGCAGGGGGAGACAGCAGGACAACAGCCCTGACGCTGTGGCCTCAACTCCTGCCACCACCTGCAGTGTGCTGCCATCACACTGCACCCCAGGCCCCAGCAGGCCTTCTTCTGATGGCCTGTACCTGTCACACCAGGGCTGCCGACTCCTGGCCTTGACTGTGCTCACCTCCTCACAGTGCAGCCTCCTTTGACAGGGTCAGGGCTCTTTCATCTCTCCTTTCCCCCCAGCACCCACTTTGGCTACTTCACATGGTGGAGATCTGTTCTGGCCGCTCTCTCACAGCTGGCCCCAAGTGGTCTCTGACACAGGTTTCCTTCCAAAATCCCAGGATAGAATACGTAACAGTGACTCCAGAAGGATTCCGGTACCGGGGCCAAATCTTCCCTACTGTGAACGGACTTTTCCGATGGTTTAAGGATCACTACCAGGATCCTGTACCAGGTGAGTTCTGCTCTGAGTTCTGGGATGTGCTTAGAGGGACACGAAGGTCCTGAGTCAAGGTGATCACTAGCCATCGGTGGAAAGGACGAGGCCCGGGCTGTCACTGAAGCTGTCTCACTCCTGCTTCAGGCTCCTAGCATCAAGGAGGTCCTCCATCCACTTTGCTGATGCAGCTTCCCTTCTTTCCACCCACCTCAGGACCTCCTCCAGCCCCCTTCATGGTGAAAACAGAAACAGGTTTCTGGAGGGACATAACTAACTTTGGTCGTTTCCTACAGGCATCACTCCCAGTAGCAGCAGTAGGACCCGGACACCTGCTTCTATCAATGCCACCCCAGCCAATATCAACCTTGCAGGTGAGCTCATGTCTGAGACTGGGAGCTGGAGGGATGGCACTAGAAGACTTTGACCTCTGACGTGCCCATCTCCCACCTCTGTGTGCCTACAGATCTGACACGGGCTGTGAATGCCCTGCCTCAGAACATGACCTCGCAGATGTTCAGTGCCATCGCAGCCGTGACAGGCCAAGGACAGAACCCCAACGCCACACCAGCCCAGTGGGCCTCGAGCCAGTATGGCTATGGCGGCAGTGGAGGGGGCAGCAGCGCTTACCACGTACGTGGCTTGGGGACAAGGCTCCCTGCAGAGGGTGGAGAAGAGCAAAAGGGAACATTCATCCTTTGCCAACCTGTGTACATAGACTGCCCTCTGGCGGTGTCTACCCCAAGGGGCTTCATATGTATAGATGGGGCCACCACAGCCTTAGGAATGGTCTCCAACACATGTTCCTTTTCTTTGGGCCCTCTTGAGGGTAGAGGGAGTAAGAGAAAGTCTGATTTTTCCATGGTCCTTTGGGATCTTTGGAACCCTTAAGTGGTCCACACTGGCGGGCCCTGTTGTGCCAGGTCCCATCCTGCTGGCCTGTCTCTGCCACTTGGGACCACACATTGCTCAAGAGATGGTCAGCTGGAAAGCTCAGTGCTGAGCCCCGGTTTTCAGCTTGCCAGAAGTTCATAGCAAGGCTAAATAAGCCCCAAACCCATCCCCATTTAACTATTCACCCTTCTCCAGGTGTTCCCAACGCCAGCCCAGCAGCCAGTGGCCACACCACTAATGACCCCCAGCTACTCCTACACAACCCCAAGCCAGCCCATCACCACACCACAGTACCACCAGCTACAGGCCAGCACCACCCCACAGTCTGCCCAGGCCCAGCCCCAGCCCTCCTCCAGCTCTCGGCAACGGCAGCAGCAGCCAAAGTAAGTATGCGGTTTGTGGCACAGAGCAGGTTATTAGGGGCAGGTGTTGTCAAGAGGCCAAGCAGTTCAACATATAAGCAGGTCGCTTGGACCTTGTGAAAGCCGTGACCCAAGCAATGTCTCCAGAACGACCACTTTCTGGGAAAAGACAGAAGAAGGTGATGTGACAAAAAACAGGTCCATTTCTGTAAAGATGGACGATCAGCAGCGTTTGGTGGGAAGGCTTCGTTCCGGTGAGGCCCCAGAGATTCCTGATCTCAGAGGCCCCTTCTCCCTCCCAGGTCCAACAGCCATGCAGCCATCGACTGGGGGAAGATGGCAGAGCAGTGGCTACAGGAGAAGGAAGCGGAGCGGCGGAAACAGAAGCAGAGGCTAACACCTCGGCCCTCTCCCAGCCCCATGATCGAAAGCACCCCCATGTCCATTGCTGGCGATGCCACCCCGCTCTTGGACGAGATGGACCGGTAGGGGGTCTGCTCCTAGGACTCTGGTTACCTCTGAGGCTGGGAGAGCCCGGCCGCCCACTGCCTCACTCCCTGTCCCGCCTTTTCTGTCCATAAAGTGGCGTGAGTTGACGTTCTCTCTGGTGGTCAGCCTGGATGGGTGACAAGCTGGATGGCCTTGGGAATTTGAGCTCAGTGTAAGCTAGGCGACAATTCTCCCACTCCAGGCCCTCACCGACCACCTGTTCTGGGACCAGGCTGGGCGGGGAGTGTGACGGGGAGGAAGAAGAGGAAGACGAGAATGAGAGTGGAACAGTTTTGTATTCTCCCTACAAGCCATTTTGAGCTTCTGCCCCCACCTGACTCTGGGCTGTGACCCCGGGGCACCAAGCTCAGCACATGAGTCTCCCCCAGCTCTTGTGGGGAGAGGAATGCTATTTATTCAGTTTCGGGCAGGAGGGAGAGGAGGGAAGGTGTTTCTGACCCAGATGCCAACAGCTTGGGTGGCTATCAAAGCAGAATTGCAGGGGACACGGGAGCAGTGCTAACCTGCTCAGCCCCCGCCTGGCCGCCTTCACCCACCTGCTGCTGCCTCCGCTTCCTGCCTGTCATTTGAATAAACAGTGTTTCTACAGAGCATTTGGCACAGCCTCTCTCTCCAACGCTCCGGCTCTTGAAGGGTGGCTTTCCAAGCTGGGTTTGGAGCTCTGACAGCTCCCCCTGGTTCTTCCAGGCCACCGGAGAGGCAGTGACTCAACAGCAAGCAGCTTCTGTATCTGACCGCCCGGGGCCAAATCCATGCTCCACTTCCCAGCCCTGTGCCCTGTGCCCTGTGCCCTGTGCCCTGAGGGAACCGAGGGAACTCCTGTTGTCCTCGAGCCAGCCATCTCCTCTGTATGGTGAAGCTTAACGAGACCTGCCTCATCTGCCTCCCTGGGGCAGCTGCAGAGGCAGAGAATGTGTGAAAGCGCTCTGCCAAGGGGAGGCCTGGGACCTCATCAGTCCTCTGTACACGTTAGCCGCTGTCCCTACGCTCTCACACACCCGCCCCAACAGCTTGCCCACTAGCCTTCTCTGGCACAGCAAGGAAGGGCCATGAGTAAATTTGGCCCTTCTCAGCTTGAGCCCCTGTACCTCTTACCTCACTCTTTTTGCCAGCTGAGCCTCAGTCTCCGATAGTACCTCTGCACAAGTCCAGTATGTCTGCCCAGGATGGGCCCCATGCTCGCCTGCTACCACACCCGCACGCCCTGGAAAGGGAAGTGCTGGGATGTTGTGGGGGAAGCCAGTCCCCACCCCGCCTTCCCTGCTTGGGACCGGCCAACACCCTGGCCCTGGCCCCTTCCCCCTGCCTCACTGCCTCTTTTTGTTCCAGACTCCTGGTCTCCTGTGTTCCTTCAGAAGGGCCTCCTCTCCTAGTTTTGCAAGTTGGTGCTAAGAAAGTGAGGTTCTCCCCCTCCCTTTCCTCTATTTGGGGCTCAGCAGAGAAATCAGAAAAGGTCACTGCTGCCCACACTTGGTGAGCTTCCCGTCTTGACTTCATCCTGTCATTCAAGATCTCTTTGGCTGTTGGCAAGAGTTGGGAGGGAAGGGCTGGTCTTCTGCCAGGAACTCAGTTCTATTCCCTTCAGCACAGAGGTCTAGAAGGGCCTAGCAGGAGCACGAGCTGGGAAGATCATGTTCCCTTTGGTGTTACCAGCATCCTCCTAAGGGCCACTTAGAGGAGGGAAAGGCCAGGCACAGTGGCACAGAGTGGGTTAAAAGGTTCAGTTTATTAGGGCTATCACTGCAGACAGTACTGCCTGTCCCCGAGTGGATTTCACACAGACCAGTCTCCCAGGAGATAGGACGCCTCCTTCCCATCCCACCCAGGTGTGCTCCTCTCTTGCCCTGAGCCTAGGATGTTACAGAGAAGCAGGCTGTGCCCCTCCCTTGCCGTCCCTCCTGCCTTCCCATGGACTGCCTCCTGAAAGATAGATTACCCTTCAGAAACTCCTGCAGCCCCCTGACCCCTCGGCTCCAGCTGTGTCCAGAACCCGCACCCTCCCCACAGAAGTGACAGGTTGGAGGGAGAGAGAATAGCAGCAGGGGGTCAGCTACAGGCTTGATCTCATTTATTCTTCACCCTGGATGCCCTGGCCTCAACTGAGATTGGGGTTTGATGCTGGGGGAGATTTCCTCTTGACCTTCTTGACTGGTGAGGCCTTCGCCCTGGGTTTCTTAGCCTGGGCCGTGTTCTCTCTCTTCCTGGTCAATGAAGACTCCACAATATCCTCGCTGGAGGGTTCCTCCCGCCTGGGGTCATTGTAACTGTCCTCACTCTCCAGGTCTTCCCGGCTGTCTGGGCTGGACTCTGACATCCTGGCCAACTCTCTTGGGCTTATTGATCGGGTCAAGTCTGGAGGTGGAGATTCCGATTTAACTGGGCTTTTCTTCTTAATCAGTTTGCCCTTCTTGGCTTTTTTCTTCAGCTTTGCCTTCTCATCTGTCTCCTCCTCCTTGTCTTTCTCTTTTTCTTTTTTCTTCTTTACCTTCTTGATCACTTTATTGCCCTGGGACTTCCCTGTGGGGCTCTCAGAGCGCCAGATAGTGATGGGAGCTGCTGAGTCCGGGGTACCTGTGACTGCACCCATGCCTTTGTCAGCGGGTGTGGTGGCGGGCCCCACCTGGGTGGGGATGGGAGGCTTGCTTCCCTCTTCCTCCTCCTCTTCCTCCCCCTCCTCTTCCTCCTCCTCTTCTTCATTCAGATCGTCTGCCCCACAGTCATGGTGGATGGGATGGTGGATCACTGCCACAGAGACAGGCCTATACCTTTTGCACCTGGGAGGGAGGGGGACAGGGAAAGAGAAGATTGTCACAGAGTGGGGGGGGGGGGGGGCTGGTGCCCCTTAGTGCCGCCCCTGTCAGCCTGTTGGCACTCACCAGCCATACCAGAACCGCTGCACACACTCTTCCTCTGGGATGAGTTCAAAGCAAGGGGACTGGATGATGTTTAAACATGTTGAGCCCACATCTCGGGAGCAGGTTGGGCCTACGTCTCGGGAGCTGCTGCTGTTTGCCTTCTCTGAGCAGTCCTTCACCCTGCCACACAGAGGACCCAGCGTGGCTCCCAGGCCTCCGTGACCCCCCGGGGGCCCAGAGGGAGGAGACTGAGGGACAGCTGGCTTCTGCCCGGCTCAGCCCCGGCTGCCCAAAGACCTTCCCATCGCTCTGGAGCAGAGTAAGGTTTACAAAGCCGGGGCTGGGCTGGCAGTGCCAGGTTAGAGCTGAAGCGGGGAAACACAGGGGAAGTTTGGGCCTGGCTCTGCCCAGGAGTCTGTCCTGGGCTCTGGGCCCCCCAAAAAGGAGGGCCCTTACCTAGAATCACAGTCGCAGTGGCTGACAGAGTGCAGGTGCAGGCTACGGTGGCCACAGTCAGGGGTGAAGGGGTGGATGATGTGCCCGGTGCACTGTTTGTGTTTCCAGCAGCACCTGTCCGGGTCCTTGAATTCACCTGAGGGGGCAGGAGTCTGGGTCACACCGGGCGGTGGCAGCAGCATGCCCCTGGGTCTCCCCTCCCATAGCTCAATCTAAAGGCTTCACCAAATGCACCTGCTGCCACCCCACCACCTCTGGCAGCTTTCTGCTTCAGGCGGGTAACCCTCCAGTGGGAACTATGTACCTTTCTTCCCCCTCAGGTCCCCTGCGCCCATCTGCCTGTCTGCCCCCGCGCCCCGTGCCCCACCCCCCACAGACCCCCAGGAAGATGTCTTACTGAGTCCCCCTTGCTGCCCTGTGCCACCCACCTCTCCCACTCACTGCCTCCTCTGGGAGCCTATCCTACCCGGGCCCTCCACGGGCTGCCTGGGTCTTGGAAGGTCCTCGGGCCAGCAGACTGTGGAGCCACATGGCAGACAGGAACACCCCTTCAGAGTCCCCAGCCTGCCCTGCACAGGCCAGGAAACCCACCCCCTTACCCCTCAGCCCCGAAGTCACTCCAGGCCCGAGACCTGCTGTGAAAGGCAGATTAGGTCCTGCTCCTCAGCCTCTCCTGACTTGGGTGCTTTCTTTCCCTCCTCTTCTCCAAGCCTCTCCTCCCCCTGACACCTCTCCTCACTTTTCTCGCTTCTCTGTCCACATGCTCACCCTCCATTCTTTCTCTGCTCCACACTCATCAAGGTCCCATTCCCCATCCCATCTCTTCCCACTCCCAGTCCTCAGAGCCACAGACTTAAAACACCGGCCCCCAGCCTGACCCCTTTCACCTCTTGTAGGCAGCACAGGTCCCAGGGCATAGGGGAGAAGCCGCTGGGGTGAGGATTTGGGATTTGGGGAAGGCCCTGGAGAAGAGCTCCACATCTTTCACCCAGGCGAACATAAGCCCTGGACACACTGGAATCTCCTGGCCTCTACCCCCACCACCTCCCCTCTGACCCCGCCTAAAGCTCCAGTCTACCAATGGCTCTCCCTCAGGCCACCATCTAAAAGGTGAGCCTGCAAGTGGCTCCATGTACCAGGACAGAGGACAGGGCACCTTCCTGCAGGTCCCCCTTGAACTCCAGCTCCACCCACCCCTGGAGGAAGAAGTGAGCAGGCACTGATGAGTTCCAGGACAAGTTGGTATGGGGTCCTCTGGCTGGCTTACTCCCTCCATACAGGCCAGGAGGACGGAGCCTTTATCTAGCCTCTACGAGGGGTGGAACAGGACAAAACCTCACCCTGACCACCAGCCAGGAGTTAACCCAGCCTGGGGGTGTGTTAGTCCAAGTGGCCTTAAAGGTACTTGAGGGGTCGGGTGTCTGGGTGGCTCATTCGGCTAAGGTCTGACTTCAGCTCACACTTTGTGAGTTAGACCCCCCATCAGGCTCTTTGGTGTCAGCATAGAGCTTCAAATCCTCTGTCCCCTTCTCTCTCTGCCCCTCCCCTGTGTGCTCGCTCTCTCAATAAAAAAAAAAAAAATATTTGAGGGGCACATCGGTGGCTCAGTCAGTTAAGTGTCCAGCTCTTGATCTCGGGTCAGGTCATGATTTCACAGTTGATGAGATCAAGCCCCGAGTTGGGCTCTGTGCTGACAGTGCAGATGGAGCCTGCTTGGGAGTCTCTCTCTCTCCCTCTCTCTGCCCCTCCCCCTCCTGCACACACATCTCTCTCTCAAAAATAAACATTATTTTTAAATGTTTTATTATTTTTGAGAGAGATGGAGCATGAGCGGGGGAGGGGCAGAGAGAGGGAGACACAGAATCAGAAGCAGGCTCCAGGCTCTGAGCTGTCCGCACAGAGCCCGATGTGGGGCTTGAACTGGGGAACAGTGAGATCATGACCTGAGCCAAAGCCAGACAGCTAACCGACTGAGCCACCCAGGTGCCCCCCAAAATAAACTTCTTTAAAAAAGTATTTGAGGGGCACCTGGGTGACTCAGTCGGTTAAGCATTCAACTTCAGTTCAGGTCATGATCTCACAGTTCATGGGCTTGAGCCCCACATCGGGCTGTCTGGTCTCAGCACAGAGCCTGCTTTGGATCCTCTGTCCCCTTGTCTCTCTCTGTTCCTCCCCTGCTCAGCTTTCTCTCTCTCTCTCTCTCTCTCTCTCTCTCTCTCAAAAATAAGACATTTAAAAATTAAAAAAAATAAAAATAAAATTTTTAAAAAGTACTTGGGAGATAAGGGAGCAGCAGCTTGGTGTGAGCTCTGCCCCACATTCCTCCACCTTTCCCTTCCCCCACCAGGCTATGAAGGTCCCAGGTCCCCTGTACATGCTCGATGGCACCCCTTTGTCCTCCCATGCCCCTTCTCCATTCTGGGAGGAATAAGGCATGTAAGGCCGGACCTTAGACCACCACCACCTTCTTCAGCACTACTGGCTGACTGGGGGCAAGAGACAGCATAGTGGCAAGTGCCCTGAACTTGTAGTCAGACAGACCTGAGTACTAGTCTTGGCTCCTCACTTACTAGCTGGATGTCCTAGGGCAAGTAACCTCTCCGAGCTTTCATTTCCTTATCCACAAAATGGAGATGGAGGAAATCCCTAATTTTGCAGGATTGTTGGGAGGACTCTGTTCACATATGTCAGAGAAATTTGTGCATGATAAAGTGCTTTGCCAAAGACAGGGGTGGAGCGCCTGGGTGGCTCAGTCGGTTGTGTCTGACTCTTGGTTTAGGCTCAGGTCATGATCCCAAGGTTCATGGGTTCGAGGCCTGTGTCAGGCTCTGACAGTGCAGAGCCTATTTGGGATTCTCTCTCTCTCTCCCTCTCTCTCTCCCTCTCCCTCTCTCTCTCTCTCCCTTTGTCTTAAAATAAACTTAAAAAAAGGGGAGTGATGGTGGCCTCCAGGAAGGGGCCCTCCCTGCCTGGCAGAAGTGAGGAATGGGGGGTGGGGACGGGGCAGCTGAGGGACCCCTTTTGGACCAAACACTTCCCTCCCTCCTGCCTGCCATGGGGTGTCAGCGTTCCCAAGTGAGGGGTGGTGGGGAAGCCTGGGGCCAGAGATTCCCTGAACCCACCTTCGGAGAAGGTAGACGCATCAGTGCTAGACGCCACGCCAGCCAGCAGGTGTCGTCTCTCCCAGCTGGGTAACCTGTTTACATCTGAGAGAGTACAGAGTGGCAACAGCAGCAGCACCCCTTTCCTCCCACCAGCCATTCACTCTTCAAACATCTCCTGAGAAGCTCCACCAGCCCCCTGGAGATACAGAAATTAAAACAGGCACCCAACAGTCCCTGCTCTCAAGGGGCTGGGGGAGGGGTGAGGAGAGGGACGCCAATAAACATCCACCAATAAAATGACACAAATCGGGGTCTCCAATCCAGCCTGCTTTTCCTGAGCACACGGTCAATATCCTCTTGGGCGTTCCCCAAACCTCTTAGGCTGGCATGTCCCACACAAACCTATCATCTTCTCCCTACCTTCCATGAACCATCTCTTGTCTCTTCCATCTCAGAGAGGAATAGGCATCCCAGCTAGGAATCTAACAATCATTCTTTCCCTCACCTCCACACCACCTTGATGATCCGAGTCTCGCCATACCTACCTCTATGTTGGTTGAAACCTTCATTATCTCTAAGACAGCTGCAGGGGCCTCCTGCAATATAGTGGGCACTGGCCCACTATATTCTTTCTGTTTAACAGCATTCCACTGCCTTCAGGATGCGGTGCAAACTCCTTATCATGACATAACTGGCCCCCCAGGACCCAGCCCCTGGTTCCTTCCTCAGTCACAAGTTTCTCTCACCCATCCATCCTTCCTCCCACCCCTCCCTTCTCCATTCTTTCTCTCCTGCCTCCCACTCCCCAGAAACACCTGTTCACCTTGGAAAGAACAAAGCTAGCTATCCAAGTAGAATCGGTCACACATGTCTTATACCCTTTACCCTGCCATGGTACTTCATCAAGTTATTTCACAGCAACTTGAGAACAAACCCATATTTTATCTGCCTCTGAAAAGTGCTCAGCAAATACTGGGTTGGTTGTTTTTTTTTTGTTTGTTTGTTTTTGTTTTTGTTTTTTTTTTTTGAAGAATACATGAGTAAAATAGAATAAACCCATTATTGGAACCACACACAAAGAAGCTACAGCATTGGAGGTTCTGCCCAGGGTTCAAAACCAGGGACTTTTCTAGGAAAAGAGAATTAACCCAGGATGAGCATCCTCCCAATGTTATGCACTGTGCTGGGCTCTTAGAATATGCTTTTGATTCTAATGTTTTTATTTATTTTTGAGACAGAGAGAGACAGAGCATGAGCAGGGGAGGGGCAGAGAGAGAGGGAGACAGAATCAGAAGCAGGCTCCAGGCTCTGAGCTGTCAGCACAGAGCCCGACGAGGGGCTTGAACTCACAGGCTGAGATCATGACCTGAGCTGAAGTCGGACGCTCAACGGACTGAGCCACCCAGGTGCCCCTGCTTTTGATTCTAAATAACCACCACAATCCAGTCTGTGGATGGGGGACTCAGAGACTCAGGAAGAAGTCTGTTCAAAGACAAGTTAATAGGGGTGCCTGGGTGGTTCTGTCGGTTAAGTGTCCAATTTCAGCTCAGGTCATGATCTCATGGCCCGTGAGTTTGAGCCCCATGTCGGGCTCTGTGCTGACAGCTCAGAGCCTGGAGCCTGCTTCAGATTGTGTGTCTCCCTCTCTCTCTGACCCTCCCCCGTTCATGCTCTGTCTCTCTCTGTCTCAAAAATAAAAATTAAAAAAAAACACATTAAAAAAAAAAGACAAGTTAATAGATGGCAAAGGAAAGAGCTCTGTATGACCTGTGCTCTTGCAGCTTTGTCTACTTGGGGTTCCTATCCAAACCCCATCCTGCTAGCTGTCACTTCCTACTGCACCTGTTTTCCAGCTCCAACACAGCCAATTCTTCATCCTCTGTTTTTACTCATTCCTGACTTCACAACCTCCCATATCCAGCCTCCACCCTAAGGTCAGACGGAAGGAGTCAGAGGAACCCGAGCCAGTGTCAGGATTCAAATTCTGCTTTATCTGACTCCACTGTTTTTGCTGTCTCCGGAGTCACCATGAAGGAAGCTTGTAGACAGGATCCACTGACTAACTCTTCCCAAACCCCCAAGAAGCCCTGACAATCATAACTCCTTTTGCCAAGGGGTGAGATTTAGTAACTCTCCTCAGATCTGAGGAAGGCAATCTGCTCTCTAGTTTCACAGGCAGAAGGAGAGCTCCTACTGAAGCAGCAGTCCATCGCTCCTGCAGGAGAAATAATGGTGGCGGGACACAGAGCGAGCTTCATAATGAAATGAGGAGAGTGATAGCTTGAAAGGAAGAGGGAGGCTTGTGGTCTTTTTCTCGGTAGGTAATTAATCCGGAGAACAGGGGTCTAACTCAAAACTCACAGGTGATGCTCATTTGTACAGAATCTTCTCAGTCCTGCGGGCTGAGGAACTCCCCCTGACCTTGTGGGCACAGGTGGGGCGGAGTTCCAGGTTGGGCACCAAAGCAGCTGAATGGGGGAGGAAGGGTGGGGGAAAGGGAGAAAGGAAAGGAAGAAGGGAGAAGGAGGGAGCAAGGCAGGACAGTCTCCTGGGAAATGCCGCTCCGGCTCCGCCCACATCTGAAGGCGATTGTGATGTCACGCGTGGAACCCCCAGACTCCTTCCTCCCCTTAGAGTCAATGAAACCTCCTGCCCCAGCCTGGCGACTGGGTGGGTGCTGGACCAAGGGCTCCAGACAGGCCCCGAGTTTCTTAGGCAGCGGCCGGGGCCCGGCTGCGACAAGGCAAGGCCTTCCAGCCTACAGAACCGGTGTTAGCAGCTCGGGCTCCAGCCAGACAGGCACAGCCGAACCTGCAGGCGTTCCCCAGAGCCTCAGCACCCCAGTCCTCAATCATTGGTCCGCGGCTCGGCGTGAGCCCGCCCCCAGGCCCTAACTCCGCCCAGCCCGGCCTCTGGTCCCGGCTCCTTCTCCAGGCTCTTTGCAGTTCTACACTCTCCTTGTGTGCCACGCCCCCAGCTCGAAACCCACCCCCAAACTCCTGCCCCGCCCCTTCCTTACCAGTGCTGTTCTCATCCCAGGCGCTGGTATTGTCCTTAGCCTTTTCCTTAGTCCACCTTTTAATCGTCAGTGTCGTCCTGACCCACATCGCTCAGCCCAGTTCTTCGTCGCTACAAGACTCTTCCTTGCAGAAGTCCAATCCTGAACCTCAGCTTGGTCGAGGCAACCGTAAACCCCAATCTCCGCTTCACCCCAGTCCAGCCTTTAACTCCGCCTCATGCTTGCCCAACCCCTCCCTCCACCTTCCCCCGGTTCTGCGTTGTGTTAGCCCAATCTAAACTTCAACGGCGCTCTTCATCCGGGGCCTCCCAGCTCTTCCAGGCCCCTTTTTGTCCCACCTTTAATTTTAGTACCTCCCCTTTCTCTCAGGCCTAAACCCTAGCTTGGCCGCTGAGGCCCAGCCCTCAGTCCCATCCCTAGTTTCTTTCCAGACCTACTCCCAGCTCTTAGTCCTGTCCCCAGATTTTAGCCCCGCCCCTATCCCCGTTCTTAGCCCCGCCCCAGCCATTCTCTCAACCTCAAGCTTCGGTCGCAATCCAGCCCCTCCCAACCCTTCGGAACTCAGCCCCGGCCCTTGAGCCCCTCCCGCCTCCCCCTAGCCTACCGAGGTCCCTCCGGCTCTGGAGCATAGTCTCCGACTCACGCGCGTTCTTGCGCGCTCTCTCTCTCTCTCTCTCTGCCCTCAGGCCCCTCCACAGGAGTCCAAGGCCCACCACTCTAGGTGAGGACTTGATGTCGGCTCCCAGCCCCTTGTGGCACCCCACCCCCACCCCAGAGCCCCTTTCCAGCTCCTGGCCCCCACAGGCGCCCTGTCCCAGAGACAATACCAGCCAATAAAGATGTCCACAAAGAGCCAGGATCTTGGTTACAATTCCCCCAAAACAATTATTAAAATAGTTAAGGCTTTTGAGCTCTTCTTAATTTTTTTTACATGTATTTATTTTTGAGAGACAGAGCACACGTTGGGGAGAGGCAGAGAGAGAATGAGACACAGAATCCGAAGCAGGCTCCAGGCTCCGAGCTGTCAGCACAGAGCCCCATGCGGGCCTCGAACTCACAAACTGTGAGATCATGTAGAGTGGGACGCCTAACCGACTGAGTCACCCAGGCGCCCCCCCCCCTTTTTTTACAGCTCTTCTTATGTGTGTTAGTAGTGTTTTATTTATTCTGCAAACTCAGGTGTCTCCATAGGCTTGCCTGTGAGGGGGAGCAGGGCCAGCTGCATTCATAGTAACCTGCTCTATGCATACATAAAAAGTCTACTCATCACACGTGGACTAATGCCATATGCACACATGCACATGCCCCTCACAGACATCACCCAGAACATTGAACCATATCCTTGCTCCCACACCCTATGCAGCACAAACATTCCACAGCAGTTCCACGGTGCAGGCTTCACACACACACACACACACACACACACACACACACACACACCATTGAGTTACATACAGGCTCTGGGCAAGACCACAAGACAAGAGGTGATGACCACAGTCCTGTTAGGGAAGAGAGATGGAAAAAAATACTTCTTTGAGGGGAACAGTGAGGACTTAAATGGGGGAACCTCCTGACTCAGAGCATGCCTTTTTCTTTTTGAAGAGGGAAAAAATGGGCTGTTTTTCTTTTCTTTTTTCTAAGTAAGCTCTAGGCCCAACATGGGGCTTGAACTCACACCCTGAGGTCAAGAGTTGCATGCTCCACCGACTGAACCAGCCAGACTGTTTTGTTTTGTTTTGAACTTAGTTATTTAATCCTATTTTTTTTTCATTTTTTTAAATGTTTTTATTTATTTTTGAGACAGAGAGAGACAGAGCATGAGCAAGGGAGGGGCAGAGAGAGGGGGAGACATAGAATCTGAAGCGGGCTCCAGGCTCTGAGCTGTCAGCACAGAGCCTGACGCAGGGCTCGAACTCACAGAGTATGAGATCATGACCTGAGCTGAAGTCGGACGCTCAACTGACTGAGCCACCCAGGCGCCCCCAGAGAAGTAGGAAGGGAAGGTAGGAAGAGGATGGAAAAAAAAAGAAGAAAGTATCCAATGGAAGAAATCTGGGAACAAGCACCAAGTAGGACACAGGTGGGGATAAGGAACCAAAGGAAAGAGCTCTCAAAACCAAACACTGAGAGTCCAGGATAGCCCTCCAAATCTGGTTCCTGAGCTCCCAGCCTTTCTGAGCCCTGCCCAGGGGTCAGGTATGGCCAGAATCCCACAGGAAGCTCCAGTCCCAAGACAGTCATACAGTTCTGCCCATTCCACATCCCTCATCCCCAGCAAAGGACTCCAGTCCCCAAACTGCTAATAACAGAGATTTTAATGCATAAGGCACAGTGTAAGGCTTGGATCATTAAGCATCCTCATACTCAAGGGGTCCAGCAGGCTAAGCAAAAGCAGCAGGGACTACCTCCCCACTGCTGGGCAGCCCGGAGAGCCCCTGGGGAGGGAGGACATCTAGTCTTTGGCATGGTGTCTGGGGCAGGAAGTGACTAGCATGGTCCCTGCTACCCCTCCAGGGGTACTGCCACGAAGGGGCAGCTCTTTGGTCTGGAAAAACAATCAGTGCAAATGTCCAGGGTCGAGCTCTAGGGCAATCAAGGTGGCACAGTGCCCCAGGGCTGGCCAGTCTCTCGACCGTCCCCTTACCGCTCACGGGCAGCACGTGGGCTTCTTCTTGTTGGCAGTTAGGTAAAGGTTGCTGTCATCACTGTTGATGCCTGAAGAAGGGTGGGAAATATGTGAGGCAGGGATGAGAGGTTCCCCGTGCTCTCTGCCACCCTCATCCAGGTAGGCACTCACGGACAACGTCCCCAATGCGCCGGGCCCCCGATTTCTCCAGCTCAGCCAGCACGTTGGCCTCAAAGGTCAGTGCCGCCACACGGAAGAAGAATTCCCGGACATTTTCACCTGACACGTGGAGCAAATGGGTGCTTAGGGGCAGTTCCAAGCCTGGGGTCACTGGGCACAGCTGAAGGTAGAGGAATGAGAGGCCAGGTAGGCGGGAGTGCCATTTCAAAAGACCTGAAGCCGCTGACTCACCAGTGAGAGAGGAGACCGCCCAGTACTCAGCCTTCATCTCTTGGGCCACCTTGAGTGCGTCTTTCTCCATTAGCACATACTGAGCAGGAGTCTGACAGAAGGGCAGAGTCAGACGGCAAGGGTTGGGGAGGAGCCCCTCACCAAAACGGAAGTACCCCCTGACTGGCACACTTACACTCAAGTCCTTCTTGGAACCCACGAGGAAGAGAAGCACACTGGAAGGGTCGTTCTCCTTGAGTGCATCAGCTAGCCACTGCCTGCCGTGGAGGGTAGATAATCAAGGATGAGTGAGCTGGACAGGCTCCTCCTGCTGTCACTCATATGCCCATTACCCTCTCTCTGGTCCCCGATGCATTCTTCTTCACTACCGATATACCTGACCACCCCTCTTTTCTGAACCCTCTCTTCCCAAAGCCCCCATTACAATGCAGCATCCCTACATACTTGGTATGTTCCAGGGAGGCCACATCATTCAGGTTGAAGACGATGATGATGGCTGGAAGAGTGGCAAAAACAGCTGACATTACTGGCTCATTTCCCAAATCCCCCCAAGTCCTAGATTGGAGGCCAGGAACACCCACCTGCCCCATCTCACCCCCGCCCTTACCTTGAGCCCCTCGGTAATAGGTTGATGCAATGCATTTGAACCTCTCCTGTCCAGCAGTATCCCAGCTGGGAGGAAGCAGGGGGTAAAACACGGGTATGTGGGAGGGGCCTGTGAGGTGGGGTATAGGTGCTGGGGGAAGGAATGGCTGGAAGGTATGGAGAAAGCACTCACAGCTGCAGACTGAAGGGGACGCCCAACACCTCAAATCGTTCCATCTCAAAGTCCACTCCAATGGTGGCCTTGTAATTCTTATCAAAAGTATCTTTGCAGAACCTGCAGGAGTACCAGATGCTCTGGCCCTGAGCCCAGTCCACCTGGCTAGGTCTGGCTGAACCCTGCCCGGCCCAAACCAGCCCAACTAGAGGTGCCTTCTTACCTATTAATGAGGCAAGTCTTCCCTACGGACAGGTCCCCCACCACAATGACTTTGGAGATCTTAAATCTGCAGGACACAAAGGTGGGCAGGAGGAATGAGCACTAACTCTTGCAACCTAGAGAGTCTCAATGTTCCGTACTAGATCTATAACGTTGGCAGCCCCCAGGCTGAGGTTACCCTAGGCACGGGGTCTCCCAGGCAGCTTGCCTGGACACACTTGCTGGGGAGGAGTGTTTTCTGCTTCAGCATCAAAGAAACATGAATTGGAATCCCAGTTCTTACATTTACTAGCTGTGTGACTTTGGACAAGTTACTTGGCCTCTCTGAGCCTCAGTTTCAACATGTGTTAGGTAAAGATTTAGTATATATTCTATTGGGTTGTTGTGACAATTGAAATAAGATCAATATCCTAGATTCTGAGACATACCTCCCCTTCAGCCTCCACACATACATTTGATAACATCTCTGAAATCAGGATACAGCTTAAAAGTGATGGTGTTTTCCATTTAATAAAATACAATAACAGTAACCAACACACTGCCGGGGCACTTAGTAAATGCTCAGTTAATGGTTGGCAAGTGTTATTAGTATTACCTTCTTTTACCCATAATGGGACACATCCCTCCAGGCACATCCCCCTGCCCTAGGGCTCAAATGTATGGTATGTGGGAAGCTGAGCTCGTGACCACGCCAGCCCCACACTTCCCCCTTGCACACCTTCTGTTTCAGGAAGTGAACTACCACCTTTCTACCCCAACCCATTTCATAGGACTCAACACAAGCTTGCTGGGAAGAAAAGGGAGAACACATGGATATAAAAAGGGGGAATAACCGGGGCGCCTGGGTGGCTCAGTCGGTTGAGCATCCGACTTCGCTCAGGTCACGATCTCACGGTCTGTGAGTTCAAGCCCCGCATCAGGCTCTGTGCTGACACCTCAGAGCCTGGAGCCTGTTTCAGATTCTGTGTCTCCCTCTCTCTCTGGCCCTCCCCCCGTTCATGCTCTGTCTCTCTCTGTCTCAAAAATAAATAAATGTTAAAAAAAAATTTAAAAAAAAAGGGGGGGGAATAACCATATATAGCTGGGAGAAGCTGAAATGGAGCCCCAGGGGTGCTTGTGCACCCTAGCTTTGACTACAGGGTTTCCTGAGCCTTCCTTTCTTTGTTAAGGGTGTCTAACTCACCCCACGGTGCCTGTCCGGTGCTCCTGGCAGGCGCAGGTGACGCGGGGGTTGAAGTCTCTGTGCACGTGCAAAGCGGCCTCCTTCCTCAGGCACTGAGAGGGATCGAAGAGAATGGGACTCACCCACTCCTGGCCCATGTCCCGCAGCCAAGCTGCGCTGGGCGGGGGTAGGGGACCACCCAGAAGCAGCCGACCTAGCCGGGTGGCAGGGCTGGGCCCAAGCCTCTAACTGATCTGGTGCCGCCTCCTCCCGCCCACACCCCACCGCAGCCAGAAGCCCGACGTGGCCCTGGAGCCTACCTGGGGCAGCTCCGCCAGGACGCGGTCCCTCCGCACCGGCGCCAGAATGTTCATCTCGCCTACGGCCTTGCGGGGAGCCCCGAGAAGGCACTGGAGCCTGATCCGCCCCAGCGACCCGGGCCCGTGGAGACCCGACAATCACCCGCGACCGAGGTGTCCCGACTATAACTCTGGGCCACGGGGAGCCTCCAGGAGCTCGCGGCCTCGGAGACGCTACGACCACAGCGGGCCACGGGGATGAAACAATCATCCGAGGCCGGGGCGAACCCACAATCACCCGGGCCCGGGGGGTCCCGAGGATGACTCGGGGGCGGGGAGACTCCTCGGCCGCCAAATGGGGGCGGGAAGTCCCGTCCGGAGGGGGCCGGGCCCGCGCAGACCCCACAATAACTCGGGGTCGGATAGTTCCTACAATGACTCGGGGCCGCGGTGACCCGACGACAACTCGGGGTTCAGGCGGCCCTACCATAACAGAGCTGCCTGGGGGCGCGGAGCGGCCCCGCCGCACGGGGTCAGTGTGCTCAGGGATGGCGCTGCAAGGCCCACGGGCTGCTGGAGGAGGGGGCCTGGGTCCCAGACCGCAGCAGGACCTGGCGTCCCACTCAGCTCTCCCTCCGCGAGCGCTGTAACATGATCCCCGGAAATTCCTGGAGAAGGGCCGCCCCCCGCCCCTCTCCCGGCAGCTCCCGGCCTCGCGGGCTGTCCCAACCTCCCCTCCTCTCCTCCCCACTGCGCTGCCCCAGCTCTGGCTACCCTTCCAGATGCCCCACGGGCACCGGGACCGCCTCCACGCAGGCTGGAACCTGTCCAGATCGAGGTCTCCCAGGTTGCTCTCCCTTGCAACTCTGTGCCGGGCTGCGGCTTCAAGGGGACCCTTACCCAGGCAAACTGGTGATGGAGAACCGTGATTGCTGCGCAGTATCTGGCTAGGCCAGGAACCCGCGGGGAGGGGAAAGGAGGAGAGAAGGGGCCCGAGGAGAGGCGGCGCTTCCCTCCTCAACTCCAGGCCCAGGACGTGACTCATAGAGTCTGCCCTCGCTCGCCCTTCTGCCCTGGGATAGGATGGGGTGGGGGGAAGCACACAGGGGATGCCAGGGTCGGAATGGGATGCTCACCGAGAAAAGAGACGTCTGAAGTCTGGTGTCTTTTCCTTTAAAGCGGTGTAGATTGACGGGTGGGGAGGCTGAAGACCACGCCTGGATGGAAGATAAAGAAGGGGTAGGTAGACCTGAAACTCTGCCCTTTGGGTAGGTCACCGCTTTGGGACGTGGGGCCTCTGCTCTGGTATAGGCGTTTTCTCTGGTCCCATTGGAACCAACCCTCAAGGACAACTTTTCCATTCTGCAGTTGTGCAGGATAAAAGAGGGGTGTGGCACACGATAATTCTCACTGTCAAAGGGGCAAAGAGGAGAGGAGGAAGAAAGAAAGGTCAGGGTGGAGGTGGGATAGACACAGACCCTCACAGAAGCAAACCTGAGCTTTGCTAAAACTTGCTCTGTGTCAGGAACTGATTTTGAGGATGCAAACATGACTGAAGCAAGGATGGGAGGACTACTTAAAGGGAGGGGACTGTAAATGAAATTATTCACAAGAATTAGCAAATCCTGGAGAAATCTGTACACTGGGTGTTTGGAATATTGGTAGAGTTTCAAGAGTATTATTGGGAAAACACACAAAATCTGACTGTCACAGGTAAAGAGGGGCAGATGTGGCCACCTTCTACCTCTTCGGATACTTTCCTCTTCCCCTCTGCCTGACTCAAACTTTTCTTGCTTTCTTTCTTTTTTTTTTTTTAATTTTTAAAAAATGTTTACTTATTTATTTTGAGACAGAGAGAGAGCCCGCGAGCGCGCAAACATGCGGGCGTGGCAGAGAGAAAATCCCAAGCGGGCTCCGAACTGTCAATGTGGGGCTCCAACTCCCCAACCGTGAGATCATGACCTGAGCCAAAATCAAGACTCCCACGCTTAACCGGCAGCCACCTAGGCTCCCCTTGACTTTTTCTAACACCAAATCACTGTTGTTGATAAACTACATCCCCTCTCTGGACCCAAATTTCTACAGATGTTGTTTGAAGGACTTGAACCAAATTCTGCTCTAACGTTCTAGAACTTCGCTTTACTCTCCAAATCAACCTAATTATATTCACTTCAGTTTTCAGTGTTACTGTCTCCTGCAACTACGATCCTCTTTCCACAAGATGGAAAGCGCTCAGGACCAAACGCAAGCGGCAGCTGGCTGCACCATCCACCATCCACCCGCAGCAGCAAATAAACACGTGTCTCCAAAACACTACAACTCCCAAGAAGCTATAGTGTCTTTCGAGGGAAGAGGTGGAGCATGCTTAATCACTCTGGGGAGGAAACTAAACCTAACTACCATTCCCGGCGGTCTCCGCGCCATAGATTATCCAATGAGCTTTAAATGAAAAGTATCGCGATTCTTCCGTGAGACTTGGCTCTATAAGCCCCTGGAAACAAGCCTCGGAAATCCTTTTCACGAAGATGGCGCCGAAGGCGAAGAAGGAAGGTTTGTGCTGGGGCTGGGGGTACCGCAGCTAGTTGGCCTGGGATTCCCGCAGAGTGAACAAACTGGGAGGATGGAGGCTGAGCTAGTTCTTGGGGTGTCGGCTCCGGAGCTACTTCTAGCATTCTGCCACTCTACGGCGCGCGTGGGCCCAGCCGCATGGGCTGAGCTCCGTGACAGGGTTTGGGGAGGCAAGTCCGGCCGCCACCACCTGTCGGGGCTGCCAGACTGTTGGCTTTGGGGAACTACACGCATCCATAGGCCGGAGTTTCATGTCTCCAGACCTAAGTTGTTGTCCGCACCTAATTTTCCTTTTTTCCACGTGTTAGACGGGGCTATGAACGGTTAAAACTATTAGAGTATATGTTGTCAAGTATCAAGCATTCGATCATTGCTAGGTGTTTTTTTTTTTTTCGTCGTATCGCTGGAGTTATTCCAAGTTCGCCCCAGTACCGTGCATATGATGGAAAAATTGTAACCTCCTGAGACTTGTGATGTCTTCAAAGGAACCGCTGATGCACGTGTGCCTTGGAGCGCCCGCTAGGGGTCTTGAGAACGGAAGTGAATGGTTTCTGAATCCCGTGCCTTCATATTCTTTATTTTAGCCCCTGCCCCTCCCAAAGCCGAAGCCAAAGCAAAGGCTTTGAAGGCCAAGAAAGCAGTGCTGAAAGGCGTCCACAGTCATAAAAAAAAGAAGATCCGTACGTCACCTACATTCCGACGGCCCAAGACACTGCGTCTCCGAAGACAGCCCAAATATCCTCGAAAGAGCGCCCCCAGGAGAAACAAGTCAGTACTGCCCCTTTCCCATGAAAAGATCTTGGGTATCCTCCATTCGTAATTTGGAAATTTACCAGACCTACAGCACGCCTTGTCAAATATCTGTTGGTACCTAGTGTGCGTCTCTTAATAGTGTGAAGAGATTGTTAATGCTCTATTTAAGGACAAGAGGAGGCATTTTGACAACATTGGCAGGCATTGTTTAAGACAACTCAGTGACTTCTGGTTATTAGGTTAATTATGGTCAGGGTTTTAAAGTCTGCTTTCTTGGAGTATATAGTAGGACTTTGATACATGCTTTTGTTTTGGAGTTCCCTATTACTGTAGGGGACAGTCCTTGGTGACAGTGTGGGATGATTCTAGGTTGATAAGGATATTTAATAATCTGTATTAATCAGAGAAGGCCTGCAGCGGTGTATAGAAGCTTCTCATTTACTCTCAACTTGTTAAACTCAAGGAATAGTTGGGGGGAGGGGAGGGTTGGAGTTTTTGAATATTTGCCACACTACTGGTAATAACTGACCTTAAGGGCCACAGATTAAAACACCAGTAGTAATTGCCACCTCCCACTGCTTTCCTAAGAAAAAGGCAGGAGTGGGTTCTGCCCCATTTGGACCTAGGAGTTAGTGTGAGGAGAGGTTGAGACCTGATGTCTAGCTTTAAAACAGGAAGCACGTGTCCAGGTGAATGGAGACTTGTTTCTCTGAATTTCAGGGGGAAAGCTGTGTTGTAGGTGTGTTCAAGCCACTGTAGTTTTAACTTAGGCTGTTAATAAGGGTTGCTCTCAGTTGATGGCCCTCAAACCAGTTTTCACCAACCAGAGGGAGCAGAAATGTCTGGCTAATCTCCTGATGAAGCACCAACATTCTTTGGAACTCTAGCCTGGGTTTTAAGATCCCATAGTCCAGCTTTGTGCTCTAGGGGTAAGTTGTTTAACCTCAGACGTGTCAAGTTTCTTCCAGAAGTTTGCCCTCCAAAATGTTGAGGTCAAATAAATAATGGAGGGGTTTGGAACTCAGAGCTGATTCTTTAATCACTTAAAGGGTGAAAGTCCTTCAAGCATAAGAGTACAGGGTTCTGTCCCCCAGGCTGAGGTTCCAGGTCCCTAAGTTACAGGGTGCAGATGATGACACTGTTTAGCGACCAAAGTCTGACAAAAATGATTGCTACTTTATTGTCTGATGCACCTGGGCTCTTCTGGCTTTGAGATCTAAAAGAGACCTAATCCTTTTATTGGACCCAGGCCAGATGACACCATTTTGCCTCTTCCCCAGGCTTGACCACTATGCCATCATCAAGTTCCCCCTGACTACAGAGTCAGCCATGAAGAAAATAGAAGACAACAACACTCTTGTGTTCATTGTGGATGTCAAGGCCAACAAGCATCAGATCAAACAGGCCGTGAAGAAACTCTATGACATTGATGTGGCCAAGGTCAACACTCTGATCAGGTGAGCCAAGAAACCTGCATGGAGTCAGTAGGTTTCACAGCTTGCAAGCCTTGAGAAATGAGTGGTTTCTGCTGTAGTTAGTCCTTTGTATCTATACAGACTTTAGAGGACACATTAGTTCTCCTGCCTCTAGGACTTGATGTATGGAGTTAGTGTTCATTTTCTTGATCCCTATACCTCTAGACAGACAGGCCCTAGAGTAAGATAAAATTTATGTCAGATTACTTGGAGTTAAGTTTTAAAATGTTATATGGTGTTCCATGTAAAAGGGAGTTGACTTCATTTGTGGCTTGGTGGCATCCCTAGCCTCCTGTGCAAATGCTGGAAAAGACTGACATGGACAAAGGAACCACTGATGTGCCATAAAGACTAGGGGAAGGAGGGTGGGTTTGGGGGCTGTGAGAACAGCGGGAACTAAAGCTTCCTTCATCCTAGGCCCGATGGAGAAAAGAAAGCATATGTTCGACTGGCTCCTGACTATGATGCTTTGGATGTTGCCAACAAAGTAAGCTTCCTTTGCTGTTAACTCACCCCCGAAGTGCAAGTGATGTGTCCATTACTGACCAAAACCTGACTTGCTGACTTAGTCTTAAATGACTGCACCCCTATCCTTAATAGGCCTTTTCCTTGCCTTATTTTTGCTTTTTAATCATGACCTTCCAGCTTAATCTTCACATTTTATCTCCCAGTAACAAAGCTCCCCTTTTGTTTTTCAGATTGGGATCATCTAAACTGAGTCCAGCTGGCTAAATCTAAATATAAATTTTTTCAACATATATGTTTCTCTGTCGATTTCTGGTTGGGCTTCAGGAAGGCCATACTGTGGTGTATACACACCACAGTAACAAGGCTTGGGCAAGACTCTTGGTCTACTTACCCTGTTGGAACACTCTGCTTTAGTACCTCACCACACTTGTTAACATTTTAGCAACAGGAATGTGGCCCAGATGAGGGTTGGTTGTCTGTCCTAGGACAACTACGATTTGCCACCATCATAGTGGTAGGAGAAAAAACAAGACCCCCTCCCTTTATCCCTGGAAGAGGCTTTGTATGAAACCAGTACACAATACACAATTCTCATTAGCATCCACTTCAGGGCAGTGTGGGATGGCTGCCTTTCATAGCACCTTGTCCCCGCACCCAACCAGCATGTCCAACCGGTCTGTCTGCTTTCCTCACCCCTTGCCCAAGAAAGGACAAGGACTTCGGAGGAGTGCTTTCATTAGCATTTTCAATAGTAGGTGCAGACTTGAAAGGTGGAGGTTATCCCCAGGAAGCCCCAGGCTTGGGGCTAATTCTTTCATATATGTGTGAGGCTCTGTTCTTGGCTGTGTTTGCTCTTGCCACAAGTTGTAGGCTTTGTGCCTCTCACTCAGTCAAAAACTTGTCTTTGTGTTGCTGGCTGGGGACACGCTGAGGGCAGAAGTCTGAGCGGAGGAGACGGGAAAAGTAGATGAGGATCATGATGTCCAGCATGAGCAGGATACCCAGCAGAAAAGTGCCCAGAGTCCTCTGGCCCAAATAACGCAAGAAGTAGTGCGTGAGGTAGGCCTGAGGGGCCAGGCGGAAGAGAAAGTACATGACCAAATTGACATATTTGTTGACCCGGTAGAGGAGAAGGTGCTGGGCATTGTTGATCTTCATCATCATGCGGAAGGTGAGGAATATGTTGCTGACCTCCACCAGCAATGTTAGGACTCCCCCACCGACAAAACTGCTCCAAAAGATGCCTGAAAAGAAGGCACCCATGGCCTGGAAGACACGGGTGAGAATGTGTTAGGGAACCCAGATACCATCAGTTTGTTGAGATACTAGGTAAGGCCAGGGATTGCTGGCCTAAAATAGCCAAAAGCACAGAAACAATGCCAACCCTCTGTCCCAGCAATGGGATGTAGGACACAGATTAGAAATGGGGTTAAGAAAAAGATGGGTCTTTACCTCCCAGGTTCAGACAAGTCTCAGACAAGGCTGAGACTAGATTACTAGCACCAGGCCTACACCATATCCCCTGCGTCTCATTTACCATGACGTGGTGAACCAGGTATTCCCAAGAAGCTCGGGCTTGATGACTAATCACGATGTCCACCGTGTCGTGGATGAAATACCCTAGCAGAGAGAGAGAAAAAGGTCATGAAAAGACCTGAACAAGCTTTTCCCCGTCCCCCACCTACTTAATGCTTTCTGGGCAAGACCTACCTGCGGAGAAGCAAACTAGCAGGTAGCCAGAAAGCGACCATGCCGTCTCAATCTCCACCAGCAACTCCGGGGTCTGCCATATACTGGGAGCGAAGAAAGCAGGCTCTCAACATCTCGGCATCCCTAAGGACCCTCTAATCCCCCATTACCCTTCCCAGTCCCCGGGGATCTGAGCTCGCGCTATTGGCTGACTGGGCAGTGAGGAGAGAGGCCTGGCTGAAACCCAGGTGTCTCCCGTTTCCCAGATGGGATTTTTTTTTCCCCTCCCCCTGGGTCCTCTGCCGCTCCTAGTTGGAGAGTTTTCCAAACAGGGCAATCAGGTAAGACTGCATGGCCTCGGCCTGCCCGAGAGGGATGCGGAGGGTAACGCGGGATCCCTAGCCACCCACCTTCAAAACCCCAGTCCTTTACTCACCACAGCAGCGCCCAGATTCCAGACACGATGGAATGGGCGAAGGAGACGAGCAGGTTGTGCCAGCGCCAGGTGCGCAGGGGGTCGGCGCGCACGTGCGCCGGCAGCGGCAGGCAGCAGAGCGCTCTCCGGAGCCCCCGGAAGGTCAGCGTGGCGCTCAGGAGCAGCGGCAGGGCGGGGTGAAGCAGTGGGGGCATGCTGGCCCTCCCTGCCGTCTGTCTGCCCTCGAGGCGGCCTCCTCGGACTGCTCCCGGAATGGGGCTCCCTCTCGGGCCAGTCCACCCCGGCCGCCTCGCTGCCGGCCGCCAGCCTCGCACAGATTTCGTGGAGCCCTCTAGGCCCCTGCGCTCCTCCCGTGCCCTCCCCGCGGGCCTCTGTCCCCGCCCCCTATCGCCCCCGCCCCGCTCCGCCCCGGCCGCTTGCTCCCGCCCCTCCGGCTCCTAGGCTGCACCGAGGGCGTGAGCGCCGTTTCGCGGGGTCTCCCGGCCCCGCCTGGCTCCCGCGGACTTCGGGCGAAAAGGAGCTCTACTGGGGGCGCCGCCACCCCCGCGGCACCCCCTCTCTGGCCCCTCCCGACTGCCGATGGAGCCCCGTCTCGCTCGCTTGGCCTCATTAACCCGCGTCCCTACTTTCCCCGGGGCTACCGGCTCCCCCTCCTGGGCGGGCACTGAGAGAACACTCTCTCCTCCCTCAACTCCAATCTTGGCAGAGCGGGGCGGGGCCCGTCACACACCCGGGTCCTTTAAGCCCTGGTCCTGCAGATGGATCCGAGCCTCACTTCGACAATGATCTCCTCCCATACCCTGTTCTTCCACTGGATCTCTAGCTTCTTCAGGCCAGTTTTTCTGCGTGTATGGCGCCCCGCATCAACTCCGTGCCTGGAAAGGGTCGACTAATCTATCACCACCCCTCTTCCCAGCTCGCTTTTGGGCTCCCGGGGCCGTGCGGCTGTCACAATCCTCCCTCAGACAGTCCCAGCTCTCTTCTTCTGGCTCCCTGGAGACTGGGACGAGGAAAGACCGCGGATTTGCCGGGGCTGCTGGGGTGTGACCCTTACTCTTCAGGCCAGCGGCCCGAGTCAGTTGCAGCTCGCGGTCACTAGGTGTCAGCCTATCCCCACCTTGGGGCGGGATCCCCTCCCGCCTCCAGTGGAACGAAGAGCTAATGCCCGAACTGCTGAGAACCTGGGGCTGGGGGTGGCGGTATGGGAGTGGAAGGGTGTAGCTGGAGGGGAGGGGGGAGCTAGGGAAAAGCTGCTGCGAGAGGGAGGGAAAGCTAGAAGCCTTAGGGGACCAAGAGGTTTGGGTGTTTGCTCTACCTCCCCTGATAGCTCCACGGTTACATATTAACCCCTGTGGGGCTCCTGGGTCAACCACGGCCCGATTGGTTTCTAGGTGAGAGCACGAGTGTCCCGGGTTGAGCGGCTTTTCCCCTCTGTGCTCCCCTTTAGTCACAGGGCAGCTTTGTTTATCAGCCAAGAGCAGCCTGAGGCAGCGACCGAGGGCCCCTCGTGGGGACCCTCAAGTGGTCCTTCCACTTGGGTAGGTTTGAGTACCCTTTTGAGGGGTGGGGCTGGACAGAACATAAACACTCCTTTCTTCACATTCCTCATTCACTCAGAAATAGGGACGCTATCCCTTAGCTAATAATCATCCTCTCGCTCTTTGAGCTTTTATGGAGCTCACACAGAGGAGGCGGCACAGGGAGACAACAGGAATTAAACTCACTCCTGTTCAAGACAATCGTACTGACCAGCCCCCTACGTTTAGGCAGAAGCTTTGAACCCACATCGGCCAAACAGCTCCCTTTCCTCCTCTCTCTGATGTTTTCAGATAGTGGTTCCACTTCCCTTTCATCCCCCTCTCAAGGAGATTCTCCCTATAGTTGAGCGTTGAAGGCAGATTACCTGAGGCAAAGTTGTGTGTGTGCAGGGGGGAGTTGGAAGTGCTGACGAGCGCGGTGCTCACAAGTCCGGACGGCCTGGAGACCGTGTCTCCTCCACCCTAGGTGAATCAATTTGCACAGCTCGGGGTTTCCCCCGTCCCTCCCTAGGCAAACATGAAACTCAGCTAACCTTGCTCCCTGCCCCACAGACCGAGAGTGCTGACGCTCTCGGTACAGTTTTGGTAGTTCATCATTTGCGTGCCAATGAGAATCTGCTCTCCCCTTTCGAAATAGCGTCACTAGTGGGCAAAGAGGTGCTGCGCTGAGAGGTCGGTCCTGGCTTTCCACCCTCACACGGTTGTGCAGGGCACCCCTCCGCTCTAAGGAAGCTTTTTGAGGGCCGGATGCCGAGATGTGTGTGGGAAGTGGCTGGTACCGTACCGCTAACCGCGCCAAAAAACGGCATGACACTCCATTCCTCGGACCCTGAAAAAGTAACTGTGGGTGGGGGCTGGTAAGACCCAGTAAACAGCACACAACAGATACAAGGCTGAACCAACTCCAATCTCACTTGCTCCGCCCCCAATTATCTTGCAACGTAGGGGGCGTGGCCCTAGGGTGGGCGGGTCCACGCACGCGCCGCGTCTGGGTGTAGGGGTTCCGGAAATGTGACTGAGAAATGAGATGGAGAAGTACGAGCGGATCCGAGTGGTGGGGAGAGGTGCTTTCGGGTGAGCCAGGGATCTGGGGAAGGAAACTGGTTGGGGAGAGGGAAAGTAAGTCCCAACTCCGTCCGCGAATTCTCTGCCTGGTTAGCCCCGCCCCGAGGCGTGAGCGCACACTTGGAAAGCCCCGCCCAGACTTCCGGTCTCAGTCCCTGCTGGGAGACTCCGCCTCTAAGGAGGTCACGCCCCCAACAAGCCTGTGCGCCCCCGCAGAGTTCTGTTCTTTGATGCCTGATTCATTCATTCTACGAATACTGAGCGCCAACTCTTACCGGTCTGGCTCTTGGCGCCAAGTATACTGTCAAGACCAAAATAGGCGTGGCCTTTCCTCTCTCGAAGCCTACAGACTGTAGGGAAATAATACAATAAACAAGATATTAAAGCAGTTACCAACAAGCTGCGAGCATAGTATACACCAGGGAGTACTTATTTGGGATGGTCAAGGAAATTTTCCCTGAGAGGTGAAGTTTAAAGCCAAGACTTAAGGAGTGAAGACCAGTAATTCGAAGGTGAAGGCAGAGCTTTTCAAACAGAGGAAACCGTCTATGGGAAGGACCTCATGTGAGAAAGAATTCAGAGTATTCAAGTAACCGAGAAAAAGACTGAAGTTGGAATGTAGTGGGCAAGGGAAAGAATGGTATAAAATGGGATTGTCACAGAGGTCAGGGACCAGATTATGGCCTTATGGGCGGAGATAAAGGGGTTGAATTTATTTGAAGTGTAAAGGGAAGAGGTTTAAGCAGAATGGTCTTGATGTGATTTGCATTTTTAAAATGTCACTCGGACTGCTGTATGGAACTTAGATTTGAGGATGACAAAAGTGAAGGTACCATTTTAAAGACTCGTGCAGTATTTTAGGCAGGAAATAATGACTTGGCCAAGGGTTGTAGCAGAAATCAGAGAGAGAAATGGATGAGTTCACAATATTTTGGAGGTAGAAACAGGATTTGTTGATGTGTTAGTTTGAAATGGAGGAAAGATTTTGGCATGATTTTCAGGGTGTCTGACTTTGTGGTGGTGTCATTTACTGAGATGGAAGAGACTGAGAAAGGAAAGGTTTTGGGGGCAGGGATCGAAAGTTCTATTTTGATTTTTTTGTTAAAATTAAGGATGCATGCAAACCATTTAGGTAGAGATGCAAGGCAGGTAGTTGGATTTGTTAGTCTGGGGCTCAGAGGAGAGATATATCAAATATAAATTTGATACTTAGATGATCATTCATTCATATCATCCATTCATTCAGCAGATACTTGTTGAGTTCCTGTGTGCTAAATATTGGGCTATGCTCTGGGGATATGGTTGCGAAGGAGAACAAGAATCCTGCTTTTTATGGATACTAACCAGAGTTGGAAGAAAATAATAGTGTAAATGGCTTCTACTCATTGAGCATTTTTGATGTGCCAAACGCTGTGCTAAGTGCCTTACATGCATTTTCTCAGCAACCCAGGGAAGTTGATTCTGTTTTTCAGATGGTAACATCATATAATGCAAGAGTAGATAAGTAGTAAGAGGAGGAGCCAGGATTTGAACCCAGGCAGTTAACTCCAGGGTGTGTGGGAACGTAGGGAGATCAAGACTAACTTCACTGTGTCTTTGGTGAAACTGAATCTCAAATAAGTTAAATGACTTGCCTAAGGTCTCACACAGAGTTTGTGGTCAATTCTCCCTGTTCCTAAACTCAGTGTTCTGTGCATTTAGTTAGATGATCTCTTAGTCTGGGTTTCCTTTCCTCTCTCTTAAGTACTATCCAGTGACCAGGTCTGCCCTGCCTGATGTGTGGCTGGAGGCTCGGCTGGTACCCACCCCTGTACTCTGTGTCCCCAGGATTGTGCACCTGTGCCTGCGCAAGGCTGACCAGAAGCTGGTGATCATCAAGCAGATCCCAGTGGAGCAGATGACCAAGGAAGAGCGGCAGGCAGCCCAAAATGAGTGCCAGGTCCTCAAGCTACTCAATCACCCCAACGTCATTGAGTACTATGAGAACTTCCTGGAGGACAAGGCCCTCATGATTGCCATGGAATATGCACCAGGTGGGCCAGCCTCCTTGCATTGTCCTGGCTCCAAGGGCCTCTCACCTCTGGGACAGGCAGACACAGATCAGCCGGCTTCCCTCCTCAGAATGAGTTTGATGGAGGGTCAGAGGTATAGAGTTCTCATCCCAGTTGTGTGAGGCTAGCAGGCCCTTGCCCTTTCTGGGCTTAGTTTCATCAAAGGAGAGTCCCAGGTATGGGGAGACCTGGATCTGAAGCGGTTCCTTGTGGCTGCAGGTGGCACCCTGGCTGAGTTCATCCAAAAACGCTGTAACTCCCTGCTGGAGGAGGAGACCATCCTGCACTTCTTTGTGCAGATCCTGCTCGCGCTCCATCACGTGCACACCCATCTCATCCTGCACCGGGACCTTAAGACTCAAAACATCCTTCTTGACAAACACCGCATGGTTGTCAAGATCGGGGACTTCGGCATCTCCAAGATCCTTAGCAGCAAGAGCAAGGCCTACACGGTGCCTGGGCGTGGAGGGGAACTCAAGGGTGCTGGAGGTTTTGATGGCCAAGGCCCACTCTGTGTCCCAACTCTCTCCCCACCATAAGACCTTGGCCCCTTAGGCCCTGGCTGGCTGCAGGAAGAAGCACTTGGGTCTGCTTTGGGAAGAAGCTGTCTCCCAGTGGGCCTTGAACAGAGCCTTCCCTCCCCCACCCTCAGGCTATAATAATATCCTCTTCCGCCCTGCAGGTGGTGGGCACTCCGTGCTACATCTCCCCTGAACTGTGTGAGGGCAAGCCTTACAACCAGAAGAGTGACATCTGGGCCCTGGGCTGTGTCCTCTATGAACTGGCCAGTCTCAAGAGGGCTTTCGAAGCTGCGGTGAGTTAGCACCCCCATGGGGACAACTAGGACATCTCTGTCCCTCCTCAGGAAGTCCTCGGCTCCAGCCACCTCTTATTTCTTCTCTTTTGGCTGAGTTATGTTTCCCTCATCAGACCAGTAGGTCAGCCCAGGGCAGGGCCGTGACTTCCCTCTGGCTATGGGTTCCTGAGGGAGGGCTTGGGCCTTTCCACTAAACTGAGGACTCCTGAAAGCAGAGCTCTCCCATCAGATTAGGGACCCTCCTAAGGGCAAGGCTTGAGTTCTCCCAACAACCTAGGGTTCCTGAGGACATAAGTGAAGCTAAGCTCCCCTATCAGGAGTTCTTGAGAGCAGGGTTCAGCAACTGTATCACTTGGGAGTCCCCTCTTCAGACTGAACGCTCTGAGTGCAGGGCAATGACCACCCCATTAGACCTGGGGCGGGGAGACGCTGCCACCCAAGAGCATGACTCCGGCTGTGGCCAACCTCACACTTGATGCTTTCACAGAACCTGCCAGCGCTGGTGCTGAAGATCATGAGTGGCACCTTTGCACCTATCTCTGACCGGTACAGCCCTGAGCTGCGCCAGCTCGTCCTCAGTCTGCTCAGCCTGGAGCCCTCACAGCGGCCACCGCTCAGCCACATCATGGCACAGCCACTCTGCATCCGCGCGCTCCTCAACCTCCACACCGACCTGGGGAGCATCCGCATGAGGAGGCCTGTGCAGGGAGGGAGGGGGACTCTGGGCCCAGGGGAGCACCCAATGGGAGCACAATGAGCCTGGGGCAGAGGGAGCTCCAGGCAAGTCCTCCATTCCTGCGTGTGGGAGTGTCAGGAATGGGCCAGGTCTTGAACCCCCACCCCCACCCCCGACCCACAGGGCAGAGAAGTCCCTGGTCCCAGGGCCACCCATGGCCCCCGGCAGCACAGGGAGCAGGACCACAGGCGCCCGCTGCAGGGGTAAGTCGGAGCCCCCGGCCAGTGCCCACGGCCGCCAAGCCATTCCCACTAGTTTAATAGGCCTGATGCACTGTCCCCGCAGGTATACCCCGGGGACCCGCACGGCCGGCCATTCCGCCACCGCTGTCGGCGGTCTACGCGTGGGGCGGTGGGCTCAGCGCCCCGCTGCGGCTGCCGATGCTCAACACAGAGGTGGTCCAGGTGGCAGCTGGGCGCACGCAGAAGGCGGGCGTCACGCGCTCGGGGCGCCTTATCCTCTGGGAGGTGAGCAGGCTGGGGTGGCCCTGGACGGCAAGGGGGGCCCGGGCAAGCAGGGGCCATGCAGGGGCGGCCGGGGCGCCGCCCACGCCCTCCTGGCCTCCGACAGGCCCCGCCCCTAGGCGCCGGAGGGGGCGCGCTCCTGCCAGGGGCCGTGGAGCTGCCGCAGCCACAGTTCGTCTCCCGTTTCCTGGAGGGCCAGTCGGGCGTGACTATCAAACATGTGGCCTGCGGGGACCTCTTCACAGCCTGCCTGACCGGTGAGTCCTTCAGGGGACTATGGGAAGGCACCCCCAGAGCACCTTCCCTCATTGCTTTGTCATTTGCAATCTGCACACTCAATTAATACTGCTCTCTGCTCTTTATCTGGCACCAGGTTCTTTACTCACGCACTCCCCTTTACCCTCACAAGGGCCTGGCCGAGTAGTTACAGTATACTGTACTCATTTGAGGGAGGCTCAGAGAGAGAGAGACAGAGAGAGAGAGAGAGAGGGAGAGGGATCTGGAAAGCTCAGATCTTAAAAGCTCAAAGAGGAGAGGGGCGCCTCTGTGGCTCAGTTGGTTAAGCGCCTGGCTGTTGATCTGGGCTCAGGTCTTGATCTTACAACTGGGGGGATGGAGCCTTGCATCAGGGCAACAGACCTTGCGGCTGCGCTCAGAGCACAGAGCCTGCTCGGGAGTCTCTCTCCCTGTCTCTCTGCCCCTCCCCAGCTCGCACTCTCTTTCTCTCAAAAATAAATAAACTTCAAAAAAAAAAAAAAGTAAATAAAGCTCAGAGACTGTCACTTGTCCCAACTCACACATCTGAGAAGAGACACCTCTGCCTATCCTTTTCTACCTCCTGTCCCATTCTTCCAGCTTTTTCTTGCTCCTCCAACCCATGGACTGGCTTATCTGGAAAACCAGCCCAACCTCTCTCTCCCTTCTCGTTCCTCACCGCCCCCCACTCTCCAGACCGAGGTATCATCATGACCTTTGGCAGTGGCAGTAACGGGTGCCTAGGCCATGGCAGCCTCAATGACATCAGCCAGGTGGGTGTTGCACATACCTTGGAGAAGAGGAAGTGGGGAGATGGCATGGAGCCCACATTTGAGAGCTGACACCCAGGTTGGGGGCAGGGGATCCCCAGCAGCTAGGTCCCTCTAGCTCCCAGGCTGCACCTGTCCCAGGCAGTACCAGGGGAAGTACCGAAAAGCCGGCCTTCCCCAGTGGTTGCAGTGGGGGTGGGAGGGCAGTTAAAGAGACAGCCGTGGCTTGTGAGAATTCGCCGCTTCCAACTTCATCCTTACATGGGATGCTGAGGCCAGGCAGCCAGTCTAGGCCCCTTGCCCAGTCTCTCTCACTTCCCCTCCCTCTCTAGCCCACCATTGTGGAGGCGCTGCTGGGCTATGAGATGGTGCAGGTGGCCTGTGGGGCCTCTCACGTGCTGGCCCTGTCCACAGAGCGAGAACTATTTGCGTGGGGCCGCGGAGATGGTGGTAAGCTCTCCACCCCATTCTAGCCTCTTGGCTGCATCTCACAGTACCCTGGCCATGATTTGTTCCCTTCATACCCACCTTCTACCCCATGACTCGTTCTCCGTCTTTTCTCTTCAATTCCACTCATTTATTGACTTATGAAACTTTACTGCACATCTGTGAGCCCCCTGGGCTGGGTGCAGAGACAAGTTGAATAAGAGTCACTTCCTTCAGGGGCTTATGTTGTAACGGGGGAGATTTCTTTCATCAGTCAATACTTCTGGTGGCCCTCTCTGGGTCACACGTCCCGCTGGGCTTCGAAACTAGAGAAGACCTACGTGGGGTTTCTGTCCTCCTGGCAGACTCATTCTAATGGAAGGGATGACATCTCCCTATGACAAAGGACAGACAGGGGCGCCTGGGTGGCTCAGTCGGTTAAGCGTCCGACTTCAGCTCAGGTCACGATCTCATGTTCCGTGAGTTCGAACCCCGCGTCGGGCTCTGGGCTGATGGCTCAGAGCCTGGAGCCTGTTTCCGATTCTGTGTCTCCCTCTCTCTCTGTCCCTCCCCCATTCATGCTCTGTCTCTCTCTGTCTCAAAAATAAATAAGCGTTAAAAAAAAAAAAAAAAAAAAAAAAAAGGACAGACAGCGTGAGGGCTCCTCCCAAGGTCCAGAGATGTGAGAACCCAAGGAATGGCATGGGAGTTTCCTGGAGAAGGCAGAGGTGGCATCTGAACGGGGTCTTGAGGAGGAGTAGGATTTTGACCACAGAGGGGCCAAGGATGGGCATTTCAGGCTGAGGGCACAGCCTTCGCTCACGCTGTTACCTCTTCTCTGTGACTCCTCATCCTGGCATCACCGACCCTAAAACTCAAACAAGCCCCATCCTGGTTTCTCATTGTAGGCCGGCTAGGACTGGGCACCAGGGAGTCCCACAGCTGTCCCCAGCAGGTATCCATACCCCCAGGACAGGAAGCCCAGCGGGTTGTGTGTGGCATTGACTCCTCCATGATCCTCACCGTGCCTGGCCGAGCCCTGGCTTGTGGGAGTAACAGGTAAATAGGTACACCGGGATGACTAGCCTGTCCCCTTCCCCTCCCTGGCTGCTGAGGCAACAAGACATGTCGTTGCCACCAACCAAGGGGCAGAACTAGGGGGCGCTGAGAGTGCTGCTGGGTTCAACCCAGGGTGGGATCTGTGCCCTGGTGACCGGCTCTTGCCCAGATTGCTGGGAGCAGGAGAGACTATACAAAGTGTCAGCTGCACTTGGGTTTTGGCCTGTACCTTCAGGTTCAACAAACTGGGCCTGGACCACTGCTCCCTGGGGGAGGAGCCTGCCCCCAACCAGCAGGTAGAGGAGGCCCTGAGCTTCACACCACTAGGTTCCGCACCCCTGGACCAGGAGCCCCTGCTGAGTGTGGACCTGGGCACTGCTCATTCAGCTGCCGTCACGGGTGAGTAGGACCTGGGCACGGGAGGCCACGGGTGGACTCTCCTGGCCTCCTTGGAATCTCACTTGAGGCATCCCTTTCCTTCCTTCCCTTTTTCCTCCCCTACAGCCTCTGGTGACTGCTACACTTTTGGCAGCAATCAGCATGGGCAGTTGGGCACCAATGCCCGCCGGGTCAGCCGGGCACCTTGTCAAGTCCGAGGCCTGCAGAACATCAAGACAGCGATGGTGGCCTGTGGGGATGCCTTCACTGTAGCCATTGGGGCAGGTGATTAGTGGGCACTGTGGGGGCGGATAGGGTGTGGGCAGTCCGTGGTTATCACGTTCAGGGTTGCTGAACATCGTGATGGGGCCCGTGCAGCAATCCGGGAGGAGAGCTGCTCGCTGAGCCGTGTCCTCCTCCTGCTTCCCTGCTTGGGATTCTGTTTGGCAGAAGGCGAAGTGTACTCTTGGGGCAAAGGGGCCCGAGGTCGACTGGGAAGAAGGGATGAGGATGCTGGACTCCCTCGGCCAGTGCAGCTGGATGAGACGCACCCTTACACAGTGACGTCTGTGTCCTGTTGCCATGGAAACACTCTGCTGGCCGTTCGCCGTGAGTTGTTATAACTTTTCCCACTTCATCTACACCAGGGTTAATCCAGCTGGGCCCGGCTCCTGCCCCCATCCCCAGTGGTCACAGCCCAAATCACTAAAAGCCCCCAGATAAATGAAAGCAGAAGTTGCCGGGTAAAACAGCTTCCTACCTGGGGAGGGCAAGGGCGTTTGCGTCTTGGGCCTTGTTGAAGGGCTGCTCCGGTGCTTCCCAGGGCCCAAAGGCCTTCTTTCTCCTCCTACCCCCAGTCCACTTTAGTTTGAACCTCTGTTTCTGGCCTGTCAGGGTCCAGAGTCCAGGGCCATGTGTGGGAGTGGGAGCGGAGGTGGGTATCCCTTGCTGAGGCACTGCCCTCTGGGTCGCTGCAAGTTTCCATACCTTCCAGCGGTTACGGATGAGCCAATCCCACCCTGAGGCACCTAGATACACCTCTGGACCTGGACCACCCTGCTGTTGCTTCTCCTCTGAACGTTCTTGAAATGTGCGGATGCCTGCAGCAAGACTGTCCCCACCAGCCCCTGGCTGGTCATTAACCCGGTAGAAGAACTAGTGAGGCGCCCACTCTCCTTTGGCCCTGGATATGGAAACCTCAACCCACCCTGTTCCCCCAACAACTCTCTTTTCTCTCCCCACCCCTCTTCTCTTAAGTTGGTGTCCCCAGGGACCAGGCTGGCTAGACCTGGAAACCAGACCTAAGTTTGGGAAGCAGGGTGGTCTCCCGACTCTTGGCAGAAAAAAGCTGGAGGTGGCTGTGGCTCCATCCAGATCATGCCCTTTCCCCCAGCCCAGTTAGAAAATAAATCGCTGGTGCCCCCTGCGGGAGCAGCTCTACTTTGGAGCAGGGCAAGCCCAGTCCTGCCTGGACTGGCCATTCTGGCAGCCTAGCTTCTTCATTGCCTGCCCTGCAGGGAGTCTTGCCACCTACCCCCCCGCTCGGTAACCTGAGGCACGGATTAGCACAACTTCTGAGCTCTTTTCCTCCCCTGTCGACTGGAAATGCATCTGCCAAGGGTACCAAAGTGTCTACTGCGGAGCTAATCCCTGCTGAAGGTTGCCTCTCACCCCACACCCCAGCCTTTCCCCCAAAGCAGGTTGGGAGAAAGGGTTGCTGGCTGGGCCAGACCAGTTTTCCAGATGACTGGGAAATAGCGCCAATAAAAACATCAGCTGCCTGCCTAGAATGTGGTCTCTTCAGGGTTGGGGGTGGCGACACCCCAGGGCTGGGCAGGGCCGCGGTCCGGCCTGGGGAGGAATGTAGGCGCAGCCTGAGGCTGGGGCCGAGGTTCCTCTGGCCTAGCGCCCAGCACGGCTTCCCCGCGCCAGCCGAGCTCCCCAGATCTGGTTGCCAAGCTTCGGCTGCCTAGCACCTGCAAGCTGGAGTCCCGGGCCCCTAGGCGACACGTGGCCCCCGAGACCGAGCTATACACTCGGGAGAAGGAACCATTGTGGCGCGGCCCAGTCCGGCCACCGGGGCCCTCCGCCCCATCCAGCTTCAGGGCCTCCCACCCCTGGGGAGAAGCGGAGCCGCGATCTCCCTTCCGAAGGGGAGAGAGGAGCCCGTACGCGGTTGGAGGGCGCGAGGCTGGTCAGCCGCCCACCCCGCAAGCCGCGCGCCCGCGAGGTGGGTGGGAGCGCGAGTGTCCGGCGCTAGGACCGCGCGGGCGCGGCTCCACCCCCTCTTCCGGCGGGCGGGCTCATGGGCTCGGGGGCTGGGCGCAGGCCGCGGCCGCCAGTCGGCGCCGCCCGGAGCCGGGAGCGCGGCCGGAGCGAGGCGCGGGCTGTGGGGCCGCCGCGTGCCCGGCCCCGCTCGCCCGTGCCTGCCGCCCGCCCGCCCGCCCGCCATGCCCGGCTTCGACTACAAGTTCCTGGAGAAGCCCAAGCGGCGGCTGCTGTGCCCGCTGTGCGGGAAGCCCATGCGCGAGCCTGTGCAGGTTTCTACCTGCGGCCACCGCTTCTGCGACACCTGCCTGCAGGAGTTCCTCAGGTGCGGGCCGGGGGTAGCGGGGAGCGGCCGGTGGCGACGGCGAGGGGGGACGACGCATGGGGAGGGGCCCGGGCCGGAGACATGCCGGGCCTTTGTCTGCGCCGCGGCTCCGTGACCTCAGGGGCGCCCACCGTGACGTCACGGGGTGGCGGTGACGTCAGACCCCGAGGGAGGACCTCACGCACTAATCCGAAGGGGCCCGGGGCCCACTGGCGCCCGCGCCCGTTCGGAAGAATTCCGTGCCAGCCTGCGGGGTGGAGGTGGGAGAAGACGCCCTTCCTGACCCGTGGCCGGCCCTCCCCCTCACCTGAAAGCCGGAGCGGCCTCATCCTTGAACTTTGAATCCTTACGGGAAGAGGAGGACAAAACCCTCTGTCCCGGGCAGTACCTTAAGCCTCCGGAGTTTCCGCCCATATAACCTCTTCTGGTTCTAACAATTCGAGAACGGCAGCTATTGTTCTCCCATTTCACAGATGATGAAACGAGAGATTCAAAAAAGGCTGCGGCTTGCCCACGGTCACACAGTTACTTAAAGGCTTAACTGGGTTTTAAGCCCGGGCTGCTTTTGGTCCCACAACAGTGGGAGGACTGTGACGGTACAGATCGCCCCTGAAGCAGTGGAACCCCTTGGGTGTCCCTCCTTGCCCCTGGGGATCTTCAATACCGCGGGGCGCCTATAAATCGTTAGGGAGGGGGTCGCACCCTGAGTGTTACTGAACCAGGTGGCCCCTTGGCCCGTGGGGCGTTTGCTGAGTTCTGGGCACCCTGCGGTGTCCTGAATCGAACGCCTTTGCTGGGAAATGCTCACGTCAGGTGTGGGGAGGCAAGACGAGGGAGCCCTCATTCCTGGGGAGGTCGTGCCCCAAGAAGAGGTCGTGCTCCCTTTTCCCCAGGGAAAAGCTAGGTCAGCCACTGCCGCCTGTCTGGAGGTTGTTCGCTGAGGGGTTCTAGGGGCGCAGGCAGGGAGCGCTTCTGGGGCTCCTGCCTTCAGTGCTGCTCCCTCCCTCTCTCAGCCCTCCGCAGCCCCTAGCTGGCGGAAATCTCAGCAGGCCCTTTGTTTTCAGTTCCCCGCAGCCCGGGCCGGCTCCTGCCCTCACATATGCTCCTGCAAGAGCTGCTGTGCTGCCCCCTCCCTCCTTTTCCCTCACCCTCCTCTGTCCTCCCTCCTCCCTTCAGTGTACACACATACTCCCCTACAGACACACAGTCCCATTGTCTTCCGCGGCGCCCTACCCCGGCCCTCTGGTTTCCAGATGAGGCCAGCTGAGCCCCTGCCCCCACTCCCAGCTGACCCACCCCGACTGCCTGGGAGGGGGCTGTCAGGCCGTTCCCCTCCACCTCCTCGGTCCCTCTCCCCAGCTTCTGCCCCTCCCCCTCCCGGAAATCCCCTCTTCCTCTCCCACAGCCCCCTCCCCCCATCCTGTTTTCTCCCCTGGGCCTGGGCCTCCACTGCACCGCCTGGAGCAGTCTTGGCCCCTGCTTTCCCCACCCCCCCCCCTCCACTGCCTCCTCCCCTAGAGCTTGAGCGATGCTGCTGAGGCCCCCGAAGGAAAGAAGTGGTTGAGCAGGCTCTGTCCCTCACCACCACCCCTTATCCTACAAGCTAGGGTGTCCATAGCCCCCGCAGAACCTTTGTCCTGGCGGGGCCCCAAGCTGCTCCGACTAATCTTCTGCCTGAAGCCTGGGGACTTGCCTTAGTCCCCTCCCTGTCTCCAAAACCACTAAATCAGCACATTCCTGGAGCAGCCCAGCAGACCCCTCCCCCATGGCCCACCCCCCTCTTTCCCCATTCCTGCCGGGGCTATTACTCAGGTTGGTCCAGGAAGGCTGGTTGCCCTGTGGGCACGGGCACACCTCTTCGGTGCCTGGACACGTATTGTTCTTGGTATTGGCGGCATGGCCGGGGGTGGTAGTGGGGGTCAGGGGAGATGGGTGCTAGAAATCCTTTGGGCGGCCGGGGCACGGACTGCCCAGGTCCTACAAAGTTCTGTCGTGGACAGGGCTGCCATGTGGCTTCCGCTTCTGCCTTGATCTCTGCCTCCCACCTACCTGACTCAGACCTGCCAGGAATGCCGTGCCTGAGGGCCTTCAGCCCTACTGGGTGAGCCCTCGCTCTGCTCAGGCCATGCCAGGTGTGTGTGACTGGTCCTGGCTGGGGTCAGCAAGGGCATGTTGGTAGAAGAAGGCGTGTCAGTGGATTCATTGGTGCAGGGTCAGAAAGCTTTCAGCGCGTGCCCTGCGGTGACCATAGTCTTGGCTGTGCTTGCTTGGGCGGTTTTTGTCGCCCCAGCCTCTCCTCGGTGTCTGTGGGGTAGTAGGACCTGTGTGAGGCGGGGAGTCAGACTGACGTCCAGCCGCTGCTCGCCCCCCCCCCCCCCCCCCCCCCCCCCCCCCCCCCCGTCTCGGTTCTTTCATCTGCAAAATGGGAACACGCAGCCCCTTCGCAGAGGCAGGTGGTCAGGACTGGATGGGAGTGTGAACAGTGCCTTAGAGTGAGCCTCTCCTCCTCCTTGCTTTAGGAGGCACACCCTCACGGGAGGAGGGAAGGGATGGGGTAAAGTGGCCCCAAGCTGACCTTTGCCCTGGGTTCTGGGACGAGATCCCTGCTGGGAGCCGGGCAGCCCTGGCACTTCATCTCAGCACTCACCCCCTGCCGCTGAAAACTTAACAGGGTGGAGGGCAGGTGTCCTGTCCCTCTCCCAGTCCAGCTGCCCTCCTGGGGGGAGGGGTACCAGCTGCCACCTGTTGGCCAAATGCTGTCTGAGGCAGCTGTCTGTCTCCACTGGGCCCACAACCCTCTCCCCAGGACAAGAGTTAGGATCTTCTGGGGTGCTAGGCAAGTGGGTACCTGCAGGCCTCTGGCTGAGGACAGGTCTAGTGAGAGGGAGGCTGCCCTGGTTGAGGGGTGGGACCTGGGTTCTCCTTTCCCATAGCTGGAGCCTGACTCTGTCCCCTCCCCCTTCACAGTGAAGGAGTCTTCAAATGCCCTGAGGACCAACTTCCTTTGGATTATGCCAAGGTGAGTCCACAGTGCCAGGCAGAGGCCCCAGTTACAGGCTTTTGCCCTTGGTGGAGGCTGGAGCTGCCGGCAGCCAGTTGGCTCAGGGCCAGTGTCAACCCGGTCCTGTGGAATCCTGTGCCCCCACAAAGGTGGCCCCTTCCCTCCCACCAGGCCAGTTTGCAAATGAGGCCAGTGTTTGCCCTGGAGGGCAGGCACAATGCCCGGCCTGTGGGGGTGCCAGGGGGTGCACAGAGAGGCTCTGTGCTCGCAAGCAGTGCTCCCCTCCCCTTTGGGTGGCAAGCCAGGCCCCTGGCTGAGGGCCAAGACCCCTCTACCAAGAGGAAGGAAGCAGAGGATGCGGAGGCTGCCCGGAACTGAGCAGGCTGATTGGCTGCTGTTCCAAAAGGAGGGAGTGTCCCGTGCAGGCATGTTGGGGACCCTGGTATCCAGCTTTGGAGCAGACACCACCTGCTCTGCCTTCCATCCCTCGGCACAGAGGGGACTATAGCTCAAGAGAGGCTGTTACCGACTCTTAGGTAGAGCTGGCCCGTCTGGGGGTGGTGGGGGTGGAAACTGGGGACTGTAGCGGGCTCTGACCCTGCCGGGTTCCTCCCCGTCTACCCAGATCTACCCAGACCCAGAGCTGGAGGTGCAGGTGTTGGGGCTGCCTATCCGCTGCATCCACAGTGAGGAGGGCTGCCGCTGGAGTGGGCCGCTGCGCCACCTACAGGTGAGTCTCCCGTGAGAGGGAGGGGGCTCCCCCTTTCTTGGCAGGCACTGACCGTCTCGCTCCCCCACAGAGCCACCTGAACACCTGCAGCTTCAATGTAATCCCCTGCCCCAATCGCTGCCCCACCAAGCTGAGCCGCCGGGACCTGCCTGCACACTTGCAGCACGACTGCCCCAAGCGGCGCCTCAAGTGCGAGTTTTGTGGCTGCGACTTCAGCGGGGAGGCCTTTGAGGTGGGTGGGGCCCGGTGGAGGGCGCAGGGTGAGTGGGGCGCCTGGTGGCCCGGGGATCCCTTCAGTCGGCCTCTCTGGCGTTTCTAGAGCCACGAGGGCGTATGCCCCCAAGAGAGCGTGTACTGCGAGAACAAGTGTGGTGCCCGCATGATGCGGCGCCTGCTGGCCCAGCATGCCTCCTCTGAGTGCCCCAAGCGTACCCAGCCTTGCACCTACTGCGCCAAGGAGTTCGTCTTTGACACCATCCAGGTGAGGCCCTCCCTGAGCCGCGGGCCGTGGGGCAGGTGGCGGGGTGGGGGTGGGGGTCAGCCTACTGACCGCTGTCTCTCCGCCCCTGTGGCCGTAGAGCCACCAGTACCAGTGCCCAAGGTTGCCCGTGCCCTGCCCCAACCAGTGTGGCGTGGGCACGGTGGCTCGGGAGGACCTGCCGGGCCACCTGAAGGAGAGCTGTAGCACCGCCCTGGTGCTGTGCCCGTTCAAAGACTCCGGCTGCAAACACAGGGTGAGATGCCCCTCCTCTTCCCTGTCTGTCCCCTTCTTAGTCCTTGAAGCCTCAGATGTAGACCAGGCCCTCTCTGGTCCCTGCCTTGCTGCTCTGAAGCCTTCGGTCCTTCCTTCTGCTGGCCGGCAGCGGCCTCCCAAGTGTCCTCTACCGTCCCCGGCCAGAGCTGGGTGCCTGCAGCCCTATCGCCGCTCCCCTCTGTCCCCTGTCTCCCCTGGGCATGTCCCTACTGATAACTGTTCTCCCTTCCCCCATGGCCCGGGGCTTTGCCAACAGTGCCCCAAGCTGGCGATGGCCCGGCACGTGGAGGAGAGCGTGAAGCCGCACCTGGCCATGATGTGCGCCCTGGTGAGCCGGCAGCGGCAGGAGCTGCAGGAGCTGCGGCGAGAGCTGGAGGAGCTGTCGGTGGGCAGTGACGGCGTGCTCATCTGGAAGATCGGCAGCTATGGACGGCGGCTTCAGGAGGCCAAGGCTAAGCCCAACCTGGAGTGCTTCAGCCCGGCCTTCTACACACACAAGTATGGCTACAAGTTGCAGGTGTCTGCGTTCCTCAATGGCAATGGCAGCGGTGAGGGCACGCACCTCTCGCTCTACATTCGCGTGCTGCCAGGTGCCTTTGACAATCTCCTCGAGTGGCCGTTTGCCCGCCGCGTCACCTTCTCCCTGCTGGATCAGAGCGACCCCGGGCTGGCTAAGCCACAGCATGTCACTGAGACCTTTCACCCTGACCCAAACTGGAAGAATTTCCAAAAACCGGGCACTTGGCGGGGCTCCCTGGATGAGAGTTCTCTGGGCTTTGGTTACCCCAAGTTCATCTCCCACCAGGATATCCGCAAGCGAAACTACGTGCGGGATGATGCGGTCTTCATCCGTGCCTCTGTTGAATTGCCCCGAAAGATCCTCAGCTGAGTGCAGGCGGGGCTCCAGGAGAAAGGGGGGTGGAGCATGACCTCAGCCAGGAACTGGCTGAACCTGGAGAAGGGGCCGGACCCCCTTTCAGCTGCTTCTGCTGCCCAGGTTCTGTTCCCCCTCTCCTCTTCCTTACCACCCTCAGGTGCCTCCTATTGGTGCTTCAGCCCTGGCCCCTGGCGGGAGCAGGTCTTGGGGTCATCAAGGGCTTGGAAAAAGTGATCCCAGGGCCTGTCTCCTCTCCTGGGCAGGGAAGACACGCCTTGGTGCCGGCCACACTCTACCCAGGACTGAGGCGCCTGCTGGTGCTATGTCCCAAGAGCCATAGTGGGGGGTGGGAGTGGGGATGTGAGGGGTAGTTCAAAGAATCTGTCTTGAGATCTGATTTCTCTTCCCCTTTCCCCAGCTGTGCCTCCTCTGGTTATTTATTTACTTAGTGCCAGGAGGGCACGGCAGGGGAGCCCTGGTTTTTAATAAATCCTGAATTGTATTTATTAACTTGGTTCCAGCCTGACTTATCTGGGATGGTTAGGGCCGCCTAAGGCTGGGCCCAACAGGGAAGGCGCGGGGCCAAGGTCGCCGTGCTGCTTGCCGCTCTGCGCTGCTGGATCGCCCTCTGGCGGACGACAGGGGAACTGCACTAGGCTTTGTGCGGAAGACAGTTGCCTGCCGCTGCCATCTGGTGGTTAAATGGGGGAGGTGCATTTTACGAGCCTGGAGTCCTTGATCCATACCCCACCAAAGACTACTTACTGCTTCTGCCCCCAGGCAAGTCTTTCTTGGTCTAATGATCATAGCTGTCGTGTAGCAGACACTCCTAAGCACGAATGTACATTATTCGTTTAATACAACAGGCAAACGAAATCGCTTCTATCGCCATACTAAAAGGACGGCTCAGTCGGCTGTAGTGAAGATTTACTGAGACGATGCTTGTTCCCAGCGCAAAACGTGCTTGACAGAATGTTAATCCAACTCCAAAGCCCAGCCCATACCCAGGGACTAGGCTGAGCCGAGGGCCTTTTGAAGGGTATTTGGATTTTCTCATCCATGTTCATTTATTTTTCATACAGCCCTCAGTGAGTGCCTGTGATTATCCACATTTGACTGATGAGAAATAGGAATAGAGGAGTGAACTGATTTCTCAGTGTCTTTCAGCTGGTTTGGGACAGGGCCTGGATTTGGTTTTAAGCTCAGCAATCCCTAGTAATACAGCTCCCTTCAATAATGGCAGCAGAGTTGGGTTTGGATCCTTGCTGTGCTTGCTTTTTGCCAAGTTGCTTAGTTACATGGGGCACCGTTACTCTCATTGGTAAAATGAAAGTAATCCTGTTTACCTAGACTTGTAAACTTTACGATTAATCAGCATAAAGTCCCTTACTCTTATTGCCTGGCCCTGTGAAGAGGCCCGATGTATGGCAACTATTATCTACTAAGGAGAAGGTTCAAGGGTGGTAGTGTTTGCCTTTTCCACCCTCCCACACACAGGTTGAGGTGGAAAGACCCTTGACATTCAGCCTGGGGAACCACCAGCTTATTAGCCTTCAAAAGGTCAAATTCACTGATCTAGGGGGGAGATGGGGCCCTGGCTGCCGGCTGGGAAAGATGGCCCCTTCTCCAGATAAGCCATCTTTGGCACAGCGATGCCTGGAAGCCCGCAGGGAAAACCACCGGCTACCAGGGGCTCCAGCAAATGCTTTCTCTTCAGCTCCTGCGGCAGGTAATAGGCGACCCCGGCCGGCATCTGTCTCCCAAGAGAAGCCGGACATCCTCGGTCAGGCTTGGGCTCCCTCTGCCGGCAGGACCGTGTCACTGCACCACTCTAGGGGCGCACTGACTGGGAAAGCCGGATGGTGCCTCCCAGAGTTGCCCCCACACCCAGGCCTAGACCTCATTCCAGTGCTGTTGCAGACGGTCAGAATCGCTATGTGGAACTATGCAAAACCTGAGGTGCTGGTCTCCCCGCGCATCTGCCCAAAGAGGCCAGGCAGAGCTGGGTTCACCTGTCTACTTAGCTGCGGGACCTTGGGCCGACTGCGGGTAGGGGACCCAGGTAGAAGGCTTTCTTTCACAAGGATGGCGTGAGAAGTAAAGGAGGCAGGGGCACCTTACAGAGAAAGGGCGTGCTCCGAAGGGAACTGTACTTTCAATTCCATCAGTACTCGGAGGGGCCACTTTTCAGGTCACAGATTGCGGCACTTATTACCTCCAGCTGTCAAAGGCCCTCAGAAATCCCAAAGTGGTGGAGGTGGGAGAAGGGGAGGGAGGGGCGTTTTAGTCTTCGGCTGGCTCATCAGCAAAGCAGATCCTGGTTTTTCAACGGTCCGTGGACTGAAAGTGGCAGCACATGGGGCCTGTAGAGCTGGGCGGTAAACCACACTTTCCCACGGGTCCCCACACGCCCCGAGCGCCCCGCCTAGGGGAGGCCCTATCACGTGCCGGCTGCCCAATCACCGCAGCACCTGGTCGGGCATCACAGACTGGGAGGCTTCCGAGTGGGCCCAACACTATAAGGGCTCGCGTCCTACAACTGAGGACCCGCTTCTCTCGTGGAGAGCAGGCACGTCAGAAATCATTACAAGAAAAGTCACCTCAAACATTCACAGCATTCAACGAATAGGACAAGTTCTGGTGAGTTTTTTCTTTTTACTGGTTTATAATAATCTTAAAAACCCCATCACACCCATAAACCACCACAGGTGAGCAGATGAGGGAGGTGGAGAATGAATGCTACAGTATGTGGACAGTGTAGGGAATCCGGGGTATGCTTCCCTAGGGGCAGCGTGGGATGGAGGCAGGGAGTGTGGATAGGAGGCCCTGGCTTGGACCCTTATTGCTGGTTGGGGGTTGGTTGGCAGAGGGGGGAAAGAGGCTCAGGGTGAACTAGGAAACATCTCACACCAAAGGCAAGGGCAGTGGGGGGTGGGGGGGAAGAGGGGCCACAGTACATTTTTCCATGCAGACTAGGGGTGGGAGTGAGAGCTTCAGAGATTTGCACCCCTACACAGGAAGAGATTTGAGGGTTTGAGGTTTGATTTAAAGCCCCCAAGTTGGTGTCCGGTCCCATTTCCTAAGATAGCAGCTCACCTTTTGGGGAGAGGCATTGGAAAAACTCACAGCAAAAATATCTGGTTTGGAGATCAAGCAAGGGATAAGGGGGGACGGTGGGGTTCTCTCAGAGAAAGTGAGAACCGGAAGGGACCCTGGGTGAGACGGTGGCGGTGAAGCCTTGGGAGAAGGCGCTGCGCCAGAAGCTGCAGGTGCTCCTGAGGGCTCAGGGACAGGGAGGTACCAGTGTTCACAGACGGCAGGAAAATAAATTAGGACTTCATGTTGCTATCATTTGGCATAACACAATCAGGCATTTTTTTTCTTTTTCTTTTTTTTTTTCTCTTTTTAAATATAAGGCAACTTGCCAACACATAATTTAAAAACTGGTCTTCAGTCACATTGCTTCAGATCACTAGAGAATTTCTGGCTAAAGAACAGTGGATAGTATAGTAAACAAAACCCCAAATCTTAAATAAGAACATCAGCTCACATTCCCCAGAGACAAGAGGAAAGGTAAGGGCTTATTTGGTTTAAAAAAAAAAAAAAAAAAGGCAGAGCCCAACTTTAACAGAAGGGTGCAAAAAATTACAAAACATGATCTAAATTTAAAGTTACAGAAAAGTTTTAAATTTCTAGCCAACTAATTGCCACTTGGGAATGAAACACGTTGAGCGTGGGGTGGAGGATGGGCACGTGACAGATGGGCGCGGGCAGGAGGGGCTGCTTCCAATGTAGGTCCGCCTCCAGCTGTTAGAACCATGCTCATTTGGTAAAGGAAGAATTCAAAGAGCTTAAGGCTTTGTGTTTTTTTTTTTCTTTCTTTCTTTCTTCATTATACTGAGGGGCTGCAAAAGGAGGTGACTAGAGGGTGAATGTACCTGTGGGGCCGCTCACACAACGCTACTCAAACCCACACTACATTCATACAGAAACAGGACATTTAAAACTTACAGTGTAGAGCAATATTCTTAGCCAGTGTAGAGAACCAAATGCATCTTAACTTTTTTTTTTTTTTTTTGGTGTTTTTAATTCCGAACTCCAATGTGATCATCCTTTCTTTACCTACCTAATTCCTCAAGATCCTATTTTGTTTTGATTGTGTTTTTGGAGGGGTGTGGGGGATGGGAGCAGCAGGTGAGTTGGGAGAGACAACAGTGAGAGAGGGATCTTGGGTGTGCTGGACAGTTACTACCTTTCTCTAGGGCTGGAAAGGGGTGTCAGGAACTAAGATACCAACACAAAGACGCATTTTTTCCCCCAGGTCTCAAGGCTATGGCCAAGTGCCTACAGGGTGCCCTTGAATGTAGCAAGGGCAAATGCAGTGACTCTGGAATCCAGATTTAAACAAAGCCCTGAGGAATGGAGAGGGGTGGGAGGAGGTGAAGATTGGGTCAGTTTTGAGATCTTTGGGTGAAGAAGGAATTAACTTCCAGAGCACTTGGGAAGTCTGGGTTCTTAGTCCCAACGAGACCGAGGCAGACAGGGAAAGTCCTAGCTTAAGGGGCTGGGTACCTACGGCCACCTCACCTAGGCCCTTCCTTACCCCACACCTCAGTCCTAAGGAAAACGGGCAGAGATGCAAGAAAAGGCAGGAGGTGGCTGGGGGGAAATGGTCAAGGTGGAGAGACTGATAGGCAGTAGAGACAAAAGCTTGGAGTTGGGATTAGGTCCTAACGTAAACCCAGAAGTTGCTGGGGATGGTGGAGGGGAGGGTGAGGACACCAGGGGATCCCCGCTGTCCTCAAATAGATCCCACCAAATTCCCTTTCTTAGACCTCTAAGAATGATCACATTGGAGCAGCGAAACTCTGAAACTATCCAATTACTCAAAAGTAAGTCTAAACCTAGGAGGGTGATGTATGACGTGTAGCTTGTGGAGGGCACCGGGGCTACCTATCTATACCCAGGGTGCTGAATATGAAGATTTCGACTATCTGCAGGATCAGGGGCTCGGTTGCCAGGGGCTCGGTGGGCCTTGCTCAGCATAGCCAGGCTCTGTTCTCGAAAGCAGGCCTGCTGGAAATCCCCGCTTAGGTAATCCACTGTTTGCATCAAGCTGTTCTGGGTTGCCACTGGACCGCCCCCGGCCCCTGCTCGGTAGTGGGCCCCAGCAGCCGTCCCACAGTCAAGGGGTGCACCCGTGGGCTGCCCACCGTGGAACGGCATGGCGAGGTCCTGAGACCCCGAGCTGTCGCTATTGGGAGTGGGCAGAATGTTGTTCCACAGGGGTTGGAAGTAGTGACCATTGGGGTAGGCCAGTGGGGCCGCCAGGCCGTTGACAGGTGGGGATGGGGTTGGCTTCTCCAGGGGTGGCTTCAGATGGAAGGACTGTGCCAGGCAGAGTTCCTGCGGGTAGGCAGGGGCCTTGCCCACAAAGCCAGGCCCTGCCAACTCGCGTCCTGCTGCGTGCTTGCCTGTCAGGCCAGGGGCCGGCGTCCCACCGGCCTCACTGCACATCTGCTGTAGGTGGGCCAGCTGGTGCTGGTTCCAGGCGACTGGCTTGAGGTCGCTAGGGTAGCCAGCAGGGGCTCGAGAAATGCCCGTGGGCAGGTTGACAGGGCCTGCGGCAGGCAACGCGGCTGTGGCCGCGTGGGTGTGCTCCATGGGATTGACCACACATGAAGGCATTGGCGTGGGGACGCTGTGGGTCGACACCCGGGTGCTTGCATTGATGAGCAGACTGCGACTAATGGGGCTGGGGTTGGCGATCTGGCCCTCACACACTGAGGTAGTGCTGATGCCTGCCCTCGTCTGGCAAAACTGGTTGATCTGGTGCACGATGCTGCTCAGGTCCGGGGGCTGGCTGTGCTGCAGGGTGGCCGCCATTGAAAGGGGGATAGTTGAGGTAGACACGGTCACATTCGGGGGGGCATCTGAGTCTGGCATCTTCCGGCCTCCATGCAGCAAGGGATTGGGGGGGTGCTGGAGACCCTGGTGAGACAGGGCCTGAGGGTGGACCAAGCCCTGGGTTTGGGCCATGGGCTGAGGGTGGCCCAGGCCCTGAGGCTGCTGGAGGCTCTGAGGGTGGGACAGCGCCTGGGGTGGCGGGATACCCTGAGGGTGCTGCAGCGTCTGGGGAGGGGCATGGGCCAGGGTCTGTGCATGCTGCAGGGCCTGCTGGCGGGCCAGAGCCTGGGCCTGGGGGTGGGCTAAAGTGCTGGGTGCCACAGTAGCATAGGGTGCCACTGGGGGGTTCATGATGGCCTCAGGGAGCAATCGGGCTCGGGTGCCGTCAAAGTCCTTGAGTATGCTTTTGGCTGGCACTTTGACAATGGCAAGCAGGCCTGCCTTGGTGGCTGCCTGAGTCGGGTAGGGGCTGTAGCGCTGGGCTGATGTGTCGAGGCCGTTCACAGTACGACGAACGTGTTTCCGCTGGGGAACCTTCACACTGTTGGGGAAGATTTTTATAGTCAGTGGGTTGTTTGCGACCTTCTTAGCATACGCGTCCAATTCGGCTGGGGTAGGATAGTGAGCAGCTCTCATTTTCTGTGTAGTGTCCCCTAGAGAGAGAGAAGGGTAAGGAGAGCAAAGAAGGAGAGGGAGCTCATCAGTGCCAAGCCAACCAGCCCTTCTAGATTCCCCTTTTGAGGGCCTATGGTGGAGTAGGGGTTAACGAAGTTATCCCTAGTCTTCATTTTAGACCCGGCCTCACTGAGCCCCCAAGTAACAAGCACTGCTAACATTCAGTCAGCGCTCACAACTAGCCAGGCCTTGTGCCAGGTGACAGGCTCTCGGTGAATCCTGGCTACTGCTTTAGAAGGTGGGTACTATCAGGCTTCTCATTTACAAATGAGGCCACCAAAGATCAGAACAGCAGAGCAACTTTCAAAGTCCCGGATTTTGGAGAGCCTGAACTTGGCCAATTCTCACAGAAGTAACTGAAGGTTGCTCCTCTAAGTGGAAATCTCTCCAAGTTCCTACCTGTTGGCCTCAGCAGTGAAGGTTCTAGGCAGACGCTCTGGTAAAGAGGGTGCCTGGAGTGACTGCCCTTCAGTCTGCAGTGGCCGGTGAGGCAGCAGCTTTCTCTTGTGCCTTGGCAGCTGGGGCACCATACCCACTGGGTGGGCATCCTGGCTCAGCAAACAGGATGTCTTTTTTTTCAGGAGCAGAGGAATAAGCTGCCAAAATCCCTCCCCTAGCCTTATGTCACAAGTTCACTTTTGTTTACAGCTTACCCTCGGCCTGACTGGGTGAAGATCAAAAGGCTTTATTTATTTCCTCGTGGGGGGTGGCAATAATGACAGGGCAGCAGGGAGGGAAACTGAAAAGAAAGGTTTCAGAGAATCTTTAAGTCCTGAGTGCCAAAAATAGTCTGTTTGGCCCTTGTCAGCTGTCACTTTCCAAAATGAAAGAGGAAAAACCTGCCTGCCTTTGGAGATGGCGGAAGTACCCACTCAATGAGCCTCATTAATGTTAACAGTTTCTTTGTTCTCATCTCCAGGGGCCACCCAGCAGGGGGCTCCAGCGGATGTTGGACCTCCAGTCAAAAAGGAAAAGGTTCCGAGAACAAGAGCTCTTTAAGGATGCCAGGCTCCTGCAAAAGGTCTCAGCTCTGTTTTCCCTCTCTGAGGTAGGGTTTCTCCCAAGTGTACACAGAAGGTGCCTAATAAAGGCTTGCTGCGTAAGTACCCAGTCTGCCCAAGCAGAAGGAAGGGGCTTGGCTGGGAGCCTAGGCTCAGCTAGCTAACTCCCACCCTATTTCCTCCCCTTGCAGAAGGCAGCCAGGATAGAGCAGGGAACAAACTGACTGAATGCCCAGCTTGTGGCCTCAGCTGCCTTGGCCCAAGAAGACCCCATTCAGTCACGTCACTGGGCATCAACTGCAAGAGAAGGGGGGCAAAGAGTGTGCCAGAAGGAAGAGGGCACAGCTGCCCTCATTTGGTGGCACTGCTGGTTAGCCTGCCAGCAACTGCTTAGAAAATGCTGCTCTTGGAGGCAGGAAAAAAGAGAGCTGACATCCACAAGGCACAGCGAGATTTGGTCCCATGCTCACCAATGTAGAATTTAGCAAAAGAGTACAGAGTGGAAAAGAGCTGTGCTGTTAGGGGCACCATGCCTCGAAGTAGCAAGGACTCACACATGTTTAAGTTCTACTTTATTAACTGTACAGGTTAGACGCTCAGTCCACAAATGTTCCTTAGATGACCGATTTGAAGAAGGTCTTAAAAGGATGAATGTGACCATGACAGTTGAGGGCAAGAAGGGGGGGGGAGTCGGCAGAGAGGCCCAGAAATCTCCTATCCACTAGGTATTACTAGCTGGTGAGCAGAATCAAAGCCCTGACAGCGGAGTGTGAGTTCTGCTGCTTCTTACAAGCCACTGACCCTCAATGGGCTTCAGTCTCCATAAAGTGGGGCTTTTTTCTGACCCTTGTTACATTCTCCTGGACAAGAAAATACCAGAAGTCTGGGATCACTGAGACATAGTCCCTCGAGACACCAGAATTCCATTAGAAGCTGCCTAGGTCAGCCGCTGCACTCAGGTGTCTGACTGGTCAAAATCAACTGAACAACTCTGGGCTCAGCTGAGTAATGGCAATCAACAGCTGCTGGGTTTTAGTTCAGACAGGTAATACAGGTCCGCCTCTGGGCTTTCCTCCACAGTGGTAGGTTTTTCTCCTTGAAGACCAGGTGTGAGAGAGAGGTATACTGGCTTACTGAACAATCGAGTTCCTTTGTTCCAAGTCAGTACCAACTAACTCTCAGGGTGTTTTCTTTCTCCTAGCAGAGGCAGAAGGTAGCTTGGCCTGATTCAGGAGTATGGAATGGGACACTTACACCGGATTGGTTCTCTTTTAGTTCTCTTTTCCCTGTTTTTGCTGATGTTGACCATGGTGATGACAGTAGTCAGATAAAGGAATCAGAATCAAAAGAAAATAAGGGTGGGAAGGGTGGATACAGGCTACAGTATCTTTGTTTTGAGAGAGAGCGTGAGAGCGCACGCAAATCCCATGAAGGGCAGACAGAAAGGGAGAGGGAGAGACAGAAGCGGGGCTCAAACTCACAAACTGTGAGATCATGTCCTGAACCAAAGTCAGATGCTTAATTAACTGAACCACACAGGTGCCCTACAGTATCTTTGTTAAAGAAGAATCTCAAGGATGAGATAAGTATATTGGACACAAAAAAATTGGCTACATTCTTGGAATACAGCACCACCTACCTCACGTCCCAGACTTGAGCTTAGCACTTAAAAAAAAAAAAAAAAGTTTTCTTAACACTTTCTTATCTCAGTCCCACAAGGGCACCCTGGAAGCTTGCTTTCTTCTGTAACATCTTCCCTTAATTAAGGGTACAGCTAACACAAATACCATGGCTTTGTGAGCAACTTATTTACTATTTTTTAAAGTAAGTTCTTTGCCCAAGTGGGCCTCAAACTCACAACTCCAATATCAAGAATCACATGCTCTACCAACTAAGTCAGCCAAGGTGCCCCTGTAAGCAACTTACTTAAATAGCTGGTACCAAAGGTGTCATCAATGGGGAATAAGGCAGGGTAGAGAATAGGGAATCTGTGGTTAGAACAAAGTTAGAGAGATCCGGATTCAAGTACTGGCTTTATTATCTGACTACTCAGGGTCTGTCTCAGTGACTCTTCATTTATAGATTAAAAAAAAAATTTTTTTTTAAGTTTACATATAAATTAGTTGGCATATAGTGCAACAATTATTTCAGGAGTAGATTCCTTAATGCCCCTTACCCATTTAGCCCATCCCCCCTCCCACAACTCTCCAGTAACCCTCTGTTCTCCATATTTAAAAGTCTTATGTTTTGTCCCCCTCCCTGTTTTTAAATTTTTGTTTCCTTTCCCTTAGGTTCATCTGTTCTGTCTTAAAGTCCTCATATGAGTGAAGTCATATGATACTTGTCTCTAATTTCGCTTAGAATATCCTCTAGTTCCAACCACATAGTTGCAAATAGCAAGGCTTCATTCTTTTTGATTGCCAACTAATACTCCATTGTGTGTGTGTGTGTGTGTGTGTGTGTGTGTGTGTGTGTGTATATCACATCTTTATCCCTTCATCCACTGATGGACATGTGGGCTCTTTCCACACTTTGGCTATCGTCGATAGTGCTGCTATAAACATTGGGGTGCATGTGTCCCTTCGAAACAGCACACCTGTATCCCATGGATAAATGCCTAGTAGTGCAATTGCTGGATTGTAGGGTAGTTCTATTTTTAGTTTTTTGAGGCACCTCCATACTGTTTTCCAGAGTGGCTGCCCCAGTTTGCATTCCCACCAGCAATACAAAAGAGATCCTCTTTCTCCCCATCCTCGCCAACATCTGTTGTTGCCTGACTTGTTAATGTGAGCCATTCTGACAGGTGTGAGGTGGTATCTCATTGTGGTTTTGATTTGTATTTCCCTGATAAGTGATGTTGAGCATTTTTTCATGTGTCTGTTAGCCATCTGGATGTCTTCCTTGAAGAAGTGTCTATGCATGTCTTTTGCCCATTTCTTCACTGGATTATTTGTTTCGGGTGTTGAGTTTGATAAGTTCTTTTTTTTTTTTTTCAATGTTTATTTATTTTTGAGAGAGCGACAGAGGCAGAGCATGAGTGGGTTGAGGGGCAGAGAGCGAGGGAGACACAGAATCTGAAATAGGCTCCAGGCTCTGAGCTGTCAGCACAGAGCCCAATGCGGGGCTTGAATCCATGGACAGCGAGATCATGACCTGAGCCAAAGTCGGGCAGTCAACTGACTGAGCCACCAGGCGCCCGAGTTTGTTAAGTTCTTTATAGATTCTGGATACAAACCCTTTATCTGATACATTGTTTGCAAATATCTTCTCCCATTCCGTTGGTTGCCTTTTAGTTTTGCTGACTGTTTCTTTTGCTGTGCCGAAGATTTTTATTTTGATGAGGTCCCGATAGTTCATTTTTGCTTTTGTTTCCCTTGCCTCCGGAGACGTGTTGAGTAAGAAGTTGCTGCAGCCAAGATCAAAGGTTTTTGCCTGCTTTCTCCTCGAGGATTTTGGTGGCTTCCTGTCTTACATTGAGGTCTTTCATCCATTTTGAGTTTATTTTTGTGTATGGTGTAAGAAGGGTCCAGGTTCATTGTTCTGCATGTCGCTGTCCAGTTTTCCCAGCACTGCTTGCTGAAGAGACTGTCTTTATTCTATTGGGTATTCTTTCCTGCTTTGTCAAAGATTAGTTGACCATACGTTTGTGGGTCAATTTCTGGGTTCTCTATTCTGTTCCATTGATCTGAGTGTCTGTTCTTGTGCCTGTACCATACTGTCTTGATGGTTACAGCTTTGTAGTATAGCTTGAAGTCTGGGACTGTGATGCCTCCCTGCTTTGGTTTTCTTTTTCAAGATTGCTTTGGCTATTTGGGGTCTTTTCTTGTTCCATACAAATTGTAGAATTGTTTATTCTAGCTCTGTGAAGAATGCCGGTGTCATTTTGATAGGGATTGCATTGAATGTGTAGATTACTTGGGGCGCCTGGGTGGCTCAGTTGGTTAAGTGGCCGACTTTGGCTCAGGTCATGATCTCGCAGACCGTGAGTTCGAGCCCTGCGTCGGGCTCTGTGCTGACAGCTCAGAGCCTGGAGCCTGTTTCAGATTCTGTGTCTCCCTCTTTCTGACCCTCCCTCATTCATGCTCTGTCTCTCTCGGTCTCAAAAATAAATAAATGTTAAAAAAAAAAAATTTTTTTTTAAAAATGTGTAGATTGCTTTGGGTAGTATTGACATTTTAACAATATTTATTCTTCCTATCCAGGAGCATGGAATATTTTCCGTGTGTGTGTGTGTGTGTGTGTGTGTGTGTGTGTCGTCTTTCATAAGCTTTCTATAGTTTTCAGTGTATAGATTTTTCACCTCTTTGGTTAGATTTATTCCTAGGTATTTTATGGTTTTTATTGCAATTGTAAACGGGATCCATTCCTTGATTTCTCTATTGCTTCATTGTTGGTGTATAGGAATGCAACCAATTTCTGTGCATTGATTTTTTTATATCCTGCAACTTTGCTGAATTCATGGATCAGTTCTAGCAATTTTTTGGTGGAATCTTTTGGGTTTTCCATATAGAGTATCATGTCATCTGTGAAGAGTGAAAGTCTGACCTCCTCCTGGCTGATTTGGATGCCTTTTAGTTCTTTGTGTTGCCTGATCGCAGAGGGTAAGACTTCCAATACTATGTTGAATAACAGTGGCAAGAGTGGACATCCCTGTCTTGCTCCTGATGTTAGGGGGAAAGCTCTCAGTTTTTCCCCATTGAGAATATTAGTGTTAGGTCTTTTGTACATGGCTTTTAATGATCTCAAGGTATGATCCTTCTATCCCTACTTTCTTGAGGGTTTTTATCAAGAAAGGATGCTGTATTGGGGCGCCTGGGTGGCGCAGTCGGTTAAGCGTCCGACTTCAGCCAGGTCACGATCTTGCAGTCTGTGAGTTCTAGCCCCGCGTCGGGCTCTGGGCTGATGGCTCAGAGCCTGGAGCCTGCTTCCGATTCTGTGTCTCCCTCTCTCTCTGCCCCTCCCCCGTTCATGCTCTGTCTCTCTCTGTCCCAAAAATAAATAAAAAACGTTGAAAAAAATTTAAAAAAGAAAAAAAAGGATGCTGTATTTTGTCAAATGCTTTCTCTGCATCTATTGAGAGGATCATATGGTTCTTGTCCTTTCTTTCATTGATGTGATGAATCACGTTAATTGTTTTGCGGATATTGAACCAACCCTGTATCCCAGGTATAAATCCCACTTGGTCGTGGTAAATAATTTTTTTAACGTACTGTTGGATCCAGTTGGCTAATATCTTGTTGAGGATTTTTGCATCCATGTTCATCAGGGAAACTGGTCTATAGTTCCCCTTTTTAGGGGAGGGGGGTCTCTGTCTGGTTTTGGAATCAAGGTAATGCTGGCTTCACAGAAAGAGTTTGGAAGTTTTCCTTCCATTTCTATTTTTTGGAACAGCTTCAAGAGACTAGGTGTTAACTCTTCCTTAAATGTTCAGTAGAATTCCCTGGAAAGCCATCTGGCCCTGGACTCTTGTTTTTTTGGGAGATTTTTTTTTTTTTTTAATTTTTTTTTTTAAATGTTTTTATTTATTTTTGGGACAGAGAGAGAGCATGAACGGGGGAGGGGCAGAGAGAGAGGGAGACACAGAATCTGAAACAGGCTCCAGGCTCTGAGCCATCAGCCCAGAGCCTGACGCGGGGCTCGAACTCACGGAGCGCGAGATCGTGACCTGGCTGAAGTCGGACGCTTAACCGACTGCGCCACCCAGGCGCCCCAAGGGAGATTTTTTTGATTACTATTTCTTCCTGTTTCAGTTTTGGTAGTGTATATGTTTCTAGGAATCTGTCCATTTCTTCTAGATCACCCATTTTATAGGCATATAATTGCTCATAACCTCTTATTTTTATTTCTGAAGATTAAAAAAAAATTTTTTTATTAAGTATTTATTTTTGACAGAGATAGAGTGTAAGCATGAGCTGGGGAGGGGCAGAGAGAAGGGGAGACACAGAATCCGAAGCAGGCTCCAGGCTCCAAGCTGTCAGCACAGAGCCTGACGCAGGGCTCGAAATCACGAATGATGAGATCATGACCGAAGTCGGATGCTTAACTGACTGAGCCACCCAGGCACCCCTATTTCTGAAGACTTTTTTTTTTTAAATGTTCATCTATTTTTGAGAGAGAGAGAGAGAGAGAGAAACAGCAGGGGAAGGGCGGCAGAGAGAGAGAGGGAGACACAGAATCGGAAGCAGGCTCCAGGCTCTGAGCTGTCTGCACAGAGCCCAATGCAGGGCTCAAACTCACGAACCACGAGATCATGGCTTGAGCCAAAGTCAGATGCTTTGGCTCCCAGCCACCCCAGTTACTCTTCATTTATAAACAGGGATGATACCTGCTGGTGTACCTCACAGAACCACTAAGATCAAGAGATTCAATGAATAGGAAAAAGGTCTGAGAACAGGAACCATGACTATTGAAAGTTATTATTCAAAGATAGTAGGTTTGGTTGAGTGTGTGCATAGACAGGAAAAAGTAACCTGACCAAGAAAGCCCGCTGGTCTTGAGTCTGGGAGTTACATGCAGCAGAAAGCAGTGCTGTCTATGCCAGGGCTTGGGGGAGAGTGGGCAATCTCCCTGAATCCCAGCTTCCCCACAGGGGCCTCCCTGTTTATTCTATTTTGAAGGTCAGAAGATGCAAGTACCATATGCGGCAGGACACTATCAATAGGTGGGAGATGCCCAGGCAGTGTGTTTCAAACACTGGCTTTGGAGTCTGACCCGAGTATGACTTCTGGCCGAGTTGAACAGTAATGTGACATTGGCAAGTGCTACTCTATTCCTTCTCCTCAAAAGAAAGATGAGAGTCTCTCATATGGAATCATTGAGGAACGAATGAGAACAAAGATAACAATGCTCAAAATACTGCCTGGCATACAATAAGCACTCAACAAATATTAACTAATTTGAGATTTCTATGGGTTTATCCAGTTACTGGGTCAATGCACCATTTCCAGGACCTTCCACTAGGGGGCGGACAGGCACAGAAAGTAGTAGTGAAAGTGGGTGATTCTGATGTTTGTCTCAGGCCCTGATACTCTACAATGAGGGAGGTCAAAGTTGTTGTCTAAAAGATTATTTGAGGACCAAGAACCTTGGGTCATTTCAGCCATTCAACCAGAAATATTACGATATACCTGATAGTGAGCTGGGGAAGAAGCAGAGGCTTGGGGTTAATGGTGGGGGGGGGGGGGGGGGTGTCCAAAAACACATTTTCTGGTGAATTGGGAAAAGATGGGTCAGAGGAAATTTTGCCAAGTAAAGTTCCAAAACAGCTGAGAACTCTCAAAGCAAGTGACAGCGTGGAATATAAAACCTAGAAAAGCTCTAGAAGGGTATCTACCTAACCCCAACTGTGGTCCTGTATCAAATGCAAGAACCACCAAAGCCAAGATGTTCCTTAATCCAGACTACCCCATGGCAGGATGGGAAATGCGTTACATTCTCCTACACACACAGAAAAGGAAGGGGAGGTGAGAAAATGTTGGGAGTCGGAAGGGACCAATTCTGTGATTCTATACATGTGGTGGGTTTAGCCTGAGGAAGGCAATTAGCCAGGTGACTTACAGAGCTGGCCAAGAAGCCACGTGTCCCGTCTCTCCTGCCTTGAGCTCTTACAATATAAAGCACAATAATCTACGAACATCTGTGCCCCATCCCTGCGCCCTCCCCACCCAATACCAAGCTCTGTGTTTCTAACAACTTGTAAGACCCTCCTGAGGATGAGGGGCAGGGAAAGAAGAGCACAACTACAAAACTGGTTCTCAGGTCTCTATGCTAAGAAGCCTGGGCTTAGAGTGGGTCTTGGTGCCGACTCCAAAAGGGTAGAGTTGATGCTCCATCTCACCTTAAATGCTCAGTGCTAACGGCTCTAAGTCATATGGCAGAATTTGTTTTCTTCTACATTTTGGGAGAGGTGAAAAGAAAGCAAGTCAGCTTAAGACAGGTTTTCTTCTCTGCAAAGGCTTGTGTGTAATTAAGGATAGTAATCAAGTGAGACAAAGGGATTCCAATACGCTATTCCGCAGACAAGCCTGAAACCAGGGAAGGTTATTGCAATTCTTGAATACAAATTTGAGGACAGTGGTTGGCAGAGGATACTTTGAGGCTGCTTTGGGAAGGAGTGTAGATCCGAAGTCAGCACCCAAGATAAAGCTGCCTATTTGCCTTTCTTCACAAATGGCTCACCCTTGATACTCCATCTCTGGGTAAAGCTGTTTGAGTACACGAAGGAACTTAGAGTAGCTCGCTGACCTTGCTTCTGTCATGCTTCTAAGTAAACTCCCTTATCCAATCAAAATGCAGTTAGCATGCAGATTTCAGTGGCCAGGGAACACAGACAACTTTATCACCCAAATATCATTTATTGAGAGAAAGATGGGGAGGAAAGCTGGTACAGCATAGCATAGCTTGCCTATTGGGTCAGGCAGCTACAGGAGGAAGACAGTTAGTTTTAGCTTGTCATTACAGGAATTGGAATCGTTGGCCAAATCCCAGAATTCATCAGGCTCTGGGTCTTACTCTCCTTCAAAGAAATGAAGTCAAGAGGCTAGACCATTTTTAACTTCTGAAGATGATCTCCCCGATCAGGGTTCAGCAAACTACTGCCTGTGGGCCAAAATATAAAATATAGCTGCTGTGTTTTTGTAAAAAGTTTCATCAGGACACAGCCACACTCATTTGTTTACGTGTTGTCTATAGCTGCCTTTGCCCTGCAACAGTAAATGCAACAGGGACCCCAAAGCCTAAAATACTTGCTTACCTGGCCCTTTACGGAAGAAGTTTACCAACCCCTGCCATAAAGGATTTGGGTAAAGTGCTGAAGCACCTTTTCTATTAAAGGGTAAGCCTAAACGCCTCAGTGATTTCCCCTTTTGCTCTGAAAGGAAGGTCTATCCCAAATTTAGGGCCATTTTTATACTTGAAGACACTGTACATGGTAATGAGCTAGGAATAGAATCTTTTCCTTGCACATCATTGTAGTGCAGGGACAGAAGCCAGGAAACTGGGAAGATATGAGGCCTAACGCTCCAATTCCAGCCAGTTTAAGACAGGAATCTGGGGCACCTGGCTAGCTCAGTCAGTGGACCACGTGACCCTTGATCTCCTAGATCTTAGGGTCATGAGTTCAAGCCCCACGTCGGGCACAATTTACTTTATTAGATTCCTTTTTTTTTTTTTTTTTTTTTTTTTTAGTTCTCAAAAGCTCAATCTTTTGGGCAAGTTTTATTAGCAGGAGTATACCCAGAGAGACTGAGAAAGCTAGCTCCCTATCCCTTCTGTAGGTGAAAGCCTCTTTACTTGTAAACTGAGGTCACTGGCTCAGCAGACAGCAAAGCCAAAGGGAGCTGTTTCCATAGCAGAGAATGCTCAGAGTCCAAAATAACAGAAAAGGGTCAATAGTTTATTTCTAAGATACAGTAAGTAATCAAGACTGTGAGTTTTCATTCAATTGCTCATGGGGGTTCAAACTGAAACACCTTTGAAAGGTGATATATCAGGATATATCCTGATTTATACAGGATATATCCCTGTAAAACCCCTTACGGCTTTGGTGCTCAACAGATAGTTAGCAGCAACAATTACAATTAAGATGACAGACACTGGGGAAATCTAGTATTTAAGAGGATCTCTCTGATTATAAAAGCGTTCACGTTGTGGACAAGTTTTGTAGCTGCTTTCTTACTGTCTGTGAAGAATATCTTGGAAGCACCAAAGTTCACAGTCCACATACCCCTGATGTTCCCCTGGGATTACTCAAATGTAGGGACAAAATAAGGATTACACCCTACTCCGGGATCCAGATTACTTACATTTCTGAAGTCCAGTGTTCATCTGCGTGTGAGGAAGAAGCTGAAAGGACAGGTCACCTGGCCCTGGTAGACAGGCTAGCATGGCAGACTGGCATCAACACAACATGAGGCAGTCACTCACACTGCAACGAACACAAAAACAAGGTCATGGAATACAAGGCAACTCACTCAAGGAAGATACCAGGGACACTGGATATGAGCAGCAGAGGCCCAAGTTTAGATAGATAAGCAATTTAATTAGCAGGATGTTGGTTGAAAATATATCCACAGCAACAATTTGCCCCTGTTACTATGGCTAAAATTCTGTTTCAGTCAGCACAGATACATGGGCCACGAGGGGAAATAAAACCTGGAAATACCTAACCACACAAATAACTGGAGAATAAGGTGTACTGGTAAAGTCTTTTACGGTTCATAAGCTTTACATGCACTCCTGGCATTTGCATTTCCTGTAGATGGCCTCTCCCTGCTGCTTTTGGAGAGGCCCATGGGGTTGCTAGCTAGATACAGGACATTCTAGCTCTCCTCTGTGTCCCAGCTGCTAAGGCAGGAGCAGAAAGGCTAGGGCAGATTCTAACGGAGGTGAAAGGAAAAATGACTTCTCCCTGAAAATAGAACAGGGTTCCTGAAGAGAGCTGGCCCTAATAGGGCCTGGCTCAGTCTATTTACAGGCCTGGTTGGGGCAGGGGCAGTCAGACATTTCCAGAGGCAGTACAGTATACGAGTTGCAGAGACACCCAAAGTCCAACTGGCTATGGCAGAAATCTGAGCTTACTTTTATTAGGAAGAAGGGGCAAAGCATCCTAGGAGACACAATTAACTACTGTTAAAGCAAATTCTGTTTGTAAGTTTCTGAGGATTTACCTTTCCTATTGTCTACCACACAATTAGTCTCCCTGGACCCCAGAAAAGAAAAAAAATTTGCATTGTTCCCAGAGTAAATCAGTGAGGTAGCAGGCTGCCGGCAACCCTCTCTAGGCAGGTAATCCTGACGTTATGTCAAGATGGCATGGTTTCATCTGTGGTGTCTACCAACAAGACCTGCCCAAGAGAATAGACCTGATGTGGCCTTCTGTAGGGAAGAGCAATGCAAGCTCCCTGTGTACCAAGGACCAAGCTTTTTCAAATAAATATCTTATGCTAGAATACATGAAATTCCTTTCCCAAGCTTCAAAACCCAGAAATCAAGGTGGCTATGTTAAAGCTTTAATCCCACCAAAAGCGGAGTGGGGGGAAAGCTCAAGTGTTAAAGACCGCAAACCCTCTTTCTTTCTCTCTGAAGGGCCCTCTCAGCTATGTGAAACTACCTGTCACGAGGAGTATCTGAGAGCTCCAGCTTGCAAGGCCAGGTAGCTAAAAAGACACTTTGTAAAAGGGGCTGCTCAAACTGTGTCTAAGATAGCAACTGCGGAAAGAACTGAAGATCGAATGCTTCAATGAGAATAGAGCTGTCTAAGAGTTCTGGCACAGATTCAGCCTTTTCAGGTCTCCGGTGGGTGGGATAACAGAATGTACACAGGACGCCAACTGCAGCGCCTCAAGAAATAAAAAGGCTTCTGTCGGGGTCAAATGACTGAGGTACAGTTTACAATCCCTTCTCTTGTGAATGCTGTTCTCTGTTTAATAACCTCTCCCCTATGGTCCTAATGTAGGAGAAGGCAAAATCCAAGGAAAGGAAGGGAATTAACAAATACTGGAGCCTAATATTATGAAATGGGCTGTATGAGGGGCTTTAGTGATGTTTTCTCAATTAGGTCTCCCAGGCTTTCCTGGAAACAGGTGGTAATTCCACTTGTCACCTGTCATCTCATCATCTCTCACCTGGATTACTACAATAGCCTTCTAAATGGTTTCTCTGTTCCACCCTTGCCCCTATCACCCAATCTACTCTCCACACAGCAGCCAGAGTAATTTATTTGTTTAATTAGAAAACTTATCAACTCAAAAATCTCCAATGATTTCCCATCTCACATAGAATAAAATTCAAAATCCTACCAGGTCCATAAGGCCTTCCATGATCCGTTACTACTCCTTCTCTGACCTCATCTTCTAACCTCCCCTGCCCCTCTTTCTTTCTGATTCCACTTTCGGCCACAGTGGTCTCCTTGCAGCTCCTCCAATGAGCCAAGCACACTTCCACCTCCACACCTTGTACTCCATCTGGACAGCAGCAGTACTGTGATGACAGAGCTACAGAGGACACACTCACTAAGCTGTCCTGCAGATACACTCTTACCTTGTACTTTCTGGAAAGAATCAATCTAGCATGATCACCGCAATCTCTGACATACCTACTAAATCTTGATGCCTACAACTAGGAAGAGATGAAGGGGGGGGGGGGGTGCTGTGGATCCTAAGAGTTGACCATAACATATTGCACCTCAAACCACAACTCTGGATTTCCAATAGGAAGAACAGGAGATAATTAAACCAGCTAAACTGCTAAACTGCAGCAAAGACACATTAATGGATTTACTGACAGTGAACAAAGGAGCAAAAATAATAGGTGAATTCTGTAAAGACGCAAGAGAGTCAGGGCACCTGGCTGGTTCAGTCAGTGGAGCATGTGGCTCTTGATCTCAGGGTTGTGAGTTCAGGCTCCACGTTGGGTATAGAGATTACTTTTAAAAAAAGAAAAAAAGACCCTAGGAAATCAATTTTTCGTTTCGGCAGGAGGGGGTGAAGGAAGAAGATACCAGAGCTTGGGGCCCTCCATGATGACGTCCCCAACAAGAACCACCCAGCAACTCGAGAAAACTCATTATCGAGGCTGCTAAGAGTACAGCCCTAATTTGTGACCCTTTAAGAGTTCAAGGCTCTATCTGCCATCCCTTCCAAAAGACTGCTCTCTGTACTAAGGAGGTCTTCAAGCCCCTTAACCAGTTTTCAGTTAAGTCAAGAATCGGATTCTGCTACGTCAGGGAAGGCAGGGAATGTGGCAAAATCATGAAAGTTGTGATGAAACAGGTCGGAAACAATTCCCTTCCACAACCCATTCTAGAAAGAAGGGATGTGCAGTATAAAGTACTTCTCTGGAAGCTGGCAGCTGGGCACAGGCCTTTTCTTTTAAAACTTCACACCACCCACATATTCTGATTACCACCTGGCTTTTTCTAAAAAGCAAATCCCAATATAAGTTTACCGTTGACACTTCCAGAAGCCCAAGGAGAGCCAGAAATCAACACTAGCACTACCTCCTGAAGAGGCCTCAAAATTCAAGTTCTGACTTCTAAACAGAATCAAGTAGTAATCTAGAGCTCAGGCCAAATGAGCTGCACACATTACAGAGAAAGTAAAAAAGATCTCCTTGGCAAAGCCTCTCTGTGCGTTCTCAGCCAGCGTTCCCACTGCCAGCTGGCCTGCTCCCTAAGCAGGGCGACTACGGTATCACAGTAAGCCCAGAAAGGTGTTCAAACTCTCCTGGGGCATTTGCACCAGTGCTAGCATTTCCAGACTATCTCTAATCGAGGAACAAAACCCTTGTGCCCACTGGGAAAACTCAAAAGTACTTTCATCTGCCCTCCCACCCACCCCAGTCTGAAGACTGCCAGCAGTTACATTAGAGTTGTGATGTCACACTCTGCTTTCCTGGGTGGCATCTGATAAAGGACTACCTCTACCTTAGGGCAGGTCTGCGCAGGTAAGAAAACCTCAGCTGGGTTTGTGCTACTTGTCCCTGTTTATGCTTAAGACCACTGAAAGGTAGGGATAGGAGGAGAGAAGATAAAGTGCTGGAAAAAGGAAGGGGGCTCTGGGGTAAGGTGAATTGGTCTACAGCCATCACTTCCAGCCCAGTTTCAACACCCACAATCCACTGCCTCCCACTACACTTCTTTGCCAATTCTCTCTCCTGCTTTTCCCTTCCCTGCTACCCCCCCACCTTCAAAAAGAACCCTCCCCCCTCAAAAAAAAAAAAAAAGTTGACTAGCCCAGTAGAAACTCATTCACGCTGTAGTTCAAAAATTTGAATCTGCCAGAGAGAGCAGGTGTGAAGCAGGAGTGGGGGGGGGCGTGGAGGAGAGAATCCTAAGCAGGCTCCACACTGTCAGCAAAGAGCCTGATGTGGGGCTCAATCTCACACACGTTGAATTATGACCTGAGCCAAAATCAAGAGTCAGACACTTAACCAACACAGCCACCCAGGTACCCCCCATGTATATGCATCTTTAGAGAATATGATACTGAGAAACTGCATTAATAGTCCTTAGTATCTCTAATTAAAGCCTTCTCATCCAAGAGCTAAAGGCTTATCTAAAAAGACTACTTATTGGGGCACCTGGGTGGCTCAGGCAGTTAAGCATCAGACTTGAGCCCATAGTTGTCCTGAGATAGAGCTGGGCATGGAGCCTGCTTAAGATTCTCTCTCTCCTTCTCTCTCTGACCCTCCCCCACTCACCTGCATGTGTGTGTGCTCCCCCTCAAATCAATCAAAAAAATAAAAAGACTACTTTTTGATAATGGGGAAAAACATTTTATCCTACTGCTCCCTGTTCCTTTACTCCTGGCGTCCAAGAAATTAGGCTAAAACTTAACAGAAACGCCAAACTACTGCTCTGGGGGATAAACAGGGCAAAAGACAGCAACAATTACATGTTTATCAAATCACACTGCAAAATCAGTCATCTTTATGGTCTGTTACAATAAAACAATCTATTCAACAGGTAACTTTGTCCAGATTTAACTGTGAACTTCTGCTGAATTCTACTTTTCGCTAATTACCCAACCTGAATAAAGTTCAGCCACTGCTCAAAGGCATCTTTCTTCTCTATTTTTAACCCACAAGCGAGTTAAAATTCACTTGGAATTGTGACCTCACAACTCTACGAGGGTGTGGGGGGATGGCGAATGTTCAGTCTGGGTTGTTTGTTTTTTTTTTTTAACACTTACACTTTTATTTTTTATTTTAAGTTTATTTTGAGAGAGAGAGCACACGTGCGCATGAGTCAGGGTAGAGAGAGAAGGAGAATCCCAAGCAGGCTTTGCACTGTCAGCACAAGCCCGATGTGGGGCTCGAACTCACAAACTACAAGATCATGACCTGAGCAGAAATCAACTGAGCCACCTAGATGCCCCTGGACTTTTTAAAAATTATTTGTTTTTTTAAAAGTAATCTCTACAACCAGTGCAGGGCTCTCAGGATCTCAAGATCAAGAGTCACATGCCCCAGGGACTGAGTCGGCCAGGAGCCCCAGGGCTTATTTTTTCAAGTCACCCCCACTTAGGTGTCTGGAAACACGACTCCTACTAACTACCCTTCAGAGCCTGCCACACAAAGTCATCTTCCTGTCCTGGGTCCCACTCCATCCTAGTCCAAAAGGTACTTTCTCTACCAGCGCTTTCTTCAGCAAGGATGCTCTTTCCTGGATCCTCTTATTATTTAACTCATCCATGACCCAGTGCTCTCTCTTGAATGTGTTATTCAGGTACTGGGAAAGTATTCTCCCTGGGCATTTTTTTTTTCAACGTTTATTTTTGGGACAGAGAGAGACAGAGCATGAACGGGGGAGGGGCAGAGAGAGAGGGAGACACAGAATCGGAAACAGGCTCCAGGCTCTGAGCTGTCAGCCCAGAGCCCGACGCGGGGCTCGAACTCACGGACCGTGAGATCGTGACCTGGCTGAAGTCGGCCGCTTAACCGACTGCGCCACCCAGGCGCCCCACTCTCCCTGGGCATTCTAACCTTACAACTTAGGTGTGTGTGAGCTTCCTAACACCAGAACCTTTTATTTATCCTTCTAAGTTAGAGAGTCAGGAACCAGATTATCACATAATAGATCTTGAATGAATATCACTGGCTCACATTCCTGAAGATAGCATATACTTTAATCTCACGCTCTGGAAATTATCTGAATTTGCATCCTTGAATCATATAGATAATACGAGTGCTGACAAGTGCCTGTGCCTGTGCGTGTACAGGTACCTTCACTCTGTGAGAGAACAGAGGGGATTAAAAATGCCTGGGCAGCTCTTTCCACCTCCAGCAGCCATGGTGAGAGGAGCTGATGCTGCGTCCGCCTACCTGCAACAGATGGTCCTGCAGAAGTGCTCCAGCTTCCTGATCAAAAGGAACAAGCATACAGCACTGAACTCAATATCCCGAAGGCCACAACTCCTGCTACAACCGGTGAGTTCACCACAAGACTTTGGGCATGGAGCCGGTGGCTGACGGTAGAGGCTAGTGGTGGTCGTGAGGCCGAGATCCCACCAGTGAAAACCCCGCACCTCCTAGGACTGGACCACCATTAACAAGAATGTCCGGGGCAGCCTCTGCAGCATCAGGCACATGATCCTTAAGAACAAGCACTGCCCAGATCTGTGCACGGCTGCCATCCGCAGAGCCAGTGCCATCCTCTGCAGCCAGAAGCCCGAGAAGGTGAAGAGGAAGCTGGCCGCCCACCAAGAGCTCCTGAGCACCTGTGTCCCACCTCCAAAGCCATAAAGATATCAATCACCGAAAAAAAAGGGGGGGGGGGCCTGGGCACTTGAAACAAAAAGCCCAGCTACTACTTTTATCTATATACTCTATTGAAAAAGTATCACTTGATTTCTGTGCTTTAATCTCCATTCAGTAGAAATCAGTGTTCCTAAAAATGTGAAAATGCAGGCTGTGTTTATTGTAGGCAGTGAAATCAGAACTTGTAACTTTTCATTATGGTATGTAATAGGTTTGAGTTTCCAAAGGCCTATCAAGGATGAATCACTTAAGATGAACCATCTTAGACTGACTCTGCATTTAACCACATTCATAACTGCAAGCAGACCTGTCAGAGTGGGTAGAATTTCACTCACAAGTACCTGAGACTGTGCCTAGCAAGACAATGAAAACAAGAAACCACTTCCTTGAGATAAGACACAAATAATTGGATTTTTACCTTTTACAATTTTCTGTAGAAACTGGTTCTGAATCAGAAAGTTTCAAATTATTATTCAGATGAGATGTAATTCAGCAAATATGTTACAATTTGTGGCAATTTTTAATCTTCAAAGCCCAAGTCTCATACAAGTCCATGAAAAGCTGCCCAGTGACAGAGAAACAATGATCTCACATCTAGATGGAAAAACTGAGGCAAAAGACCCAAACTGTTTTTTTAAAAGGGAAATCTGTTGGAGCGCCTGGGTGGCTCAGTGGGTTGAACGTCACTTTGTAAATATTTTTTTTAATGTTTATTTACTTTTGACAGAGAGAAACACAGAATATGAGCAGCAGAAGGGCAGAGACGGAGGGAGACACAGAATTCGAACCAGGCTCCAGGCTCTGAGCTGTCAGCACAGAGCCCAATGCGGGGCTTGAACTCACAAACTATGAGATCATGACGTGAGCAGAAGTCAGATGCTCAACCGACTGAGCCACCCAGACACCCCAAATGTCTGACTCTTGATGCCGGCTCAGATCATGATCTTGCAGTCCTGGGATCAAGTCTCACGTTGGGTTCTGCATTGAGCATGGAGCCTGCTTAAGATTCTCTCTCTCCCTCTGCCCCTCCTCTGCACACACTCTCAAAATAAACTTAAAAAAGAAAAAAAAAATGTTTAAAGGGAATCTGTTGAAAAGGTATCAAAGTTGGGTACAATTTTAAGTCTTAGGGTGTCTAGAAAGACCTTTAATAGGCCCTGATTGAGCCCAAAAGAAGTCAGACCGCAGACAGGTACGATAAAAATAAAAAAGGCGGTTCCCCAGTTAGCTTCTGTAAACTTAGAGAGCCAACAGCCACAACACAGAAAAAGAATTTTAAGAATTTAGCAGGCTGTTAAAAACTTTTGGCAATCATGTGTTTACAGAACAGCTAAACAAGTTGCTTATTCATGCCCTTTCTCATCTCCTCAACTGCACAAGGTACAACAGAAGCTAGATTTCTCTAGTGACCCAGAATCACCTCACCAGAGAGCAGGCCCTCTAGCCCAGTCTATAGTCCAACTTTCAAGTCTGAAGGGGGACAGGAATTGAAGAGGCTTAAGGGAAGACACCTGGCTGGCTCCATTCTGGGTATGTAACTACAAGGTGTTATTCTGAAACAAGTCTAGGTGAGAGTGTTTGAATCCATGTGTGCCTATGTTTCCTAACCCTGGTACAGAGGTGTCTTTCTTTTCTGGGTCTAAAGTGCCTCATCAAAGCTCACTACTGGGTTTAGAAATTTCAAGACACATTTATATCAATATTTTTGCTATGTGGGGCACCTGGTGGCTCAGTCAGTTAAGCATCTGACTCCTGATTTTAGCTCAGGTCATCAACTCATGGTTTCTGAGTTCAAGCCCAGAATCGAGCTCTCTGCTCCCACTGCGGAACCTGCTTGGGATTCTCTCTCTCCTCGCTCTCTGCCCCTCCCCCTACTCTCTGTCTCTAAAAATAAATAAATAAACATTAAAAAAAAATTTTTGCTATGTAATAACATTGATTTACAATACTTAAGAGGGTAGTTTATCAAAACTGCAAAGAATAGCTTAAATGAAATTTTGAACAGGTGTTGAAGAGTTATGAATAGAAGCAGTGAAAAAGACATGATCCACAGCAACATATGAATCCATGTAAGGGGAGTGAAGACATGGCTCCCACCAAAGTTGTGTGGAGAAACATAAGCAACTACAAATATAAAGACAGTGTGCCTAGGTGGCTCAGTCGCTTGAGCGTCAGACTTTGGCTCGGGTCATGATCTCACAGGGCTCCCACCAAAGTTGTGTGGAGAAACATAAGCAACTACAAATATAAAGACAGTGTGCCTAGGTGGCTCAGTCACTTGAGCGTCAGACTTTGGCTCGGGTCATGATCTCACAGTTCGTGAGTTTGAGCCCTGTCTCCGGCTGTGCGCTGATAGCTCAGAGCCTGAAGCCTGCTTTGGATCCTTGGTCTTCTCCTCTCTCTCTGCCCCTCCCTCGCTGGTGCTTGGTCTCTCTCTCTCCCTCTCAAAAACAAACATTAAAAAAAAATTTTAAGAAACAGTACAACTATCTAATAATTAAAGAAATGTAAATTAAATGAAATGAGATTTTATTTTTTGCTTATAAAATGGCAAAATGTTTGGAAAAAACCTAAAACTCACAGAGTCAAGGATATAGTGATGAGTCACTAAAATGACATGTTTAAATTGATAGATACATTCTTTCTGGAAATCAGCATAAACAGTTTTTAATTTTCTAATTTTTTTTTTTTAATTTTGAGAGCGAGCGAGAGCGAGCACACAAATAGGGGAGGGGAAGGGAGAAGGTGAGAGAGAATCCAAAGCAGGATCTCACTATAGTGAGAGACAGAATCCAAAGCCCCAATGTGGGGCTCAAATTCATGAACCTCCAGATCATGACCTGAGCTGAAATTAAGAGTTTGATGCTTAACCAACTGAGACATCCAGGCGCCTCAGCACAGTTTCTTAAATATTCATATTCTTTTTTTTTTTTAATTTTTTTTAACATTTATTTATTTTTGAGACAGATAGAGACAGAGCATGAGCAGGGGAGGGTCAGAGAGGGAGACTCAGAATCTGAAACAGGCTCCAGGCTCTGAGCTGTCAGCCCAGAGCCCGATGCGGGGCTCGAACTCACAGACCACGAGATCATGACCTGAGCCGAAGTTGGACGCCCAACCGACTGAGCCACCCAGGCGCCCCAAAATATTCATATTCTTTGATACAGTAACCATACTTCTAAAATCTAACTTAAGGAACTGGGACATTTGGCTCAGTCAGTAAAGCATGTGACTCAATCTCGGGGTCTTGAGTTCATGCCCCATGTTGGGCATGGAGCCTGCTTAAAAATAAAAACGAGACAAAAATAAAAATAAAAGCTAACCTAAGGAACAGTCAGAGATGCAAACAAAAATTTACATACGATTCTCTTCACTCTGGTGTTCCAGTAAAAACTGGAAACAAATCTAAATGTCTAAAAGTAGGAGTGCCCGGTGGCTCAGTTGGTTAGGCTTCTGACTCTTGATTCAGCTCAGGTTATGATCTCATGGTTTGTGGGATTGAGCCCTGCATCGGGCTCTGTGCCCGTAGTGCGGATTCTCTGTCCCTCTCTCTCTGCATCTCCCCCACTCGCTCTGTTTGTCAAATAAACTTTGAAAAAAAAATTTTAAATGTCTAAAAGGAAATGGCTACATAAATTATGGGATATTCATCTAATGAAGTTAGCATGAGCTTCACAATTTATTATTTTTTTTTATTAAAAAAATTTTTTTAACGTTTATTTATTTTTGTGACAGAGAGAGACAGAGCATGAACAGGGGAGGAACAGAGAGAGAGGGAGACACAGAATCGGAAACAGGCTCCAGGCTCTGAGCTGTCAGCACAGAGCCCGACGCGGGGCTCGAACTCACGGACCGTGAGATCACGACCTGAGCCGAAGTCGGACGCTTAACCGACCAAGCCACCCAGGCGCCCCAATGAGCTTCCCAATTTAAAGAAAAATTTCTTTAATGTTTATTCATTTCTGAGAGAAAGAGAGAGAGCGTGCACACGTGTACTCAAACGAGTGGGGGAGGGGCAAGGAGAAAGGGAAACACAGAATGTAAAGCAGACTCCAGGCTCTGAGCTGTCAGCACAGAGCCCTACATGGGGCTCGAACTCATGAAGCATGAGATCATGACCTGAGCTGAAGTCGGACACTTAACCAACTGAGTCACCCAGGGGTCCCATAGCCTCCCAATTTAAAAAAAAAAAAAAAGGTTTATTTATTTTTGAGAAAGAGAGAGCACTTGCAGGGAGGGGCAGTGAGAGAGAGGGTGACACAGAATCCAAAGCAGGCTCCAGGCTCTAAGCTGGCAGCACACAGCCTGAGGCAGAGCTCCAACTCGCAAACTGTGAGATCATAACCTGAGCTGAAGTTGGACACTTAACCGACTGAACCTCAGAAGCCCCCCAATTTTTAAAAAATGTTTATTTTTATATTTATTTTTCAGAGAGAGAGAGAGCAGGGGAGGGGCAGAGAAGCGGCGGGGGGGGGGGGGGGGGGGACAGAGAATCTGAAATGGGCTCCATGCTGACAGCAGAGAGCCCAATGCAGGGTTTGAACCCGCAAACCACGAGATCATGACCTGAGCCATAGTCGGATGCTTAACCGACTGAGCCACCCAGTCATCCCTGTGACCAGTCTTTTTTTTAAAAACAATGAATTAGGGGCACCTGGGTGGCTCAGTCGGTTAAGCATCCGACTACAGCTCAGGTCATGAACTCACGGTTTGTAGGTTCAAGCCCTGCATCGGGCTCTGTGCTGACAGCTCAGAGCCTGGAGCCTGCTTCACATTCTGTGTGTCTCCCCACCCCTCCCACCTTGTGCACACTCTCTCTCTCAAAAATAAACATTAACAAAAAAAATTTTTTTTAATTAAAAAATTCACAGTCAAAAATGCTTATTGTTTCATGATTCTCGTTTCAATTATCTCAATTATATGTGTGTATTTATTGGGAGTGCAATCCCTATTGTGAACATAGACAAAAATGTTTGAAAAACATGGCACTATGCCATAGCTGCCTCTCATGTCAGTATTTACTGACCACCTATCATATCCCTCTTCTTACACTATTATATACAACAAAAACATATAATTCTAAGCCACGGTTTTGCTTAAGTGTGAATGTAATTATTGATTTTCCTATGGATTTGGGGAATTGCCTGTCCCAGATCAGCACTGCACTAGAACTCTAGTATACGTTGGCTAGCCTAACACTTAGCAATCATTTCTTGGTGAAAAATCCTTTCAAGGTGAACTATAAAGCCAGCAACTATAACCAAGATAAGAATGCACTGGGCATAAAGGCAAGAAAGACTTTATGTTCAACTTGTCAGATTTTTTTTTTTTCAGGGAAAAGTTGTATGAATTTACACTGAGGAAACTATATCCAAGAGTAATACAAGTAATGATTAAATAACGTTCTCTCGGGGCGCCTGGGTGGCGCAGTCGGTTAAGCGTCCGACTTCAGCCAGGTCACGATCTCGCGGTCCGTGAGTTCGAGCCCCGCGTTGGTTCTGGGCTGATGGCTCAGAGCCTGGAGCCTGTTTCCAATTCTGTGTCTCCCTCTCTCTCTCTCTGACCCTCCCCCATTCATGCTCTGTCTCTCTCTGTCCCCCCAAAAAATAAATAAACGTTGAAAAAAAAAAATTTAAAAAATAAATAAATAAATAAATAAATAACGTTCTCTCTCATTCTCAAACAATCCTGGCACAGAAAACTCTGTCCCTCCCATCCTAATGCTGTTCCCTGAATGTTAGAAGTAAACTCAAACTCTGAACCTACTTCAACTCATACCTTTTCAAAGTCAGCTTCCATTTGGACACTGCCATGACAGCATTTGGAAGTTGGGCATCATAGACTCCACCCAGGTCTCTGACAGGAAATACCCTGTCAGAGAAAACACCTTTCTCAGGTGTTTTAAATTTGGGCAGGGATGGAGGGTGGGAAGCCGGACTCCTACCTTTCAATGCCACGCATCTACTATATCCACTATATATTCATTTCGTCTGCTACTTTCTCAGAACTTGTTCTCTACACAATACCTTGAGTTTATGTGCCTTACATATCTAGTGAAGTTTCAGAAAGGCTAACAGATTCAGTGCCGACAGGGAACAAAGTTTTACTTATAGTTAACATATTGCCATCCACGGTTAGTTTGACAGTAGGCAGATTTTAGGTAAGAGGAGAAACGAAGCATAATTGCTATCTTAATACATTCTGTTCATTTAGGCCCTCCCTTCTTCTCTGCTAGTGGGAGTAGAGGACAGGAGTAGAGGACCATGAGGAATCCTGATGTGTAACAATTTTGGGTGAGGGCTTCTGTAGCCTTAGTAAAAATCGAAAGATTTTACCTTGCTGTTTCACTGAGATTCACTATAACCTGAAGCTTTCTGGCTCACACTCCACATACCCAAGGAATTACCAGGTTTCTGAAGCTAACGGGTCTATGAAAGTAGTAGAAACTGCTAAGTCTCAAAAGCACCCAGGAACTGAAAGCCTACTGAACAGGAGCACCTCCTCCTACATCCTACAAACCACTGCAACTAGCTAATGATGTGGCATACTGGTTCAATCCACAGGAAGATGAGAGAATAGAGACAGGGAGCCTGGGTGGCTCAGTCGGTTATGTGTCTCAGTTCGTGATTTCACGGTTCGTGGGTTCGAGCCCCACGTTGGGCTCTGTGCTGACAGCTCAGAGCCTGGGGCCTGCTTCAGATTCTGTGTCTCCCTCTCTCTCTGCCCCTCCCTGGCTTGCGCTGGCTCTCTCTCTCTCTCTCTCAAATAAATAAGCATTAAAAAAAAATAAAAGAGAGAGAACAGAGAGTTCCTGCTGGAAGAGTATTTTACAGCTAAACGCCCACTGAAATAAAATTCTGAACTTAGGTTTAAGAGGCTTCCTTATTCCAGGAACTGCCTTGTAAAACAAAATAAAAACAAAGTAGTCCTTTAAACATCTCAAAGATTCAAAGTACACAACTCATACACTGATCAGCAGAATTCTTTTGCTCCTTTCTGTAGCTGTGAAAAATTCCATAATCACTCAGCACTGTTTTTGTTTGTTTGTTTTTTTAGTCAGTGTGTGGCTGGTTCTAACTGGTCAAATATGTGTCTTACACCATATTAAGCCCCACCCAAACAAAGCAATTTAACTCAAGATTACTTCAGCATTGAATAAATCAGGGAAAAAATTATAGATGTTTTATCCTACAGATGTCCAAATGATGTGCTTTCCTTTATCTCAAAGATACCTCAAAGAAATATGACTAACACTACCCAAATTAACATCTATGACAGGAGCAGAAAACAAAAGTACCCAACTCTTCTATTCCTGGTACACTGCTTCCTTCACTCAGTGTACCCATTCACTCTCCTAATTTCTCCTCTATAAATTCTCTCCATGGCCTCCCTCACCAACTGAATGTCCTCACCAACCTTCACCCCTTTCCCTCTGTTAAATCACTTTAACTAGATTGGAAATAGAAGGTACCCAAACAGAGTAAGGATGGCAGCCATAAAGTGGTGGGGGGCCCACTATGGTGTGAGAGCATCCCCAGAGGGATGCAGTGACTACTCCACTATCTAACAGCAATGAGCCCCAATACGGTCAAATCAGATCCTGATTTCTAGATACCTGGTTTCCAAATCTCTCTACTAACAGGAACAGAGGCTCTTTGGAGAAATGGCTGAGGCACAGAAATGACTCTGGAAGATCTCATTGTGCAGGAAAGGAAGGAAGTGCTCAAAGACTAACGGTGACATGTCAAAGAACACAGAAGCTTTAGGATATTCAACTGGTGAGGGAAACCTCTGAAAGAGAAGTTTACACAGTAGAAACCAAAAAGAACAACGAATAGGTACATGAGTGAAGGAAGCATGTCCTAGCAATAGAAGAATTATGAACTCTTGTTTTCTACCACTGTTCATAAGATGTTAGTTTGGGGACTATCAGCCAATCTTTTGAAATAAAAGGACAGTGGGGCACCTGGGTGGCTCAGTCAGTTAAGTGTCTGACTTCGGCCCAGGTCATGATCCCGCGCTTCGTGGGTTTGAGTCCCACGTCGGGGCTCCGTGTTGACAGGCTCAGAGCCTGGAGCCTGTTTTGGATTCTGTGTCACCTTCTCTTTCTGCCCCTCCCCCACCCTGTTTCTCTATCTCCCAAAAATAAACATTAAAAAAATTATTTATGAAATAAAAGGACAGCAAATCATTTGATAATCTTTAGGATTAAACATATAATTTTTTCCTGATATACTGACAAATTCTGGGATAATTTGAACATCAAACAAATAATGATAAAAGATTATATTCTATTGAATAAAATAGAAAATCCATAATGTATCAAGAAGTTGAATATTCTTTTTCTCTTTTCAAAAGTTTTTAATGTTTATTTATTTTTGAGAGAGAGACAGAGCATGAACGGGGGAGGGTCAGAGAGAGAGGGAGACACAGAATCCGAAGCAGGCTCCCCCGACGCAGGGCTCGAACTCACAGAGCATGAGATCATGACCTGAGCCAAAGTCAGAAGCTCAACCGACTGAGCCACCCAGGTGCCCCTGAATAACTATTCTTATAACCTGAAAACTAATGTAACATTGTACATCAACTATACTCAAATTACCCTTGGTGGCTCAGTTGGTTGAGTGGCAGACTTTGGCTCAGGTCATGATTTCACCATTTGTGAGTTCAAGTCCCATATTGGGCTCTGTGCTGACAGCTCAGACAGCCTGGAGCCTGCTTCGGATTCTGTGTCTCCCTCTCTCTCTGCCCCTCCCCTGCTCATGATCTCTCTCTCTCTCTCTCTCTCCCCCTCTCTCAAAAATAAATAAAACATTTTTTAAAAAGTTAAAAAAAAAAAAGAAAATCATGAGTCCATACTAATGTAAATATATAAAGTAATAAATTGAAAGGGTGGAGAGAAACAGGATACTTGCAGAGTTTCAAAGTATCTCCTTCCAAAATACTTACTAATTACAAAGGGAAAAAGAGTAACTTGACACTAGAAATACCTAGCAGGCACCACCTTAATCAAGTGATTGAACATTACCAGTAATAGGACACATAAAAATTCTGCACTTCTTGAAATTATGCAATGAAATTATGCATTACTCGTAATATTCCTGCTGAAGATATATAACCTAAATTAAACATGAGGAAACACCAGGCAACCCTAAATTTAGGGACTTTCTACAAATTAACTGTCAGAAGTATTAAAGTCATGAAAGTCAAAGGCCTGAAGAACTGTTCCAGACTGAAGGAGACCAAGAATATACAACAAATAATGCAATGTGTGGGGCACTTGGCTGGCCTCAGTTAGTAGAGCAGGTGACTCTTGATTTCAGGGTTACGAATTCGAGCTCCAAGTTGGGAGCAGAGTTTACTTAAAAAGAAAAAAAAAAAAGTAAAATAAATTTAAAAATGCAATGTGTGGGGTGCCTAGGTGGCTCAGTTGACTGAGCGTCTGACCTTGGCTCAGGTCATGACCTCACGATTTGTGAGCTCAAGTCCCACATGGGGCTCACTGATGTCAGCACAGATCCTCTGTCCCCCTCTCTCTCTGCTCCTCCCCCATTCGTGCTCTCTCTCAAAAATAAACATTAAAAAAAAATGCAACATGTGATCCTGAACTGGATCCTTACTGAAATGAAACACATTACTCATACAAACAACAACATCTGGGGTGGCTTGATGGCTCAGTTAGTGAAGCAACCAACTCTTTTTTTTTTTTTTGATGTTTTATTTATTTTTGAGAGACTGAGCATGAGTGGGGGAGGGGCAGAGAGCAAGAGACAGAACCTGAAGCAGTCTCCAGACCCTGAGCTGTCAGCACAGAGCCCGACATGGAGCTTGAACTCATGAGCTGTGAGATCATGACCTGAGCTGAAGTTGGATGCTCAACTGACTGAGCCACCCAGATGCCCCCAATCAACTCTTGCATCATGATCTCGCAGTTGGTGGATTCCAGCCTTTGGTCTGGTTCTACACGGACCGTGTGAAGCCTGCTTGGGATTCTTCTCTCTCTCTCTCTCTCTCTCTCTCTCCCTCTCTCTCTCCCCCCTCCCCCCCCTCCCTGTCTCTGCCCCTCCCCTGCTCATGCACACGTCACCACAAACTCTCTCTCTCTTGCTCAAAAACAAACTTTAAGACAAAACAAAACGGGGCGCCTGGGTGGCTCAGTCGGTTAAGCGGCCGACTTCAGCTCAGGTCATGATCTCGCGGTCCGTGAGTTTGAGCCCCGTGTCGGGCTCTGTGCTGACAGCTCAGAGCCTGGAGCCTGTTTCAGATTCTGTGTCTCCCTCTCTCTGACCCTCCCCCGTTCATGCTGTCTCTCTCTGTCTCAAAAATAAATAAACGTTAAAAAACAAAACAAAAAAAAAACAATAACAACAAATAGCAACATCTGAGAGGGGCCTGAGAATGACAATAATGTATCAATGTTACTGATTTTGATGGTTTTATTGTGGTAATGCTGGATGGAGAGTGTCCTTGTTTGTTGTTGAGATAAAGACTAAAGTATTCTGATATGATGAAGCAATCAGGTCAAATGATCCAAGGAAAGAAAAATATTCTTTGTACTATCAACTTTTCTGTAAATCTAAGATCGTTTCTACACATTTTATTTTAAAAACAAAACAAAAAATATGGGGTGCCTGGGTAGCTCAGGCAGTTAAGCGTCCAAATCTTGATTTCAGTTCAGGTCACGATCTCAGGGTTGTGAGTTCAGTCCCTGCGTTTGGCTCCATGCAACGCACAGAGGAGCTTACTTGAAAAACAAAACAAAACAAAACAAAACAAAACAAAACAAAACAAAAAAACAGGGGTGCCTGGGGGGCTCAGTCGGTTGGTTAAGCGTGCGACTTTGGCTCAAGTCATGATTGGTTCACGGGTTCAAGCCCCGCATTAGGTTCTGTGCTGACAGCTCAGAGCCTGGAGCCTGTCTCACATCCTGTGTCTCCCTTGTTCTCTGCCCCACTCCCCTTCACGCTCTATCTTTTCTCTCTCAAAAATAAATAAAACATTTAAAAAAAATTTTGTAAGAAAAAAAATCAACAAAACAGGGGTGCCTAGGTGGCTTAGATAAGTGTCCAACTCTTGATTTCGGCTCAGGTCATGTGTGGAGCCTGATGCAGGGCTCGATCTCTCCCTTTCTCTCTGCCCCTCTCTTGCTTGTTCTCTCTCTCTCAAAACAAATGAAGTTTACAATAAAATAAAATAAACAAAAAAGATAGTGTTGAAGTCTAGAAAGGGGGTGGGGGCTGGAGATCATAAAGAAGAGTTGGGAGAAAGTGGTCTCTTGGTAACTATTATCATTTCATCTTAACGCAGGTAACTTAGCTCTACACTGGTGAGTGCTGACATTTGGGGTTCTTGCCATCTGGAATAGGTTTCCTGTATCTTTCTGCCTCATCAACTTCCAATTTCTTTTCAACACTTACCTGAATAACATTTTCTCCAGTGCCTATATTTCAAATTATCCCCCAACCTCCACTCTGTTCTGGCAATGCTTCCACTGTGTGGCATTCAATGCAAACCTCTTAACCTAAAGATGGAGAATTTCAGGGGCGCCTGGGTGGCTCAGTCAATTAAGCATCCGACTTCAGCTCAGGTCATGATCTCGCAGTTTGTGGGTTTGAGCCCTGCCTCAGGCTCTGTGCCAAAAGCTCAGAGCCTGGATCCTGCTTCTGATCCTGTGTCTCCCTCTCTCTCTGCCCCTCCCCAACCCCTCGTGCTCTCAGTCTCCCAAAAATAAATAAAATGTAAAAAACAAACAAAAAAGGAGAATTTCACTTCTGGAAAGGTTCCAAAAGAAATGTCTATCCTGAACAAGGTGCTATTAATAACCCTCCGTTTTCAGGCCTGACATTCACTAACATTTCCACCAAGTTCAAGTTCATGTTTCAGTAAGAGTTTTGCAAGCAAGCCCTTTCTTTCTAAGCACACATCCTGAACCTCATCAGTACTGCCTGCAAACCTCTATGCTCTAAGGGAAATCCTTGTTATACCTTCCAGAGTATAACAGAGTTATGACATTCTTTCCTCCGACCATACAAAAAGTTTCAAACGACATCATAAACTTTATCTCCAGACTTCCTGAAAACTACCCACTACAACCAGCTTCTCCACTTTCACACCAACAGCAGCTGGCAGGCAGTCTTGGGTTATTCTACAGCAAAGGTTTTCGGTAACAATCAATGAAGAGCTTTGAAGTAGTGCAAGGATGATGTTTATCACTCACCCTTTCCTCTTCTTTCCTTTTTAGTGTGATCAGGGAAGCTTTGGAGGAGAAACAACTGTATTACAGCTCTTCTCCAAGGAGCCATGAACTTTCTTCCCTTATTTCACACAAACACTAAGAAAAACAGATTCTTAAAATGCATTGTCACTCCTTGGCCACTTATGCAGCCACATCCATAAGTATCCTTTATGCAGCCGCATCCATAAAGTATCTAAGGAGACTGACGAGCCCTTGCGAAGAGAGCCTAGTAACAAAGACACTAAGGTGAGCAAGGACATCTGAAATGAAAAAAACAGTAAGTTACCTGAAGATCTAGGAATAGCCCCAGCTTGGAACTGACTTTAGTCTTTCGCATGTCAAGAAGATCAGCTTTTACTTATAAGACCATTTACTTTCAGGGTTACCATCAAACAACATTGAAGGGAAAGTCTGAAGGAAAATAGCAAAGGGAGTTTGTCATCTTCAGATAAAGACAAACTATTCCTTTTATCCCTTTTTTTACCTAGCAAGGATGTTTCCAAAGATATTATGTATGCAACTTCCTATTAAAATAACAACTACAGGGGTGCCTGGGTGGCTCAGTCGGTTGAGCGTCCGACTTCGGCTCGGGTCATGATCTCGCGGTCCGTGAGTTCGAGCCCCGCGTCGGGCTCTGTGCTGACAGCTCGGAGCCTGGAGCCTGTTTCAGATTCTGTGTCTCCCTCTCTCTGACCCTCCCCCGTTCATGCTCTGTCTCTCTCTGTCTCAAAAATAAATAAACGTTAAAAAAAATTTTTTTTAAATAAATAAAAATAAAATAACAACTACAATAAAAAAAATATTTTAGAGAGGCATCTTTGAGCTCTCCAGGTAGATACCATGAGCAAAGCTCACCCTTCCAAGTTAAAAAATTTATGGACAAGAAATTATCATCAAAATTAAATGGTGGCAGACATGTCCAAGGAATATTGTAAGAGTTCGTTTTATGAATCTTGTGATGAATGAATGTGTGGAGATGGCAAATAATGAGCAACAGAATAATATTGGAAGGTGGTAATATGAGGAAATAGTACCATCATGTTAGAAGCCTTGGAACGGGTATAAACAATGGGAGTGTTCACCGGAAGAAACCAACTGCTTCTACATGTCCCCTCTCCATAGCACCTGTTTTACTATAATATAAAAATAAGATCATGTGCATTTTCATACTGAACTATTTTGTTGAATAAACCTTTGTAATAGCCCAAAATTAAAAAAAAAAAACATACTAAAATTCCTATAGCACTAACGAAATGTATTCTCAGTGTCCCACTGATTTTAAAAGTGCCCCAAACAAAAGTTTACTTCTGCATTTCGAAGAGAATTTCATAGGCAAGCAGAAGACTAAACTTCACCTTGCCAATTACTATAATCTTACAATAAGCACAAATTGCTGTGAATGACATTTAGTTCCATCTCACTCTATTCTCTTATGATAAGGAGCAATGAACTCAAGGGTCTGATCTCAGAATATAAAAAGCCATTAAGGCTGCTCCTGATAGCTTCTTTTAAAATATGATCCTACACAGCTCTTCAAAAGAAGGACAATATGTTTTAATTGTGAGATGAATTTTTACAATGCTTTGATCTCCTGTCTAAAAGAGGTCTGTAAAAAGAAATAACTACAGTGGAGGAAGGGAGTAAAATGTGTCATTCTGGTTATTAAAATCCATCAAGTTCATACTTCAGCCTTGGGATAACTGCAGCCAAAAAACTGACTTGCAAGTAATTATCACCACTATCTGCAATAAAAGTTAATTGGACATAATTGAACTAACGCCCTAATCGGAGGGAAGCTGCAACTGGCAAACAGCCCACTCCTCCTGCTTCTTCAATCTGCAAATGAAACTGCTAATGATAATTTGTGGACAAACAAGAAATTGCTCTCATGGTTTCCCCAGTGCAAATCACTCAGCAATTCCAGCTAATGCCCAGCATGTTGAGCCAGGAGAAAAATCATTAACCAGTGCTTCCTTTGATAAAGATGAATTTTAACAATAACCAAGTCCATTAAGGCTGAGGGTTGCTGAGAATTGTTAAATTTCCCCTAAACACCCTAAGTAAGGCACTGTGGCCTGATCTCTATACACTGTATTATGCACTAGATGTGCCCTGTGCCACTACCATGTAGTACTAAGAAGAGACATTATACAAGGCCAGAAGCTACTATTACACTAATAATTTATCTTCTTCTAAGAGAATCCTGGGTAATCTCATTTTTTCTACAGGCAAATGGCATTGTTGATCTGCTTCAACAGCAAAGATTAAATTACTTCTGAATGGATTTTGGAGTTGATAGATCCCTGCTGCCTGACTCATGTGCCTTCAATTCTGGATAAGAGCTGCATCCTTTCCCCTGGAGTTTAGTACCACTCTCTGCTTTTCAACTGTGTCTACAGCCTAAGGGACTAACATTCCCCTAAGGTTATTGTGGAATCTTAGGAAGCCATTCTGTTTTACAGAATGGGAAAATTGTAGTCTTTATATCAACAGTGACTTATAACGTGGGATGACACTGCTAAGGTGACAGAAAGGAAAAGAGAGGCGCCTAGGTGGCTCAGTCAGTTAAGCGTCTGACCCTTGATATCGGCTCAGGTCATGATCTCGTGGTTTGTGAGATTGAGCCCCATATGGGCTCTGTGCTGACAGCTTGGAATTCTTTCTCTCCCTCCCTCACTCTCTCTCTCTGCCCCTCCCCCCCCCCAAAAAAACCTTAAAAAAAAAAGTAAAAGAGAAAAGCAGGTGCACAATGCTCACTTCTGCTTACTTTTCCTCTGCCTCTTTTTTTATTTTTAAGTAATCTCTACACCCAACATGAACTTCAACTCACAGCCCTGAGATCAAGAGTTGCATACTCTACCAACTGAGCCAGCCAGGTGCCACCTCTCTGCTTATTTTTCTTATTTTATTTGGGCTCTATTCTGGCAAGGAGGTGGCCAGAAATTAATGCGTTCAGAATCTTTCCCAAAGCAGTAGCTGGACAACCAGCTCATTTGGTACATTTTTTGTTAAAAGTTATTGGGGGGGGGAGGGGGTTGAAAAAAAAAGTTATTTTAGAATGTTTCAGTTCACTCCTGCAGTCATTAAAATACACTTTCTGATGGAAATAGAGGAAAGCCTAGAAATAGCTCAGCCAAGATGTAAAAAAACAGAGGATCTAGAAACTGTAATATGGCTAAGTAAAGGGAAAAAGAGCTTAACCTGAAAAAGAGAACACTTAGTAGGAACATCCTTCATTCATTTGCTCTCTGAGCATCTGTGATGCACTAGGCACTGTGACAGTACAATTTTTTGGAAACAAAAATGAGAAATGTGATTAGTGTAGTGAATGTTTCACAGTATATATAAACATCAAATTATGTTGTATACCTTAAACTAATACAATGCTGTGTGTCAATTTATATTTTGAAAAGAAAAAAAAAAGTGGATAAAGTTGTTTGAAACCAAAATAATGAAACAAATACTTCCAAGGAACAGTGAGAAAGAAGGGAGAACAATAATATGGGTCACTGAAAGCCGAGCAAGAATTTACCAGATTGAGAAGGGTAAGCCACTCTAGGCAGAGAAAACTAGCATAATGAAAGGCATGCACAACTATGCTAGAAAACTACCATAACTAGGGGCTCCTGGGTGACTCAGTAGGTTAAGCATCCAATTCTTGATCTCAGCTCAGGTCCTTATCTCAGGGTCATGAGTTCAAGCCCCACATTGGGCTTCATGCTGGGTGTGAAGCCTACTTACAAAGAAAAGTAGCCTAACTAAATGTATGTTTGGGAAACCACAAGTGGTATAGTGTGAAGAGTTGGGTGCTGGATGTATGTGCCAAACCTGGAGACTGAGCCTGATGTGCCAAATTATGAAAAGCCTTACATTTCATACTAGAGGGACAAAACAACAGATTAAGAATAAAGCTGGGTTGGAGTCCCATGTTTCAAGGAGAGTAACATGATCAGATGTCTGTTTAAAAAAAATTTTTTTTAATGTGTATTTATTTTTAGAGAGAGAGAGAGAAACAGAGTCCGGGGGGGGGGGGGGGGGGGGGGTGGCGGACAGAGAGAGAGACGGAGACACAGAATCCGAAGCAGCTCCAGGCTCTGAGCTGTCAGCACAGAACCTGATGCGGGGCTCGACCTCACAGACCATGAGATCATGACCTGAGCCAAAATCAGATGCTCAACCAACTGAGCCACCCAGGTGCCCCTCAGATGTCTATTTTAAATAAATCTGCTGAAAATGTGAAAGACAAACAAGAAATGGCAGAAATCAGTTAAGTGGCTATAGTGATTTCAAGGCAAGAGATGATGATCTTAAGCAAGGGTGCCGTAAGAGAGCCATCATACAAAGGAGGGAGCAGATTTCTTTTCTTTCTTTCTTTCTTTTTCTTTCTTTCTTTCTTTCTTTCTTTCTTTCTTTCTTTCTTTCTTTCTGTTCGTTCGTTCTTTCTTTCTTTCTTTCTTTCTTTCTTTCTTTCTTTCTTTCTCTTCCTTTCTTCCTTCCTTCCTTCCTTCCTTCCTTCCTTCCTTCCTTCCTTCCTTCCTTTCTTTAAGGTTTTTTTAATTTTAGGTAATCTCTACACCCAACGTGGGGTGCAAACTCACAAACCCAAGATCAAGAGTCACATGCTCCACCAACTCAGTCAGCCAGGTGCCCCTAGTAGATTTATATCTGAGCTCAAACACAGGTCAATAAAGGCTGAAGACAGGCAATTTTAGACTAACATAAACAACAATTTGAGCTTATTCAATAGTGGGCATACTAATAGAAATGCTGAAGCAAAAGGAATGACTATTCCTTAAGAATGATGGAAAATAATTTATTTTCAGTAACTAACAATTTGGAATAGATGACCATTAAACCAACTTCCAGATTCCAAGATTCTAAATCACTTACAAAGGTGATTATTTTACAAAGTCATTATGACTGCTTATTTTGTAGAAAGGTCTGTAATTTTCTAAGTGCTTTCACATGGATTCTCTCACTTGCTTTTCCCAAATACCCTATGAGATAGTTTGTACAGGGATCCTCAGTCCATTTTTCAGAGATAAAGTAGGAAAAGCTCATAAGTGCCTAGACTACAACCCCTAGCTCTGTGCTCTTTCCATTCTCATCACTGCCTCCAACAGTGTCACTGCTGAAAATCAATTCTGACAAATCATCCCTCTTTGGTCACTTGTTCCAGGGTCTATTTCAAAATCAGGAAATTCTGCATGTCTTATATTCATTGTCCAGAAGTTCCAGCCTATTCCTTTGTCCTCTTCTAGGTGAATAAGAGCTGGCCATCTATCTTATATAATGTTCCTTCATATTTGCATACTATAAAAAGTCTGTCACTTCCCTAATCCTGGCTAATTACCCCCAATTCCTTGAGGGTTTTTTTTTCATATATTCTTTCCCTCCTTAAACTCGTCAAGTAATGTGATCCCCAATTTTGTACTAGCTCCAGGAAGACAATAAACTCTTCCCATAGACTCCAATTCTAATCCCCAGGTATCTATTAAAAGTGCCTCTCCAAGTAATTCATACCAATATTTACTGAGAGCCTACAATGTAGCAAGACATTGTTCTAGGAGTGAGGGACTCAGCAAAGAAAAAAACAGACAAAAACTCATACTTCCATTTTTACATGGTATAGAGTGGGAGGGTCAGACAAATTTAATGAATAGGTTAGTTACTCTCAAAAGTTGATAAATGCTACAAAAAGGAAAATAAAGCAGAATAAGAAGATGCGGAGTATTGGATGAGAGATAGCCATTCTAAATAGCATAGAGTGGTCCTCACTGAGAAACTGTAGTTCTCTCCATGGTTTATCTGCTAGTTTCAGTGCAAGACAGCAATACAGCTTTTAATTACATAACAGAATTTTTTTAAGCAATTAAACTATAACCAATATAGTTTTCCCCTCTCTCATTTCAAATTTAACTCTTAGACACTTGCACTTTTTAAAAATATTTTTACTTATTTTTGAGAGAGACACAGAGCAAGCAGGCAAGGGGAAGAGATAGAGGGGGACACAGAATCTGAAGCAGGCTCCAGGGTCTGAGCTGGCAGCACAGAGCCGGACACAGGGTTTGAACTTGTGAACCACGAGATCATGACCTGAGCTGAAGTTGGACGCTTAACCAACGGAGCCACCCAGGCACCCTGACACTTGCACTTTTAATAAAAAGCAATTCATCAACTTGTTTAGAAGAAAAAATCTTATTTCTGTGATGTAGAAATATTCTTCAAGCAATAATGCAACAAAATAATGCAAGTCTGCACAGACATGCACGAGTGCGTGCACACGCGCGTGCGCACACACACACACACACACACACCCCCTCTGACTTTGATTAAGGACTAGCATTTCCCTGGTTGAGCAATATTCTTTCTTAAGTAGCTGTGGAAAGCTCAGAGATGAGCAGATGTGGACAGACAGGCGGATGGAGGCAGTTGGTGGAAACAATTTCAAAGAATTACAGAATTGGTGTGCAGGCTTAAGTGGCATCAGCCTCTCACTTCAAAGTGCACTTGGAACAATCTCCCGAAAATGTACTATGAATGATAAGAATGATACATTTCATTTGGGACATTTGTTTAGCTTAGAGAAGAGGCAAAAATTAAAATACAGCTTCCTGAAAAAGCAACTTGTTCCAACTTAATTTTGCCATGGACCATGGAAACAAAGGACTTTTTTTTCTTTTTAATTTTTTTCAGTTTATTTATTTATTTTGGGGAAGGGTTAGAGAGAGAGGGGGAGAGAGAGAGAGAATTCCAAGCAGGCTCTGCACTATCAGCAAGAGCCCGGCATGGGGCTCGATATCATAAACTGTGAGACCATGACCCAAGTGGAAACCAAGAAGCCTGGTGCTTAACCGACTGAGCCACCCGGGTACCCCCAAAGGAGTTTCCTTAAAAGGAAAGGTTCCTCTTGTCTCTCTGCGGAAATGTTCTAGCACACTATCACACTCCAATTGCACCATAACCTCACGGGGATTGAATGAAGCCTAAGTACTAAAATCCTTTGTAAAGCACTTTAGTGAATGCACAGTAACACTTAGCAGGACAGGTTAAAACCAAGATACGGGATTCTTCATTAATCGACTGGTCTTTCTGTTGAATGAAAAAGTTTCTGGGAGGATAAGATAAGCAAAAGGCAAACCAGAACCTTCACAGTTACAAAATTAATGTCTTCACAATAGTACAACCACTCCCAGCTGAACAGTTAGGTAATACATAAGGCCCATTCAGGAACCCAGGAAATGTGTCTTTTCCACTGATATACTGTGACATGGGATGAGCTGCCTTTAACTTCTCATAGTCTTGATACCTCTTAACTTTCAAAATAGATTAAGTTTTATCCTTTACATAGTAAGTGATAAGTGGAATGCCAATGGAAGAAATGCTTTAGCTTTTGGAAGGAAAGAAGAAATTTAAGTTATGACTAATAACGCTTATGCTTCTCCTCTGAAGCAACAGGGATGATGTCTAAATCTTCAATTCTGCAAGTAGCATAAAATCTTATTTTCATTCAGATCAGCAACTGATCCTCAAAACCACTTTGCTGAGTGCAAAGAATTAGCAACTGGTCATGGAAACCTTGCTTTTTAAATCTGCTGTAATATTCAGTTGATCGAGAAAGAGAGAGAGAGAGAGGACATTTTCCCACCAAATAGCACTTAAAGAAATCCTGAGCTTTGAAATTTATAATGTATAGTACTTCTTTAATCACAACCTAGTATCTGACTTCTAAATGGATTTCATTTTGGCCAACAGTTCTCATCATTAGAGTATATACACAGTGTTAAGAGGAGGGGTTTACTTTAATAACACTTCTTTGGCTTGTCCATCTGTGGCCTGACCACATATGATGAATGACTGGCAAATACCATGGGGCCAGAAGATGCCAAGAAAGAAGGCATGCTACTATCAAAAGCTAGTTTCTCTATGATCTACTTGGAAGATCTCAATTCTCCCTAGGACTCAGTGTAATTAGGTGACAAGGGCCAAAGTCTTAAAAAATAAACAGGGGGCTCCTGGATGGCTCCATTGGTTAGGCATCTGACTTTGGCTCAGGTCATGATCTCACAGGTCATGAGTTCGAGCCCTGCATCAGGCTCTGCACTGCCAGCTCAGAGCCTGGAGGCTGCTTTGAATTCTGTGTTCCCCACTCTCTCTCTGCCCCTCCTCCCCCACACTCTCTCTCTTAAAAATAAATAAACATTAAAAAAAAATTAGGGGTGCCTGGGTGGCTCAGTTGGTTAAGCGTCCAATTTTGGCTCAGGTCATGATCTCACAGTTCCTAAGTTCGAGCCCCGCACTGGGCTCTGTGCTGACAGCTCAGAGTCTGGAGCCTGCTTTGGATTGTGTGTCTCCCTCTCTCTACACTCCACCCTGGCTTGTGCTCTGTCTCTCAAAAATAAATCAATGTTTAAAAAAATGTTAAAAGAAAGAAAGAAAGAAAGAAAGAAAGAAAGAAAGAAAGAAAGAAAGAAAGAAAGAAAGAAAGAAAGAAAGAAAGAAAGAAAGAAAGAAACTAAGTTTAATCCAAGCTTGTATCTTACTGGTCTCTTGAATGACCAGAGAAAGAAAACAAATCTCTAATACTCAGTTTGTTCTGCTAGAAAATCCCAGTTACAAAGCAGAAGAAGTTACCAAAGCTATTGCTAGGAATATCTTTGGATTTTACCTGTCTGTACTTTGTCTGCTTGCCCTTCTGCATGAATAATCAAGAACTGACTGTGTTCTTTGGATCAGGATTGAATCCTTAACTACAGTTCTGCCCATGTGTTGGTAAAGACGCCTCTGCCCTTTTCAGCTAGGTTGAGATGTAACAACTCAGCCGATGACTGAATTTGATTTAATCAGCTCAATGCTCCCTCCCTCAGATCCATCAGCACCAAATATAATAAAACTTCAGTTTGGCCTTTCCTTTACGGTTCTATCTTTTTTTCCTCTACCACCTCATCCTCAACCTTCCTCCTTCTCTTGATTGATAGTGGCATCTTGGTCTTTGGATTCCCTTCATGACTAGAGAAATAAAAACAGTCTCTCACAGCAGAAACAGGAAAATTTCAAGTCATTTCAAATAAGGATCCTCAAAGGAGTTCTTAGAGAAAATAATTAAAATATATTAGAAATACAGAGCACCTGGCTGGCTCAGTCAGTAGAGCATGTGATTCTTGATCTCAGGGTAGTAAGTTCAAGCCCCACCTTGGGCACAGAGCTTACTTAAAAAAACAAATTAAAGTATTCAGAGACCTTCGCTCTGGGTCTAGCTTTACTACCAAATCACTAAGTTATTTAGACATTCTCAGGACATTATTTTTTCTACCTCAGAGAAATGCTGAGACCACTAAGAGACTGCTTATTTAATTCACTGAATGAAAACTAATCTAAAAAGTAAAAATATTTATGTTAATGCTGGAAATGATTCTTCGGCTGAAGAAACTCTGGTCTTAACCTTTTGTGAGTTGTTATATAATTACACCCTACAACTCCACGTTTAATTTCAAAATATAATATGTACTAAAGGTACCAAAGAATTTCTTTAAAACCATGTACAGGCTTTCTCCATTTTCTTCTATCACCATATGTATTTACAGATAATGAAAACTCCCATTAGGTAAAATTCTAAGATCCAGCTAAATAAAAGGAGGACTGTCCAGTATTCACAGAATGCTAATATATAGAACAAAGTTGGGGGAAGGAGCAAAGACCTGGATTCTAAAAAGATGAGCAATCTGAGTGGTTTAAAAAACAACAAAAAGATGGGTTAAAAGTTTATATCTAAAGAAAAGGCAACTGTTTTGAATAGCTCTAACAATCCCATAATAAGTGCAGTATCAAACATAGGGTAATTAATTCAGTGGACTTTTCCCCTTTCACTGACAGATTGAACAGCTCTGAGGATAATCTCCTTCACTCTCCCAGGGCTCAGTTGGAAGATTCATTATTTATGCCCTCAATTGTTTACTCTGTCCTATTTTCCATCCATCCAGGCCCAAGGGCAGTGTTATCACTGGCCTGTTTCCAAAATGAATGTATTATTAGTTCACTGCCTAACTAGTTACAAAACCAAAGATAATCAAACAAAATGGTATCCTACTACTGAAGAGCAACCCTACCCACCACTTGATCCAGGAGAGAAGTTAATGACAATGCTGACCCAATGTTACCAAAAGCTAATTCTCTTAGATGGATGAAGTGAGATCCATTTGTCATTCTAGCCTCCCCCCACCCCCCCTTTTTTTCTGGTGAGCCATGGAGCAACATATATGCAAATCTAACAGGATTCTTAAAGGGCAGTATCATTAGAAAGGCAGCTCTGGCCCTCACTGAGAGCAGACCTGTAAACTACTGTGGATTAAACTGATTGAGATGCATTTTGCCTAGCAACCATTCATTAGGAAGAGTTCAGTAACTCACCAACAATCGATTCCACGTCTTTATCTGAACAGATAACAGACTCTACCAAGTCCTCTACCCTCTGTATTCAGACTTACAGCAAACAACTTCCTCAAAAGATTCAGCTTCCAAGAGTCAACCCCTGGGGGAGGGGGTTGGGTTTAAAAACACACATAATATTGTCTCAGACACCTGACAAAGCTGAATAGCTTAAAAACTACCACCAGTCACATCTCCATATGAATGCATTCATTGTCTCTAAATACGTCTCTCACATAACAGCGTTCCCAGTTCTTTTTGCTTCTAATATTTTCTCATCTTAAGCAACCTTTTCCCAATTCCACACCGTACAACACTCAAGCTGATTATTATGAGAATCAACGCCAAGGGTCCAATCTTTTCCTTTACCTTCTCAAGGGGATCATTTTATACTTCTGATGTGAATGGGGGATTGGGCTTGAATCTCCCTTTAGAGAGAACACAGGGCCCTTTTTCTTAACACATCCTAAGCTGTGACTCACAGAAATAATCAGGATGGATAAAAACAGATTGCTAAAGAAAATTAAATCAGCTACTTTAACTTCCGCAGCACCATGTCCCTTCAACTAAGAGATTATGGGAAGTCATGGCTTCATATAATGGTTTCCTTGCAGAGGACCAAATTTGAGGAGTTCCAGCCCCTTTAAATGATATTTGGAGATCAGTGTAAATACACCTATGATTAGTTCTATACATAGCCTTTGCTCCTGGGGGAAATTCTCTGGGGAAATCACTGTACCATGCAAAATATTGATTACACAAATCAGGCAAGAAAATAGATATATAAAAATATTAAGTGAACAAAGTATAATATAACTTTACAAAGCTATAGTAACTGTCTACTCATGGGTAGACAAAAAACCACCTAGGATTCCAAATGGGCCGGCAACTTATTTTTTAGTAGAATCAAGATGAAGTGATACATGCTTTAATATAGCCTCCAAATATTTTTTTTGTTACTTCCTCAGTTTGCTAGCTTAGACATCAAAGTGCACGTTGTTTTACACAATAGCTAGCTGTCAAAGCTTCGATGATTTTTAATAGTTCATTCTCAGGAACAAGTTAGGTTAAAAAAAAAACCTAAAAACATCTGGGGCCTTTCAATTTAAACATTATGGAGTTGTATTGGATAGATGAGTAATAAGACAACCCAAATCCAACAAAGGTTTACTATGAGTCTGCTTTTTTGCACAATTCTTTTTAAAGATTTTTTTTTTAAGTAATCTCTACACCCAACATGGAGCTCGAACTTACAACCACGAGATCAAGAGTTGCATGCTCCACTGACTTAGTCAGCTTGGTGCCCCTTTTTTGTATAATTCTATAGCAAGGCTACTTGAAATGTAAAAGGTAGACAGACACATAGATAGATAGATTAGATAGATAGACAGATAAACAGAGAGACAGACTCCTAATCCCTAGTAAGCTTCTACAACTAAGATGGTTGCCTATCCTATTACCCTTCTTCCTCATAATACTTGGCTTTCACCACAAACTGCCCCTTATTAGAGATCCAATAGGTCAATGCAAAGAAAAAACACTGAACCAATTAAAACTATAAGACAGCTCCAGCATATCAATTCTGTCTTCAAAACCGAATTCCAGTTAGAACAATCTGTGGAAACTGAACCTGGATTATAAGAATCTCTCAATCATTTCAATTAATATTTAGCAAAGAATGCTGCCAAAAATTGATATTCATCCCGTCTGGTATTCTAGTTCTTTGCTAAGCAACATTAAGATAAATCTGGTCCAAACACCTTTGGTGAAAATCCCCAGTTAGATTAAGCAAGTTTATCAGGAATACTGCCACTCACCACAGAAAGACAGACAGACACACACACACACACACACACACACACACACACACCATTTGTTTCTAACACATAAAATTTGGGTTTTCTATCTTCAATTGATAACTTTCCACTCAATTAAAAACTTAATAAAGAGGCTTCTGATTTTGGCTGAAGATAAGCTCTGTGTCCTTCAGAAAGAAGAGATCTATAAATTGTAGAAGTAAAAGAACTCAAAAGAAATAAATATAATTTAAATTGTTAATGCTACAGCCACCCAATTTCATAAAGTTTGGGAGGGAGGAAACTTTAAAAAATAATTGAACAAAATTCACCTGGATTTTTTTAAAGTTTGGTTCTGTCGTTCATGACAGAAACTAACCTCTCTGAACATATGGATATAAGAAATAAACTGATGGAGAAACAGACAAGACTTTTAGGTTTCAGTAACAGTAAGGTAAGTTTGCTCGTTTGATAGATTTCTCCAGTAGGGCTGAGTACTAAACAAAGCAGGTGACAAGGTACTCAGGAGAAGACTTTAACAGAGTTAATCGCTAACAACTATTAGGATTTCCTTTAACCACCGTTTGACATGGGCTGCTCCCTCTTTCCACTAGCATCTCCTTTTTCAGATTGTTTTTGCTGAATAAGGCAGTCCCAAGTAGGAAAATGGTGAAGACAGCCTTAATGGACATGGATGCAGTACAGTACCAAAAACCCATTCCTAGCCTTCTTTTTCTTAATTTCTTTCTTTTTCTTTTTTTCTTTTTTTCTTTCTTTCTTTCTTTCTTTCTTTCTTTCTTTTTCTTTCTCTCTCTCTCTCTCTTTCTTTCTCCTTTCTTTTTCTTTCGTTCTTTCTTTGCGGTTTACTGCATCAGATGCCACGCAAGAAAGAGCTCCTCTTTTCTTCTGTTCATTTTACTTCATAAGAGACCGACATCGATGTATCAGTAAAAAAAGGTAAGAGTCCTGAATCTCCTTACCCTGCTGCAGGGGTGAGATGATGGGAGGGAAAGAAGAATGAAGGGTAGAATCAGAAAATCAAAATAAACTGATGGGATGTGGAGCTCTTACTTCCTATTCCATTTCCCCTTTCCTCACAAGGTTAAGTCGGCTGAAGTCGGGGCTGCATTAGAAAAAGCACACACACGCACACGCACACACACCTTGAGCCCTTGAAGGGAGGTGAGGATCGCTCCGCAGCGCTCGCTCGGTGGGGCTCCAGGCTCCGCCCCGCCCGCCTGGGGCAGCTGAACCCTCCTCGCCCCGCCCGGGCAGGAGGGATGAGAAGGGGCTTATAGCTGTCTTGGCTGGGGGAGGGGGAGGTGGCAGCTCCGAGTGCCAGGCTCTTGGAGCACAGCACTCCGCGGTGCGCCGACACCCCCTCCCCCAGCCGGCAGCCGCTTGCTACCCTTTGCTGCCGGAAGCCAGCCCCGCCCCCTCAACTCCATCCCGGCCCTCCGCAAACCCCCTCCTGCCTGCACAGCCAATGGCAAGCCAGGGAGCCAGGAGAGCGACCCGCCAAGCAGCCAACTGGGGAGGCCCACTGGGAGGTCAGCCGCCGGGGATAGGCCAGCTACCCGCGGCCCCGGCCCCTGCGCGGCTCCTCTTTGTTAGAGCTGCCCCGATCTCTCCTGACTACCACCCCAAAGCCGGGAGGCAAGCATACCACAGCTGGGCCAAGTGATGCTGCGCCCCTTCTATCGCTCCCCAGCCCACTCTCTGCCTGGGTGCTAGAGTGGCCCCTATCCAGGCAATAACTCCCAGAGTGCCTCAGACTTCCACAGCAATAGCCACCAGATGACACCCGACAGTAAAAAGATGCTCCTGGGGCCTCTGCCTCGCCCTTCTTTTCTCAGGCTAATCAACTTCACACCGTGGATAGATTTAGGTTGCATATTAGATCAGCTGCAAACATCAATCCACCCTGTCTGAAACTCCTGCTTCCTGTGACGCAGAAATTAAGAGGGGAGGGGGCATATTGGGAAGGTAGTAATCTCGAAATTGGTGGGGGTAGGAGAAGGAATACATCAAATAATCTGCAAACACACACACACACCAAAACACACAGTTGGCTCGAATCCAGTTCAGATATAAAACATCTACATCCAATTAAATCCAAGCTAACCATTCCTTTAGCAGGTTTCATTACAATCAGGCAACAAGTATCTAAGTCTTGTTCAAGCCATATGCCAAATCTCAGAAAAAACTCTCAGCAACCGCCAGGTCGCTGCATAACTGGCAGGCTGCATCAACACTTCAATCACTAATGCCAACGTTAGGGGCATAACACAGCTGGGATGGAATATGTCAAAGATTGTAGAATATTTTCTTAGGTGTAGTGGTGGAGCAGTGCATGGGGCTCATTTAAGAAAAATAGGGGCTCCTGGGTGGCTCAGTCGGTTAAGTGTCCAACTTTGGCTCAGGTCATAATCTCATGGCTCCTGAGGTCGAGCCCCACGTCAGGCTCTACGCCGCTTGCTCAGAGCCTGGAGCCTACTTCAGATTCTGTGTCTCCCTCCCTCTCTGCCCTCCCCCGTTAACGTTCTGGCTCTCTCTCTCTCTGTCTCTCAAAAACAAATAAACATTAAAAAATTAAATAAAAGTAAAATAGAGGGGAACCTGGGTGGCTCAGTCAGTTAAGTGTCCAACTCTTGATTTCGCTCAAGTCATGATCCCACAGTCATGAGATCTCACGGCTGGGGAGTTCGAACCCCGCATAGGGCTCTCTGCTGTCAGTGCAGAGCCCACTTCAGATCCTCTGTCCCCCTCTCTCTGTCCCTCCCCACACGTGCTCTGTCTCTCAAAAATAAATAAAACATTGGGGCAACTGGGTGGCTCAGTCGGTTGGGTGTCCAACTCTTGGTTTCAGCTCAGGTCATGAACTCATGGTTTGTGAGTTCTAGCCCTCCGTCAGGCTCTGTGCTGAAGCATGGAGCCTGCTTGGAACTCTCTCTGACCCTCCCCCGCTTGCTCTGTCTCTCAAAATAAATAAATAAACTTAAAAAAAAACATAAAACATCTTTTTAAAAAAGAAAGAAAAAAGAAAAAGAAAATGGGGATCAGGGAAAGTAAGCTATTACCTATATTGTCATTTTTGTCCACAGAATTCTTGCAACTAATGTTAAATATTTACATCATACTCTACAATCGCACTTAGTTCCCCAAAGTAGTACTATAGTTTTTAAAAGACAACAAAAGGTATTTGCAATTTACATAGCCCTTTCTTTTTCAATGTTTGTTTATATTTGAGAGAGACAGAATCCAAAGCAGGCTCCAGGCTCTGAGCTGTCAGCACAGAGCCCCATGTGGGGTTAGAACTCACAGGGTATGAGATCATGACCTGGGACACTTGACCGATTGAGCCACCCAGGCGCCCCTAAGTAGTCCTTTCTTAATTTGGAGTTCAAAGCATTTCATATCTATAACTTCAGTCTTCTTATAAGATGGAAAAGGAGCTGTACAGACATGCCCATTTTAAAGACAGCTCTTCTTTCTAACCCAAATTAAAAGACTGGCTTAAAACAGATTTATAGAGGAACCTCACTGATGTTTCATAGAGTAGCATTCATTAGGTTCCATATGAAAAGAACTAAATGTGAAACTTTTTGATTTTAAAGTCTGCTAGCTTAGCTAGCTAGCCAGCCGGTAAGTCCAGTCTCATCCTATCATCTCCTGACTTAAACCAAAAATTCACGAGCTCTCTAATTCATATCATTTAGCAATTCCCTGGCATTTTCCATATTAAAATAACTAAAGAATAAGAAACTACTGCTCAAAGTAGCTAACCATAAAGGTAATCGTGATGTCTAAGGGAAACTTCTGTGTCAGTACCTTCCTTCAGATTCTAGCCTTCTCGATAAAGGAAAATTTTTTCTCTTTAAGGACTAAACTAGAAACTAAAATTTACATTGTTCCAAGAACACACATGTACCAATTAATTTGCCAAGACATCAAAAACAAGAAACCAAACATACCAGTCTCACCACTATTATCACAAATGTTCTTGGAAAGTGGATAATTCCGATAAAATTTCTGATATCCTCTTCTATAATATAAACGTGGAACTCTTAGGGAGTTTCAAATACCTTAACTAAATTAAAAAGTCAAATTCACCTTGCCCAAGTATCTATACAGTCCACAGAAGAATTACAACTATTTAATAAAAGATCACTGGGGAAGCCCAAAACATTTTCTTCTAAAGAATTCAAGTCCAATTTCTTTTCACGACCCTCAGATGTACTCTATCTTACTACCATAACCCTAACAGAGACCCTTAACATGTCTGTGCGGTAACTATAACTTCTTTCTAGTCTTCCTCATTCTGCATACCATTGCTTTCAAGTATTCTTAAAAAACACAAAGTTAGGAGCACCATGGTAGCTCAGTCGGTTAAGTGTCTGACTTTAGCTCAGGTCATGATCTCACTGATCTTGGGATCGAGCCCCGCATCAGGCTCTGTGCTGACAGCTTAGAGCCTGGAGCCTGCTTCAAATCCTGTGTCTTCCTCTCTTTCTGCCCCTCCCCCCACCTTGGCGCGTGCGCGTGCTCTCTCTCTCTCTCTCCCCTAAAAATAAACATTGGGGTGCCTGGGTGGCTCAGTTGGTTTAAGAGTCTGACTTCAGCTCAGGTCATGATCTTGCAGTTTGTGGGTTCAAGCCCTGTGCTGACAGCTCAGAGCCTGGAGCCTGCTTCAGATTCTATGTCTCCCTCGCTCTGTGCCCCGCCCCCACTCACACCCTGTCTTTCTCTGTCTCTCAAAAATGAATAAACATTAAATTTTTTTTTTTAAACACAGAAAGTTACATTTATTGCACATTTACTAGGGCCAAGGCCCTGTGGCAAGAACTATATATTTATATTTATTATTTTGTCATAATAAGCCTATGAAAATTTCCCCATTGTTATAGATAAAGAAACTGAGGTGCAGAGAGGTTGAAGATCTTCTCTAAATCATATGGCTGGTAAATGGAAGAGTCAGTATTAGAATTTGGGGGGGGGGGAGAAGAATTTGAGTCATTTTGGCTCCAAATCTAATACTCCTATGCACTAAGCTACATGTGGCTCTCTGGTACCTATGTCATCCAGCCAAATTTCCACTCTATAGCTGTTACATGTTCCATAATCTGGCCTTATCTTACACTATCAAACTTACTTCCTACCTTTCCCTAGCATGTTTCCCCACACCAGACAAACTAATCTGTTTGCTCACTGTCTATCATGTTCATCCATTTCTATTTTCATGACATGACTTGTGCTGTTATAACCATGCCATTCAAATCCTACCCATTCTTCAAGTTTAAATTCCACTTTCCTTGTAGAGCCTTCTTTGATGCTGTCAGCAATGATTCCTTTCCTGAATCACTATTACACAATTTAATACCTAAAAAAAAATTTTTTTTAATGTTTACTTTTGAGAGAGAGGGAGAGAGCGTGCGTGCGAGCAAGCAGGGGAGGGACAGAGAGAGAGGGAGACACAGAATCCAAAGCAGGCTCCAGGCTGTCAACACAGAGCCCGACTTGGGGCTCGAACTCACAAACCGTAAGAACATGACCTGAGCCGAAGCTGGAATCTCAACCAACTGAGCCACCCAGGCGCCCCAATACAATACTTATTCTGTTGTCTAATATGTGATTTGTCTTCCTACTTTAGACTGTAACTCAGAACTTGTATTACATTTGCCTTTGTCTCCCTTCCCAATTATGCACAGTAAAGCACACATAGCAAAGTCCTCAATAAATATTTAGACCAGTAAACTTTATAGCAAAAGAATAACCCAAATCACTTAAATCACCCAAGTTCTCAAAAAAGCCACCAAAGTTGAAACCATTAATAATACTCTTCATTCATCTTCAAGATACAACAATCAAGTTCTAACTCTGCCACTACTAATTACTTACTTATCCAGTATCATGGACAAATTGATCGGAGGGGCTTCAAGAGGGCTGGTAGTGTTTCTTGATCTGGGAACTAGTTACATAGGTAATGTTTAATTTTTTTTTTTTAATGGTTTTTTTTTTTTTTTTTTTTTTTTGAGAGACAGACAGACAGACAGAGTGTGAGCAGGGGAGGGGTAGAGAGAGAGGGAGACACAGAATTTAAAGCAGGCTCCAGGCTCTGAGCTGTCAGCACAGAGCCCAATGTGGGGCTTGAACCCACGAACTGTGAGATCATGACCTGAGCCGAAGTCAGACTCCCACCCGACTGAGCCACCCAGGCACCCCGGTAATGTTTAATTTCTGAAAATTCACTGAGTTGTACACTTATATGCACTTTTCTATACTGTATATATTTTGTCTCAATGAAGTTTTAAAATATCAAGTTTCAGATTATAAAATAATCACATCTATTTTTAAACACATAGTAGTATTATATATGTCTGTAGGTCCAAGAAAATACTGGAACATATAATATATACCAATCTGTCAATTGTGGTTATCACAAAGAGGAAGATTAGAAAAATAAGAGGGAACAAAGGACAGAACTTTTTTTTTTAATTTTTTTTTAATGTTTTATTTATTTTTGAGACAGAGAGAGACAGAGCATGAACAGGGGAGAGGCAGAGAGAGAGGGAGACACAGAATCGGAAGCAGGCTCCAGGCTCTGAGCCATCAGCCCAGAGCCTGACGCGGGGCTTGAACTCGCGGACCGCGAGATAGTGACCTGAGCTGAAGTCGGCCGCTTAACCGACTGAGCCACCCAGGCGCCCCTTTTAAATTTTTTAAAAAATGTTTTTATTTATTTTTGAGAGAGAGAGGGCTAGAGCATGAGTGGGGGAAGAGCAGAGAAAGAAGGAGGCACAGAATCTGAAGCAGGCTCCAGGCTCCAAGCTGTCAGCACAGAGCCCCACAGAGCCGGACACAGGGCTCAAACTCACGAACCGCAAGATTATGACCTGAGCCAAAGTCAGATGTTTATCCGACTGAGTCACCCAGGCGCCCCCAGAGAACTTTTTTTTTTAAGTTATTTTTTAAAAATTTTTTAATGTTTATTTTTGAGAGAGAGAGAGAGAGAGAGAGAGAGAGAGAGAGAGAGAAAGAGAGCGCGCGTGCATGAACAGGGGAGGGGCAGAGAAAGAGGGAGACACAGAATCCAAAGCAGACTCCAGGCTCTGAGCTGTCAGCACAGAGCCCAATGTGGGGCTCAAACCCACGAGCTGTGAGATCATGACCTGAGCCGAAGTTGGATGCCCAACTGACTGAGCCACCCACGTGCCCACCCCCACAAAGAACTTTTTAAATATTTGTTTCACTGGATCTTTCAAAAAGTAAGCAACATGCATTAATTTTGTAATTTTAATAGATTAGCTGAGTAGTGGAACTAACATTTTCTATAGTTTTTAAACGTTGTATGCGGAGCATGTCTAACTTTTATAATCAGTAAAAGATGCTGAAACAAAAACACACTGGCTCTTAAAAACAGAAAGAAAAGATCAGTAAGCTAGACTGAAAACTAGTTCAAGTAACTAATATCCATCCAGTATGATCACACTTCAGTATTTCTTAAGTACTCTGGCATATTTCCCAAATGATATTTATAACAAACAAACACCAAAAAACAAAAAAACAAACACCAACAAACAAAACAAAACTGAAAAGTGTCAAAGGTGCCTTTGACAATTTATTCCAATCACGATAACTATACTGAGGGGCACGTGGGTGGTTCAGTTGGTCGAGCGCCGACTTCAACTCAGGTTATGATCTCATGGTTCATGGGTTTGAGCCCCAGGTCAGGCTCTGTGCAAACAGCTCAGAGACTGGAACTTACTTTGGATTCTGTGTCTCCTTCTCTGCCCTCCCCAGTTCACACTCTGTCTCTTTCTCTCGCTCTCAAAAAATAAACATTAAAATACATATACATATATATATACAACTCAGTAGAACTGAATAACAAAGACAAAACAATAAAAACGATCTATCCTGAACATAAGCTGAAACTTTTTTTTTTGTTTATTTTTGAGAGAGAGAGCTTGAGCAGGGGAGGGGGAGAGGCAGAGGGGGGGGGCGGAGAGAGGGAGGGGGAGGGAGAGGGAGAGGGGGAGAGAGGGAGAGGGAGAGAGAGAGAGAGAGAGAGAGAGGTAGAAAGAGAGAGAGAATCTTAAGTAGGCTCCACACCTAGCGGAGTCCAAAGTGGAGCTTAATCTTAGAACCCTGAGATCATGACCCGAGCTGAAATCAAGAGTCAGACTCTTAACTGACTAAGCCACCTAGGTGCCCAGAAGCTGAAACTACTAAAAGCACATTTTCCCCATAAAGACCTGCTATGAGACATTTTATAGAATTCAAACACCCATGTGACACAACAGACTCTGATTTAAAAACAAAAACAAAACAAAACCCTTATTATCCACCAGTCTTAAAGAGAACAGCAGGTCTGAAAAAGAACAAGTGTGAAAGTTAAAAAAAAAATGAGGAGGAGGCAATGCCTTTAACTATTATGTCAATGTAGCAAAGTATTTTTTTAAGCTGGCTGTATTTTCTCTTTCAGACACTAGAGGGAAGTTTAAAATCCATTCACTGTATCTTTGGATTCATTCATTCATTCACTCATATCGAAACTGAATAAGCTACAGTCCTTGTCTTTAAGGTGCTTAGCCCAGTGAGGGAAAACACAACAGTTAAAAAAAAAAGAAAAAAAAAAGCAAACTACAAGAAAGAGCCAAACCTCAACTTTTTTACAAGACTGTGGGTTTTGGGAAGGACAGAAGGGGAAGCATTTCTGGCAGAGGGACTAAAAAAAAACCATGTCCATATAATAATTCACACTAGACAAACCAGCATATCCAAACTGGCTTGTTCCCCTATTTATCTTCCCCATCTTAATCTAAATGGAAATAACATATAACTACAAGTTACTTTAAACAATTATCTATAGAAACGAGACACATGAAGTGTTAACATGTGTGGAAGATTTGCTAAAATATCGAACTGACTAGGTTTCAAAACCTATTATACACAGTTTTTAAAATTTTTATAAAAAGTTTAAGTAAGCTCTACAACCAACATGGGGTTCAAACTCACAACCCTGAGATCAAGAATTACATGTTCTTCCAACTGAGTCAGCCATGCACCCCTATTATACACAGTTTTAAAAACATGAAAGTTGGGGCTCCTGGGTGACTTAGTTAAGTGTCTGACTCTTGATCTCAGCTCAGGTCTTCACCTCAGGGTCATGAGTTCAAGCCCCGCAACAGGCTCCATGTGAGTGTGGAACCTACTTAAACAAACATGAAGATAACAGATACAACTGGAGTTAAGACTGCTTACTTAATAGGAGTGTCTGGGTGGTTCAGTAGATTAGGCGTCCGACTTCAACTCAGGCCATGTTCTTGCAGGTTCGTGAGTTGGGAGTCCAGCATCAGGCTCTCTGCTGTCAGCACGGAGCCTACTTTGAATCTTCTGTCTCCCTCTCTCTGCCCCTTCCCCACTCATTCTGTCTCTCAAAAATAATCATTAAAAAAAAAAAAAAAAGACTACTTACATAATAAAAATTCTCATCTGAAATCATGATAAATTATACAGCTCCCTGAAAAGTGTGTCAAGGATAAAAAATAGAGGTTTCCTAAATGTGCTCTGTCTTACACAAATTAAGTTTCCCAGAGTCAGGAAATAGAATTCTCTGACAATTAGCTTTCACTGATGCCTTTGTAAAGAGACATCTTGCTTAGCAAATCATTTCCACACCTAAATAATTCAAGCCTACACAGGAAAGACTAACACTTGAACTCAAAGTCACCATGGAATGGAATGGAAACATTTGTGTGGTGTATTTTTCCCTAATCCTAAAATAACTATTGCATCTTTTGCTATGGTTTGGGATGTCTGGATTGTTTGTGTTGGGGTTGGGGAGTTGGAGACAAGGAACAAGTTGTTAACTTTTCATACTGAGGGTAAATTTCTCATATTCAAAGGGTGGCACATGGTAGAAAAAGTAAAAGCCAGCATCTTGAAAAAGTTTCACACACATACACAAAATGAGGCGGCAAACTTGTGAATCAAGCATGATTTGGCATCTTTAAATGCAGAGCCGATTCTCTTCTAGTGCCAAAGCCAATGGCTTCTCCTGTAGATGAAATGGCACAGTTCCTGAAAAAGCCCTGGACGCTGTTTCCCCACAATCCTATAATCTGTCAGAAGACAGAAAACAAAAAGAAGGCTTTGCCAGCCAGAAAAAGCAAATTATAACCAACACAGAGCCAACACTTTACTTCAGACAGAAGGAGCTTTTCTATGCATCTTTGGAAGGAGAGAGACAAAAGAAGCTTACTATTGCTCAAATAACCAAGGCAAACATTTTAACCAAATACCATCTTGGATAAGCATTTGATGCAATAGTCTGCTTTCTCACTTCTTAGTCATAGCTTTAAAGAATAATTTCCAACATTTATGGAAAAGAGTTGATGGCCACAAAATACAAAGAATTTTTACAATTCAATATGAAAAAAACAACCAAAGGGGAAATTTTCTTTTCTTTTTTTCTTTTTCCCAAAGGGTACATTTTCAAAGGGCATGAACTGGTAGTCACAGAAGAAATATGTAAGGTCAAATATTATATATAATTCTACATTGTTAAAAACCAGTAGAGGGGCACCTGGGTGGCTCAGTTCGTTAAGCGTCTAACTCTTGGTCTCGGCTCAGGTCACAATCTCATGATTCAGAAGTTTGAGCCCCACATTGGGCTCTGTGCTGGCAGCGTGGAGCCTGATCAGGATTCTCTCTCTCTCCCTCTCCCTCTCTCCCTTCTCTGCTTGTGCTCGCTCTCTCTCAAAATAAATAAACAAACATTAAAAAAAAAAAAAAAGGCAATAGAAAGTGACTTTTCCATACAGGCAGCTCTTTTTGCCCCTGGGTCCCATACGGGCGATTTAATAAAACCACCTTTTTTCACCAAAGAAAGAAAAAGAAAAGAAAGTGCTTCTCCATACAATCCTAAGGGTATTTTGGCTTGATAGTACTGCCAACTGCAAGCCTCAGAGAAAACCTTGGCTACTCAGAATGAAAAAAAAAAAAAAGAAACAAAAGATAATGATATTTAAATTTTTTTTTTTCAACGTTTATTTTTGGGACAGAGAGAGACAGAGCATGAACGGGGGAGGGGCAGAGAGAGAGGGAGACACAGAATCGGAAGCAGGCTCCAGGCTCTGAGCCATCAGCCCAGAGCCCGACGCGGGGCTCGAACTCACGGACCGCGAGATCGTGACCTGGCTGAAGTCGGACGCTTAACCGACTGCGCCACCCAGGCGCCCCTAGATAATGATATTTAAAATCACACTGTACAGGGGCTCAGTCAGTTAAGTGTGTAACTCTTGATTTCAGCTCAGGTTTGGGAAATCAAGCCCCACACTGGGCTCTGCGCTGACGGTGTGAAGCCTGCTTGAGATTCTCTGTCTCTCTCTCCCTCTCTCTGCCCCTCCCCGGCTCATGCCTGCTCTCTCTCTCTCTCTCTCTCAAAACGTTAAAAAAAATTTTTTTCTAAATCACACTGTACACTTTAAATATCTTACAATTTTATTTGTCAATTATAGCCCAAATAAGCTGGGGGAGCTGGGGAGATAAGGGTGCCTAGCTAAGTAATACATACCTAAAAATATTTAGAATAGAAGCTTTGTGAAACATCTACTCTGGGAAGGAAACTATTAAAAAAATGGATACAGGTAAACTGCAAACTAAAGGAACTAAAATAAGAATAAAAGATGAACCTTTACCTGTGAACATAAAACAGCTGAAGCCAATCCCCAAGCCTACAATGAACAAGGGAGATCACAGAAGTAAATAAAAGAAAGTCTAAATATAACCACAGAGGTAAAGCATCTCTAACAAAGTAAGCTTACTCAACTGCCTTGCTGTAGAAGCAGGCCATTCTGGGACCCCCTTTCCAGTCACCAAATGCAAAAGAAAAGCAAATAATGCCTGGATGGGACAAAAGTCTTCCCATCAAAGAGGAAAAGAAAGCTAAGCCTTTTACTTGTCCTTGATACAAAGAGGGAAAGAACTGTGGGAGAACTCAAATTCCAGAAAAAAAGGATTCAATTCCAACCTATGTAAAGCTAAGAACTTCATGTTACTTTGTTCTAAAATTAGCAATACACAGGTCCCTACTGAAAAAACAATACACAAGATCCCAACTGAGCTGTCAGCAGGGTAAAGTTCTAAGCACGTCAGCACGTTATTGCTTAACCATTTCAGTTTTCCCTTATCAGTTTCAGACATAAAAGACCCACATCCCAAGTTTCTTCTATTGTTAATGCCAGTTTAGAGGCTGAGAAAAATTTAGTTCATCAGATTCAAATTTCAAGCATTTTCTGAGTGCATTATAGGTAATGATGCCACAGATTCTATATTTAACCTCAGGTGTGGAACAAGGAGTGCTAGCTTTGGCTGAAATGGCACCATGTCCCTCCTCCAAGCCTAACTGCAACCATCACCTAAGCTTTCATTAAAGTGGCTATATGGTGTCATCTAAAATAAATTAAAGTGCATTTTCAGTGCTTTTTTGTGAGCGGTTCTACTAATTGGCTATGATGCTTTAAATACAGATAATAGGGGCGCCTGGGTGGCGCAGTCGGTTGAGCGTCCGACTTCAGCCAGGTCACGATCTCGCGGTCCGTGAGTTCGAGCCCCGCGTCGGGCTCTGGGCTGATGGCTCAGAGCCTGGAGCCTGTTTCAGATTCTGTGTCTCCCTCTCTCTCTGCCCCTCCCCCGTTCATGCTCTGTCTCTCTCTGTCCCAAAAATAAATAAACGTTGAAGAAAAAAAAATTTAAATACAGAAAATAAATCACCCCTACTGGTCCTTTAAATATTCAGCATTAAAACTGCCATAGGCTAGGGGCACCTGGGTGGCTCGGTCGATTGAGGGTCCGACCTCAGCTCAGGTCATGATCTCGCAGTGGGTTCGAGCTCTGCATCGGCCTCTGTGCTGACAGCTCAGAACCTGGAGCCTGCTTCAGATTCTGTGTCTCCTTCTCCCTTTGCCCCTCCCCCACCTCTCAAAAATAAATAAACATAAAAAAAACTTTTTTTTTTTTTAAATAATCCCATAGGCTGGCAGTCATACCCTCATTTGAACCACAAAGCCAAGAACGGTAAAAAAAATCTTGTGATACAAATCCTCTAAAGTGATATAATAAATCTTTTGGAAATATTCTCTAACTAAAATTTGTTTCATTATGGTTCCATAATTGTTACACTCCAGAATTAGGGTAGCAGTATCTTTTCCCAAATCTGGAACTATTTTTTCTTCAAATAGTATTTATAAAAATATATCACCTTTCTCAAAAGGAACTTATGGCCTCTAACAGACAGCATGTTGCTAATTTTCACAACATCCCAATAAAGAACTATTATTTAGCATCTATATCACACTTTAACTTGCAGAAGTGTTTTACAATATTTTCATTAGTAGTCATGCCTCACAACCACCCATGAGCTAAACTGGTCCTGTTATCCTCATTTGAGAGCTGAAAAAACTGATGTATGATAAGGCCAAGGTCAAGCCAGTCTGCTTTTCCAAAACCACGAAGCTAATTCTTAAAAACAGTATCATTCACTCAACCAGTGTATCTGTATTGCTCATAGTCCTAGTTTTAGTAGGTTCTTAGAACACAGAAACCCACCTAAAATGAGGGTACAAAAACATTAAATTATTGTTATAACACTTCACCAAAAATACACAACCACATTTGAATATAAATAAGGATTTAATAACAATGACACAAGGAGTTTCCAGAAATTGGTTCCCAAAACCTCTATGTCATCATACGAAAACAAAAAAAGGATCAAATGCTTCTTCATCTTATTTTTCTTCTTAATCCACTACAATCAGACTTCTATCTCCATCACTCCAATGAGTGGTTCTAGTCAAGGTCACCAATAACCACTAGGTTGCCAAACCCCATGCGTACCTCTCTGTTCTTTTCGGAGACAATAATCAATACGGTGGTCCACTCCATCCTTGAAACATATTTTTTACTTGGCTTCCATAGCATCACTGGTTTTCCTCCTACCTCACTGGCTGCTCCTTCTCCTTCATACCTCTTTTCTAGCCACAATCCATTCCTAGGTGACCTCCTGATTGAATTTCATGACTTCAAACTCTACCTACATGTTGATTTCAAGTCTACAATGCCAGCCCAGATTTCTCCCAGGAATTCCAGGCTTTTCTATCTTATAGCTCCAGTTGGCTATCTAACAAGCACCTCAAACTTGATATGACCAAAGCAAAATCCTTCCACCAGAATCTTACCCATCTCAATAAATATTATCACCTACCTAGTTTCCACAGCCAATAATGCATAAGTTAGGCATGATTCCTCTTTGCCTCACTCCCCCTGGCTGCTGCCAATCCCTGAGCAAGTCCCGAGGACTTCATTTCCAAAAGAAATTCCAAATCTACTTCTCTACAGCTCTTCTACCATCACTCCAATCCAAGTCACCACCAATTCTCATCTAAATTAGTGCAAGTCTTGTTACTAGTCTCCTTGCCTCTACTCACGATCTCCCTACAATGAATCCATGTCCACACAGTAAGCAGAACATTCTAATTACAAATCAATTCACATCATATGCCCGCTTAAAAACCTCTGAAGGAAACACATTACCCTAGCTTTCAAACCTCAGTGTCATCTGGTCTCTGCCTTCTTCTGGCACCACTCTCCCTCTCACCACATTCAAGTCACATTAGCCTTATTTCTGTTCTTCCAAGATATGAAGTTCATTCCTCTTTAGTTCTACACTGGAATGTTTGATCTGGTAATCTCTGAATTCTCCTAGATCTTAACTGCCATACTCTGAAAGGTATTCCCTATTCTCCTAACCTAAAGTAGCTGCCCATTCACTCTCTAACACATCAGTCTATTTTAATTCTCTGCATCGTATTTATCATAACTGGGTTTTAAAAAGTTGTCTGTTGTCTGTTTACCCTCCCTAGAATACAAGCTCCATAAGAGGACAGACTGTCCATCTTGATTAGCAGTGTATTACTAGTGCTCTACACATACTAGAAACTCAAAAAATTTGGCAGGCTTAGTTACCCTTACCCACAAAGAGCTCACAATCCAGGTGAAGAAACAAGACAACACTTAAATAATAAATGTAATGCTAGCAGGATAATAAAATGTTACAGTAGCCCAGCAGCAGGAGTGATTAATTCTGCCTTGAGAACTAGGAAGACCTCACAGAAGAAATGAGCTATGAGCTAAATCCTAAAGATTAATTAGGAGATTCACCACATTATTGGTTATGTTTGCTTGTTTTGGAAGAAACGTCCATGGAAGGAAAAAAAATAGCTTGAACAAAAATGTAATGAGGAAAGGAGGAAGGAAGATGGAACCAATCATCTATGTGTTAAGTGTGCTGTGAATGATTAAGAATCCTAAAGGGAAAGAGCATAAGTTGTCTTCCAATTTAGGAAGATTGCTCTTGTGGCAATGTGGTGGATCAACTGAAGGGGTAGTAAGACTTGGGGCATGAAGACCAGTTAGGAGGTTATTGCAACTGACCAAGTAAGAAATAAAAATGGTCAGGGCACCTGGGTGTCGGTCGGTTGAGCTTCCAGCTCTTGGTTTCATCTCAGGCCATGATCTCACGGTTTCATGAGTCGGAGTCCCACATTGGGCTCTGCTCTGAAAGTGCAGAGCCTACTTGGGATTCTCTGTCTCCCTCTCTCTCTGCCCCTCCCCTGCTCACGCTCTGTCTCTCTCTCTCTCAAAAATAAATAAAACATCAACAAAATTAAAAAAAAGAGGGAGAGAAATAAAAATGGTCTAATCTATGACTTCGGCAATATGGTAGGAAAGAAAGAGGCAGATTTAGGAGATCTTCAACGCTAAAATCAAATCTAGGGATCAGGCAGATACGAGTGGTAAGGGAAAAGAAAGGAGCAAGGTCAAATCCAATATTTTTGATTTAGCAACTGTATGGCTATTAATAGCATTCAACCAGTCAGGGAATCTAGAAAGTTTAGATTTTGTGGCAAAAATAATGAATTCCAAGATGCCCATAAGATGTCCAGGTGGATTCTGGAAATATAGGTCTGGATCCCAGGAGACAGAGATTTGAGTTAAATATAGAGATTTGAATTACATTACCTGTGAAAAATAAAACAAGAAGAGGGTGGCTAAGAACAGAATTGTCAGCAACATTAACACTTAAGGACTGGATAGAAGAAAGGGAGACTAAAAAGAAATAAAAAAGAAAAACCAAGCATGGACAGTTTAAAGAAGCACAGAAGCAAAAACTGAAAAATTAGGGGTACCTGGGTGGCACCCAGACGGTTAAGCATCCGACTCTTGATTTTGGCTCAGGTCATGATCTCACAGTTTGTGGGTTCGAGCCCCACACTGGGCTCTATGCTGACAGCTCAGAGCCTGGAGCCTGCTTCAGATTCTTGTCTCCCTCTCTCTCTGCCCCTCCCTCAGTCATTCTCTCTCTCCCTCTCCTTCAAAAATAAATAAACATTTAAAAATTTTTAATTAAAAAATTAAAAATTAAAAAAAATTAATAAAAGCAGAAGGCAAAATAAATCAAGGACTGAAAAGCATCATCTGGGTTTCACAATTAGGTCACTGAGCAGAGCAATTTCAGCGGAGTGTTGGGGACAAAATCAAATTACATGCTTGAGGAATAAATAGGCTATGAGAAAGTAAAGAGAGCAGGAGAAAGACTACTTTTAGGAATAGGAGAGAAACTGAGCAGTAACTGGGGGTAGGGTGGGGACAAAGAATTGGGGAAAAGAAATAAATACGAACATAAAAACAGTGATATAACAAGGTCGCAGAGGGATAAACAATATGGAGAAGAAAGGAAAGGCCAACATATGAATACAGTAAAGTCTGCAGGTGTGGAAAAAAATGAAGATAACTTCCACTTGATAGCCTTTGAGAGAAAGGTGGGGGAGAGAATAACATTGAAGGACTAGAGATCAGCTGGGTTAACAATTTACAAAGAGCAGGCAAATAAATATTCCAGTGAGACACGGGAGCCTGACCAGTCACCCACACAACCCCCTACTAAGAAGAATGATCTTACTTTATCTAAAAACATTTTTTTTAAGTTTATTTATTTTTGAGAGAGACAGAGTGCGAGTGGGTTAGGGGTAGAGAGAGAGGGAGACACAGAATCTGAAGCAGGCTCCAGGCTCTGAGCTGTCAGCAGAGCCCAACGCAGGGCTCAAACTCACGAACCATGAATGAGATCATGACCTGAGCCGACGCTTAACTGACTGAGCCACCCAGGCGCCCCTGATCTTACTTTATCTAAATAAAAGTTCTTACTTAGAAATTTGAGATCTGATGGAAAATCAGAGTAGTTGTGGAAAGAAAGAGCAGAGACATGATCCAGAAACACGAGCAAATAGTTCAAATTGCCTCTCACAAGAAAGCAATAGCAGAGGGAAGCGGAAGGATGCAAGCAGAGGAGGAACGCTGTTAATCAATATTGGACCTGGTCCAGCTGACCAAAAATCACAGCCAAGTTTTTCTGTGTCTTACCAAATCTAAAAATCCACACTAACCTGGAAGTTGTAATACTTCTAAGAATTTGAAGGGTGTGTCCTGCCACAATATTCCTAGTGTCCAAGCTTCATTCAGTTCATTAAGTAATCCCTGGGAGAATAAATAGCTTGGCTAGACTTTGGATAATATTCATATATACCCCCATTAACTTCATAAATCTCTCCCTATACTTTTTCATGCACTGAAGTGGAAAAATACTGATAACACAGCAGTGTCCTAGGATAGAAAGACAGTAGGGAAAGAAAGCTAGTAGCATTATGCTTGAGAATAAGCAAACTTAAAGTAGAAAATAAACAGCAAAATATTCTTGAAGTCTTAAGAATTAGAGTACACATTGCAACAATGTGGATGGAACTAGAGGGTATTATGCTAAGCGAAGTAAGTCAGTCAGAGAAAGACAAATAGGGGCGCGGCTGGGTGGCTCAGTCGGTTAAGCGTCCGACTTTGGCTCAGGTCATGATCTCATGGTCCGTGAGTTCGAGCCCCACGTCAGGCTCTGTGCTGACAGCTCAGAGCCTGGAGCCTGTTTCAGATTCTGTCTCCCTCTCTCTCTGACCCTTCCCCGTTCATGCTCTATCTCTCTCTGTCTCAAAAATAAATAAACATTAAAAAAAAAAAAAAAAGACAGACAAATATATGACTTCACTCATATGAGGAATTTAAGACACAAAACAGATGACCATATGGGAAGGAAAGCAAAAAGAATATAAAAACAGGGAGGGGGACAAAACATAAGAGACTCTTAAATACAGAGAACAAACTGAGGGTTGCTGGAGGGGCTGTGGGTATGGGGATGGACTAAATGGATAAGGGGTTTATCCATGTTTACATCTTGGATGTTTATTTGTTAAAATAAATTAAAAAAAAAGAATTAGAGGGGCGCCTGGGTGGCGCAGTCGGTTAAGCGTCCGACTTCAGCCAGGTCACGATCTCGCGGTCCATGAGTTCGAGCCCCGCGTCAGGCTCTGGGCTGATGGCTCGGAGCCTGGAGCCTGTTTCCGATTCTGTGTCTCCCTCTCTCTCTCTGCCCCTCCCCCGTTCATGCTCTGTCTCTCTCTGTCCCAAAAATAAATAAAAACGTTGAAAAAAAAAAAAAAAAAAAAAAAAAAAAAAAAAAAAAAAGAATTAGAGTACACAACTGCATTACAAATTAAAATAAATTCTAAAGGATCTTAAATTGTCACTCAGAGACTTTTCACCATGCATCTTTTTTTTTTTTTTTTTTAAAGTAAACTCTACACCCAACAACCCCAAAAGTCCCATGCACTACTGACTGAGCCGGCCAGACATTCCCATCCTGTGTACCTTTTATGTTACTTAAAATATATTCAAAAAAGAAATAAAATTAAGTTAAAATTCAAATATATTTAGGAAATTACATTTTTGGAATTCTTCTTTAAAGTCTCCCTCTTCCACCCCCAGACTTTTTTTTTTTTTTTTTTTTAAGGTAGGCTTCAGACCAAGCATGGAGTCCAATGCGGGGCTTGAACTGAGATCAAGATCTGAGCTGAGATTAAGAGTCAGACCCTCAACCCACTAAGCCACCCAGGGGCCCTCAGACTGTTATTTTTACACAGTAAAATTTATTTTTTAGCGTTCAGTTCTAAAAGTCCTCATAAACATACAGATGTGTAACCACAATCAAGGTACAGAATAGTTCCATTACCCTCCAGAAATTTCCTCATTCTACTGCTTTGTAGTAAAACATTCCCCTACCCCTAGAGCAAGACAATCATCAATCTGCTCTCCACTGTCCCTATAGTTTTAAGTTTTCTAGACTATCATATAAATTCAATCAAATAGTGAGTAGCCTTTTCAGTTTAGCTTCTTTCACTTACCATAATGCATATGAGATTCATTTATGTTATTACATATATAAATAGTTCCTTTCTATTGCTGAGTAGTATTCCACTATATGAATATATCACAGTTGGTTAATCCATACCAAAGATGAAGGACATTCAGGTTGTTTCTAGTTTTGAGTACAAATAAAAAGCTGCTATAAATATGGGAGCGCCTGGGAGGTTCAGTGGGTTGAGCATCCGACTTCGACTCAGGTCATGATCTCCACAGTTCATGGGTTCGAGCCCCATATCAGGCTCTATGCTGACAGCTCCAAGCCTGGAACCTGCTTCAGATTCTGTCTCTCTCTCCCCTCCTCCTCTACTTGTGCTCCCTCTCTCTCAAAAATAAATATTTTTTAAAAGATACATTTATAGGGGCGCCTGGGTGGCTCAGTTGGTTAAGCGGCCGAGTTTGGCTCAGGTCATGATCTCGCGGTCCATGAGTTCGAGCCCCGCGTCGGGCTCTGTGCTGATAGCTCAGAGCCTGGAGCCTGTTTTGGATTCTGTGTCTCCCTCTCTCTGACCCTCCCCTATTCATGCTCTGTCTCTCCCTGTCTCAAAAATAAATAAAAAACGTTAAAATAAAATAAAATACGCATATTAAAAAAAAAGATACATTCATAAATAAATAAATAAATAAATAAATAAATAAATAAAGCTGCTATAAATATTCACATACAGGTTTTTATGTCCTAGGTTGTCACTCCACTGGGTAAATACTTGGGTCACATGTTAAATGTTTGTTTTACTTAGTAAGAAACTACCACAGTGTTTCCTTAAGTTCTAGTTGTTCCACGTCCCTGCCAGCCCATAATCTAATCAGTTTTCTTTTGTTGTTTTTTTTAGCCATTCTAATGGCATATCTCATTATTTTTAATTTGCATTTCTCTAATGACTGAGATGTTGAGATTTTCACACACTTACTTGCCATTAATCTATCTGCTCCGGTGAAGTCACTCAAATCTTTCACTCATTTTTTTATGGTGCTGTTTGCTTCTTGACGAGTTCTGAACTCTTTATACATTCTAGATACAGGTTTATGTATGTCTGATATACAATTTGCAAATATTTTCTCCCACTCTGTGTCTTGTCTTTTTTAAGTTGACTCCATGCCCAACATGGGGCTCAAACTCACAACCCTGGGATCAAGAGTCACATCTCTACCAACTGAGCCGGGTGTCCCGTCTGTGTCTTCTCTTCATTCACTTAAGTATCTTTTGCAAAGTAAAAGTTTTCAATTTTGATGAAACCCAATTCATCAAGAAAAATTTTTTTGGATCTTGTTTTTGGTGTTGTATCTAAAAACTCTTTACCTAATGCAAGGTAACGAAGATTTTCTCCTGTTTCTCCTGCATAAAATATTCCAAGTATTTTTATAGTTTTCCATTTTATATTTAGGTCTATGATCGATTTTGAGTTAATTTTTACAAATGGTATGAAGTATAGTTTGAGGCACATTTTTTCTTTCTTTTACTTTAGATATCCAATCGTTTCAACAACTCGTTGAGAAGACTATCTTTTCTCCTTTGACTTGCCTTTGTACCTCTATCAAAATCAAATGGCTATATTTAATACTGTGGGTCTATTTCTGGACTTTGTATTCTGTTCATTGATCTGTCAAACTATCCTTTCGCCAATACCACACGGTCTTGATTACCATAGCTCTTCAGTAAGTCTTGAAATCAGGTAGTAGGAGTCTTCCAACTTTGTTGTCCTTTTTCAAAATAATTTTGGTTATGTTGGTCCCTTTGCTTTTCTTTCTTTTTCTTTCTTGTTTTTTTTTAACATTTATTTACTTCTGAGAAACAGAGCATGAGTGGGGGAGGGGCAGACAGAGAGGGAGACACAGAATCCACAGGCTCTGAGCTGTCAGTACAGAACCAGATGCAGGGCTTGAACCCACAAACTATGAGATCACGGCTTGAGCCAAAGTTAGACGCTCAACCGACTGAGCCACCAAGGCACCTCCACCTTTTTTTCAATGTTTTTTCAATGTATTTTTGAGAGAGAGACAGACACTGTGAGCAGGAGAGAGGTAAAGAGAGAGGGAGACACAGAATCTGAAGAAGGCTCCAGGCTCTGAGCTGTCAGCACAAAGGGGGCTTGGACCCAGGAGCCATGAGATCATGACCTGAGCCGAAGTCAGATGCCCAACCGACTGAGATACCCCAGTACCCCTAAAAATCTTTAAAATCTTTAGCCCCATCCAAATAAATATATATATAACTAAAAAATTTTTTAAAGAAATGCTTGTTAATTTTGTGGGATTTTTCTTTTAGTTATCTTTTAGAGATATATACGGAAATATTTATTAACTTATGAATCTGAGATTTCTTTAAAAATAACTTAGGTGCGGGGCGCCTGGGTGGCTCAGTCGGTTAAGCGGCCGACTTCGGCTCAGGTCACGATCTCGAGGTCCGTGAGTTCGAGCCCCGCGTCAGGCTCTGTGCTGACAGCTCAGAGCCTGGAGCCTGTTTCGGATTCTGTGTCTCCCTCTCTCTGACCCTCCCCTGTTCATGCTCTGTCTCTCTCTATCTCAAAAATAAATAAACGTTAAAAAAAAAAAATTAAAAAAAAAAAAATAACTTAGGTGGGTTAGTGGATGGGGAAACATAGATAACACAAGATTGGCACAAGTTCAAAATTACTGTAGCGGAGTGATAGGGGTTCTTTATACTGATGTCTACTCTCGCATATATTTGAAATTTTCATAATAAAAAAGTAAAAAGAAAACCTATCTACAGAATTAATCTTCTCTTTAACATAAATCCCTAAGGTGAGGGAGAAAATGAGAAGTATGGGGAGTTAAGCCTTGAATCAAGGTGAGACCCTAGGGATGTCTGTGATTCTCAGTATTTGATTTTCTTGTCAAAGCCAGACATCCTGTTTAATGTCAATATTAAAAATGTTTAGCTAAAGTCAACCAACAACTACAGATACTCTGCATATTCCTTCCTTTCATAAAACATGTCTCTGCTTTTATTTCAAAATCATGAACTATAAAAAAAGCACCTAAATCATACCAAACTGTCCTTCCAGAAAACAACAGCATGTGTATTTTTCACTTACCATCAGGTATATTTATTTCATTGTTTTCAGTTCTTATATAACTGGTGAAAAAGCTACGGAGTAGCAGAAAACTAGACAGTTAGCTTGAATTCCTAATCCCAACTCTGAACCATTCAGGCTTCAATCAGAGGCATTCAGTGGAAATAGATTCTTTTTTCCTCCATCATTATAATAGAACTGATGTTAGACAAGGCAGTTGCAGGGTTCTTGGCTGGCTCAGTCAGTAGAGCATGCAACTCTCGGTCTCAGGGTCAAGAGGTCAAGCTCCATGTTCGGCATGCAGACTATTTAAAAAAAAAAAAAAAAAACTAAAAAAATAATTTGAAAAATTTAAAAAGGCAAATTTCCTAAGTCTGGTAAACCATTGAGAATAGGGGAAAAACAAAGATGTACAGCTAATATGCACACAATTCATTTTTTTTCAAAAAATGTTGTAATGGGGCACCTGGGTGGCTCAGTTGGTTAAGTGCCCAGCTTCAGCTCAGGTCATGATCTTGCGGTCCATGGGTTCGAGCCCCGCATCAGGTTCTGTGCTAACAGCTCAGAGCCTGGAGCTTGCATCAGATTCTGTGTCTCCATCTGTCTCTCTGCCCCTCCCCTGCTCATGCTCTGTCTCTCTCCATCTTTCAAAAATGAATAAATGTTTAAAAAAATGTTTACTTATTTCGAAAGAGAAAGCACATGCACACAAGCAGGACAGGGGCAGAAGGAGAGGGAGAGAATTTCAAGCACGCTCCACACTTAGCGCAGAGCCCGACATGGGGCTCGAACCCATGACCTCGCGTTCATGACTTGAGCGGAAATCAAGAGTCGATGCGTAACAGACTGAGCCACCCAGGCACCCCTGCACACTGATTCTTTATTGAAAAGTTCGCTGGGAAGCTTGGCAGGCTCAGTCAGTAGAACATGCAACTCTTGATCTCGTCGTGGTCATGAGCTCGAGCCTTGTGTTGGTCAAAGAGATTACTTAAATAAAAACTTCTTTAAAAAATGGAAAAATAGGGCACCCTGGTGGCTCAGTCGATTAAGCATCCAATTTCAGCTCAGGTCATGATCTCATGGTTCCTGAGTTTGAGCCCCACATCGAGCTCTCTGCTGTCAGCACAGAGCCTGCTTCTGATCCTCTGTCCCCCTCCCTCTCTGCCCCTCCCCTGCTGGTTCACTCTCTTTCAAAATAAATAAATAACCTTAAAGTTTTTTTTCAATAAATAAATAAATAATGGGAAAATAAAGAAAAGATTTAGCACTGCATGAACTACTATCAAGAAGGTACTTGGTGCCACATTATTATAAAACCAATCCCTCCAGATGATGTGAATAAACAACAAATAAAGCAACTAGAACTCAGACTCACAGAGTAATTAACGCTGACTTTAACTATCACTTATACCCTAATGATTTCTAGATCTGCATCTTCATTCTAAACTTTTCTACTAAACTCAAGACCCAATATCCAGAAGCTTATTGGACATTTGCTCCTAGATTTTCCTGACACTTCAAAATCTAATATACCAAAATCATTGTCCCTCAAATGTAACACCCTCTCACCCCTGTATTCCCTACCTTGGTTAATAATATCACCATCCACTTGCCCAAGCAAGCAATTTCAAATCCATCTTTGACAACTCCTTCCCCCTTACCCACTCCTCAACATAAAGTCAGTAAGACCCTCCTGGTGATTCTCCTAAAAAGCTCGTTAACCTGTCTACAATTCCACCATTACCACTGTAACTGAGATCTCAATCTCTCTCAAATGATCATCACACAGATGTCTCATAACCAACTAGCCCCCCCCCCCCCCCCCCCCCCCCCGCCGCAGCAGCCAATTTCACACTTTAAAATCTAACTTCCAGGGGCGCCTGGGTGGCTCAGTCGGTTGAGCAACCGACTTCGGCTCAGGTCATGATCTCGCAGTTCAGGAGTTCAAGCCCCAAGTCGGGCTCTGGTGCTGGCAGCTCAGAGCCTGGAGCCTGCTTTAGATTCTGTGTCCCCCTTTCTCACCACCCCACCCCTGCTTGTGCTCTGTTTCTCTCTGTCTTTCAAAAATGAATAAACATTTAAAAAAAAAAAAATCTAACTTCCATACTGCCAACAGTGTTACTTTTCTTAAACAGTGATCCAAACTTGTTCCTTACCTGACTCAAAACTCTCCCATGACTTAAACAAACAAACAAACAAACAAAACTCTCCCATGACTCCCTGGCATTTTATCTTACAAAGTAAAATTCAGACCCCTCACCAAGGCCATCTACAACTGGGCTCCAACTCATCTTTCACCTCACTTCCTTCCATTTCTTCCTCATGCCCCATGATCTAGCCACATTAAACCACTGGCCCACAGGTCCATACTCATATACTCTCTACCCTTGTGCAAGCTGTTCTCTGTATTTGAAACACTACCCTCTCCAATCTTTTTTTGTTGAGATAGCCAAATTATATTCATCCTTTAAGACCCAACTGACTCTTTCTCTAGCAAGCGTTGTCCAACCTTCCCCTCACCCCACCCCACAGAACCTGTGCTCCCATAGCACTTAGTACAGATCTCTATGATTGAACTTACTGTACTAATTCATAATTATTTGTATTAGTCTCCAATTAAAATGTGCATTCTTGGGGTGCCTGGATAGCTCAGTCGGTTAAGCATCCACTTCAGCTCATGTCATCATCTTGCTGTTCAGGGTTCAAGGCCGTTGGGCTCTGTGCTGACGGCTCAGAGTCTGGACCCTGTGTTGGATTCTATGTCTCCTTCTCTCTCTGTCCCTTCCCCATGTGCACACACGTGTACGCACTCTCTCCCTCTCTCTCTCTCTCTCAAAAATAATATTAAAAAAACAAAATGTGTACTCTTGGGGCACCTGGATGGTTTAGTTGGTAAAGCATGCAACTCTTGATCTCAGGGTTGTGAGTTTGAGCCCCAGGTTGGGTATAGAGATTACTAAAAAAATAAACTTTAAATATATACATAAACAAATTAAATGAAATCTTTTTTTTAAATGTGCATTCTTTAGGGGTGCCTGTCTCACATGCAACTCGATCTTGGCATCATGAGTTCAAACCCCATGATGAGTGATGAGCATAGAGGCTACTTAAAAAAATAAATAAAAATAAAATAAAATAAAAGAATGCACCTGGGTGGCTCAGTCAGTTAAGCATCTGACTCGGTTTCAACTCAGGTCATGATCTCACGGTTAGTGAGTTCGAGCCCTGCATCTGGCTCTGTGCTGACAGCCTGGAGCCTGCTTGGGATTCTCTCCCTCCCTCTCTCTCTCAAAATACATAAATAAACTTAAAAAAAAAAAAAAGTTCAGGGGCACATGGGTGGCTCAGTCAGTTGAGCGTCCAACTCTTGATTCTGGCTCAGGTCATGATCCAGGATCATGGGATCCAGCCCTGCGTCCAGCTCCGCACTAAGCATGCAGCCTGCTTAAGATTCTCTCTTTCCTGGGGGACCTGGGTGGCCCAGTCAGTTAAGCTGTCTGACTCTTGACCTTGGCTGAGGCCATGATCTCTTGGTTCCTGAATCTGAGCCACACATCGGGCTCCATACTGACAGTATGGAGCCTGCTTGGGATTCCCTCCCTCCCTCTCTCTGCCCCTCCCCCGATCTTTCACTCTTTCAAAATAAACTTAAAAATTCTTAACAAAAAAAAAAGCCCCTCCCCCTCTCCCCAACTTGCAAGGAAACACACTCTCTCTAAATTAAAAAAGCTGGGGCGCCTGGGTGGCGCAGTCGGTTAAGCGTCCGACTTCAGCCAGGTCACGATCTCGCGGTCCGTGAGTTCGAGCCCCGCGTCGGGCTCTGGGCTGATGGCTCAGAGCCTGGAGCCTGTTTCCGATTCTGTGTCTCCCTCTCTCGCTGCCCCTCCCCCGTTCATGCTCTGTCTCTGTCCCAAAAATAAATAAAAACGCTGAGAAAAAAAAAAAATTAAAAAAATAAATAAATTTAAAAAGCTAAAAAAATAAAAGTGCACTCCTTAACAAAGATTATGTCATTCATATTTTAATTTCAGTGCCTAGCACAATTCCTAACACACAATAGGCACTTAAATGTCTGCTGACTGCTGAAAGGACCAACTCATTTTCTAATGAGACCAGAGACCAAAAAGCTTAAGAGAGTCAAACCTAACTTTGGTTTACTGATGAAAAAACACTAGAAAAATTTGTGCTTATGCTATTTCTAGTTTTTCATACTTTCTCCCACTAGCTTCAGGGCTGGTTGCCAGAAAATTAGTAAATGAGTCTTGGGGCACCTGGGTGGCTCAGCTGGTTAAGTGTCTGACTTCGGCTCAGGTCACGATCTCACAGTTCGTGGATTCAAGTCCTATGTTGGGTTCTGTGCTGACAGCTTGGACCCTGAAGCTTGCTTCAGATTCTGTGTCTCCCTCTCTCTCTGCCCCAACCCCGCTCACGCTGTGTCTCTCAAAAATAAATAAATGCTAAAAAAATAATAATAAACTTAAGAAATTAAAAAAAAAAAGAAAATTAGTAACTGAGTCTTTTAAATCCCTCCTTCAATGACCTATATTTTCCCATGAAACAGTACAATCCAGTGCTATAATACTAAGCCATCATTTGATAACTGAACCTTAATTCTGATCATTTATTATCCTCCTTGTAGTAAATGGATTTTTAGGGGTACCTGGCTGACTCAGTTGGAAGAACATGAGACTCTTGATCTCAGGGTCATGAGTTCAAGCTCCATGTTGGGAGCAGAGATTAAATAAATGATACTTAAAAATAAATAAATAATAAGGGTGCCTGGGTGGCTCAGTCAGTTGAGCGTCCGACTTCGGCTCAGGCCATGATCTCATAGTTTGTGAGTTCGAGCCCCACATTAGGTTCCGTGCTGACAGCTCAGAGCCAGGAGCCTGCTTCGGATTCTGTGTCTCCCTCTCTCTCTGCCCCTCCCCCACTCAAGCTCTGTCTCTCTCTCTCTGTCAAAAATAAATAAACATTAAAAAAAATTTTAATAAATAAATAACAAAATAAAAATAAATGCATTTTTCATAAAGAAAATTGAGCATTTTTCCACTTGAGTTGTACTTCCTTTCACTCTAAGTTACAAAGCTCTAAAAGGGACATAACCAAGACCTTGATAGGCAGTGAAAAGACAGAAATAGATACTAAACACTTCTCTGCTGAGAAAGCATTCACCTCTCACCATGAGCAGAGTGACTTCACACTTATCCCCACTCTGGTCAGCTGTGAAGCTTCAACCCTTCCCCTGGCCACTTTGCTTCTCACACTACTCTCACTTTCCACTTTATTATATTAGTATCATCTTTTTGGAGTTGCTATTACATTTTAGGAGTTGAAATTCAAGAATGAGGCTCATGTCTTTTCTGAAAATGTTCCAAGCTTCCTGTCCTGCTCTGCTGCATTATACAATGTTACTCTGCCAAATACTTAGCTCATTTCCTTCTCCTGCTTGTCCTGATATGGTGGTACACATCAATAATGCCCTCCCCTTCACATTTTCAGACTTTACTGTCTGCTTGTAATGCCCTATCTTCCTCGTCCATCTATGAGGGTGTATCATGCCTGTTATGCAAAGGGTCTTTACTGACAATACCTGTACCCAGCCATCCATCAACTCTCACAAGTTGTACCTCCCTCTAGTAGAGCGCTTAATGTATTTCATCAATTGTAAGACATACTTTCCCCTCCACATTTCTCTGAAAATAGGACATATCTTACAACTGATAGCATGCCAGTCTTTCTTAACATTTCTTCTTTCTTCCTTGCATGTAAAGTAATTGTGAGCCTTACAATCATTAGCAACACAGAGCTGATGAAATAAAGTATTACATTCTATAATAATTACTTTGTATACATCTGTTTCCTAGGCCAAACTGTGAACTGAGAGGGTCGGGGCTATATGACAAACATCTTTGACCAGCATAGATTTGAGCACAAAAAGAGGGTGCATCCAACAAACACTAGTTAGATAGTTATTTATTTAGCATTTGCTAAGTCTTAAGTAGTATTGTAAACATTTTACATGTATTAAGCACATTTAACCCTCACAACAACCTGTGCAGGAAGTACAGTTATTATAGATGAAGAAACTGAGGTAAAGAAACATAGGGAAGCTCATTCAAAGACACACAAAGTTCCAGAAGATCTGAACTCATCTTTGCTGATTATGTTTTATATTGTTTATCATTTTTCCATTCAGCAAATATTTAACAAGCAATTACTCCAGGCCAACTATGTACTGTGCTAAACACAGGTAAGCAAAACCTGGCCTCTGGAGGCTACTCTGAATCATATATCCATTCTTGAATCCTTTACCCTCCAAACATCAGAACAACCTACAAATTCACTAAGTTAAATCTGCTCTTCTCTTTTACTTTTCAGCATCTTCCCATATAGCCCCTTTTTAAAGTTTTTAGCGCTCTATCAAGAACCAAACAAAGGACAAAAAAACAAAAACATAAACAACAAAAACCTTTGTACTCAATTATTAGCAGCTGTGAAAAGATCACAAAAGACTTCAGTTAAGGAATGGGTGGCCAGATCCAAAGGGTTCTAAAGGAACAAAGGTTCTGTTCATAAGCAAATATTCAAAGAAAAAAAGGTAAAAACACATAATTTTGTTTTTATTTTTTATTATTTTTTTAACACCATAATGTTGTCTTTAAGTAGACTGTTTTAAAATGTTTTCCCTGAGGGCACCTGGGTGGCTCAGTCGGTTGGGCGTCTGACTCCTGATTTTGGCTCAGGTCATGATCTCAGCTTCGTGGGTTCAAGTCCTGCATCTGGCTCTGTGCTGCCTGCTTGGGACTCCCTCTCCCCACCACCACCCTCCCACCCCCCACACACACAAATAAATAAACTTAAAAAAAAAAAAGTTTTCCTCTGAGACAGAAGATACTTTTTAAAAAATTATTCATTTTATCATAATAAAAATGAGCTAGTAACCTTTAATTCCTTTTTTTTTTTTCTTAGCCCTTGCTGTGTCAGAGATTCATGAGTAGTCCTTACATCCCCACTTTAGATAGACTGCTCCAACAACAGGTAATCAAGGCACTGACCACGCCGTCTCTCCCAAGGGAAGACTCTCCATTTGGTAAGTCATCCACCACATAAAAATAACCACAAATAGGAAAAAGAATAGAGAGGACAGGAAATTCTCATCACAACTGAACAAGCCTCTATCATTTTAACATGACATGAATGGCATTAGGGACTCATTTGAACCAATGGAAATTTTCAGTAGAGGGAAAAACACATTACAAAATTAGAAATAAATGTCCAATTATTAAAATAAAATAGGACAACTAAGCCAGCTCTACTTTTATACCTCTACTTCAGGTTCCATCTGGTGAGCAAAGACAAAATAAATTTGTATTCTGTAAATGCCCTATGACAACAGTAACAAGCGCTTTCTTTCAAAACTATCCTCTAAAAAAGAACAATCGTTGGAGGCACCTGGGTGGCTCAGTGAGTTAAGTGTCCAACTTTGGCTCAGGTTATGATCTCACAGTCCGTGGATTCGAGCCCCACATAGGGCTCCGTACCGACAGCTCGGACCTGGAGCCTGCTTCAGATTTTGTGTCTCCTTCTCTCTCTGCCCCTCGCCCACTTGTGCTCTGTCTCTCTATGTCTCTCAAAAATAAATAAATGTAATAAAAAAATAAACATTAAAAAATTTAAAAAAAAAGAAGAAGAATTGGGGTTATGGGCAGTTATTGGGAGAGCCAAGGAACTAGAGCAAAAAATTAAAAATGATATATCACTGTATATTTCCAAGAAAAAGAGGTAAAACACGTTTTACCAGATGGAGAAGTTAACGACAACTAGGGTTCATTTCCCCCATTCCTATAAAATAATTCACTGTTCTTATCTGTGAATCTTCAAGGACCTAGTACAGCCACTCCCTACCTTTGCTCAGATGAAAGACAAATCACTCACTAATTTCCAAAAGGCCTCGCTATTTCACGCTCTTCATCTTTAGGGCCAGCAAAGCTGAAGCATCCATCTCATTCTGTCCTTTTGAAAGAAGTTTCACGTCTTTCAAAAGCTGTGGCTAGAAAGCCATTTTCTCTCTCTAGAAGCACACAGTTTAACTCTGTCCTCTGCTTTGTCTACCCTAAATAACAACAAGAACAGCAACAAAGCCTCAGGAGTGCTCCTTCAGCCTCTCAGAAAAGAACCAGCCACCTCTTGGACAGCTGCTTCTGTCTTTCTCTCAGAGACACTCCACCCTGGAGGTTCCACAGGCAGCGTAACAAAAAAGTGGGGCTGCAAAGCTGCTGTATGCTTATCTGACCTCCAAAACCGAGACACGGCCCTTGGGGCAACCAGAGACTCCCTCGCAAAAGAAAACTTTTATCCAATTCAAAAATAGCAAATTGTATTTGCACACCCCTCTTTGTGCAGCCCTCCCAGCTTGTCTCAAACTAGTTTTCTCGACTCCTAATAAAGCACATTAGTACCAACTGTGTTACATACAAGACAAGGAACCTGAGTGAGCTATGTTCACAAAGCATTTAACAGATTGGCTAATTTCTCTTATTTCTTCCTTTTGAGTAAGGAGCTACACACCATTTGTAAAAATGCCCAAGAGTATGGTATTTTTCCTACACAAGTCTGATGGCTAATTAGTCACATCACAAACTGGTATTTTTGCACATGATCTACTGTGCCTACGTAAAACGCACATATGTGCCTATTGAGGTTTTACAAACAATATGCTTCGCCTTGACAAAGAAATCAATCACTCTACTAATAACGGTAAGGTCTAAAATCCAGTAATATTGTTGGTGACAATAGTACCATCGGTATAGTACCTCCAATTTACAATTTTCGTGCACAATTTCAATCACGTACATTGATGCTTGCAATAATAGCCCACCGAAGCACTACATCTTTCAGAGGTTCAGAAAGGTTAAGTAGGACCTGCCCAAGGTTATCTATCAGCTTTATCAATGGTGGACGTGGTTTCGAACCTGTCAGACTCTAAGTCCCTAGCTTTCTTCCCTAGACCCCTCCCAGCTTTAAACAGAGGGCTCCTGACTCCCATCCTCCGCCCAGAAAAGCCCATGACTCTAGGCGACCGGCCTTCCCTGCCTGGATCAGAGTTAGCTTCTTCAGCTCCAGCAAGGCTTTCATCCTCCACCACCCTCCCCCCGCGACCATTCTCTGAAAGAAGCGGAAAGGGAGAGGCGACCGAAAGCTCCTGGGGGAAGGGACGATGACAAACGGGGAAGCGCGGGACACTGCCCCTGCCGTGGGCTCCTTCACTCTGCCGCACTCACCTCCTTCCCTCCGCCAAGCGGTCCAGCCCTGGCGCTGGCGATCCGGCCACCTATGCCCCAAATTCTCCCATCATCACCTCAAACTGTCCCTCCCCCACGCCCCTTCGCCTCCGACAGGCAGAGCCCACCCCCCCCCTCACCAAGTCGAGGTATCCCTCCACCAAGCCACCCCTCTTCTCTCCGGCCGCCCACCCCTCTTCCACCATCACTCACTGTCGGTGACTGGGCCCGGCCCTCATGGCTGCTCCGTTGCTGCCCGCCGCCGCCACCGCTACTCCACGCCCCGGCCCCTCAGTAGCCGCCGCCGCCGTCGGGACTAGCCGGGAGCCGCTCTTGCGCATGCGCAGCCTGGATTACCGGGGCCCTCTATGGACGCCCGCGCATGCGTAGCCGGAGCCGAGGCGTCTTCTTCAGTGCCTGATGCTCTGCACCCCTGAGTCTCAGGTGGACATGGCCGCTGGCTTCGAGGACCGATTAGGCTTTCAGGCTTCGATGGCCGCCCTTAGGTCCAAGGCCACTGGGTTACCTTGCCTAGGGTTACTAAACGCTTGGACCTCGATCATAGACTTAATGACACTTCCAGGATTCTGGATCCTACTTGCACTTAAAAGGCCCGAATGCAGGTGCTGTGAGGTGACTGATAATGAACTTGGCTCTCTTTCAAAAAGACGATCACATCTAGAATACATTGGATGTAATTGTGTAAGAGGTAATTTTGACATCCCAGAATACACTACTGGCCAGGAGGTGCTCAGAAGCCCCTGGGGATCTTGTCAAGGCGGCACTTAAACTTCTTTGGGACACTGCAAAGTTCAGTCTGTTTATCAAGGGCATACTGTTTATTGGACAGAAATGTTCTGGGCATCTCATATGTGCCATCGAGGAACTTGTAGGCCTATAGTTTCTTACTTTACAGCTCTCACTACAGAGCCTGGCCCTTTTGCAAACTGGTAAACAAAAACTAGACCTTTAGCCCATGGAGACCCAACCATCAGCCCCTAGACCACTGTGCTGCCTTGGCATAGTGGAACAAGAAACTAGGTTAGGGGCGCCTGGGTGGCTCAGTCCTTAAGCGTTGGACTCTTGATCTCAGCTCTGGTCATGATCTCACTATTCATGAGTTCGAGCCCAGCGCGGGCTCCTTGCTGACAGCTTGCTTGGGATTCTCTCTCTGGCCCTCTGCTGCTCTCGCTCTCTCTCTCTCTCTGAAAATAAATAAGCAAACCTAAAAAGAAAAAAAAAAATACTAGGCTCAGTTGAATCTTGGAAATTCAGCAGTACAGATTTGACAGATGAGGGCAATGCACTGCAGTAGAAGGGAAGAGGAGATACAGAACTAAACTCTCTCCTTATCACCATGACCCTCATCCCACCTCTAGCCCAGTCGTACCTCTATAGCCCAGAGTTTGCAGAGATAGGGACCAAGATATAATGTCAGGCAAAAAACAAACAAACAAACAAACAAAAACACAAAATCAAGGAAGAGAAGGGGGGAAGAGGAGGAAAGCAGTTCCATTCTTTCTGTGAAAGGCGTTAAATTCTCTGTACTTCTGGAGAAAGAAAAGCTACTCCTGATCCCAGGATCTGATATGAATATTTAAAGTCCTAATCTAAGACTAAGGAAATTTTTTCCTTCTTTGGAAAGAAGCAAGAATAGGCCCTAGAGTAAAGTTTGAGGATGCTGAAACTGGAGTGCCACTAATATTTCTAATTACAGATTACTCATTTAAAATGCATACAATGGAATGCTCAAGTCACTAAGAAATGAGGTCACTCGCTCTAGCACCTAGGAGTTTGAGGATGTTTTTCTCATCAGATGCATGTAACTTTTACGTACATACCTATATGTTGCTGTGGGAAAAGTATATAGATTAGCGTAATCCGTCCCTAGAAAAGCAGATCTACACAAAAGTGCATGCCTCGTGTATGAACTGCCTCCCATCTCTCGACCCTACATACAGTAAAATGTAACTGGTGACAAGAGTAGGGTGGTGGGGCCCAGGACTAATTCCAGAGGCTAGCTCCTAACTTAGAATAGTTGTCATTACTTGCAAAAATATTACCCTTTGGAATGAGCACATTTGGCACCATGGGGGAATTGCAGAGCCAGAAAAGAGGAAGAATTGATATTGACACTATGTTCTGATGAATGGAATACTAAAAAGAAGGCCAAAGCTGACCCCGAATCTTCTGGGAACTGGACTTTCCTAAACTCTATCACCACAGTCAGTCTCCTGCTGGAATCTTTGTCCTCATAGAGCTTAGAGTCTAGAAGGGGGCATATAATAAAAACATCAAATACTTGAATAACATTTACTATGTGCCGAGCACTGTTCCGAGTCCTTTATACATGTGAATTCTTTTAATCATCACAACAACCCTATGAGGGTACTATGATTATCCCCATTTTATAGATGAGGAAACTGAAGAAGAGAGAAGTTACCTGCCTTGGGGCATTGCCCTGGGGCACACAGTAAATAATGGACCTGAGAATCAAACCCAGAAATACAATCTTTGTGCTCAATCACTCTATTATAAACTGCCTTATCACAAGAGGGGAAAAAAAGGGTCCTAAGAGAGAATTTAACCAGTCATGGAAGGAACAGCCTCTGGGGAGACCTGGAGGTGAGAAAGACTACCAGGCAATTGGGGGACTGGAAATTTTTCAGTTGAGCTGAAAAAGAGGAACGACCAGAGACGAGACTGGTGGAGGCGCTTGGCTGGCTCAGTTGGAAGAGTGTGTAGCTCTTGCTCTAAGGGTTGTGAGCTCAAGCTCCACGATGGGTGTAGGGATTACTAAAAAAAATAAACTTTAAAAGAGAGAAAGTGAGAGATGAGATCAGCAAAGTCAGTTACAGCCAAGTTAGTTTGTACTTTATTCTGAGGGCAGTGAAGCAAAGGAGTGACTTGTTCAGATTGGGGCCATGAGAGGTTGGTGAGACTGTGAAGACTCGTAATGAGGCTCATAGAGCATTTCAGGCTTTGAAATAGGATCGTTGCAGGTAGTGATAAATACTATGAGGAGGTGACATTTAAGTTGAGACCTCAATAGGGGGCAGAAGCCAAATCTAGAAGAACAGAGAAGGCAGGAGTAGCAGATAGAAAGGCCCTGGGGCAGAAATGAGCTTGGTATATTCAAAAGATGGAAAGAAAGCTAATGTGCTGGCAGCCTTGAGAGTAGAAGCAGGGCTCAATGTATGCAAGGACATTGGATGAATCTAGTTGTAATAGGAAGCCATTGAGGGGTGTTAATCACATCCTTCAATTGCTACCTCCTTAAATCTCTAAAATCCATCTGTGTCTCTCCACCATCTTCACTGTATTATCTTAGTGAGAAACACACAATGAAACCTAGTTAGAAAAGGACTTCCAGGGGCGCCTGGGTGGCGCAGTCGGTTAAGCGTCCGACTTCAGCCAGGTCACGATCTCGCGGTCCGGGAGTTCGAGCCCCGCGTCGGGCTCTGGGCTGATGGCTCGGAGCCTGGAGCCTGCTTCCGATTCTGTGTCTCCCTCTCTCTCTCTGCCCCTCCCCCGTTCATGCTCAGTCTCTCTCTGTCCCCCCCCCCCCCAAAAAAAGAAAAGGACTTCAGATGAGGGGAGTTTGGGGTTTTTGCTTTTCAAATGGAAGAGATTAGGCATTTTTAAATGTTTATTTGCTTTTGAGAGAGAAAAAGAGTGCAAGCAGGGGAGGGGCAGAGAGAGAGGGAGAGAGAATATTCCAAGAGAGAGAGAGAGAGAGAGAATATTCCAAGCAGGCTCCCGCTGTCATCAGTGCAGAGCCTGATGCAGGGCTCAAACTCATGAACCATGAGATCATGACCTGAGCCAAAGTCAGATGCTCAACTAACTGAGCCATTCAGGCACCTGAGATTAAGCATTTTATTTTATTTTTACTTATTTATTTTGAGATTAAGCATTTTAAAAATAAATGCTGATGAGAGGAGTGGCGCCTGGGTGGCTCAGTCGGTTGAGCGTCTGACTTTGTTTGGCTCAAGTCATGATGTTGCAGTTGATAAGTTCAAGCCCCGCGTCTGGCTCTCTGCTGACAGCTCAGAGCCTGGAGCCTGCTTCAGATTCTGTGTCTCCCTCTCTCTCTGCCCCTTCCCTGCTCATGCTCTGTCTCTCTCTGTCTCAAAAATAAAAATAAACATTAAAAAATTTTTAAATGCTGATGAGAGGAATATAGTACAGAGAGGAACTGTCTATATAGAAAAGAGAATAATTGGGGGCGCTTGGGTGGCGCAGTCGGTTAAGCGTCCGACTTCAGCCAGGTCACGATCTCATGGTCCGGGAGTTCGAGCCCCGTGTCAGGCTCCGGGCTGATGGCTCAGAGCCTGGAGCCGGTTTCCGATTCTGTGTCTCCCTCTCTCTCTGCCCCTCCCCCGTTCATGCTCTGTCTCTCTCTGTCCCAAAAATAAATAAACGTTGGAAAAAAAATTTAAAAAAAAAAAGAAAAAAGAATAATTCATGTAACAAGGTGCCAGAAGGGGTAAAACAATTAGCCTTAAGATAAGGACATTTATTGAGAGCCTACACTTTTCTAAATCCTACATTGTTCCAAATCCTAGATTCAAATGAACACATGATATTAGGAAGATGTGTTTGTTATTATTTTCTTCATTGTACAGATGATGAAACTGATGCTTGGAGAGTTGAAATAACTTGTCCAAATTCATACAGCTAATAAGTGGCAAGCTGACATATGAACCTAGGCAGTCTGTTTCATCTGATTAACCTCTCTCCTAATCTCACAAAATACAAAATTCCCCCGCAATATCCTTTGAGGGAAAATCTCTGGGAAAGAAGAGAATTAATAAGGCACTTTGACTGACATATTTCCTCTATGTTTTCATGATAGCCCAGGGATTCTTTCAAGGTGTTATCTGTTGCCAGTGCTGTAGTACTTAGCATGTGTTCTTTGGGTGATTTTGCATTTATTTAATTAAACTCTTCAACCACTGCTTAACCTGAAGTTGCCCTTCACCCTAATTACAGTTGAAATGGCATTTCACCTTATTGTTGATGAAAGAATATTCATATTTTTCTGACTGCCAGCTGTCCTATATTTAGTGATATTTTGTTCTTTGGGCATATGGGTGCCCAAAGAACATCCAGAATATCGTGTTCCAGAAAGGTTATTTCTTCCACTAACAGAGCAGGCAGCCTGCAAGCTGGAGCCTGGCGCCATTTGCAAACCATCAGTGCTTTTTGGCTGCCCAGTCTCTGTCAATCCTGTGTCACTCAGGGCTTCTCTGGACACTCCACTGCCATTCCCAAAAGAGCAGCCCAGTCATTTGGTTTCCACCATCCTCCCAACAATCCTCTCCTTTCTGTCTTATATCATCAATTTTCTCCTCTCTACCTTGTCAATGCCATGAGCAAACAAAAAATCTCTGATCTTAAAAAAGAGAAGCCTTAGGGGTGCCTGGGTGGCTCAGTCCGTTAAGCATCTGAGTTCCCCTCAGGTCATGATCTCGAGGTTTGTGGATTCGGTTTGTGGCTTTGAGCCCTGCAGGGGCAGGCAGGCAGGCAGGCAGTTGGGCTCTGTGCTGACAGCTCAGAGCCTGGAGCCTGCTTCGGATTCTGTGTCTCCCTCTCTCTCTGCTCCCTCACTGCTCATGGTCTGTCTCTCAAAAATGAACAAATGTTCGGGGCGCCTGGGTGGCGCAGTCGGTTGAGCGTCCGACTTCAGCCAGGTCACGATCTCGCGGTCCGTGAGTTCGAGCCCCGCGTCGGGCTCTGGGCTGATGGCTCGGAGCCTGGAGCCGGTTTTCCGATTCTGTGTCTCCCTCTCTCTCTCTCTGCCCCTCCCCTGTTCATGCTCTGTCTCTCTCTGTCCCAAAAATAAATAAACGTTGAGGGGCGCCTGGGTGGCGCAGTCGGTTAAGCCTCCGACTTCAGCCAGGTCACGATCTCGCGGTCCGTGAGTTCGAGCCCCGCATCGGGCTCTGGGCTGATGGCTCAGAGCCTGGAGCCTGTTTCCGATTCTGTGTCTCCCTCTCTCTCTGCCCCTCCCCCGTTCATGCTCTGTCTCTCTCTGTCCCAAAAATAAATAATAAAAACGTTGGAAAAAATAAATAAATAAATAAATAAACGTTGAAAAAAAATTTTTTTTTAATTAAAAAAAAATGAACAAATGTTAAAAAAAAATTGTTAAAAAAAAAGCCTTTAACTCCACTTCTCTCTCCCCTCTTTCTATTACCATTCCCTTTTGCTCTGCTCCCTCAGAAAGATCTTATATCTTTTTTTTAAAGCTCTACAGCCTGGGGTGCCTGGGTGGCTCAGTCAGTTAAGCATCCATTAACCATCAGGAAGCTTGATTTCAGCTTAGGTCATGATCTCACAATTTGTGAGTTCGAGCACCGCATCAGGCTCTGCACGGACAACATGGAGCCTGCTTAGGATTCTCGCTCCCCACCCCTCTTTACCCTTCCCCCACTCTTGCTCACACACACACTCTCTCTCTCTCAAAAATAGTAAATAAATAAACATTAAAAAAATAAATAAAACTCTGGCCCAACCCAACCTGGGGTTCAAACTCACAAGCCTGATACCAAGAGCCACACACTCTACTTACTAAGCCAGCCAGGGGCCCCCACCTCTCATTCTCTCTTAAATACACTCTATTTAGGTTTTCACCCAGACCACAATACTGAACAGTTCCTGTCAGGTCACTAACAAATGTCTCTCTCTCCCTCACCACCCTCCCACCACAGTCCCCAGGACACAAGTCCTGTGATAAGAAGCTTTTGTCCATTTTCTTCATTCATGTATCCCCAGCACCTGGACATGGCCTGTACATAGCATATGCTGAGTAAATCCCCATTCCCCCAATCCCCGCCAACATCTCTCTCTCTCTCCCTCTCTCTCCCTCTCTTTTCAAGAGTTTAATCCAGAGGCTCCAAAGGATGAATAAGGCTTAAGGCCACAAACAGCTAAGATATACCAAGTTTTGCAGGCTGCTGAGTCAATCTGGGGAATTGTAGGTGACTAAGCAGCTTCTCCCTTTACAGACCCTCTGTTTTTTCTCCAGAAAGGAATGGTCTCTGAGATGAGATGGTTATGGAGGTTTACAGAAGGGAAATCGCGTCTGCTGCTCCTCGGAAACACAGACCTACGGACTGACTACTCCTTGGGTGGCAGTGGAGGCCGCTGCCGACCGCTAGACCAAGCCAGGGGTGGCACTGGGAGAGGATCCTGCAAGCCTGAGGCTAGAGAAAACTAAAAAGGCCCTTAGGGGGACAGCGGAACAGCACACGCTCCGGCTTCCACGACCTTTCCTCCTTAGATGCGTCAGTTTCTCCAGCCGCGATAAGTTTTGTGTTAAGAGAACGATTTCTGCCTCTAGGCCTCATGGGAGATGTAGTCGCCCAGGAGGCAGGGCTAGAACAACCTTTTACAACACTTTGGCAGGAGAAGAAGAAAGCAGGCTGTGTATAGGAGTCCAAAACAATCATCATGTTTACACAAACTCTAAATACAGATTTTCCTTAGCCTCGGTCAGTCTCCAAAGCAATTTCTCCTTCATCCCACCTCCAGCATCCCGTGCGTCTCCGCTCTCTGGGCCAATCTAGCTCTCTCGTGCTCGCTTTTTCCACTGCTCTATTCACTCTTAGGTGCGTTTCTGGCCAGTTCCCGGAGTGCCTTGCGGCTGTAATGGCTGCTCCGGCGCGGCGCGCTGCTCTGTTCTTTCGGGCGGTGTTAGGGGTCCGGCCGTTGGGCCCAGACGCGGCGAGGGGGTGGGTGACCGGCCTCTCCTCGCTCTTGGACTGTCAGCGGAGGTGCGTGTCTTGTTTCGCGGGCGCCGCCTTCTCTGGTCCCCGTCTGGCCTCCGCCTCTCGCCGTTATGGCCAGAGCTCAGCCTTGGACCGCTTCCTCGGACTCGCTCAGCCAGACAGTTCATTGACTTCTCATCCTCCCGCCGTGTCCATACACAGAGGTAAAGGGCCCAGATAGCTTGTCCCGGACTGTCACAGTTTTAGCATTTAAAGTTCCGAGTCAGGGAAACTCTCTGGGGATATCATCTTTGGTCTTATATCATGGAAAACGATCTCGAGGTCCCCAAAGAGAGGCGAGCCGTGAAGGATCTCACAGGAGAGAAATACCAGGTTCTAAAACTTTTGGAGCCAGAGGATCACAATCAGAGACGCTTACAAAAAGCAGGAGATTGAAGGGCCATGGGCAAAGCACAATTGTGGCTCTCTGCCCGGATTTGGGAAGCAAACTCGATCCGATTAGTGCCCATCTACTTGTCAAGAGACTGAGTTACACCCAGGAAACAGCACTCTCTGATCTTCAAGTAGCATAGACTACAGTCTGGTGGGGAGTCTGGATACAAAAACTGGTCATTGTAATGCATAAGGGACTCCTACTTAGAAATACTGAGAAAGCTTGCAGAGCCTTCATAACACCCTTAATAAGGTGAGACTGTCAGAGCTGGAGGGATTTCTCGCTTTATCTGATCTAGATGTACTTTCATACATGTACACAGATTTACCAGGCACAACTACAGTACAGTTCCACACAGTAATTGAATATTAAGTGCCAGGCATTGTGCTGATTGTTTTTACACAATTGCCAAAAGAAGGTTATTTTTTTTTTTAAGTTTACTTATTTATTTTGAGAAAGAGGGAGACAGAAACCTAAGCAGGCTCCATGCCGTCCGTGCAGAGCCCGATGCTGGACTTGAACTCACAGACGGTGAGATCATGTCCTGAACCAAAATCAAGAGTCAGATGTTTAACTGACAGCCGCCCAGGTGCCCCAAAGTTGTTTTTTTTGTTTTTTTTTAATGTTTGTTTATTTTGAGAGAGAGAGCAAGCAGGAGAGGGACAGAGAAAGGAGAGAGAAAGAATCCCAAGCAGGCTTTGCACTGTCAGTGTAGAGCCTGACAGGGCTTGAACTCACAAACTGTGAGATCATGAGCTGAAACCAAGAGTCGGGCCATCCAGGTGCCCCATCAAAAGAAGGTTATAAGTAGGTGTTGTTTAATATTATCTCCATTTTACATGTGAAAAAACTAAGGGGCTTAGAGAAGTTAGAGAACTTAATAAAATTACATAAACAAATTAACGGGCAAACTAAATCTCAAAGCCAGGTCTCAGCTTCAACATGGTACACTAATCTTATATTCCTTACTTCCTCTGTGGGTGGGTAGGACTGAGTACCTGACAGGATCCATATTGCATTACCTCTCACTCCACTCCTACCCCCCCCCACACAGATGAACAGGATCTCCTCTTGGTCCATCGTCCTGATATGCCCGAGAACCCCCGGGTCCTACGTGTGGTCCTCCTGGGTGCTCCGAATGCAGGAAAGTCAACACTCTCCAACCAGCTGCTGGGCCGAAAAGTATGCTCAATCTTTAACCCCCTTTTCATCTCTCACTTCTTTTCTGCTTATGGATTGTTCTAGAGGGATCTGGGATTTCACTTGGGACTTCTTTGTTTCTGGCAGGTGTTCCCTGTCTCCAAGAAGGTGCACACCACTCGTTGCCAAGCTCTGGGGATCATCACAGAGAAGGAAGCTCAGGTGGTGCGTACCTGCAAGGGGAGTCCAGCAAATAGGACAGAGGGTGAACCTAAGAGGGTCCCCCTTACAGTTAGACATGAAGAAAATGATGTTTAGGTTCATTTCTCTGAGGGAAGGGCCATTAGGCCTCATGCAGTTCTCTCTCTACCTTCCACCTCTGGCATCTAGTCAGAAAGATCTCATTCCCTCTTCACTCCTTTCTCATCTTCCACGTATTCACAGTCATCATCTTTCTCTTGGATCCCATCTAGAACCAAAACAAAGCTGGAGGGTGAAAATCTAAAGTCAGCTTGGCCAAGAGTGGGGGCAGGCTCCTGACATCAAGGATGGCCTTTCTCTCACTCACCAGTCATAAGTGTTCCATCTGGGGGGCTGGGCATCTCTCTTTCCCGATTTTAGATTCTACTTGACACACCTGGTCTCATCAGCCCTGTTAAACAGAAAAGGTAATAGCTGTGGAAATGGGTATGTAGAGGGAAAGGTGTTGAGGAGAGGGCGGGGAGATTCTGTCATAGGGACTGGAAAACCCCCTTATACCCTCTTCCTCATCAGGACTACATCAGTCATAAAACCCTTCCTGACCTATGTTTGTCCCTCAGGCACCATCTGGAGCTTTCTTTGTTGGAAGATCCGTGGAAGAGCATGGAATCTGCTGATATGGGTTAGACTCATGATGGGAATCTGAAGCCCAATTTTCATGGTCATGGCCTCTCTCATTCCTGGTAGTTTGGGGGATGGGGTTGGCCAGAGCCCATATCATGGATCTTTTTGGGGGGTGAAGAGAGAGTGGTCATATCTTTGTCCTCCTCCCCACCCTGCCAACTTCCAGTTGTGGTTCTTGTGGACGTCTCAGACAAGTGGACTCGGAACCAGCTCAGCCCCCAAGTGCTCCAGTGCCTGACCCAGTTCTCCCAAGTCCCTAGCATCCTTGTCATGAACAAGGTGAGCACCACCTACCTGAAGGAGGGGTCTACTTTCCTCCCAGGTGCCCATCTCACTACCTCCCCACCCTCTGCCCATCCCCCATGCCCAGGTAGATTGCCTGAAGCAGAAGTCCATTCTCCTGGAGCTCACAGCAGCCCTCACTGAAGGTGTGGTCAATGGCAAGAAGCTCAAGATGAGGGAGGCTGTTCGCTCACAGGCCGGCACTCATTGCCCGGGCCCCGCAGCTAAGGGCCCAAACACACAGTCTGTGGGAGGCCCTCAGAAGACTGGCTGGCCCCACTTCCAGGAGATCTTCATGTTGTCTGCCCTAAGCCAGGAAGACGTGAAAATACTAAAGGTCAGTTGGCCTTGGCCATAGCCTGTCCTTTGATTTCCACCATATGAAGACAAGCCTCACAGTTCCTCCCGGAAGTAAGAGTGAGTAGGTAGGAAAGTCTTGGTTGGGACTGAGCTGCCCCACGGACCCTCTCTGTACCCACAGCAGTACCTCCTGGCACAGGCCCGGCCAGGACCCTGGGAGTTCCACAGCGGAGTCCTCACCAGCCAGACACCTGAGGAGATCTGTGCCAACACCATCCGAGAGAAGCTACTAGAGCACCTGCCCCAGGAGATACCCTACAATGTGCAGCAGGTGCAGGCACAATGAAGGGGTCTAGGGGCTCTTCACCAGCCACATACCCAGAATAGGCTATCTGGGGCCCAGAGAGGTAGGGGTATAGGCCTGTCTGACTAATCATGGTATCTCCCTGTGCAGAGGACAGTGGTGTGGGAGGAAGGGCCAAGCGGGGAGCTGGTGATCGAACAGAAGCTTCTGGTGCCCAAAGAATCTCATGTGGTAAGCTGGATTAAGCTTGGAGAAGGGACTAGGGGTCTATTAAGCAGGGGTTCTCCTCTCGCACTTAGAGCCCTGAGAGCAGCCTCATGGCCCTCTCTTTTGCTCCACCCTCAGAAGATCCTCATTGGTCCAAAGGGGCACTTGATCTCCCAGATTGCACAGGAGGTGGGCCGCGACCTCATGGACATCTTCCTCTGCGATGTTCGGCTCCGCCTCTCTGTGAAGCTTCTCAAGTGACCACTCTGCTGCCTCTCCCAAGGCATCAAAGCTGCTGGCAGGAGCCACTGACCAGAATGGTTCCTGCTCAGACCCTGCAGGGACTGGTAAGGGGCATGGACACTTCCTGACTAACTTGACCTTGCTTGAGTCTGCACAGCCCCTGCCTGGCCATTTTTTCCCGTTGGAGGAAGGAACCGACCTTAGCTCAGTTCTCAGGTAGTTCCTCTGCCTCGGGCCTCCGCTGCTTAGGTCTAGAAGTTGGTTCTTTGGTGGGAACGATACCACACTGCTTCCAGCTGGCAATGAACCCAGAGTTTCTCTCTCAGGTGCCACTTGTTAGCAGAGAGGTTTTGTTTTTTTTTTTCTTATCCCCTCAGTTCCTCTACCTTGAAACCATGTGTAAGGACTTATGGGTCTTAAGTGAGATAGTGCCTCTCGCCCCATCCCTCCCCCTAGTCTCGAATTCCAATAAAGTTGAAAGACAAGCGTACTGGTTCTCATCTTTATTTCTTTAGAATAAGAAAGAGAAAACTTAACCCGTTCCTTCACCCCCACCCCGTTGTCTGAGCTGGAGTCTCCCTCCCTCCCAGTGTTCCAGTGTTCCGCTCCAGGGTCCTGAGCTCTCTTCTTGGCACGTTTTCTGGGTGCAGCAAGAGAACCGTTACCATTACTAAACTCAGTAATGGTAACGGTTTCCTCGCCATTCCCAAGTGTCTTGGCGGTCAGCAGGCTGTGATAGGCTGAGCGGCGAGCCCCGTAGGTTTGCAGCATCCCCTGCCCTCCTCGTCTGGCTCCAGAGCTGGGGGTACCCGGACTAGTACATCATCTATACTGTAGTATCTCATCGCAAACTTACAGTATATGATGATATCCCAGCCAGGATCCTGCAGCAGGCACAGGGGACTGTGGCAGGGAGAGCCAGGGGCCAAGGGCAGAGCAGGATAGGCCAGTGCTAGACGCCCAGATCTCCCCCTCCCTGGTCCATAGCGCCTGAGCCAGCAACCCCTTGATACTGTGGTCAAGGGCGGCCCAAGTTGCATAGGCAAGGGGACTGGCCTGGAGAACCCTATAAAGCTCAGGTCTGTTGAGATCGCCTCGGGGACCCAGCACCAGAATGAAATAAACCAGAGATGATGCAGTGAGGCAGAAGCTTCCCTGTGGTCACGCCAACAAGCAGACAGGCCCAGGAGAGGGCACTTACCTGGAGCTGGAACTGCAGACGGTGGAGGCCTTTAGAGGTAGGGAGGCCCTGTCCTTGCCTCTCCACTCAAACTGCTTGCTTTTTAATCCACTGGCCCCTCCCCTGGGTGGGGCACTTTCCCGGGTTCTAGAGAGCCCCTCCTCTTAACCCTTTCTCTGCTGGACCCCTTGGAACAAGGGTCTCGATAGAGACCCTCTCGCTATTAGGCCCTTTCTAGTATCCTTGCTAAGGTTAGGGTCTGCGCTTCGCTCCTATCCCCAATGAAGTTGGTCATCTATCTGCTGGGCCTGGGCAGAGGGAGAACAGACCTCCCCCCACCCCCCCATCCCTGGTGGAGGCTGTTGTTGACCATGGCAGTGGCAGCAGCAGTGGTGGTAGTGGGAATGTTAGTTGAACCTCTGTAAAGCAGGGAGGGTCCTGACAGCTGGATCTCTGAATTCTTGGGAAAAGCTCTGGCTTAAATTTCAGTTCCCGGGCCCCTGCCTATATTTGTGTTGAGCCCAAGGAGACTAGACTTAGGCAGTCAGACCTCTTGCCCACCTCTGCCATGGCAAGCTTTCCTGGGTGTGGGGCCGGGGGCCGGGGTGGGGCTCTGCTGGTGATTTGAGGGCAGGTGAATTCCAAGCTCTTCTGAGAGCCAGCATGAGAATGGGTAGAGGCCTGGGCACCTGGGTGGTTCAGTCGGTTGAGCATCCGACTTCGGCTCAGGTCACGATCTTGAAGTTCTCAAGTTCGAGCCCCGAGTTTGGCTCTCTGCTGTCATCTCAGAGCCTGCTTCAGATCTGCTGTCCCCCTCTCTCTCTCTGCCCCTCCCCCGCTCACTGTGTCTCTCTCAAAATCAATAAACTTAGGGGCGCCTGGGTGGTTCAGTCGTTTGAGCATCCAACTTCAGCTCAAGTCATGATCTCACAGTTCATGGGTTCGAGCCCCAGGTCGGGCTCTGTGCTGACAGCTCAGAGCCTGGAGCCTGCTTCGGATTCTGTGTCTCCCTCTCTGCCCCTTCCCTGCTTGTGCTCTGTCTCTCTCTCTTCCACAAAAATAAATAAACATTAGGGGCGCCTGGGTGGCGCAGTCGGTTAAGCGTCCGACTTCAGCCAGGTCACGATCTCGCGGTCCGTGAGTTCGAGCCCCGCGTCGGGCTCTGGGCTGATGGCTCAGAGCCTGGAGCCTGTTTCCGATTCTGTGTCTCCCTCTCTCTCTGCCCCTCCCCCGCTCATGCTCTGTCTCTCTCTGTCCCAAAAATAAATAAACGTTGAAAAAAAAATTTTTTTTTAAATAAATAAATAAACATTAAAAAAATTTTTTTAATAAATAAACTTAAAAGAATTTTTTTCAAAAAGAGAGAGAATGGGTAGGGGCCTGTTGAGAGCTCAAGACTCAGTGAGAGCCTGGCAGTATTCGGTTCTCTTGCCTCTGGGGAAGGCGAGACTCCTGGAGTAGACCCTTCCCTCAAGTAGGGTCTCTGTTATTTTAGACCCCATACTGGAGGACATATCTGCTTCTCTGCTCCCCCCTAGTCCCCATCCTAGACAGTCTGGTCTGTATGCTGGGATGCAGTTATACCCTCCTCTGCAGGGGCAGATGCGGCCAGGATGGGGTGTGGGAGGAGAGACCAAACCCTTTAGTTCCTTGGAGGTGTTGTGCTTCCTGCTGTCGCAGAATGTTGGCACGTGCTCTTCCCTCTGTTTTTTTGTTTTATTTTGTTTTGGGGTTTTTTTTTTTAAGATTTTTTTAGGGGTGCCTGGGTAGCTCAGTTGGTTGAGCGTCCAACTTCTGCTCAAGTCGTGATCTTGTCGTTCACGAGTTTGAGTCCCACATCAGGCTTGCGGCTGTCAGTCTGTCAGTGCAGACCCTGCTTCCGATCCTCTGTCCCCCTCTCTCTGCCCCTCCCCTGCTCATGCGCTCTCTCTCACTGTCTCTCTCTCTCCCCCCAAAAATATTTTTTTTAAGTTTATCTTCAGGGGGGGATGGGCAGAGAGAGAGAGAGAGAGAGAGAGAATCCCAAGCAGGCTCCATGCGATCAGCATGGAGCCCAACATGGGGCTCGATCTCACGAACCGTGAGATGTTAACCTGAGCCAAGATCAAGAGTCAGACACTTAACCGACTGAGCCACCCAGGTGCCCCAATATTTTTTTTTTTTTAAAGTAACCTCTATACCTACCATGGGACTCGAACTTACAGCCCCCAAATCAAGAGTTGCCCGCTCCACCGACGGAGGCAGCCAGGCTCCCTGCTCTTCCCTGTTTGGCATAACCTTCCCTCCTTTCTTGTCTAACTCCTATTCCCTCTTCATCTGTAAGTATCACCTCTGCAGGGAAGCCTTCCCTGGCTAGTTAACTCTCCCTATTATGGGCTCATTTATTTGTGTGATTATTCACTTTAGCAAATAATCATGAGAGCCTGGTTTGTTCGCCAACGTATCTCCACCACGGGGTAGTGGCTAATAAGTAAACATGCGTGTCAAATGTCTGACATGGAGCTAAGCTCAGCGTGATGTGGGGGAGAAACTTTGGCCTGGGGAGACAGGCAGACAAAGCTGTAACTCCCAGGCGAGCCTTCTCTGTCAGACCCTTCGTGTTCTGTCCACACCAATAACCACGGTCCTCAGTCCCGAGCTGTGAGCTGGGTGACTAGCCACTGGCAAAGCACTTAGCACGAGGCTAGTGCTGCCCCCAGGAGGGACTCAAAGAAGCTAGTTTCCATCTCACCTCCTCCCCACGGGGGCTCACCGAAGGCCGCAAGTGATGAGCAACAACAGGGGTGGGTGAACATCCGAAAGTTCGTGGAACATTCTTTTTTAATTTTTAATTTCAATTTTATTATTTTTAAGTAATTTCTACACCCAGCATGGGGCTCGAACTTACAACCCCAAGATCACAAGTCACACACACTACTGGCTGAGCCAGCCGGGTGGCCCTCACAGAATATTCTTAAAAGCTGCTTGAGGCCCTTGAGAGAGCCCAGGTTTAAAAATAACAGGCCCAGGGGCGCCTGAGTGGCTCAGTCGGTTAAGCATCTGGCTCTTGGCTTTGGCTCAGGTCATAATCTCACGGTTCATGGGTCTGAGTACCGAGTTGGACTCCACGCTGACAGTGGAGTCCCTGTCTCTGTCTCTGTCTCTCTCTCAAATAAATAAACTTGAAAAGAAAGAACAGGCCCTGAGTGACAGTCCCAAGTCCACCGCATCCAGCTCTGTGACTCTGGACTTAGTGCTCTCAGCTTAGTTTCCACATGTGTAAAATGGGAGAGGGCCACACCTATCTCACATGGTGGTTACAAGGATGCTGTGAGTGCTCATCTCAAACTCCCAGATCTGACCTAGCACCTGTGCAGCCAGTGTCCGGTTCCTTCCCTCCTTCTTCCCTCTGTCGCACTCACTAGCTGCGTAACTAGAGACAGAGTGCCACTTCCCTGGACTCTGGTGGCAACACATAGCTCCCCGAGTTGTAAGAATTGAGAAATATGGCTGAAGAACCTTTACAAACCCAGGCACTCTGTCCAGGTGAGAAATTATCGCTGTGTCTGCTCCTTGCCCCCTGTCCTGTCCTGTGACTCCTGCTGCCGCGCCACCTCTACTCGGAGACCCCACAGACAACAAGGCTTCACGCACCAAGGCCAAGATTTACGCCACTCATTGCTTAGGCTTCTGCCTAGTCCCTGCTTAGTCCCAAGACCAAGGGTGAACATGGGCAGAAACCAGGGTCCTGGAGGTAGAAAAGAGAGCTATCTCAGCCAACCAGAGATCCTGTGGCTGTGGCCCTGGCTGGGGTGGAGGGTGCTGTCATCAGGGTGTGGGCTGGAACAGAGTCTGAGCCTGGGTGGGGTAGTCTGGGGACCCTGATAAGCAGACTCGGGGCTATCAGGGTGGAGGCCTCTGCTTATCAGGAGCCTGCAGGGGCCACAGTAGGACCTGAGGACACTGCCCGCCCAGAGCTGTCTCCTGGATGGCTGCCCTTCCATCCCTCTGCCTCCTTTCTGCAAGTCACATGGAGACGCTGCCCCTTCCCTGGCCAGCATGGCGATGGAGGGCACAATCCAGGTCCTTGGACGTGGTCTTGCATTCTAAGAGCTTTTGCTTCAGATCAAGAAGCACGACTTTCCTGAGGCCAATGTGGACTGGTCTGGGAACTTTGCCTTCTCCTGTCTAATTCCAGTCCCTGCCACAGTAGCGTCAAGACCTTGACTTTTTTTATTCTGACCTTCTTTGGATGAAGTCCTTAGACCATATGGTGAATAACAAAGTTAAGGAGGGTCAGATATGCAAGAATCCTTCGAAATCATGGAATTCAAGTAATCCATTTCTGTAGGAGAGGAAACTGAGGCCCAGAGAAGGGGAGAAAATCACCCCCAAAGCCTCAGGGTTCCTCTACCTCTCAGCATCTGGGAACCCATGACCCTAGGAAAAACAGGAAGGCGGCAGCAGAAACCCACAGACACGCAGACACACGTGTGCACAGCACATGTATGCAATGCCCGCATATACAGAGACATATACACACAGAGATACACAGCACGCATACTTAAAACAATAGATTCAGCTAGTAAAATTACTTTTTTCCTAAGTTTATTTATTTTGAGAGAGGGAGAGAACATGAGCAGGGGAAGGTGCAGAGAGAGAGAATCCCAAGCAGGCTCCACACTATCAGCAAGGGGACCGATGCAGGGCTCGAACTCAGGAACCGTGAGATCATGACCTGAGCCCAAATCAAGAGTCGGATGCTTAACCGACTGAGCCATCCAGGCACCCAAATTTTTTTTAACATTTATTTTTTGAGAGAGAGAGAGACAACATGGGTGAGGGGCAGAGAGAGAGGGAGACAGATGATCGGAAGCAGGCTCTGCTTTGACAGCAGAGACCTCTATGCGGGGGTTGAACTCACAAAAACCGTGAGATCATGACCTGAACCAAAGTCAGACTCTCACCTGACGGAGCCACCCAGGTGCCCCCAATTTTATTTGTTTTTAAGATTTTCTTTTGTATTATTTTATTTTAGAGCGCGAGGGAGTGGAGAAGAGCAGAGGGAAAGAGAGGGAGAGAAAGAGAGAGAATCTTAAGCAGGCTCCATGCTCAGCACAGAGCCGGATGAGGGGCTCCATCCCACCACCCTGGGATCATGACCTGAGCCGGACACTTAACCAACTGAGCCGCCCAGGCCTGAGACAGTAAATTGGGAGATGAGGCAGGACTACAACTACTCTCTAGACTCCAGACTCTGCGCTCTGTGCACAAACTTGCTACAAATGAGGTTGATTTTGTGCGTGTGTCTGTGGGGCCTTTTTGAGTTTCAAAGTCAACGGAATCAGACCTGAGTTTTGCCACTTACCAGTAATGTCTTTCTGAGTATTTTGCTTCGTCTCTCTGCGTCTTGGTCTCCTCATCTCTGAAATGGGGGATGACCGGGGCGCCCGGGTGGCTCAGTGGGTTAAGCGTCCCACTTCCGCTCCGGTCGTGACCTCACAGTTCGTGAATCTGAGCCCCGCATCAGGCTCTCTGCTGCCAAGAGCAGAGCCTGCTTCAGATCGGTCTCTCTCTCTGCCCCTCCCCCACAGGCGCACACTCTCTCTCTCCCCAAAATAAATAAACATTAAAAATAAAATGGGGATGACAATAATTCCTACCTCACAAGATCCTTGGGAAGATGCAGTGAAAGAACGTGTAGGAAGCCCCCCCCCCCCCCATCAGCCCAGAGCCCGACACGGGGCTCGGACTCACGGACCGCGAGATCGTGACCTGAGCTGAAATTGGACGCTCAACCGACTGAGCCACCCAGGCGCCCCTAGCTTATTTTTAAATAAACTCGACACCCAGTGTGGGGCTTGAACTCACCACCCCGGGATCAAGAGTCACATGCTCTAGTGCTCTACCGGCTGGCTCTACCAGCCAGGCCCCCCACGTGCAACCCCTTTGTAAGCCTCTTCCCCGGCAGGTCCAACCCAGCAATAATCCTCTTTCTTCCGACTCCTACAGCTTGTGAGCCAGGCCTTTGCGTGGAGCTCACAGGCCCTGAAATCACACATCATCCTTGGCTTGAACGAGAACCTGTTGCTTTTCTTCCAGACCACCTGCCCAGGATGGGCTCAGAGCCAAAAGGGAAAAGCTTAGCTCTGGATTTGTCAGACCCTGGACTCCCGTCACTACCTGCTAGGTGTGCCTGGGCCCTTGCCCTGCTCTCGGAGCCTTGAATTCCTTATCAGATAAATGGGCTTAAAATGTTTTCTTTTCCTGGTTGTTGTGCCGATGAAATGCGACAGGAGAGGTGACAATTTCTAAGAAGAGCCTGGCTCACATATAACAGGGGCTCAACAAATGCCAGGTTCCTTCTCTTCTGGCTTTGCAGTGAGCTTTCCCCACTCGCCCGCCCCCTTAAAGGGGCATGTACCCGTGGGCACGTGTGCTCACTCAGACACCTCTACGGACGCACACGATACTGCACCCCTGCACACCTGCCCAGGCACATAGTGAGTCAGAAATAGAAACTTTCCAATCCACGCCTCCCTAAGTCTGTTCACCAGCTCCCACTTCCTATTCTCTGGGTGAGTGGGAACCCCCATGTCCAGACTCGGGCCACCACCTCCAGTCTGCAGGCACAGTCATGAAGGGAGCTATTGGATGGGAAAAGATCACCAGGGAGCCTGGATGTCCCTCCCTCCTCAAATCCTTCCCGCCATCAGCCAGACCCTTATGTCCCTCCCTCCCCACCAGGACAACCTGTCTGCCTCACAGCTGCTGTGGAAGAGATAGGCAGCCTGGATTATCAGGCCAGACGAGGCTCCTCATGACAGTTCCCCACGCCCGCCTCCCCCCACCCCCTTCTCCAGGCAAAGGTTCCAGGGCCCTTAACCCCCTCTGTGCTGGGCCCTCAGGTCCAGGGACTAGGAATAGCAGGGAAGGGGGTGGGCCCTGTGCCCCCGTATCCGGTTCCCAAGGCTGAAGTCATGAGCACAAGGGCATAGGGAACAGCATCACCTGTGTCCTCCAGGAGCCCAGTCTCCATACTGGGCCCTCTTCTGCCCATCCTGGGTACGTGGCAGCCTTAGGTAAGGAGGGACAGCCTGGGCAGGTCTCTAAGGGTTTACACCAAAGGCCCTATACTTTTTACTCTCCCTTCCCAAGGCTGGGTCCCGGCTCCGGGGATGGAGGCCTGGCTCCACTCTTCGGGTCCACTGGCTTCAGGGCAGATGCGAATGCATCACCCCTCTCCTTCCACCCCTACATCCCGGCCCCTTCCTCCTCTCCAGCATCCTTCAAACCCCTTTCAGCAAGGCCCCTGCCTGTTTTCCTGCTGGCTGCCTTTCCCCAGGCCGCTCTGTTCGTCTCCTCGGGCCAGCCACCGTCCCTGACGCTAGGGCTAGCCAGGATCAACTCCTAGTTAGGCCCTACTGCAGCCAGCCAGGCCTCCCTTTCCTGAAGGTCAGCGGGAAGGAATGAAAAGAGCAGGAGTGTGGAGTCTGGGAGTCTGGCTTCCAGTCCTGCTTCTGGCACAGACACTGTGTGACTTGGGCAAATTCCGTCCCTCCCATGCTCCTCAGTTTCCTCGTTTGATAAAATAGAGAGCAGTAGTAGCCGTCGTCACAGGGTTAAGTCAGGGATTAAATAAGCAAAATATATACATATCATTTTAGTAATCCACTGGAAAATAACATTAAAATCGGAAGAAAAAAATAACAAGGAAAAAGGAATGCCTAGGAGGGGGCTTTGTAAGCCAGCTGCCAGCAAGTAATACCAGGTGGGACATTGTAAGTGGCATGCTTGATGCCAACATGAGCTGTGTCACTTAGTCCTGGGGACAACCCCAACCATAGACGGCCCCAAGTGCAATCCCTGAACCTCTTCTCTCTGCTGCCTACACTCACTCCTTCACTGATCTCATCTCATCCCAAGGCTTTCCACACCATCTACACAGTGGTGACTCTGCCATCCCTAAGTCCAGGCCAAGCCTCGTCCCTAAACTAACTTGTCGGGGCAGCCGGGCGGCTCAGTTGGTTGACCGTCTGACTTTGGCTCAAGTCACGGTCTCGCGCTTTGTGAGTTCGAGCTCCGCGTCGGGCTTGCCGCTGTCAGTGCAGAGCCCGCTTTGAATCCTCTGTCCCTCTCCACCCCACCCCTCCCCGGCTCATGCTCCCTCTCAAAGATAAATAAACATTAAAACAATAATTAAAAATAAATAAGTAAACTAGGGCCGCCTGGGTGGCTCAGTCGGTTGGTCGCCCGTCTTCAGCTCAGGTCGTGATCTCGTGCTCCGTGAGTTCGAGCCCCGCGTCGGGCTCTGGGCTGACAGCTCAGAGCCTGGAGCCTGCTTTGGATTCTGTGTCTCCCTCTCTCTCTGCCCCTCCCCCACTCATACTCTGTCTCTTTCACTCTCAAAAATAAACACTAAAAAAAAAAACAACTAAATTGTAGAGTGAATCTCCTACTTGCCAGTTTCTGTAATAGGCACCCTAGACTTAGCAAGTCCCAAACTGCAGTCTTGATCCCATCTTGAATCTGCTCCTTCCACTGTTTTTCCCATTTCAGCAAATAACAAGTCCATTCTTCCAGACAAAACCCAAGTCTTAGAGGTTTTCGTGTTTTTGGGGGGGGGGGTTTGGTTTTAAGTTTATTTATTCTTTTTTAGTAATCTATACCGAACATGGGGCTCAAACTCATGACCCTGAAATCAGAAGTCTCATGCTCTTCTGACTGAGCCAGCCAGGAGCCCCACGTCGATTTTTAATTAATTAATTTATGTTTTTAAAAGAATTTCTTTATTTGAGGGGGTGTGTAGAGGGAGAGAGAAAGAATCTTAAGCAGGCTCCATGCTCAGCATTGAGCCCAAAGCAAGGCTTGATCTCATGACTCTGAGATCATGACCCTGAGATCAGAAGAGTCAGCTGCTTAATGGACTGAACCAGCCAGGTGCCCCTAGGAGGTTTTGTTGTTGTTTGTTTGTTTTTGTTTTGGCAGTTTGCTTATCTTTTATTTTTTATATTTATTTTTATATTTATTTTTAGTTTACGCCCGAATTAGTTAACATATAGTGCGATAATGATTTCAGGAGTAGATTCCAGTGATTCATCCCCTACGTATAACACCCAGTGCTCATCCCAACAAGTATCTTCCTTACTGCCCCTTATCCATTTAGCCCATCCCCCCACCAACAGCCCCTCCAGCAATCCTCAGTTTGTTCTCTGTATTTAAGAGTCTCTTATGTTTTGTCCCCCTCCCTGTTTTTATATTCTTTTTGCTTTCCTTCCCATATGGTCATCTGTTTTGTATCTTAAATTCCACATATGAGTGAAGTCATATGATTTTTGTCTTTCTCTAATTTCACTTAGCATAATACCCTCCAGTTCCATCCACGTAGTTGCAAATGGTAAGATTTCATCCTTTTTGATTGCCGAGTAATATTCCATTGTATATACATACCACATCTTCTTTATCCATTCATCCTTGATCAACATTTGGGCTCTTTTTTTTTTTAATTTTTTTTTCAACGTTTATTTATTTTTGGGACAGAGAGAGACAGAGCATGAACGGGGGAGGGGCAGAGAGAGAGGGAGACACAGAATCGGAAACAGGCTCCAGGCTCTGAGCCGTCAGCCCAGAGCCCGACGCGGGGCTCGAACTCACGGACCGCAAGATCGTGACCCGGCTGAAGTCGGCCGCTTAACCGACTGCACCACCCAGGCACCCGAGCGACCGACTCTTGATTTCGGCTCAGGTCATGATCTCTCAGGTTTGTGAGACCGAGTGCCGAGTTGGGCTCGTGCTGCCAGCTGGGAGCTGGCTTGGGATTCTCTCTCCCTCTCTCTCTCTGCCCCTCCCCTGCTTGAGCACTCGCACGCCGAGCCATCAGCCCAGAGCCTGACGCGGGGCTCGAACTCCCGGACCTCGAGATCGTGACCTGGCTGAAGTCGGATGCTCAACCGACTGCGCCACCCAGGCGCCCCTGGGCTCTTTCCATACTGTGGCTATTGTTGATAGTGCTGCTGTAAACATGGGGGTGCATATGCCTCTTCAAAACAGCACAACTGTATCCCTTGGATAAATGCCTAGTAGTGCAATTGCTGGGTCATGGGGTAGTAGGAAGTTTTCTAAATTGACTTTTTATTGAAGGACAACATGCATTCAAAATATGTACAACTTGTAAGGCAATTGTCACAAAGTGAACACACCCATGTAACAATCACCCAGGACAAGAAACAGCACATTACCAGAATATCCCCTGGAGCTTCCTGTGTCCCCTCTCAGCCACTCCCTTTTTCCTGTCCAAGCGGGACTTCCATACCAACTTCTAACGTCATAGATTAGCTTTACCTGCTTTCTTGGACTTTATATGATGGAATGGTAAACTATGCATTCTTTTGTCTGGCTTCTTTGGGTCATTGTTTGGGAGATTCATTCAAAGTGTTGCATGTGTCAATATATTTTTTAATTTTTTAAACACTTTTATTTATTTTTGAGATACAGAGAGAGAGTGTGAGCAGAGGAAGGGCAGAGAGAGAGGGAGACACACAACTCAAAGCAGGCTCCAGGCTCTGAGCTGTTAGCACAGAGCCTGACACGGGGCTTGAACTCACAGACCACGAGATCATGACCTGAGCCAAAGTCGGATGCTCAACCGACTGAACCAGCCAGGCACTCACGATCGTCCATCTTTAAACATACTCCCTTTCGGGGCGCCTGGGTGGCTTGGTCGGTTAAGCGTCCGACTTCGGCTCAGGTCATGATCTCACGGTCCGTGAGTTCCCGCGTCGGGCTCTGTGCTGACAGCTCAGAGCCTGGAGCCTGTTTCAGATTCTGTGTCTCCCTCTCCCTCTGTCCCTCCCCTGTTCATGCTCTGTCTCTCTCTGTCTCAAAAATAAATAAACGTTAAAACAAAAAAATTAAAAAAAAAAAAAAGAATAGAGAGAAGTCTCTGTGTCCCTTTAAAAAAAAAAAAAAAATTCTCCCTTTCACCCCAGAATGGGAATTAATTAATTAAAGAAAAAGAGAAAACATTTTCAATTACCAGCATCCCATTTTTTTTTCATTTTTAATGTTTATTTATTTTTGAGAGAGAGAGAGAGAGAGAGAGAATGAGCAGGGGAGGGGCAGAGAGAGAGGGAGACACAGAATCCAAAGCAGGCTCCAGGCTCCGAGCTGTCAGCAGAGGCCGACGTGAAGCTCAAACTCACAGGCTGTGAGATCATGATCTGAGCCGAAATCAGATGCTCAGCCTTCTGAGCCACCCAGGCGCCCTACCAGCATCCCATTTTATATGTATGATGCTAAAATGTTAAATATAAGTTGTTTCCTTTCCTACCTCTGTCATTATGTTTCATTAAGGTTCAAGAGTGAAGTAGAATGGGGACCTTTTCTACTATTCATTTAATATCTGCATATCGCCCCAAACAATGGCATGGAGATAAGCTGTTAATAGCTCTTCTGATTTTAAAGGCAAAGCAAGCTGTCAATATCCTCATGGGGATGTGATGAGATACTTCCATTCGTTAAGATTAGAGACAGCAAACTGATATTTAGAAACGATTATTCCTGGGCCACCTGGGTGGCTCAATCAGCTAAGCGTCAACTCTTTTTTTTTTAATTTTTTATTTTTTTTAACATTTATTTATTTATTTATTTTTGAGACAGAGAGAGACAGAGCATGAACAGGGGAGGGTCAGAGAGAGGGAGGCACAGAATCGGAAACAGGCTCCAGGCTCTGAGCGGTCAGCCCAGAGCCCGACGCGGGGCTCGAACTCACAGAGCGCGAGATCATGACCTGAGGTGAAGTCGGCCGCTTAACCGACTGAGCCACCCAGGCACCCCTAAGCGTCAACTCTTGATTTTGGCTCGGGTCATGACCTCACAGTTCGTGACATCGAGACCTGAGCTGGGCTCCGCTCTGAGAGCTCAGAGCCTGCTTGGGATTCTCTCTCTCTCTCTCTCTCTGACCCTCCCCCCCCCTCAAAATAAATAAACATTGAAAAAATAAAAAAGAAATGATTGTTCCCGTTTGGAAATATTTCCAAAAGCAAGTTGGAAATAGAGCTCCAAATCACTGATAGCTTCTGTTGCTGTGCAGAGCCACAGACCCACTCCCCGAGCGCACTCAGCACCTGTACTGAGAGCACTGCTTTTGCTGCAAACTTAGTTCGCCTGATTAATTTAGCAGGAAGGAGGCTGTGTTTTGTCCTCCTGCATTTTGAGTATTTTCAGAATCACAGTTTGGTCCTATCAGCTTTCTATTCAAATGAGACCAAGTAACTTTTTCGGAATGCTTACAGTTTTCTGTAGGTTTTCTTAAGAAAACCTGGCTTATATTCTCTCTTAAGAATAAAATTTTAATCCTGGGGCACCTGGGTGACTCGGTTAAGCGTCTGACTTCGGCTCAGGTCATGATCTTACGGTTGGGGGTTTGAGTCCTGAATCAGGCTCCATGCTGACAGTGCGGAGCCCGCTTGGGATTCTCTTTCTCTCCCTCGCTCCCTGCCCCTCCCCCACTTGTGCTTTATCTCTCTCTCTCAAATTAATAAACTTAAAACATTTTTAATCCTGAAAGACAGAAACAAAAAACAAAAGATATGCTTATGTTCAACTGTAGTAGATTCTCTCAAATATATATATATATATTTTTTAATTTTTTTTAACGTTTATTTATTTTTGAGACAGAGAGAGACAGCGCATGAATGGGGGAGGGGCAGAGAGAGGGAGACACAGAATCTGAAACAGGCTCCAGGCTCTGAGCCATCAGCCCAGAGCCCGACGCGGGGCTCAAACTCACGGACCGCGAGATCGTGACCTGAGCTGAAGTCGGACGCTTAACCGACTGAGCCACCCAGGCGCCCCTCAAATATATTTTCAAAGTGGTTTCTCCATCTACATTTCTTCCAGCAGTGTTTGAAAGTTCTAACTGATCCACATCTTCACCTACTTGTCACTCTTTTCCATTTTGGTCATTCTGGTGGGTGTGTCGTGATAGCTCTTTTTTTTTTTTTTTTTTTTCCATTTTGGATTTAGTTCTCACTTCCTGGGGCGCCTGGGTGGCTCGGTCGGTTGAGCATCCGACTCTTGATGCTCAAGTCACGATGCCAGGGTTGTGGGATCGAGCCCCGAGTTGGGCTCCATGCTGAGCCTGGAGCCTGCTTAAGATTCTCTCTCTCTCCATTTGCCCCTCTCCCCTGCTCACATTCTCTCTCTCTCTCCCCGCCCCCAATATATGTATAATAATTGGCACTTCTCTGAAGCCTAATGGGGTTAGGCTGCCATTCCCATTATCCATTGCTGTGTAACAAATCATCCCCAAATGTAGACGCTTAAACAATGAACAGTCCTTTTACTATCCTGCACAGTTTCAGGTTTGAGGGTCAGGATTTCAAGAAGTTGGCTGGGCAGAGCTGGTTTAGACGTTCTCACGTGGATGCAGGCAGATGGGCGCTGGAGCAGCTGGGGGCTGGCCAGGCATCTGTCTCTTCACGTGGCTCAGGGCCTATCCGTGTGGTCGGTCTGCTTGGGTTTCCTCACACCATTGTCACCTCAGAATGGACAGACGGCTTACACAGTGACTGTAAAGACTGAGTATTCCAGCAAATAAAGCCGAATCTACATTGTGTCTTGTGACGTAGCCTTGGAAGTCACATAGTATCACTTCCGTCATATTCTCTTGACCTAAATAGTCACAAAAGCCTACTTACTCAGCTTCAAGGAAGGGGGCATAGGCTCTGCTTCTAATTGGAAAGACTGAAAAGTTACAGTAAGAGGAACGTGTAGAATGGATAACTGTTGCCACTATCTTTGCAAAATATGATCTGCCACAAGTTTTTTTTTTTTTTTTTTTTTAATTTTTGTTTTCAACGTTTATTTATTTTTGGGACAGAGAGAGACAGAGCATGAACGGGGGAGGGGCAGAGAGAGAGGGAGACACAGAATCGGAAACAGGCTCCAGGCTCCGAGCCATCAGCCCAGAGCCTGACGCGGGGCTCGAACTCACGGACCGCGAGATCGTGACCTGGCTGAAGTCGGACGCTTAACCGACTGCGCCACCCAGGCGCCCCAAGTTTTTTTTTTTTTAAGGTTATTTATTTTGAGAGAGAGGAAGAGAGAGAACAAGCAGGGGTGGGGCAGAGAGAGAGAGAGAGAGAGAGGGAGAAAGAGAATCCCAAGTAGAGTCTGTGCTGCCAGCACAGAGGCCAATGCTGGGCTTGATCCCGTGAACCATGAGATCACGACCTGAGCTGAAACCAAGAGTTGGAGACTTAACCGAATGAGCCACCAAGGCACCCCTGCCACATGTGTTTCCATACATCGATTGACCCTTCTGTGTATGCCGGGGCCCATCATTTGTCTGTTTTTCTGCCTGGTCATCTGTCTTTTTCCTTATTGATTTGTAAAATACATTCTGGACGCTAGGGTTTTTTTTTCTTCCTTTCCAGATATATGTATTGCAGATATATTTTCCTATATTCTGAGGCTTGCCTTCTCCGTCTTTCAGTGGGTTTTCATGTGTGTGCATGAAAATTTTTATTGAGCTAACTGTACATTCGCTGGCAGTTGTACGAAATAATATGGAGACATTCCTTAGCCAGTTTCTCCAATGGGGACATCTGCAAAAAACTACAGTATAATATCATAACCACAGCCAAAGACAGGATGCTGACATTGATATAGTCTCATGTTATTCGGATTTCCTGTTTCAGCTGTGCTCACTTGTGTCTGTGTCTGTTAAGCTCCATGAAATTTTACCACCTGTATATGTTCATGTATCCACCACCATGGTAAAGTTACGGGAAGATTCCAGCACCGGGGGCCCTAATGTTTATAACCGCACCCACTTCTCTTTTGCCATTCCCACTCCTGGGAGCCACTGATCTGTTCTCCATTTCTAAAATTTGTCATTTCAAAAACGTCAGACACATCTCACACCCATTAGGATGTCTACTATAAAAAAACAAAAAACAAAAAACAAGTGTTGGCAACGATGTGGAAAAAATTGGAACTCTTACACTGTTGGTGGAAATATAAAGTGGTACGGCTGCTGTGGAAAACAGTATAATTCCTCAAAAAATTAAAAGTAGAATTCTCATATGACCCAGAAGAATGGAAAGAAGGATCTTGAGGAGATATTTACACATTCGTGTTCATAGCAGCATTATTCACAGTGACCAAAACATGGAAGTAACCCACCCAAGGGTCTATCAATGGATGAATGAATAAACAAAATATGGTATATACATACAATAGAATGTTATTCAGCCTTAAAAAGGAAGGAAATTCTGGGGCACCTGGGTGGCTCAGTCGGTTGAGCGGCCAACTTCGGCTCAGGTCATGATCTCGCGGTCTGTGAGTTCGAGCCCCGCGTCGGGCTCTGTGCTGACGGCTCTGTGCTGACGGCTCGGAGCCTGGAGCCTGCTTTGGATTCTGTGTCTCCCTCTCTCTCTCTGCCCCTCTCCCGTTCGTGCTCTGTCACTCTGTCAAAAATAAATAAACATTTAAAAAAAATTTTTTTTTAAAAAGGAAGGAAATTCTGACCATGGTACAACATGGATGAACTTTGAGGACATTATGCTAAGTGAAAGATGCCAGACATAAAAAGATGACTACTGTATGATTCTACTTACATGAGGTACCCAGGGTAGCCAAATTCATAGAGACAGAAAGTAGGTTGGTAGTTCCTAGGGACTGAGGCAGAGTTAGTGTTTAATGGGTACAGAGTTTCAGTTTTACAAAAAGAAAAGAGTTCTGGAGATGCGTGGTGATGGTTGCATAATAGTGTAAATGCACTTAACATCAATGAACTGTATGCTTACAAATGGTTAAGATGCTAAATTTTATGTTATGTGTATTTTACCACGATTACAAATAAAAGTTATATAAATGAAATCAACATGTAACATTTTGGGATTGGTTCTTTCGGTTTAGTGTAATCCCTGGAGATTAATATGTCTTTTAATAAATATTCTTTTTTTTAAAAATTAAAACCTTTTTCCCGGGGCGCCTGGGTGGCTCAGTTAGGCATCTGACTCTTGATTTCGGCTCAGGTCATGATCTCATGGTTTGTGAGTTTGAGTCCTGCATCAAGCTCTGTGCTGACAGTGGGGAGCCTGCTTGAGATTCTCTCTCCTCTCCTTCTCTGCCCCTCCCCTTGTCATGTTCTCTCTCTCAAAATAAAAAACACATTTTTTTTCCTTCTGGTATTTATTATTTAAAGTTTGTATTTATTTATTTTGAAAGAGAGAGAGAGCAGGGGAGGAGCAGAGAGAGTGAGAGAGAGAGAGAATCCCAAAAAAGCTCCCTGCTGTCAGTGCACAGCCTGATGCAATGCTTGAACTCACGAAGTGAGATCATGACTTGAGGTGAAATCAAGAGTCAGACACTTAACTGACTGAGCCACCCAGGCTCCCCTATTTATTTATTTTTTAAAGTAAACTCTAGGGGCGCCTGGGTGGCTCAGTCGGTTAAGTGGCCGACTTCGGCTCAGGTCATGATCTCGCTGTCTGTGAGTTTGAGCCCTGCGTCGGGCTCTGTGCTGACGGCTCAGAGCCTGGAGCCTGATTCGGATTCTGTGTCTCCCTCTCTCTGCCCCTCCCCCATTCATGCTCTGTCTCTCTCTGTCTCAAAAATAAACGTTAAAAAAAAAATTAAAAATAAATAAATAAACTCCAGGACTCCTGGGTAGCTTAGTTGGTTAAGTGTCCAACTTTGGCTCAGGTCATGATCTGATCTTACAGTTCATGAGTTTGAGCCCTGCGTCAGGCTCTGCACTAACCGCTCAGTCTGGAGCCTACTTCAGATTCTGTGTCTTTCTCTCTGTCCCTCACCTGCTGTGTTCTCTTTCTCTCATAAATAAACATTTGAAAAAAAATGTTTGCTTACCCTAAAGTCCTGGAGATATTGTTATTTTCTACACATTTATTATCCTACTTTACACATTTAGATCTACAGTCCATCTGGAACTGATTTTGTGTACAATGTGAGGTTCAGGGTCAAGAACCACTTTTTTCCCCTCCCACAGATATCTAGTATCTTTTATTGAAAAGACTGTCCTTTCCCATAGCTCTGAATTGCCACTTCTGTCACAAAACACGTGTGGGTCTAGGGATGCCTAGATGACTGTCAGTTAAGCGTCTGACTCTTGATGTTGGCTCAGGTCATGATCTCACAATTCGTGAGTTTGAGCCCTGCATCAGGCTCTGTGCTGACAGTGCAGAGCCTGCTTGGGATTCACTCTCTCTGCCCCTTCCTTGCTCATGCACACTCTCTCTCAAAATAAATTAAAAGAAAAAAAGAAGGGGCGCCTAGGTGGCTCAGTCGGTTAAGTGTCGGACTTCAGCTCAGGTCATGATCTCACGGTCCGTGAGTTCGAGCCCCGTGTCGGGCTCTGCGCTGACGGCTCAGAGCCTGGAGCCTGTTTCGGATTCTGTGTCTCCCTCTCTCTCTGACCCTCCCCTGTTCATGCTCTGTCTCTCTCTGTCTCAAAAATAAATAAACGTTAAAAAAAAAAAGAAAAAAAAAAAAGAAAAAGAAAAATACTAAAGCCCAGAGAGATAAAGATAGTTGCTCAAGATCACACAGGTGGTAACAATAGAGCTAAAACTTAAACCCACGCAGTCTGATTCGAGTTCACGTTCTTAACGCCTGAGAAACGGGCTCCAGTACTGAGTGAGGCTCAGGATGGACACAGTGGGGAGATGAGCCCGGCAGCCCCTTCCATCTTCTGCCTGCGATGGAGCCAGGTCTCCCAAGGCTCAGATCTGGACACAGCACCTGGGCCAATGGCCACTCTGCCCCAGGATGCTGCTGGGGGCAAGGCCAGTGTGCTGATGCCCTCCAGTGGCTACCATGGGGAAGAACAGACAAAGTGTAACTGTGAGGCTGAATGGGCATATGGGCAGGGGATGTCCCCTGGTTAGTTCTTGCTTCCTAGTCTCCACTCTCACAGAAGAGACAATACAGGGCATAGGCATAACAGATCTTTATTTTACCAGAAGGGACAGGCAATGGGGCAGTGCAGCATCCAAGCCCCAGACCAGACATGCAGCATCCACATGCAGGAACAGCTACACAGGCTGGGGCAGAGCCAGAAGTGGGACATTGGGACCGCTGGACACCCACAGCATTCCTGACAGGATGCTTGGGTCCCGGGATCTTCTGTCTCCACTAGAGCAAGAAGACAGAGGACTGGGCTGCTTCCCCATGGCTGGAACCCTATCACACTCTGGCCAGAAGGAAAGATGGCACGGGGGATATGATGGAGTCTGGCCAGTCTACAGCACTCAACTCTGTATAGGGTTGGCACAGCCCTGCCCACTGGAAGGGCCTGGCCCGATACCCAGGACAGCACAGCCCTAGCAGGAAGACGGTCTACACACCTTCTAGTCCCCAGTGGGGCTAGACCCTGATCCCAAAAGAGTTTAGCAGAGTTGGGACCAAGCCCCACTCCACCTAGTAGGGACATGTCCATGAAGGGGACTTCCCTGAGCACAAGCAGGGGCCTCCTAAGGCAGTAGTAAACTGAGGGAGCTGCTATAGACAGGAGGCCTTGCCTCTGCCCCTGGGTAGGGAGAGAGAGGTTAAGGTAGGAGAGCAGGCCCGGGGCTGGGGGAGGCTGAAATAGGGCAGTGCCCGGCTAGGCCGAGGGGGTGTGGAGCGGGTGAGGCTGGGGACTTCCTGGGGTCGGGTTTAGGGCTGGGAAGACCAAGCCAAGAGAAGGGAGGGTGGCCATCCTACCCAGACCCTCCGCACCCATGCCGAATTTTGGCAAGGGCCACGGGGAGGATGGACAGATGCACAGAGAACTTCAAGGCACCAGGATTCTGAGGAGCAGCAGGGCCACTGCCCCCCGAGACAGACAGTGATTATAACACACGTCTTTAGCTTAAACTACATGATGTGTGTAGAGGGTGGGAGCAGAGAGGGACAGAAAAAGACAGACAAAGGAGGAGACGTACAGGGAGAGGAGGGTGGAAGAGACCAACGAGATGAATGTGGCAGTGAAAGTGAAGGTGTGGGGGGAGGAGAGGAAGGAGACAGCTAGAGACGGGACAGAAGGGAAGACAGCCACAGAAGGCCTGAACACGCAGCACTTCTGGTCCCTACAAAATAAGGCACCAGAGTCAGTAGCGTTCCCGTTGTCGCTGTGGTAGGAGAACGGGTGCTGGAGGGAGAGGCGGGCGGCTGCTGACGGGTGTGTCTCTGGGAGCCTCACGCCTGTGCGCCGGTGGCCTTCTTGATCAGGGGTATCTGCAAGGAAGGGAGGCGCCGTGAGGCCTCGGCTCTGCGGCCCGTGACTGCCCCACCCGCAGGCGGCCAGCACTCACCTTAGAGAGGTCCATGCCTGTGAGGGCGTGCACAGAGGCCGGCAGCTCGGCCAGCAGTCGGTTTACCTCCGATGTCACTTTGCTGTTGTCCCCACTGAGGACCACAATCTCATCGACTTTGGTCAGCGGGGCGGCGATTTTGGCAGCAATCTAGGTGGGGGAGGTGGGGGGAGGGCTCGGTTTGGTGCGCTCTGTCCTCCTGCCCTGCCCCATCCAGCATCTCCCCTTCCTTTCTCCACCTCGCCTAAACCCCACCCCAGCTTGGGTGGCTCTTATTTACAAGCCACGGTCAGTGAGACCCGGTGGGCCAGGGATGGGCCTGTGCCTGTTGCAGGGTTCCTGCCCCCCCCCCCCCCCGCCAAGCGCTCTCACATTTAATGTTTCTAGCCAGCCCGTCGCTGTGTTCCTGACAAGGCCCAGCCGGATCCACCCCGGGGCAAAGGCCTCACCTGGGGCAGGGCCTCCAGCACCAAGGCCATCTTGGCTGCATCCCCATATTTCTGGTAGGCCTCAGCCTTGAGCTTCATCCGCTCAGCTTCTGCCTTGCCCATCGCCTCGATGACTGCTGCCTCCGCCTCCCCAATTTTGCGGATCTTCTCAGCCTCCGCCTGTGCTAAGAGGACCTGCTTCACCCTGCAGGAGTTCAGGCCAGGCAGCATCAGTGCGAAGTGCCGGGGGCCCCTCAAGCCTTGCCTGGGGGCCAGCAAACCCTCAAGCCCTCTGCTCTGCCGGGTGTCAGGGGTTGGGGACCTAAGGAGGGAGGTGCCTTCTTCAGGCTCTGGCAGAGAGAGGCCACCAGCTGCCAGATGCAAATGGGAGAGACTAGCCAGGGACTGGCCAGGATGCCCGCTGTGCCAGGTACCATACCGGGCCCTCAGGTCTCCTTTATCTAGTTCAGCCTTCCCAACAGCAATCCCACTGGGAAGGCGGCACACCCCCACCTCAGTCAGCAGTGCTGGGAGAGGCGGCTTCCACGCTGGGGCTGGAGAGATGGATGGGAGAGGAGCCTGACTAGCCCCCCCTCAGCCAGGGGCGCTCACTTTTCACCCTCGGCGATCTGCTGTATGCGGTGGGCCTCAGCCTCGGCAGGACAGCGCACTGTGGCAATGAGCTCCTTATCTGTGCGCAGGATCTCCTGTGCCTCCACTGCGATCTGCTTCTTGCGCTGTACAACCTCAATCTCAATCTCTTCCTGCCGGATCTTCTGCTGCTCACGGGCTCCTTGCAGCTCATAGGCCAGCTGGGCCTCGGCTGTCTGCGGCAGGAAGAAGGGCAGCACGTCAGAGGCTGGCTGCCAGGTCCCGAGCCCTGAGCCCCAACCTGGGATGCCCTATGGCTCCTCACCTTGATGTTGACCTCCTCACTGAAAGCTGACTTTTGTAGCTCGAAGGCTCGCTTGGAGTCGGCGATCTTGGTGTCTGCCATGAACTTCACATCCAGCATCTCCTTCTTGCACTCGGCTTCCTGGCAGCAGGAGGGGCAGGTGCTGAGGGTTCCCTCAACCTACCATGGTCCCACCCCCCCGAGATCCCTGGCCCCGGGGGCAGGAAGGAAAGCCCACGTACCCGGATGCCTGCGTCTCGCTCGGCCTCGGCCACCCCAATGTCGGCATCTCTCTGTACCACGGCAGTCTGTGTCTTGCCCAAGGAGCTTAGGTAGTCCACTTTGTCATACACGTCCTGGGAGGGAAGGGGGAGTCATCCTTGGGAAGAGTCATAGGTACAGAGGTGCCCCTCCTGCCAACACCCCCCTCCCAGGGGGACGTGGGGGGCTGCGGCCTTCCTATCGCACTGCACCTTGATGGTGAAGCTGAGGATCTCGATGCCCATGCGGCCGACATCAGGGGCCGCCACCTCCCGCACCAGCTTGGCAAACTGATCCCGGTCCTGATAAATCTGCTCCACGGTGAGGGTCCCTGGGAACAGAGGGATCATGGGCTGGTTCCCTGGGGGCCCAGCCCACTGCAGAAGGGACGAGGCACACAAGCAGCAGTCTGACTGCATGCCCACGTAGTGCAGTCTGAGCTGGGTCTTCCCGGGGTTTCTTCTTCACAGTATTTAACACTGAGCCTCCTCTTGCAGAGTCCAGGCTGGATGAGGAAAAGTGTCTCAAGCAACACCAGGAGCCTGGCCAGACTGGCGGCCCCTCACCTCCCCATCCCAATGCCCTCCCCTTTCCCTCAAGTCACCGGAAGTTTGGAAAGGAAACCTTGGTGGGACTGACAGACCTCCCTGCCCTGCCCCACGCCCCTCCCTGGCCCTGGCTTGGAGAGCCTGCGAGGTTCCTCAAAGGCAGCAGAGGGGTCCCTGGGTGGGGCAGGGCCTTACCAAGGATGGAGCGCAGGTGTCCCTCCAGGGTCTGCAGGACGACGTTCTTGATGTCCTGCACGTTCTTGCCCAGAAACTGCTCGCAGGCCACTGCCAGGAGCTCCTTCTCCGTCATGATCTTCACCTGCCAGTAGTCACAGAGGCGCCTGAACCAGGCTGGAGGGGGGCAGATGGAGTCCCCAGACCCAGAGATGTGGAGGATGGTGGCTGTGCCCCTCCCCTCTTTTCTCAGACCCGGAGGCCTAGGGGCCAGGAGGGGACAGAGTCTGTCTGAGGCCTCTGGTGGGGAGAGCACACATGGAATTCTTACACTGACAATTTTTATCTTCACTGGCAGCCTCGGGCCCTGACACAGCCTCTCTGCTGGGCATTTGGGGCTCATCTCCCCACCCTCAGCCCACTCACTATTCCCTCGTTAGCCAATTCCTCCCATGCAGTCTCCCCACTGGTGGGAGACCTGCAGGCTGAGGGGCAGAGAGGGCAAAAAGGAAAATGAGTGATAGGGACACAGATACACAGGCTAGGGAAGAGAGCCTGGACAGGGCAGGAGACAGGTCCAGGGGGATGCCACCTGCCTTTCACACCCGAGGTATTAAGCCAACCACCCCCTCACCAGGAGCCTATAGCATGGTTGCACCTTGCTGCCCTGTGACGTTGAGAACTGGACTGGAGCAGGAAGCCCCTCACCCTGGCCCTGAGCTGGGAACATAAAGCAGCCTCCGACAACTCCTCTGCCTCACGTGGCCTCCCCTCTGGTCCCCTTTAGCCCCCTCCCCAGGGAACAGGGAAGGCCTGGATTCTGGGGCGTGGCACTTCCAACACCTGCAAAGAATGGGGTGGGGTTAGTGAGCCAGGAGCCCTCAGCACTGGTTCTGTCTCTTGCGAGCCCGCTGAGGAGAGAAGGGGTGTCTGTTAGTCCTGCTGAGTGGCCAAGAGGCCGAGTGAGCACATTCCAGTGACGATGACCCTCTCTTGGAAGGGGGGCAGGGGAAGGGGCACTGGAGGGAGACTGCCCCTGGCTGCCGTCCTCTCCTCCTCCCCCCAAACCCCGGCACAGGGACGAGGCAGCTCAACGGACATGCGTGGGGCTGCTGAGTTACTATACCTGGGCGACACCCGTCACAGTTAAAGCTACCCCCTCGGCCGTCTCTACGTCCTCGCAGCGGGGCTGCAACGTCATAATCTCTAGGGAAATCCTGCCAAGAAATGCAAAACAGGGGCATGGGTCTGGGGGCCCAGGGCCTGGGGTGTGGGGAGAGTCCAATACCTCACTGCTCCGACTGGGACAGGCCAGGGGTCCTGCTGCAGAGGGTGGGGTGGGCGCTTTGAGGGGTCGTAGTCAGGAGTCTGTGGGGAGATGGGTGGGAAGGCAGAGCAGCGTGGGTGCGGGTGGCTCCGGGGGAAGCAGTGTAAGTGTTCTGCCCACGGCACACATGTCTGCTCAGATGAGCCTGGTCTGCAGAGTAGGGAAAGGAAGTAGAGCAGTGGTTGTGGGCGGTCTGGGCCAGTGCGGAGAGTCCTGTGTGTGTGTGTGTGTGTGTGTGTGTGTGTATGTGTTCTGGGAAAAACACGTAAGCGCTGGTACTCCGGGCTGGGCTGTGTGGGTCATCCACGGGTGCCATCTGAATGTCCCCCCAGGGGCCTTCACCTGTCCTCAAGGCACCCCGGGAGGCTGCCCAGAGAGCCCTGCCTACTAGCCTGGCATACTAGGAGTATGCCCGCTGCTGGGCCGAGACAGAGGTGACCCTGCGTCTGCGCCTGGCCAGGGGAGTCCTGCCCGGTCCCTCCACCTGGCAACAGGCTGGACTTGAAGCCTACCCAGGTGGCTCAAGAGGGGAACCGGGGCTGAGGTCACACTAGGGCATCCTGGCCCAGACAATCTCCAGGGTCCACATCACCCAGCGTAAAAGGGACATAGGTATCTGCAGCTGTCTCAAGTCAGTAGCAGTTTGGAGGCAGAGCGGGGTTTCTTTAGCCAAGGGTGTCGAGGGAGGCTGGGACCCTACTGGTTCCACACAAAGTGCTCTGAGTTTCTCAGGCCTCCGTGCCGAAGCCTGCCTGCGCATGGCTACAAGGAGTGGGTAAGGTGGGGACAGTCCCCTTCCCCGTTAGAGCCGGCAGGCTGGGTGAGGAAGGGAGAGGTGGTGCGGGGTTGTGCCTGAGAAGCCGGAAGGGCAATTTCCAGCAAGGTAAGGGGATTGGTAAGATGATGTTTGGGCCCTTCCGGTCTGGGCGCCCAGCATGCAGGCTCTGAGGGGGCAGGGGCTTTCTGATGCTCACCGCAGTGCCTGGAACTGGGAAGGCGCTCAACAGGGAGCTGCTGAGGGAAGCAATGAAGATGACCACCTGCATATTACAAAGAAAGCACTGGGAGTTACCGAACACCCTGGCTCAGGAATGGGTTTCATTGGCTACAGCTGCATGGCAGTGAAGAGCGAGACATCGGGCCACTTGCTTTTCAGAGTGAGACTGGGGAGCACCTGGGTGGCTCAGTTGGTTGGGCGGTCAGCTCTTGGATTTCGGCTCAGGTCACGATCTCACAGTTGGTGGGATCCAGCCCTGTGTTGGGCTCTGCACTGATAGCGTGGAGCCTGCTTAGGATTCTCTTTTTCCCCTCTCTCTGCCCCTCCTCTGCTTGCTCTCTCACATTCTCTCAAAACAAATAAGTGAACTTGGGGTGCCTGGATGGCTCAGTCGGTTGAGCGTCTGACTTTGGCTCAGGTCATGATCTCACAGTTCCTAAGTTCGAGCCCCGCATTGGGCTCTGTGCTGACAGCTCGGAGCCTGGAGCCTGCTTCGGATTCTGTGTCTCCCTCTCTCTCTGCCCCTCCCCCACTCATGCTCTGTCTGTCTGTCTCTCTCAAAAATAAATAAACATTAAAAAATTTTTTTTAAATAAAATAAATGAACTTTAAAAATACCACACACCCACGTGCGTGTGCGCGCGCACACGCGCGCACACACACACACACACACACACACACACACACACACACACAGAGTGAGACCGGATTAATAATAAAAGCTTAGGTTTTTCTAGCACTTCTTTTCCAAAAATCTCAAAAAGCCCTCATGTTGTTTTACTTGCCTTTCCAATATCCCTACAGAACACGTAGAGGACATGATTCCCCTACTTCGCACACAGGGAAACTAAAATCTTAGTGACAAGAGATTTTCTCAAAGCCTTCTCAACAAAAATTAGGAGCAGGGAATGGCCAAGGCTCATTTTGCTGATGCCTGGCAAGGAGGTCGGAGGAGCCTGATGAACAGAACTTTTCATGGGACCCATTTTCTGGCCTTGTGAGAAGGAGGGCTAGGGCTCGACACTGGGGTGTCAGCATGGACGGGAGGCTGGCAACGGGCTCCGCAGGACCTGGAGTGGTTGGGACTGAACCCTTCCTGTCCAGACAGCCGAGTTCTGGCACACAGGGGCCTGTGTCTCCTGCCTCAACTTACCCCTTGGCATCCAAGGACATTCACTAGCGGACCTGGGAGGGGTTCCAGAATCCCTTGCTCTTTCCCCACTAGCAGCCCCAGTCAGTGAGGCCAAGGGAGCTGGGGATCTCTAGGGGTCCATCCTGGCACCCACGGCAGCACAGGTAGGAACAGAGGGGAGGGAGGCACACGTCCGGAGGGGAGTCCATCTGGCTCCTGCCTGCCAGGCCCCGCTGGGCAGGAAGAGAGAAGGTTAGACACAGAGGAGGAAGCAGGTGGGTTATTACCTGTGCAACCCCTGTTACGAATAGCGGGACCCCCTCCGACGTCTCAATATTCTCACAGCGACACAGGATGGTCATAACCTCCAGAGACAGTCTGAGGAGCAGCCAGGGGGAGGGAGAGGTAGGGAAAGGAAGGGGTAGGAGGGGACACAGCAAACACACACAGTGGTTACCAGACAAGCAACGATGCCGGATGCCTGGGGCAGGGCGAGGTTGCTCTTAGTACCTTAGCCCTCTACTGCCAGCTCAGCCTAGGGTTGTAGGGGGACAGAGGAAGGCCCCTTGCTGGCCTGAGGCCTCTGGGTCTCTTTTCCCATACCCCTCTAAGGAGGAGCGGCTGGGCTGGGGAAAAAGCCTACGACCTGAGGTCGGGAGGCCTGTGCACAGGGCACCTGGGTTGCCCACCACCTCACTTTCCCAGGAAACTCCTGGCAGACTCCTGGCAGGAGAGTCTGGGAGACTTAGTGTCAGCTCTACTCTCCAAACACAGGCAAACCTGTGTTTCCAGAAATTGGACAGAAGAGGCCACTCTGGGGATTAATGAACCACAGCAAATACCAAATCCTGCTTGGGTTTGTGTTACATATCACTAAGTAGGCAATTTAGGGCCAGGAAAGCCCAAAGAAAACCTTGGATTTTCTGATTTGGGGGGCTAGGTGTCAAGGAAGGCTGGAGGAGAAAGTGTGTCCCTCCCACAATATTCACAGGGACAACTGGGAGGTGACGGGGTAATTCACTGTGGGATTTCCAAAGTTGGGCAGAGGCAAAGAGAGTCATGGCAAAGGAAATGAAGCGTCTTGAAGCTGTTTAGGCCACCCTAGCTGGGCTTCCCTCGCGCAGCACGTGTGTGCGAGTGAGTGCAGGGTGGCAGGCCAGGCAGAAGCCGGGATGCTGACAGTGTGGACAGTTTCCTTCAACCAGAAGAAGGGAGGACAGTGGCAGAAGCTGAAGGAGCAGAGGCAGGCGGACTGGGGGATGGGGGTGGGGGGTGGGAGCCCCGCCTCACCCAGCACAGTGCCAGCCCGGGGGGCTCTGGCCGTGCAGGTGTGGAAAGGTTGCCTTCATTGGAGCCCCTGATACTGGCACTCCTTGGCCTGAGAGGACTCAGACAGGAACCCACTAAGCTCTCTTCTGGGGAAGGAGGAGAGAGGGAGATAGGAGAGAGGGAGGGAAGGAGGGAAGGAAGGAGGGAAGACAGGAGGCTGCAGCTCAGATGCCAGAGGTGGAGGATTCACTCAGGTAAGGGAGAGAGCTGCCACATCAGGGCCTCAGGACAGCACAGGATGTGGCGGCAAAGTGCAGCAGGCAGGGTTTCATCGAGCCTGGCGAAGAACGGCTGACAACGGAGGTGGGGGACCTGGAGGGCGGTGCGCGGAAAGTATCTCGAAGGGGAGGCTAGAATCCAGGCTGGGTTAGAAGCCTCTACTCTGACCTGAGGGGCTCTTCCTGCCGGCCTAGGGAAATAGAAGCCCCAGCTTGTAGAGATGTCCTTAGGTAGGCTAGGGGTCGGGGAAGGGACTGCCCTTGGACACAGAGCCCAGGAAGGGGCGGGCTCCAGGCTTAGACCACCCAGCAAGTGGCACCAGAGGGAGAATGCTAAGCCTGGGTGTGTGAGGTCAGTTTCCCAGGTTGACGTACAAGGCCCTCCACTCCTTACTTCCAAACGTACTGTGAGAGAAGCTTGGCTCTCCTGTCCTGGGGCTCTGCTGCCTGGAGCAAAAAGCAGGAGGGGGTGCCAAGAACGTAGAGAAAGGGCTGCAGGCGTGTCACCCTAGCAGTGGATGCCTGCGCGGGACAAGCCTCTGGGTAAAGTTGCAAACTCTCCAGGACTGGCTGTACCGCAGTGTCTGGACGACTTACTCGGTCACCCCAGGACTGCAAGGCATGTGGGGTGGGGTGACAGTACCTCTGGAGAGGGCACCCCATGGCTTCCGACAGGCCACTGGCCCACTCAGGAGGGCCTCGTGTCCTCCTGAGAAGAAGTTGTGATCAGTACTGGTTATACTCTCGGACACTTTTGGCCTTGAGCCAGGAGAGTCCCCCAGGATTCCTCAACTCGGGCAGAACAAAGTGAGGGGAGAGCAGAGGGGGTTACGGGAAATCAGTGAAGTTAAAAAGGTGACCTGCTTCCCCATGGCCCTGACCCTGGCCAACACCCTCAGTCCCCCTGGAGTCTCAAGCGTAGAGCTCGGCGCAGCCACGGAGGGCCTCTCTCTGCTGACTGGGGGGGCTGGGCCAGAGGGGGATTTCCACCCCAATCGCTGCTGTTTTCCCTCCGGGGTGGCCATCACTTCCCCTCCCTGTTGCGTAGGTCCTGGCCTGGAAGGATCTGGGCATAGTCAGGAAGGGGGTGACGGTGGAAAAGTGGCTGGCACACCTCTTCTCCTTGTGGGTAGGCAGTGAGGGAGCCAGGAGAGGCCCAGGCCAAGTCTGGTCCCGCTGAGGGTTCTGGGGGAGCCCCAGGGAGAGCCAGATGGTGGGCCCTCTGGGGGGCTGCAATGTCCCTTCCTCTGGTGAGTCTTTCCAGACTGACTGAGGAGGTCCAGACCTGTTTTGCCCAGCCCGGCACCAGTTCCTTAGATCCCCACCCCCTGTCGGTAAGCTGCGGCTATCATGGAGCCCTTCACAATGTGCATCCGTCATTCTCTGCCCTTTAGCCCTGCCTACACTGTCCAGGCCTGCACGGGTGAGGGCGTGTGTGGGTCTCTTCAGCCCTTCCTCTCCACAGGGAATAGGACTGCAAGAATAACTGAGTTAGGCTCAGGGAGTCAGGATTCTGCTTGGGCATGACCCTGGATTCTCTGGGACAGAAGTGACGTCTCCAGTGGAAAAAGCATACCCACTAAGGAGAAGGTGCCCGCAGACAGACCCCCTGTGTCCCTGTGCAACCCATCTCACCTGCTTCTTAGAAGGCCCCCAGCATGGGAATGTGGCAAGGGAGGATGCTCTAGCTGACCGGGGGTGAGGGGGGGGGGGTGAAGTGGGGAAGGCTGGAAACCCTTTTCTCCTTTGCCCACCAGGATGCCAGGTTCCCCAGCCCCTGGGCCCTTACCTCTGAGTGTCGGAGATACACCACCAGGCCCAGGCCCAGCCGCCAAACACGTACTGTTTATAGTCAGAACCACAACAGCCCCCTGGAGAGCAAAGCAAACCACTGCTGGTCAGTCAGTTCTTGGGTTTGTCTACCCCCCATCCCTCCAACAGCAACTCTGGGCCTTTACTCACTCTGACAGTTGACAAACCCCACTGTTGGGTGCTGAGCTTACACAGAAATGAGAGACAGACAGGGGTGCCTGGGTGGCTCCGTCGGTTAAGCCTCTGATTTCAGCTCAGATCATGATCTCGCAATTCGTGAGTTCCAGCCCTGCACTGGGCTCTGTGCTGACAGCTCAGAGTCTGGAGCCTGCTTTTCCCTCTCTCTCTGCCCTTCCCCCAACTGCTCTCGATCTCTCCCCAAAATAAACATTAAAAATTTTTAAATAAAAAAAAAAAAAGGGAGACAGACAATTTGGTAGACAATGTGCATAGAAAGAAGGCTATCCAATGAGTGGTTCCGCATGTAAGTACTTTCAGAGAACAGAAGTCAGTGGGCAGGAGTGAGCAGGAAAAGCTTCATCTTTCATTTAACCATTCATTCAACAAACAAGTAGACTGTTTCTGTGCTAGGAATAAAGAGATGAAGATACAATTCCTATCTTTTTTTAAAAATTTATAATTCCTATCTTTTTTTTTTTAATTTTTTTTTTCAACGTTTATTTATTTTTGGGACAGAGAGAGACAGAGCATGAACGGGGGAGGGGCAGAGAGAGAGGGAGACACAGAATCCAAAGCAGGCTCCAGGCTCTGAGCCATCAGCCCAGAGCCCGACGCAGGGCTCGAACTCATGGACCGCGAGATCGTGACCTGGCTGAAGTCGGATGCTTAACCAACTGCGCCACCCAGGCGCCCCAATTCCTATCTTTTTTTAATGTTAATTTATTTTTGAGAGAGAGACAGAGCACGAGTGGGGGAGGGGCAGAGAAGGAGACACAGAATCCGAAGCATGCTCCAGGCTCCGAGCTGTCGGCACAGAGCCCGACGTGGGGCTTGAACTCATGAACCGCGAGATCATGACCTGAGCTGAAGTGGGATGCTTAACCGACTGAGCCACCCAGGCGCCCCCCACAATTTCTACCTTGAAGGAGGTGGGAACTTTTCCTGAGATAATTGTAATACCATGTACCAGGGAATGTGCAGAACAAGAAGGGGTGCAGGGCACACGGGGGGCGGGGGGGGGCACTGGGAGGCTGAAGGGAGGGAGGTGTCTTGGAGCCAAGATGGGATCCTTGCTCATGCCCAGCAGACACATCTCAGTAAGGTTGGTTCTCTACTTCCAGGGCTTCAGAGTGACTGTGTATTTCTTATGGGAGTGAATGGGGAAGGCAAGGCCTCAAAACAAAGGCCAACCTGTGGTACCAGTGGCAGAAGTGGAGACAAAGAGAAAAGGCCTGAAAAGGAAGTGGTTCGTTCTTATGGGGCGCCTGAGTGGCTCGGTTGGTTAAACGTCCGACTTTGGCTCAGGTCATGATCTCACAGTTCATGGGTTTGAACCTCGTGTCAGGCTCTGTGCCGACCGCTCGGAGCCTGGAGCCTGCTTCAGATTCTGTGTCTCATTCTCTCTCTGCTCCTCCCCCGCTTGTATTCTGTCTCTCTCTGTCTCTCAAAAATAAACACATGTAAAAAAAAAAAAATTTTTTTTTAAGGAAGTGGTTCCTGAAAACTGTATCAACTAAACAGAATGTTGAATCGGGCCCCAACTCGGATCCAGCTGTAGACATGTCCAGCATGCTGGCATAATGTCTATGCAGAAGTGAGAAGAACCAATTCCTGAAATTCTTGTTGTGAACTGATAATACCAAAATTATTCACCGAGTTCAAGAAAACTTTAGTAAAAGCTAGAGGGGCAGTTTCCTCGCAGTGCAGAAAAATGTGCAGGAAACAGATGATTCAAAGGAAATGGGATTTGGGAAAAAGCCAGTGGGTGTCATCATTTCTGTATTCACAAGACTTCAGTTTCCAGGAAAGCCTTAGGGTGTGTGCCTCCAAAGGTCAAGGGTCAGGGGTAGTTTCATGTAGCTGGGTTACAGTGTCTCTGAGGACCCACAGCGGGGTACAAGCAGGGTAGAGGGGCAGAGGCCAGATCATAGAGTGTCTCACGTATCAGGCCAAAGAGCTGTGTGTGTGTGTGTGTGTGTGTGTGTGTGTGTGATGGCGGGGAGGGGGGGGCAGGTGGTCACACAAAGATTTAAGGTGAGGAGCAACAAAATTACATTTACCTTTTAGAAACACCACTTTGCACAAGGTGGAAGAAGGGGGCGGGGTGGCCAAGGAGATTGGGTAGAAGCCTCTTGCAGCGACTTAGGCAAGACATGGTGGCTGATGTCATGGAGTAACTTCTAGAGCAGTCTTGTCCAAGAGAACTGAGAGGGTGGAAATGTTCTATGGCTGCACTGTGCAATATGGCAGCCACTAGCCACATGTGCTTACTGAGGACTGGAAATGTGGCTGGTACAACCGAGGAACTGAATTTCTAATAAAAAAAATTTGTTTTAAGTTTATTTATTTTGAGAGAGAGAATGCGCATACACATGGGAGAGGGGAAGAAAGAGAGGGAGAGAGAATCCCAAGCAGAGTCCGCTCTGTCAGCAGAGAGCCGGACTCAGGGCACGATCTCATGAACCGCAAGATCACAACCCAAGCCGAAATCAAGAGTTGGACATCTAACTGACTGAACCACCCAGGCTCTCCTCTGATGTAATTTAAATTTAAGTGGCTATTGGCTACCACATGGGTGCACCTCCAGAGTACAGGTTTGAGTGGGTGGTGAAGTCAACAACGGAACCAGAGACAACACAGAGAACAGGGAACTGGAGACAAGTTTTGGACAGGTGGAGGCGAAGGACAAAGACCTCACTAGTGCAGAAAGCCTGGCACCTTAAAGAACTGGTGTCTGAGACTGCTCCCCGAGAGCCAACCCAGTTTCCTGGGCCTGCCTCTGTGCACAGTGTGCAAGGAGCCGAGCCAGAAGTCCAGGGAGTAAGGCGCAGCCCCGCAGTGTGAGTAGGGGTGGAAAGAGGCCTGTTTCTCTGGGGGGGAAATAATTGTCCACAAGGCTGTTGCTCAAGGGAAGCTAGCGTAGGCTTCTCTCCTCTGGGGAGTGGGGTAAGGGAGGCCTCTAAGGACAAGCAGTCAACCTGAAACCTAAGCCATCTCGGGATCTGGAGAAACTGAAAGGGTCAAAAATCACAGCTTGTTTCACTTTGGGCCTGGTGAGGGCTGGGGCCTCTAGCGGGCTCCAGGGCACTTCTCACTGTGCTGGGGGTGGAAGCGGTAGAGGTGGGGTGGGATCGCGTGGGGGAAGGGGGTGTCCACCCTATACCTTTAACTTATTCTTTGACCTTGAGAGCAGGCTGCCACAGCCGAAGCTGGGCCTTGGCCAAGGGCAACATGGCCAAGTTCCCAGGGGTAGCAACAACAGGAAGCTAGTACTGCCAGTCTGCCCCACCCCCAGGAGCTTCCTGCCCTGAAAGGCATCTCCCTCCCAGATTCCTGGTCACACTGAGCCTGAGCACCACGCGCAAGAGAGGACACTCAGGTGCCCCTTCCTTGACGTCCCTAGCTTTCACTCTCTTCACACCTGGAAGTTTCTTCTAATTTTATCTCACTTTTTCTAACTCAACTTACTTGCCTTTGCCCTGTCCGTATCCAAGCTGAAGAACTACACGCCAACCTCTGTTCCATTCTTAGCCCCTCCAGACCTAGTCCATCTCTCTACCTTCTCAGGAATATTCTGCCCCCTTCCTGCCTCTCTTCTACCTTCTTCCCACTACTCCAGAAGACAAGGGGGATTTTGCCTCTTTTGAGCCACAGCCCCTGTTAGTAGTCCAACAATGCAGGAATGCTGATAAATGCATAAAATACATAAGAAACAATTATATTGAAAGTTATCAAATTATTAAAACCACCAAATGTGTGACATGTAATGCACAGTAATAGGTGTGAAATAGTAACACATTAAATAATAAAATCTAGGGGCGCCTGGGTGGAGCAGTCGGTTAAGCGTCCGACTTTAGCCAGGTCACGATCTCGCGGTCCGGGAGTTCGAGCCCCGCGTCGGGCTCTGGGCTGACAGCTCAGAGCCTGGAGCCTGCTTTGGATTCTGTGTCTCCCTCTCTCTCTGCCCCTCCCCCGTTCATGCTCTGTCTCTCTCTGTCCCCAAAATAAATAAAAAACGTTGAAAAAAAAAGAAAAAAAATAAATAAATAAAAATAGTAAAATCTAGTGGTTAATAACTAGCTAAACTTCAAGTACTGATGAGCGTAAATATTTTTTTTTTTTAAATCTAAGTTAACATATAGTGTAGTAATGGTTTCAGGAGTAGAATTTAGGGATGCTAAAACTACTCACTTTTTAAAGAAATTTTATTTAAATCCAAGTTGGTTAACATACAGTGCAGTGATGGTTTCAGAAGCAGAATTCAGTGAGAGCATAAATGACTTCAAAGGCACCTGCTACAATGGCAGTATGGTAGGAAAATACCTGCTAATGTTAACATGGATTGTGGCTGACATTTCTAATCCGAAGAAAGGCTAACTTTCGATTAAGGTTAGTGACAAGGTCGGGAGCATGTCTTTCCCCCATCCAAACGCACAGACCTCTAAATTCTACCCACGGACCCCAGGTTAAGAACCTCTGACCTAGTGTAGAGATGAGAGAAAGACGTATGGTGTTTGGATTCCCCCTTTAAAATTGCTAAAAGGAGAGAGAGAGAGAGAGAGAGAGAGAGAGAGAGAGAGAAAGGTTTGATATTACAGAATGAAGAAGGGAGGTTAGATAACCAGGAAAAAAAAAATCCTCCAGCCTCTTCAGGTGCAGAAGATGACCAGGAGATTTAACGGCATCCTTCTCAAATTGGGCTGAATGTGATGCCTCCAGACCTAGAGAGATGCAGGCTTAAGTAACCAGGTGGGGGGCAGGGCTGGGAGTGGTTGCTCTGCCCTGCTCTGCTGGGAGTTCTGTGAGGGAGAGCTGCATCTCTATCCGTCTGATCGGCTCAAATCCCCAGGTTCTGTTATCCCGAGCCTTATCCCTCCCTCTTCTCTCCTACCCTTCCTTGACTACAGCGCCCTCAATTCTCGGCACGGCCTCCGCTCCCTCCTAAAACAGGGGAGGGAGGCCACTGCATTGGCCTCTGGCCAGAGGACCAGATTTCCGGCAAGTGGAAGGTACAGAGCAGCCTAACTCAGGTGCTCCTCTCAACCCTTAGTCTCTCCACAGGGACAGGATTGGAGCTTTTGTCTCCTCAGCTCAGGGTCTGGACTTCCAGAAAGAAAAGTCTACAAGAGAAAGTGCCATGCAGATTTTCGGGTTCTCAATGTCTTCTTTAGGACTGGGGTCTGGGAGACAGGTGCAAGTCTGGCCTCAGTGCTCTCTGGGGGTCTCCCTCCTAAATCCCAAGGCCACCTCTGGTCTTGTCTGCTCTTCCCTACAAGAGTAGGAGGGTCCTGATCAGGGAGGGCCGGGATTTCCTGTCCCAGTGGAGAGACTGATTTTGAGATCCAAACCGAGCCAGAGGCCATGTTCTGGGGTAAAAGTTCCCAGTGAATTCATCACACCACCCCAAGGGGCAGCTACAAACCTTGGTCTAGCTCACCCTCTCCTACCCACTTCTGTAGCCAGCCCTAACAACTCGGCACACAGGCTGGAAATTGACATTGATAGTAGGAAGTAAGACCTGAAGGATTCCTGCAGCCACAGGCCTCCAAGCTGTCAGGAAACCACCCTTCCCAGCACCTGTGAGCCAGCCAGGGGTTGCACAAACTGGTGGCTTGAAAGGCTTCAGCCACCTCTCAAGATACCCAAATACACAATTTAAAAAGCAGCCTTAAGGCAAAGATACCTCTCCCTTCCCCAGCACAGCAGTCAAGCCCCACCTAAGCTCCCAGAAATTCTGGAGTCTGTAGCATTTTGCAACCGCGGCGACACAGCCCAGAACCCGGTTTCTCAACCTGTAGAGGCCGCACCCGCATCTCCGGGGGTGGGCAGTGCCAGTAAACCCCAGCAAGCCCTAACCCGCTCAGAATTAACGGGAACAAAAGGATCCCCGTCCCAGGGCCCCATCCCCAGGCAGGCACCTGCCCTCCAAAGCCTCGAGACCCACCCCAAGGGCCGGGCCCTGGAATCCAGCCAAACCGCTACGTTCTGGGAACCACGGGTCCCCTCCCCACGGCCTCAGTTCGGGAACCCCTAGGCCACAGTGGAGTAGAGGGGAGGAGACCGTGCCCAAGGAGGAGGCGGAGACAGGAGGGAATAAACACGGGAAAACACGCAGTGGGAGGGAGAGTCTCGAGGGCTCGGAACACCGCAAGTGTGAGAATGGGGGTCCCCTCCTGTAAGGTTCTCGGGCCCAACACCCGCGCCCCCACCTTCCGCACTGCCCTCCGCCCTCTGAGCCCCTCCCCGGCCTAGCCCGTCCCCGCTAGCTCCCCAGCCCCGCACCCACCCCGCGCCCCCTCTTCACCCACCTTCGCGGGCACAGCCCGCGTCCCAACCCTCTCCGCCCCGGCGCCCCAGACCCAACCCCCTCGCCGCCCTCTCACCTGAAACCACCAGCGCCTCGTTGGGCCCCACCGTGTGGCAATTGCCCATGGCGCCGGTGGGACGGAGGGCCCGCGGGGAACGCAGAGACCTGTACGGCACGGCCCGCACCACCCGCACCGCCGGCCGCGCCCAGCCTATCCCGCCACCCCCAGCGGCCGCCCGCGCGCCCGCCCGCGCCCCTCCGCGGTCGCAGCCCCACCGGAAGTGTAGCGGCGGAGGGCGGGGCCGGCGGGCGAAAGGCGGCAGCCAACGCGCTTCATTTCCCAAGGCCCAGCTCCACAGCGCCCGGGAAGGCGCCCCCCATTCCCCTCCCCCCGGCCGCCTGCATAACGACCTCCCGGCCCTGCCTCACCGCCCCGCACCCACCTTACCGCCGGGGGGGCCCTGGAGTCCCGCCGCTCCTGCTCTTACCCGCGGGGAGACCTTGGGCGAGTCCCTTACCAACGCAGCGCAATCCCGCCTCTGCAAATGGGGGTCACTTAACTACCTGGCTACGTGGTTGCAACGGGCCCAAGTTCAGTAAATCTCCGTGTTGGCAGTGCATCAAATCACAACCCCCCACGTCCTCATCCAGAGCCGATCAGCATCATCCAGAGTGGGGACCAGAAACAGGGAATTCAAATTCTTGAGAAGCAATGTCTGGCACATTAACCACGCCCCCACCCTCACCTCTCAATCTGGGATTATTGTTATTCTCAGGAAGAAATCATCGCCCATGATTTCCTTCCACCAGGAAAAGAGCGGCTCAGAAGAACACAACTTGAAGCTCCAGAAAGGAACCATGGGGGTAAAACCTGCAAACCCCTCAGTGCCCAAGGCGTGGCCTGGCATGCAGTTCAGGTTTTCAAGGGCCACCAAGTGCCATGGAAAGCACCCCAGCCTGGGGATTAGGAGATTTAGGGCTCAGGTTCAGTTTTAACCTGAATTCGGTGTGTGACCTTAGACAAGTCTGGTGAATTGTGAGGGATGGGATGGGGTTCAGAAACTGTGGGCTCCTCAGAGAGGGGGCTGCTCCGGGAAGATGGGGTCCCTGGGTCCTCAGGCTGGGGGTCTTCATCAGGTTCGGCATCCTGGCCAGGCCCAAGCCCTGCCAGCCTTTTACTGGCCTCCCACAGCCGGTGGGCCGCACGATCATCCCGGGCGGCTGGGGGCACCTCCTCTACATGGCAATTGGCAAAATATCTCCCACTGAGAGGTTCAATGCCCTCCTGTAGAGCGCAGTACAGGGGTGTCTGGGCACCCCCTCTTGGCGTCCGCAGCACCAGCCAAGCCAGTGGGCGCAGAAGTGGGCTCAGCCATCCAGGAACGTGGCGCAGGAACAGCTCTGAGTTCACAGGCCCTGTGGACGGGAAGAAAGGCAGGAGTGGGTGAGGACCCAGGAGAAGAGCAATAAGAATGAGGCTACAAGGGAGTGGGGAATGGAGTCCGGTTCCAGGGAAACCAGGAGAGTATTTGGTGGGCATTCAGGGCCCCCACAGGGTGACCTCACTCATTTCAACAGCAAGCTTCCTCCTCTCCATCTAAACTCCTGTACCTCCTCATGCCCCAGTTTCTTCATGCTGTGTCCCCTGCCTGAGGAGACATCTTTTTTCCTAGCTCAAGTCCCGCTCCTTTGTTTAGCCAGCAAACATATATTAACTAACGCCTATGGCAGACCAGCCACTGTTTTGGACATTTAGAGATGTGGAGTGTAATAAAAGCTTGATAAATGTTAGTTGTGATTATTACTGTCACTATTATAATTACTAGTGAGCCTTAGGCAAAGACCGTCTGAAATGTAGTATGGTAGGGGTTTCCGGGTGGCTTAGTTGGTTGAGTGTCCAACTCTTGATTTTGGCCATGATCCCCGGGTCGTGGCATCAAGCCCTGCATCAGGCTCTGTGCCGAGCGTGGAGCCTACTTAAGATTCTCTCCCTTTCTCCCTCTGCCCCTCTCCCCTGCTCGTACGCTCTCTCTGAAAAAATAAAAAATAAAATAAAATGCAGTATGGTAACATGCGTAGGACAGATCTTGTTATCCTGTGATCTGTTCTGTAAGGCAGAGATGGGTTTTATTCATCAGTGAAGTCACTCAGACTAAAAGCTGAAATGCTTACAGTGGACTTCTAGACCCTGGATGACCCAGCCCATCTCTATACCTCATCTCTTGTCACTCTCCTCCTCTCACTTTGTTCCAGCCACATGGGGCTTCTTGTTCTTTCTCAAGCATACCAGGCACTTCTGCCTCAGGGCCTTTGCACTTGCTATCAGTCTGTTCTTTATACTCTTCTCCCCCGAAAGCCACATGGTTGGTTCATCTCCTTCAGGCCTCTACTCAAATGTCACCTTTTCGGTGATACCTCTTCCTTGCCTGCCGCAGAAAAAGCAGCACCTCCTGTCATTTCATATCCCCGTCACTGTGCTTTATCTTTCCCATGGCACTTTATCATCACCTGTCATTGTAAATATTTATTTATTAGCAGTCTCCCCCTCCCCAAACTGGAATCTAAATTCTACAAGGAAAGGGTCTTTGTTTTAAGTTCACTGCTCTATTCCCAGCACCAAGATTAATGCCTGGTACATAGTAGGTACTCAGTAAATGCTTTTTGAACGAATGAATAATTATTAGCTATCATCATCATCATCATCATCATCATCATCATCACCATCATCGTATGCTGAGTTCAGTCATATGGATGGGTTCTTGGGGTGAGAACCTGGGTTTTATTCATTGCCATACCCTACCCAGGAGTCAGCATCCAAATTAGTGGTGTGAGAGGAAGAACCCAGACAAGGAGAGCCTCCTTCCAAGATCAGCAAGGAACAGGTCTCTCCTTGTACCGTGCTTCCTTCCTGTTCTGAGCTTCTGTGGCTCAATGAGAGGCTGAGGGAGCACAGGATGGGTTGAGGACGGGAGAGGGGGAATCAAAGCAAAGCAGAGCAGTCAGAAAGCCAGGCCTTACCTGGGTGGGCCGCATAGCAGGTGACACCAGTACCCTCAAGCTGAGTGGCGAGCTCCCTGGCAAATAACACGTTGGCCAGCTTACTGTCGGCATATGCCCGCAGCTCCTGCTGCCAGCCCACCACTGGGCGGTCCAGGCGTGTGAAGTCAAGGTGCCCTCGCCGGTGGGCGGCTGAGGATACCACCACCACGCGACTGGGGGCGCATGTCTTCAGCCGCGGCAGCAGTAGATGTGTCAGCAAGAAGGGGCCAATGTGGTTCACTCGCAGCAGCAGGTTAAATGGCTCGTGGGTCCGGCCACAGGAACTGATCCCTGGGGCGGGGGGCTAGATATGAGCAACTGCTCCAGAGGGATCCCCGAAGGCCTCAGTGTCCCCATTTGTGAGACAGCGGTAGGGGGCACCCTTTCCATACATCCACTGCCCCTTGGTAAGGCCTGGCTGGAGGGGACGGTTGCCCACCCTCTGCCCCCCTGCAGGACCTGCTGCCCCTCACCGGCATTGTGGATGAGGATGTCCAGCCGTGGCTCAGAGCTCAGGAAGGCAGTAGCAAAGGCCCGCACGGAGGCCAGATTGGCCAAGTCCAAGGCCATGAAGATGACCTCATTGTTCCCACTCTCCTGTGGGGCAGCAAGGGCTGGGCTTGTCACCAGGCACCTCTCTCCTCTTCCCTCTCCCCAGGTACCAAATTGTGAGAGTCCACCCCCTACTTTTACTAAGATCTGCCCCTGTGCCTTAGAATGTAGTGGACGAGTATGCGGACTCTGGATGCAAATTTTGACTTTGCCTTTTATTAGATAGAGTATGACATTAACCTCTCTGGGGCTCAGGTTTCTCCCTGAATAATGGGAATAATGTAATACCTATTTCATGGAGTTGTGAGGATTCAATGAGTTAATATAATGTAAAACGCTTAGAACAGTGCCTGGCACCCGGTCAGCACTGTGTAGGTAGTTCTTGCTGTTATTATTATCATTCCCTCTTCCCATTATTGCTTATCCTAAAATCTGCAACAGACTTCTCATTGGTCTCCCCTCATCCACTCCTGTCCTCTCCAGTCCAGGCTCCGATAGCCACCGAGGGTTTCATTTCAAAATGCTATTCTGACAGTCCATACCCTACTGAGTCCACACCCTGCTATTCTGACAGATCCAATGCTTCACTGTATCTCCACTGCTCATCCTATAAAATCCGAGGTCCTCAATAGGATCTAGAAGTGCCTCCAGAACCTAGCCCTGGCTCAGGGGCTCCAGCCTCTTCATTTTGCCTCTTTCTTCCATATTTCGTGCTCCATACAGACTCAATAAATCTTTTCTTTCAGTTTTTTTCCCCCTTAAGTCAAATCAGCTCTCTTGCCTCAGGGCCTTTGCATATGCTGTTCCCTCTGCTGTTCCCTTCCCTACCGTCTTTCATTAGTGTAACTCTTACCGATCCTTAAACATCTTAGGAAGAGCAATTACTTCCTTCAAAAAGCCCACCTCCTAGCTTTCTCGTCTGGTGTCCCTTCCCTGTGTGGCCAGAGCACCAGCAGACCCTCTTTTCTGCACTTAACGACCAGAGTTGAGGAAGCCGCTCTGTTCACCCCCTCCGTGTCCGGGGGTGTTCGTTTGTTGCTCACCCTCTCCCCCTCACCTGGCGGAGGTCGAAGGCCGCCGCCTCACCACGTTCCCGGCTCCGGCAGGCCAGCACCACGCGCGCTCCCCGGCGCGCCAGCTCCAGCGCCGTCATCTTCCCGATGCCGCTGTTGGCGCCTGCGGTGGGCGGGCGGTAGCTGAGCCGAGGCGGACGGGCCGCTGACCCCGCCGCCCGGCCTCCCCGCCACCAGCGCGCCCGGCCTCCGGCACTCACCCGTGACCACAGCCGTGCGGCCGCGCAGGCTGGCTATGCCACCGCAGGGCGGGGCCTTCACGAGGTTGTAATAGACAAGCACGTAGGCGCCCAGCAGCAACCCCGCGCCCAGCAGCAGCGCCTCCATGCCGGCCGCGCCTCCGGGCTCCCGCACAGGCCCCGCACCACCCTGGATCGGAGCCCGTCCGGCGGCTGCCGAACCGCCTCGCACCGGCTCGAGCCTCCCAGAAGGCGGAGGCAGAGGCGGAGGCGGGTGGGAGGCAGGGCAGGGGTGTGTGTGCGTGCGTGGGAGCGTGGGCCGTGCGAGCGCCCCCTAGGCATGCGTCTACGTCCTCTGGGTGTGTGCTTGTGGAACACCTAGGTGCGCGTGTGCTTTGGGGCCTTGGCAGCGCCCTCTAGGTGTGTGCCTGCGTGAGCTCCTTCCAGATGTGTGATCGTGTGCGGGGGCACCCTGGCTATGTACATGAATCCACCCACCCTGAGCGTGTGAATGACTCTGTGAGTGTGTAATGTGCCCACGGGCTCTGGGATTGCCCCTCAGGTTGTGTGTGTGCCTCTGGATCCTCTGTGTGTGAGCTCCTTGTGGGTGTGTACTTGCAGGCCCAGGAAGTACCCTGTAGGTGTGTGCCTGCGTAAGTACCTTTTACGTGTTTGTGCCCATGTGGACCAAGAGCCCCTCCAGGTGTGTGCAAGCCTCTGTAGTCTCTGCCAGTGGGTGCACTTGAATGAACATCTACGTGTCTGTCCTTTGTGCACATGCCCCTTAGCTGAGGACTTGCTGGAGGGGCTCACAAGGTGTGTGTGTGGGGGCCCTCTGGGTGTCATCTGTGCGAAGCAGAGTCCTTCCCTTCTGGAGGGATGTGTGCACATGAATGCTGTTATGTCTGAGAGAGTCCAGCCCTGGATGCCTTGCCCTCCCTCCATAAACAAATCCTGCAATTCCTTATCCTCACTTCCAGATCTCAGCTTCTAGAATGCTTCCTTATTCTTCCTATAGAGGCCAGAGAGATGGCACAGTGGCCAGGGTGGCACCACCCATCCAGGGCTGTTAGGAGTCACTCCTTAATTAGCTGTATCTCCGTGCCTCTGCCGCCCATCCCCTCCATTTCCGACGGGAAGCAAGAAGAGACTGAAATGTCATTTGTTACCTGACCTCCGGGAGAAAATTTCTCTGGGATGGTCCTCACAGGTGGTAGAAATAGGTAAAGAAGCTCCCTGATTCAATGGAGGAAGTGACTCTGACAGCACGGTGGGTGGTGACAGCTTAGGGAGGCACAGATGAGGGTATTCCTGGCCAGGACAAGGACTTGCCTGAGAAAACCATTACAACTTAGCACCCACTGTTTCACACGTGTGGTGTGCCCCATGGTACGGTCAGCCTTGGAGACACTGAGCGGAACAATAGGTTTCTGCCCTTGGAGAGTTCAAGAGGCCCATCAGGGCAGGGGGAGCAGAGTGGTGGAGACAAAGCAAGGCAGGTAGGTGGAAGCCAGGGACAGACCTCAGATTCCAGGGGGAAGTTTTCTACTTGGCTTGCACTAGGGATTCAGGGTTCAGTTGCAGATGCGGTAGGAAGAGGCTGGGAATGGAATATTAATGGAAAAAAAGGATGCATACTCCATCCTCAAGGCAAAGTCGTGACCTGCTAACCGGTACCAATTCCTTGAACCCTTGCGGGCGATCCCTGTGTCCTGCCTTCAGGAAAAACGTCCTGGATAGTTTCTCACGTCAGGTCCGAGAGGAGGAAAAGGATGGGAGCTAGGTTCGATGGGAGGGTTCCCAGGACCTTAGGATTACGGTAACGCAGTAGAGTCATCTTCCGATGAGAAGCTGCAATTGTAGGGAAGTTATTATGCTTGGTAGTCACGTGAGTTGCAGCTCGACTGGGTCTAGGGATCGGATCTCTCCTTTTGCTTCATGATGCTCCCCAGAGACGTTTGAGTTGACAACCTGCTCCACACTAGATTCTAAGCTCCAAGAGGCCGGGGCCGTATCTGTCCTGTTGATTGCTCACATCAAGTTCCCTAGCCCAACCCCCAAGTCCTAGCAAAGGCCATGCACAGAGGAGGGAACTCGAGTGATACTCGAACAAGTAATTGCTGCCTGCCCAGCTAAGGCTGACAGGGAAAGGATAAAAACCAGGTGCAGACTCCTCCTAGAGGAGATGATCGTATCCTATCAAATACGATAGCAAACAACTGCAATCGGAGGCAGCCGCAACTCCCTGCCTCAAGCCCTTTTGCTTTGGGCTACAGCTTTTAGACCAGAACGCAGACGTCTCCTGACAGGTCCTGTTTTAGTATCTTGGTTTTGGAGTCAACAGGAGCAGAGACCTGCACACACTTGGATTCTTGCAGTATGTGCTCATGTCAAATGCTTCTCTCAAGTTGCCCACGAAGCCAGGCAACAGCCCCGCCCTACCCGATGCACCCCGACCCCTCCATTTTCCCACATCCACCTGGGGCTCACTTTTCTCCAAGACCTCTGCTCTCCTGACTTCGCTTGGGGTCTGAGTGTCTTGGAATGAGACTAGTTCACTGAGACTGGGAACAGGATCTTGGGGAGGGTCCCCTCTGAGGGTGATGACAGGTAGGACAGACAGGCAGAAAACATAAGTTGAAGTATTTTTGTTTTTTTATATACAGAATACAGGAAAGTTTCTGTAAAGTCTAAAACATTACAATTACTATGTACATTGGTACTACTTGGGGTTGGGGGAAGGGGAGAGGAGGGAGCCAGGGGTGGGAGGAACAGGAGAGAAGTGGCAAGAGAACAAAAAAAGGAGACGAAACAGGTTTACGACAAAAACGTTTTTGCTACAATAGACAATTTGAAGAAAACGCTCTACCACATGTAGTACTGTACAGTTTTTAAAAACATTGAAAAAATGTCATCACTAGATGTATTTACACAAAATCCAAATACACTTTTCCTTATTTGAAATAAAATAGATGGACAGCCAGAAAAAGAATTCATTTCTCATTTGTCCATAATACACAGTAGCTACCTGTAGTGCAACCGCTGCAGAAAGGGAAAATAACTCGGAGGGTGGGAACCACGGAAGTCGGGTGGGTAGCGATCTTTATATTAAATAAAACAATGATATTGTATAGATTTTGCTGTATGAAAACTGTATTTTTTTCTTTTAATATAAAACTATTGTCACTGCCACAAAATAGAACAAGTTTCTGATTATTTTACAACGGCGGGCGAGGGGGAGGGAGCAGGAGGCGGGTGGGGAACGGTTTGGTGTCGGAGGAAGTGTCCAGACCATCGGCCTTCCCCTCCCTGCCCACGCTGTTCCTCAGCTCGGGTCTGCCGCTTTCCCATGAAATGTCGAGTACAAATATATGTGCAAATGCCCCCTAGAACTTGAGAAAAGAAAAAGGATCTTTAAAAAACAGTCAAAAGGTTTTCTTCATTTCATGCAAAGATTGTAGTTGGAGGGTTTCCGGTGGAGTATAGAAAAAACCCGGGCTTGGTTTGTGTACATTTTTGCATTGCAGGAGTCTCGGGTCGGGCGGACGGGCGGGTGACGGGGTAGCCGCCAGTCCTAGGGAACAGAGTTGGAACGCAGCACGGGGCCCTGGTGGGGCTTGAGAGACAGCTTCTCGGCCAAGACCCCATCCTGCAGCAGGCCAGCATCGCCTTTGGGCTGTTTGGTCGCAAACTCAGTGATGCTGAACACAAACTGCAGGCACCCCAGCTTGATGTAGCTGCCGTGGTGCAGTAAGGCCGTGCCCTCCCAGCCGGCCCCACTGCCCCCAATCAAGCTCGAGCTGCTGGCTTTGCAGTTGCAGGGTCTCCGCTGTGGCCCCTGGGCCTGGGAGCTCATCATGGCTGCCTCCTCACTTGGCTCTTCATCCTGTTTCTGGTGCCGGCGGCGCCCTGGGAACAAGGAGGGTGGTCACGGGACAGGAACAGTGAGCAGCCCACCCACCCAAGGCGGTTTGCCAGCGCTGGGCCCCTGCACCTCCCCATTCTAGCTGCTATGTGACTAGGGCTGAGGGACACCCGGAAAGGGCCAGGGGAGTCTGAAGTCCCCAGGCAGGTGTGTGCCCAGCACTCGCTTCTCCGTGGTCTCCCTGGGCCCGCGAGCAAGGAGAGCCTGGCCGATGCGACCCGGAAGGCAAGAGAGCAGGCCGTCGGCAGAAAGCCAGAGCCACCCTGAGGGGGCCTTAAGAGAACACGTCCGAAAAAATGGCCGGCTTCGTGGCCACAGGCTCCGACTTACTGATGACACTCTGCACTTTGGCAACAATACTGCTTGGGGGGGTTGGCGGGGTCTTCTCAGAGAAGTCACATGAATACAGCACATTGTCCACCGTTGTCCCGTGCTCACTGTAGTTTAACAGCTCATAATGTTTGGTATTCTGAGGAGGAGGAGGGAAGATAAGATGTGTGGTCTGCTGCGTGGGGCCTGGGGCTAAGGGGAGAGAGGACACATGGAGAAGGCTGTGCTGCTCTACCTGGGGAGCTCTCTTTGTTCCCCAGTCAAGCCCCCCGGCCCTGTCTCTTTAGAATGGGGCTCAACACTCACCTCCTCAGGGAAGCCTACCTTCCTAGTGGCCCTCACCCCCCGCTCTCCCACCACTGCTCTACTCTGCCTCCTGGGTCCTGGCTCCTGTAGAAATGCTATTCGCTGGCACAGAGGGCCTGGCTTCCTTCTATGCAGGTCCCCTCCCCTGCTTCCGGGTGGGCTCCCCCCACCCCGCTGAGCCCGTGACCAACCTCAGGAGAAATGGTAGCACCGCTCCTAGGGAGCGTTAGTCACGGCAGGATGCCCTTTCACACCAAGACCCTTCTACTCCAGGAATGACAGCGAGCGAAGAAAAGAAGACCTCCCATCTCCCTTCCCCTCACCCAGGGCACTGAACAAAAACCCTGGTGCCTGGGAGAGGCCTCAGGCTGTGAGAGCTCTCCCACCCCTTCCCCACCCCTCACCTCATCATAGAATATGCAGGCGTGTTTCCCAGACACGTAGTTACAGTGACCATAGTTTGTAAGGCACACGTCCATGTCAGCTCCTGTAAGGTGGCAGGAGTAGAGGCAAAGGCAGGCAGAGAACAGATGGTAAGGTGTATGCATGGGAAGGTGGGGGGCAGGGAGTTAGCTTCTGGGCGGGCACCGGGAAGACCTTAGGGGGAGACCAGCTCAGGGCCCCTTCCTTGTATATTTGAACAAAAACCAGTGTCTTTTCCACTCCCCTTCTGAAGAACAGGTGTCCCTGCCAGCTGATCTCCTTCAGAACATGTGGCTGCTGCCCAGAAGGGAACAGTGAGCTCCTGAAGAGGGTGGGTTATTTCCATGAGGGCACAACATGGGGTGCGGGGCTCATAAATCCTATCTTTGGAAAGAAAGGAAATTTCTAGGCCAAAGGCTAATCTGACTGTCCCTCTGTACAAGATGCAGGACTAACTAAAGGTTATGGGTGTGTGAGCACCATCACTTTTTCAAAGACCTCCAGGGACAAAGTATGTGCCCTCTCCTCCGGTTTTATCTGCTTGTTTAAAATGCCTCACTGAGCAGCAGTCACGGCTGACTTTCCCCTCTCCTGATATCACGCTGGGCCCAAAGCAAAAGGGCTTGAGGCAGGGAAGACAAGCAACCGATAGTCTCCTTTCTTAATCCCTCTTGCCCAGATATCTGCTGGGTTAAACCAGTCGGCCCGAGGGAGGGTTTCCCTCACCCCTTCCTGGCCTCCGCGGGAAGGGGTGGTAGTTTCTAGGGCTGAACAGATGCGGTGCCCCCCCTGCCCCCAGCTGGCTCACCTGTCCCGATGTAGAGGGTTCGATAGCACATGTTCACAGCTCCTCCCAAACCCAAGAGAGGGTAGAACACAGCTCGGGCCTGTACTTCCTTTCTTTGCACTACAAGACAAACACAGGGACAGGATCATTCAGAAACTCAGAACCTGGACCTTTGGATCACGGTCTAGAGAAAAGAATCCCACTAGATGAGTCATCTTTCAAAACTCACCTTGGACACTGGGCTGCTTCAGGGTGGCACTCTCTCCCCCCACCCACAGCATTTCCAACACGGGGTAAGAGAGACCATCTTTGAAAGTGGTCACAGAATTCAAAGATGAAAGTACTTTAAGTTCCTGGGCTGACTGGTTTATCAGGGATATACCAGATGTACTATAGGGAGGCCAAGCAAAACAACAGTAGGCACAGACCAGTGTTTCTCGAACTTTAATGTGCATATGAATCAACCAGAGATCCTGTCAAAATGCAAATTCTGATTCTGTGGGTCAGAAGCGGGGCCTGAGCTCTGCGTTTCCAACAAACTCTCAGGTGATGCTGATGCTGCTGGTCTGGGGACCACACAATTTCAACCAGTAAGGCTCAGTAATGGTTAATGCTCAAAGGAATATCCAAAGCAGTTAAATGTCTTGGGAAAAGTTTTCAGGAGACTAGCCCAAATGTTACTTTATTTATTATTATTATTATTATCGTCATCATCATTATTTTTAACGTAAGCTCCACACCCAACATGGGGCTCGAACTCCTGACCCTGAGATCAAGCGTTGTATGCTCTACTGACTGAGACAGCCAGGTGCCCCTAGATCAACTGCTATTCTGCTTCTCACCTTGAACTTGAAAAATTCCCTTTTGGGAAACCTTTGTAACCCAAATATTTGGAAGTAGTTCAGCAGAAAGTGCACCACATATACCCAAAGGCATTCGTAGCTGCTTTGTGTGTCTCAAAGCGGATGAACACGAAAGTTACAACAGACTTTCCCGAGTCTGACGTGAAAGCTGTGGTTGCGATTTTGTTCCAGCTTTCTGGGAAAAGAAACCACGGCACTTTATTAAGGCCATTAAAGGCACACATGGAACACGGAGATAGTGAAAGCCAAGACTCCTCAGGAGGGGAGACGGCCGCTCACATGCACAGGGGAGACCTGACGGTGGGCTGCGGCGGCAGGGGTGTGCGTGCGCACCTTCTGTGTGGTGCCCTCCAGAAGCCAGCGGATGTGCCCCGACACTGCCCGGTGAAGCTTGGACCCGGGAGGGGAAAAGCTGATGTATTCTCTGCAAGGCCAGAAACTTGATCAGCTTCTCGTCCAGCATATTTATCTCGATTTCTATTAACCAAAGAGAGAGATTAAAAAAAGCAGCTGAGGAGGAATTGGAATGTGGAAGTAGGTGAGGGTCACAGAGCAAATAGTTAAGCATTCCTAAAATCTAGCCAAGTGATTTTTCTCGAACAGGCAAGAGTACAAAGCGGCCTAAGGATCCAGAGCTCAGCATCTCACTGGCCGTTTGCAGTGAGATGGACCCCAATGCAGCCTGTGCAGATGCCTCTTGCAGTGGGCAGCTTGATTTTAGGTTAAGTGGTCCTGGAAAGGTAGAACAAAATAGACCACCTGCCTGCCTGTGGAGGAGGCCTGGATGTCGGACATGGAGGCTTAGATCTGCTACCCACCCTCTTCAGAGGTCAAGCTCTGCCTCCATTCTCTTCGACTTTGGGAACAAGGCCCTCCTGGTTTTATTCTGCCTCAAGTAATTCTCTTCTCACAGGTTCAACTTGGTCCCACTCTCCTTTCACCTTGGAGTCTGTGTATAAGCACGTGTAGAAGGCAGAGGTGGGAGGGAGCCTTCTTTCTTAACCCACATCCCCAGCCCTCGGAGGTCAGGCATCCCTTCTGTTCCTTTTCTGAAATGAGCTCGAATGCCGCGCAGGGACAGCACCTTCACGCAGCAGCAGCTGGTGGGAGAGCAGCAGCTCACGCACTCACCTCCATTGACATCCATAAATGCTCGCAATGAGTTGGTGAGGTCCACCATGGCAGTAGAGTTGGCTGGGAAAGAGGGTACGGTTAAAGCGCTTCCTATGGATAACGTGCCGGGGCTGACCTTGCCATCTGGGGACGGAGCAGGAAGACTGTTACTTACGTCGCCTGAGGGAAACCCACCGGTCCAATCCCCCACTGCCGAGACAGGTCTGGATTTCGGACCCAAGGTGATGTTCCCTTCTTGATTCTCACCCCATAGGCTCTGGAACTCCTAGAGCTAAAAATGTGTGGTGAGCAAGGGCAGATGGAACGACAACGCACCCGGGCACGCAGGAGTCTCCAGAGCACGGAGAACCAGTGAAATCTACTGCTCTGGGAAATGTGGTAGGGTGGCTTTGTTCTCTGGGCCGTGACTACCTCCCTGCTGCCTCCAGTCATTCAACTAAGTGGTGCCTGCCCCTGCGTTTCCTGCCTCCTGAAGTTCGACTCACAGGATGCAAGATCTATCCAGGCTGGTATTTAGAGGTAAACAGAGACAGGAAAAGAGCCTGAGGGTAGGGGCCATCCTGGGACCAGGGGCCCCCATGCAGAGAAGTCACAGTCACCTGGTTACCGAGACTCCCAGCTGACTAGGAGGCCAGCTTCAGTTCAGACGGGAGAGACCACAGGGGGTTCCAGCAGCATCTGAAACCTGGTTCAGATGCTGGGGTCAGCAATCTCGAGGTCCAGAGTGCTGACTGGGGACAGCTGAGAGAGCAGGTCCACACTAGGCCAAGTATGGGTGTAGGGGACCGCCTTTCTGCAAGTGGCCCAAGGGTGAGCTTCTGGGCCGGATCAACCTCTTTGGGCATGCCACCCTGCAGCTATCCTGAAAGGTGGTGTTGCTTTCTAACTCTGCCTTCCCTGGCATGGAAGCTCCTTCAAACCAGGGGGCTCTGAGAATCTGGATCAGGTGTGACCTGGTCTCTGGTGTGGATCATGAAACCCGGAGGCCATCACCTAGAACCTCAGGCTGGCCACAGCGGTTCCAGAGACCATGCTGCCTTCCTCTAAGGTGATGGAACAAAACAAGCAGAAGACTAGGCCTGAAATGGGAAGGTGGAGTCAGGACACCCAGCCGTAGTTCCGATCCTGCCACTGACTCGGTAGGTGACCTAGAGGAAATCACTTAAACTTTCAGCGCCTAAGCAACCTCACCAATAAAACGGGGGACAAGTTAACACATGCTTTCTCCTCTATCACATAAATGGGGAGAGGACAAGTAAGACCGAGATCAAAGTCCTCTGAAATATGCACAGGAACGTAAGTGTTTTCTGAAGTTTAACTGCCAGAAAGAGCATGAAACTACTCCAAATCACCCCCAGGTTGAGCACCACTCACCTGATGATGGCGCTGGTGAGCAGAATCGTTGGTTGGCTCCTGTGGCCAAGATACCATCTCCTGCTGCTTGGGGGGGAGTGAGCACCCGGGTGGCATTTGGGGGTGAGCCCAGTGGCCTTGAATCTGTCAACGGAGGTCCTATCTGTGATTGGACAGTCTTTCTTTGCAAAGTGCTGGTGTTCTCGATGCTGGCACAAGAGCTGGGAATGGAAGGGGGCAGGCTTGGGACAGGAACCAAACTCCTCTGGGGGCAAGAGCTGGGGCCAGTGGCATTCTCTGTCTTCACAATGATGCCGACGGTGTGGTTCTGAAGCCCCCCAGCCGCTGGTGGCGTGAGGGGCCGGGGCCAGCCTTGCCGGTGGGAGAGGCCTGGTAAGGGGGTGTTGGCGCCTGGAAGTCGCCGGGGGTCCGTGGAATCGGTGGGGTTGCTGTAGAGGTGTGGGCCATTGGCTTTCACCTCTGTGCTCACTGGCCCGTTGGCAGTCCCGCAGGGGGCTTTCTTGGATTTTTCCGCACAGGAACTGCAGCTGATGTCCTCTAGGGCTGGGGGCTGGTGGGGTGGAGAGCAGCTCAGGGAGTTCTGGGAGCTAATCCCTGAGGGGCAGGATAAGGGGCAGTGGGAAGGTGTAGGTGCCTTGTCAGCTGTTTGCAGGGAGGTGGTGATTGAGCTGTCAGTCACAATAACAGGCTTAATATCAGCCTTCTCTGTCTGTTCAGAGTCCCAATGCGAAGGCATCTGCTTAGCAGATAAATGTTTCAATATGCTGCACTGGAGCGCAACAACACTACAGAGCCACTGCAATGGAAGGAGAGGAGAGGAGAGGAGGGTGAGAGGCCTGGGAGGCGCTGGTCCTTCCTGCCCCAGAGGCCAGGGCTACAGCACAGCTGATAAACACTGTTTCCAAGGTCCCACTGCAAATGCCCAGAAAAGGTGTGCTTGACTTCTGATAAGATTCCATTTCCATTCCCAAGCAAGACTTGTTGGTATACTCAGCAGCCAACACCCTGGTCGGCAGAGCTCACCTTGTGAACCAATATCCAGCAAGTACCCTAAGCAACTGCTGTGTGTCCAGCCCTATCAGCTAACCTCTCTATGGGTCTACTGGTCTCTTTCTGCAAGACACACTTGCTCATCTCACAGCACACTGGGGGACGGATGGAGAAAAACAGACTGCTTGACCGTACTTCTTTTACTTGCCTCAGAATATCAGCCAGAGGTTCTCTCTGGAATATTCAACCATTGGGGGCTGGAGAGTGGGGGTCGGTGGGATTGCAGAAGATGGGGATGGGAATGGCACTGAGGCTACTTCCAGTAACAGCTGTGGTGAGAAGGAAGGAAGATTGGCTTTGGAATCCCAGCCCTGCCTTCACTCACCTCTTGCTGCTCTGCCTGGGTGGCTAAGTGCTCAGAGTTCAAAAGGTGCGTCTGTGATTCCTCGGGGATCCCGTTGCAGATCAGCTCCCCATCCCGAATGGCCGCGGGTGCAATGAGAGGGGGTGGAAACTGGTACTGAGATTTTATAGCATCGGGAACCTGTTTAGTATAGAAGGAGGAGGAGACGGAGATAGTGCCGACATGTCCAGTTGATTCTGCCTCTTCTGTCTGCGGTGCTGATGCCCGCGGGACCATCGTGCACTCTGGGGTCCACTAAGACAAGGAGGCTCAGTGGGCTGCAACCGCTCTGTGCCTCAGACACACACACATTAGCTAGAGAAGGCACAGAGCTGGAAACGACAGGCGTGCGCCCTGTCCCCCACTTTCTTCATTCAGGTCTACCGCCCGCAGAAGCCAGAAACCATTGCTTTGGCCTAAAGAAGTGTAGGGCTGACACTGGACACAGCTTCAGAGTGGTACTCTCTAGGCTCTTACTGCTCAGCATCAAGTTTGGGAGAGTAAGCCGTATCTGAGAGGTAAAACGTCAAAGGAGGTCACATTTACAGTGGAAATGCTCAGCATGAAGTCTGGCCTGTGATAAGCACTCAGTCAATGTCAGTTTTCTTCGTCCACTCATTCATGACTCATGCGACAACTGAAGACCTCTTTGTTGTACAAAGACAGAAGACACGTTCTGAATCACGCCATGTAAGGATGAAAGAGCCACACAACAAGCCAAGAGTCATGCATACATTCAACCAACATTTATTGAGTACCTCCTGAGTCTGGACACTGTACCCAGTCCTAGAGATCCAGAGATGAGGAAAACTTAAGCTCTGCCCTCAAGGAGCTCACAGTCTCGTTGGGGGAGATAAACATTACAATACAGTGTAATGGGTCCTAGAATAGAGGCATGGCTAAGGAACTATTAAAAATATGGAGGAGAGTGCTTGTTTCTGTCTGGGGGACAAGGACAGATTTTATAGGAAGGCAGTATTTGAGACGTGGAAGTTGAGAACTTCCAGGCAGACAAAGGGGAAATAAGGCTAGGGGAGCAGCATATAAGGCATAGAGATGTGGAAGCACATGACGGACTTGGAAAACATTTGAAGAACAGATTTGGTGACCGAGTCCCTATGGAGGATAACAGAAGAACTGAAAACGGTTCCCAGAATTTTGCCTTGAAGGACCGGGTGGAGATTGCGGTCATTCACGGAAACAGGAAATACAAGAGGAAGAGCAGATTTGGAGGCAGAAGACTTTCGGTCTTGGGCAAGTTGAGACTGAAGTGTCTGTGGGATGGGCAGACAGATATGAATCCAGACATGAGGAGAAAGTCAAGAGATATGGAGCTGAGAGACAGCACCATTAATGGTGGTGGCTGGTGCCATGGGCTTGTCCAAAGTCAGCCAGGAATGGGAGGGGGAGGAGTGGAGTGGTAGGCAAGCCTAAGGTTGCCCCCCTTGGCGAAGAGTGAAGGGGTAGCAGGAAGAGGAATCCCTAACACCAAGTTCTTAGCCAATTTTGCTGCCCTGCTCTATATCAACAATGAGGATGGTTCAGGTCAGAGCTGGAACACTGTCCACCACCGTCCTGTGCTACCACAGTCCTCACTTCACTCTCAAATTGTCCAGTACGGAATGCTCAGCAGGCAGCTCTTTCTGCCCACGTGTCCTGTCCCCGTGCTATAACAAAAATACTTGTCTGCCCTGCAAGGGAAAAAAAGTGCTATTCAGGCAACTCGTGCCCTTGGATTTTCCTCAAGAATAGGGAAAGCTTGGGGCACCCAGGTGGCTCAGCTTGTTGAGCATCTGGCTCTTGATTTCACTCAGGTCATGATGTTATGGTTCAGGAGATGAACCCGCATCTGGTTCTGCACTGACACTGCAAAGCCTGCCTGGGATTCTCTCCCCACCCCTTCACCCGTCTCTGCCCCTCCCCTGCTTGTGCTCTGCTTCTCTCTCTCTCAAAATAAATAAATAAACATGAAGGCGGGGGGGGGGGTGCGGGGAAGAATAGGGAAACCTTTGAAGGGGGAGAGGGCATTGTGAAACAGAATTTTCTCAAGGCTTTCTGGGACTGTTCACTTCAGCCGCCAGGCTCTCTTCCAAATCCACGTGGTGAATTACACAGTTTAGTTTACTTTCAGATCTGTTTTACTGAGATATGAGGCATGCCACCTCTATAATACCCCCAACTGAAAACACCTTGATTTAATTTTAGAAACCGGTATTTATATTGAAGTATAAATATTTACACACTTAAGAGATTGTTATACAATTTCCAACAGTTAACATCTTGCTAGCTTGCTAGCGCTGACATCCACTGGAAGGGATGGGAGTGGGGTGAGTGATTTAAAGCGTTGCTGCCACCAAGTGGCCATATTTGAGAATTGCTGGTCTCCACTGGCACACAGCACAGTCTGTGTGCGGGATTATTCCAAAAAGAGAAAAATCAAGCTTCTATGTGGGTCCACGGTGTTGGGCTCTCTAGGTTAAATGAATGAGGAAACTGAATGGCTTTTGAGAAACAGCCTCAACACCACCAAATGCTTTTCAATAAAGGAATTTTTTCTGTTCATCTCAGCAGATCTCAGCTAAAGTTGACACTTTAGCAACTGTCAAGTGCATACAAGAATGTTAGATATTATTACGGCAAGGCCACAACTTGGCACAACTTGGAATATTCGTTATATATTACCAGCACCTTGGAAAAACAGATTTACTCTCCTTTAGGCACTTTCCTCTTAAGTTTCTCTGCTGGGATAGCTCCTCCCTTCCACATGGGTCTCTGCTTCATCACCACCACCTTTACCCCGCCAGACAGCTCTTGGAAAGGGGCCACCTCCCAGGAACAGATAGCGTGAGTACCAGGCCAGGGGTGGCAATAGCAGAGCACATCCGTCTGGCAGAAGGGGCTAACGAGCACTCATCATGAGAACTGAAGACTTGCAGAGTTTGGGGTTGGGCCTTGGTAATCCTGACCACCACCCTCAAGTATTAAAATGTGTGGTCACATTCACCACTTGTTGAGACACCACAGACAAATCTCAGGGCTTCAGTCTCCCTGTCTATAAATTTGGGACCACAATCCTCTGTCTATCCCATGAAAGCAATCAGAGCCCACTCTCCTGCCTGCTCCAGGTTGGGACTCACCTTCAAGCTTCTTCTTTTGACTGACTGGAGCACTCGGCGGTTGGGAGGGTGCTTCTTGTGGATTCGGTTCAGGAAGTCCACTTTGACCACATGCTGCGAAATGGTGTCCTGGAAACGGTCAAACACCTGGCACCGATTGCTCAGCGTCATATTCTTCTGGTTCAGCTAGGGACAAAGCAGACACACTTTTACAATGACCCTCAAAAGGCATCCCCTCCCAACTAACTATCCTCTAGGTCTGAAAAATAGAAGCCCTTGGCCAAATAGGTTCCTTCTGTCAGGGGCTGATACGTCAACACCCCTGTCAGAGGGCTAGGGAACACCGGTAAGACTTTCTCCCTCAGTCCTGCCTGGTCCAGAGAGGGAAAACTGGTATGTTCCTATTCCCTAGAGAGGGTTGCGGGGGACAGGAAATAGGAAATTAGTCACAAGTACCCTTCAAATCCAGCCTGACAGCTCAGACCACCTTTTGCCAGTGGACCCTAACAGAGCACAGGTTTCAGAGGACAGGCGGGCCTTGGCCCTTGAGACCCAGACTCCCTTTCTAGCAAGGCACTCATTCCCACGGGAAGCAGGACGGTTTCCTATATAGGAGCTTGGCTAACAGCAAGGATCAGCACCAGAATCCCGTGTGCTCTGCTCTATTCCTCTTCCAACATACCAGGGAACATTAGTGAGCCCATCTGGATATCACAGTCCTGCTCTAGAGGAGGAGGAAAACCTGGGCTGCTCTAAGAGGCCGAAGGGAGGGAAGAAAGAATTTTGCGCAGCAGCATCCAGAAGGCATATAAAAACTATGCCACTTTCCCTCTAAACTTTAATGCAAAAAAGATCTGCTCAGAAGCTTCATGATTAGTAAGGTAGGAAAAACCCCTAAGTGGCTAAGTAAATAAATTATCTAATTAATAATTTTTCATCTGTTGGAAAGTTGCTCTTTAAGATTCATATTTGGGCGTATAGCTGATGGTAGTTTTTTTCTGGTTTGGCAGGAGGCAAAATGAAACACTCGTAACTGAGCTTGGAGAGAAGCTTCCTCCTACATAAACCTTTCTGAGCAGCGTTAGCCAAATGAAGAGGCCAAAGCAAACGTTTTTGCACCATGTGTGCAAGTCTATAACCAAGGCTCCTCAGTGCAATGTGAGGAGCACTCTGTCACGCTGAGGGTCAAAAGACATTCCGTGGTCATTACCGTCTCATACACAACGTCTTAAGCAATAATCTTTTTAATCTGGAAAGGCTGAACTTATAAGGGAGCTGCTCTTCTGAAGCCCTCACCCATTCAACCTTGTAAACGGCTGTTCTTAGTGCCTAGAAGGAAAGGGCCTAAGCCTAAGCCTCTTTTGGAGATAGCAAACTACAGTTCTGTTTTAGCCCCAGGAAGCGTCTGGAAAATGTACCCAAGACTCCTGGGAGATAAGATAAAAGGACCCTTACACCAGTCATTCATTCAACAACTCACTTACTATCATGCACCATGATAAGGTGGGGGTCAAAAACTAAAGAGAAGGGGAAGATCCTCATGTGATGCCTAGGACACGTTAGTGTTCAATAAATGGCTGATTGTTTGGAACACTGTTATCCATGTCAATTCTTCAATTCTCCCAAGTTAGTGGGATTTGACTGTCTGTCATTCCTGAGATATGAGAATAAACGTTTTAGAATTTCTAGTTTGCTCCCTCTAAAAATAAGAGACAGGGAAATACAGAGGCAGCTACCACGAGAACATTTATTCCCATGAGTTGGATCGAATATACGCACCCCCTTCATGGCTATAACATCAACTGCTCAATTCACCATGGAATAAATTTATGTATAAACAATCAAGTCTGCCTGTACAGCTAAAACAAGGCATTGTGGGAAAATGCAAAACGCACAGCTGAGGCATGTCAAAATGATTGGAACTGAGTAGGATGGTCTACAGAAATCCGTATTTGAGAGATTATATAGCGAACTCTGGTACAAAGCTGACCTTACTATGCTTTCTACTGAATCAGGCCATGCCCTGGCTGTGCCCAGAGAGAACAGAAGGGACCATGCTGTGCTTACCACCACATGTTCGATGTGATTCGGACACATCCATCTGCCCAGGGGCATGGCAGTGAGCGGTGGCTCGAGGCAGTCCATGTGGAACAGGAGGGGGCAATAGTCACACTGGATGAGAGGGGCCACACGGCAGCTCCTGCAAAAAAGAGATGTAGGCCATTTCTGTGGCAAGATGGGAGAATTCAAACCAACTGTGCACTATGGAACAGCCTCTCCTTAATCCTCACAACGTTCTCCCAGGGCCTCCTCCCCCAGTGATCAGTTACACTCAGTTAGGAAGATGGATGAAGCTGGGGGCTACCACCAGGCTCTCCATTATTCTCTAAGAGGAATGTGTCTTGTGGGGAAGTGAATGTTTATTTGGAGTATAGCTAAAGTGGCTGTCAGAGCAGGAATGATCAATGCTCAGTGCCCACAGGGGGAAGATAGCCAACTCCGCTCTGATTTTTCTACTCCTTAAAAGAAAGTAACTACCTTATTTAAAAAACAAAAAAAAAACCCCAACAACAACAAAAAATCCCTCTAGCCCTGTTTCTAGAGTCTTACACTACAGCAAGAAAGGATTTCTCTTCTGCGTGAAGCACCCAGCAAAAATGACACAGGAAGAGTTGTGTTGGGAAAGAATTCTGTGATGTATTCATGTATATGCACAGTTCAAGGGAGGGGCTTCAGCAAGTAACTATGATATTCCCTGGGTCCCTGAGATGCACTGGAGCCTCAGTCTGGGCCTGGCTCGGAGTTCTTTCTGCTGCCCTACTATCTAGTTCCCTACAGCTTTTGTTGTGGAACCTTTCTTTCTTTCTTTCCTTTTTTTGGGAACATTTCTTTTTGATGGCTATTTTCTCCTGCTATCCTGCCCTTCTAAGATACCCAGGCCAGTAAGTCCGGCGTCAGTAATTGAAGCAGCTGGTTCCCGTCACTGAGGAGATCCTATTTGAAGGAAACCAGTGTCTCAGGGAAGCTACAACTGGGGCAGCCTGGAGGCTTTTGGAAGTCATCCAGTCTGATGCATGTTAGCTACCATGGATACTTGTCCTGCTTTTAAACTCATCTTTGGTGATTTAAAAAGTTATTTGCCCTTTCCAGGGACCTGTGTCTGTGCTGGCCACGGTTCCTCCTGCTAGCTAGTCAAAATATCTCACGCTTCTGTTTAAGTCCAACCCCTCCTATTCGAGCCTCTATAAACACAGTCTACAGTACTTAAGGGAATTTGCTGTGAAGACAGTCAAGGCTCTGGTCAATTAGTCACTCAGTCTCTGTACTCATACCATCAGAATATGGGTTATCCACATTTAACAGACAGAGTTTGGGAGAGGTGATGGAAGAGAGAAAAAATCTCATTTGCTGAATATGGGGAAGAGTCCTTAGTATGGACGAAAAATACCTGTTACATGTGAAGCATACTTTGACTGGTAAGGGAACAAGACCATTGTGATCTAACTCATGCTGTGTCTTCTTAACATTTTTTCCCGTGGTTTCCTCCTTTCTTCTCCTCTTGCTAGAACCTAGAAGAGAAATTGATGGTGCTGAATTCTCTTGGATGCAGAGTTCCTAGTGTGGGATATGGAAACAACAAAAAGTGAAAGGAACAGATCTCCGTAAAAGCATGTGCCACAGCCTAGACACAGGTCTCTTTCTGAGACCCCTTCGGCTGGTTTCAAATGAGAAAAAAGAATAGGAAGGGAGGAAAAGGAACACTGAGACATAAATCAGAACCATGGTCTGAAGTCACCTGTTCTGTGGCAGAAACACATCTATGTTTTGCAAACATGAAGTGGTCAGAAGCTTAGGTTGTTAGATACTGCAACCTAAGAAATACACATGCCCGAGTCAAATGGTCAACAAAGACTGTTCTGTGGAGGTGGCTGAAGAAAAGACTATAATTTTACTGCATTTTTATAGAAATCAGAAAAGTTTTGATTCTATATACCTCCTGCTGACTGAACAGCATTCTTAAGCCTGCCAATTTCACTTTCTCTGGGAAAAAGAAAATAACATCCAGGAGCTTTGTGGCATCAAGTAGAAGACATGATTAAAGGGGAAAAAAAGGGCAATTTGGTAACATTTTATCAAACTATAAATGCATAGTTGTAACCCAGCAATTCGAACAGTAGGAATTTACCCTACAGATACACAATGTTATATTTACAGAATTATTTGAAGAAGCATCTATAATAACAAAAGATCAGGAACAACCTGAATGTCCATTAATAGGAGATCAGTGAAATAAATTATGTCATGTCTATATGATAGACTATTATGCAACCATTAATAAAAACTGAGGAATGTCTACATTAATATGGAAAGATCTCTAGAGCATACTGTGAGGTGAAAAAAGCAAGATGTAGACCAGTATACCAAATAAGCTATTTAAAGGGAAAATACTGGGGCGCCTGGGTGGCGCAGTCAGTTAAGCGTCCGACTTCAGCCAGGTCACGATCTCCCGGTCCGTGAGTTCGAGCCCCGCGTCGGGCTCTGGGCTGATGGCTCAGAGCCTGGAGCCTGTTTCTGATTCTGTGTCTCCCTCTCTCTCTCTGCCCCTCCCCCGTTCATGCTCTGTCTCTCTCTGTCCCCCAAAAAATAAATAAACGTTGAAAAAAAAAATTAAAAAAAAAAATAAAGGGAAAATACTGAACATATTATATTTCTTTGCTTATATACCCACAAAGAAATTCCAGAAGGAGATACACAAGAACCAAACAGTGGTTATCTGAGAGGGATATGAAGGTAGAGATCAGGCAAATGGCAGACAGGGGTGGAAGGGAGATCTTTCATTTTAAGCCTTTTTGTATTTTTCGGCTTTTGAACCATGTGAATATATTACCTATATTTTTAAAAAGGGGATACCTTGAAGGGCAGAAAATAGAAAACTGAATAAGCACGGTCAAGGCTAAAACCTTCAAAGATGTCCAGGAAGAACAAAGAACAGGAACATGAGAGTGGCTACTCGCCCGGTGATCCCACAGGCAGCACTGCCCTCTGGCTGGACAGTAGTCTTTTGGGGCAGCTGGGGGGGTGGGGGTGGGGGCGGGGACATGACATTTTGGCTAACCTGGTAGTGCAGTGGTACAAGTCAGTTCATTGGGCAACTGAAATTGGGTGGGGTTCCGCTCCATGGCGGCAGCGATCAGCAGCTCAAAGGGCCGCCTTAGCTGGGGCTGCACATAGTCCGGCTCAGCTGCCACTGGCTCCTCGTCCACGTCAATGATGTCCTCGTCGACGTCATTCTGCTCAGAGGTGGGGGTCTCTGTGCTGGCGTTGGATGTGGGTGTGCCAGGCCGGCTGGCTCTCCTCTCCAGGATCCGGGCGTGGGCAATGGCCTTGAGTTCAGTTTTGCTGGCTGATCTGTCCAACAAGTCGGTATCACTGCTGGGAGATGTAGTCCGTTTGCCGGATTTGTCCACCAGTCCATTGACGTGGCCCAGCTCCTTTTTCTGCTCTCGTTTCTGTGCAAATGAACACGTAGGCCCATCACATAAAGTACCACAAAACAGAAAGAGATGGATACTACAAAGACCACCAGCCAAAATTATGAAATTCTCCAACATGTTACAGACTCATCCACCTGGGGACTTGGAACACTGGTCTGTCCAAGTTGACAAAACTACAGCTGAACTAAACTAAAGCTGGCGAAACTGCAGCAGAGAATCACCAGACGGCAGGGAAAGTTAGAAACAATTATGCACATTTATCACACATCATTTACTTGAAGTCATCATTTGATGCACACCATCTCCATACAAAGTACAGGGGTAAAGGGATTAAAAGTTACCACAGCGAAAATAAATTTAGTGAGGCTAAGTGAGAACGGTGAGAAAAATATAGCAGGTCTCAACATCACTGTAGTTTGCCATGGAGCATCCTGACCTCCTGAATGGGTTTAAGAATTTTGCTCAAAATAAAGTCTGCAAAAGCAAAGGTAAGATAGGCAAACAGAGGTCCCTGTCCAGGGAGGTTGGGTGCTGACAGGGAAAGTAACTACACTGCAAGGTGGTGGGGTTGTGTGTGGAAGGTAGCCACCCAACGACCACAGTGTCTGAGAATTGTGGCTTTCAGTATTTCAAGTTTTACTAGGACTCTGGAAAGGACACTTCTTCAAATGGGAACGTGGGGAAATGGAAAAAGACTATATTTATTCAGTAGGACTGGACGACTGGTATTACATTTTCCTCTAGGACTCCAAAGAGCAGTCAAATGAAGGTTTAACACTGGTCTCTAATCAGGAGACCCGGGATCTGTCCCAGTTCTGCCACTGATTGCTTATGACCCTGGATGACTCAGGTTGGTGGGCAGGAGTTTCCCTGTCTGTAAAGTAAGACTAGTAAAACCTTTCTTCTCCTCCTTTCAAAGATATGGTGGAGACAGAGGGTGACATATGTGAAAGGGATGGCTGAGTCGGGGGAAGATCTAGCCTCCACTAGGAACAGGACCTGAACATCAAAGGTTAATGAGGCCCAAAGGATGAATCATTTCAGTCCACTTCAGCGTAACTACAGGAGGCCAAAGAGGGATAGAGGTAGTGGTGGTGGAAAAGGCAGATTTGGCACTGGTAGGCAAAAAAGTCCATTTGAGAGCATGTCACTGTGGCATTTCGGGGAAAGCACACTACGTTAGAAAAAGGCTACTATAATCCCTGTCAAGCAGCTCTGTTTCTAGAAAACTGATGAAGAGGCAATAGAAATTTGGAGTAAGACAATTTGGCTCTGCTAATTCTTTGGAGTCCTCATTCTACATTTGTAAGCCTCAGTTTCTTCCTTTCTAAAATGGAGGTACTATCACCGGCACCCCAAACGGCTGCATGGATTAAATGAGAGAACATATGTAAAATACCCAGCATTTGACGGGCACTAAAATAATGTTAGTTCTTCTCCACCCTCTTTTCCTGGTTTTACTTTTTCTTTCACGTTCAGTTTCTGGAGTGGCAGGTTTCTGAAAGGCCTCCTGGCTGGTAGGTGCTTCTAACTGGCTCTGCTCTAACCTAACTGGGGATGCACAGGAAGAGATGCGGACAGGTGGTTAGGCTGGAGGACAGCCTGGTTTGTGGACTTCAGGGGCAATCAAACCATAGCTGGGGCTAACTGGCTGACTTGGCCTTGCCTTGCCTTTTAATAAGAACCCGTGCGCAGATGTTGAAAACTAAAAGTCTGTTTACCTTCTTAAAGGCTGAAAACTGTTACACACATAAACCACAATCTCTGAATCATCTCATCCTGTTTCTGCAACCAAGGAAATCATCATTCATTGTGACATCATGTTCAGGGGCCAGGAAAACAGAAGTGATGTCACAACAAAGGCAAGTTGCTTGGTGTGTGATTAGTGTGGGGGGAGGGAAGGGGATGGTTTACAGTTCATAGACAGATTCTAATTCACAGCCTCTAATTTGAGGACTGGGTCTCTCATATTCTGACTGGAAAAACACCCACTTCCTTTTTTGATAAAGAGGAATTTAGCTTTCGCACCCCACAAAAGCTCTCAAAGTAGAAAATCATGTTCTCAAAGCCAGTACTGAACTATCAAAGCCAAGGGAAGGGGAGCTAAAGAGAGATTAGGCAACCTGGGGTACAAAGGCTTCCGAGTACTCTCCCACACACCCAGCCAAGCCTTATTTGCCTTGGGGTGAGGGGCATCCTTCTTCCATCAAGCTGGAGAAGCAGCCTTGCTTTTCTCCAGCTACTTTCAGTCAGGGATAGAACTGCCACATTCAGGCCACTTTTCAGGAGGTCTACAACTCCTCAGTCTACTCCTGTCACTAGTGAATGAACATGGCTCAATAAATTAACACACCTCTTCTGCCCATTTCAGCAGCCCATGTTTGGATTTTAGGCCCTACTGGATTCCAAACAGTCACCATGGGGAGAGTGAGGGTGATTCCAGGGCTGGAAAAGACAAGAAGAAGGGACGAAAATGCCTTCAGGGCCAGGCCGTCTTAGCTCTAGAATATCAGTGCTCTAGATCTGGCACTCTGAGCAAAGCCTTCAGAAAGCGCCATTATTACCTTTCGGCGAACAGTGCACCGGTGACACATCCACTCCCCAGGAGGCAACATCTCTTCACTCAGTGGAGGATTACTGTGGGGAAAAGACAAGGGCAAGACTAAGTACTAACCTTTGATGCAGCAGGAAAAAGCCTAGGTAGGTCTGGCACAGAGCTACCTGTCCCTCGACTCCTATTCTGGCCCGTCCTGTAGCACTGCCCGGGCTTTCTCTCATCTTTCAAGATGCTAACATGGCATCGTTTACAATAACCTAAAGAGTGAGGACCTACTCCCACATCTTAGGAAGAGAAGCCAAATCCAGAGCTCTCAACATTGGGCTTTACAGAGAAAGACAGAAGTAGTCTGAAGCCTTGAGAATCATCCCCCAACTATATCATGCTAACAGAATCATTGATAGGTTCTCTACAGTCTTCAAAGTTTGTCGGTATAAGTCTAAGCTCTTTCATCTGCAATTCAAAGCCCTGTGTAGCACGGTCCCATTCTACCTTCCCAGGACCCTTTCAGGTACGCTTTCGTCAAGTCAAATTGAAGACTTGATATTTCTTTCTCTAGAGCCCTTTCCCACTAGAACACTATGCCTCTTAAACCCTATTAGTCCTGTAAGGCTTAATTAAAGATGGCTGCAAAGTCTTTGCTATTCCTACCATCTAAAGGTAGGCCACTTCCTTCCTCTTGAATTAGGCTTGCCTTGTGACTTGTATTGACTAGTAGAACGCAGCAGAGGTGACCTATGTTGTAACTTCCGAGGCTGGCTCTTAAGAGACCTGCAGATTCCATTTTTTCATGTTTGGAATGTTCCATCTCAGGGCCCTGCTGTCACGCCAAGAGGCCACACTCAGGAGAGTTAAGGCGCTCCAATTAACAGCTTCCTCTGAATTCCAAGCCAAAAGCCAGCATGAATTACTGCTATGTGACTAAGCTGTCTTAGATCATGCCAGCTTAGTACAGCCTCTAAAGTACTGTGGTCCCAGACAACACAATGCTGAACAGAAAAACCATCCAGCTGAGCTAAGTCACCACATGGACTTGTGAGAGAGAATAACCAGTGTCTGTTTTAAGCCACTGAGTTTTGGGTAGTTTGTTACACAGCAACATGTAACTGAGTACAGCTCCTCCATGTGCTCTGCCTGGATTACTGGGACCTTCTGGATATGTGGATTGTATGATTTAGTTCTCTTTTGCGACTTCTCATGTTTTCCCTTGTGTGGCAGTTCTCTCTTTTTTTTAATGTTTATTTTTGAGAGAGAGAGAAAGAGACAGAGAGAACATGAGCAGGGGAGGGGCAGAGAAAGAGGGAGACAGAGAGTCTGAAGCAGGTTCCAGCCTCTGAGCTCTCTCTCAGCACAGAGTCCAATGCGGGGCTCGAACCCATGAACCGTGAGATCATGACCTGAGCTGAAGTCGGATGCTTAACCAACTGAGTCACCCAGGCACCCCCTCTTTTTTCTTTCTTAAGTTTTATTTAAGTAATCTCTACACCCAAAGTGTGGCTTGAACTCACAACCCCAAGATCAAGAGTTGCACACTCTTCTGACCTAGCCAGGCGCCCCAGTTCTTTCTTTTCCCTTTTCTTTTCTCTTTCTTTCTCTATCTATCCATCCATCCATCCATCCGTATATTCAATTTTTTTCTTTAGTGTTTGTTTATTTTTGGGAGAGAGAGAGAGAACAGGAAAGGGGCAGACAGAGAGGGAGACACAGAATCTGAAGCAGGCTCCAGGCTCCGAGCTGTCATCACGGAGCCTGACGCGGGGCTCGAACTCAGGGACCATGAGATCAGGACCTGAGCCGAAGTCAGATGCTTAACCAACTGAGCCACCCAGGCACCCCCATCCAGTTTTTAAAAAGTTAAGCTCTATGCCCAATGCGAGACTTGAACTCACATCCCTGAGATCAAGAGTCACATGCTCTACTGACTGAGCCAGCCATGTGCCCCTCTTATTTTTTTCATTAGAGGGACCAAGACAAGGACTAAATCTCTTCCCACCTTGTAGCTTTATAATACAGAGGTTGTGCATACAGTAGTCACTCAGTCAATACTGAATCAAAATTAGAGCTGTATAGGGCTGGCCTTACTGAACCTCCAGATCACTGATTTCCACTAAAGTTACACCAAGAACCATATGTATGAGACTTTATTAAATTCTTGAGAGAGTCACATTTCTAAGTCTGTACAGTAGCAGTTCTCAAAGTGTGGTTCCCAGATCAGAAGCAAGCATCAGTGTCATCAGGGAACTTATTAGCAAAGAAACACAAATTCTGAGACCTCACTTCAGGCCTACAGAATCAGAAATTCTGTTATGGAGAATGAGGATACATTTATGCTAAAGAAATTCTTATATCTGGTTCCTAGCAGTCAGAAGGGAGTTTTTCATCCAAAAAAAAAAAAAAAAAAAAAAAAAAGAAAAGAAAGAAAAAAAAAAGAAATACTAAAAAAATAATTGAGGGCTGAATATATAAGGACTTTTCTTGAAGTCCCAAGGCTTAATATTATGCTTCTCTACTGTTTCTATCTACAAGAGCACTTGGCTTGGCAAATTTTCCTAGCTTCTGCTTTGCCATGCTTCCCTGGAGACCTGAATATACATGTCAGGATATCCACTAAGTGCTCACAGCTCTTTGCTTCCTTTCCTCCCTGTTTCACTGGTGGAATCTCAGGAGATCCTTAGTAGGATGCAGAAAACCTGGAGGCATACTGGCCTGTTGTGACAGGTCTTCAAGCCCTAGAGGACCATAGGTGAATGTCACCTGTAAAGTCTTCCCTAGTTCTCACCAATGGATTTCTGCATAGGCTACATCCAAACTAATGAAATGTATGCATGTAATTTGCAAAGGCTTACAGACTCTGCTATGCTTCAGCAACCATCATATTAAAATTAACCCTGAAAAGGCTGTCACTTCTGATTCTGTTTTTCATCATTTCTTTTCATCTGCCCATTTGGCTTTGTACCAAGATACTCTTTACCAAACATGTAAAGCAGAGAAGGGCAAGGCAAGGTGGTTTGAATCGAGACCTTTTACTAAGATGTAAATGGCTTCCTGGCCACCCTTCATGATTCCCTCAATCTAGCCCCAACCCCTGTTGGCAGAATGAGTTATTGAAAACATAATTCTGATCATATCACTCTCCTTATTAAAAAGCCCTTCAGTATCACCCCTACCCTATCCATTATAGGATAAAGTTCAAACTCCTCAGTATTGTATGTTAAGACCCTTGTGGCCAGAATCCTGCCTCTTTCTCTAGCTTCATTAACCTGGTGGCTCCCCACACAGTCCATATACCCTTTCTTTAGTCTGTGTGTCTGTTCATTTTAGAGCTGGTACCTACAACCACAAAAGCTGGCCCTTCCCTCATTCCTTCACCCAGTGGATTCTTTACCTTTTGGGGCTCAAGTCAGATATTACACCTCCAGGACGCCTTCTCTGGCAGCCCCTGATTCCCTATAGCACTTCTGTACCACACTGTACTGAAACTATTATGCACTGGAACCCCCTTCTCTATGATTTACTTTTGTACCTCCACACTCTGCGAGGTGCCTGGCATACACGAAGTACTCAATAAAGCTTTAGAGAACTGGCGAACACTGGGGCATCTGGGTGGTTTAGTTGGTTGCACATCCGACTCTTGATTTCAGCTCAGGTCATGATCTCACAGCTTATGAGTTCGAGCCCCACATCGGGCTCTGCACGGACAGTGTGGAGCCCTGTTTGGGATCCTCTCTTCCTCTCTATCTGCCCCTCCCCTGCTCACACTCTCTCTCAAGTAAACACACACACACACACAGAACTGGGGAATACTAAAATAGGCTTCTAGGAAGCAAATGAGGCAAAGCAATGCAGTTAGGCAGGCACTTGTTTTGGTGGTTAAATTGCACACAAAATAATTTGTTTTCTAAGTCATGAAATGGTAAGATATCAAAGTCAAAGTCCACACTTGCAAACCAACCCAACTCATTTAAATCCTCTTTAAACAATTTGGTTTCTTGGTTCTTTTTCTTAACACAGGGGTAAATTGCTTAAAGTCTGTATTAAGGGGCTCTTAAAAGTAGCTCCTGGTTGGTTTCTAAAGGATCGATTTTAGAGATACCAACCTTAAGAACACTTGTTTCTCAGAATTCTAGATTATGGGCACAGGCTCCTCTTGTCTGCAGTAAAGTGTGTGATAAGGGCTGTGAGTTTAGGGAATAGTACAGAGAAGTCAGAATGTTATTTCCAGGATGAGCACAGAACATTTAAAAGTGAGACCTTGTTGAGATTTTGCTGCTTTCTCAAAGACAGAATGCGCATCTTGAAATAAACTTGAAAATGTGGCATCTTTTTAAATGTTTATTTATTTATTTTGAAAGCAAGAGAGAGGGAGAGAGTGCACGAGTCATGTCAGGGATGGGTAGAGAGGGAATGCTAAGCAGGCTCCAGGCTGTCAGCACAGAGCTGGACTCAGGACTAGATCCCACGAACTGTGAGATGATGACCTGAGCCTGAGCTGAAATCAAGAGTCGGCTGCTTAACCGACTGAGCTATCCAGGTGCCCCGAAAATGTGCTATCTTGAGAGAAGGCAGTAATATATGATAGGATGGATAGGGAAGGAAAGTCTATGTTTCTAGAAAATGAACATCACAGGTACACCCGGAATACAGAAACTGCCCACGATAAAGCTTTCTCATGACAATGTTTCCTCTTTGCCCCTAGTAATTCCTTTCAAGCTAATATTTAGAAGGCAGTTTTTCAACTCAAATATCTAGAGCAAAAGGGATTCATGAAATGGATCCAGGAAAGACAGACTGTCACTGGAGTAATAAGCTCAGGAACTAGTTCCGAAAGAGGCTGTTGTGCAGACAGACTGGTTTGATTCGCTATCAGAAATTTTGCCAACAGGGAGAGGATTCCAGGGAGAAAGGAGATTCTGCAGCTTCAAGACACTCATGTACATAACACATTCTGGAGACTTCCCCATCTCAGCTGCCCATCTTAAAGCTCTTTCTCCCATAAGAATGGTGTTCCCATAAGTTTAGTGTGCAACTTTGAAATGATTACACGCCTACCAGAGTCTTTAAATCAGGATATGTCTGTCAAGAAAAACAAGGCTTTGTCTCAGCTCCCGCTTATCCCTATATATCAACGAAGACAAGGTGCTCAGAGCCATTCTCTATAAAAGGAAATCATTAAAAGTTAAAAGTCAGGTAATGTTGGAAATGCTCTATTAGAGTTTCTGCTGTGCAGCAGTGAAAACCATGAGGACACTATAATGAGCCAGTACTGCCTGTAAAGACATCAGTATGCTTCCTAGTCACTAAAGCTCAGAAACAGCAGACTGACAATCTCATCTTACGTCTACATAGCATATTACAGTTCACAAAGTGTTTTCACAGATGCTCTTATTTGATCTTCACCAGCACACCGTGACAATTCTTATTCCCGTCATACAGGTGAGGAAATGGACTCATCTGAAGCCATGGAGCCAGTTAAGTTGCAGAATTAGAACTCGAATCAGTTTCCTGGTTCTTTCAAATCTTGAGCCCAAGCTGTTTGTAAAAAACCTTTGGTAGTTCTCTTATTTCTGGGGAACACAGTGGAATATTCGCTAAAATATCTTCCTCGACCCTCAAGGTTGAGCATTTCCTTCGACATCAGTCAATATTTATTGAGTTCCCACTGCTTACTAACCAATGCCATGCTGGAGGTACCACACTGGAGGAGGGACAAGTGGTTATTATCTACCCCACCAAGAAACAAACTACTCTCCTTTGGGGAGAGAGGACCAAAGTCATTTGTCCTCTCAACCATTTAATGGACAATCATTTTATGCTAGGCAATGTGCTAAGTGGTGAAATTTCAGACATGGTCCCTGCTCTCAGGGATCACAGGCTAGAACATCATGAAAAGAACAGTTGACAATGAGACCACATACAATCGAATACACCCTGATCCTTGCCACACAGAGCTATGTAAGACTTAACTGTGCACAGATGCCAGACTCAAAGAGCCCCAGAAATTTGGTTATTTGGTACCTGAAGGTGGCAGTGACCTTTTCCCTACTCTTTTTCCATAATTCAGAACTATTCAGCAAGTGGTAAGTCAGTCAGTGATCCTTTAAAGACGGCAAAGTTAAGGATCTTGAGGGGTTCAGGAGGAAACTATAGTTTTGGAAGCAGGTGTATTTCTGTATTTTGAAAAACTACCTGAAAGAAGGAAAGTTCTGGAAGGGAGGACATTTTCCTGGGAATGGGTGTTTTATGTCCATCTAGAACCCAATAGCATATGAACCTTTAGATTCCTTCCGAGAACTGTCCAAGTCATAGAAAGGAAGGTGAGCCCCAGAATATACACGAGCTGGCTTGTCTTGGAAAACTGGTAGCTCTTTAAAGAGTGCCCTGTGGACAGAGCTTTTGCAGAATATCCATTTTCACTGCTTTGGATGTTTCCTCCCAGATCATTTGTTAAAAAGCCCTGGCCCAGGGGTGCCTGGGTGGCTTAGTAGGTTAAGTGTCCAACTTCAGCTCAGGGCATGATCTCATGGTTAGTGAGTTTGAGCCCCACATCAGTCTCTGTGCTGACAGTGTGGGTCTGCATGCGATTCTCTCTCCCTTCTCTCTCTGCCCTTCCCCCACTTGCTTTCTCAAAAAGTAAATAATAAACTTAGGAATTAAAAAAAAAAAAAAAAAAAAAAAAAAAGCCCTGGCCTGGGGCACCTGGGTGGCTCAGTCCATTAAGCGTCTGACTCTTGATTTCGGCTCAGGTCATGACCTCATGGTTTGTGAGACTGAGCCCTGTGCCAGGCTCAATCTCTCCCTCTCTCAAAAATAAATACAACTTTAAAAAAGTCTATTTCTGGAGTCCTCAAAGAGAAAACCATAAACTTGCACCCCTCAGCTAACTGTAATGCCTGCATTGATAGACCTCTCCATGTCAAAGATTCAAAGCCCAGAGCCAGATGATCCCAACTCACAGCCAAAGGATGAAGTCCAGTTTTAATTTAGAATGCCTCTTTCATTCACTAATGAGGCTGCAGCCCACCACTGCAGGTGGAAGACGTTAGTTGTCATGGTTCTTGGCTCTCTAATTAAGAGGATCTATTTCAAGTCATATACCAGTGTGGCTGATCTGAGTCTAACCTCACTCATCTCCCCCACCTATTAATACATATGAACCTGCACGATATTAACATTTACTTCAGATTTAGTCGCCACCAATGGGACCTGTTGCTCCACAGCTCTGCGTTAATTATCCATCCAGCGCAAGCAGTTTTTCAATATGGAACTGGAAAGGAGAAGGGGGAGGGGAACAAGAGAACAAAGGGAGGAGGGGAGAGGTGGAGAGAGAGAGGGAGACAAGGAAGCAGAAAGACTGCCTTTTATTTCAGAGACCTATTTTTTTGCATTAAAACATGCAGATAAAAATGGTGTTGGGCTGTGGACTTGTTTTTAAAAAATACGTTAGGTTACCGACGTATGGTTTGCAACTGTCCATCCAGCTAAGTGACACTGACATTTTAAAACTTGAGCCAAAGGCAGCTGGGGAGACATGGAAATATCACTTAACCAAATTAAAAGCTTTGGTATGTGTCTTAGGACAAAAGGAAGCAAGATGGATGAACAATATTTAAGAAAGAAGACACTTCATTTTTTCTTCCTAGACTGACAAAATACTCTATTTAATACAAAGGCTGAACAGGAACACTATGCAGACAGCATATCTGTACACAATACACCAACAGCCTTCCACTCGGGCTCTCTTCTAAAGGAGGTCAGTCGCATGAACTGCTAGGGTCTTTCCTGTCAGAACCCATCATTCACCAAGAATCAGAAGCTCTCGAGCCATATGTGGCAGTTTCAGTTAAAATATCAGACTAAGAAAGATTTCACTGACCCCCCCCTCCATCTATATGTCCCCTCCCCTTTTTGGGTGGTGGTGGGGTGTTCAACCAGCAAACAATAGCATTGAGCAGTTTTGATTTTTAATTTCACAGTTCATGGGTCTCATCCATCCATCTGAGGTCCACTACCAGATAAAAATCCTGCAATTATACTTAACGGCATTGTGTTAAGAGTGACTGCAAAAGACAATACGTGCTCAGAACAGGCCCACTCTCCCTCAGACCAGCCCTGCTGCCCTTGGCCAGCTCAGGAAATATGTTGGTATTAGCCAAAATGGGAGCGAAGGTGATCACTGACAGGACCACCATCACGTCTCAGCCTCCTGGCAGCCATCTTGATCTACAAAGGAACCTAGGAGCACAGAAAACAAGCCTTTTGTAAACTGAAACCAGCTTCTGTTCTAGAAAAGCGAAGAGGTGCCAGGTAAAATTTAATTTAAAAATATCTTTTAAAACTTAAAAGCTGTCTTAATATATCCAAATTTAATGGTCTAAGTTTTGAAGAAACAAAATCTAATGAAATTTAAATGTCAGCATTAAACAGTAAGTTTCCTCTGGACACTTGTATGGGCATCAGTTTTTATCTTCAAACATAGCCTACCTTTCAAAGGCAGGGAAGATGGCCATACTGAAAGGCAATGGAGGTAAAAACAAAGTTCAGGGGTCCTTGCCCTCCTTCATCCTAGCTACTGACTCAAGCACAGCTAATGCCACAAAGTACATAAAAAGTACAAGGACCGCTGGCTTTTTCATGCAAAGCCTCAGCAGCAGTGTTAACAAGGAAACCAATGAAGTGCCAGGCCATTACAAATGCCCCATTGAGAAACTTAGCTAGTTGCGTCACTTCCACAGGCATACAGTCCTTTCAAACTAGCTGACTGTGCCCCCAAATTTCATTGCCTTCTATGCAGAGCTGGTTTGTGGCATCCTCCCAGTGAAGGACACCTGGGGAACAGGGTTATAAAGTCAGTGCAGCAAAAGGAGGGTGGGAGGGTAGAGCACCAACAGTTACACCAGGTGTTTTCCCTCTGCTAACTTCTCTACAAGCTGAGACTGGGTGCCACAGAGCCTTATCTATCATGAGTTTGGCTATTCTGTCAATCCTGGCTTCTCCACAATGGCAAATGAGCTGGCTACAGACATTTTAAAAATGTGCTTCATTCATTCACCTCATCAGAGATGTTGGAGCCCCCCACCTGTTTTGGAAGTCAACATTCTGGCCTCAACACTTTCTGATGTTCCTAGGGAATGTTCCATTGAAAAGAAGAATCCACAACTGTAACTGTGTATTCCAGAAGAGTCTCAGAGGTATGGAAAACTGGGTACTGTTCCGTAGCCAAATTTATTGGACTATCAAGAACAAGGAAATAACCAGGCCGTATTCTTTTTGCACACACAGCTCAGGAAATCTGGATCAGTTTACATCTTAGAGATACTGGACCTCAAATTCTATAAAGGCTGGGAAAACTAAAAACACTAGCAATGTCTTTATTTGAAATCCAACTAAATACAGGGAGCAGGTTTCTACTTAAGACCCAGCTGCTTCTCCCTAAGGAGAATTTCTGCTTAATTTACTCTCCTCTGACAGGGTCTCCTTAAAAAAAGGAAAAATAGAGAATAATAATAATTTGCACCAAAGCAGCACAGGGCCTATTCCCTCCCTCTTTTACCACCCCCCCCCCAATTTTACTCATAAACCTTAAAGCTCCCCACCCTACATGATTGAACTAATCTCCTAGGCATACTGTCAAACTATGCTGTCGTGGTTTGATGCCACAGCTAAGTGCTGACTTGAGCTTCTGAAGCCTTCCAGTTATACCCCCAGTGACCTATTTAGGAGGTGAACATACTTCTCAGAGAGAGAGCACCATAATTTTTTCCCTTTGGCCCACTTTTCTCTCAGATGATCCCTAACCAAAGAATGATCACCCTTAAAGGTCTGATCGTGTGCACACAAACGGTAAGATTTGAGGAAAGCTCTTACGCAGCAAGCATACAAATCTTGGACATGAGTTCTTTCCCATAATTTCAATAAACTGCAGCTACTTTTCTTACCATACAGCTTACTTCAACACCAACAAACTGAAGCCTGCAGTCAAAGATGTCTGATATCGTGGAATGAGGTGTTATAAGAATTAAGTTAAGCTAGAATGGCTAAGTGTCATCTAAGCCAGGCAAAACCATGAGGAGAAAAAAGGAAGGATAAAGAAAACAAAAATGAGGGGCAACTGGGTGGCTCAGTCGGTTGAGCGTCCAACTTCACCTCAGATCATGACCTCACAGTTCATGGGTACGAGCCCTGTGTCAGGCTCTGTGCTGACAGCTCAGAGCCTGGAGCCTGCTTCAGATTCTGTGTCTCCCTCTCTCTCTGCCGCCTGCACCACCCCTCCCCCCCCCCCCGCCTTTCACACTCTCTCCTTCTTTCTCTCTCTCAAAAATGATTAACATTAAAAAAAATGATAAAGCCAAACAATGTTTATCAAAAGGCCAAAATCACTGACAGAATACTCCCTATATTTAAGATGCTTTCAAAAAATGGCAAGCAAGGGGAGCCTGAGTGGCTTAGTCAGTTCAGTTAAGGGTCTTGATTCAGCTCAGGTCATGATCTCATGGTTCGTGAGTTCGAGCCCCACATTGGGCTCTGCGCTGACAGCACAGAGCCTGCTTAGGATTCCCTCTCTCGAGCCCCTGCTCAAGCTCTTGCTCTGTCTCTCTTAAAATAAATATATAAACTTAAAAAAACAAAAACAAAAAATGGCAAGCAAGATCAAGGAAAGTTGAATATAGCCAGCCTATGCATAAAAAGAACTATAAGGGGCACCTGGGTGGCTTGGTGGGTTATGCGTCCGACTTCAGCTCAGGTCATGATCTCGTGGTTCCTGAGTTCGAGCCCCACATCAGGCTCTGTGCTGACAGCTCAGAGCCTGGAGCCTGCTTCAGATTCTGTGTCTCCCTCTCTCTGTGGCCCTTCCCTTCTCGAGCTTTGTCTCTCTCAAAAATAAATAAACATAAAAAAAAATTATAAGGGACACCTGGCTGGCTCAGTCAGAAGAGCACCCAACTCTTGATCTTGGGGTCATTAGTTTGAGCCCCATGTTGGGTGCAGAGATTACTCAAAACAAAAATCTTAAAAAAATTTTAAAGAAAGGACTAGGTAGGAAAAGTCGTAAGTTTGGACACATTTAACAAGATTAATGAAGTATAATTTTCATAATGCATTTTGACCAGTAATTGAGGATTGTCAATTGAAAAAGTTCACTGTAGAGTTTCCCTCTAATGTTTCCAAAGCTTCGTTAAAACCAAAAATCAGTAGAATGCTATCTGATGGTTCAATGCATGTGAGAATTAAAAAGCTCCCAGCTCAGCATAGGACCCCAGGGCTGGTGGAAAGAACAACAGTAGCTCCTCATTGCCAGTTTTGTAACGTACCTACAATCACTTAAAGTTCTATGCATTTCATTAGCTTCCCTGCTCTGTTCTCTGCACAAATGCAGAGCAGAGAAAAATATTCAACATCCCTCTAAGGATCACAGCTGGATAGAAAGTCTGTAAATGTGTTTATGCTGCTACAAACAGGGTTCCACCCTGGAACTCAAGCTTCCTAGTAATTCTGAGAGGTTCCCTCAGCCTTGTGTGGCCGGGTGGTAAAGTGATGTCTTTGGGCTACAGTTAAATTCAAACCCCGCGGAGAGTCCTCTTGCTCACTCAAGCTTATTTCAAAAGAGCCTCACGCAGAGCCCAAATCAGTGGGAAAGACTGAAGGTAGGTTCAGGCATGGAGTCCCCGCCCTGCTGTTACACTCTCTGTCTTCTGTCCTTTCAAGACTGGGAAACATTTCCTGGGAGATATATCTCGTACAGTTTATCAGAAAACAGGAGGGGCGCCTGGGTGGCTCAGTCGGTTAAGCGTCCGACTTCGGCTCAGGTCATTATCTCAGTCCGTGAGTTCGAGCCCCACATCGGGCTCTATGGTGACAGCTCAGAGCCTGGAGCCTGCTTCGGATTCTGTGTCTCCCTCTTTCTCTGCCCCTCCCCGGCTTGTGCTCTGTTTCTCTCTGTCTCAAAACAAAACAACAACAAAAAAACCCGGGAAGGGCAAAGACTTAAAAACCAACACTATTAACATACAGGAAAGCAAATGTAATTAGGGAGAAAGGAATGGTCACCTTTTGTTTTTTGTTAACAAAGGTACCACCCACTTGGTAGAACTAGACATCGTTTCTGTTCCCCAACCAGTGCTTATCTTTGTGTCTCTCTCATTTGTAATACTACCAGGTATTGCACAGCAGTGAGCGGAGGAAACGGGTCAGCCTCTGGCTTTTAAGTAGTTTAGTGAGCATTTAGTACACGGTTGCAAAAGGGAAAGTAGCCTTTTGAATGAGTGAGTCAAGTTTTACATTACTTGAAATTTCATCAGTCTGTAAGGTGTGCTCGGAATTTGTTTACCGTGAATTCAACAACAGCTCTACATAGCAGACAAATTCTTTTTTGCTGATGGGTCAAAGCAATGATTTCTCCTTTTATCAGTGTCTATTGTACCCCTCAAGTGTCTTCCATCTCCCGTGCAAATGTGCTAAAACTTCATCTTTTTTTCTTATTTGCTGAGACCTAGATTCAGAAATAGTATTAGGCTTAAAGGATGAAGACTTTGACATCTGTAAATGGCAGGCATAAAAAGGAGTCACCTTCTTATTCTTCTTAACTGCTCCCAAGTCATGGGAAAAGCAGTCAGCTAGTGACCTGTGCATGCGTCCTGGGCATGGTGACAAATCCGCAATACCAAAGTGCCTTTCTGAAATTTGGTCTAGGACTTGCACTGAATACAATGTCCTCCTCTTTCAGGAAACTGGCAGGGGGACAGCTGTACTCCTGTCCGGTCTCTTGGGAGGCTAGCATTATGCGGAGGTACTCTTATAAGTGTCACTCATTGAATGGCAATGCAGCTGGCCATGTTTGTACTCCCTGGGGACTCTTAAGTTAAAGGAAGAGCAAAGTCGAGGTGGGAAAACAAACTGCCCCCCTCCCCCTGCTGTGGTGATTTAAAATTCTGGCACCTTAAAATAAGAATGCATTTCTAGGAGCCTGTGCTGCATGATCATAATAATATAACCATCAAAACCCCGACAGCATTATCAAAACCCCAACCAGAATCTTTGACTAGGGTGGCCTGCTTAACTACACGCCAAGGAACTGTGTATGTGCTGGGGGTGGGACAAGAAGGTTCAGAGATAGATTTTAACACTCTTATGTATACCAAAAGCAAACAACATTCAGCTTCATCTATTTTCTATTGCCTTAGCACTTGTAGGAGAAAAGATGTACCCATTTCTGTTAAGAAGCTGGACACCTGCATTTCTAGGTAGCAAAATTCCTCTTGGGGGCATCAAAACAGACTGTTTGTTTTTATAAGCTATATAAAACCTTCAGGCAAATATTCTCTTCACTCTGTCTCCCTATTTATTGCTATCTGGGCCTACATAAAGACACACATAAACAGGTGAGTTCACCGCAGCGTACAATTTTTGTTGTTAATGGAGTTCAAAAGATACCTCAATTGATCTGGAGTTATTTCCATCCCAAGCTGCCACCAATCAAAGCGAGAAAATTAAAATTGTCCTCCTTAAACTAGAAATCTCCAAGTACGAGGGATTTCTATACACAGAAATTTTATATTGTGACTAGTGGTGCCTTAAGGCAGGTGGCAGATAAGGTTCTCTCCACTGAGATGCACCATCCTGACTGGAGTTCACAGAAGAAACCTTTTACTCCCTGTCATTACATTGATAATAAAAGCACAGCCATTAAAGTGCGCTTAAATCAACTACCTTTCTTCTACATAAGACTCAAAAATTAGAAAAATAAAATGGGCGAGTGAGAAGACAACCCACAGAATGGGAGACAATACTTACAAATCATGTATCGGACAAGGAACTTGGCATCTAGAATATACAAAGAACTCTTACAACCTAGTAGTAATAGTAAAAAAAAAACCCAAGTAACCCAATTAAAATTGGACAAAGGATCAAAATGGACATTTCTCCAAAAAAATATACAAATGGATAATCAACACATGAAAAGATGTTTGGTATCATTGGCCATTAGGGAAATGCAAATCAAGGGGCATCTGCGTGGCTCGTCAGTTAAGCATCCAACTTCAGCTCAGGTCATGATCTCACAGTTTGTGAGTTTGAGCCCCACGTCAGGCTCTGTGCTAATAGCTCAGAGTCTGGAGCCTGCTTTAGATTCTGTGTCTCCCTCTCTTTCTGACCCTCCCCCACTCACACTGTCTCTGTCTCTCGCGAATAAATACACGTTAAAAAAGTTAAAACAAAACAAAACAAAAAACAGCATTCCCACTCACAGGACAGGTTTTTTTTTTTTTTAATTAAAAAAAAAATTTTTTTTTCAACATTTATTTATTTTTTGGGACAGAGAGAGACAAAGCATGAACGGGGGAGGGGCAGAGAGAGAGGGAGACACAGAATCGGAAGCAGGTTCCAGGCTCTGAGCCATCAGCCCAGAGCCCGACGCGGGGCTCGAACTCACAGACTGCAAGATCGTGACCTGGCTGAAGTCGGACGCTTAACCGACTGCGCCACCCAGGCGCCCCTGGACAGGTTTTTATCAAGAAGATAATAACAAGTATTAGAAAGGATGTGGAGAAATTGGAAGCTTCCTATACTGGTAAGAATGCAAAATGGTGTAGCCACTTTGGAAACCAGTCTAGCAGTTCTTCAAAGGTTAAACATGAGTTACCCTCTGACCCAGCAATTCCACTCCTGGGTACACAACCAAGAGAAATGAAAACAGATGTCCACACAAAATGTGCACACAAAAGTTTACAGCATCATTATTCCCAATAGCCAAAAGGAGAAAAAACCCAAATGTCTATTAACTGATAAACGAATAAACAAAAGTGTGGTATATCCATAAACAGACTAGTATTCAGCCATGAAAAGGGATGAAGTACTGATAAATCCTACAAGCGTGAACCTTGAAATCTCACTGAGCCCTTTTGAGTATCACTGGTCTTGTCACTGAGAGCTCAATAAAAACCAGTGTTTCATCTGACACACAGTCGTGACTATTTGGATCCTTTTTCAGTTCGAATTAGATAATTTATTTGTCTCATTTTATGATTTGGCTTTTAAAAAATTATCTTGGAGATACACTTAAGAAATTGAAACAGACCAACATGAATCCCATCTCCAGATGTAAAAGAAGACAGTACCTAAACATGTCTTTTATATACTTACACACAAAAAAATACACTTGTCATTTACAAAGTTTAGTTAGTGGAGCCCATCTGTAAAGTACTTTGAGAGCCTTAAGGAGCAGCAGGAAATTGATGAGATTACAACTGCATCCTACCTTTCATTAAGTATGGTAATCAATTTGGGGATAGGCCCAAAATGAAAAATTTCTCACAGTAGGACCACTAACTACTTGCCTTAGGTTACACAAACACTGTTACCTTTGAAGAGCATTACCTCCTCCTTCACTTTAAAAAATTTGATACTTCATTTTTTTTAAAGTTTGTTTGTTTATTTATTTAGAGCGTGCATGCGCACAAGTAGGGGGCAGAGAGAGAAAATCCCAAGTAGGCTCCGCACTGACAGCCCAGAGCCAGCCGATGTGGGGATCGAACTCACTAACCACATGAGATCAGGACCTGAGCTGAAACCAAGAGTCTGACCCTCAACCAAATGAGCCACTCAGGTGCCCTCTGACACTTCCTGTCTTAACCACAGCCATCTAGGTCACCAACATTTTGTGAGTAAACAGACTCATTCGAAATATTATTACTATTATTATTATTAAACAGTGATCATCCTCTTATCTATGAACCAAAGCACTCCTATCACAAGAATTAGCCCCTTAGCCCCACATTAAGTTTACAAAGCATGCATGTGAAATTGAGCTAAAATTGAATGTTATCAGACCCTCCCTGTTTGAGTGGAACATTTAAAAACAATACTACACACCCAGATTCCAATGCAATGCAGCAAATGTAAAAATAAGTAAAATACACATAAAACCAAATCAGGTTTGTTTATCGTTGAATCATTTTACTATTGAGGGGGCAGGGTGACGGGAGGAAGGCCAGATGCTGTCACCTCCAGGTCTTTAGTGCTAAGCTTCTAAGCACTTAAAATGTCAGAAACAACAGATTCATAAGGTAATATTAAAATGAATGTATTTTAGGGGTGCCTGGGTGGCTCAGTCGGTTGGGCGGCCGACTTCGGCTCAGGTCATGATCTCGTGGTCCATCAGTTCGAGCCCCGCGTCGGGCTCTGTGCTGACCCGCTCAGAGCCTGGAGCCTGTTTCGGATTCTGCGTCTCCCTCACTTTCTGACCCTCCCCCGTTCATGCTCTGTCTCTGTCTCAAAAATAAATAAACGTTAAAAAAAAAAATTAAAAAAAAAAAAAAAAGAATGTACTTTAATTCATCAGTAGACTAATACTATTCTCATGAGGAGCCAAACACAACAAATCAGAAAAATCACCTTCTTCAATGCTCAAACGGCAAAGATTTTCTGCAAGGCAGTTTTCTACTCTATGTGTGAAACCTTTCTTGTTATGACTCACTGAAAATTAAATATGCAAAACTCCAAGCTGAGCTTAGTTTTGCCTGTGCACAGAGACCTTTTTACTCTCATTCTTCGAAAACCTCATTTTGGATCTTGCTGCCAACACCAAAGAGAGGAAAGCCGGCCAACAATTCCAAATATAACATGCGGAGGCAAATGCTACAGAAATCTGTCTGACGGGAAGCAACCATGCTGAGGTCTGCTGAGGTAGATGCACTTCTCAATCAGACCGTTTTGGTCCCTCGGTCGTCTAGAGCAAAATGCCATGAGAAAGCAATCAGAGGAAAACATCCAGTTTCCAGGCAGCCTCATTACCGAAGACCTAAGGTATTTATTCACTTTATCAGTGAGAACAATCCAATCCATTTCAAACATAAAGATGGGCCAGTGGCAACTAGAGCTCCACAAGTTATCGTAATTTTTGTAAACCAGTTTTTAGGGACCAATCCATGGAGACCAGTATTTTCCGAAAGTCCAATGAATGCCATGACGATTATGATAGAGAGGTCAGGTTCACCAGAAAACACTTACAAAAAAACCCCGTATCTCTTTCCAGTTCTCCTGGGGCAGGTTTAGTAACCCCTACTACCACTCTGAATAACTGATAAACCAGTTCAACTTAGATAAAATGATTACACTATCACTTAAACAAAAACAAAAAATCACCTCCTCGAGTTTAATTCTTTAGAGAGGTCATGGGGCTGAGCACAGAGCAATTCATTCCCCAACCCAGGGGATCATTACAGAAAACCCAGCTATAGGGCTTCCAGTCTAATTGGGAAGAGAGAACTGTTCCTCATACAAAGCACTGGCCCCTGAGAAAAGAAAAGACAATTAAAACAGTTTATCTGACCAGTCATTTCCTCCAGCAGTTTATCTTAGAAAAATCCCCTGTGGTTATGGCTATGTCACTACGCCCAGGAGGTAAAGTTTGCCTAGAATCACTTCTGGAACATTTTACTAGATCTCCTTCACTGAGGCAAGCTGGCAAGGGACACTAGACTGAAAAAAGAACTTGTCTCAGACAGCTTTGAATGAAGACCCACAGCAGCACTGAAATTAGGATCTACAGGATTTGTAAAACCTCCACCTTCACTCTTGTACATTGTGAATATTAAGAAAATTAACATTACGATGCTTATCTAAGTACAGCTGACCCTTGGAAAACATGGGTTTGAACTGCAGGTCCACTTGTATGTGGATTTTTGTTTTTTGTTTTTTTTTTGAGAGACTGAGAGAGTGGGACAAGGCAGAGAGACAGAATCCCAGGCATGTTCTGCAAAGTCAGTGCAGAGCCCAATGCAGGGCTCGAATTCATGAACCACAGGATCAAGACCTGTGCTAAGGTCGGATGTTTAACCAACTGGCCACCCAGGCGCCTCATGCAGATTTTTTATAGTACAGCACTGTATCTTCTCTTGTTTATGATTTTAATAGCATTTTCTTTTCTACAGTTTACCTTACTACGAGGATACAGTGTACAATACACGTAACATGCAAAACAGGTGTTAATTGTGTTACTGGTAAGGCTTCTGGTTAAGAGTAGGCTATTGTAGTTAAGTTTTTGAGGAGTCAAAAGTTATGCAGATTTTTTAATGCTTGCAAGTCGGTGCCCCTAAACTACCCCAGCATTGTTCAAGGGTCAACTGTAATCCAGTCTTAGCAAGTTAAAAAGGGAAGCAAGAGAAAATATAGCCATACCTAACTGCACTCCCATATGGCACAAGTAAGCAGTAATGGCATGAATTAAAGCCAGCACACTCAGGAATCAAAATTTCTGAGACTGTCAACTGCTTGACCTAAACTCTGGTGGAGATGGTTAACGAAGTACTTCACTTGTGCTGGAAAGAGTGGAATAGAAGGCAGGAAAGTGGGATAAGCCTCACCTAAAAGAAAGCTTCCTTCGTTTGTACCAGTATCTAGAATGTTTTGTAATTTATATAATAACTCAGATAAGTCAATGGTACATTCAGTACTGGCATCTTCAAAGAGAGAACTGGAAATGTGAAACAAACCCTGCCTCATTTACTAGGGTTCTCGAATCTCTGATTACCAGCTCCCATTCATGGGCCTTAAAAAAAAAAAAAAAAAAAGTAAAAGAAAAAAAGAAAAGTATTCAATGAAATGCAGTCTGGGCAAACCCGAGTCTCACCAACAGCTAAAAGTACCTCCTTCTCTCCTAGCTGAAGTAGAAACTGTTAATTGTTACAACTTGACAAGACTTACACTCCTCTAATTAGAAGATCCAGGTTGGGTTTTAGAGTTTCAAAGCCGAAAGTCAGGCAAAACAGTTTTTCCATACCTAAAGTTTCTAATAAACAATCTCAGCTTACTAAACAAATGGTCTAAACAAATGAGACTAAAGATAATGAGTTTATAGGGGCACCTGGGTGGCTCAGTCGGTTAAGCATCAGATTTCCGCTCAGGTCAGGTCATGATCTTGTGGTTGGTGAGTTCAAGCCCCGCATCCCTCAGCTCAGTGCTGACAGCTCAGCCTGAAGCCTGCTTGGGATTCTGTGTGCGCCCCCCGCCCCCCCCCCCACTCTCTGCCCCTCCCCCACTCACGTGTTTTCTCTCTCTCTCTCAAAAATAAATAAACATAAAAAAAAAGATAATGAGCTTACAAAATTCTCACTCAATACAGGAGTCATCATTCTTGGTTAACAATAGCTTCCTCCTAGAGGTAAAACATTAACCCACATTTTAAATCAAGAAGCCTACAATTCAGTCTGGGTATATGTATCAAACAAGCACAATAAAAAACACAAGCAACAGGAAAAAACTGATAAACAACATAACATATCCAGGTACAAATCTCTTCCTTGCTCAAGACCAGCACAGGAAACTTGACCAGAGAGATTTTCTCCAGGTAGATCACACCTTACAGGAAGCAAAGGCTAAAAACCACAGACCCTTCCTGCTGGTATTAGTCACTACATAATAAAAAATTTAAAGCCAGCAACAAAGCTTCCTCCAGGATAACCATTTCTGTCCCTGCAACATTACAAGCGAAGATGGGGCGCCCTCCTGGGCAAAAGCATCTTGGGAATGGTAATGGGAGCTTCCTACATAACTTCTGACCACAGACTTAATTTGCCCGGTATCAGTCATCTGTCTCGTAAGTGTTCCAAAACCTGCAATTAGTACAAATATACAGTAAGCACTACTCCACAGAGAGAGAGAATGTGAATGGAACACTGTAGAGAACAGAAGGAAAACCTCTTTTTTTTCCCAGAGGACTAAAAAAAGGCAATATCAAAAACGGGGGGGGGGGGACAAACAGAAGCCCCTCTCTTTCCCGCTCTCTCACAAACGCCTGTTTCACTCAACTGTTGCTGAACGACAGAACAACACCCATCAGAACACGACGCAATCTGGGTTCCCTGCGCTGATGGAGGATTTTCGTGGAGGACAGAGATGATTTCTCCAGGCAGAAACTGGAGTTTAAACTCTTCCTGGCCGGATTGTTCTGGGCTGAGCTGCTGAGGAGGATCACGCAGCGGGCGATCAACCCAGGTCCCTCCCTCTCTCTCCGGTCTCTCCCCTCCTCTCGCGTTCAGTAAGGGGGGGCGGGGGCGGGGGGAAGCGCTCAGCTTTCCAGCTCTCTGCTCCTTAAAAATGCCCTCGCGGAGCCAACCGCACACAATCCTGCCCCAGCAGCAAAGAATTTTGCCGCGAAGGGCTCGCCGATCCGGAGCGAAGTGAAATCGGCGCCCAAGGGCAATTTTAATTGTCTAACCCGGCCCGATTTCCTAAGAGGCGGCAGCGCGGGGAGGGAAAGAGGGAGGCAGCTCCGAGAGGCAACAGGGGGCAAGCGGAGCCAGAGAAAGGGGACCAAAGCGGCGAGATCCTAGCCCTGGCCCCCGAGGAGCTTCTGCAGAAAGGACCCCGAGCCTCTACCCCCACCGTTCCCCGGGAGACGTTTGCAAATCATATATGCAGCCAAAATGGCGCTGAGAATAAAAATATAATTTAAAGGCAGGTCGCCATATTGTAAACAGAGAAGCAGAGAAGAGGCGGACTCAAGAGACACCCTCCATGATTTCTTCCACAGTCGCAAGCGCCCGGGCGTCCGGCCCCCCGGGTCCGTACCAGGCCAGCTCGGGCGGCCGAAGGCCCCATGCACCCGCCCGCAGGAGAGCCCAGCCCGGCAGGACCCCGAGGGCGGCGGGCGCGCGGGCAGGCGAGCGGCACCGGGCCCGGAGCTCCTCCCCTTCCTCCCCCGCCACCGCCGGCCGTGCCCTGCCGGCTCTGTCCCGGCTACCCAGAGACTTCCAATCCCAGATGGGGCTCTCCTCACTCGTCCCAACCCCCACCTCGGGGTCCGGACACACTGCTGCTCCTCCTCCCCCCCCCCCCCCCAAACGGCTAGATCCCAGCAGACACCTGGGGGCGGGGAGGCGCTCGCCCCAGCGGCTGCAGAAAGTCAGCTAGCGGCTGCAAGCGCCCGTTATTTCGGCAGCCAGGGGTAGGCCGGGTGAAGGAATGTGCCGAGAAGGGTCAGCGAAGGAGCTCCAAAGGGGTCCCCAGACCTTACCAGCACTGGAGGTGGAAGGCGGCCGGGCAGTGGTCACAGCACAGGAGATCCCCACCTTCTTTGCAGCTATCGCAGCTGTCGTGGTTGGTGGCCCTGCCGCTTCTCCGGGGCTCTTTTTCAGGCTTCCGACTCCGCTTTTCTGCCTCGTCCGTCTTGGGGGGAGCCAGCAGAGCTTGGATTTGCTGCACACACACATAAACGGCGTGTGTGCACACTCGGAGCTCCCGGGCGGTCCGTCGCCCCCCCGGCAGGGCTTCTCCGTCACCCACCCCTCTCCCCCCTTTTGTCCTTCTTCCTCCCATCCAAGCTGCTCCCAGAACCTCTCAGCCCCCCGGAACCGGGGGGAGCCCACCCTAACAGCGTTCCTGCAGCACAACGAGAACAGCCTCTTCCAAATGGGGAGGATCAGGGTAGGGGGATGGGGAGAGGGTGCGCGGTTCCCTTCTCGCCACTTCCTTGTATGGACAGTGGGGGACTCCAAAGCCAGGCTCTGGAGAGGCCTGAAACCCGGTACCCGGACGTGCTGGGGGAAGCACAAAGGGGCCGACAAGAAGGGGGTGGGGAGGCCCGCCGGTGCAACGACATGGAGTGGGTTGGTGCCTCGGGAGAGCGAATCCAGGGCGGCGGGTAGGTGAAACTGCTGCAAACGTCCTCGGAGGCTAAGCTCAGCCCCTCGAATTGCAAAGAAGGGAGGGAGAATCTGGGTGAGGAAGAATCCCCCTCCCCCGGCCCTTTTGCGCTGTGAGCTCAGGACCGGCTTTGTGGGGCGGAGGGCGGAGGTTCCCTCCCGGCGCTGGGGGAAGGGGATGAGGAGGGCCACTCTTACCTCCATCAGCCCCCCCGACGTGTCCAAGTCGTACACGATCGTCTTGGTCTCCATTTTCTCCCACATTCATCCACCTCCCGGGCTGGGCGCTCTCTGCTCCGGCCCCCCCAACCCCGGGGGGAGGGGGGAAGCGGGGGGAGGGGGCGCTCCTGACCCCGGCCCCCCTTCTTTTTTCCCAACACGGGTCCCGACTTCCTCGCCCTGGCTCCCCCCCACCCCCCGGCCCCCAGTCCCCGGGACGGCAGCGTCCTCCCCACGGGCCGTGAGGGGGGAGCGGCCCCTCAACCCCGGCCCGGCGGCTGGCTGCACGGTGGGTCCCGGCTCCGGGGGTCAGGCCTCGGCGGGGCCTAGTCCCACAGGCTAAAGCCGGCGCTGGCGACCGCTGGTCCGGCCGGGAAGGCTGGCGGGCGCTGCCATCCCGGGGTTGGGGGGATAGGAGGGGGGGTGAGAGGTTAGGTGAGGTTGTGGTACGTGAGGTGACTGCGGGGAGGGTGATGGGGGGTGGTCCCCGGGCTCCGCCTCTCGCCGCCGCCGCCGTCTGCGTCCCGGCTGCCGCGCACTTGGCGCAAACTTACCGCGAGCGCCCGCAAAGCCACCCGCGCAGGCGCCCCGGGATCGCCGCTCGCCGCGCGCAACCGCAGTGACAGCCGGCGGCCGGGCTCCCGCGCAGCCGCAGTGAGGGGGTACCCCCCAGCGCGCAGCCGCGCTGGCATTCGTCTGGAGCGCCGAAGCCCCGCCTTTCTGCCTTGCGCCAGCGTACTGAGAAGAGGAGGGCGGGACCTGAGGTCTCGCGCAGGCGCCTAGGAGAGCCTCTAAGGGTCACAGCGCAGCCGCAGGAACATGGGGGCTCTTCATCCATTGGTGTTTGTGTCTAGAACCAAGAATACTCTGTTCCTGCGCAGGCGTGTTGAGAATGCTCCCCTCCCTCCCCACAACACAGTCGCCTTCCGCGCAAGCGTATTGTCACCTGCAGGCCCTAACAAGAATGCTTCTACTTTCGCCATTTTGGTAATGGGATATAGGCTACCATGTCCTTGGAGTCCTCAGGCATGAACAGGAAGGAGTAAGGTGTGGTGTTGGCTGGAGCTGGTAGGCTGTCGGTGACAGCTGTGCTCCTAGGGTTATTGTACTGGATCGTTTGGTTCCCAGCGTCAGGTGTGGCTGGACTAGGCGCCATATTGGTAAAGAGAAAAGAAAAGCCACCGCGACGGAAAACTATTCTTTTGGTGTGGGGTTGGATGGCTACTGTTCACACTTCCCTCTCGCTCCCGACACTAAATTTTAGCCTGAGAATCTCTGCCTTGCGTAGTGATGACACCATGGAGAGTTCCGCCTGCTCGTTACTATCCTCTCTTGATCACTGTCCCTGGGAACGACTCCAGAGGAGGCCAACAGCGAAGAGTTAGTAACGCTGACAACGCCCAGCTACCTGCCTATAGAAGACTTCAACTCCCAGTTTGCAATGCGCAAGAGGGCCAAAGGGCGAACGCGAGCGCATTGCAACCTGGGCTCAAGAATCGCGAGGGATCTGGTGGATTGTGGGAGCCGTAGTTCTGTGTGCATGCTGTGCACTGTATGGTGGGATGGCCTCGGGAAGAGTGATTTGCCTGCTGGGAGGGGATGCTTTTGAGAGCTGCAGTGTTGTGTATTGGGATTTGTAGTTTGAAGGCCTCACCTCGAATTCTGGGCTTCCCTCCCCACCCCCCACGGCACCTTTCCCTCCCATTGGTGTCGTCTTCAGAGATGGCCAGTTATCTCTTGCCTGACAGTAGGGGAAGAGGTGGCGAAGGGAATGGCATCACTGTGCCTGCCACTAGGCGTTTAGTTGGCATTGTTGCCAGGTGATTGTGTCCAGCTCACCTCTGATATTAAGGGGGTACTTAACGTTTGAAGAAGGATAAAACTAGAAAGGGATTAAAGACCATCTGTGTTAATCTCATTTCCAGATGCATAGAGAAGAGCAGTGATTTTCCTAGTTCGCATAGTGAATTTATGGCAGACTTATGTATGAATGAAACAGATTTGATTCTCAGGCCAGGACACTCTCCCCTACACCATGCTAATTGTCTGTATGGAGTTCTTGCTGCTGCTTCTTTTGGGATACTAAGGAGGCTGAGTTAGATAGTAGGGATGTCTGTGTGTGGTCTTAGGGTTCTGTTTGTCTGACTTTTCTGATGATCCTTTTGGTGCCTGGGAAGAATGATAAGGTCATAGGCCTTATCTTTCATGTGTGTGTGTGTGTGTGTGTGTGTGTGTGTGTGTAGATGTCATGTAGACTGGCCGCTCTCTGCCCTCTCCCAGCCTCAGCAAACAAGAAATCTTAGTGGCTATGGCCCAGAGAGGTGGACTTCAGAGAGAATAGCGCTGAGCTAGATGTATGAAAATGGCCAGACTTCATCTCTGCTGGGGCTTTGTTTCATGTCACAGGCCCTCAGAAGTTGGAACCACATGTGCCCTCTCCACTGATTCCTTCTTACTGCTCAGGACCCAGCTGTGCTGCTGTGTCAGCCTGAAGGCATTATGGGGCAGAGAAGTCCATTGGCATATGGCAAATGAATAAGGCTTTGCTTTGATCAACATCGTCATTTGCAGTGGAGAACAGGAACAGGTGGTGGGCTAGAGAGGAAAATAATACTTGGCTCTGTTGACAAGTGCCAGGGGAACTAATCATTCTACACACCTTCCTCTTAGACCTTGGAGGGTGAGGTCAGCCCAGAGGTTGGAAGTTGGTGCCACCTTGGAGAGCTCCAGCCCTGGCTGTTCCAGGGGAATTGAGGAGAGCTAGCAAGCAGGTGGGATACAGATGTCTTCCGAAGTGACCTCTTGTGGCTAATATAGGCACTGCACTCTACACCGGCTGGAGTTTCTCCAGCCTTCGAGGAGGCCTGTGGTAGAGCTGGGAGGTGGGCAGCCATAAGTGATCAAGACCTCTCTGTTGGAAGACTGTGGAAGTAGAAGGTGCTGGTTGCTGCCATTATTTCCTTCGTGGATTTTGTCTTCTGGCTTCTGAAGTGTCCATAACTCTGTTGCCTGCCTCTTTCTCTTACTCTGGGGAGCAGCCATGCAGAGGACACCTCTAAGCGTGGGTATGCATGCTGGGAGCCAGGGCTGGACTAACACTTTCATCTTAGGAGGTGCTGGGAGCCATAGGGAAGCCATAGGGAAGGGGTACCGGTGCTACAAGTGACCAAACATGGCAAACTTAAGCAGATTCTCTCCAGCCAACTTCTTTCTGGAGCCCACGGATAGGGCTTTTGCTAAAACAGGAGCCAAGTCCCTACCCTAAGTTGCATTGCCCCTCCTCTTGATAGTCTGGATGTTCCCTGAGGCCAGGACAGACTAGGGGCTCATGTTCAGGGGTTCAGTCTCTGAATCCGGTTTCAATTTTCTAAACATTGCTAGTTGGGAAAGAAGGGGAAGGAGAGAGGCATCCGGCTTCCTGGGCCTTGCCAACAATACAGTGGCACTGAGGAGCAGCTTGGGAGTATGCCAGACTGTAGTTCTGGACCTAGCAAAGAGGAAGAAAGGAAGCATTGGGGGTAGATGAGCGGTTGGATTCCTGGGCTTCCAAACCCCTGTGGGCCACCTACTGGGGCCTCTTATTTCACCTGCCATCTGTTGCACTGACTTTATTGGAACAGTAGCCCCTGGAGTACTGCATGTAATTTGTTTGATAAAATCTGGGAGTGATCAGTTGGTGGGTCCAGCATGCCTTCTGGTCTTGAAGTCCACATCTCATTTATTTCCCAACTCCCTTCCCTCCAAGAAAGTACCATCTACCTGGCCATTGCTTTTTTTTTTTTTTTCCAAAAAACACCATTTTAATAAGGAAACAACAGAAATAGAAGATTGTTCTCTGGAGCCCAGACCCCATATAATACATTACATGTTCAAAGTGGCCTGTAGCCAACTCCTGGGTCTTTCCCTGGGTCTCTGACCCCATGTTCCATGCCAAACTCCTGGGCCCTTGTACCTCTGCTCCTCTCCAGAATATGCCTGCCCACTCCCCTTATCCCAAAACACAGTGGCCAGGAGGGGAGACTGGCAAGTGGCTGGGGTTAGAGGAGGGACTAGTGGGAAAGAAGATGTTTGTAAAGCCAGACTGACATCAGGGGAAGATCTCCCTCTCCTCAGGGTGTAGGGCTGCCAGGGCAGCAGTGGGGTGGCCTGCTTTGGTGTGGAGCATGAGTGCCTAGGGAAGCCCAACCTGAGCTTCGGGTAGGGTCCCTAAGCCCCTTAGGATCCCTTAGAATTATTGCCTCCAGGAAGCAGAACTGTCCATTCCTGGGGCCTTAGAGAAGGACTCGAGACCTCCCCGCCCGAGGGGCTGATGTCAGCATGCCAGGACTACCCAGAGGTCACTGTTGACAGCAGCTTTGGCCACTAGTGATGGCCCTGTGAGGAGCACCCTGGTGCAGTTTCCACCACCATCAAGTTAACCCCGCTGCAAGGTGCCACATGCCGAGCTGGATGGTGGTCACCTGGAGAGAGGTGCTCTTCCTCGGCTTGTGGATTCCAGGCTAGAGGTCCAGGGCATGAAGGAGAGTCAGGAGAATGCTGGTTCCTGATGCATGTGCTCCAGCTGTGCTCTGCTCAGAGGCAGATGCCCCCTGACTTGAACCCAAGGAAGGGCCCTATGTGGGCAGTGGTACCAAGAAAATGGGCCCTGGAGGGCATTACAGGTGGGGAAGGGCACAGCTTCTTGAGGGATTGGTGGCGTCTCTTCCCAGATGGTATGTACAGGAGGTGTAGGGACAGCAGGAGGCTGGAAACTCTGCTGCTGGGCTGTGATGCTGGGCTGAGCTGACTCCTCCAGGCTGCCCCAACTAGATGGAGACTTCATATTCTTTCGTCTCCTGCAAAGTAAAGAGACTGCTTGGAGTTGGAAACTTGTATAAGGTTTGCCAGCCCATAATCCACCTTCCCCAGGAAAAGGGAAAGAGTGAGAGGGTTTGGAGGGACCCTCAGGGGTACCTGCCCAAGGGAGCATAGATGAGGTCCTGGATAGGGTGCAAAGAATGGCATAGATACTTACTCCAATTTCGTAAGTTGGATTGTCAAATGCTGACTCCACAGTAATGCGGTCGTAGGGGCGGGGTCGTGTTTGGGGCAGCCGCAGGGGGCTTTTCCCCTGGAGCCTGTGGGACAGAAAATCCTGTGAGTCAGAAGTGCTGGGCAGGAGTGAGTCAGGTATGTAGGGCAGGAAGGGAGACCGGACTCACCTAGAGAAGTAGAGGTACACACCTCCCACCAAGAGCGCCATCACCACCAATGGCAAGAAGATGGCAGCTGCAATGTGGGCGGCATCCAGGGTGCCGGAGGCAGCAGGTGTCTTGGCAACTGAAAACACAGAGGTCGGGATTGGGGCAGAAGTCCCCGTCACCCAGAGCCCATATCTGCCCTCACCTCTGCCCAGGAGAATCCAGCCACCAGCTCCCTCTAGCTAGCTAGGGGCAGGGAAAGAACTTTTGCTCTGCTGGTCCCAGACCTCTCTCTTTCTCCTCCCTCCCTGCTTGGGCAACCCATGGCCTGGGAGCTGGGAGAGCCAGGGCAGGGAGACTATTTCCCAGGCCCTCAGCGGGGGGCTCACCATCCAGGCTGCGGCCGCTGTAGAACCCATCCAGAGAGGCTGGAACAAGAGGGGGGCGCCAAGGGCAGAGGTGAGACCAATGGGCCAAACCACTAAGGCAGGGAAGAGGCTGATCATGGGAAGGATTTGTCCAAGGAGAGCCCACCCCAGCATTTGTCTTGGTGTCACCAGGTCAGAAGGATCTGGCAGAGGCTGGGGAGACCAAGGGTAACGTGAAGGGGGTGGGGCCAGGGGAGTTCTGGTTCTCAGCATTTGGCATCTTTGCCAGAGCAGCCCTGTGGAACAGGCAGGAGTTGTGAACACTCACCAGCGCTACAGATGGGGGGAGGGTCACTCCAATGTGAAGGATGCCCGGGCACACACTTGATGCTGGCCTGACCCTTCAGCACGTAGCCAGGGGCACAAGAGAAGTGGACAGTAGCCCCTGCTGGGTGTAGCCGCTTCTCAGGACTGTGGGCACCGTTCTCAGGGGCGCTGAGGCCATGGCATGGCTTGAGCTGTTCCACTGCAAAGCAGGCAGAGCCCAGTGAGGATGCCAGGCCCCTGGCCTCCAGAGGTGGCTTCTTTTATCTCCTACGGGAGGCTTCCCCTCCTACCCGTTTGACACTTACGGAGGCATTTAGGGGCCCGGTCGCTCCACTTGGGGCTGCTGGCTTGCCGGTCGTGGCAGGTGAGGATGGCACTACCCGTCAGCACAAAGCCCTGGTCGCAGATGTACTGCACGGTGGCCCCCACAGGAAATTTGGGGCTAGATATGAGGCGTCGGCTGTGCTCCACGTCCCCGGGGTCGTGGCAAGAAGTCACTATGGGTAGGGGGTGGTGGGGGAGAGCAGCCCAGGTAGAACTCCACAAAAGCCGGCCTGCCCTGGCTTTCTTCCAGGTCGGCCAGTATCTTCGTGACACGTGGCCCCGCCGCCTGTTCGTCTGTCCCTACCATTTTGCTGGTGTATCCCTTATTTTTCCTCTTCCCATCCGCTAGAATCAACAGACACTAGCAGTCTCCCGGGAAGGAAATATTTGAAGTACTTGGTGGAGAACCCTTTGAAAAGGTATTCATTCCCCCATTTCACAGGTGAGGAAACCGAGGCTATGAGAGGCGGAGGAAGCTCAAGGGTACCAGCCGATACCAGCCGAAGTCTGGTTCAGAATGGAGGAGAGGGGCTTGTAGCTTCCATCGAGGAAGGGAACGCAGGGAACAGGTGCACTCACCTCTCTGGCAGGAGGGCAGGTCCTCGCTCCAGGTTAGGTCCCACTGGCACATGAGGACACTGGATCCTACCACCTGGTAGCCGGGGTAGCACTGGTAAGTGACCACTGTGCCGTGTACCAGCTCAGGCTGAGACGGGCTCTTCCAGCCATTGGGGATCTCAGGCAGCTCCGGACAGGTGTCATTGCGGGGCACCTCTGCGGGCACAGGGGCAGCAAGGTGCGGGCCCTTAGCGGGCACTAAATTGTCTGTGCCCGCCTTCCTCACCGTGCGGCCACTCCAGCGCCTGCCAGTTTGTCCTGGGCCTAGCCTGGCCCCGGGCAGCCTCAGCAATGCATTCCTTCCTGCCCCGGGGGCCCCTCCTTGCCTGCCCCTGACATCATTCTGTCTCTTCGGTTCCTGGGTTATCATGTAGGCAGGCTTTGGCTCTGCTTTCTAAAGGACATCTGCCAGTTCCTCAGTCCTGAGAGAGGGGCCGGGTAGGGTGGGGAATTGTCACTGCTGTTAAAGCTTGTCAGAAAGGCAGAAACCAACACTTTTCCTCAGTTTCCTTTTTTTGGTATGAAGGTCTTCCTGCTGCCTACCCAAATCTCTCTTGCTGCAACAGAAGGCCCCCTCTCACTGTGCCCTCGGGGAAGACTGAGAAAAAGACTGGCTCCCTTCAGGTGACACCTGGGAAAGTGTCCAGCTTTCCCTTGTCAGATAAGAGCTCTCAGGCTCATGGCACTGGCCTCTCTGGCTTGCCACGATCTCTTCCCCCAGGCAGCAGGGCAGGGCAGGGGCAAGCTCACCAAAGAAGTGGATGACAAAGCCCTGCTGGTAGCCCAGCACCGAGGCCCCAGGGTCTGACTGGAACTGTATGGTGACGTCGGCCATGGAGGTAAAGAGCTTGAAGTGGCCACGGGGCCCTGAGTACTGGCCCAGGACCCGGGCTGTCAGGTCGTCCCCATCATAGAAGGTAAGCACGTCACCAGGGCCTATGCGCAGCCTGTGGAGGAGGACCGTCAGGGAGGGTGGGCCCGGGACCCCGGGCTGGGCTGGGCAAGAAATGGCCCCAGGGCTTAGGAGCTGGCTTGGCCTAGCCCAGTGAGCACTCACACTCGGACATCCAGCATGATGCGCTTGTCCTCTTCCACGTGCACGCCCCAAATGCAGTCCTGCCCACGGCTGTAAGGCTCCGGCCAGTTGGGGGAGAGCACCACACCAGCTGAGTCTGTGATCTCCCCACTGCACACAGCTGGAAGGCAGGGGAGGCCCCGGAGGTGCGTCCCCTCGGTGTCCCGCCTCCCACCCCCAGCGCTATGTCCTGGGGCTGCCTCCTGCCCGCGGGAATACCTACCGCTGGGAGCCCCCACCTCCTCCTCGAGGGGAAGCTTGAATCACACATGTCACAGGGGCCCTATGACCCCAGGTGCTGCAGCTGGCTCTCCCGTCCCCACCCTGCTCCCTTTTCCCGGCAGACCCATCCACAGGTACCTACTGACCTCGGCAGGCTGGCTCTGTCTCATTCCACTGGGGGTCGTGGGGGTCGATGCACTCAATGATGATGGAGCCCTGCTCCAGGGTGTAGCCAGGGTCACAGCTGAACTCCACAGTGGTGCCCACGGGGTAGGAGGGGGCGCTGCTGCTGAAGTTGCCGTATTTGACAAAGGGCTCATAGCAGTGGCCCTGCTGGAAGGCTACAAACCAGGCCCAGCCCAGCTCAGTCGCAACCGGGGCAGACATGGGGCAGATGTTCTTCTGCCTCCCGCCCCAAGGCCTTTATGTTCTTGACCACAAATGCGTGTCCTAGGCTTGCAGCAGGGGCGGGATGCCCAGAGCACCCTACCCTGTCATGTTCGGGAGGCCGTCTTGATCGCCGTTGCATTCCCAGCACCTAGTTTTGTGCTTCATATACACAGGGCACTCAATAAATGTTTCTTTTTTGGATTAATTAATGAAGGCATGCATGCATGAGTGGTTCTAGAATGTCTCTAGTTTTCCGTCTCTAAGGGTTGGGGCCTTTTTTGCTCCTCAGACTTGAGAGGATTCATTCTCTTGGACTGTGGAGGGCCCGGGTCCAGGCAAGGGTCTCCCACAAAAATGGGGTAGGAATCCCAAACTGGAGGGGAGGGATGGGGGGTGGGGCTAAGTGCTAGCTGAGCAAGGGCTAAGTTGGAAGGAGGGATGGTGGAATGGAGGTGGTGGGGGGAGGGTGTGAGAGAAGAGGCCCTGGGTTCAAGCCCTCCACCCCTGCGAGGCCCCAGCAGGCTCACCCTCATAGCGCAGGGCCATGCCTGCGGCTGCCCCGCTGCTGTCAGTACTGAGCTCCACGAAGAAGTGTCGGCCGGAGCTGAGCAGGCCTTCGATGGGCAGGTACTCCACCTCGTAGGAATCATACACTGGAGGGGCCTCCACATTGTCCCCATTGCGGATGATGAGCCTGGGCCAGGAGAGGAGCGGCTGCACGGCTGGTCCTGTTGTCCCGGGTGGGGGTGTGGCCCAGGCTCGGGTCCCCGTCCTGCCAGCGGGGCATTAGCAGGCCGCGCACTCCTGTCCCACACCCGGGCCAGGACCTCCCCTCACCTGTCGTCATCCTCCGCCAGGGAAACCTTCTCAAAGTGTAAGTGCAGCCGCTGGCCTTCGGGAGCCTCAAGCAGCCAGTGGCAGGTGAGATTGTTGCTGTAGTTGCCCGGGAAGCCCGGGGAGACGATGCGGCCGGTGGTGGCGTTGCGGGTCACTCCACCGCAGGCAGCTGCGAGACACGGCCAGGGCTGTGGGCTGGATCCCGGATCCTAGACCCACTGGATTCTGGATGGCCTGCCAAGCGTGCCTGCCCACCCCAGCTCTTGCGTCCTCTGCATGGGGCAGCAGGGGTATTTGCTTTCATGGTCCTGAAGGTCAGTCCTTGGCCTCTGTGACCCTGCAGCCCCAGGCAGCCCGGGCTCCCTACCTCCTAACCTTTCACACCTCTGGGACGATTCATGTGCAATCCCTTGGACTGTGGTAGATCTGCCATGGCCTAGCCAAGGGGTCCTGGGTGAGTCACTTCCTCTCTCTGCTGACGCCTCTGGGAGGCCTTCCCCAACTCCCCCCAGGCAGACTTTATTAACTGGAGCCTTACCCGGGGCTCCAGTTATTGTTTGGATATGTCCCTTAACTAGGACCCCCTGGGGCAAGGGCCACGTCTTTTTTCAGGGCAGGCACAGAGTTGGTATTCAGTGTTTGTTGAATAAAATGAGTGAATGAATATAAAAAAGAGGGCAGGACTAGAATCTGGGCTGACAGACATCTAGTGAACACGTAATCCGCCTCCTAATCTTGTGCCCTCAGCAGACATTCCTAGCCAGGACCTGGCCTCACATACTTTCTGAAATAGCATCACTACCCCTGTTGTTCCTGGGCTGACTCCTCTGGCCTGGGACTGTCCTCTTTCCAAGGGGAGGCCGAGTAGCTCTCCCGGCCCCATCACTGAGGACTTCTGGGTTACTTGGCCCTGAGCTCCTGGCAGTTGAGTGGGGCCAGAGAAGGGGTTTCAAAGGCAAGCGGAGTGAGGCTGGTTCCAGGCAGCACTTTCCTCTCTTAGACACACAGCTCTGGCCCCTGCCTGCTCTCAGAGACCAGGCTGCCGTGGCGAAGACACAGCACCTTTGTCTCCAGATGTTCAAGAGAGCACAATCTTTTTTAATAAAGCTCCTGGGTGGGGTGGGGGGTGGGGGGCATCTGGGTGGCTCAGCTGGTTAAACGACCAGCGCTTGATTTTGGCTCTGGTCATGATCTCCCAGTTTGTGGGTTTGAGCCCCTCATCGGGCACATGGAGCCTGCTTGGGATTCTCTGTCACCCCTTTCTCTTTGCCCCTCCCCTCCTCTCTCTCTCTCTCTCTCTCTCTCTCTCAAATAAATAAATAAAACCTTAAAAAAAAAAGCTGGAGAGAGGGCTGCGTTGATTTTCTGCTTCTCTGCAGAGAGGGCAGACCCACCTTTCTGTTTGGTCTCAGAACAGAACTGCCCTGCAAATCTGATCATGCCTCACCCTTCACTTAAATTTGTCTGTGGCTCCCTGTGACCCCCAGGTAATGCAAGCCCAAGGTGGCATTCAAACCTTTACCAACCCAGCTCTTTCTTAACTCGAGCTTCAGCCCCATCCCATATATTCCCTTCTTTAGGCACGCCTCAGCACTTCCTCACTCCACCGTGCTGCTTTCTGCCTCCACACCTTTGCATGTGCTGTCTCAAGAATCCAACCCACTTCCCTGGGCTCACATTCTTGTAGTCCCTCCATGCTTTCTCCCTGGGAAGCTTTCTTTTCCTCCTTCCTCATTTTGGAGCAGCTCTCCCTCCCTTGGATCCTTCCCATGCCCTGAATTCACCCCGTCACAGCCCTGTGTGCGCAGAACCTGCTGTGTGCCAGAATTCCTACTTGCCAGAGAGCTCCTTGAGGGCAGAGACCACATCTGGCTTATTCGCCTCTGCTTGTGCCTAGCACCCAGGAAGAGCTTATAAAATGAGAGAAGGCTCAAGAGCCCAAGCGATTAAAAAAAGAGCAAGAAGAACAAGAGAAAAGAAAAGAAAAGAAAAGGGGCATCTGGATGGCTCAGTCGGTCGAGCGTCTGACTTCGGCTCAGGTCATGGTCTCGTGGTTTGTGAGTTCGATCCCCATATGTGACTCTGTGCTGACAGCTCGGAGCCTGGAGCCTGCTTTGGATTCTTGTCTCTCACTCTCTCTGCCCCTCTCCCCCGCTCATGCTCTGTCTCTCTCTTTCTCAAAAATAAATAAATTAAAAAAAAATGAAAAAAAGACGTCCAAGCTGACTTTCACACTGCAGACTGAACACTCCATCTTCCTTCTGCCAACAAGCCCCTCTCCAATGACAGCAACCTCTCAGACTTCCTGATCATCCAGGACCGGAACCTGGGCGAAAGTCTCCTTCCGCTCGCCCCTCTTCCTTCATCTGTGTCTCTGGAACCTCTTCCCTGCTCTCCATTACCAAAGTCACTAATTTCAGACCCTCTTGCCTGGCCGGCCTCCTGGCCTCCAGACACCATCTGGCTGGCTCTCCTGAGGAATAGTTCTGAGCTCCTCCCTGGCTATTTTCTGAGTCCCTAAAGACTCCCTCAACTCATTGCCTCTGTTGTCAAATCCTGCACTGTTCCCTCCATTGAAGTGTTAAACCTTCAATGTCACTCGCCCCAGGAAGCCTCCTAAATACCCAACTAGGAATGATTGCTTCCTCCCTGCCCCGGTGTGTTTGCTGTTCTTCACTGGTGCTTTTTACTTCCTGCTCTGGAAATTGGTGATCCGTGTGCTTCCTTCTTCTCCCACTTCCTGGAATTGTGGGCTCTTTGAGGGCACGGTACCTGTTTAATTTAGCTCTGTACTGGTGGTGCCTCTATGTCAGAAGTGCTCAAGGAGGGTGGTTGGATAAATGCTACTGAGGTGTGTGGCCATTGTCTGGCTTTCTTATGGAGACCAAATGAAGGTTCCAGGCAGGAGCAGAGAGCAGGGATAATCTCCAATGCGCCGCGCCCCCGCCCCCCCCCCCCCAACTACTTACTTCCCTGTTGAGCACCGGGTCTCCTGGAGCCACTTACCAATGCAGACAGGCTCTTGGGCATCCCAGAAGGGCTGGGTGGCATTGAGACAAGTGAGGATTCTGGCACCTTTCAGCTGGTAGCCAGTGGCACAGCGGAAGCGGGCGCTGCCTCCCGGGTGGAGGCTGGTGACAGTCACAGCTCCATAAGCAGGACGCCGGGGAAAGTGGCAGTTCAGGAGATAGGCTGCAGAGAGAAAATGAGTGACACTGTGTGTGTGTGTGTGTGTGTGTGTGTGTTGTGGGCTGAGTCATAGCTAGGGCAAAAGGGTCCTGCCACAGCCTGCCTGGAGGCGTCACTTGGGGCCAGAGGAAGCACCAGGAATTCCAGAAAAGACTCTGATCCCCTCCCCAGAAGGTGCCAGTGAAATGTCCAGCAGCCTAGGCTGGTTAGCGGAACAAGCACAGAGCTGGAAGTTAGAAGGCTTGGGTTCTGGTCCAAGCTTTCTGGCACTTTTGGCAGATTATTTAGCCTTTCTGTGTCCCACCTCATTTGTTAAATGAGATTCAAAATGCCAGCCTACCTATGGGGTTATTAAGAGAATGAAGGGGATAGTATTTTTTTCCGTTTGGTATCCCTGGAATGTAGCTGATAGCACCTCTTTATGAAACGGTTATTGAAAGGGGTGCCTGAGTGGCTCAGTCGGTTGGGCGTCCAACTTTGGCTCAGGTCGTGATCTCACAGTTTGTGAGTTCGAGCCCTGCATCAGGCTCTGGGCTGACTGACTTGGAGCCTGGAGCCTGCTTCTCTCTCTCTCTCTCTCTCTCTCTGCCCCTCCCCTGCTAGCACTCTGTCTCTCTCTCTCTCTCTCTTAAAAATAAACACTAAAAAAATTTAAAAAAGAAGTGTTTATTGAATGACTTATAGATATGAAAGCACTTGAAATAATAAGTCTATCCTGATGTACTGATATTATTTTTCCTATAGGGGATGAATAGGAATTACAGCCAGAACGATTGAAGTCAGACAGTAAAAAGCTTTTCCAGTATTCATTGGCAAGGGCTGTGGACTTCTTTTAAAAACAGGATGGGGCGAGGGTGGGGAGGCAGGGAACGCCTTCTTGGAAGTTGGGGGAAGGACAAGTTGCCTTGGGAAACTTGGGAACTTTTGGAATTGTCATACCAAGTGTAACCGGACGGTGGCAGCAAATCCTATAAAACAACCTGGCAAGTCCTAACCTGGAGCCAAGCTGGGGTGATAGCTAAAAATGGAGGTCAGCGCTTGGGTCGGAGAGGTGAGAAAGAAGTCCAGGGGGGTCAAGGAGACAGGCTGAATGAAGCCTTGGGCTACAGAGTCTGAAAACTCTTGGGGGTCGTGAGAGAGATGGGGATTGTCTAGACTGAGGATCTTGGGTGGAGGGGCCCACCCTTACTGGTGGCACTAGGTGGATGGGAAGAGAGGTCGAGGCAGGAACTCTGCTGGCCTCTGTGTGATTTGTGTGAATAGAAAAAGGGGGGTTGCCTCTGGGCAGAACAGAATCCAGAAATGAGTTTTGGGATTTTCACCTCTCCTGGTTGTAGTTACTGGGCTTGTGAAAAGAGAGAGGATGATTCACATTCTTCCATGTCTCATGGCCAACGAGTGGTGACTTGTGATTGGCAAGGCAGGACAGGGCGGCCCTTAGGGGGTGGTTCTGGGGTCAGACTGCCTGGGTTTGAATATAGGCTCCCCTACTTGCTGTGTCACCTTGGGCAAGCTGCCTAACTTCTCCATGCCTCAGTTTCCTTGTTTACCCACCCATTTAGAGTATTGCATCCAGTGTTAACGTGAGAGGTTAACTGAGAGGACCTGTGCGCAATGCCGGGCACAGAACAAACACCAAATGTACCAGCCTGCTGTCATTGTTTATAATCTTGATTGATACAAGCACCTCACATCTGCAGGCACCTTCCAGTTTCTAAAATGCCTTCATGTTCTTCTTGCTTGATGTCTACAACACGTTTGGGAGGCAGGAAGGCAAGCTATGGGTTAGTAACTCATTTTCAGGTAGGGAACACTAAGGTTCAGAGAGACTGAGGGACTTGCCCTCATCATGCAGCCAGTGAGTGGTAGGGTGGGCACGTGAAGCTCCTCCCTCTAGAGCCTTCCATGTCCCCTCTCCCACCTGCTTCTCCAGGTGAAGTAGAAACGTGGGCTCAGGAGTCAGAGAAACCTGTGAGCAACAGACAAGCCTGCCCTGGGTGGTTGGTTACCGTGATGGCCGCTTACAATGATCTGGGGACAGACCTGGGGAGGGATGGGGAAAAGAGGGTGGGGCACCCCACCCAGAGCGCAGAAGAGAGGGGTGACACCCAGGGAGGTCTAGGCCACGAGTCAGATGGACTTAAGTCTTTCCTGGGAGTTCCTATCACAACTCTGGGAAGGGAGGTCCCCCATTTCACAGATTAGGAAATTGGGCTGGGATGAGGTGAGAGCAGGAGGCGGGGGGCAGATGAGGAAGCCCCCAGACTCCAGAGAGGCCACTTCCCGGGAGGAGCTTCCTCCTGTTGCCATGACTACCGTTCCCAGGGAGCCTGGATGACTGCAATCTGTTGAGCTATTTTCTCCCTGGCGTCTGTTTCTGGGGCCAAGTCCGGTGCCAGGAATGCTCAGGAGGGAGGAGGGGCATGCCTGGCAGGGCCCTCTGCTTCCTCACCCTGCCTGAGGCTGTGGGAGGGGAGGTGGAACTTGGATTCTGCAGATGAAGCCCTTGTGGGGGCCCATGCTTGTGATCTCCAACATTATCTTGGACAGCTCCGGCAGTGATGTGGGTACTAGTCCCCTCGCCCCCTCTTCTGGCACCCTCTTTCTCCAGCCCAGGGAGACACGCGTGTGAGCACATGCTCCTCCTGTTCCCATCTCTGGGATCAGGGCTAATTACAGCCTATAATTAGGGGAATTACACTCATTAAGGAAAGAGCTGATCATTGACAAAAACTGGGCCGAGGAGGGAGGGCTTCTGGGAGCCGAGCAGGAGGCAGGGCTGGGCCAGCTTTCCTAGCCCCTCCTCGGGGTCTGCACCCCTTGCCAGGCCTCCAGCTCCCTGCCTTCCAGCCACCTTTGTCTGGCCCAACAGAGAGAAGGTCCAGGGTTTTGTGCGAAGGAATTTGCGGCAAGAGAGAAGGTTACCGTGGCGTGAAATTGTGCCCACTGCTAGGGAGGATTGATGAGCCATTAGGGAGGCTGGCCCTTGCCTCAGCTGGCCCCTTGCCTCTGCCAAGACCCTGGGCAGCCCATGCCCACCGCCAGGCTCCATGCTGCCACACCAGACTGCTCTCCCAGTTTGGGTGGAGAGGCTAGAGAGGGGCAAGTGCTTCTTAGGTGGTTCCAGCATCTGTGTCTCCAGCGCCTGTCCTCCTCCCTGGGCTGTGGACCCTGCGGAGCTGCAGAAGTGGGCCCCTATTGATAATGCAGGGCAATGCCGTAATTGTTCACACCAATTATTTCCCCATTAGCACTCCCAGTCTGAACCGGTTACCCTGTTACAGCAGTACAAGGGGTCAAGAAGACTTTGCCTGGGGAAAGGGGGCCAGGAGAGATGCTGATGGAAGAGGGGCAGAGGCAAGCCCCTTTTCCTCCCTTTCCCATCCTGCCAGCTCGTTAATACTTGTTTCGGTTCCTTCATGGAGCATACTAAGTTCATGGAACATCCTAAGTGCTAGGCACTTCACATGAACCCTTTTGTATAATCCTCGTCATGACTTTATGGAGTAGGTATATTGGTCACATTGTACAGCGGAGGAAAAGAAGGTCACAGTGGTCAAATGGCCTGTCCAAGGTCAACCAATGGGAAGGAGATTTAGACACAGATCTTCCCACCTCCTGAGTCTGTGATTTTCCCGTTATATCTTGCCACTCCCTTATTTCCAGAGGTGTTCTGAGCTGACTGGGGCCCGAGACAGGTCTAGGGTGAATGAGGCAGTTCAGAAAGGCCAGGTTGGTAGCAAAGGACCTCCCGTTGGTCATTATCAAGCCCCTTTGACCTTGGCCCCCTTGAATTTGGGGGAGATGGCTTTTATTGCTACTGCTTGTTTAAGGGTCTGCCTCCCCTAGAGATTCTGAATTCCTTGAGGGCAAGGACTTGGAGAGTTCATCTTGATATTGTCAGTGTCCAGCACAGGCCTGGCAAAGAGCAGATGCCTAGGAAAAGTTTACTGAATGAACGAATGAGTGAATGAATAGATGGCAAGGGGCACCCCTGAGGCTACCTGGTTCTGTGTCGGGCCCCCTTCACAACCAGTTCTTTACAGGGTAGTAGGTGGAGGAAGGAAGGTTCTGGAGGTGTCTGATGTGTCTCTGTACAACTAAACAATCACCTTTAGTCGTACAGAGCTTCACTGGGCATCTGTGCCTGTCCCCCGTCTCCCCTCCACCCCCTATACACACTATAATAGCACCAGAGATCCCGAGGAGGGCACCCACTCTGGGCTGGTTCCTCCCTCCGCTGCCCAGGCCTACCTTGGTAGTGGAAATGGAAGGTGCCAGGTCCAGCAGGTGGTGGGAGGCTCTGGAACCTCAGTGCTGCTTGGTGGGTGGGGCTACGGATGACCTGGCCCCTCAGCAAGAAAGACTGGTTGGCCAGAGGCAGCGGGTCAGGCCCCCCCAGACCCTCCACAGTCACCACCTCCCCCTCTCGGAGGCTGATGTTCTGGACCTGTGGTGGGATAGACACAGCAAAGCAGAGCAGTCAGGCTTCTTCCTGCTGACTGAGCCCTGCTGCCCACAGGCTCCCAGAGGCCCCAGGCATGGCCAATCCTCAGGGCCACTTGGCTACTTGAGCCCTCAGGCCCTGAACTAGGCTCTTGAGTGCAGGAGAAGCTCATTTCACTTCCCAGTAACCCCGTGAGCCTGGATCTGAAGTTCATATGCCAAGGTCACATAAATATTATTAGCAGAACTGGAATTTGTAAGCATGCCTTTCTGTCTCCAAAGCTTTTCTTTTTCTTTTCCTTTCCTTTTTTTTTTTTATAATTTTTTCAATGTTTATTTATCTGTGTGTGAGAGAGACAGAGTGTGAGTGGGGGAGGGGCAGAGAGAGAGAGGGAGACACAGAATCCGAAGCAGGCTCCAGGCTCTGAGCCGTCAGCACAGAGCCTGACACGGGGCTCGAACTCACAAACCGTGAGATCATGACCTGAGCCGAAGTCAGATGCTTAACCGACTGAGCCACCCGGGCACCCCTCTTTTCTTTTTTTTAATTTGAGAGAGAGAGAACATGTGTGAGTGGGGGAGAGGGGCAGAGAGAGAGAGAGAAAGAGAGAGAAAGAGAATCCCAAGCAAGTTCCATGCTCAGTGCAGAGCCTGATGCGGGGCTCCATCCCACGATCCTGGGATCATGACCTGAGTCGAAATCAAGACTCAGAAGCTTAACAGACTGTGCCACCCAGGCGCCCCATCTCCAAAGGTTTTCAATGACACCAGGACACCTGCTGCTTCCTATCCCTTCACTTCTCTGGGCTCAGTTTTCTCTTCTGTAAAGTGGGGTGGAGTAGGTATGTTGAACTAGATAGGTGTCCAAGGGCCCGGCCAGCCATGTGAGGTCTTAAGCATCAGATCCATGTGCCCAGCTTCCCCTGGACACCCCCTGCTGGACCCCATATCCAGCCTGCCCCACACTGAGCCACCCCACACCCAGCCAGCAGCTTCCCTCACCGTCCATGTGCATGCCCAAGTTAGAAACTGGCATCTGGCCTCCTCCCTTATACTCTGCCTCCGATCAGTCATTCAATCCTGTCTGTTGGACCCCAATTTTCTTATTACTCTTCATCCCCCTGCCACTTCCCAGCTCCTCACAACTATTACTCACTGGGATCACTGCGGCCGCCTCTCTGCCTGCAGGGCTTCACCCACTCCTCCCTCTGCATCAATACTTTCTGAACTGCAGCCAGCTAATAGCTCCAACCTGTGGCCCGTCGTAGCGCTTCCTTGCTGAAATCCTCTGGTGGCGCTCCGTGGAGCCCGCCAACCCCCCACTATCTAGTCCTGATGCCTTGCCGTGGCCCTCGGGGCCCTGCCCAACTTGGCCTGTGCAGCCAGGCCTTACGCTGTGCGCCTGCACTTCTTGGCCATCAGTGTCTCTTCTCTGGGCCTCTCTCTCTTTTTAAAAAATGTTTATTTATTTTGTTAGAGGAGGTCGGGGAGGGGCGGAGAGAGGGGAGAGAAAGGATCCCGAGCAGGCTCTGTGCTATCCGTGGAGCCCGATGCGGGGCTCGAACTCACGAATTGCGAGGTCGAGAGTCGGACGCCCAACCGACTGAGTCACCCAGGTGCTCCTCTGGGCCTCTTTTTCCAGTCTTCCCTCTGATTGTCCCAGGCCTCTCTGCCACCACCCCAATCCTCAGGCCCTCAATCGCTGGATCATCCTTCTGGGCTCCATGCCTTCATTCAGGCAAACAAGGATTGGACAGCAATAGACTGCCCAGAGGGGAAGTGGCAGTGTGGCCTGGTACAAGGAGCCCAGAGATCTGTTCCTTCCCATATGTCCCAGTTGGCCCTTTCTCTTTATCCCTTAGCTCTGATCACCTCCTGCACATTTTTTCTCACCTGGAGAATGGCCTTGCCCCCTCCCATCCCCAGCTCATCTCTGGGTCCTGGCTGGCTCAGATCAGATTATGTCTCTCTCCTACCCTGTTTGCGACCTCAGACTGCCCAGAGGACAAGGTCCAAACTTCCCAGCTCACAGTTGGCCCCAGTGGCTTTGCCAGCCTCGCTTACCGGCACTGCGAGCAGAGGCTACACCTCCCCCCTCCCCTCTGGACATTTGTATACGCAGGACCCTGCGCAGGGAATGCCCTCTCTTCTTGCCCTCCTGCTGAAGCTGGTCATTCTTTCGGATCTCGGGACCACCACCCTCTGCCTCCCAATCCAGGCCAGTCCGTTCCTTTGCCTCAGGGCCTCCCCACCTCTCTGTACCTCTCCATTAGAGCCCAGGGTGGCGTTCGGGGTCACAATGCCCTCTTCAACGGCCAGTTGCAATAAATCTGTGTGGAGAGAGTGACTGTGTGGACCAGGGGAGGTACATTCCTCGCCAGATCCCTGTGAGCTGAGAAGCACGGAGGATGATGGATGCCAAGCCCAGCCGGATCCAAGGAGACAGTCACGCTCTGGGCCCCTCAGACTGTGGGTGCTGAGGGCAGATGTGCCCCGGGGACTCCTCTGTCTGGGAGAAAAGACCTAGTGGGTCTTTGGGGCCCAAAAGAAGGCTCAAGGCGGGGTGCTGGGCCGGCAGTGTTGCCTCTCCGCGGGGCGCTCTCTTACAGGGCACGTTCGGGTGGAGGCTGCCTGACCATCTGCCGGGGACATTCCTCAGGGAATTGCTGCTGCAGGCAGAGGCTGGATGAGGTCCCTTCAAACTTGGAGATTCTGTGATTCTAGAGTTGGGCAAACAAGACTCACACACGTGGAATCTGTAATTATCGAGAGACGCCAGGCAGCATATAATTCTGACTTAAGTGGCACTGAATGCATGCAGCAGGAATCCTCTAGGGGGGGAACGGAGGGACTGCAGGCTCAGGGAGGGCGTGGAGCAGGTGGGTCTGAGAGGTCCTGGGGAGGAGGAGGAAGGGAGGACATCGCTGCAGGGAAATGAACGTAGCCTTTTCCCTAGTTCCCGTAAACGTCCCTTGACCTACAGCTTCCAGCTCCTGACCCCGCTGTTTTGCCGCCAGCGGAGGCAGCCCCACAATAACAATGACCGTTTATGGAGCACCTACAGTGTGTCCAGCCTCGTTCTGTTTATAGACAGGATTTCGTTCTCACCACACTTCCATAAGGTAGGTGGTAAGATCCCCCGTAAGTAAACATAGGCTCAGAGAGGCTAAGGAACTCAGCAAAAGGTCACAAAAAGCGTTAAGTAGCAGAATCTTGCTTTGCTCGAGGCAAAGGCAATTCCTTCCCTCCCCACCTCATGGCGGTGTTACCTGCAGAAAGCCATCCAGACATCCAGATGTCCATACATCTGTATTCCCAGACCCCAGGCCCACCGGGTTTAGTGTGGGGTGGGTGTTGGCCAGATCTGGCTTTTTCCAAGATGTTGAGATTTATGTTCTCCATAGCCATCCTTCGGCCCCACCCCCGAAGCCCGGGGTAAAACTGGGAAAACTGGGAACTGAGGGCTCTGGTCCCCTCTGATCAAGAGAAGGCATAGCCCCCTCCAGCCAGCCTGGCTTTCAGCCCAGCTTGGCAGTGAGGGTTGCCATGAGATCACAGAAGGGAGTGGGCCTGGGTTGCCCAGGGCTCACATCCAGAAGGCACCCTGTTCTCCGCGAGAGGCTGTCTGGGCAGCCCTGGTCCCTTGGGTTCCCAGCACCCACTTGCAGGCCTGCTGCAGTGGCTGCAATGTCATTTGTCACTTGTTTGAAGGCCAGGCCTGACAGGGGCCAGACAGGGCTGAGTGTTGGACAAGGAGGGTGATGAAGTCTTGATGCAATTTGCAGGCATCTGAAGAGCTTGGGAGACAGATTGAAATGTCAGCTCTGCTCACAAGGGCTGTCTTCCCACACCCCTAGCCGGTGACAAGAGTGGGAGCTGGGGGCCAGGCAGGGGGAAAATAGAGCTGAGGGAGGCGAGGACAGTTCCCCCAGGACCCTGTCTAGCACTGCCCGGCTTCCAGCAGACCATGGGGTCGGTTCAAGGGAGGAAATATAGCCACTTTGAGGAGGCTGACTCTTTCCTGAATGGGAGGTGGGGAGGATGTAGGTTGTGCTCTGCCAACCCCAGACCATCAGCCTTGACTGGCCTGTCTGTCCCCATGGAAGCCGCCAGTCGGGTCTCCAGAACATGCCCTGATGGTATGATTCATGGATGGGATGGTGCCACCATCCCCCAAGTAAACTCTGCACAGGCAGGTGAGCTCAAGGATGACTCTGGCGTGTGAGCCCCACCCCTGGCACCTGAGCCCTCAGCCCCCAGAAGTTGGCCACAGGCCCTGCTCCACTAAACCCTCCAGGTCACCAACACCCATGCATATACTCTGACATAGACCCAAGTTGATGCACACAGCCTCCTCGAACACTTGGCCTGGCACACGTGTGTCCTCACACCCACGTGCTCCCCCACACCCACGTGCTCCCCACGCCCACGTGCCCCCCACACCCTCATGCTCCCCACACCCACGTGCTCCCCTACACCCATGTGCTCCCTCACACTCTCGTGCTCCACCCATCCCTGTGCCTCTCCACTCCAAACAATATTATGATAATCACAATTTTTCCCATGAGACCCTTTACCGTTTTCAAAGCTTTTTCACATCCATTATCCTCTCAGGTCTCACAAAATCTCAACAAGGGAGGCAGAGCAGATTGCATTTACCTCCACTCTATAGATAAGGGAATCTTGTAATCAGAGATGTTGAGACTTCCTCTTTGGGTCACCCAGTAAATCCAAAGCAAAGCCAGGACTCCAGGCCAGGACCTCCGATTCCTGGTCCAGTGCTTTGTCTTCATGCACAGCGCCCCAGGCCCTGCTCCCAAACTGGAGGAATTCGAGGTGGGTGTCTTACAGGAGCAGGCAGGGCTGAGTTGAGAAAAGGGATTGGGTAGAGCCCCCCACCAACAGTCCCCAGCTGAACTCCCTTTTTAGATTCACCACACCTGCCCAATCGCCTGGGCCGGGGGAAGAACAGGTGCTCTTAAGTCCTGGAATCAAACCCTGGCTCCATCACCGACCACTTGAAAGGGCCTTGGGCAGGTCACGTGACCTTTTTGAACCCCAGTTTCGTGTGTGAAATGGGATGGCTGTACCAACCTGATAGGGCCGTAAGGATTAAGTTAGATCCTACCTGTAAGGGGCTTAACACAGAACAAGCACAGCTTAGCAGTCCTCTTCCCCTTTCCTGGGGAGATCTGGGCCCTACCTTGGTAAGACCATGGCTCTTGCCATGGTGAGAGCTGTCACCAAAAGACCCTTAGCCTCAGGTCTGCCAGGCTCTGCCTAGGAGGCACTGGACCTGGGAGCCACCCTCTCTCTGGCTCAGGTTCTACAGCTGCGAGGAAGCAGGAAGCAGGGTCAAGAGCTGGAGGGGCTACTGTCCAGTCTGGCTTATGAGGGAAACTCCTGAACCCAAAAAAGGAGATGTGCTCGGAGGGACTGGCTGGGAGGGCCCTTCCGCATCATTTGGTTCATCTCCTTTTACAGAGAGGGAAACCAGTCCAGAAAAGGCCAGGGGCTCTGCCCAGGTACCAAGAGATGGGCTGCAGAGGCAGGACTGGAGCCCCAGTCCCTCATGACAGCCTCTGTGCTCTTGTCGGAACCGATGCCTGTTCGCAAGCTCTTATGAGCTTGAGTCTGCCTTGGGGATGGGGAGAATGGCCTAAATCCGTGGGGCTAGACCTGCCTGTGCCCCTGAAACCCCCCTCAGATTAGCCTTCCGGGAGCCAGAAAAGAGGAGGTTGCCCAGAAACCTCCTGGGCCGGAGGTTGACTGGCTACCCTACTGGTGTCCACATCAGGCCTGGTCCCAGAGTTCCGGCTATCATACTGGCAGCTGACCTGGCACGGGAGAGCTGTGTTCCAGTGCAGCCACCTGGGGCACGAGGGTAGGGACTATGAGCAGCTGTGCCCAGGCTCCAGATGGTACAGAGAACAGCCAAGCCAAGATGGAGGCTGGCAGTGGGAAGGCTCTTGGAATGCCAAGTGCAATGAGAGGCACACGCCAGGCCCAGAAAGGCCTGGAGCCCTCGGGGGAGACCGGCTGCCTGGAGAAGGGATGGGACCCCCATGGGCCATCCTGAAGGGGCTTCTCTGGATCTCACAAGAAAGAGCCTAGCCCAGTGCCTGACCCCAGCTGACACAGGAAAACCTCCTCTGATTACGGAGGGCCTGGCCTGTCTCCTTCGTGTGGGCGGCTCAGACGTCCAGCCTCACCAATAGCTGCAGCACCCCGAAGGGAGGGAGGCAGGGTGATGAGGGGCTGTGGTCCAAGACATGAAGAGCTGGGGCGTTAGGGATTCTGGAACCCGTGAGGCTGTTCCTCATGCAAAGGGTCTTGTCTGGGGCCCCGGACTTTAGCCAGGGTTGTGGTCACATGGCAGGGGCTCAGCATGGTGTCAGGGATGTGACTTGTGGGTCCTTAACATGCTCTTCTCCTCTCATGGTTTCTCTCATCCCTCCTGCCTGGATTCCATCCCTTCCACCTACCCTGAGCCATCCCTGTGAATTCATGGAGGGGCAGGCAGGGACTTACCCACAATGGAGAGAAGCCACACGCCTTTCCCCAGTCTCAAGGAGCCACAGGCACCCTCTAGGCCTTCCGGCTGCCTCACCCACTTCATCCCCTACTGCCCTGGGCAGAAGAGCCCTGATTTCAGGCCTAGCGCCTGGCCGGAGTGCAACCCAGAAGCCCCTAAGCTCACCTTCTGTTCCTGTGCAATAAAGTCACCTGTCCCAAACTGCCTGGCAACCTTCAAACGGCCAGTCTGACATACCCGCTGCTTCTCAGCCCAGGCTTGTCTGCTGACCTCTCATCTGTCAGGCCCCAGAGCAGGTCTCATTGCCTCCAGAAATCCTTCTCCGGCCCTCCAGGCCGGTGAAGCGTGCCCCATCCTGGAATTCCCACAATCCCCTGCGCTTCCCACTCCATCCCGACGGCGCCGAGCATTCTGTTTAGGACTTCTGTCTCCCCCAGGAACTGTGTCTAACACCAGCACAGGGTCTGGCGCACGGTAATCGCTCAGTTTACATTTGGAGAACGGATTCATTTGCCAAACCACATTAGTTACTGATTAACTGAGTGACTTGGGCAATTCCCTGTCCTTGCTAGCCTCAGTGTTTCCCACTCTCCACGGGTACTGGTCTGCAGTATCCGCAATTCTTCAGGTTCCAAAGCCACCTGCGTGGTGTGGCCAGGAGGCCCAGACAGGGGTAGAGGTTGCCAGAACTGGCCCTGGAAGGAGACGGACCTTAACTCTCGCTTCAGCCCTGGCTGATTCTGCCCCTTCCTTCCTGGCCCTTCCTGCCGTGGCCTCAGACTCTAAGTCAGACCACCGGGGCCTACGGGGTCCCCAAGGACTCTGCCCCATGGTGGTGAGGTAGAGGTGGTGAGGCAGCCAGTACCTGCCTGCCACATTTCCACACAGCGATCCAGGGCTGTGGCAGGGCTTCATCTCAAGGTTGCCTGGTAACAGCTTTTGCATTCTGATGAAAAAAAAAAAAAATGTGGCGGCACCAGACAACAGACACAGGGCTTATATGGCGGCGGGGGGTGGGGGGGGGTGGGGCGTCTAGGGTGGGGCTCGTGCCTGGGGCCATGGCGTGGCCGGGGGCAGGCAAAGCCGGTGTCTTGCTCCATTGTGGAGAGTCCCGGGACTGGGCCTAGCCTGGCCCAGCGGGCTTCAGTGGGGACGGTAGGCTCGGGGGGCAAGCGCAGCCAGCTCGGGCCTGCAGGAGGGCACCCAGCCTGGCATCTGCCCCTTCCCATCCCCTTTCCCACACCTGCAGCTGGCGCCTTCCACCCGGTGAGCCACAGCCGGTGCCACCTCTCATTAGGTGATGATTTTACATTAATTACCTTAATTAAGCGGCACTGAGTGCTAATGGCTCAGGGGGGTGGTGGTGGCTTCTCCTAATTACCCTCCCAGTCAGCCCAGAGCGAGGGGCACACGGCTTGGCAGAGTAGGAGCAAACGGTTACAGAAAGGAAGGGAGGGACCCACCAGTGGTGGGAGAGGGGCCCCTCCCCCTGCCACTCCGGCCCTGGCTCGGAGACCTGGACCTGACATCTCCAGGACAGGTGTAGCCGGCCCAGATCCAGAGGCTTTGGGATGTGTGGGGAGCAGGCCAGGAGCTGGGAGCAAGCAGCACCGCCCTATTTCCTGGACTCCTCTGCCCCCTTCTCTGTGCTCCTCAGTCACCTGCCTGGTTCCCTCAGCTAGGCTGAATGCCTCTCTCCACCTCCATTCTGTCTCCAGACTCAGGCCAATGTCACCACATTCCTTCCTTCCTCCATCCATCTGTCCAGTCAGTCAGTCCATGGAGACCCCATGGCGGGCCCTATACTCCAAGGTACCCCTCCAGGAGCTCACGGTCTAGCTGGGGAGCTGGCCAGCTATAAACAGGCCCACAGGACAAGGCGTTGGGAGAGAATTCACAGAGAAAGTGACACCAAGGGTGAGTCCTGGGAGGGGACAGTAGGATGACTCTTCTGGGCAGAGGGACGAGCACATCCAGTCGGGGCTTGTGAGGAAAGCGGGCTTGGCCCATCCGGTTAGCTGCATGTTGCTTAGTGCAAAGGGGCAGTGGACAATGAGGGAGGAAGTGGCTAGACATGGGTCAGAGGGACTGGCCATGATTCAGAGGCCCCTGGGGAGGTGTGGTGGGGGAGGATTGATTTCATATGGGAAACACTACTGCAGTGGAGGGCGCTGGCTGGCTCAGCTGGAAAAGCATGTGACTCTTGATCTCAGGGTTGTGAGTTCAAGCCCCACATTGGGCATAAGAGCTTACTAAAATTAAAATAAAATAAAATAAAATAAAATAAAATAAAATAAAATACAATAAAATAAAATAAAATAAAACAAAACAAAATAAAATAATAAAATAAAATAAAGATGACTACAGGGGCGCCTAAGTGGCTCAATTTGTTAAGCGTCCAACACTTGCTTTCAACTCACGTCATGATCTCATGGTCTGTGAGATCAAGCCCCTCATCGGGCTCTGTGCAGACAGCATGGAGCCTGTTTGGGATTCTCTCTCTCCCTCTCTCTTTAACCCCTCCCCCCACCACGCATGTACAGGTGCCCTCTCTCCCTCTCTCTCTCTCAAAATAAATAAACATTAAAAAGATGACTAGAGTGGAGGTGGAGGACAGTGGGGGCAATCATGAGTGGGGTGACCAGTGAGGCAGCCACTGCATCATCTGGGGGAAGGATGATGGAGGTTGGACCATGTGGTGGTTGTGGGGACGGAGGGGAGAAGCAGGCAGATCTGAGTTTTGGGGAATGTTATGATAGAATGTGCGCAGGGGGAGACAGGACCCAGAGACGAGGGAGAAAGAAGGGCCAGGCTGACCTCACCGTGCAGTTCCAGGTGCCATCCACGTTGCACAGTGGTGGCCCTGTTCCATGTTTCTGATGGGTTAGGGTCCATCTCTAAGGTCAGGAGTGGTGCGGTATGCAGGTTTGGGGGAGCAAAAGGGAAGAGTTGGGTTTGAGGTGCATGGGGGTGGAAGAGCCTGTGGGATATCCTTGAGGACCTTCGGGCTCAGGTTTGAGGATTAAAAGAGTCTTCATCCAAGGGAGGGATGAGATGGCCCAGAAAGGGCAGGTGGCAGGAGGCTGGGACTGTGGGTCTGACTTGCCCACCAGCTGACGGTGCACCACGTCTGTCTCCCTCACCTCTGCACCCCAGGAGTCAGCACAGGACCTGGCCAGAGGAGCTGCTCAGGGAGTATTTGCTGAAGGCATGAGTGAGTGAATAAGTGAGTCATTGACGCTGCATGGCTCTTTCGAGCCCAACCACACAGCCCTGAGTTCTTGCTACTCAGTCACATAAATTCAGAGACTCACCCAATCCCCTGCCCCTCCAAGGGTAGAGCCCCTCCTCAAGCTCTCCTGAGCTCCTGGGGAAGAGCATGGGCTCGTCTGCCCCTCCTGCAGCCCCTTTCAACCTAAGGCGTTACTAGTTGGGCACAGTAGCTCTTTAGTCCCTGGTGCATAGGGCAGAAACTGGCCAAGTTTGGGGTCCAGCCCTGGCTCTAGGCCCCCCTCCAACTGATGCCCCTGAGCATCCCCACCTCCCCCAATAGCCAGCACCTTTCTGGAAAGATCATACACCAGCCCCAGATTTGTCTCCGCCAGATCCAGGCTGCTTACCTTGATTTCTACGCCGTAGCCAGGGTAGACGGAGATGTAGTAGAAACAGTCCAGGCCGACATCAATAGGTGAGCTGGGGGCCATGGGGGAGTCCAAAGATCCCTCTGGGCCTGAGAAATTCCAGCTACAAGGGCCTGGGAGGCAGGAGGAAACAAAAGGCTAAGCCCAGCTCTGGTGAAGTTGGTTCAACCAAGGCTGATCAGTGTGTGTGTGTGGGGGGGGGTGTGTGAAGCCCGCCTCTTGGGACGTCTATTCCCCTGTTGAAAGAAGGGACCACCTTTTCTTGAGCACCTACTATATGGAATCTTAGCTCAGTTCTCACAAAGGCTCACTGAGGTCTGTCTTCTTACCACTATTTAACAGAGAAGGCTCAGAGAGGTTCAGCAAAATTCCTAGGGTCTGTTGTAGTCGCTTCCAATCAGGGTTTGAACCCAGGTCTATCTGGTTCCCATCCACATGCCTCCTACGTGCTGGCCCTTGGTGCCAAAGGGCAAGGCAGGGTGGCACAGTGACAGAGACAGAGGAACGCGGGGGCCCCGCATTTCCCCGATCCCCATTTCTAGATCTGCAAGCCAGCGAGCAGCTGACCTGGTGGCTGGACGGTGGTGATGGTGGTGGTGATGATGGTGGCGGTGGTCTCCTCATCGTCCCCTGAAGCTGTAGAGGTGGCGATAGTTCCCTCCATCCCAAGTCCCGTGGTCTGGGGCCCAACCTCTGGAGCCCATGGCCTGCCCATGTCTCCAGGACCCTCCTGGGTTGGAGTCCATGCTCTGCTAGGGGGTGTAGTACTGGGCCTTTCCCCTGGGCCTGGGGTGGGCACTGGAGGCAAGGGAGCTGTGATACGAAGCACAGGAGCCTCTGACTCCAGGCTCCAGGGTCTTTCTCTGGACTGGGGCTGAGTGGGTGCCGCGGCCATGGCCGGAGTGGGGCTGGTGAAGACAGGGCGGCTGTCCTGGTTGGCCAGGCGGGGAAGGGGACTCGGGGTGAATGGTGTAGGTGGGTCCGGCTGGAAGGGCAGCGCCGGCCTCAGCCCTGCCTCGCCCCCCTCTAGCCCTTCTTGTAGGAATTCCTCGAGCAGCGGGTGGTGGTTGAGCAGTTTCAGGGTAGGGGCTGTTGTGACGAAGTGGACGCCTCGCTCCGGCTGCTCAGGCGTGGGGGCCACTGTCAGTTCCCCATCCGTCTCCTCGATGCCTGGGGCCTGCCCTTCCCCCGTGGTCGGGGCCTCTGAGGAGAGTCCTGAAATAATAACGAATCATCAGAGGTGCCCCCCTGCCCCACCGTGAACAGCGTCACCCCCAGTCCACACAGCAGGAGATCCATCTCTCTGTTGACGGAGAGACTTGGGGAGTGTGCTCAATGTCCAGAACCAGGAGCTACAGAGTTTGAGAGCTGGAAATGAGGGGACATCACATATCTCACGTGACAGCCTTGAGATATGTGATGTCCCCTCGTTTCCCCTCCGACACCAGAGGTGGACGCGGTTACTCTATCTGTCCACTATTTTCTGCCGTTCTCAGATTCGGCCTCAGACTCCTTCTCAACACAAGATGCCCGGCAACCAGCCTTGATAACTCAGACCGACAGGACAAATACGTATTTGCCATTCCTAATTGGGGCCTTCGTTTTGTAGGTGAGGAAACAGGCCAAAGAAAGGAAGTGGGGGCGTCTGGGTTGAGCATCTGACTTCGGCTCAGGTCATGATCTCACGGTTTGTGAGTTCGAGCCCCGCGTCGGGCTCCGTGCTGACAGCTCGGAGCCTGGAGCCTGCTTCGGATTCTGTGTCTCCCTCTCTCTCTGCCCGCCCCCTCCCGCTCATTCTGTGTGTGTGTGTGTGTGTGTGTGTGTGTGTGTGTCTTAAAAATAATACACATTAGGGGCGCCTGGGTGGCGCAGTCGGTTAAGCGTCCGACTTCAGCCAGGTCACGATCTCGCGGTCCGTGAGTTCGAGCCCCGCGTCGGGCTCTGGGCTGATGGCTCGGAGCCTGGAGCCTGTTTCTGATTCTGTGTCTCCCTGTCTCTCTGCCCCTCCCCTGTTCATGCTCTGTCTCTCTCTGTCCCAAAAATAAATAAAAAACGTTGAAAAAAATTAAAAAAAAATAATACACATTAAAAAAGAAAACAAAAAAAGAAAGGAAGTGGCTTGCTCCGGGTCACACACCAAAAACCCTTCGCAAGAGTCCGATCCCCCCACCACAGTGACTTTTCCACCTGAGATGATAGGGCTGTCAAGTTCATTTTCCGTTCCCAGTGAAGCTGCTAGTCATTAGTTTCAGGAAATGCTTCATATATTTGGGGTTTTGTTTTAGATTCCCTCACGGGTACATAGCATCTTTGTTAGGGTCCCATTTGGTCCTATTTCTCTCGCTTCTCAGAAAATCGTTTCTTTCGTCTTTTTTTTTTTTTTTTTGATCCTTTTAGAACAGTGATGTGAACAGAGTAGGAAGAGCCAAGAGCTAGAATAAATCATATGTGGCTTCAAACCCCAAATCCATTCTGCTTTGAGGCTGTTGACCTCAGGCAAATAACCTAAACTCTCTGCAACTTAGTCTACTCATCTGTAAAATGGGGTTTAGTTGGGGGATTAAGTGAGATCATACTACTTCTTTTCCTCATTTGATATGTGTCTCTAAATTCCCGTGATCTTTCTTAAGATACTAGCCAGGACTATCTAGGGCAGGGTCTAAAGCAGGGATAGAATGCTTAGCCCCAATCCATGGCAGACATTGTTAGCCAGTTTGGAGTATTCCTTGCTGAGCCGCATGGGACTTCAGAATCCTTCTCGACACAGTTATCCAGGCAGCCACTACTAATCAATTCGAAAGGCTGCGGAAGAGGCAACTCATTTGCTCTCGCTGGTTCGAGGTACAGGTTGCTCTGCTATCGATTATTTTGACTTTTTGAACCACAGAGCTGGACAGATGATGCATATTCTGCTTGTGGGCCACTAAGCTCTCCAGATCCTTAACTGCCAGGAAAAGGTCAATGGATGCTGGCTCCAGATTCAGCTCATATAGAATTCTGCCAGTTCCGAGAAGGCCAGGAGGATATTCTGGTTCTCACAGCTCTCAAAATGGCTGCATGAGCACTTGACGGGAAACACAGCCAGAGCGAGTTAACAGTTTGCGAGGAGAAGGTTGGTTCCTCTGAATGTCTGATGGTGGGGTTGTCATTCCACAGGCTCACACCCACCCCACGGATTGGCAGGCGTGAGGAAGTGGCAGATGGCCTACATTCTGTTCAGGAGCCCATAGCAGCTCTGATGTGTCAGACAAATGGGAGGAGGGAGGAGACGGGGTGGGAGAGGTAGGGGCAGGTCAGAGGGCTCTCCGTGGTTCTGGGCCTTGGTGCCCCGAGACCCTGAGAAAACAGGACCAACCCTTATCTCCTGAGATGCCCACTAAAGCAGCTCATCTGTGCTTTGGCATTCCGTGCCAGACATTGACGACACAATGCCCAACCTCGATGCCCAGCCAGGCCCATACCCCCCAGAGCAGATGGTCGGCCAGTGCCCTGTGTCTTTCATTTGAGTCACTAACGGAGGGGCCAGGCAGTGCTTGTGACATGCCAGGACAGGGCTACTCTCTTTGCCCACCTCCCAGATGCCACACAGTCTTTGCCAGGTGAGCCGAGACTGATCTTAACATGGCACAAGGAACGGGACCCTCTCTCATCACGTAGACTGAAGACCAGTGTCCCCTTCTGGGATTGCCCGATAAGACATGTGGCCCGTGGCTCCCAGGGCAGGTACCTGTGCGATTCTTGACTGGGAGAGGGAGGACAAGGAGATCCTCTAACTCAGGAAGGGACCATAGCGGGCCCAGCTCCTCCCGCTGGCTGCCAGGTGGGTACCAGGCAATGGAGCGGAGCTAATGGGCACCTCCCGTCACTGTCGATTGCACTGATTGTGTTATCTGGGGGGACTGAGCACTTGGTTAAATGGGATCGAGATAGCATATCAAACCAGCAAATTGATTCTGTAATCAGCTGCCACTTGGTCCCGGAGGGTGCTACCCACTGTCAGAGAGGGTAAGATAACATTTCTGGGAGACAAGCCATTTCTGGGGAGAGGGCATCTCCCGATATCCTGGTTGACTCTGATGGAAGCCCGAGGCCCTGTGACCTGTCCTTCCTGCCACCGGGTTCCTGGGGTTTTCTGCCTGGGCTGAGTTCAAAGGTGCAGAGACTGACAGAGGGAGAGAATGTGAGGCAGGGGATGGTGAAAGGGGGTGTCAGGACCCCAGATGCTCAGTCTCATCAGGTGCCTACTGTCTTCCAGTCACTGAGTCAGGCTGTTCCCGGATCTTGTATTATTTAATTGATACTACAACTCCGTGAGAGGGGAATTATAAAGAAGCTGAAGCCTAGAGGGGAGGGGTGAGGACCTGCCCAGTGGCACAGTGGTGGAGCTGGGATCAAACTATGCTGATCTGGCTTCAAAGCCTTAGTCTTCCCGTGATACTAGCCTGCCTCACAGGAGAGCCGAGCTATCCAGTGGAGAAGCCTCTAGTCAGGTGAGGAAACTAAGGCTCGGAGAGATAATGGACTTGTCCAAGGTCTGGTGCAGTTTGCAAGTAGTTAGGGCCAGAATTTCTGGCATCCGGAGCCTGGTCTGGACCCTCAGGAAGCCTTCTGCCCGGAACTCAGGGAGCACTCACCCGGTGCCCCAAGCACCTCTGAATCTGGGGCCCAAACCAGAAACAATAACACGGTTTCTCTGGGCGCGGCCAGAGTCCCACATACCTGGGTTCAAGGGTCAGCTCTGCCACGTGGGCCCCCTTCCCAGGAGCCCAGGCAAGTTGCCTCTCAGGGTTTTTGTGTCCTCAGGTGCAAAACGGGCCCTTGGGAGGGGTTTTATGAGACTTGGTGCTCTAAAGTGTAGTTTCTCAAGGGAGGCACTGAGGGAGAGGCCACACCCCAGAGGCTGGGCAGCCCCCACCCACTCCTGCCAGGGCAACATTGAGGCAGGCCTGGGGTGGGGAGGAGATGGCCCTGGACACGGGCTCTCCTCTCTGAGGGAACATGTTCCCTGTTGTGTGGCCGTGTGTGTGACCCCGAGCACGTCAGCATCGTCGTCTGTTAAATGAGGATATTCCAGCATGCAAAGGGCAGCTACCTCTAGGCCTGCATGTCGTTGGTGGACAGGTCCCCCATGATCCCCACCTGTGAGCTCCACCCCCCACCCCCCCCACCCCCACCCCCCGCTGCCCCGACACAGGGATGCCCTCCCGGGGCTGCTCCTCTCTCCTCTCCTCCAGTAGGGAGGGAGGGCCGGGGGCCACTTCTTCCAAGAGGGCTGGGTCCGGGAAAGACCCGTCCCCTCCGCGCATCCCCCCTCCCCCGCGCAGACGAGGCCGGAGCTTCCCGGCAGCCCCCCCGCCCTGGTGTGGCCCCGCCGTCGCCTGGGCCCTCCCCCCGCATTAGCTCTTAAGCTATGCAAATAGACATCGGAGGGAGCCCTGTTTAAAGTATTTAGACGAAATGAAAAAAGGCTTTCATCGGCACTAATGAGCCATTCAGGATGCCTCCCCGGTGGATTCTCTCCCGCTCCCGCCTCCCGGCCGGCGCAGCCCCCCCGGTGGCCCCTCTTGGGAATGGAGGCCTCCCTCCCACCCCCGCTGGAGGCCCAGACTGGGCAGCCTAGGAAAGGGCGCCGGTCCTACCCCCTCCTCCCCGGGGGCCCAGCTTGGTGAGGTTACAGAGAAGAGCCTGGGGCTCAATGCTGCCCCCGCCCCCGCAGGCCTGGATTGGAAGGAGGGGTGGGTTGTCTAGCCTCTGGGGGAAGCCATGAAGACTGGGGACTTTTCTTCATAGCATCCAACTAGATAGGTGTTACTGTCCCTGTCTTATAGATGGGGAAACTGAGGCTCACGGAGGTGCAGGAGGCTGCCAAGGGTTCACAGTGCTGGAGGGCCGTGGAGCTGGAATCGGTCTGTGTGGAGGCAGTGGTGAAGGATTGGGGTCATTATGCAGTGGCCCCACCTGGGGGACCTGCTCCTCAGGGCAACAGCCTTCAGATGCTGCCTCAGGGACAGCTGGGCTGCCCTATTTGGTGCTAGTGTTTCTGTAAATCTTTCTGCACCAGACAGCCAGAAAACCTCAGGTTCCAGTCCCAAATCTGTGGCTCACTAGCTGTGCGACCTGGGCAGGGGGCTGCCCATTAGGGTCTCTGTTTCTCCATCTGTGGAGTGGGGACATCTGGGTTTGGTGAGGGCCACCTAGAGACAGGCCTATGCTCACCTCTGCCAGCCCCGCCTCAGCCTCTGCAAGGGCAGAAGGGGCCCCCCCGTCACTCTGATAGTTTCTGCAGAGGTACCAGGCATTCCCCCTCAGGGCCACAGCTGCTGGCCTCCCAAGGACAAGGCCAAGGCCAGCACAGGGAGGGGTACCCAGAGTTCTAAGATGAGGTCAGCCTTGATCCCTAGGTTGTGGTAGCACCAGCTCTCAGCTGGTGTTGGGGGGAGCATGACAGCAGGTGGGTATAGGGGGAGCCTGGGGATACAGCGGGCAGGGAGCCCACCCCTCTGGGTTCTGGAGGTTAAGCTGGCCCAGCATAAAAATGAGAATTTAATGGGATACATTTATTATCCCATAAAAGTTAATGAGTTTATTCTGGAGGTTCCCTGGCCCCTTTCAAGTTTTAATAGGGGATTAGTAAGGGCCTGGCCCCTGTAGACCCTCATTATCCCAGAGCCCAAGGGAGGGGAGAGGGGTCCTGGGAGTGAGAGTGCCTGCCCTCCCCCCCCTGCCCCCCCAGCCAGAGCCTGGTCTCCATAGTGATAGGACCACTGAGCCCAGACCTGCCCCCTGAAATGAGAGGTCCCAGCTAGAGTCTAGCTGGCCCCTGAGGCCCCTGAGGCCTGGGGTCCAGTTCTAGAGCTTCTGATTCCATGTGTTACTGTAGCAATTACAGCACAGTATCCCCTCATCTGAGGTAGGTTTGCTGCTATTCGACTACTTACATTAACAGGAAAGGCAATATAAGCGCCATATGACAAATGGGGAGACTGAGGCCCAGAACTAGGGTGTGCCTTCTCCAAGGTCACCCAGAAGATGCGGCAGAGCCTGAATGGACACATTCTGTCTCCTGTGGTCTGGAGCCAGGCAGCTGGGGCAGGTAACGCTATTACTCCGTGCTCCCTGTGTGCCCACTATGCAATCTGCACCTTCATGTGTCGGTCTCATCCTCCCCTGACTCTAAGGACGTTTGGGTCATTATCCCGGAGAGAAAGACATCCAGGTCCAGAATGGTTGAGTAACTTGTTCAAGGGCACACAGCTAATGAGTGGCAAGCCTGGGACTAGAACCCAGAACTGGACAGCTCCATAGCTCAGCTCCGTCCACTGTTTTCTTTGGCCCTTGGCTGAAGCAACTGGGGCTCCTTGACCATCTCCCCAGCAGCCTGGCCCCACTGTCCTAGGGTACTCGTTCCTGGAGCCCTGCAGCTCAGGGTATGGGGAAGGAACGGTCCTGCAGGGGCAGTGGTTGAAGTGGGCACAGAAATACACTCAAAGGGACCATCTCTGCCAGAACAGGTGCCTTCCCTGTTCTGCCCCATTTGCTCACTATGCCTTTGTCTCTTCAAACCCTCCCCGTTCGACTAGGCCCAGCTCCTATCCTTCTTCTGGGGAGCCATTTCTGCTGGCCCAGTGGATGACAATGGTTCTCTCCTCTGACCTCCTGCAGGCACTCCCTGTACTACTTGTGTCTGTGGGCAAGAATCCAGCACGAGGCATCTCTCTTCCCATATCTCTGCCCACAAATGCTGACCCCTGGTGCTTGGCACAGTGCAGGGTGGGCTCAAGGACTCTGCCTGTTTGCACACTTGGAAGCCTCCCTTCTCCCCAAAGCACCTGGCCCTTGTCCAGCAGGGGTGGGCAGGGGAGGGCAGAGGCGGGCCGGGGTGGGTCCTACAGGGAGAAGATGGGCAGCCAGCCCTTGGCAGTTCCCCAGCACAGCCCCAACTGGCAATTGATAAAGAGTGTCTGCCGGCACAGGCCAGTGGGTCCCCCAGTCCCAGACTATCTCCTCTTTTTCTCTGCTACTGACTCCCCTTCCCCCATCACACCTTCTTACTGCCCTCTCTTGGTCAACCCCTGGCAGTCCAGGAAAATCTGGAGTACAAATATGAATGGGAGCACCTCCTCCTGGCCAGGTTCCAGGCAAGGAAGTCGCTGGATCCGAGAATCTGAGCCCATGTAGCCTTGGTGAACATCTCATCCCTCCCTCATTTTTGCAGGAGGAAACTGAGTCCAGAGGGCTTTCCCAGGTCACACAGGAAACGGGGGATAGGGCTGGTACTCAGGATGTTGGGGCTGGGAGAGCATCTTGCCCAACTGCTCTGCAGAGTAAACTCTCCGGGGTCGCCTGGTGGCTCAGTCGGTTAAGTGCCTGATTCTTGATTTCGGCTCAGGTCATGATCTCATGGTCATGGGACTGAGCCCTGCGTTGGGCTCTGTGCTGAACGTGGGGCCTGCTTGGGATTCTCTCTCTCTCTATCCCTCTCTCTCTCTTCCCCTCCTTCTGTCCCTCTCCCCTGCTTGCTCTTTCTCTCTCTCTTAAAAAAAATAAAAGAGTAAACTCTCCAAAACTTCTGGGGCTGTCTACTGTCTGTGGGCATACCTCCAGGGACAGAGTTCACTACTTCCTGAGCTAGCAGGGGCAAATTTGTCTCCCTCCGTCCTGGGTTGGGGTGGTAGACAACCCTGGGCTTTGGCATCTCAGGGTTGGGATCTTCTTGCCAGATGGAGAGAACATGGGTGGGGGTAGGTAATGGCCAACAGCCAGGAGGCTGCCCACCTGGTCCTGGTGCAGCCCCTGACAGGCTGGGTTCTCCTGCACAAATCACTTCTTGAACACAAGCCTCCATTTCCCCACCAGCAAGATGGGAAAAGTATCTGAGGGCCCTGCCAGCTCTCACCTACCAGGATCCAGTGAGCTAAAAAAGACTTTGCGTATATAAATAGGAAACGCTACTGTTGACTGAGAACTTGCCACATGCCCGGCGCCATTCTAAGTGCTTTACCAGAATCAACTCCTTCAATTCCCACGAACACTCTATAAGACACGGACTTTTAGTATTCCATTTGATAGATGGAGAAACTGGGACCCAGGGAGCACAGTTCCCCCAAGATTACTAATTTGAGTGTAACGGATTCAAACCCAGTGGTTGTCCAGCCCTGGAACAGTGCTATCTAACAGATCTTTTTGTGATGAGGGCAACATTTTGCATCTGTGTGTCCAGTATGGTAGCCGGTAGCCACATGTGGCTATGGAGCACTTGACATGTGGCTTAGGAGACTGAGAAACTGAATTTTAAATTTTATGTCATGTTAACGAATTTACATGTAAATAGCCAGCGTGGGGTTAGTCCTACCATGATGGAAAGTGTAGCTCATACCTGACCTTATCTCCTGCAGGATTCACCGCCTTTCAGAAGGGAAGAGCCTGGAGCAGGGGTCCTGCAGAAGAGTTAAGATGCGTGGCAGTATCTGCTCCTCTTGTTTGAGTCTGGGGTTGGGCAGGGAGAGAAGCCATGGGACTTCTTTAGATTTTCCGTAAAGGCTCAGGAGAATTGGCCTGTCATCACTTACCCCTTAGGGAGGATGAGTGCCACCCACTGATGATGTTGGCTTCCCAACCTTGGCTGAGAACTGGTGTTCTGAGTGGTGGGTGTTCAATGAGCAATTTGGGGAGCTCAGGCAGAGCCAATTTAGGAGGACTTTGTGGGTGGCAGAAAGCCAGGAATGCTTGGCCTCACGTGATTTGGCTCAGGATGGGATCAGGGTGTGTGAATGTCTCATGACAATGCCTGCTGTGTTTGTTGACTTGCCAGCAACCTCGCTGCTCAGTCAGGAGCACAGGGGGCAGAGAGCCTGGCCTGCCACTCCTCAAGGCTCTTGGGGCAGCCCCAGGGCAGCTTGAAGCCATGGCAGGGCGTCCATAGTTACTGGGTCAGGCATGGACCTCCTAGAGAGCTGCCTTCCACCCAGAGAAGCAGCTTTTCGTGCTTGGAATCAATATTTTCCACTTTACATATGGCGGAACTGAGGCTGAGAGGCAAAGTAAATCATCCTAGTGCATACAGGAAGGAAGTGGCAAATAAGGGGTTTGAACTGGGTCTGCCTGTTCCACAGCCTGGGCTCAAAATTTCTACCACACTGAGTTGCTGCTTCCTGTGAGCATGTGTGTGTGCCTGTATGAGCATGTGGGTCTGTGGGTATGCATGAACGTGTGCATGCAGGTCCAAACACATGCACGGGCCACAAGTCATTACCGTTTGTCCTAGCTCACGGATGCCACACCCTGGAACCTGGCTTCATACAGTCCTCAAGCCCCAAAAGGCACTAACTCCCAGAAGGGATGTACTTCTCCCCAAGGTGGCTGCTATGCTCCCTCCTTTTCACTCTGCCCCTTCTTGGACTTTATCCTGGCCCTTTGCAGGGCCATGTGACCTGGACAGTCCCTCTGGCTCTGGGTATGTGGGAGGGAGGGGGACAGGGCTTTGGACTGTGGTGGGCCAGCTCTCTTCTCTTCTCCCTACTGCACTTTCCCTCCCTTGAGGCTGTGACCAGGGGCCCAGGGTAGAGGGAGCTCCCGGCTAACTGCCACGTTCTCTGCTTTCCAATTTAAAATCTAATATGGTCTCGCCACTGCAGAGCTGGGGGCTGGAGAGGTGATTAATGAGGCCTCTGCTACAGCGTCACCTGCTGCGTGCTCCACCTTCCCCTGCAGCCCTGCACTCCCTTCTCCTGTCTGCCTGCTGGTTCTGGGGACCTGGGGGCCCGAGGTCTGCCTGCCCACAGTTCCCGCGGCTGGGCAAGAGGCACAGGAACTGGGGGTGGCCTTGGAACAGGGGCAGTAGAATTGACTCCCACCCCTGGGGCAGACTGGAGGCGTGGGAGGAGCAGCAGGGGTCCCATTGGCATCAACTCCCTCATCAGACTGGTAACTAATCGATCTGCCATACTCCACCCCGATTATGCCAACTCAAAGGAATGTGTGGCCAGGGCGTGGAGAGGGACTTAGTCCTGAGCTGGGTGCTCAGGTCAGCCCTGCCCCAGCACTAATGCTCCAGTCGCCACCTTGTCAGCGGCAGGGGTGTATTTCTCTGAAAGAAAAACCTTGGGAATGTGAGCTGGGACAAGGAAGTCCGTAAAGGCAGGAACTACATTCTCCCTGGAGCCCGTACCAGGGCCAGCTTAGCCCAGCCCAGTGGTGAAGTTGGGGAACAGGAGTTGATCTAGGAAGGAGTAGCGATCCCCTCCATCCTCTGCCCCATCCAGCATGGACCATGGACAGTTCCTCCAAGGCTAGAAGCCAAGCAAGTCCGGGTCCTAGCCTCCCAGTGCCCCAGAGCAGGTATCTTCCTGAGTCTCAGACCAGCATTTCTGGGCTGCGGCCCGCTTCCAGCCCCCACCCTGAAGTTTAAAAGCCAACACCACTGAGGTTGCTCCCAGTGCCTGCGTCTGTCTGCCTCCGAGCTGAATTAACTTCACGGTAGCCCTAAGGTTCTTGGGTCTTTAAGTCAGATGAAGGGGCTTGTTCTGTGCACCACGGTCAAAGTTCCCTCCCTGACCTTGTGACTTTTGTCTTGTGGCTGCTGTTGTCAGCTGCATCTGAGAGGAGATGGATTGGGAGAGTTGGCTAAGGATGGGGGGCGTGGCGCTGAACCCAGACCCCCGGGCTGCCCTGGTCCTTAATGCTGATGTGGGCTCTGGGCACTCCGTGCCCAGGAAGTCACAGAAGTATCTGTTCTTAGCTGTGAAGGCTAAGAGGAGCCTGGTGAGGCCTTGTCAGAACCCTGACTCCAGCATTAACGTAGCTCTCCACTGATGGGCTGTGTGACCTTGAACTTGTCTGTTTTGAAAAAAAATTTTTTTAACGTTTATTTATTTTTGAGACAGAGAGAGACAGAGCATGAACGGGGGAGGGGCAGAGGGAGAGGGAGACACAGAATCTGAAACGGGCTCCAGGCTCTGAGGTGTCAGCACAGAGCCCGACGCGGGGCTCGAACTCACGGACTGCGAGATCATGACCTGAGCCGAAGTCAGACGCTTAACCGACCGAGCCACCCAGGCGCCCCAAACTTGTCTTTTTTGAGTCTTTGGGTGGGTCGGATGGAGAGGCACAGCCCTGCCTTTATAGGTGGTGCCCAAGCTCAGGAGTTGATGGAGCCTCTTGGACAGTGGTAAACGTGGGGGCGGGGGGGCTGGCAGCGGGGGGGCACTGTGCTCTTTTGATTCACCACTTTCCTTCTGTGTGGCACTGGACCCCAGTCTCCTCACCTCCATCTGTCGGTGGGTATTTGCTGAGCACGTGGAGGGCTAGGCTGCGTCTGCGTGTGTGCATGTGTCCAAGTATGTATGTGCATGGGGGTGAGTATGAAAAAGTATGCACGTATGTGCACGTGGGGGTTGGGGGGTGGAGATGTGAGAAAAGTACCCAGGGAGGGAAGTGGTATATTTGAGCGCCTCTGGCGTGCCAGGCTCTGCTGACCTATTCACCTATACTGTCTGACTAATTCTTCCCATCTAGGATGGGAACTAGGTCCCTTCCCCAACTAGATCCCTGAACTAGGATCCGACAGCTGCAGGAAGTGGTCTGGCTGGGCCCTGGAAGTTCACCGGGGGCTACCCTTGTCCTGCTAAGCTCAAGAGACAGACAGAAGGACAGATATAGGCACGAAGCGCCTCAGAAAGCAAGGGCATCCGGAGCCCAGAGGGCAGGTGCCCACTCTGAGGAAACCAGGGGTGCCTTCCTGCTTGGTCCTCCAGTTCACGCCCTTCGGACTGCTGTACGGTAGCCCCTTCTAGCGGGTGCTAGTTTCCAGAGCAGCTGGGACAGTGGTGGGGAGCCCCAAGAATCTGGAGGGCAACGAGCTCTGGTGGCCTTTGGTAGAGTTGAGACGCAGCAGGGGCCTGAAACATCTTTGGGAAGTGCCAGTGCGGTGCCAGAGGTACCTGGGGGGTCACGTCACCCAAGTGTGCTCCTTACGCTGAGCTTCCCGACATTTTGAGCCCCTCTCTGACTCTCCAGCTCCTGTGGGGAAGACCTAGGAGCGCTAGCCTTGCTTCCAAACGGCTTGCGGAAGAGTCACTGGAGGCCTGGGCTCTGCTCTTAGGAACTTGGGGAGGAGGTGGGGAGAGGACAGCCTGGGACCTTCTCCAGGCCCCAGGCAGGCAGGATGGAGCCTAATATGCCCCAGGGCATGGGCCCTGCACCTATGGACCAGCCCAGGCACCCCTCGCCTCCACAGCCTCGTAGGACTGACGGGAGAGGGCCTTGCCCACCCAGCATTCCAGACGGTGGGGTTCCCCAGGCTCCGCCTGTCCTCCCCACTTCCCCGGCAAATCTGAGTGGGGGAGGGGTGGGGTGCAGAGCGGCTAAAAATAGCAGCAGCAGCTCCAGCTACAAGTCTCCTTGAGGGGTCAGTGGAGCCCACGATTGGGGAGGAAGGGAGTGGCAGGGCCTGCAGGGACGGGGAGACACCAGCCTCAGCTGGGCTCTGCTGTGCCCACACCCAGGGCCACAGTCCCAGGATGCAGGGATAGAAACGCACAGATACGCAGGGACGTTCGGACACCCAGGGAAAGATGGACGAGCCAGGTAGAGATGCACACAGGCAGGGCTTTCTGCACATCTGAGGCTTTTTCTTCCCAAGACCCTCAGAAATACCAGATAGACTCAGCTGGCAGTCCCCAACCCTTCAGGCTTCTCCCTTGTCCCAAGCTTGTTTTGACCTCCGAGGACCCTGCCAGGTTGGGTGTACGGAAGCTTTGAGTTGAGAGGGCTAGTCCCCTCAACTAGTCCCCTCTAGTCTCATCTGCTTGAGGCCCAGGGAAGGGCCAGTGGCCAGCATCAGGGATACAGGTGCAACAGAGACCAGACTCAGGGCACCACCCAGGTGGCTGGAGCCTTAGGAGCACCCCCTCACCCTGAGCAGCAGGCCTCTTCCTAGCCTGGCTGGCAGGCCAAGAGGGGGCTGGGATGGAGGTGCTGGACCCAAGAGGGCAGGGCTAGGGCTTTAGCAGGAAGTGAATAGGAAATGAGGGAGGGGGGACAAGGCGAGGCTGGATAAATAAATGCACTAATGACCTGTCTCAAGAAAGTCTTGTTTTGTCCCCGCTTCACCCCTTTGCCTGGAGATGCCAGAGGCTCTTCTGTCCTCAAAAGAAGGTGACTCTCTTTCCCCCATTTCCTCTAACTAGCCAGAAATTAGGGCCTCATGACAGGAAGGGGCTTGCCAGCTGCTGGACCAGATGTTTCAAATCACTAACACATCCCCTTGCTAGATGTAAATGATGTCTCAGGCAGTGTCCGTCAGAGCAGCAAGCAAGGGTGAGGCTCTTAGGAGCACCCTGACTCCAACCTTCATCCCTCTGCACCTGCTGGTCTCACCTTCCCGGTTAGGCCTGGAGCACCAGCTGGTGCTCGCTCCCCATCCCTGCCTCAACAGTCCAGCACTGGGCTCCTCCACCGACAATCTGAAAATCAGCCCCTCCCGGTGCTGGACACCTCTGGCTATTGGAGGAAGGACCACCAGCTCACCCCGAACTCAGGCGGGGCTTTTGGTCTCTTCCATCACCACCCTCTCTCTGATTCCCTTTGATCTCGATGCTGTTCAGTGAGAGGGGTGGGCCAGCCACCATGAATCCCGGAGGAAACTGAGGCAGAAGAAAGAGACACAGCTTGTACAAGCCAGCAAGAGCCAGTACTGGATTTAAATCCTGGGGGTCCTGGCTCCCTGACGAGCACTCTTCTGATCATGTTCTTCCTCAGGGGATGCCCCCTCCTCCCTCAGGCACAAGTTGGCTCTCCACACTGCCAGATAGCCCCCCTCCCAGGCTCTGGGACTCCCTAGGCACCTGCTGGCTGATGGGACCCAGGCCAGACGCTCAGCAGGTGGCTGCTTGGGGGGACAAAGGAGCTGGTGCTCAGCTGCTGTGCTGGGAGTGAAGGAGGGAGAAGCTATGGGGGGTGGGGTGGAGGGATCTGGTCTAGGAGTGGAGAGAGGCAGGGTCTGCTTCTATGCCTTTAATAAGGAGCAAGCATGCAAAGGGGGGTGGTGGTGTAAAACAGCATGCAAATGAGCATCTGTGTGGAGGGGGTGCTCAGTGGTTCAGGCACTTTTCACAGGGGCTCTCCAGTTCTGTCCTTCCAGCCCAATGACCAGCTGGAAGGAGGATCCTGAGGGTGGAGAGAGGAGCCTGTGGGGAGGGGAGGAGTGGGGGACCAAGGGAGAGGCTGAGGTTGATGCCAGGGTGTCAGGATTCTGGCTGGGACCCGGGGAATGCACTGGGGGAGGGGAGAGACCGACCGCTTGCATTCTGCAGCACATATACGACTTGTTGCCTGCAGCTGCCATGCTTGGGGGCTAGAGGACACCCAGACCCAGCAAAGATGGGAAGAGTTGTGCTGGAGAGCACCCTGATGGCCTGGCCCAAGGGTCCCAGAGGCTTACTGAGCCCTCAAAGACCAAAAGGTGCAAACCTTCTTGTCTCAGAAGAGAAACTGACCCAGAGCAGTCCCTGGCTAGGAATCTCCTGCGCTTTCAAAGGCAGGTAGTTGGATCACATAGGTGCTGCTTGGCATCTTATTTGTATCTCATTTAATTAAAATCAGACGGTCCAGGTCTAACTGGGGAGGCAGCCATAGCTGGGCTTATTAAGAAGGCAACTCCCCCTCCAAACTGGGTTCCTACCTATCAAAGCACCTGATAGGGGCTGAAGAGAGGGTTGTTGAATGGAGAGTGGATGGCGGGATGTCAAGCTAAGTTCCTAATGGGAGGTATTTCGTGTTTAGAGGACAGAGAGCACTCTGGGCTGGATGATCGGGAGAAGAGGGGGTGGGAGAACTGAAACAAGCAGAGGGACACAGGATGGCATTCGGGGAATGGAAAAATGTCTGAGCAAAAATAGAGAGGTCGGCCCAAACAAGTTACGCACGGGGTCTAGGATCACCTAGCATTTTCACCCGGTCTCTCCATTGCTCCATTTCCCATGACCATGGGAAACTGAGAGTTTCTTCTCATCTCCTGGCGGAGTCCCTTGTCCCTGCGGGGCTCAGCCAGGACCTCCCACCCCCTCCCCTTCCCGCCAGTCTGCCTGCCAGCAAGGCTGCAGACTCTGCAGCTGGAAACCCGGATTGTTGTTGGAGAAGCGGCAGGTTTGTTTGCTCCAGAGCCCGCCGAGAAATCTCAACAATCAATGGCCAACAACACTGCTGGCGGCTGCAGCATCGATCTCCCCTCCCAGGGCTGGCAGCTGGGTGGCAGGTGGGCAGGTGGAGGGAAGCTGGCACCCAGCTCTGTCTAGGAGCTGAGCTTCAAGCAAGTTTGGGCTTTTCTGTCCTGGGGCCGGGGTGGGTGGGTGGGGGCTGGACCTGGGAGGGGGTTGTGCTGGGCCTTGGCAGGGGCCGATGGGGTAGGGAGGGGCAGCCCAGAGGCTAAGACAGGAACCACACGTCTCCTCATCCACGAAGGCCCCCAAAGGGTGGAAGAATGAGTCACTCAAGGTCACTGACCTCTGGGCCAAGACTTCAAGACTCACTTGACTCCCAGCCTCAGGCTCTATCCTGGTCTCCCAAGTGTCAGAATCTTTTATTCCTTGCCACTAAGAACTGAGCAAGATAAAACGTCCCTAATCTACAGCAGCAAGGACTGAGGGTAGACATCAAGAAGATAAGCTACCGTCATTATCAGAAATGTGCAAGAAGAAAGTTAGGGGCCATTTGTGGGTCTGACAACACGGACTTGAACTTGGCCTATAACATGCAGATAGTAGCTTCTATCTAGAGATGGTATGAGGACTAAATGAGCTAAGGTATATAAAGCACTTAGTGCAGTGCCTGGCCTGTACTAAGAAATGTGCCTAAGAAATGTTTGCTGTTATTGTTGTTGCTATTATTGTTGTTGTTGTTGTCATGATGATGGTGGTGACAGCGATAGTCTCCTGGTTCCCATGGGCCTGTACTAAAGCTTGGCCTCAGGCTGGGGGAGCGGACACAACGCTGGCTACATCCAGGTTTTGCAAAATAGGTAGGCACTTTGGAGTAGCCCTGCCATTTATTGGCTGTGAAGTCCAGGGTCACTGACTTAACCTCTCTGAAACTCAGTTTTCCCATCTGTAAAGTGGGAATAACTAGTCTCTCGTATTAAATAGAAAAAGTATGTGAAAGGCTGGGCCTGAAGGTTCTGGGCCAGGCCTCCCACCTCAATACATAATTATGAAATGAACGAATGAATTGTGGGTGGACGTACTCCAGGGATCGTTCTTTCAGGAGATGTGAAAGCTTCGTGGATGTGAATTATTGTGGTCTTGGGTGACTCCAAGGCCCCCACTTTTCCATTCAAGGACACGCTGGGCTCGGAGCTGCTCCCAAGGTTTCCTGTTGGCCCCTCTGAGCTTCGTGAGGATGTCTGAAGCTGAGATGGCTGAGACGCTATGGTGAGAAGCCAGATGACATGTGGTGACCCCTCCCTTACTTCAGTCCTTAATTTCATACGGGGCACCCCTGTCAGCCGGCAGAGGAGGTGGGTAGGTGCTGAGGGAGGGAGTCAAGAAGACTGGGCTCTGGGCTTCACTCTCTCCCTGTCTACTGTGCAACTCTCATGAATTTATTCAACATGTATTTCATGTCTGTCATGTGCTAGGCACTGTGCCACCGGGGACACAAGCAGCGGTGGCATGAAGGGGTGGCTGGAGAGAGGCTTTAGCCCGCTCAGAATGGCCATCAGCATCCCACCCCCAAGCCACCTCAGGCTGACGACGTGACAGCATAATTTGTGGAAGGAAAAAACTCAGTAAAGGCTATAATTTACAGTTGGGGTAATTGGCCAACTGTTAGGAAAAGGAAAAAATCCTAACATACAATCTATGTAAAAATAGTGTGCTTGCTACGCAAAGCAGTCTCAGCTGCCAAGCACCCACCTCTCCTTTCTGACCCTAAGTTTCTTCCAAATAGGAATTCTGGAATTGCCCCAAGATAGTGGGGCTGAGCAAAACAGACTCGGTTGCTTCCTTTCTGAGTTCGGTCTTGCTCCCGGAGAGAGACATCAAGCAGCCAGGCACTCGTGACCCAACAAGATGGGTACCTTGGTGAGGGAAGCCAGGGGATGGTGGGAGGCCAAAAGAGTCCCCAGGCCCAGGCTGGAGTTGAGGTGAGGCTTCCCCTGAGAAACCATATCATCGTAGATGCTCTGTAAATACTAAGTCCCGAAGAATTGTATGCGGTGCTAACTAAGGCAAGACCCAAAGCACGAGATGGAGTGAGTCAGGGTGGCCCAGGAGGAGAAAAGAATTTCAGGCAGAAGGAATGGGAAGAGCCCAGCAGCTGTTGAGAACATGGATAGTTTGGGGAACTGATTGGTCTGGCTGGGTGAGTGGACTTCCTGGACCTGGTGCTTCCTGCTGGAATGAGTCTGGAAGGGGCCTTGAAGACCTCCTAGCGCCTTTCCCCTACCTCCCTGAGAGCCGACCATGGCTAGCAGCATTGTCTCTCCCTACTCCCCAGGCTCTTAGTTATAGATCTTGGCTCTTTCTCCCTGAGAGCAGGCTGGGGACCCAGAAATCTCCATGACTTGGCAAGCCCTTGGAGGCCCGGATATGCTCCCGGGCTTTGCAACCATCAGTTTGGTGCAACTTTGCATTGAATGCTCCAGAGAGTGGAGACTCAGAGGCATGCCTGAGGCCACACAGGGGGCCTGGGCTCTTAACCATTGGGGCTGAGAGGTTCCTTCACTAAAGTAACCCCTACCTACAGGCCCTTTTTCACATCTTCTTTCTTGTTTGGGGGGCGGCGGGTACCCGGCTCTGACACTTCTGCCCAGGCGGGGGCGCAACATCCCCGAGCTGAGACCAGCCAGCAAACGGGGCCAGAATGGGCTAGGAGGGATGGGGACAAGGAGGGTAGGGGCAGGCTGAAGGGCTTGGACACTGTGTCTGGGTAGAGGGAGGGACTAATGAAGCAGACTTTCTGAATTCCTCCCACCATTCAGGCAGCCAGGGTGGGAGGGGTGCAAGAGCTCTAATTAAGCCCAGTTTCTAATTAAGCCCTGCCCCTGTGTCGCCTCACTCCCCATTATTGTCCCCAAGGCATTTTAAGCTGCCACCCTGCTGAGGAGGCTGGGACCGCCGCCAGCCTGCCAAGCCTGATGAGCTTAGACCCATGAGGGGCAAGAAGCCAACCCAGACTTCCCCTCCAGTCCATGGCAATCTCCGGGTCCTCTAGTCTCCTCGGAAGCCTAGGGGAGCCTCTTGTCTACCATTCTACCTCTGGGGCTCTGAGTGAAATCTAGACTGCCTCCCATGGGGCCTTATCCCCAGCAGCCACTTCCTGACCCCGAAGTGCCAGGCTTGGGGGGCAGGGAGCAGGGCCTGGCTTGGGTAACGCTGCAGCCCCCAGACTCTGGAAGGTACAGTTAGAATCCTGCGCCTACCACAGAGTCTGCAGGAAGCAGCAATGACCATTTTAGGTTAAGGCAGCCCTGTTTGTTAACCCTTTCAGGACTGGGGCTCCTGGAGGCCAAGCCCTCCTCCTTCCCTGCTTCCTCCTCCAAACCTTGCCTCCCAGACACCATCCCCTAGTTCTTGGCAGAGAGAGAATCGGTCCCCTCCCTCCCTCTTCCTACCACACACTCCATCAGAGTTTAGAGACGGGAAGCATTGGGTCCAAGGTCACACAGCCAGGGAGGCAGCCTCTGTCCCTGGAGACCCAACCCTACCCCCAGTCTGTGCCATTTCCACCTTTGCAATCTCCCCAGGCCACATTCACACACGCAGAGTTTAATTAACTTTATTGATATTCAGAAATTAGGAGAATGACTAAAGGTAATTGCTCATTAAAAATCATTAAACTGACACAGCAGGCCCAGGCACAAGCCATCCCTCCCGAACTGCCTTCCTCCCCCACAGTATCGGGATCGCTGGGGCACCCACCTTTGGTCAGGAAGATCACAGTGGCCCACAGCGCCTCTCAAGCCAGAGGCCACTCTCGCTGTACCTGCCCCCAACCCCGCAGCTGTGGGGGTTGGGGGGATAGGGGTTGAGCCAGGCCCATCAAGATCTCACCCTTCCCTGCACCCCACTTCCTCAGCCTCTGACCTCCAGGGCCTTTGGCTCCTCCTGGGCTGTTCCCAGCTGCATCTCTCAGGGCCTGACTAGAGCTGTGTCCCTCAACCTATGTGTGAGCAACGCCCTGGGGGGTCAGTCTCCAGGCCACAAGGTTTGGTGCTGCCGCCACCTGCTGCCACCTGGCTTGCGAAGTCTCACAGCCCGAGGCCTTTACTGCTCCAGGCCTGCCTTCTTATGGCTAGAGCCTCCCCCCATCCCCCCAGGAACTCTGAGATGGCCAAATACACTGCTTCTCAATGAGACAACTCAGTGCCCAACAACCAGAACCTCGAAGCCCCATTGAGATGGAGGGACACGACAGGGCTTGCCCTGTTTCGGGTCCTCTTTCCTCAGGCCTGGCCCTGCAGGGCTGTTCCCCCTCCTTCCTGGGAGAGGGAAAATAAAGTCTTCCCCAGCAGGGGACTCTTACCCCACATACTCCTTGGGCAGATGGCCCCACGGGCATTGGAGAGGTCCAGGTGGGTCAGGAAGGGACCCTGGCCAGGGGCACACAGACTTGCGGCCACAGAGTGGACAGATTCCTCCCAACACTTGCACCCATACCCTCAGTGGGATCCCCCAACTCTCAGCCACACCAGCCATCCTCCTGGAGACCCGCAGTCTCACTCCAGCCCTGCAGGGAGCTCTCTGGCAGAGGCAGCACCACGCACTAGCGGCCTCACACACTCCTCACACCCACTCACTGCTGAACCCTCACCCAACGTCCAGACCTCCTGAGGTGCAGACATTCATGGACCCGCCATTCCAGACACCCCGGGCCCTGATTCACACGTTCACACTCAGACCCACACACCCACACACCAGGCTTCAGACAAAGGCACTAAGCCCCAGGGGAGATGTCCAGAGCGAGATGTGTCCAGACCCCAACCAAGACAGGTTCCCAACTCCCAGGACACCCTCGGATGGCCGGGCCAGGATGCAGGCTTCTCCCCTCCTCTCACTGCCCCTGGCAGGGTGGGGTTTTCAGGACTCCCTCCTCCTCCCCCCGCCCCCCCCCCCAACATGAACACTAGGTTCTTAGTTCCTGGCGCCAAGGGAGGGCCAGGCGTGGGCAGCTAGGGGGCGGGGCAAGGACGCCAGACCCCGTGTGACCCAAGCCAGAGTCTCAGAGAGCAGCTTCCGCGTCGCTGGGGACGCAGAGAGCAGAAAACTGGCATCCAGGGGCCCAGCCTGGTCCCAGCTCGGCTGCCCTGACCTCCGACGTGGTCTGGAAAGAGGCAACGAGGTTAAAACCTGCCACCTTCTCCCCACTCCATATCAGAGGCTACGAACCATATACTTTGAGGGACGGTGGGTCCCAACTCCAAGCAAGGTCCTGGCGACCCCACCAGCCAACCGGCTGCAGTGGAAGAAAGACCTGGACGTCGGTAGCTTTGATGAATGTTTGTTTAAGCCGGTGGCAGGTCTCCTCGGGACTTGAAAACCTTCCTTCCCCTAGGCACAGAGCCCTCATCCTCTCCCCAACACTCCCTTGCTGCTCACTCCACGGCCAACCTTCCCACCCGGGACCAATGAAGTTGGGGACCGGACTGCGAGCGGAGGAGGACCGGGGGCAGCAGGGTGGGGTGCCGGTCCTCCCGCGACGAGTCTGCGGCCATGGGGTGGGCAGGGGCTAAGCAGGACCGCAGGCCTGGGAGGAAGACCTCTGGGAGTGTGCAAGGGGGAGAGTGCAAGAAAGGACTTCGAGGAGGGCAGAGTCTCTAGCCCGGGACCTCAGCTGCTGCAGCCCAGGTCAGAGCGAGTAGCCGAATATGGGGCCCCGGGCCCCCCGAGTTTCTCCCTGGAATTGTACTCTAGGTTCCGACTCCAGCGCGGCAGCGCCAAGGTGGAGGGAGGTGAACGACGTCCCAACCCGGGGTCCGGCCGCCATCCGGCTCCGTCCCTCCGCAGTGAGGACGTAAGGTGCCCCGGAACGGGCAGCAAAGTCGAGCGAAGTTTGGCGGGCAGCAGGGAAGGCGGGACCGCGGGCGGCCGGCAGGACCAGCGGGACTCACCGCCCCTTGCCCTCTCCCCCTTCCTGCACGCGCCCCGGCGCTGCTAGACGCCTGGAGAGCGGCGAGGTAGCGCGCGGGTGAGCGCGTGAGTGTGTGCGGGGAGGGGGTGGCGTGATGAATTGCAGCAGAGAAATCCCATTAGATCCGGGGAGATGATTAAAGGCGAGGTCTTGGCCGGGCGCGAATGGCGGGAGCCGCGGCAGCTTCCCGCCGGTGGAGCCCGTGCCCCGCCCGGCTCGGCCGGCGCGGGGGCCAGCGCAGCCGGCGGAGCGCGGTGCTTGCGCTGGGCAGCCAGATGCGCGGAGCTGGGCGGCGGTACGGTCCTCTCTTCCCACCCTCGGGAACCCGCCCCCGCCCCTGTCCTGCCACCGGACGCCGGGGTCCCTTACCGTGAGCCAGGAGCGCCAGCAGCGAGGGAAGGAGCAGCAGGGCTACTGAGGGCATGGTGCTGGTTGCGGCCGCGCCCCGGGTCGGAGCTACGTTGGGGAAGCTGGGGGCTCGGCGGGGCGTAGGCGCGGGGGACAGAGCGGGGTCTTGCCGGGTAGAAGGAGCGGGGCCGCCGCCGCCGCCGCCGCCAGCGCCTGACAGAATCAGCACCACGGCCAGCGCCTGGCGTCGGCGCCGGGGATCGCCGCGCGGGGCTGGGGGCGGGGGCGCGGGAGGAGCGGTTTACCGTAAAGTCTCAAGCAAAGGCGCAGAGGACCCGGCGGCGGGAGCACAGGCTCCCGCGCCGCCGCCAGCTCTGGGGAAGAACTACCCTGCTAATGTGGGCACACGGCCCCCTCCCTTCCGCGCTGCCCACGCCCAGACAAGCCTGCCACCCTCTCCCCTATTAGCAGCCTGCCAAGGAGGTGGGGTTCCCACCTGATTCTCTGTGAGAGAGCAACCCCCTCTCCACCTCACTCCACCCCATCCTGGTACCTGAGGGCGCCAAGGGTGACCTAGGAAGACATCCTCGAGTGAGGCAGCTGGTGAGACCCGTGTGCCCTTGTAGCAGCTCCGTCTTGGGCTGATAATGAAGATGGCTTTTGAGCGTACAAAGGACAATAAATTATTACTTTGCGCTCAATAAATGCCAGGGCTCCAGGCAGCTGCATCAGCAGCAAACTGTGCTCACAGAAAAGCTTAATTATCCTGATATTATAGTTAAAAGCCAGTGGTAGTCGCGTCCTGGGAAGACATTTTTCACTTGGCAGGAGGCAACTTGGGCCAACCTGTGGGCAGCTGAAGGTAGTATCCTGGGTCCCCTTGCAGCGCGGGGTCTCCAGGACCCTGCCTTGGCCACTTCCCACCTACCCCACCATCCACAGGACCGGAGAAATCAAAGTGATGGCCAGTGAGCAGACCCTTCATGCCTGTCCCCACCCAGGTTCCTGGAACTGGTGGAGAAAATAGGACAGGCATAGGGGGTCGGGGCGTTTCCATAGGGCTATTTTAGACAGAGACTTGAAGGAGGCTCAGGGGAGTAGCCAGGGAGGTTGCACCATTCAAGGACATGGAAAAATAAACTTCCATGGCTCTGCTTGGGCTGAGGAGCTCCAATGAGTCATAGGGCAGCAAAAAGGGCAGTCATAGCTGTGTCACCCCTAAGACTGATGTTTAGGCCTAGGGGTTTCTGGCTCTGTGGATAGCTTCACTTGAAGAGCCTCAATGGACACAATGGGACATGACCCAGTGACTGATGATATTCCTTGTAGAGGAAGAGGGGGGCTGAACTCCCTGTGACCCCCAGGGAGAAGGAGAGCTTTTGGATTAGTTCTCTTCACATGAACTTGGATTTTCCCCAAAGCTTTCACCAGTGCCCTTCCTGACTTTGTCCTAGAAGCAGGCAGCAAGCCTTCTACCGTTAGTCTCATTCCTCAGAGAGTCTTTTGATCCTTACTACCTCCATAGTCTTCCAGCTCAGCTCATCAGATTCTCTCCAGATCCTCTTCCTGTGGGCTCCGGGGAGTTGCCTTGAGCCATCGTAAAGAATCCCAGGCAGCAGGCAGACGGTGTGTGGAATTATCTGAGGGAGTCGCTGGGAGAGGACTGCTGGATCGTCCTTTCAAAAAGCTGAGAAAAAAGAGGGCAGTAGCAGAAGATTGGCAGGAGGGAGGAGTTGACAAAAGGATCAGAGGTAAGTAGAGGAAGCCAGGAAAGGGGAGAGAAAAGGGGTTGTCAGCAGAGGAGGGAGGTGGAAGGTTCTGTGGCCACAGGAAGTTTGGGGATATACTGGCAAATGGGATGAGAGCCCTCCTTCTCTCTTTAAAGGCATGCCTGACCTCCTCCTTGATTTCTGAGCCTCTCTGGACTTAGCAGCTTGGGAAAAGGAGGGTGAATCCCAGGGATGAACCTTGTATGACAGATGATTCATGGGGTTTTGGAAACTGGTGGTAGGCTTACCTCCTGGCAGCTGGGCTGGGCACTACTCAGAAGAAGGAGGGTAAGTGGAGCCACGCAGGAACTTGCTGTGTCTCCTTCCCTATTTCCTAAACTAAGGTAGGCATTCAGGAGGGGGTCCAATGAACACTACAAGTCCCAGAATGCAGCACTCTGCCCTGAGCTCAGAGGATGGGTATGTACTGCATGATGGGAAGAATAATGCTCCAGGGTTGTCTCTCCCTCCTAAAGATGGTCAACGTGGCCTCTGTGCAATGGGTTCCCAGTTAGGTTGAGGTGGAGGCTGGGCCAGACTGGGAAGCAGTGGAGTTTTTATCGAGCATCCTGTCTATGCCCTCCAAGGGACTCATTTTGCCCAGAGCTCAGCATCACCCACAAATTGAGGACCATAAGATGCCCTAAGGGATATTCTGCAGCTCTGTGCTGCAGGCTTATAGTGTACTTAAGTCATACGCACGTTTGAAAGTGGCAGCCTGGAGACTTGCAGGGCTCCCTTCACTTGTCTCATTTCTCTCACTCTCTGTGCCCTCCACCTGGCCCTTTGCACTCAGATGACCCTAGTCTATGTAATCGCTTAATTGTCTGTTTTCCCCATTAGTTGTCAGCTCTCTGAAGGCACAGAACATATCTGTCTCCTCCATTCTCAACCAAGCTCAGCTCCTAGAACACAGTAGTTGCTTAATCGATGTTTGTGAATAAATGATGCTGCAGGGGTGGGGGTGGGAGGGGGGGGAGTGTCTAAAGGCCAAGGCAGGTCATTGGTGCCAAATGAGCTGTGAGATGGTGAAGAAGGGGACAAGTGCTCCTTTTGGGGGAGGGGAGGTCATGGCAAGCTTCAGGCAGTGGGCAGGTGGACTGAAAACAAGTCTTTTTAAAAAAATTTTTAATGTTTATTTACTATTATTATTATTATTTTTTTAATTTTTTTTTTTATTTTTGGGACAGAGACAGAACATGAACAGGCGAGGGGCAGAGAGAGAGGGAGACACAGAATCGGAAACAGGCTCCAGGCTCTGAGCCATCAGCCCAGAGCCCGACGCGGGGCTCGAACTCCCGGACCGCGAGATCGTGACCTGGCCGAAGTCGGACGCTTAACCGACTGCGCCACCCAGGCGCCCCATATTTTTTAATATGAAATTTCGAATTGGTTTTCATACAACACCCAGTACTCATCCCAAGTGCCCTCCTCAATGCCCATCACCCACTTTCCCCTCCCTCCCACCCCCCATCAACCCTCAGTTTATTCTCAGTTTTTAAGAGTCTCTTATGGTTTGCCTCCCTCCCTCTCTTTTTTCCCCCCTCCCCCTCTCCCATGGTCTTCTGCTCAGGATCCACATAAGAGTGAAAACGTATGGTATCTGTCTTTCTCTGCCTGACTTATTTCACTTAGCATCACACTCTCCAGTTCCATCCACATTGCTACAAAAGGCCATGTTTCATTCTTTCTCATTGCCACGTAGTATTCCAATGTGTATATAAACCAAATTTCTTTATCCATTCATCGGTTGATGGTGAAAACAAGTCTTAAATAAGTTTTAGGTTTCAGTCAGTGGAGAGGAAGAGGAGGACAGCCAAAGTTGAGGGAGTGGCTTAGGTAGAGGCAGTGTGGTAGAAAATGCAAGATTGTTTGGGGTCAGTGAGAAGACTGGTTCTGGGGGAGCAGTACATCCTTGCAGAGATGTGAGAGGAAGGGTGGGAGCAGGCCTGAGGCCAGGCTTTGTGGTCACCTGAGCTGCAGGACATCCTTGGTGGCTATACTGAAGGGTTTACCCCATCACAAAGGTATCTGCGCCCGAACAAGGGAGTCTAGAATTATTAAGGTGGGTTTTCGAACACTATAGCAAGTGGTAGTAACCGAGAGGGGCTCGCTGCTGATTCAGAAGCCTGGAGGGTGGGGTCTGAGTTACAATGGCTATGTTAGGACGGAGGACCAGAGAGAGGGAAGAGGGGCTCTCTAATCCCGAGGACCTTTGCAGCCTCTGCCCAGACAGTGCCAGACATCCAGCCCACATCCCCGGAGAAGCCAGCTTCCCTTCCCCACTTCCACACAGCCCATCAATTTGCAGGATCACAGGCACACTGGTGACTTATTCTGAAGTCTCTCCCTTCAAATGGATGACACTTGCTTTCTGAGTGAGAGGAGAAGAAAATTAGTCTCCTCCAAGATAGCTTTCAAGGCACAGGAACGTCTTCTGTGGAGCCAAGGGGGTTTGGGGGCTTCAGAGAAACAGGGGCAAGAGGCTGCAGAGATTCCCAGGGGCACAGATCTGCCTGCTCGCCTCCACCCACTCCCCGGAGGGGGCTCCCAGACCTGGCAGGATCTTGAACATTGTGGGATACCATGCTCTGGCCAGGCTTCAAGGAGTATCCAAAGTCAATTCTTTGAATTTAGGGGTAGAAGGAGAATCCTACCCTGGTAAATGGGGAGTCCTGGTTCCTGGGCATTTCCTCCCACTCCAGGAGCAGGACCACAGCAGCTGGTAGCAAGAGCCCAGGGTGGATGGAGACAGCAGCATAAAGTGGTTTGATGCGAGCTGCTTTCCATCTCTAAACCAAGGCCTCCAGCCTGCCCACCCCCAGCCAAGGCCTTTGATCCTCCACAGCTCCATAAATGTTTAATGCCACTGGCTGGGCAGAAATGAGGCAGGTGCTGGGACAGAGAGACTGGGAATAGGACTTAAAATCCACAATGTTGGCTTAGGTTATTTTCACGGAGGAGCCCTGCGATGGGTGGGAGGAAGCCCTCCCCCTCTGTGTGACAGGAGAAGTCCCAAGGTTCAAGTTTGCGGCACTAATAAAGGAAACTCTTTGAAAACCCACCAAGGGGCTGAAAATAAAATGAATAATCAATTGCAAAAGCCCAATCCCGAGTTTGATTGAAGGAGAAAGATGGAAAGTTAAATGACAATCAAATGCAAATACAGCTCAACAAACACCACGGCAATTACCAGGCGCAGGAACCACATGGTGCTTGCAGGCAGCAGGGGTTGGCAATTTGGAAGCCTGGGCCTGTGCAGAGGTGATGGGCGTGGGGCCATTTTAATGGACAATTAAATAGATGCAAAAAACCCCTGCATCTGTTTTGCATATACTGCTAATGAGTGGGGATCCAGAATCCTGGCATCCAGAGGGAGGTTATGCCAAGTTCCGGAGCTGCCTCTGCACCATTTCAGAACAGAAGAGGCCCGGAGTGCTTGGGAGGTGAGACCAGGGTAGGCACAAGGATCAGAGGACCTTGAGAGGGTCACTCAAGTCTCACTGGAAACTCCACACCAGCTGCTGCTGACCGTATGAGGGTTGAAGTTGAAGGGAGCCCGTGGGGTCTTGCAGGAAAGGGCTCAAGGTGTTGGCCCTCCAACAGCCCAAAGGCCCGGTGAGAGCAGCCTTCTCCTCTAGATTTGCATAATGTTTTGCATCTCATTTGAATGCTATTAATTTGGTGTCAGGCGAGGTTGGCACGGTGTAGAAAAGAGAACATCTGGCCTTCTCCCTCCCCTCTGTACCCTGAGGCTCACCCTGAGCCTAGCCCTCCCTAACTTGGGGAGAATGAGGCCTCCACTTGCACCACCCACCGCAACGTTCCTTGGCACTTTGGAGAGTCCCTTGGTGAAGCCAGCTCCCAAAGGCCAAGGCTGCCTGGGCAGTGTGGCCACCTGCAGAGTTATACTGAAGGAAGAAGAAAGGGTCCCTCGAGGTCACTCTCACCAGACCCAGAGTTACCAGGGGAGGGTGCTGGCAGTCTTCTCCCCGAGCAATCAAGATGGTTTGGCTTGGAAAGGGTCCAAAGATAATAACTCGGAGAGGGAGGGAACAAAGACAGGTGATAATCCCAGAGAAATATAGAGGGCTCTAGAAATAAAATTCCCTGAACTCAATATTTCTAGTGCTTGAACTTACATAAAATACATCTGTCCAGAGACATTGGGTTAATGGTGGTGTGGCTCTGGGACTGGGGGCCTGGTACCAGGATGACGGCCATGTGATGAGGGAGTGGGTCACCAGTAAGGTGAGCCCCTGAGAAAGGGGGAGAAAGCCTTCTGTGTATCCCGAGGCTGCCCCTGGCAGCTGGGCCTCAGAAAGCTACAGTGAGCTGGAGGATGGGGGTGGGAAGAGCAAAGCTTCCCAGGCGTCCCCAAAGGGGTCTTGGTTCTTTCCCCTATGGAACCAGTTAGGATGCCCAAGTGACTTCTTGCCTGGGTGGTCTACCCTGGAACCTTGGTCAGTAGATGTGAGAGTATTTATGCCTAGGACAAGCAAGGAGGAGGTGCCACTGGCCAGAAGGTGGTCCTCCTTCTGTCAGGGAGAGCCCCTCTCCCCTACGGAACCCTGGCCAACTCCATCCACTTCTGAGAACTAGGGCAGGATGAAGGTGGGGGAAACGTGAACAAGTATCCCAGCCAGACTGACCTCACACCCCTGTCCCAAACAGCACTCACTCTGGGTCAAACCATGGCTGGGGGCAAAAGAATACTCCATACCCTTTTCATGACTGAGACAAGACTGGGGGGTTGCTTTGAATAATGTGAGATGATAATTGAGTTTTCCCCTTTGAGCAAACCCAGGCATGAAGCTTTGGAATTAGATTGCCCACGTAGGGGCACCTGGCTGGCTCGGGTGGTAGGGCATGTGACTCTTGATCTTGGAGTTATAAGCTCCAGCCCCACGTTGAGTGTAGAGATGACTGAAAAATAAAATCTTAAAAATAAATAAAGAAGGACTGTCACATGCATTTAAAGCAGATTCATAAAACATTAGTGTAGTCTCAGTTGGCCCCTGAATCCGATGGGCTATTCCTGACCTCTAAGAATAAGAATACTAGCACCATTTATTATTTACTATCACTGGGCATGGAGTTGGGGTAGGTCCTATGAGGTAGGTACGTTATTGTCCCCATTGTACAGATGAGGACACTGAGGCCCTAAGAGGCCGAGTGATTTGCAGGTAGTTCATGGTGAAACCAAGATATACTAACAAGGCAGAGCAGAAAGGCACAGGTGCTGGTGGGCCTTTGCAGGGGCAGGTGTGGGAGGGACCTCAGGCTCCCTGAATCTGTGGGCTCTGTCCTGGGTTCACCTGCAGGGGGCCTGTACCTAGATTCTCTCCCCTGATGCAGTCCGGAGAGAGTAGGCTGCTTGGCATAGGCGAGGGCAGGGCTGGTCATTTATTAACTTATTCATTAGACAAATATTTATTAAGTATCCACTGTCCTAAGTGCTGGGGACACAAAGGTGAGTGAAAACAGTCACTGGCCCTGCGGGCTCGGAGCCCACAGTCTAGAATGAGAGACCTTACGCAGAACCACCTGACTAAATATAAACTGTGACATATCAGGTGCTCAGGGGAGGTTCACGGGGCTATGGAGGCCTACACTGGGGGTTGACCCGGTAGGGAAGACCACCTTGAGGAGGTGGTGATTGAGTGGAAAGCCACAGGATGAGTGGGTGTTACTTGAAGAGGCAAAGGAAGTACATTCCATGCAGAGGGAACAGCATGTGCAAAGTCCTGGAGTTGGCAGGACTAAGAGATGATTACTGTGGCTGGATCACAGAGAAGTATGTGGTGGGATGCAGGCACGGGTGTAGGGCTCCAAAGCTCCAAAGCTCAGGGCTCCCAACCTGCCCGTGTGTCCATCCATTCATCTGTCTGTGCATTCCCTCATCCTACCCAGCCACCTACCCAATTTGTTCATCACCTGCTCACTCATTGTTTACTGAATGAGGGAACATTTTTTGTGCCAGGACCTGAGGGGAATATGGACAGGCAGAGCTCCCAAGGAGCTCCCAGACCAGGGAGGGGAGATAGAGTCTCAACTCACTGTCCTGCGGCATGTTTATCTCTATGAGGTGCTTCATCAGGATAATAAAGGCCCTAGAGGCGGTCTCCCATGGTTCAAGCCTCCTAAGGCAAGGCAACATCATCTCCTCCATGGGGATCTTGCAGCCACATGGCTTCTCCTGACATCTAATCTCATTCCTTTCTGCTACAAAGTAGCCCACTTCTTACCACCCCAAGGTAGGGAGTATTTCTGATGTTTGTTTTCATTGACTCTTCTTTTGGGTCTCACAGAGGCCTCTTAGGCTCAGGAGAACACAGAGAAATGTGGTCAGGTCTCCCCCAGATATCAGAATCTACCTCCAGACACTTCTTTTTCTGGGCATGAAAATAGGACAGAAACCCCAAATGTCCCTCAATTCTAGCTGTGCATTTCTACCCTCCACTCCTCCTTGAACTACTTGTCCTCTGCTTGTGACATCACAATGGTCTCTATGGCAACTGGCTGTGAGGTCACCAATCCTTAAAGCAACAGAATCTGTGGGGCCAGACAATGGCCTGGAGGAGAGAGGGTGAATACAAAATGGGGGTCCAAGAAGGAACCCATCTCCTACTGGGCAAGGGCCACCCAAGACCTATGGGAGGGAGGAGGATTCCTCTTTGAGCCCCTTTGCAGAGAGGGGTAAAACAGTTTCTTGGTCTTGTCCCTACACGGACACTGAGCCCCTCCAAAATTGCCCATGAAGGGAGAACTTCATATAGTCTGACTCAGACGGGCTACGGAGATTGATGGGGTTGCTGAAGAGCGTCTTGGGATCGCTGACTTGGCTCTGTGGATCGCTGGGAAGTACAGGTAGGAGAGGTTCTGGTCTCAGCCCCACTGGTTCGGAGGGTCTGACCAACACCTGGCATGTGTTTGAGCCTTGGCTTCCCCATCAGGGAAGGAGCGGAGGTACTAAGGAGCCTTGTTTCTTGACTTACAGGATAAGCAACAGATTGGCTTAACGCTATTGGGCCTGTCTTCCGTGAGCGAGTGGGGGGATGTTGCTGTGAGTGGGGAAGGGTGGAGGTAGGCACATGCGGGTGTTTTGGGGTAAGCTGGGATGGCTGCTGGTTACTCTGAAGCCATGTTAGTGGTCCGCAAGAGCGAGACCCACTGGAAAGGGAGACACTGCTCATCAGGAGGCTGAGGGGTGTAAATGCTCAGGCTTGGAAGTCAGGTCCGTGTTCAAAGCGATCCCAGACTTATGCTTGTCTTGGGCAAATTTCTGAGCCTCTCTGGGCCTCCGCTTCCTTACTTATTAAAGGAAAACCATGCCACTTGCCTTTCGGAAAATTATTCCGTAAGATATCCTGTAGGAAGTCTTGGCATAGAGCAGGCACTCAATAAATGGTTGTTTTATTCATTTTTCTATCCCCTTAGCCTAGGGTTTTTGCACATTATATGTGCTTCGTTAATGCTTGGGACTATAAGCACAGAGTGAAGAGTAGAGGACAGTGCTTAGAGCGGGGGAAGTCAGTGGGCCTGGGTTCAAATCCTGGTCCTTACAGCCTGGCACATGTTAAGTGTGCAGTGGATGGTGGCAACGGGGCTCAGTCTTGAGTGGGGCTGTTTCTGCACCTGCCACACGGCTTCTGTCCACTGTCAGCTTTAAGGAAGTGAGAGTTAATCCGTGGCGTGTCCAGAACTGGAGGGTGGGTGAGCCTTAAGATAGGGGCAGAAGGATGGCAGCCTCCCCGGGAGAGGTCACCACTGTCTGGATTCCTTCAATGTGGATACCCAGCTCATGCCAGCCACAGGCGCTGGGGCCCCAGCTGGACTGGTGGTCTTTGAAGTCAGGGCCAGGCAGAGTCTCACTCATCTGTGAAGCCCAGGCCAAGGCTTGGCACATGGCAGAGGTCCTGGTAGCAGCAGTTAAGGTCAATGGAGTTAGGTGATGTCTTAATAACCACATCCTGGCTAACATGTTCTACGTACTCCCCACGCCAGGCTCTGTGCTAAGCTCTTTGCATGTTGTTGAGCCCCACAGCAACCTATCAGATAGGCGTTATTATCCATATTTGTTTAAAATGAGGAGGGGTGCCCAGGTGGCTCAGTCGGTTAAGCGTCCGACTTCAGCTCAGGTCACGATCTCGCGGTCCGTGAGTTCGAGCCCCGAGTCGGGCTCTGGGCTGATGGCTCAGAGCCTGGAGCCTGCTTCCGATTCTGTGTCTCCCTCTCTCTCTGTCCCTCCCCCGTTCATGCTCTGTCTCTCTCTGTCTCAAAAATAAATAAATGTTAAAAATAAAATAAAATAAAATAAAATAAAATAAAATAAAACGAGGAAAGAGGGGTGCTTGGGTGGCTCCGTCGGTTAAGCGTCCGATTCTTGGTTTTGGCCCAGGTCATGATCTCACAGTGCGTGAGTTCAAGCCCCGCATCAAGCTCTGTGCTGACGGCATGGAGTCTGCTTGGGATTCTCTCTCTCCCTTTCTCTCTGCCCCTCCCGTCCCCCTCAAAAATAAACAAACATTAAAAAAAATGAGGAGAGACAGAGAGGCTAAGTAACACAGCCCAAGCCCACACAGCTAGTAAGCAATGATGGGACTGGGATTTGAACTCAGGCTACCTGACTCTTAACTCCCATGGTAACCCAAGCCTCATGGGTCCTGTCCATCCATTTTGCCACATCTGCCACCACGAATTTCCTCCCCCACTGTCTTCTCCCAGCTGAGCCTCGATCCAGTGCAGCCCAGAGAATGCAAATTCTCCCCCCACCAGCCTCAGCCACCTGCCTCCCCCTGTACTGAAATAAAGCTGTGGCTGCCACGGCCGCCGCCACAGCCGAAGCCACCACCGGATCCCTTGCTCATTTCAAGTCCTCCTAAAGCTTGTTGAGTTCTTAACTTATTAAAGATAAGCACATGGAAATAGGGAGCAAATCTCTTTATTTATGACATAATCTCCAGCCCAGAAAAGCGGCAGGAACAGTGTTGCCTATATTAGGGAACCAATAGGAAAAAAAATCAATTAGATCCGCCAGAGCGCTTCGCTATTAACTTTCTTCTGATGTTTCTCTTAAGGCTGGCCATGGGGGTCCCTGCCAGCCGCAAGCTGGAGGAGAGAGGAGAGCTTTGCAGGAACAGAGCAAGGGATGTCTCCGGGAAGACAGCAGACCAGGCTCCCAGACGGGCCTGGAAGTCTCTCCATCCTGGGTCTCCTTCACTGCTCTCCAAACCTCCGCCAGGAAGTCCTTATGTTGATTAAACCTCCATGCTCCTTGCTGCATGTCAGCTAATGGCAGCTTGTTATTCTTTGCTTCGTGCAGACCTGAACCCCAAGTCTGATCACATTTACTCTAGATCCTTAGAGTGGAGGATCCTCTTGTTTCTGGAAGAATGCTTTTCTGGAGGGGCTCTCGTTGACTGATCTTTAATAGAGTTGTCTTCTGCTGGGTAACACTGGTTGGGACCTGCCGCCACCCCCACGAGGCCTTCATGTTCATCCACCTGCCTCCGGGAGCAACTTCTAAGCTGTCTCCGAGACACAGGGCCCTCCCTTGTTCCTGAGAGCCTATAGCAAGGGGGACGTCCTGATTCCCATAGTAACCCAGGTTTCGTCTCCTTAAAGGCAGGGGATAATGGCTTGTGCACTAGTTTTTCCTCAAGGCCAAGCAGGTAGCAGGCGCTCAATAAATATTCATTGAATCAATAATTATGATAATAGCAACTCCATCGATTGAATGCTTACTCCGTGCCAAGGCTGAGCAAGGCAGGTGTTTTTTTTTTTTTTTTTTACCTAAAGTAGGACCTTTCTGCTTCTCCCTGAACCAGAAGAGGCTTCCGGTGTTTTGTTTTGTCTTATTTTTTCAGCCAGAGGCAGAGGGAACAGAAGCTCTGAGAAGCAAATATTATAATCCCCATTTTATGGAGGAAACAGACGCAGAAAGAAACAACTTGTCCTGGCTCACAAGTGAACGATAGGCTCTCTCCATCCACGTTTAGCCATTGGGAAGTCCTTCTTGACTTGTTTCAAGTCTTGTTTCAGTAGCCCCAGTTCCTTCTCGGTCCCATGAAGCAGAGAACGGCCCCACCTCCCATGCGGATTTGACTCAGTTTAGGACTGTCCACTAGCTCTTTGCATGGAGGAATGAATATTAAACACCAAACCTCACAGAGGCCAGCCCTGCGGGGCAGGCAATGAACCAACCCTCCTCATGCCTGTTCATTATTATAATTAATATTGAGCCGCGCTCGGTGGTGACCTCGCCCTCACCAGGTATTTGGGCTATTTTAGAAGCTTATTCAGATCAATGACAGACAGCTCCAAATAGATAAACTCACTGCCATCCAGACGAATCAATTGTAACACTGCCGTCACAACAAGCCCAAGAAATCAATCTGATTTCAGGCGACATGGTAACTCAGCACTGGGCAAGCTGGTTTTAATTTCCGTGTGGCTGAGACCCAGCTTCCTCTGCGCACTGGAACACCCCACCCTCCCAGCTGGTGTTCCAGGTACACAGGTGCCCGGGCGGGCCCTCAGAGGACCCAGGCCAGGGAGGCAGTCACAGGGAGGACAGGACGCTTAGGCGGCCGTGTGACCTTGAGGAAGGCTCTTGAACCCCCAGACCCAAGAGGAGCTGACTCAGACCCGCTGCTGGGATCCTTGTTTTGCTGGCTTCAGCTCCGATTTTTCCGCTGCCCTCTGCAAAAACCAAACCCGGAGGCCTTTCTGGGCTGCCTCCCAAATCGGGGAGCTGTAGAGGTGGTCTGCCTACCTCAGGCAGCAGGACAACGGCCCTTCTTGATCCTGGAGATGGAATCTGTTCTAGCAGCGCAGCAAAAAAGCTCCCCAGAACAGATAGAGCCATTTACCGGGTGCTTACTTTATGTCCAGGCACTATGCTAAGTATTTTACGCGCCATCTTAACCCTCACAACGGCCCCAAGAGATGGGGAGCCATTCTCCACCTTTTGTAGAAGAGGAAACCAAAGCTCAGAGAGTTAAGCAACTTGTCCGGAGTCACACAGCTTATAAGTGATGGAGTCTAGATTTGAACCCAGATCTGTTAGACTCCCTTCCTCACGCCTTAAGTCACCAACACGGTCTTAAAGCTGACGCCAGAGATACCCTCATTCTCCCCCTCCCTGGATCCTGTCAGGCGAAGTGAAGCCATTGCCTCTTCCTCCAGGCTGCCGGGGAGGGGAGACTGTCTCAGGAATTCTCACCATCAGCAACCGTTCCCTGAACTTCCACCGCGATGTTCTAGGTCCCTGAGTTGAGGCTGTTGAGGAGACGGGAGGGTCAGGAGGCCAAGCTGGCCACCTTCCCACACCACACCTCTCCCCTTCCCTCCCTCAGTCCTGTTAACGTATCTAGGTGGTGAGGAGCTGGGCCTGGGACGGGCAGCAGTGTGTTCTAAATGGCCGAGGCCAGGGCTTTTCAAATATATTTTAGCTAAGAACCTCTCTAGTGGGGAGACACCTGACGAGGAAGGCGAGGATACCAGCAGATGAAAATGGAGCTGGTCAGACGGAGAAGGGGGCCTGGGAGCTCTCCGTCTCCGTCCTTCCCCCCCCCCCCCCCCCCCGCCCCGCCCCAGGTGGTTCCATCAAGCCCGGGGCCTGGCTCCCTGCGCATCAGGTTCAGCACCTTCTGTCCTCGGGCAGGGACGTCTGGATTCTGCAGCCTAGCAATGGAGGGTGACACACAACACCACACAGCGAGCAAGTGACAAAAGCAGACTCAAATCCAGGCCTATGTGGCTGCAGAGGGCGGTGATCGCCTGCCTGCCTGCCGTCTCTCTTTGCCAGACAGCGGCTGCCCCCCCCCCCCCCCCCGTCACCCCCTGTCCCCTGTCCTGCATAAAACCATCAGCCCTTCCACCCACCAGATACAGAACCTGGAAAGGCACTCAAACTGTAGCAGGAGAGAAGGGGATTAGACACTGGCAAGGACTTCCTGACTCATTAGCTTGGGTTAGCAGTGCCCCCTCTCCGGAGGGGCTTCAGGCAGGGCCTCAGTTCAGCCGTCCCCCTGTGGCTCCCACTTCCTGAAAGCTGCTGAGAGACAAGATGACCTCTGCTGTGTGTGGCTTTGTCTTTTTTTTTTTTTTTTTGCACAGCTAATAGCTGCACATGGTTCCGAAAATAAGGGGACGGAAGCCTAGTCAGTGAAAAGCCCCTCCCCAACCCGCCCCCCACCCCACCCCACCCCCCAGTCTCCCAGTTGCCCTCCCCGGAGGCAAGCACACATTATGTGTTTCCTGTCTAGACATATACAAGCAAATAGGGACCCATATTCTCTTTCTTTAGTCCTATTTTTAATACACAAGATGTAGCACACTCTGCTCACTGTTTTGTGCCTTGCTTTTGTCACCTGACAATATATCTTGGAGATTACTCCGAATCAGTACATAAAGAGCTGCCTTACTCTTAGGTGTCTTTTTACGGTCACGGGCTTCTGGGGAGCTCAGAAGTAATCACATCTGGTTTGATTAGCTTCACATTTCCATTTACGACGTCCCCGCCCAGAGAGGGCAGGGAAGCTCTCCAAGGTCACGCAGCAAGGACTGGGGCCGCGCGCCGGCTTCTCCCCCTCCCCTGTCCCCGGCTCCTGCCCCCAGCCACCTCGAGGCTGAGCGCGGCCCAGGGGCCCAGGCGAGGGAAGGCGAGGGAGCCGGGCGGCTCTAATTGAAATGCTGGCCGCGCGGCGCGGGCTCGTTCGCAACAGGCACCTGGCGGTGCGCGGCGCGGAGCGGCCGGGCCCGGGGCGCGGGGTGCGGAGAGGACGGGCGGCGGCGCGGCGCCACGTGGGGGCGGGCGGGGCCGCCGATTCCCCGGGAAACCCGCGCCGCGTGCTTCCCGGTAATGAGCTCCCGGGGCGGAGGTGAGCTTCCCCCGCTGCTCACACGGCAGCCGCGTGGCACCAAAGGAGACGGGTACTTTTTTTCCCTCCGTGCCTGACAGCTCATTAGAAGAATTAATTTACTCCGGCGTTTGCAGTTTAAAGGACATTATTTACTGGTTAATTGTTGTTATTACAAAATGTTAAATATCATTATTTATTTCCCCGGCCCTGACAGCTTCTCTGACAGGAATTTATTAGGTGAGACGGTATCACCGGTGGGCCCCGCCCGTGAGGGGCAAGGTGAGGTGGCAGGTTCGCATCCCCCCCCTTCCCCCCCCCCCCCCCCAGCCCGCCGCCGGGCCTAGGTCTGCGCCCAGAAGAGGCACTTTGAAGGTCAGGAAGTGAGGGGCTGACTCTGGCCCACCCCAGGACAAGTGGCCATTGGCTCCTCCTCTCCTATCTCTGCCCTCTGTGGTGGCGGTGGGGCATTGGGGGGGGGGCAGTTGGTGGCCGACAGGGGACACATTTGCATAAGGTAGCAATTTGGGGGTCAGGATGGCAGTTGCCAGAGGCCTGGTGGCCAGAATGAGGCCTGCACTTTGGGTCTTGCCCTTCAAGGTTACTCCAGAAACACAAGTATTCAGGCCACTTTCTTGAAATGCAGAGAATTTAAGAGCTGGAAGTTGGAAAGGAGGTGAGGGCATTTGGATCCCATACTGGTGGCCTCCAGGCTGCAAATAGGGTCTATGGATTTGTGGTTGACCAGTTCAGGAGACTTCATATAAAAATCTTGATTTCTGGGGGCCCCTGGGTGGCTCAGTCGGTTGGGCGTCTGACTTCGGCTCAGGTCACCATCTCACGGTTCCTGGGTTCCAGCCCTGCAACAGGCCCTGCACTGACAGCTCAGGGCCTGGAGTCTGCTTCGGATTCTGTGTCTCCATCTCTCTCTGCTCCTCCCCTGCTCACACTCTGTCTCTCTCTCAAAAATAAATAAAGATGAAAAAAAATTAAAAAAAAAAACAACACCTTGATTTCTGGCTGCCTTGAAAAATAAAATCTTGCCACACTTGACCCACAGTCTTGTATCAATTGACAATGACCAGCTGGTAAGGGACATGCCTGCTACCCAGCTACGGTCTCTTCCACTCTTTGATTCCCTCTCGGTGGGTATCTGAGTTTCCCACTCCTGATCTGATCTAGTGATCACGTATAGATGAAGGAGCTGAGTCCAGGGCGGTTAAGGCTCTGATGGCCAGGACCACAGCCCAGCCCACTCTTCACCACACCATGCACCCCCCACATCTCTCTGCTCCTACCTCCTCTGGGTCAGGTTTGGAGTGAGTTTGGGCAGGGAGCTCGGGTCTTGGGGCAGCCTCTGTGCCAGGAGTGAGAGACAGCCTGGTGAGACTTTGCAAGGATCATGGGTCCAAAAATTGCATCGATTTGTTTATTCAGGAAGTAGTTTCTGAGGACCTACTATGTGACATATGGAAATGACTTGGATACAAATCTTGCCCTCAAGGAATTCGGTCTGGTGAGATTGTGTGCGAAACAGGCACCCGAGATTACAGTACTGGGAGATGTATGAGTGTCAGAAGCATAGGGCAGCTCAGAGGAAGAAGGGGGACCAGTAGGTCTGGAGGGGATCCGGGGAGGAGGCTTTCCAGGGGAGGGAATTAATACCCCATGGAGCATGTTCTAGGCTGGGCGGGCTGCCTGTGTCCTCATACACAGATACTCATCATCTCCCGTACCTCTCATAACATGGTCAATTAAAAATGTCTGTCATCCGTCGATAAACAGTGGTTATGCCGGGCCTCAGAGAGCCCCCATCCTGCCATCTACATCCTCCCGCCCTGTGGCTGTCTGGAAGCTGCTCCAGCTTTGGGGACCCGGTCACTTGCCTACAGTCCATCAACCATCACCCACGTCCCATTGCCAGTCTCTGGGGCAAGGCTGATTACCCTCCTTTTATAAATTAGGAGCCTGAGGCAGGAGATAGGAGACAGGAGCTGGGGGCAGATGGAGCTGATGGGCCCAGGGAAGGAGGGAGAGGGGACTCTCGTCTGAGACCCAACATCCAGTCCTGGCAAATATGGATCTTCCGGGCTGACTTCAAACAATGGCCCGTTAGGTCTTCAGCCCCCTCTTTTCCTGCCCAGGAACCTGATGGCAGCGGGTAGCCTCAAGAAAAATTTGGAGAACTAAAGGGAGATGAAAAATACTTTGAAAAAGTATGAGAACGGGCTCAACCGAGCCATTACTGTTGCTATGCTGTAAATTATTACAAAGTTATTTCTGGCTGGCAGCCTGGTTTATTTTAGACCCTACCTCATTTCTTCCAGGTTATAGGCCCTAATTCCTTGCCTGGTGAGACAGAAAGAGACGAGCACCTATTGGAGTGAATCCTGAGCAGATTCAGAAGCTATAACGACAGCTTGAAGGATTTTACGGATTCCCAGAATATCAGGGCATGCTGCCCTTTGGAGGTCTTCTCCGCCAGCCCCCTCATTTTATTTTATTGCCGTATTAAATTTTTAAAAATTGTATCCGCATTTTGAACGGGTAATCCGTGCCCAAGGTGCAAAATTCAAAAGACGTAAAAGAGTGCCTGATGAATAGTCTCTCTCACTCCTCAGAGGCGGCCAATGTTTTCAATTCCTTGTGTTTTACTACATATATATTTTTTGAGCAGATTTTTTGAGGGGGAGCAGAGGGAGAGAGAGAATCCCAAGCAGGCTCTATGCTGTCTGCACAGAGCCTGGCATGAGGCTCAATCTCACAACTGTGAGATCATGACCTGAGCCGAAATCAGGAGTCAGACACACAACCAACTGAGCCACCCAGGGTCCCCTTACTGCATTTTAAAATAGCATTGTCTTGGGGCGCCTGGGTGGCTCAGGGGATTAAGCGTCCGACTTCGGCTCAGGTCACGATCTCGCGGTCCGTGAGTTCGCGCCTCGCGCCGGGCTCTGTGCTGAGAGCTCAGAGCCTGAAGCCTGTTTCGGATTCTGTGTCTCCCTCTCTCTGACCCTCCCCCGTTCATGCTCTGTCTCTCTCTGTCTCAAAAATACATAAACGTTAAAATAGCATTGTTTCTTTTCTGTTCATGTAGAAAATACCCTAACTCCTGCAGAAGGAAGTAAAAATCACATAGAGTCCCACTGTTTCGGGTTGAATACTGTTGACATTTTGATGTATAATCAGCAAGACTTTTCTCTTTGCATACACACATCTCTAGTTACAAATTTGCATAACCTGAGTTATTTATTTGTTTACATTAAATACAATTCTTCAAAATAACAGCCTGAGAGGGAGGATACATGCTAAACTGCTAATAATGAGTACTTTGAGGAGAGGAATGGGATTGGGTTAGGATTCGGTGGGGGGCGGGTGCTCTACCTCTATTATCTGAAAATTGTTTTGGAATGAAAATATATTTGCATATGACTCCGCCCACCCCATATTGCAGAATCTGATTTTCAATGACTGCATCAGAAGGCTACTATGTGACCAATCCTTTATGACTGTGGTTTTAGGATGGGTTTGCCATTATCAACAAAGCTGGGATGGACATTTTTGTAGTTTTTTAATTTTTTATTTAAAAACATTTTTTTTTAACGTTTATTTTTGAGGGACAGAGATGAGAACGAGCAGGGGAGGGGCAGAGAGAGAGGGAGACACAGAATCCAAAGCGGGCTCCAGGCTCTGAGCCGGCAGCATAGAGGTCAGCGCAGGGCTCGAACCCACGAACTGTGAGATGGTGACTTGAGCCGAAGTTGGACGCTTAACCGAGCCACACAGGTGCCCCATTTTTATACAGTTTTACACACTTGTCCAGTGTTTCCTTGGAGCAGTGTCTTTTTTTTTTTAATTTTTTAAAAATATTTATTTTTGAGAGAGAGAGAGAGACAGAGAGTGAGTGGGGAAGGAGCAGAGAGAGGGGGAGACACAGAATCCAAAGCAGGGTCCAGGCTCTGAGCTGTCAGCACAGAGCCCGACGTGGGGCTCGAACTCACAAACGGTGAGATCGTGACCTGAGCTGAAGTTGGACGCTTAACCGACTGAGCCACCCAGGCGCCCCATCTTTTTTTTTTTTTTTTTTAACTTTTTTTATAAACTTTTTTTCAATGTTTATTTTTGAGAGAGGGAGAGAGAGAGAGCACAAGTGGGCTACGGACAGATGGAGAGGGAGACACAGAATCTGAAGCAGGCTCCAGGCTCTGAGTTGTCAGCATGGAGCCCAGTGCGGGGCTGGAACAGTGAGATCATGACCTGAGCTGAAGTTGGAGGCTTAACTGACTGAGCCACACAGGTGCCCCTCCTTGGAGCATTTTCTAAGAGATGGAATTGCTGGGTCGAAGAGAATGTACACTCTAAGGCTTTTTGATACATCATGTCAAAATCTCTTCCTTCTGGATTGTTCTAACATCCCATTCCACCAGCAGTGCCCACTCTCTATCCCCACTTCCCACTGATATGCTCAGCACAGCACAAATGAAAGGCTTGTGAGATAGTGGGGCAAGATCATGGGACGCCGGGGTGGTTTCTTCTCTGGGTGAGGCTTAGGAAGGGGCAGTGTGTGATTTGCGAAGCTTGCCCTGGTGCCTCAGAACCGTGGGAGGTGGCCAGGAGCCCGCAGGGGACCTCAGTGGCCAAAGGGGAAAGGAGGAGGGGCAAGGAAAGAAGGTAGAACCCTCAGGGGCGTCCACCTGTCCAAATCACAAGCCTAAGAGATGTGTCTGAATCCAGATCCTTCCTCCAGGCATCCAACTATAGGGGGAGTGCAGTGTGTCTCAGAGCTCATGGCATGGCTGCGATGCCTTCTCTTAGAGCTCTTCCAGCCCATGACAGTTACATCCCTCAAGTTCAAGTGGCACATGGAGGACCTTCCAGGGTCACACATCTCCAGCTCCTGCCTCTGAGTGTCACAGTTACTCTTTGATTCCACGTGTTTGTTGTGCCCAATTCTGTGGGTCTTACCTGCAGATTTTGCATCCTTAGACTCTGGTTAAGTTGACCCATACCATTCGGAAAGCTTCGAGAGGAACAAGACGGACTGGAGACCCACTGACTGATTTAATGCTGAAAAGATGGCATTTTGAAGGTGCCCCCTCCTCTCTGGAGCCCAGCATCTCCCCAGTGGCCGAGGTTTCCTCTTGTTGGGGCGACAAGAGAAAGCCCAAGACTGCATCTCATTGGTGAGATGAATAATACATTTGAAGCAACTCACAAACTGTGTTTGATCCGCCTAAAGCTTCAACGGTTAACGTATTTCTCTTTATCCCCAGCAAGGGAGGCTGGGAACTGTCAACATTTTTCTTTCTGCCTAATTTGTGCCTTCTCCATCAAGAGAAAAGCAGGGGCCATGGGAGGGAAGGAGGCAGGGAAGGAGGGCGACACATTCCCTGAACAATTCACTGAGTCACAGTACTGGGGGGTGCTCCCGAGGCCTGGGAACCCCTGGGATCAGGGGATCAGAGCAGGGGAGGGAGGCTCTGGGGTGAGGGGCTGTGCTGTGGGTGCTGAAGCTCTTTGAGGCCTGTCTGCAGGACTGCGCGCCCCTAAGAAGTTGATCCGGGGGAGGACCCATCTCCAGCGTTTCCCCCTCCAGTGGGAGACCAGAGAGGGAAAGCTGAGGCTTGCCAGCTGCCAAGCACTGGGTAGTAGGGAGTAACGACATTAAGCACTGACACTGACTGAGCTCAGAGGCCAGGCACTGTGTCCATGTGTAACTGACATGCTTTCAGTTTTCTTCACGTTGCTCTGAGGGGTGACCTTAAGTTCTAAGGATCTCATCCAAGGTCCCACTGCTAGTCCGTTTGGGGCTGTCTGGCCCAAAAGTTCACGTTCTCAACCACAGTGCTCTTCTCCCTCTTGCGTAGTCTCCGATACTTTGCCAAACTTGTCTCCTGTTCTGGAGGGGAAGTAGAAAGAAGTGGTTAACCTCGCACCATGCCTCAGTTTCCCCATGTATAAAATGGAGATGTTAACAATAGTACCAACTTCACAGGACTGTGGTGAGGAGCGTAGGAAACGCCATGTGCATTTGCTTTTATTCCCAGCTTATTTCACTCCACAGTCAAGTTGCAATCCGTTCCCCCCCCCCCCCCCCCCCCCCCGCCCCGCGGCCCCGCCACCGCCCCTCCACTGACCTTGAGCCAATTCCATCCTCCCTCTTGGGACTGCCTATCACTACTCTGTCCCGCCAGCTTGGGGCCCCACTGCCAGAGTCCCCACACCCCCTTCTGAGAGGTCCTCTCCTTCCCAGGACTTGCGACTTGCCGATTTTCACGGCTCTCTTTTCTGCAGTGGCCGCTGGAGGAAACGCCCATCCCCTAGGTAGCCGACAGCACACTTTTGCTGGAGGCAGAGCACAGAGAGAGAAGTCTTCCCTGGGAGGAAGCAGAGCGCATCGTCCCCACTGGGGAAGGAACAAGGGATGGAAGAGCGAGAGAGATTTTCCTAATAACTGACAATGTGTCTCCACCCTGAGCCATTCATTCCCGTACTTTCTCAGGCTCCTCCTCCCCCTGGGGAAGCTATTCATCGTGTCCACTCTCCAGCCCTCCAACTGCAGCGGGGACTGGGATTTCTGCAGAGGAGCAAAGAAACGCAGGAGAATTCCCGAGTGTGGGACAGGGGGAAGGAGTCGGCCAAAGCAAGGACCAGAGCCCGATTTTGGAGAGGACCTCCTCAAAGCCTCGATGTGTGAGAGGGGGCGTCCTGGGGAAGCGAGACCTCTCCCCAAGGGCAAGGCAGGCCCAGTGGTCCCTAGCAGCCTGGCCCTTGCGCCTGCCCCGTGCCCCAGAGCCCTTCTGTTCAGGCCTGGCATCCCACGGTGGTGGCATTCTGCTCAGCGGCTCGGAGCACAGACGGGAAGGCGGGCATTGCAGAGAATCGATTTGCGGGAGCAGCGGGGGCTTTCTCTTCCTCCTTACTTCTCTGCTCTTTGATCTCCTGTCCTTCCTCCGCAGTCCCGTTTTTCTCCTCCTTCTTCCCTTGATCTCTCCCTCTTTCTCTCCCTTCAGCCGAATCACAGCAGCTCCCAGAAGGGCTCGCTCCTTCTGACTCGCCGCCCAAGGTGCCAGCCTCCTGCCCAAGTCCTGAGAGGTGAAAGGAAACCCACGCACACGCACATGCACGCGCACCCACAAAGCAAGAGCTGAAGCGGAGGGGGAGCAACCACAGAAGAGAGGGAGACGCGAAGAGAGAAAGACAGGGACAAGATTCGGGGCGTCGGAAAGCCAGTGAGAGCGATGGGGAGAGTCAGAGACGACGAAAAAAGAGAATTCAGCAAATTAAAATTTTTACAACCATCCGGCAAGTCTGCAAAAATGATCTTCCCTGCGGTCTTTCATTTATCTCATTATCTGACTCCTAATGTGCTTTTTCCCCCCTTTCTTTTCTCGCCACACTTGGTGCAAAATCTTATTAGCTTTTTTTTTTTTTTTTTTTTTTTCTGGCAGGGGCTTCATATAGTCTTTTTCATTACATTTCCTAATAAAAGCAATCACTAGGAAGGCACGGCTGGGGGATTAAAAAGCCACCTCAGCAGCCGCCTGGCCAGCAGAACCATGACTTGTTTGTGCTGCCAGGGGATCCGGCCAGGCCCCGCGGGCTGGGTCAGGGAGACCCAGGTTGTGCTGTGGAACATTCCAGGGCTGGGAGAATGGTTCTGCCCCGGCAGGTTCACAACTGTATAGGAGGTGTGAGGACAGAAGCCCTGGAGGAAGTGTGGTTCCTCCCTGGAACCGGTTCACAGCAGGAGTGACAGCTACCTGCCTGACCCCCAGTGCTGTTTTGATCCAGAGAAAAGAATATTTTGGGCCTTTCTCTCTGGTCGTTGGCCCAGCACATTCTTTTTTTTTTTTTTTAATTTTTTTTTCCAACGTTTATTTATTTTTGGGACAGAGAGAGAGACAGAGCATGAACAAGGGAGGGGCAGAGAGAGAGGGAGACACAGAATCGGAAACAGGCTCCAGGCTCCGAGCCATCAGCCCAGAGCCCGACGCGGGGCTCGAACTCACGGACCGCGAGATCGTGACCTGGCTGAAGTCGGACGCTTAACCGACTGCGCCACCCAGGCGCCCCTGGCCCAGCACATTCTTTTGAATAGCATCAGTGATGGCAAATCCTCACCTTTTGAGACTAGACTTGATTTTGTTATCCATGCTTTTTTTTTTGGTGGTAAAATTCACATAACCTAAAATTTACCATTTTAACCACTTTTTAAAAACTTATTTATTTTGGGGCGCCTGGGTGGCTCTGTCGGTTAAGCATCCGACTTTGGCTCAGGTCATGATCTCACGGTTTGTGAGTTCGAGCCGCGCGTCGGGCTCTGTGCTGACAGCTGGGAGCCTGGAGCCTGCTTCGGATTCTGTGTCTGCCTCTCTCTCTGCCCCACCCCTGTTCGCGCTCTGTCTCTCAATAATAAATAAACATTAAAAAGATTTTAAAAAACTTCTTTATTTTGAGAGAGAGAGAGAGCACAAGCAGGGGAGGAACAGAGAGAGAGGGAGAGTGAGAATCCCAAGCAGGCTCTGCACTGTCAGTGCACAGCCCGGTGTGGGGCTCAAACCCACGAACCGTGAGATCATGATCCGAGCTGAAATCTCGAGTCAGATGCTTAACTGACTGAGCCACCCAGGTGCCCCCCATTTTAACCACTTTTTAAGGGTACAGTTCAGTGGCATTAAGCGCGTTCATATTGGTGTGTAACCATCAGAACTGGCCGTCTCCACAACTTTTGCATTTCCAAACTGAAATTCTGTACCCATTAAGCACTGATTCCCACTCTCCGTTCTCTTAGCCCCTGGCAACTGTCAACCTATTTTCTGTCTCTATGAACTTGACTACTCTAGGTACCTTGTACAAGTGGAATCATATAGTATTTATCCTTTTTGTGACTGGCGCTTTTTTTTAAGTGTATTTTTAAAAATGTTTATTTATTTTTGAGAGAGCACAAGCAGAGGAGGGGCAGAGAGAGAGGGAGACACAGAATCGAAGCAGGCTCCAGGCTCCGAGCTGTCAGCGCAGAACCCGACGCGGGGCTCGAACCCATGAGCTGTGAGATCATGACCTGAGCTGAAGTTTGATGCTCAACCGACTGAGCCACCCAGGCGCCCCTAAGTATATTTATTTTGAGAGTGACAGAGAGAGTGAGCAGGGTAGGAGCAGAGGGAGAGGGGGACAGAGGATCCGAAGTGGGCTCCACACTGACAGCAGAGAGCCTGATGTGGGGCTCAAACTCCTGAGCTTCGAGATCATGACCTGAGCCAAAATTGGTCGTTCAACCAACCGAACCACTCAGGCGCCCCGAGCGACTGGCTTATTTCACCCAGCACAATGTTTTCGAGGTTCACCTGTGTTATAGCATGTGCCAGAATTTCCTTCTTTTTTAAGGCTGAATGATATTCCATTGTATAAATATATCCCATTTTGTTTACGTCACGCTTTTTATTTTATTTATTTTTTTTTTCAACGTTTATTTATTTTTGGGACAGAGAGAGACAGAGCATGAACGGGCGAGGGGCAGAGAGAGAGGGAGACACAGAATCGGAAACAGGCTCCAGGCTCTGAGCCATCAGCCCAGAGCCCGACGCGGGGCTTCAACTCACAGACCGTGAGATCGTGACCTGGCTGAAGTCGGACGCTTAACCGACTGCGCCACCCAGGCGCCCCGTACATCACGCTTTTTAAAACACAGAAACATTTCTATCCGTATAAGGAAACTGAGAAGAAACAAAACCCCACCCAGATACCCATCACATTAATGTCACTATTCTCCCTCTTGTGTGTTTCTCTCTTATGCTAACGGTCATATCTCCACCCCCTCAGTGAATTGTCGTGTCCTCCAAGGGTGGGTTCACACCGCTCTGAGCTAGCAGCATGATGGAGGATATAGTGCTTGGAAGGAGCCAAACGTTACCAGGAAACAGGTGTGATAAACACATTAAGGCAGAGGAAGGAATCTCTATCAAGCAATATGACATTTTATTGCCTGGGTTATAAACTGGGCATGAAGTATTTATCAAATTGCCCTCCAGGATGATTTACGCCACATAGCGAGTGTCAGTGGGTTAACTACAAGGCCTCTCAAGTGGGTGACTTTGAAGAGAACGATAGTCATTTGGGAAGATTTGACTTAGTATGTGTTAACATGAAGATACAAAACAATCTGATTAAAAGTGACTTTTAAAGGTCTTGCTGCTTTGGGGATCACTGAGGCCATCCCTTGGTTAACTGCTGAGTCCCTTAGGTGCTCTGCCAGGACTGGTGGAATTGGTCCCGACCAGCATTTCTCAGAGACCAGAAAGCATCACGGATTTAGGAGACCCGCAAGAGAAGGCGTTATTGCAAAAATGTGCACACCAGTATCTACGGAACCACAGCCCGCTCCCAGCAGGGATGCTTCAATCTCAGCCACTGGTTCGGTTAATAACAACAAAGCCTTGGATCTCTGTGGTCCTTTGGGAATCTTGTACCTTTTATTTTGTTCCCACTCTCTTCTCGCAGTCTCTGCCACTCTCTTTCCCTGGCCCAGACCCTAGAAGATAGCAAATTCTGCTCAGGGAAGAGTAGAAACCCAGAGGTTACAAAGACCACCTTTCTTCCATCTTGTGTCAGAGCCCCTGAAACAAACTACGATTTCACTACTTTTCCTCTGTCTACACGAGCAGAAAGTATTTATTTTCCACGTGGCCTTAAAAACTGGATCTTTTCCTTATTCTCTCTCTCTCCCTTCCTCATACACACACGCACACACACACGTGCACACACCCTCTCTGTTCCACTAATATCAGCCTTTTCTAGATCACTTCCCTTTCTCTTCCTGAGAAGCTGCCCCCTCCCTTCCATCAATGCTCCAGGGGGCTTTTATTTTTCTTTTATTCTCAGCTCTCTATCAATCAAGGGGAGGGGGGAACACTTTATCTGAACCCTTAGTGAGCAACAGCAGCAACCAGCAGCTGCCAGGGCAGTGGGAACTTCATTTCCGGCGCTGACGTTTATAAATGTGGCACAGAATACCAGTAGGGACCGAAATAAATCAAACAGCTTCTCCAGAGGTCCCTAGGGGCTGCTTTAGAATTTCTTCCCATTGGGGGTCATGTTCCTTCTCTTTCTTTGCAGGGGAGGGGTAGGGAATGCTGTGATTTGCAGCATGGAATGAACCACCTCCTTGCCCTTCTTCAGAGAAGCACTGAGCCCGGGACGCAGGATGCTCTGGGATGAGAGCATTGGACCTGTCTCTGGATGGGGAGAAAGACTTGGGGCCTGAAGTCCTGGGTGGGGGTTGGGATGCTGCCTCTGTCACCTACTAGCTACCAGTTTCCTTGTCTGCAAAATGGGAGTAAAAATGCCTTCCCTGCCTACCTCGCGGGGCTGTTGTGAAGGTTGAATATCTATAAAGTGGGCGCCATGAAACTTTTGATAAGCTTATGCAATGTGGCGAGGGGTTATTATTGAGGGGCAATGACAAGGACCAGGGTTGTCCAGGAAGCCTTTTGGATGGGTTCCAGGCAGACCTTCCCCAGCCCATTCCACAAACCTTGGCTTTTTCCTTTCGTTCCAGAATTCTGGGCAAGGAGCTCTGATAGTCTGTTCCAAACACAGCTGGACTCCTCCCAAAATGTTTTCTAAGCCTTCTTTCTTCTGCTCCTCTAAGTACTAAGAAAATAAAGGTGGACAAGTATGAGAGCGGTAGAGAGAGAGGGAGAAAGGCAGAGAGAGGGAGAGAGGGGTGGGGGTTGGAGAGACACGGAGAGAGGGAGAGAGAGACAGAGAGAGGGCTGCCAAGGACGAGGCAGGAAGAAGGAACAGTTGGCTGATGCCAAGCTACTGTGAGCTCGGCATGGATCCTTCCAAAGTTCTGTATGAGAACCCTGCTCAGAGATGGGACCCAGCGTGGGCTCTACAACTTCACCCCTTTTATGCTCCCTAAATTCCAGATGCTGCCTACCACCTTTCACCTGTTCCCTGGCCTTTCTGCGGATTTTGATCCTACCCCGGCCAAACGCTGATTGCGGTTGGGAGCTTCGATGCAAGCAGGATGCTGACAATGCCCTGAGCCCCCTCAGGACGGCAATTACCTGTACAGCATTTTCTTCTAAGCCTTTTTCTGTAACAAGATTCCACCCAGCTTCACTCCCCAGAGGCAACTCGTGTTGCCAGTTTCTCGCTGTACTTAGAGAGAGAAACTGATTTTCTTTAAATATTTGTTCAACATTTGATTTAAAGAGGTTAGGTACTACAAAGAAGAAGGATGAACAGAGGACCACGTTTCTCTATTGTTCTGAGCAATGCAGCCCTGATAGGCAATTGCATGCTTCATTCTTTAAAACAAGAGCTTGTTCCTAAGCAGGACCCACTTTCAGCTGAAGGCCTTTAACTTTGGAGGTCATAGCCTACACCTGTATCTTATGAAAATCGTCCTCCTTGCAAACAAGTATGGGGATTCCCTTGAAGCCACCTGGGCCCCCAAATTCTATCTTATTCCGATTCCTGATGATGCTTTAGGGTCACATGTATACCGGCCCTTCAGCCAAAGTCTGGCTGGTTCACCCCTAAATCTGGTTCTCTGGTAGCTGTTATGAAATTCTCACTCTTGCTGCCCTCTGGGGGAGGTAGTCACTCTTTGTATCCGAGGAGGAGGGAACAGGGGAGTGTAAATGGAGGAGGAACTGGAGAGCCGATATATGTTGGGTACCAGTAATCTGATTACAACTGAGGTTGGAAACCTGGTAATGTGAGGCTGAATTATTTGGACCGACTATCCCAGTGAAATCAACTAAAAGGGCTAGATAAGATATCAAAAATATCTTAAAAGCTCCAATGGGTTGATAAAATACCAAGGAATTAAGAGGCCAACATGGAAGAGAAAACCAAAGCACTTTCCCCTGAAAGAGCATCTGTCAATCCTAGTAAATCTGAACTTTCATTTTGATCACCTGGGAGAGTGAGTGGGTTAGAAACCCATGCTCAGTGTCTCCACGTGGTGGGGAATCTCATAGAGCATCTTCCCCTCAATCCACTGAGACCCCAAAGGACTCCTGCATGATCCAGAGGACCTCAGACCAGGCACTCCATTTAGATAGCTTGGGACTGGTGGTGCCCCTTGTATCTGATGGAAGTAAGCACAATCTTCTCCAGAGGAAAGCCCCTTTGTATTCTGAGTATTCCTATCTATTTGGAAGAACATGTAATAAATTAATGTATAGTAAGCAATAATTTGTTCAAATGCAGTTACCAGAACATGGTTAAAGATAGACAAGCTTAGAAGAAAATAAGGTTTCATGTTTCTCGTAGAGACAAGAGATAAATGAAAAATACCTGAGAAGACCTCACACGTTAGACTGATCGGACATGGACTATAGAACAACCATGCTTATTGTGGTCAGAGAAATAATGCACAAGCTTGAAAATATTTACATGGAATAAAAAATTACATAAGGGAACAAAATAGACTTTAAAAAACCCAAATATCAATTCTAAGCGAAAATGAAAAAAAATAGCAACTGCAATTAAAATCCAACGCATTAATTTAAAAGCGGCCACGATGCAGTAGAACAGAGAATTAGCAAAGTAGAGGATAATAGTGAGGAGTTACCCAGCATGCAGTGTGGAGAGACAAAAAGGGGAGTGGGATGGAGAAGACAGTAGATACAGTGGCCAGAGGCCTAGTATATGTTTAATTAGCATCCCAGAAGAACAGAAAAGAACAAATAGGGGAGAGGCAAATATTTAAGAGATAATGGCTGAGTGCTTTCCAGAACTGATGGAAGCCACTTGTCCACAGATTCAAGAGGCCAGTGAATCCCAAGCATGAATAGCCTGTCTAAATCAGCAGCCATAGGAGAGAGGAGGGAGGTATACAGCTCTGTGACGTCTTTCCGGCCCCAGTGGGCTTACACGTTCCATAAAATACTCGATTAGGAAAAAGAGGACTAAGGCTCCCACTAAGAGGCAGAGCTTTGTGGCTTTGGTGCCTGAGATTCCCTGCTCCCTTAGGCTCCCCTCCCCCTTCTACTGCCTCGAGGCCTCTCCCCCAGGCAGGTCCTGGCAGCCTACTATTTCTCTGCAAAGGCCCTCCCTCATACCCCTCTGTCTTGATTTCAAGGACAGGAAGGAGGCCCAAGGCAGAAACAGAAAAAAAGAGTAGAATAAGAACCCGAGAGAAAAGCCGAGAAAGGGAGATGAGTCTTACAGACATGAAGACTCAGGATTTGGGCCAGACTGGCTTTGGAGGCCAGCCTGGAGGCAACTAGTGGGAGATGGGGAGCGAAGATGATATAGGAGTGGCTATCTAGAATTTCCCTCCCCTTCCCTTTCCTCCTTTCCCTCAGGCTTCCCTCTGATTCTCTGGCTCCATTGACCTTACGTCTGGCAGGATAGTGTTGGGGGGACCCGAGCTCCACATTCCCTAATGCACAGCAACATCAGGCTGCCCAGGTAGGAGAGGGAAAGACCGTAGCTCCTTGAAAGCGGGGGAATATTAGAGCACTGAATCCCTGGAGCCGGTCCCTCTGCGTGCTAGTGAATTTGGGTTGCTATTTGTCACGTTAAACCAGCCCAATCCCTGTGAAGGCCACCTGACTCTTCCTGCCCCCATTTCTCACTGCAAATTCCAATCCCAGGGTGTCCCGAGAGCCAGGCTATGAAGCATGGTAAAGCCATGGAAGAGTCCCTCCAGAAAAGGGAGGAGAGGCTCCTGACAGATGTCTCACGTGTTGTTTCCGTGCTAAACACCCTCACCGCCAAGGGGCAGAACGGGGTCGCCAATTCTCAGCACTCTTTGATTTGCTATTGTCCCCTAACGTCTACTAAGTTTTAGTGGGAGCTCTCCAAAAGCACAGTGGTGGATGTACACCCACGCAGACATGCACAGGTATCAAGATGCCTCCTTAAGGAGCACCTCGGTATGTGTCAGAGCACCAGCGTCAGATGGGTGTGCACATGTGCACACATATTTGTGTATAGCTGGGATAGCAAGACTTCGAAACAAGATTGAGAAGATTCCAGTATTTGGGGCGCCTGGGTGGCTCAGTTGGCTAAGCGTCCCACTCTTCATCTCGGCTCAGGTCAGGATCTCACAGTTCGTGAGTCTGAGCCCCACATCGGGCTCTGCACTGAGGGTGCAGAGCTTGCTTGGGATTTCCTCTCTCCTTCCCTGTCTCTCTGCCCCTCCCCAGCTCTCTCCCTCTCAAAATAAATAAAATTAAAAAAAAAAAAAAAGAAGATCTGAGGATTTGCTTTTTGTCTGACATCTTAGCGAGGCTGCAGGGGTGACGGGTACTCTCTAAGCTTCTCATTGCTGCCCAAGGACGACAAGAAAAAGATGCTGGAAAGTTGTCCAAAAAAGACAAAGACCCAGTGAGCAAATCTGGGGGCAAGGCCAGAAAGGAGAAGTGGTCCAAAGGCATAGTTCAGGACAAGCTCAATAACCTGATCTCATTTGACAAATGACATATACAAACTCTAAGGAAGTTCCCACCTATAAGCTTGTAGCTCCAGCTGTTGTCTCTGAGAGACTGAAGACTCACGGGGGCGGGGGTGCTGGTCCCTGGCCAGGGTTGCCCTTCAGGAGCTCCTTGGTAAAGGACTCATTTTTTTTAATTAATGTTTATTTTTGAGAGAGAGAGTGCGCATGTATGTGCAAGAGTGGGGTGAGGGGCAGAGAGAGAGGGAGACAGAGGATCCGAAGCAGGCTCTGAGCTGTCAGCACAGAGCCCAACGCGGGGCTCGAGTTCACGAACCATAAGATCATGACCTGAGCCGAAGTTGGATGCTTAACCGACTGAGCCACCCAGGCGTCCCTGGTTTCAAAGCCCAGAGCTCAAGTCACTTACACCAGAAACAGCAAGGGTGGAGATGTGCCAGCTGCTGGTGAAGATTCATGAACAGATCCTGCCAACTGTCCACTTTGGAAAATAAAACTTTATTAAGTAAAAGAAAAAAGAAGATTGCAGTGTTCATCTTCAGAGAAGTTTTCCCTTAGGACAATGACAATGCTTCTTTCCCCTCATTTAAAAAAAAAATTTTTTTTAACGTTTATTTATTTTTGAGACAGAGCATGAACAGGGGAGGGGCAGAGAGAGAGGGAGACACAGAATCTGAAACAGGCTCCAGGCTCTGAGCAGTCAGCACAGAGCCCAATGCGGGGCTCAAACTCATGGACCGTGAGATCATGACCTGAGCCGAAGTCGGACGCCTAACCGACCGAGCCACCCAGGTGCCCCTCTTTCCCCTCATTTTTACTGCATTGCCCTTTGTCCTAGTGGGGTCCGAGGTGGATGCTTCCTTCCCAAGCTAAGTAGTGATTTAGTTTTTTACTCACAGGACTTTCCTCCTTACCTGGAGACTGCGTAGCAATGGGATGCTTGTATCTTGGGGATGCAGAGTTGACTGTAATATCTGCCACTTGACAAACGCAAACACAAAAGGATGGCAGGAAGGAGAAGCCAAGGTCTCTGGTGTTGTATCCCCTCTACCTACAGGCCTGAAGATGGGCTCTGTCAGCCTTTGATAAACCTCTCCAGGCCAGCCTTGATGAGACCTCCCCACCCCGAACACCCAATACCAGATGGCTGGAGAGCCGCGCAAGTCCGGGTGCCTATGGCAGACAGAAAAACCTACCATACTTTCAGCAAACGTGTATGGGTGCCGGGGCGCCGGGGTGGCTCAGTCGGTTAAGCCTCCGACTTCGGCTCAGGTCATGATCTTGTGGTTCATGAATTCGAGCCCCGCGTCGGGCTCTGTGCTGACAGCTCGGAGCCTGGAGCCCGCTTCAGATTCTGTCTCCGTCTCTCTCTGTCCCTCCCCCACTTGCTCATGCTCTCTCTCTCTCTCTCTCTCAAAAATAAACATTAAAAAAAATATGTATGGGTGTCTTCTCTGTCCTAAATGCTTTCTCCGTGCACGGAATACTCTGCGGCCATCAGGAAGAATGTTCCGGCTCCATCTGACATGTGGGAGCCACGATACAGGAAATGGAAACAGCAAGGTGCTGTGTAGTGTGCTACTTCTGAAGTTAAAAAAAAAAAAAAAAAGAACATGCAGTTTCTTTCTTTTTTTAAAAATTTTTTTTTAACGTTTATTTATTTTTGAGACAGAGAGAGACAGAGCATGAACAGGGGAGGGGCAGAGAGAGAGGGAGACACAGAATCTGAAACAGGCTCCAGGCTCTGAGCTGTCAGCACAGAGCCCGATGCGGGGCTCGAACTCACGGACCGCGAGATCATGACCTGAGCCGAAGTGGGACGCTTAACTGACCAAGCCACCCAGGCGCCCCAAGAACGTGCAGTTTAAATGTGTTTGCACACCCATCGAACGTCTCAGTACTGCATGGGATGAGGAGAACAGAGTGGCTGAGGGTAGGGTGGTGAGGAGATGCCCTCTGCGCAGTGTTCTCTGCTGAACAATGTAACCGTTGCTCCGTATGTGTGTATTACCTGTGGAAAATGACAATCAAAAGCAGACCCCTTCCCCTTCGGGAGCTTCGGGGGGAAAGGCAGACACGCAAACAATTACAACATACTTGGCTCATTGTTATCACGGAGACTAGACAGAGAAGGGAGTATAGGAGAGAGGACGTCCAAGTTGGCTTGGGGGTGTCGGAGAATTTGGAACGATCACGGTGAATGCTGGAAGCTCTGTCAGCTCAGCCTTGCCAGGCCCCGAAGAGCACAGTGAGAAGGGACCCGTGCTAGAGCTGCGGGAGCCAGCAGAGGCCAGAACGCAAAGTGCCTTGTGTGCCAAGAGATTTTATCGTAATAGGAAATGGGTGGCTGTTACAGAATTTTCAGTAGGGGACTGGCCTGTTCAACTTGCTGTTTAGAGAGAGGACTCTGGCGGGCGCGTGGAGGGCTAGATTAAGAGGGGCAAGGTGGGGTGCCAGGAGCCTGGGGATGAGGTTAATGCAAGAATCTAGGTGAGTGAAGGCAGATGGTTGACCTGGGGCAAAGGGAGCGAGCGGGGAGGGGGGGTAGCGATGGGGAGTCAAACCGGAGACATGCAACGGGGCCACAGTGTGTATGGAGACCACGTACAGATCCAGTTCTGCGGCTCCTGGTTTTCTCACTCTGGCATCTTCTGCACATTCAGGGCCCCGGACACCCCTGGCAGCTGGCAGGATGGGTCTGGAGGGGCCACTTCCCGGTCTGCCTGCCTGCCTCCTTGCCCCAGGCTCCGGCTCCTTGGCAAAGAGGGGCAGAGGAAAGAGAACAGAAGATTCTCCCTCGCCATCCAACTCCTAGGTCTCTCTTATTTATTCCACGCTCTTTCCCGATTCGGGTCCTCTCATTATTTTGAGCTGTGCAGCCTGCTGCTTCCCTGGCTGGGCTCTCCCTCCCCCGTCTGCGAAGTGTCAATCAAGCCATCAGATGAGCAGTTCAGCCTCACATCCTCGGTGGCTCTGCCCCAGGACACGAGCCGCAATTGCTGACACACAGCCGGGCGTGGGGTAGGGCTGCCGGCTCTTTCTTTAATAGTCTTCCGATCCAAAATGGGTGTTAAAATGGAATTTGAGGGGATCTCTTCTCTCCGCCTGCCCCTGTCAGGACAGCCGCAAGGACGGGGCAACCCTGAGAGAGAAGGGGAAGACTTCAGAAGCCGATTTCCTTTTCATTTCAAGGTTGGGCCGCGGCCAGTGTCTGCTTTCGGAGGAGCTGTTTGAAATTCTTAACGAGAAGCGGATGCTTGCGTCCAGGAATCCAGGGCAGCCTTGTGAAGTGACGGTGGGGGAATGGAATTGTCATTTTATTTCTGAAGGGATAGTACGTTAAACAAAGGAGAGGTGGGACACAGAGCCGCTTTGTAGCTTCCCTGGAGAACGAACAATAAGAGACGGTTGGGGAAGGGGGGAGGGGCGGGCAGCAGGAAGAACCGAGATTCGAACAAAGAAAGAACTTCCCCCAGCCCTGGAACCAGTGACCGAGGAGATCTGAGGAATCTGCTTCCCCAGGGGATTCCTCCCTCCCCTTTTACAAATTGTGAATGGAAGCTCAATTCTGATGGGACGCGGAAACTGATGAGCATTAATCTCAATTACTGTGCCGAATTCTCTTTAGATCTTTGATAACACGCACACACATAACTCCTGGTTGCGATCCGAGTGTGTGTGTTTGTGCTCTGTTCTTTTCCTTAGGATGATTTCATACATACGCACGTTTCGATGTAGCCCACAGTCCTCAGCTTGTCATTTTGAATCGCTCCATAGTATTCCGTTGTGTCAACCCGCCAGATTTGCTCGGATATTCCCTGTGGCTGGGTTGTCTCCAGTTTTCTATATTGTAAGAGCATGGCTATGAATGTCTTCATACAGATGTCTTTTTCTTCCTTTGGATATTTCCTTGGGGTATAGTTCCCCAAGTCAGATTTCTAGGTCGGAGGGTTTGAACCATTCTACTGTCCCTGCACGCTGCCCCGCACTCTCCCGAAGCCCCAGACAATCCGAGTCGCCGCCCTATTCTCTCCCCTTCCCCACGGCACTGACAACATCAGATTTTGTCATTGTTACTTATTGTTGCTCATTTAATAGGCACATAATCGTACCCTGAAGTTAATAAATTCCTATCTCTTTCGTTGCTAGTGAGGCTGGGCACACTTCCACGGGAGGATTTATTGTCTGCTTCTCCTTGTGTGTAGACGGTTCATCTCCTCCGACACCTTATCAAGAGAAATCTGGGGACTGACCTTATATATTTGTATCAAGTCTTTACATACTTAAATAGTACGCTTTTTCCCGTTGTGTCTACCATTCTTTAAGGGAGCCGTCCAACTGTGAGGAGGGTTGGGGTTGGGGGTGAGGGTGGAATTGAGATGACTTTTGGATTCTAGAGTGGTTTTTTTTTTTTTTCCAGAAGAAAAAAGAGCCAGTCATATGGTACCCCTCTTCCGGACCCCCATTTTCCTAGTAAAGGAGGGGCTGGGCTGAGAGGACAGCCGGTTGCCAAGGCCACTCTGGGGCATCCTTTGCTGGGGGCGGGAGCAACCTGGGATCACATGATCTCCTGGTCCAGTGTTTTTTCCCACTCACAGTACGGACGTGAAAGAAACAGCAAACTGTTATTTATGTATGTACGTATGTTTATTTATTTTGAGAGAGAGAGAGCTCTTGTGCACAGGGGAGGGGCAGAGGGAGAGGGAGAGAGAGAATCCCAAGCAGGCTCTGTGCTGCCAGCATGGAGCTCAATGCGGGGCTCCGTTTCAGGAACCGTGAGACCACGACCTGAGCTAAAATCCAGAGTCTGACACTTAACCGACTGAGCCTCCCAGGTGCCCTGAAACAGCAAACTATTTAAATCAGAATCATCATTATGAGTTCTGACCAATCCCCAGTACAGCACAGTGGTTAAAGGAACAGGATCCGGAGCAGAGGACCCTAGGTTCACATCTCGGTGCTTATGTTTACCAGGCGTGTGGCTTCGGGTGAGTCGTAACCTCCATGAGCCGTAATGTCTTTGGCCGTAAAAGGGGTGTTTCAATCATGGCTGCATAAAAAGCTACCCCAAAACTTAGTGGCTAAAACAACAACTGTTTTATTCTATCTCACGATTTTGTAGGTCAGGAATTCAGATGGGGCTTGGCCGGGTGATTCTCTTTCATGTGTCATTAGTTGGGTCACTCAGCGGTATTGAGCTGGCGGCTGGGCTGGGCTGGGGGAGGGGGACATTCAAGATGGCTTCGCTCTTTTTTTTTTTTTTTTTTCTTAACATTTATTTATTTTTGAGAGAGAGAGCGTGAGTCGGGGGTGGGGGCAGAGAGGGAGGGAGACACAGAATCTGAAGCAGGCTCCAGGCTCTAAGCTGTCAGCACACAGCCCGACGCGGGGCTCAAACCCACGAACTGTGAGATCCTGAGCTGAAGTCGGACGCTTAACCGGCTGAGCCACCCAGGTGCCCCAAGATGGCTTCACTCTTATGTCTGGCTCCCCTGCAGTCTCGGGGCCTCCCTCCAAGGTCTTTCCCACAGGGCGGTTGGACCTCTAACATGGTGGCTCAGAGCTCCAAGAGGGAGTCTCCAGGACAAGAAGAAGAAGCTCTCGGTGTCTTATTAAGGCCCGGGCTAGAAAGTGTCCCGGTGTCATTTCTGCCTTACTCTATTGGTCACACAGTCACAGAGCCTCTGATGGGAGGAGTGACCATGAATTTGGGACCGTCTTTAATGTGCCCAAAGTGGGGATAAACACGTGTCCACGTGTCCTCCTAAGGCTGCAAGGGTTAAACAAGGAGACGCGTGCAGAGGCCGATTTACTGTGAAGCTAATGACCCTTCAACCACGGGGCTCCTTAACTGGATGGTCTCTTCCTAGTCCTGGCATCTAATTTTGTATTCATGATTTTTCCTTTCTCTTCCTCTTCTTTCTTCCTCCCTTCCCTTGCCTTCCTTCCTTCTATTATTTTTGAGAGAGAGACAGAGAGACAGAGAGATAGAGCAGGGGAGGGGCAGAAAGAGAGGGGGACAGAGGATCAGAAGTGGGCTCTGTGCTGACAGCAGAGAGCCTGATGCGGGGACGGAACTCACAGACTTCGAGATCATGACCTGAGTCAAAGTCAGACACTTAATCAACTGAGCCACCCAGGCGCCCCTCTTTTCTTTTTCTTAAAGAAGACCCCCAAATTGTATAAGAACCAGGCCCTACAAATCCTAGCTCTGTCCTGAATACATGTAAAAGTACTTACTTAGCACACTGCCTGGCACAGAGGGCGCGTTCCCTACAGGGCCCCTCCATGCCCCGGGCTGGTGCCTGGTCCCCTCTCTGTGCCTCAGGACAAAGCTCCACCTCTCTGTCCTTTCCATTTGTTCCGGATAATTTCTTCTCCTTTGTAAAAAGTGAAAGTAAGACATGCTGAGAATAATTTCATAATCACAAAACTGCCCTCCCGTTTTGTTTCCTGCGTCTACCCCCGACCTTGCACCCCACCGGGGAGGTGGGTCTTACCCTGGGCAGAGTGCCAAGTTCTTAGCTTGGCCCTCTAGAATCTCCAAAGGAAATCAGGCGGGAGGGAGGGAAGCCAGCAGGGGGAGGCAGCATTCCTGGTGCCCAGCTCGGTCTAGGAGGCATTGAAATTCCAGGGCCGAAGTCCCGAGACAAAGATCATAATGAGACAGGAAGGTGGCATGGGAAGGAGCCATTTGCATGACAATAATTGAGCCAAGAATAGAAAGCTAGAGGGATACAAGGGTGAGGCTGGCAGCTGAGCTGGGCTAAACCTCAGATCAGACTACCCAGCTCCACTCTGCAGGAGAGGTGGGGACTGAGCCCTATGCCAGGTTTTGCGGGGAGGGAGGGGTGGGGAGAAGGATGCAGCCCAGGGGATTGTGGGAATGCTGGCCAGGCTGGACTTTGCCCTACTCCTCCTCCTTCAGCCCAGAGGCTTCTTTGTGTGCGGGCTTTGTGGCTGTAGGACTAAGTGGGCATTATGGCTGCTCAGAAAGATCTCTGTGATGCCATTGTGATCGGGGCAGGCATCCAGGGCTGCTTCACGGCATACCATCTGGCCAAACACAGGAAGAGGGTCATCCTGCTGGAGCAGGTACTATGTTCCCCCTGCACTCCTGACCCTAGGGACGGTCCCTCTCTCCTCCCCTAGAGAGAAGTTTCCAGAGCCAGCAGACTTTGGAGTGAGGTCTGATTGTCAAATTCTGTGCAGTTTGCGGCTTTGCTGCCTAGTGTATTTCGTGACAACGCAAAGAAACTTCCACCGTCCCTAAGACCCACACTGGGCTTCCAGGCTCATTGCCTCTCTTACTGCCTCCCGGTTCCTGCCCTTGACGGAGAAGTGTCCGAGGCCCTGTTCTCTTCCTTCTTGCCAGTCAGTTTCTTCTGTGCCTTTTAAAATGGTTGATCCGGCCCGGAAAAATAATCAGTTCTGCTTTGGGTAACCTTAAGTAAAAATAATTTCGCCCAGAGGCAAAAGCTGATTTGTCAGCCTAAGAGGTAGGATTCTTCCCTGGGTATTCCTGGCCTCTCACGCTGGAACCCAGCAGAAGCTTCTGTTGCTTTCTGTCACCTCTGGTTGATGGCAGCCTTATTGTTTGATACACAGGCAGGACGACTTAGGTCTTATTTTTCCCTGTGGAAAAGGTGACCCCACGCGGGGCAATGTACCCTGACCACGGCACATGTGGGTGGGCCCTGTGAGTCTCCAGGGTCCTTCCCCGGGCAGGTCCACCCAGCCCACCTTCCAGAGTCCTCTATCCTCCCATCCTCTCTACAGCTATCCAGATGAGTTTTGATTTACCCTTCTTGGTAAATGAGCTAGATTGGTTAGAAACCTTTTTCAGCTTCTCTATCAGTTTTCTCAAAGCCTGAGGGATTCCTGGTTTAACCTTGCAGGAAACTCTCCATCCTCTGCTAAATCCCAAGGTGGCTCCCTTGTCCCGAGTGATCTGAAGCCACAGAGAAATAGCATCTGCCTCCTTGTCCATAAGACGAAGGGGGCTAGACTGGAATGATCTCAAAGGTTCTTTGTGATTCTGTTTCTCTAGGAGACTAGGTGGGATGGGGTTGCAGCAAGATGACCAAAGGCTAACTAACGAAGGGACTTTGGGATGTGAATAATGTTAGCAAAAGGGAAGCTGAGTTGGTGCTACTGAAAACTTCTGTGCCGATGGCTAAATCAGTAACTTGGTCGTGAAGGGAGACTGAATGGAAAGATCTGAACGTGCCGAGCTGGCTCCAGGGGGTGGGGATGAGGGGCGGGCAGCGTAAGGGGTAACAGCTTCGGCTGTCTCTCTTGTTTTCCGTCTCCAGTTCTTTCTGCCGCACTCCCGAGGAAGCTCCCATGGGCAGAGCCGGATAATCAGAAGGGCATATCCTGAAGACTTCTACACCCAGATGATGGATGAGTGCTACCAGATATGGGCTCAGCTGGAGCATGAGGCTGGGACCCAATTACACAGGTTTGGGTGTGGGTGGGGGAACTCCTTGAATTGTGGGGCCCAGTGCCTGGGGGTGCTTGGAGTCTGTGAGGGGGCACCGCCACCAACACTTGAAATGTGGTGCAGGGACACAGGGCCCAGGGGAGTGCCAGACACGTGGAAGTATTGTGCCCAAGGTCATGACGATTGCCCCACAGGGCCAGCTGGCTCCTGCCTCACTCTGAGCTCCAGGACTGGGGTCAGACACGTGTTCGAGGCTGGCAGAGGTTGTACTGGGAAGACTGCTGAAAAGGCACTGGGAGCAGATCTCCAGAGCTGGCTCCATGGAGCCATCTGAGACTCTTTTAGGGCAGAGATTGAAATCAAGGAGGAGGCTGCCGTCTTGATTTTTTTTTTTTAATGTTTATTTTTTTCTGAGAGAGAGAGAGAAAAAGCACTAGTGGGGGAAGGGCAAAAAAAGGGGGAACAGAGGATCTGAAGCGGGCTCAGTGCTAACAGCAGCGAGCCCTACGTGGGGCTGGAACTCACGAACCGTGAACTGCGAGCTCATGACCTGAACCGAAGTTGAATGCTCAACCGACTGAACCACCCAGGGACCCCTGTCTGGATTCTTTATATTCCTGCTAATATCATAGCCCTTCATGCTGGGTCCTCATCCCCAGAGTGACCCCTGTAATCCATGCATTCTCTCTGAATGCCTCTTCCTATAGGCCTCCTCTTCAGGCCCCGTTGCTTGCTGGAGATCTCGATTGTTCCCGTGGCTCTCTAACCCTTAAGACACTGTTGCCCCCCCACCCAACCTCCACTGACCTTTCAAACACCCACAGGGAGGAAGGCAGACAACCCGTCATGCGCAGAGAACTTGAACCACCCACCCCACGTCCCCTCCCACCTTCTCTGTGGCTCTTAACTGAACCTTCTACAAAATCACGGCTCTATCCTACAGGGTGGCAGTTATTTTAATGGCCAGGAACCAAGAGGTTACTGTTCTGTTGCAAAAACACCATTAACTTAAGAACAAAGTGAAATCCATTATGCAAATACGGCTAGGACAGCTAATTACAGATTTATTCCAGAGGCAGCTAATGCACCCAGCACCCAAATAAAGGAGCATGTCTTGCTGAGGGGTGGCCTGGCAAAGGGACCCCTCTCTGTCAGCCATCTGTGAATGCTGCTGAATGTCTGGTAGTTAAAGAAGTGCCAAGGCCGTGGAGGGATCACTTCTTGCCAGCAGACACGGAGGCAACTAAGATGTTGGGAGAGTGATGTTACGAGAGTGTCTGGAACCTTTCAGAGGGAACATGGTTCGGGAGACAGGCTTGGACTTGACTTTGTGCTCTACCTCTTACGGACTGCGTGACATTGGAAAAATTCCTATACCTCTCTGTGCCTCATTTTTTCCTCACAGGGCTTCGTGGGGATGAAACGAGACTCTTAGGAAGTACTTGGCATAGCGCCTAGCACCTTCTGATAAGTGGCAGCTCCTACGACCTCTTCCGGGTCAGCGGTATCCTATCTGCATTGCACAAGGCAGGAAGAAGGGCAGGAGGAGACACGTGGGGCGTAGCAACCACGGACAAACCGCTGCTGGAGAGAGGGAAAGGAACCGCTGGGTAGGAGAGTCTCAAAATCTCACAATCCTTTCCTTGGCAGGAAGCTGGAAGGGCTTTGGGACCAGGCCGACCTGCTCTACACGTCAGCTCCGACACATTTAGCTATATGGTTTGCAGCAAGCCGTTTAACTCTACGAGACTCAGTTTTCTCATCTGTAAAGTAGGGGTATCTATTTCATGGGGCTGCTGTGAGGATACGTACGTGAAGGGCTTAGAGTAGTACCTGACAAGTCCCTCGTCATCACTGACACCATCATCACCTATTTAATGCTTGTGATAAGAAACTAAGGCTGTTTTAAAAGGACTCAACACGGGTTAACTCATTTGTTTTTCCCCGCAGCCCTTTGAGAGATTTGTTACTGAGTAGTCAGGGTCCTATTAGTGCAAATCGCAGGATTACTATACTCCTAGTTAGTCTAGAATAGGGCTTGGCGAACTTTTCCCGGAAATGGCCACATAGTATTTTAGGCTCTGCAGACCATATGGTCTCTGTTGTAACTATTCAGCTCTGCCAATTACCCAACTCCTGCCATTGTAGTGTGAAAGCAGCCACAGATGATATGTAAATAACTGAGTGTGGCTGGGTGCCAATAAAACTTTATTCACGGACGCTGACATTTCATATTCTTCTCATGTCATGAAATGTTCTTTTGTTTTTTGTTTTTTTTTTTAATCAACCACCAAAAAAAAAAAAAAAACCAAAACACACACACAAAAATCATCTTGGCTTGTGTGACAAACAAAAACAGGTGGTAGACCTGATCTGGTTCCCGGGTCATGGTCTGCTGGCCCCTGGCTTAGCAGATACCACAGACTGGTTACTTTGTCCATCCCCTCTGTCCCAATAAATTCATGTCTAAATCATCCCGGGTGGAAAGACTACTAATGTTTATTTAAAGATAGGGACAGGGGCGCCTGGGCAGCTCAGTCGGTTGAGTGTCCCACTTCGGCTCAGGTCACGATCTCGCCTTCCGTGAGTTCGAGCCCCGCGTCGGGCTCTGTGCTGACAGCTCAGTACCTGGAGCCTACTTTGGATTCTGTGTCTCCCTCTCTCTCTGTCCCTACCCGCCCCCTTTTTCTCTCTCTCTCAAAAATAAATAAACATTAAAAAAATTAAAGACAGGTACCTTTTGGGGCACCTGGGTGGCTCAGTTGGTTGAGCTTCCGACTTCGGCTCAGGTCATGATCTCATGGTTCACGAGTTCGAGCCCCACATCGGGCTCACTGCTGTCAGGGCAGAGCCTGCTTCAGATCCTCTATCTCCCTTGCTGTCTGCCCCTCCCCCACTTGCACGCATGTGCGTGTGCACGTGCTCTCTCTCAAAAATAAATAAAAACGTTAAAAAAAAAAGACAGGGACGTATGATAGCCCCTCTTAAAAGGCCACTCGGATGCCTAGAATCCCCAGTTATGAAAAAGAAAGAGTACAATGAATGTGCTTTGGAAAACCTTCCGAGTTCTACAGAGTGCTAGGTGTGTTGCTATTATTATTTGAATCATTATCACGTCCTTTCTTGTGGCTAATCTGATTGACTCGGGCAGGCTAATTTCTTTGGTTCTTTAGGAACACAGCACAGATACTTCCCGTTCCAATTCTTTTCGCTTTTATTCTTAATTCTGGTTTTCTGCAATGACGCATCATCTCTGGGGTTCTTATTCTCCGAGGTTCTTCCCGGAGAACCAGCACAACATCATGATCTAACCGACAGATACAGATGTATTTACTTAAGGCCACCGCACAATGATTAAAAAAGCAAACAAACAAACCACCAAACATCTTCAGGAGTTGCCGGTGAAGGTGGTTGTCCGATTCTTTTCATTCTGTTCTGCCTCTTCCTGTGACAGTGGCATACTAAACATGGGTGGGCTCAGGATATTTGCATATATTCTGGGTACAGACAATGACACAGGTGCCGGATCACAAGGTCCGAGTCTTTTGTGACGGGTCCAGCCAGGACGCTGATACCACCAGCAAATCCCAGCTCTGGGGCCCAGCTCTTGCTTGCCCCGCCTTCTCCCTTTGAGTCCCAATATCTAGCTCCTGACCCAGGCTGCCCCTGCTTAGCTGACAATATCAGACAAGATCACAGCCGTAGGCAGTACAGCTGCTGGCAGAACCTGGTGGCCCCCTCCGCAGCTGCTGCTTCCTGTGTCTGTGAAGTGCCTGGCTTGTCAGCCACATCCCCTCCCTGGAGCAGAGTCTTTGTTAACCAATTCCACCTCGGCCCACTGAGCGGAAGATGAAACGCCAAGAGCTCCTCCAAAACCAACAAAGACAGCAGCCATTACCGAGTCCCCTCCCCAAGGTGACTCTGGGAGCTGGCTTGCCGTGCACTTTAAACCCCCCCCCCCCCCCCCCCCCCGAGGAGAAAACGGGAGCCTGGGATGGGAGGTGGCAGACGCGGGGTGAGCTGCCTGCCCCTCCCGATTCCTGCTGGCTCCATCCGGCGCCCTGGCCTCCTATAGGAATGGATGGAAATCCCCTATCACCAGCTCCTTACATCGTGTCCGAGGCTTTAGTCGGCCAGAGGAGTCAACAAGGCCCTTGGGAGGATTCTTCGATTACCTCTTCCTAGTGCTGGATCCGGCTGGGGTTGGAGGAAGACGCCCGTTCACACCACACGCTCTGCGCTCAGCTGACCGCGTACTGGGAGCTGGGAGCCGCAGTCTTTCCAGGGTTCCCTGACAACCCAGCCTCGCTTCAAGGTGCTCTCTTTCTAGGCCAGCCCTGACCAGGCATTTCCTGGACAATTTTTTTTTTTTTTTTTCCCTTGCGACGGCCTTGTCTCCTCTCACGCCTCCCCTCCCCTAACTGTGTAGCCTAGGTCTGAGCAGAAAGAGAGCACAGGGAGACCCAGAGCACAGGGGTGAGAAATTGATGCAGAACTAGCCGGTCTGTTTATTGGGATCTAGGAAAAGCCATTAAGAAAATAAGCATTTAAATGATTTTCAATCCGCCCATGGAAGTCATCTATCTTCATACTGGGGGGAGAAGGCCCATTCTCTGATCCCGGTTTTGACTGACTGATTTCCAATTCTCTAAGCATTTCCCACAGGAGCCTCTCACCTATCTCCCATAATGACAGGCCTTTGCATTTCCAGGCAGTGTTTTACATTTATTTCCGATTTGCTCATAATGGTCAAAAATCTCTCTCCAATCGGAGGCATTTCTCCAGCCATGCACGGTTTCCCTCAGGCCAAATAGCTCAGCTGTGATCCACGGAAAATGAGAATTTCCCAAACGCATCTTCGGACCAGGGGAGGGTCCAGCATCACAAATTCAGATGGAAAATTTCCCACTGTTAGATCAATATCTGGGCTAAGAAATAAATGCCACAGGGGCAGAGAGCTGGAGCAAAATGATTACAATTGGCACAATTACACTCACCGGCGGAATCAGCTCACTGATTACTCCTAGGGACGGGAGCGCCCGCTTCATCCACCGCAGGATGGCTTGGGAATTAGAACATCACTCAGCGTTTCATAATTCGACTGATTTGCCCGCTGTCTTGGCATGAGTTTGTTTTCCCCATACAGTACATTCCTGTAAGAGGGGTTCTTCAAGGGAAGAAAGAGGGAAGAAAGGGAGGGAGGGTGGGAGAGAGGAAGGGAGGAAAGAAAGTGAGTCTCCGAGTCTACGGGGGGGGAGAGACCGAGAGACGGAGGTTGCTCTGTTGCAGGCAGGGGTTGGAATACGTTGCTCTGAAATTTCTGAGCCAGGGATCTGACATTGTAACCGCGGAGGTGAGGGTTCAGCCAGGTCTTTCCCAGAATTCTCCCCAGCCACAGCCCCAGAGGGTAGAAAGGGCTCAAGAACCTATCCTTGCATGACTTCTGAATTATCCTCTCCACTGAGAAGTCTACCAGGCAAGTTTTCATTCCCTGAGAACCCATCTGAAGTCCTTTTGGGGGCCACGGGGAAAGGACCCGGCTGACGAGTGGGGATTCGACAGCATCTTTCCTCTGCTAAGCTTTGAAGAGGCAGAGGCTCTCACTGCTTTCTCACCAGTGGTGGATGCCGGGTAGGCGGGGGCCGTGGCCAATGGATTGGCCACGCTGCGCGGCTCTGTGTACTGACACCGGCCCTGGGGCCTGCTGTGTCCCTACCCCCTCCCAATCTTCTCTTTAATCCCCCCAACCAGATAATGTGGGATTTGGAAGCATGTAATATCCATGAGACTCCATTATAGGCTATTACGAGCTTTATACACAGTACCTGGGGGATGTACCAGGCTGATGCTGGTCACTGCGGCTGCTGAAAGCGAGAAGGGACTACAGCAACAGTCCCGAGGTCCAAAGTGACCCTTCTGTGGTTTAGATCAGTTTCCACCAAAAGGGAGCTCTGGTCTCTTGTGACAGAGAGACAGGAAAGTATTCAGGAGAAACAGATTTCACTCCCCCAGAGAGTAAGAAGCATAAAAGGACGTATAGGGAGAGACAAAACCATAAAGTCACTGAATTAATTGCTGGAACCCTAAGAGACCATCTACTGGTGTTTCTGCAGGAGGGTGCTATTGGCACTGGGGTAGGATCTTCCTGAGCATTGCAGGTTTAGCGTCCCCGGCCCCTGCCCACTAAATGTGAGTGGCAACGCCTAGGCACTGTGATGACTAAATAAATGGCCCACGCCATTCACATGTCCTAGGGTCGGGCGGTACCACCCTGGGGTGGCACCACCGATGGTCCAACAGGCACGTGTTCCAGGGGAACGTGGGGCCTGGAAGAGTGTGCAACAAGAGCAAGGTCCCGGGGATGTCCCAGGACGGGACCCAGAGCCAGGTGTCCCGATTTAGGATCCTTTCCACAAGACAGGCAGCCCCCAAGGAGGAACCAAGCACAGGCCAGCACAGCAGGGGACAATACGTCATATTCTTTCTCTCTCTCTCTCTCTCTCTCTCTTTCTTTCTTTCTTTTTTTTTACAGGCAGACGGGGCTACTGCTGCTGGGAATGAAGGAGAATTCAGAATTAAAAACGATCCAGGCTACTTTGTCTAGAGGGGGCGTGGAGCACCAGTGCCTTTCAGCTGAGGAGCTGAAACAACGTTTCCCCAATGTTCTGTTGGCTAGGGGAGAAGTGGGGGTCTTGGACAAGTCCGGAGGAGTTCTCTATGCAGACAAGGCCCTCAGAGCCCTGCAGGTAGTGTGTGCGGCTTTTGGGGCAACGCAGCCCCTGCGGTGGTTCCAATCTGCCGTCTCCCAATCACCTTGGCCGGATGAGGGCCTTTGCCCTGCTGGCTTCATTCTCGACCTTTTGGGCAGGGCGGTCTTATATGCCCTGCTAGGCCCGGTCTTTATGGGACAGGGGGTCTGGAGTCGGAGCCCTCTCTTCCGCCCTAAGTGAAGGACTTTTTTTTTAAAATTTTTTTTTCACCGTTTATTTATTTTTGGGACAGAGAGAGACAGAGCATGAACGGGGGAGGGGCAGAGAGAGAGGGAGACACAGAATCGGAAACAGGCTCCAGGCTCTGAGCCATCAGCCCAGAGCCCGACGCGGGGCTCGAACTCACGGACTGCGAGATCGTGACCTGGCTGAAGTCGGCCGCTTAACCGACTGCACCACCCAGGCGCCCCTGAAGGACTTTGTTCACCAGGGTGAACCACCTAACTATGTAACTACCTTGCCCTTCCCCGCTGCCGCCCTTTTTAGGATGCAATTCGACATCTGGGAGGCCTAGTGTGTGATGGAGAGAAGGTGATGGAGATAAAACCGGGGTTCCCAGTCACGGTGAAAAGTACGGCCGGGAGCTACCAAGCCAAGAGCTTGGTCATCACAGCGGGCCCTTGGACCAACCAGCTCCTCCGTCCCCTGGGAATAGAGCTGCCTCTGCAGGTAAGGGGAGCTGGAAGCCTGAGCGTTGGTACTTAAGAGAAGAAACCTTGGAGTCAGACGGACTCAGGTCTGAGTCCTGGATCCGCCACTTGCTACCAGATGACCTTGGGCAAATTAGGATACCTCATGAGCCTCAGTTTTATTACCTGTCAAATGGGGATATGACTGTTGGAGAATTAAATTATGTAATAAATATGAAGCCCTTAGGAAATGGCTTGACCTGTAGTAAGCGTTCAATAAATCTGAGGTGTTATTAACTCCGGGAGAGAGAGACAGAGAGAGAGAGAGAGAGAGAGAGAGAGAGAGAGAAGTATGGCTGGGTGTAAATAAATATTAAAAAAACAAGACTGGAAGAGGAGACAGATGCAGAGATCTTTGTACCTCATATCAAAATGTAACATGTCGGGAGCCTGAGTGGCTCAGTTGGTTGAGCCTCCGACTTTGACTCAGGTTGTGATCTCACGGTTCGTGACTTTGAGCCCCATATCGGGCTCTCTGCTGTCAGCACAGATCCTGCTTCAAATCTCCGTCCCCCCCTCTCTCTCTCTGCCCCATCCCCACTGGTTCTCTCTCTCTCTCTCTCTTTCAAAATCAATAAATAAACTTAAAAAAAAAATGGAACATGTCAATGACGTGAGAATTGGGTGAAACGACGATGGACGAGTTAAGAGGGGGCACCCAGCTTGTTTTCAAGAGCTACAGGACCCCACAAGAAACTGTTCTTTTATAGAGTTTCAGGACATCCCCCCCCCTTTTTTTTTTTTAAAAAATTTTTTTTTTCTCAACGTTTATTTATTTTTGGGACAGAGAGAGACAGAGCATGAACGGGGGAGGGGCAGTGAGAGAGGGAGACACAGAATTGGAAACAGGCTCCAGGCTCTGAGCCATCAGCCCAGAGCCTGACGCGGGGCTCGAACTCCCAGACCGCGAGATCGTGACCTGGCTGAAGTCGGCGCTTAACCGACTGCGCCACCCAGGCGCCCCCCCCCCCCCTTTTTTAATGCGTATTTATTTTTGAGAGACAAAGAGAGCTTGCATGGGGGAGGGGCAGAGAAATCAGGAGACACTGAATTCGAAGCAGGCGCCAAGCTGTCAGCAAAAGCCCGAGGCGGGGCTCGAACCCATGAATCGTGAGATCATGACCCGAGGTGAAAGACCTTAACTGAGCCATCCAGGCGTCCCCCATGGCTTTCCCCCTTTATCTCCCACTTCCTCTCTCTGCTTCAAGACCCTGCGAATCAATGTGTGTTATTGGCGAGAGAAGGTTCCCGGAAGCTACGGTGTGTCCCAGGCCTTTCCTTGCTTCCTAGGCCTGGGCCTCAGCCCGGCTCCCCACCACATCTACGGGCTGCCCTCCGGAGAATACCCAGGGCTGATGAAGGTGAGTGGAAAGGCCCAGAGAAGGCTGGCAGGGGCCCATGCAGATTTGGGCCAGCTGCTCTAAGGTCCTTTTCTTTTTTTTTTTTTTTTAATTTTTTTGTTTCAACGTTTATTTATTTTTGGGACAGAGAGAGACAGAGCATGAACGGGGGAGGGGCAGAGAGAGAGGGAGACACAGAATTGGAAACAGGCTCCAGGCTCTGAGCCATCAGCCCAGAGCCTGACGCGGGGCTCGAACTCCCGGACCGCGAGATCGTGACCTGGCTGAAGTCGGACGCTTAACCGACTGCACCATCCAGGCGCCCCTCTAAGGTCCTTTTCAACAGATCCCTCAGAACCCCCCTCCCTTTCGGGGAGCAGAAGGAGCAGGAGAAGAATACTTCACCATTCCCTATTTGCAGCACAAGACCCCCAGCTGTCCTGAGGCGGCAAAGGGAGCCCTTCCTTTGCAAACACAGGGTTGGAGGGGGAAGGAACAGCTAAGGCAACCTCGAGTGGCAACACACACAGCATCGGTCAGGACTGGGGAAGGCTGGGATGATGGATGGGGGCCCTCTGTGAGAGCCTGCCCCCTGGGCTGGGGGGTGTGCAGGAAGGCCGGCCCTCGCAGCTCACACCGCTCTGATTGGGAGCTAGGTCTGCTATCACCACGGCAACAATGTAGATCCTGAGGAGCGGGACTGCCCAGAAGCATTCTCAGACATCCAAGACGTCCAGATCCTGGGCCGCTTTGTCAGAGATCACTTACCTGACCTAGAGCCCAAGCCTGCCCTTTTGGAGCCCTGCTTGTACACGGTAAGGGTGTGGGCGGCGGGGCAGGCCCCTCTCACAGCCCCGGAGAACAGGGGAAGGAGACAGAACTCAGCACTGCTCAGGCTCACATCTGATTGACCCCTGACATGATATGTGACTTGAAACAAATGAGCTTATTTCCGTGGGTCGGTTCACCTCTACCGGAGAGGCCCCGCTAGAGGTTATTCATATTCCTTTTCATTAGCACACGAGGCTGATGCCTGGCTGCCCCTCGCTATGTTTCCCAGAAGAGCTCTAAAAGATTTTTTGGCAAGATGTTCTAGTTGAACAGGCCTTAGGGACGAAGAGAAGAGACAGATGTCACCAGGGCCTGAGGCGTCTTGGCTAAAGTTAGTTTACACGCATTAACTGAGCACCTACTGTGTTCATAGCTCTGTCTGAGAAGAGAGGCAGATGGACAAATGAGAAAGGCTGTCGCACCCGGAGGGGGCACTGGCATGCAGAACGCATCCTTGTGCCCCGTTCCCATTTTTTCTGGAAAGCAACCCAGCCCGGTCCCCTCCCTCCCTTGCCTGCAGCTCTTCCTCTTCTTTCTATCCTCAGAGGACACAGGTGTGATCGTTTCTTTCTAGAACACCCCTGATGGGCACTTCATTCTTGATCGACACCCAAAGTATGACAACGTTGTCATCGGTGCTGGATTCTCTGGTGAGCCTGAGCAGGGGAAGACGTGCCTTAAAGCTGACCTATCTCCGTACCAGGCAGAATGTTGTTTTCTTTTTCTTTCTTTCTTTCTTTTTTTTTTTTTTTTAATGTTTATTTATTTATTTTGAGAGAGAGAGAGAGAGAGAGAGCTCAAGCGGGGCAGGGGCAGGGAAAATGGTGTTTTCTGCGCTCTTGGCCGGCCAAAGTCTAGACTCGACTGTAAAAAGGTGCTGGGTGGTGCAATCAGAGAAGAAAGTTTCGATAGCTCTGGTGGGAGGCAGCTTCCAGTTTTGGGATGCGGACCAAGAAGAGAGGTGGCCTTATTTGGGGACAGGGTAGCGGACATGCAGGGACCCCAGCCGCTGTCTCTGAGGAGGCTTGACAACCTGCTCTCCTTTCCCCAGGACATGGATTCAAGCTCTCCCCTGTTGTGGGGAAGATCCTGTATGAATTAAGCATGAAATTAACGCCATCGTATGACTTGACACCTTTTAGAATGAGCCGCTTCCCCGGCCTGGGCAAAGCCCACCTCTGACCCCTGACCAGCGCTTCCTTTTTGTACACTGGAGCCGGGAATAAAGCCCTCTGGCTGTAACATGCCCTCGTGTTCTCCCGCCTCTCTTGAGTCCCCTGTCAACGCCGCTTGATTGAGTCGACCTTCTCTCCCTGGCCAGCTCTCCAGTCCTCACTACTTTTTTGCTTCCGGAAGGTCAACCAGATATTCCACAATCACAGAGTAGCAAGGACCTTTGAGATGGCTGTCTCAATAAGGAGGACGCGTAAGGAGTGGCTCACGGGACCAAAGCAGTTGACATTCTCTTCGCTGAGGCATTTGGTAAACCTGGGGGTGGATGTGACTAACGCTGCCCAGGGGAGGGCAAACAGAACGACGTGTAGACCGCTGCTGCCCTTGGAGTTCCTTTTCCGAAAGCTGGAGCCACCCTCCATCACCAACTCCCATAAAATCTGGCTCACCTTGGGTGCACAATAAATGTTTGTTGGAAAAAACGTGTTGAGCAAACAAATAAATAAAAAGCTGCATTGCACTAAAGTCTGCGGTGGGCTGTATTTTCCATGCGACCTTATTTCTCAGAGACTTTAATTGTCTAACTCAGCACCCCAGAGTCCATTATCCCAGGAATCCTTGGGGTCTTTATCCTCTCAGGGAGCCGCGCCCTCTCTCCCTGGATTCTTTGTCTGGTTCTCGTCCTCTCTCTGGTTCTGCGAAGACGCTTAGCTCCCCAGTCTCTCATTAGGGTGTATTGTCAGGTCCTTATGAAGATGGAGTTGTTATACCAGAAAGGAAGAGAGAGGCACACTCGCTTAGAAACCCTGTTCAATGTTTGAATGTTAAATGTGCCATTTTATTATCATTAGGATTGCTCCCACTTAATGAAACGGCATTAGCACCGAGTCGGCTGGCCTCCTCGCACTAATTGCTTTGGAAGGGAACAGGCTCATAACTACCCCAGGGTGGGTGGAGGGGGGAGGGGGGTAACAGGGACTCGAGCGGGGCCCATCGAGCTCAGTCGAAACCCCAGCAGGAGCAGCTCCAGACCGGGCCAGTGTGACTTGAGAAAAGGCCTGCTCTGGGGAGAGAAAAACTGGGACCAGCTGGGGTGGAAATGTCAGGAGGAGGCAGTGAGTGGGAAGAGAGGGAAAGGGAATAGGAGTAAAAATATCCCCAAAGGAAAGACAACACAGAGGAAATTGCCTCGTAGGCCTAGGCACACGGATCGGCGCTGACTTCTCCGGGGAGTTGTAAAAGCCAGCCAGTCTCCCGCGCCCCAGCCAGGTCTGCTTCTTAGGTGCTCTCCGAGGCTCCCCTGCACCTCAGCTCCCATGAAGTGGGAATAATCACGTCTGCAGAGTAGGAATAACGCTAAGGTGATGCCAGGCGCCAGGAGCCAGACAGACGCAAAAGGACAAACACTGGAGGATTCCACCCACAGGTGACACTTACGGCAGTCAGATTCACAGGGACGGGAAGTGGATGGCCGCTTCCGGGGAGCTGAGGAGACGGGGGAATGGGGAGTTAGTGTGTAAGGGATGCAGGGTTTCGGTTCGGGAAGGTAACAAAGTTGCGCAGATGGTGGTGACGGCTTCACAACACCGTGGTTTAACACATTACAAACGCAAACGTGGTTTAAGAGAGTGTACTCAATGCCACGGAACGGTGACACTTAAAGATGATTAGGGGCGCCTGGGTGGCGCAGTCGGTTAAGCGTCCGACTTCAGCCGGGTCACGATCTCGCGGTCCGTGAGTTCGAGCCCCGCATCGGGCTCTGGGCTGATGGCTCAGAGCCTGGAGCCTGTTTCCGATTCTGTGTCCCCCTCTCTCTCTGCCCCTCCCCCGTTCATGCTCTGTCTCTCTCTGTCCCAAAACTAAATAAACGTTGAAAAAAAAAAAAGATGATTAAAATGGGCAGCGCCTGGGTGGCTCAGTCGGTTGAGCGACCGACTCTTCAACATTTATTTATTTTTGGGACAGAGAGAGACAGAGCATGAACGGGGGAGGGGCAGAGAGAGAGGGGGACACAGAATCGGAAACAGGCTCCAGGCTCCGAGCCGTCAGCCCAGAGCCCGATGCGGGGCTCGAACTCACGGACCGCGAGATCGTGACCCGGCTGAAGTCGGCCGCTTAACCGACTGCGCCACCCAGGCACCCGAGCGACCGACTCTTGATTTCGGCTCAGGTCATGATCTCTCAGGTTTGTGAGACCGAGTGCCGAGTTGGGCTCGTGCTGCCAGCTGGGAGCTGGCTTGGGATTCTCTCTCCCTCTCTCTCTCTGCCCCTCCCCTGCTTGAGCACTCGCACGCACACCCTCTCTCCCTCTCAAAAATAGAATAACAGGATACTTATTCTATTGAGTATTAAGTATAAGTATTCTGTTATTTGTTTATTTTTATAAAGATTTCCATTTTTACAATATTTTCTTATTTTCAAGAGAGAGAGAGAGAGAGAGAGAGAGCGCAGGGGGGGCAGAGAGAGAGAGGCAGAGGATCCAAAGCAGGCTCTGCACTGACAGCAGAGAGCCTGATACGGGGCTCAAACTCACAAACTGTGAGATCATGACCCGAGCCGAAGTTGGACCTTACTCGACTGAGCCACCCAGGCATCCCAGTAAATAAACGTTAAAAAATGATGACAAAGGTGCATTTTATGTCACGTATATTTTATGACAATAAAAAAATGGGAATAATAACACTGACCAACTTTACAAGGGTGTGTGAGGATCGAAGAGATCACTCGTTCAATGTACAATTTTTTTTTTTTTTTTTTTGAGAATGAGAGAGAGAGGGCACACGTGAGCAAGGGGCAGAGAGAGAGAGACAGAGAGAATCCCAGGAGGGGCAGAGGGAGAGAGAAATAAAGAGGGAGAGACAAGTGGAGCTCACCGGAAGCGGGGGTTGAGCTCACCCCACGTGGGACTCGAACTCACGCACCATGAGATCATGACTTGAGCCCAAGCCAGATGCTTGGCGACTGAGCCACCCGGGCGCCCCAATACATGTTTATTGAAATTCTGCTATGTGCCGGGGATTGTGCTAGGCATCCTGGATGTATCTGTGAACAAAACATGAAATCTCTGCTCTTGTGGCGTTCACCCAGTCCAATGCGAAGACCTATAAACAGTACGCATGAGTAAATTTTATCGTAATTTAGAAGGTGACAGGTGCATTGGGAAAAAGACGGAGCAGGAAGGGGAAGATAGAGAACTCTGGCGGAGGCGGGTTGGGGGACGCTGCCCTTTGCGATGATGGTGATGGTGACGATGGCAGTCAACCTGGGACTCAGTGAGGAGAGGCATTTGAGCAGCCCAGGAAGAGGGGGAGGGCACCATGCACATAGTGGGATATGTAGAAGAGAAAGCAGTAAACTGTAAAGCGAGGTATCGTGTTGTTGCTGAGAGAGAGAGAGAAACGGGGTACACAGAGAGATCCGTGTAAGATCCTGCTGTCTCCCGAGCTGGCAAAGTTGGGGAGAAAGGGTGTTGGGAACCTCTCCCTCTCATTCAATGGCTGCCCGCAGCTCCCTCTGCCTCTGCTTCGCTCAGTGCCGCCCTCCTCCCCCAGCCAGCTGCAGATCCCCTTCCAAAATATCCAGTCTTATTCAGCTTGCTGGTGACAGTAAAGGAGGGGACCAATGTCTAGAAGAGGCTGAGAAAGGACAAGTGGGGGATGCTGACAAGCCCTGCCTGAGCTGGTGTGTCCTAAAAACGGAGTGTGAGGAGGGGCGGGGGCGTGTGGGGGTAGGAAGGGGTGTGTGTGGGAGGGATGAGGTCAGGAAGGAGTGGAGAGAAAAAGGAGCCGCAGAAGAAGAGACTGGTCATGTGCAGACCAAGAAGGCAGGCAGGGACCTCCAGGGGTGCTGCCCACCCCCAAAGCCAAAGGAAGCTGGTCCAGAATGCCCAAGAGGGAGGATCCGAGCACTTCGTATTGGGGCTCGGATGGGGTCCTGGAGGGGATGTAGGCAATGAAGAGTCCGTGGGCACAGAGGAGAGGAAACACCATTGTTGAAGGTGGGGGTGGGGATGGACACCTTGAGGTTTTTAGAAACATGGAAGGATTTACCAAAACCGACCCACCTACATTATCTCCCTGCTTCCCTCCGGCCTGAGCGTGGCCAGGCATGCCCCTTCAGGCAGACCCTACGTTTCTTCAAGATGGAAGGAAATCGCAATAAATCGGGCAGGCAATAAGAGACCTCTGGAAAGGCCGCTAGGGTCTGCACAGGCTGCAGGGGAGAGATAAGGGCAGCGGAGAGAAAGAGGCCAGCATGGTTGCCAACCAGACGAAGGAAAACAGAGGCAGGCTAAAAATAGGTTGGGGGTGGGGAGGGAGGAAAGCCAGTCCAGAAAAGAAGGGAAAGCGGAGGCAATCGATGCCATTGTGACTCTGACCCAATTCTTCCTCTCTCAGCCTCACCAAACTGAAAAACTCGGGGGTGACCGGGGAAGAGGGAAAGGTCTGGCCCAGAGAGAGGAGAGTCAGAAAGTCATGTGAGTCCTAAGACCTGGGCAGCTGTGGAGCACAAGTCAGTAATCGTGACGTGGAAAAGAGGGGGTGAAGTGTAGGTAGTGCTAGTTAAACCCTTCCCAGAGTTTGGTGCCCCAGGACAGGCTTAAGACCTTAAGGAGTGTGAGTGTAACTCGGAAAGAGGAGGTTCAGCTGTCTACAAAGGTGAAAGGAGGCGATGAGGATGAGTTAGTCTGGAGACAGTAAGCAGGAGTCACTTGACAGCTTGAGTTTTACTTCTCAGAAAGGTGATTAAAGAGAATTTGGCTACTGGATATTTTCTTTCTTTTATTTTTGAAGTTCATTTATTTTGAGAGAGAGAGAAAGAGAGAGAGCACGAGCAGGGGAAGGGCAGAGACAGAGAGGGTGAGAGAGAATTCCCAGCAGGCTCCACACACTGTCAGCGCAGAGCCCGATGCGGGGCTCGAACGCACGACCCGTGAGATCGTGACCTGAGCCAAAATCAAGAGTTGGACTCTTAACCAACTGAGCCACCTGGACAGGCATGGATATTTTACTTCGACGGCGGGCTTCCAGTACAGCAGGAGGGATTTAGGTTAGACCTCAGGAAATCCATCCCGCTAAGCAGATTTGTGAGACATTAAAACATGTACAGAAACACTCTTGTGGTATCCTTTCCTTGGACATCTTTAACAATGAGAGGCCCATCTATCTGGGCCTGTATAGGTTTTCCTGAAGGCTAGAGCCTCCCCAGAAACCTCTGGGAGACTTCCGGCTAGAGAGGAGATCTAAGGTTTTTATTACCCTTGAGGTAGGGTCTAAAATGGGTTTCTGGATCCAGGCCGATGGCAGGGCAAATGTAAGCACCTGGGCCAGCAAGGGGAGGCACAAGGTGGGCTGAGTCTGTAGGGCAGGGAGAAGCAGCAGAGACAAGGGGCGGGCTTCTAACGGGCAGGGCCCAGTGGCATTTACATAACTTTGAATAATGAATGAGCCCAGCTCTGGGGCTCCTAGTCAGCATGCTCATCTGCATCTTTATTAAGCTTTATAAATGATTCAGCTCCCTACCCCTTCCCCCCCAGCCCCTGCCCAGCCTGCCCCAAGCATCAGGGTAGCTGATTGCTCATTATTTTAGACTAGATTTGTTTCACCAACATTCAGTGAGGCATGGAGTGGGGGACGCAGGAGGGAGGAATGTGGCCAAAAGGCAGGTGGAGTTGAGGGGAAGGGGACAGAAGCAGCAGCCACGGGAAGGCAGGCAGACGGCTGGGAGCTAGGGACCTGGGCATAATTCTCTAAATGGCTCCTGGGGCCAACATCTTCAGGGACGAGAAGTTTCTTAAGATTCCCCAAAAGGTGCTGGGTTCAAGTCCCATTCAATCCCCGGTTTCCCTCGCACCTGCTGCCAAGCCCCCCGCAGGCCCCTCGCTCAGCTCCATTGCAATGTTGAGCCACTTGAGCAGCCAAATGATGAGTACAGCCCCCAGGGAAGTTCTCACTTTTTCCTGAGGCAGGAATTTTGATATTTTTCACACACATACACACACACACACGCACACACGCACACACACACACACACACACACACACAATCTGCTACACTTGCAAGGTGAGAACAGGCATCAGGCATTATTAGGGGAGAACGAGACAGACACAGACACACATGGTATGTGGATTTGTAGGGACAAGGAAGCCTCCCGCCCACAGAGTTCGAGCCCACCTGGAGGAGAAGGCTGGAGAAGACGCGCGGCCTTCAGTGTGTCCCGGGAGGGCATGTTAGTGCCAAGTGCTCTGGGACCTGCCGGGTCTACCGGCTGGAGGCAGGGAGAGGTATTAAAAGCCTAGACAAGGAGGAGTTGGCAGGAAACTGGTAGGGGGAAAGGTAAAGCATTTCTCAACCCTGGCTGCACATTAAAACTACCCAGGGAGCTTTAAAAAATATGATGCTTGGGATCCACCCAAGACCAATTAAATTGGAATCCCTGAATGAGAAAGCCCTTAAGCACAGTATTTTTCAAAGGCTCCTCAGTGTTGTTTCGATCCTGATTGGAACGCATTTTTAAATTTTATATATAGACAGTTTATTAAATTATTAATATATAAAAGAAAATCAGAGAAATCTAAACATTGGATATTTGGTATTAAGGACTTATTGATAATGTATTTAGGTGTGATATGAGTATTGTGATTACATTTTTAAAGTATCTTTGTCTTTTCTTTGAGGGATATACACTAAGGTGTTTCTTGAGAAAGTGATATGTCTGGGGTCTACTTCAAAATAATCCAGTAGAGGGCATGGGAAAGTGGGTGGGGGTGTAGATGATGCAAGATTTGCTCAGTGTTGATAACTGTTTTGTTTTTAATTTGTTTTAAGTTTATTTTCTGAGGGGGGAGAGAGAGAGAGAGAGAGAGAGAGAGAAAAGCATGAGTGAGGGAGGGGCAGAGAGAGGGAGAGAGAGAATCTCAAGCAGGCTCAGCACTGCCAGCTCAGAGCCTGATGTGGGGCTGGAACCCACAAATCCCATGACCTCAGCAGAAATCAAGAGCTGGTCCCTTAACCGATTGGGCCACTCAGGTGCCCCCAGTGTTGATAACTGCTGAAGCTGCTTGATAGAGAAGTTCGTTGTATTATTCTTTTCACTTTTTGTATACAAAACAATAAACGGAGTTCCTTGGGTGTTTCTAATATAAGGCAGGGTGAGAACCACAGAGCCAGGCACTCAGCAGGAAAGGGGTCACCATGGCACCTCTGTGAACACAATTGGCTTCAAGCAGAGCAGGTTTGTGGGACCCTAAATGATAGGTGAGGGTCCTGACCGCAGGCAGAGCTGCAGAAACCACTTGGGGGGGGGGATGATACATAACAGTTAGAGATGCAGTTGGGGATGGGAGGCGTCCAAGCCTTCTTCCCCAGCCAGCACAGTCTCTGGGGACTCAGTCCCCATGCTCTGTGCACCAAAGTGCAGGGCGTTGGGAGTGGTCACTGGACAGAGGGTCACTGGGTGCCTGAGGCACCCAGAGCAAGAAGCCAGCTTCGCTCCTCTTTCTCAATCCCCACCTCTCCTGATTCCACAGGAGCTGGACCCCATCTCAGCAGGCACCCCTCTTCCCCAGGCACCCGCCTTTCTTAACTGCCATCACCACTGCTTCCCTGCGCTGTCACTCCCCTGACGGGCTCATCTGCCCGTGCCAGGGAACATTAGCCCAGCTGACTTCATCAAGGAGGTGAGGGAAGGCAACACAAATCCACAAAAGTATGGGCACCCAGGCACCCACCCCCAGCAGCAGAGCTGCTGAGAGATTCGCAGAAGCTTGGTTTCATTTGCATATCACTCCTTTAATAAACAATTCAAATGAACCCCAAATTTTCAGTTTTCTGCTATCCACTGGTGGGATCTCCTCACATTTGTCCCTGACACAGAGCAACCATTCCCACGTTCTCCACGTGCTCTTGTGAAATAACTTCCCCGCCAGCGGAGGGGTACGATGCCCCCACCCCACTCCGCGCCCCTCCCATACTGAACTTAGCCCGCCCCCCCCCCCCCCCCCGCGTCCCTCCCCCTACCCCTGCAGGCACCACCAGCACGGCATCAGGCTCAGTTTGGGGCTCTCGATCTGTCTTCTCCGCTCCATTACCTTCCCCTGATGGCCTCTAGGGGCTGGGGAGGGGAGAGACTTGGAGGGGGTCTATTTAAGAGATTTTTGGAATCTGTGCCTGCGCATCACCCGCTGCCATGAGTTATTTCAGCGCCGATGTTTGTCTCGAGCTGATTATTCCAGCCCGAGAACAGGTGGAGCAGCCTGCGGTGGCTTATTCGTCAGCCAAGGCCATCTGTTCCCAACAAGCTGAGATTTGTAGCTGATTTCTACTGGGGAGCAAGGAGTGGGGGTGGGGAGGGAGATGAAACTCACCCTGACGCCCCAGGGGACTTACTCCTCCTGGACCTTCTGCAAAGCCTGAACCCCCAGACATCCCCTTCTGACACCTATACCTTCTCATTTTCTCAGAGAACTCACTGGTCACTTGATGCTCTGAAACAGCAGAGATACTTTTTCCTTAAGGGGCTAAACCTTCTTAGATGGTCAGGTATGAGAAGCACAAATCGATCAGCCAGGCACAAAGTCTGGCCGTGGAGCCATGTCGACCCACAGAGATCTTAAAAAAAAAAAACAAAAAAAAAAAAACGTATACAACTGTGACACGCATATCCTAAATGACCTTTTGACTCTTGGCTTCTCCTTACCCATTCTGCCACACCAGTCCCCCTTCACCAACAGGAGTACAAGAGTCTCCTCGCCTCAACCTGTCTCCTGAAGGGCTCCCAGCTACACGGGAGGGCAGGTCTAGATGCTCCCCTGACTTCCTCTCCCCTAAATACCCTGTTCAAGTTCCACCCTCCAATCTGCTCCTTTTCCAGCTTCTACACTCAGCCGTGCCAAGAGATGCCTGCTGCTTTAAAAACGGCTTTCCCGGAGCAAGGGATCTAAGCAGTTTCTAAGCAGCTTTGCCACATGGTCCCCCCACCCCCCACCCCCCTTTGGCTACTATTTCTATCTATGAAATGCCAGGAAAGAAGCTACTCTTAAAATCACACTAATATGACAATTTGGGGCTTTCTTTGGTGTTTGGCACAGATATATATCTGTACTGACTTAAAAAAGAAAAAAAACCGAGGGGAGACTGGGTGGCTCATTTGGTTAAGCGTTCAACTTCAGCTCAGGTCATGAGTGGTGGTTCATGAGTTCAGTCCCGCTTTGGGCTCGCTGCTGTCAGCGCAGAGCCTGACAAGGGGCTGGAACTCACGACCTGTGAGATCGTGACCTGAGTCGGATGCTTAACCGACTGAGCCATCCAGGCGCCCCGAGGTCCCTTCTAATGTTTATCTAACATCTGTGCTTTCGCGTGTACTTTTGTCACGCATTCCCTTTTGTCACGTGTTCCCTTAAGAACCCATTCATAGAGCTGTAAGACCGCCTCACTTTCTAGTTGGTTCTCTAGGGTTATTTTGCTGGTTCCTGGGAACAGACGCTCCTTCTCTGCTGTTAAATCTTGCCCAGTTGGCTCAGTATGTGGCCCACTGGAAAGACAGCCTCCACAGATGAGCTCTAGGACCCTCCAAGGCAGGCTGTGAGTTCTGTGCTTCTCGTGAAGCAACTTCCAGGGCAGTGCCACTCACTAGGGTCACTCTTCCCTTCTCTCCAGAGGATAGTATTCCTGTGGGGGCCAGAAGCAGGCTTCAGGCAAGGGTTCCAACCTCCAACTGCAACTTGCCAGTCCCCAGAACTAAATATGAGCCACGAGGCCTATTGTACCACACACGATTTTGTATTTTGCCTATTTACCAGTCATTGACCTATCTTTCAAAGACATAATGTTTCTAAGGCTATTGGCTGCCTCTAGTTGTTCCAGAATGTGTGTGTGTGTGTGTGTGTGTGTGTGTGTTTTAAACTCCTTCTTTTCTGATTCTGTGCTTTCAAATTCCCTAGCGCCCTCTTTTCCTCAAATCCGTTTGCTTCTTTCTCTAATCTAGTCAGATCATAGATGTGGCACAAAACATATAAAAATTTATTAAAATGTGGAAACTCTTTGACTCTTAAGCCACCTCAAATATAATTTGCCTAGATGGTGTGAACCTTAATATCCTTTTTGAGGTTTTCTCTCTCTCTCTCTTTTTGGTAAAACTGTCATAGCTGACTTTTGATATCTAAAGCAAATTCTATCTGCACATTTAAGTATTCCACTGGGAGATTTATGTCACTGACTTCAATCGCAAAGCACACATCCTTTTTGGAATCTCCCTCATGTATATGACCCATCACTGGGGTTTACACTACAAAAGACTCAATTTCTCTGTGAAATTCCGTCTAAACAAATCTAGCATCCTTGTTAACTCCAAAATGGCTATTGCTCTGGAAATCGCTCCTCCCAGATCAAATCCCAGAGAATGGTCTGGATTTTTCCATCGTGCTGTAATGAAATTAGACTGAGGTGAATATAGCTTAATATATGCATTCCGGGCCATGTGGAACTGTTACTCATATTGTTGGCACAGTATATGCATGAAGCAGAAATGTGATAATGTATGGAGGATGCTCTGAAAATTTTAAGGAGCAACATAAATGTAAGGTTGACATTTCCCCCCCAAATGCCAAGAAGTGTTTCCTTACTTAGGCCAGGCCTTGGTGAATACCAGGCACACAGCGATTTAGAGATGAGGTTCTGGACAATGCTTCCTGGCACTCTCACATGTCCCTTTACCCTCTGACAAGGCCAGAACAGCCCGGAGGCTCCAGGGCAGTTGCTGGAACCAAGCTGAGGACCCTGCTAGGACACATATCACCTCTTTGAGCCTCACGGAGAGGACACTTCCGGGTTGTGATGAAGGGGAGAGGATTAGAAATGCTCAGCAAATGGGAACATAGTAAGTAGGTGCTCAGCAAATGGGAACTATTGTTAATTTTATCATCCTCCTCATCCCACGGGTCACTCCTGACAGGCCGGGAAGGGCAGCCTCGTTCCCAGCTTCTGCCAGGGACTTCCAAGAGCCCTGAAAAGGCGGGAAACAGTATTGTCGGTCTGCTGAGCTCCGAGGCCAGGGCTCGCGCCCAGGGAATCCTTGAAGGGCAAGGCCCACGGGCTCCGCCCAGTCAACTGTTTGAGAACCTTTTGAGCGTAGTGGCTTCCGGAGGTGCGGGAAGACCCTTCGGGCGGGGGCGGAGTCGGAGGCGAGGCGCTCCGGAGGCCCGGGTCATGCAAATGAGATATGAATATGCTAATACAGGCGGGCTCCCCACGATTGGGAGGGCGTCTGCCGGGACCGGCAGAGCCCGCGGGGAAACGGGAGAAGAAATGCAGAGAGGAAGCGGAGGCGCACCCGGGCTGCTGGACGCAACCGGCCCCAGACCGACTGGCGCTGGGAGAAGACGTCCCTCCCCCGGCACCGGCATCGCGCTGCCCGACTCGCGCCGCCAGCCGGGCCCTCCGGATCCTTACCGAGGGTGATGAAGGGGTGGGGGTGGGAGGTTCTGTGGGCAGCAGTGAGGGGCTCCCTCCGAATTGAGAAGCCAAAGGTTGTCAGCGGTACCACCTTGTTTTACAGATGGGAAAACTGAGTCCGAGAGATTACTGCCCCTTCTCCAGGGTCTCAGCGCTAGCGGCAGAAGCTCTCCGTGGAGTAGGTTCTTGTCTCCTTTTGTTTTGTTTTCACTCCGGCACGTGGACACCACTCTGTAGGTGAAAAAGCAGCAGCCCTAAATGCAGCAGAACTTGGTGCATTACCAAGCATGTCCCGGACTGCCCACCAGGCTGGAGGATTTAGAATAGAATACTTCCTGGGGAAAGATGAAAGGAATTGGGGTGGCAGCCAGTAGCAGCAGCAGCAGGCAAGGACAAATTACCATAGGCCGGTCTGGAATGTGTTGCTGCGTGAAAGGTGAGGAAGTGTTCCAGCTTCTCTGAGAACTAGCTCAGAGGAAATGAAAGGGGAGCAGAAGGATTATGGTTAGATTTAAGGCAGTGCTTTCTCCCAGGGATGATAATGGGGCCCCTTATTCAGTGACCCAGGAAGGCTATGGACCCACCCCCCTCCCTCGCTTCTGAGGGCTTTGGAACCCAACTCCCTCTAGTCCCGAAGGGCCCAGCATGGAGGACAGGAATGAATGATTGACTCTGAAAAGTCCTCACTATTCAGGTAGGAGATCCTTTCCTGGGATGGGCCCCCTGGGCTCTTTGCTGAGGATGAGGACAGCAGACGCGCTGGCTCGGGGGCCCTGAGGGGAAAGCAGCAGTCATGGCATCTCTTGCAACACGCTCACTGCCAAATTGATTCAAATTGGCTTGGATATGAACATATGATTAAAGGAGCGGCGCGATTCATTTATCAGGAGAGATTAAAGAGCGGCATCTGCGCAGCCTAGCTGGGGGACAATTAAGGAGCAAATCGCTAAGTGTCTGTGCCACCAGGCATGGGGGTGGGGCATGGTGGGGGGACAACTGGGGTAATCTGCCAAGAGGACACAGGACAAAAGGAAGTAGTTCAGGAGTCACTGTGGGCCCCTGTTGTCTCTGGGCATTGACTGGGCACCTTGGGGAGCCTCACAAGGCTTTGGGCCCCACCCATGCCTCTCGTTAGACAGGAGATTCTATGGAGGCAGCTTTGAGCCTGGCACAGGGACAGATTTGCAGCCTTTTTTTCTAGAATCATTTACATCTTAGGGACCAGAGGTGCCCTGAGTGTACAGGTGAGGGCGGAACTTATGGAGCTCTGAAGGCACACCCAAAATGATTGGCCTTTGATGGCCCTACAATCTCTTGGACTCCCCCGGGGAGATGGTGCTGAGGGAATCGCTCCTTTCCTTCTTGGAGCCCAGCACCCTGGCCAAGGGGCTTTGCTGCAACTTGAAGTGTTGGTCATGTGAGGCGATTTCCTGCTTCCTTGGCCTGTGGAGATCCCTACCTCCACCTATCTTTCCCTGCCTCAGGGCCTTTGCGTAAGCTCTTTTTTTTCTGGTACACCTGTAGAAGCCTTTCTTCAAACCCCAGCTCAAAATACCAGCTCCTTTTAGAAGCCTTCCCATCCTTCTCCAACCCCCTCCGCCATCATATTCCCAAAGCAACCTATTTGTCCTTTTCTTATGTCTCATGTAATTATTTCCACATGGGTCTGTCCCAATCAATGAGCCCCTAGATGACAAACACTATAATTTACTCCTCTCTACTCACCCAAAGCTTGCAGATATTAGTAGATGCAGTACCTATATTGTATGTCTAACTCCTCCACTAGAATATCTGCCTTATGAAGGAAGAAAACTCATCTGTCCCCAGCACTTAGAACAGTGCCTAGGCCATGGCAGGCAGTTATGAAATATCTGAATGTTGAGTGAATGAATAATTAATAATACAAGCTTTCTGAATTGAAGCCCCAGGTCAGACAATTCGACAATGATGTTGGACTTTTCAGTTAACCTGAGGCCTGAGTCAGCGCAGGTCAACAGAGTTGGGGTCTTGTCTGCAGATGGGAGGGACTCTGTCACCGGTTCCTGGGAGAAATAGAAAATGCACCCATCTATTTGAGAGCATGAGTAAAAGATGAACATGAGGAGCCAGCAGTTAAAAAAAAAAAATGTAGGGGCGCCTGGGTGGCTCAGTCGGTTGGGCGTCCGACTTCGGCTCAGGTCATGATCTCGCAGTCCGTGAGTTCGAGCCCCGCGTCGGGCTCTGTGCTGACAGCTCGGAGCCTGGAGCCTGTTTCTGATTCTGCATCTCCCTCTCTCTCTCTGCCCCTTCCCCACTTGTGTTCTGTCTCTATCAAAAATAAATGAATGTAAAATAAAATACAAAAATAAAATAAAAAGTAACTTTACTTTTATTACCTTTTCTATTCGACCTTGCAGGGGCAGTGGAGAGGGGTAGTCTTTTTCATTCAAGATGGGTCCATATTATACTTCTCTCCCACTCGTTCTGGGGGACTTTCCTCCCTCCTTCCCTTTCTTGACCCTGTCTGGGAGGCTGACATCGCCAGAGCCTTGGCTTCAGGGCTGTCTGATACCCTTTCCTGCCTACCTGTACAAATCAGGGGAGCCCGACTGACCAGCTGTAAAAGAAACTTTATGTGTGCCAGGATTATAACTGGTCACATTACAGAAGGTGGAGGAGGAGTCGTCGTTTGTTTTTTACCCTTCTGTAAGAGCTGCCTCGTAGCTGTCAGTGAGCAGACCAAGTGTGGACTGAGGCATGAAGGCAGAGACTGGGCAGGGCAGAGAAGCCAGAACTCCCAGCCTACTCAAGTTGGCCTGTGGCCAATGGGGTTGGGGGCCAGAGAGAGTTCTGGCAAGTTTTGGTCAAAAAGTCATATTTGGAACGACTAAAATTAAACTTAAACTTTTTTTCTAGAAGGACTTGAAAAAAGAGAGAGAGAGAGAGAAGCTAGGATCCCTGTAATTGGTGAGATTTAGTAATCAGAGGACCTCAACGTTTCTGAGTGGAGGCCAGTGTAGGATGAGGCATGGATGGCTCTGCCTGATTGCAATCCACAAGCTCTTAAAATAAAAGGTGGGGTTTGTCTCCCTTGACCAATCTTCTCATTCTACCTTTGCCTGCCCCCAGGTGACCTGCCGGAACTTTCTTTGTGGCACTGATCTGGCGTGGGAGTAGGCCAGAGACCCGGCCGCTTCCCCAGGTCCTTACCAGAACCCTGCCTCTGCTCCCCAGAGACCATCTCGGACTTCACCTGAGCCTGAAGTAACAGGCAGAGCCAGGAGGAGAAGGACGTTTATTTCCATACATCAGGTAAACAGGGAAGAGAGAGCACAGCCCAGTGAGTACAAACCAATTGCGGGAGAGAAGGTGAGGGGGACAGCAGATGGGAGCTGCACCAGGCACTGCCCTTGGGTCCCCAAGTCTGGTATTATTGGTGGGATGACCTTTAGGGTGGGGCTGGGACTGTCCGGCCACGTGTTGTCTTGTCTCGGGGAAGTGTGTGGGGGCAGGGCAATTGGAAGAAGAAAAATGACTCAGGCTCAGGACACAGGGTGAGGACTCGTGTCTAATGCACATCAGTACTGACCCAAACCCCCATCTTGAGTTTTTCTGATCACAAGCTCCCAACCCAAGGCCTTCCCTCTCAAGTTGGGCCCACGGTCCAGGCAACTTGGACAGAGGGTCAAGGAGGCAGTGCTTGGATAAGCCCCGAACTTATCGGCATAGGTGGGATGGGTTTAGTCTTAAATAGGTCATTGCACTTAACACACTGATGAGACGAAGGGGGTGGGGGCTGAAAGTGCCAGATGGTACATATGCACCCCTGTCTGTGTAGGCTTGCTCAACCCAAACCCAGAAGCACCTGAGAGCCGCTCCCCATGCTGACAAGAATCTGGACCCAGCTCCGCTCACCGGTCTCTCCAGCTGCACAGAGAAAGGACTGCTCTCTGAGGAGCGAAGCGGGAGATGAGATTCCCCTAGTCAGTCATTCCTGGAAACCCCAGCTGCCACCACAGCCCCCTCCCACTCTCAGGGATGCAGCTGTGATGGAGAGGGTGGGTATTTAAATTAAAAGTAAAAAGACAGCAGGCACTGAGAAGAGAAAGCCCTCACCCCAAGCCTGGGGGCGGGGAAGGAATTGCTGTTCCTGCCCCCAATTCCTCCCCATGGACCCAGCAACCTAGAGTGTCCCAGCAGGCAATCTGTCCACCGTCCCTGAGCAGGGGGCTGCGATGGAGGTCAGCTTGCTGGCTCCATGCGGTGCCAAGCCACCTGCCACTGCCCACAGTGCGGCCCAAGGTCGAAACCAAAAGTGTGGCATTTTGGAGGCAGAAGGAGCATTAAGTTCTCTTTTCAGAAACTCCTCTTCCCCCCACCTCTTCCATGTGGAGATGTCAGACACCCACAATTTGGAAAGCCCCCCAACCCCCTTGGGTCGGGTGTTTCCCATGCAGATCAGCAGTCAGGTGGGGGAGACCTGTGCCCCATCATTTCCTGGGAGAGGCGCTGTGGCAGTAGCCTTTGGGTGCCAGAGGTTCAGACCACTCCCCTGGGCTATGCGTTGGTCTCTGTCGGCTTGGCCTCTGTGTCGCTGTCACTCAGATAGTTATGGGAATATCTTGGCCTGGAGGTGCTGTCCAGAGGGTCGTGTTCATCATCTGACCGGTCAGGGGCAAGGGACTTCCAGTAACTGGTGGGGCTGCAGGGAGAGAGGAACAAGGTCACAGACGAACAATGCTCTTAACTCGCGGCACCAAAGCCTTTGGGTCTGGGAGGCTCCCAAAGCCCTGTCATAGCAGTCCCTAAAAGCCACAAATTGAGAAGTAAATTCAATCCTATCTTGCTTGAGAAGCAATTCCGTCTTCCCCAGAAGACACTCAGAGTAGTAAGAGAAAGGAGCACATTGTTTTGATTCTGAAACCTTTTGAAATTCCCAGGAAAGCAACACTGTAGAGCAGTGGGTCTCAAACCCGAGTGTGTTATAAGGACTCCTGCATCCTTCCCTGGAGAAATTCTGATTTGCTAGCTTTTGGGTGGAACTGAGGAATTCCCCATTTTCAACTCCTCCCCAGAAGATTCGGATGGAGGTGGTCCATGGACCAGGCTGACTTGGAGAATGGCAGTCTGGTGATTATATGGCTACAACCTAAGGGAACCTCATTCCTAACACGATTCCTTCTAAGAAGGAGGAGTCTTCCCCACGGAATACTACCAGACCTTAACACTTTCTCCTTAGGCTTTCCTAAGGCCTGTGAGAATTTCTGCCCTTGACCGTGGCATCATCTATTCACCACAAGGATAGGAGACTCAGGATGTAGGGACTGGCAAGACGTCCATTTCAGGATGGCATAGTTATCCCTTTCTTGGTATCATAACCCAGCCCTCTAGAGTTTTCATCAGGCCACTGGGAACCTCCAGCTTCCTCCCACCAGGATGTGAAGAAACATCATCCCCTGGATGGAGCAGGCTCATGGCATTCAGCAAGGATGGAACCTTCTGGTCCAGTCATCTTTTTTTTTCTTTCTTTCCCAAAGCCTGAGAGCCACCTTCCCCTGCCCCTCCCACCGCTGCTGCCTCTGCCGGTTCAAGTGCACCGTAATTTCAACACTCTTGAACAAAATGCAGCACAGAGAAGCTCCACCCCTACCAGTGTCCAGCACTCAGAGAGTCCCCGTCCAGTGCTCCCAGGGACACAGCTCTGCTTCCGGATCCTAGAGAGCTTCCACTGGCATAGACAGGAATTCGGTGACCCCTCTGCCCACAATTCTGCTTTAAGAATCTGAGGCGGGGAACCTTGTTTATAGCCCCTTTGAAATTCTACCCTAAACCCGAAGAGGAAGAAGCAGGCTTCTGAGAGAAAGAATCAAATCCTTCACTTTTCTATCTGTGTTGTGAAGAAAGGGTTTGGCTATTGAGTACTTCCAGCGTGTGAGACATCGTCCTAGGCAGTCTGGATATGCATCTTATTCTTCACAAGAGCCCTATGAAAGGTCACCAAGGAAGCTGGTTCAAAGAAGCATCTTGCTCAAGGTCATATAGCCAGTATGTACATTTGAACTTGGACTCTTAGACCTCAAAGCTTTTGCTGACTCCACCCGGCCACTGGATTGGGTGACCCGAAGAGGAAACAAGACCAAACCTGAATGCTCCCCCCAGACCCATGGTGAAAGCCCAGGGGGTGTGTAAAGATAGGTTTCTCTCTCTCTCTCTCTCTCTCTCTCTCTCTCTCTCTCCCCCCCCCCCCCCCCCCCCCCCCCCCCCCCGGGGAGAAGGAAGAGCCTGATAGACTACATGTTCAATTATGCAAAATGGTTCAGGAATGGGGCAGTCTGGTTAATAGTTATCATATTTCTCATGAATGAATTACCATTTTTAAAGGAATCAGAATAGCACAAAACACATTTAATACAAACTAGACTGAACATAAATGAGTCTTACTTTGATGGGCCAAAGGCACTTAAGGACTCTAGGGTGTCTCAGGGACGAAATCATAAAGCTCAATGATGACTGTGCACCATAGAAAAAATTGGGGTTATTTTAGCTTTTGGGTTGTTTGAATTCTAAATTAGTGGGAGCCTGGTTTTATTTTCATGTTTGAGATAGAATTTCTGGGCACCCAGTGCTAAGGTCTGCTCTTGGGCACGGGAAGGACTGATTTTGTGAAAAGGCAGTGTGGTTATTTTGGGGGCAGCTGGGGGGCAAGGCAGATGCCAGGACTGGGACCCAGATGCCAGTGGGGCGCTGTCGGGTAGGGGCCGGCCCGAATTCCTTTCGATTCCCCCCACGCCTCTCCTTAGAGTAGGGCCGCGTCCCCCATCCCTATGTCCTTGTGCCCGCCAGGTTCCAACACTGCTCCATCCAGGTGCTGGGTAAGTGGCACAGGTAGCGGGGGTCAGTTCCACGGAGCCATAAGATACCCTTGCCCCTGGCTGGGTGTTCTTCAGCCAGTCTCCTTTGTGGCTTCTATCGGCACAGCTGTAGAGCCAACAGCAGGCGGCTAGCCCCCTCCCCAGGGCAAGAGTCTGGGCTGGCAATTTGAACATTTTAACCAAATTGTTCCAAAAGCTTTCCTCCCCACAAGCCAGTGTCTCCTGCGCCGCGCTGTCACAAACAATTTGGTGTATAAACTAATTCCTGCTGGGTGAGCCCAGGGTGGCAGGCCCCTCCCCTTGCCTCTGCTATGGATGCGTTCGTGTTCTGAATTCTCACCGGTCCCCATCACCAGATGGGAAGCTAAGCCATCACTCTGCCCCTGCCCCCATTCTACCCAAAGTCGGTTCACGCCGAGTCTGACTAGGTCCTCCCTTCCCTGGCCTTTCTCCTGCCAGCTCCGTATTGACTGGCAAGCTTTTGGCTCGGCGCCCACTCTCCCCGCAGTGAATCCAATCCTCCCCGGTGGTGTCGTATAGGGTTTCAGGATCACTCCTGTCTTGCTGGCAGACAAGAGGAACTGTGCTGGTGGCTGGGGGAAGAAACAGGCTTTATGTGGTTTTGTTCTTGCTGGTCCTGGGGTCAAGGGTGATGATGGGCTGAGGGCATCGGGTCCGAAATACACCAGTTGCCGGGCAGTGTGGAGGGGCCTGGTGAGGCCCACGTCTCCCTCTTCAAGCAGGGGTGCAGTGCTCAGACGGGTCTGGCCTTCTCTCTTTTCCGAACCACCTGATGGCCCATCAACTGACTTCCTGCATTAGGGGAGCAGGGCACTCAGCAGGGCTGCGGAGGGGAAGGCTGAGCTGGTAGATACAATATTGCGACTCCAGCCTTTGCTCACTGTGGAGCTGACAACAGCTCCCTCGTGCAACAGAGATGCTTTCTGCTCCTCCCAGAGCATCCCACAACCACTGCCACAGGGGGGAAGCCACCGAGCAGTGCTGAGCCCAAGGGCTTGGTTTCAGAGCAGCTCGGGGCCAGAGGCATCCAAGATGTCTGTCCATGAGCCTGGGCTGGGCTTAAATTCCACCCTCCTCCACCATCCCCCTAATTCCATCCCATCACCCATCTCCAAATAGCTGCAGGTAACTTTCACTTCTACTTGCTCCTTTCCTTAAAACATAACTGGTCCCTTTGGGTATAACCCGGCCAAGTCAACGTATGTGCTCAGCCACCCCACGGCACAAGAGGCCCACAAACATGCGACAGGTGTGTGTTAGTTCATGCATCGGGGAAGCAAGGCCCCTGCCCCAGGGGGCTGCGCTCTGGGGTCACACCTCCTGGGAAGCAGCAAGCTTGCCCTGGGAGGGTGCCAGGCCGAAAACAGCTTCACATAACCAGGGTGATCCAAATGTCACCACCCACCAGGGAAACCGGGAACAATGGGATTCCAGTGAGTCAGTTTCTGCCTTCTTCTGAGGTGGGGGTGTGGGCATAAAGGGCCTAACTGCTGGATCTCCCTTCCCACAGAGAGAAGGCTGGGGGAGGCAGGAGAGCCAGGAGGGGGCTGTCACTCAGCAGCTGCTAATTTCTATTCATTATAACTTTTTAAGATGAGCTGAGCTGAGGCGACGCCCATGTGTGGGCTTCAGGTGGGAGGGCTGGGGAGGGAGTCAGGGAACTGTGGATTTGAGGGAGGGTGTGGTGCAGCCCCGTGAGCCTTGCTGTCTGAGGCTTGACATGCTTAGCAGGGAAGAAGGTGGCGTTGCAGGGCAGTATTGAGAGCGGAGAGCTGAGCCAAAGGTCCCGTAAGAGACAGAGGCCACTGACACACCAGCTCGCCCTCAGGGGTTGGCTAGAGCCCTTTCCCAAGCCCAGCCCATTCGGGGCATAGACAAAAGCCCAAGACACACACAGTAAACATTTCACCTGTGGGCTCTGCCTTGGGCCCTACAGGGGAGGAGTGGTGGAGAGCAAGCCTAATAGACTCCATTCAGAACCCAGCACATCACTTCCCAACTGTGTGACCCTGGCCAGTGACTTAACTTCCCTGAGCCTCAGCTCCCTCTTCTATAGAATGGGGCTAGTCAAGCCTTTGTTATGGAGTTAGTGTGAGGATGAAGTGAACAAAATGTGGCAAATGTCTAGGAGGTCCCCCGGCACCCGCGGTGAGGACTTAGTAAGTGGGAGCTGTGCCGGATCATCCTCAGCAAGGTCAGCTGACTGGGCTCGGGGCAGAGAAGGACTAACCAGCTCACTGGCCCCACTCTCCAAGGCAGCCAGAAAGCTCTCTGAGGCCAGGCCCGCCGCAGAGGCACGCAGGAGAGGCCTGGGTGGTGGCGGATGGGGTCGGGCACGTTAGTTCACACCGAGCGGCACACTCCATGCTGCACCCCACGCCGGGCGCCACCTACTGCACTAGTCGCTCTCGGGCCGGTACAGGTACCGCATCATCAGGCTGTCCACCTCCTTCTTGCGTTTCTTCTCCTCCTTCCGAGATGGCCGGTGCGCCTGCCTGGCCTCCTCACCTTCTGCAGCCGGGCCCTTCTTCACGCTCGAGCGGCTGTGGCCTGACACAGTAGAGCCACTGGATGTCGATGAGGACTCCGACTCTGTCTCCACTCTCTTTCTTCTCGATTTGGACTTCTTCTTGCTCTTCCGAGAGCGCCCCTTCTTCCGCCGCGTGTGCTCCGAGGAGTCCTCGGAGCTGGAGCTGGAGCTAGAGCTGGAGCTGCTCCTTCTCCTGCTCCGGCTCTTGCGGCCGCTGCGGGAGCGGGAGACGTCAGCGGCAGAGGCCGAGCGGCGGATGCTGGTGGCCCGCGCTGGGAGGTCCAGTTGGGCACTGCGGGCACTTTGGATGCTCTTCCGGTCGTCCTCCTCGGAGTCGGGCTCCAGGCTGCTCCTCTGGAACGGGACGGGTTTGTAGCTCAAGACCTCGTTGATGGCGGCCTCCAGGTCTGGGTCCAGGTAGGAGTGACGGCTGACGGGGCGGATGCTGGAGCCGAGAGGCTCATCCGTGGCAGAGGGCGAGGCGTGTGGCCGCGGTGGCACCGACAGGCTGCGGGCCAGCGACGGGTGGCTGTACTGGGAGTGGGCCTCGCTCAGGGCCACACTGGCTCCGTCATCCCACGCATCCAGGCAGCTCTGGCCCAAGGACAGGCGGGAATCAGGGCTGTCCCGGCCCAGGCCCGAGGCCCGGCTCAAGGAAGGACTGAGGGTCCTGGACAGGGTATCGAGCCGGGAGGTGCTGCGCCGGGAGCTGGGGGAGCCTGAGAGCGAGAAGCTCATGGAGGAGCGGGCCCCGTCCTCACCGGAGCCGCGCCGTGTGGCTGAGGAGGCCCGGCTGGTGGGGGCAGAGACGGTCGAGGCCCGGTCGAAGTCTGAGCCCCACCGCTTCTCCAGCCCCCGGCCGACGCGACTCCGGGCCTCGGAGAAGGTGGAGCCGCATTCATCTTGCTCTTCCCTGGGGCCTGTGCGGGTCTTCCGGGGGGGCCTCTCTGGGGAGGCTGCCCGCTCGCTCAGGGTGGTGAAGAGCGAGTCCTCGTCCCCAGTGCCCCCGATGGAGTCCTTCAGGGTGAGCCGTTTCCGGTAGCTCAGAGAGCTCAGCACGGAGGCTGGCCTCTCCTCCACCCCCTTGCCCTCCTTCCCAGAGGTGTTGAGGGCCGTTCTAGGGGAGGGAGATGAGGTCAGGAAGAGAGAACCAGTAGTGGATTAGAGGCAGCCCAGAGAGAATGGAGGGGAGGGGAAGGGAGGGAAGAGGGAGGCAGGGGGAGAGAGAGAGAGAGAGAGAGAGAGAGAGAGAGAGAGAGAAAGAGAGGAGCCGGCATTAAACCCAGAGAATAAAGATACAGAGGGAGGGAGGAGACAGGAGGCAAAAGGAGGGAGCGGCAGCACCCTGGCAAAGTGGCAGCGAGAGCATCGGAGGAAATGAAGCAAAATAATTTGCGTCAGTGAAAATAGCTTCATGGCGAATGTCATGTAAATTAGACCATTGTTCTATTTCATCACTTTTCCCCCTCTAAAACGTTTAGTTCAATTTATTTCATTGTCAACTACCTGGAGCCTTGTGCCACACCGTGGTGAACGGCAGTGGGGCGGGGAAGGCGGCATTATCTGCAATAACAAAATGTTGTTTGGCTGAATAAATTAAACCAATTAGAGGGGGCCGCTGGGTGCTTGTGGTGAGGGGCTGGACTTGGGAAGGGGCCTCAGGGGAGTTGGAGAAGGCGAGGGATTACTTTACAAAGCAGCCTGCCCGCTACTCTGGGAGGGGGTGGAGAAGGGTGTGCCCTGGTGGGGATCAGGATGGTTCAGAGTTGGGGAGAAAGTGGGAGGCGGGGGAGCCAGCAGGGAAACAGCTTGAGGAGGCCTTGGAGCAGAGGACAGAGGATCTCCCTCCCTGCTGCCATGCTGGCTGGGAAGTGAGGGACGAGGAACGTGGAGCCCCGGATTCCAGGGGTAGCTGTCTGTGTGATCAGAAGCCTGTGACTTGGCTGGACAATAGGGAATGAGTTCTCCCAGTGGATGGGTGTGAGCAGGAAGCATGGGGGTGGTGGCGAGGGGAAATGGTGAAAAGATCAGAAGAAGGAGAGAATGGGCAGAAAAAGACAGAAATGGAGCTGTGACAGGGGAGTCAGGGGAGCCAGTGTCTTTTTCTGCCGGCTTCAGGGGCCCAGCCAGCCCTGTCCGGGGTTGTGGGATCCGGAGTCTCCTTATGCCACCTTCCAGTCTTGATTCCAGGGCCCAAACATTTGGGTAGTTCAACCGACATTTGTCAGATGAGTAAGTGGGGATGAAGTTAAACCCATGGCAGACCGAAGCCCCGAGTCCGGTAGGAAAATATCGCTTGGGAAAAACAAAGGTGCCACCAACCCTGACCTGACACTGAGCCTCCTGGCGCATCGCACACACTGGGGGCATGCCTGGGCCCCTCTGAGGCACGCCAGGCAAGAGACGCCGGTGGCATGAGACCCGGCCTCTTTGGGATCCAGGCACTGCTCAGCTATCCCCCGGCCAGGAGGTGGCCTTTCCTCCCAGCTCAAGGCCGCACGCTCACCTGGAACTCTTCAAGCTGCCATCGTCGGACGCTGCCTTGGAAGGCCCCTTGTTTTTCGACAACCATGACTTGACCCCGTCGACCCGGTCCTCCAGCTCAGAGTCCACATCTGAGTCCCCCTCGCTGTGGGATGAGGAGCAGAAAGGTAGGCAAGGCCGGGGAGGGAGTGATCACCCGCTGCCCAGGAGGGAGCACTGACGGGGCGGCAGGTTTTTCTCGGGCAGGGGTGGGATGCGGGTGACATGCACATCGGTGAGTCAGGAGGGGAACAAGAGAGGTCAGATGGGGCATACCATTCACAAGGACCCGGCCCCACTCAGCAGGCCACACTGTAGGACAGCCACCAGGAAGACCCTGAGGGGCACGGAGGCACCTCCCGTTCTACTTTCTGTGACAGCCCGCTGTTCAGCCAAATAAGTCCAACGGGGATGACGGGGAAACCATCCACGTATCAGTTACAGCTAAATGGCTCTTGGTTAAAAAGAGAGGATCCGTAGGCTCTACGGCCACTCCCGGAAGCCTATTCTGTTTCTTGTGTGCACACTCCCAGAAACGGGGCCGTGGCTACTGCCATTTTCCATGGCTTCACTGTGAGAGCCTGACCGCTGGCCGTGGGTCAGAAAAGACCAGGGCAGCTTTCTGGCTTCAGGTTAGCTTGAACGGGAGGCCCCTCAGCTGATGGCAGTGCTAAGCTAACCGAGCACCACAGGCCAGATCCCAGACCGGCCCTGTGACTTCCCCGGCCCTTAAGAAACAAAGAAAAATGAGGAGGGGGCGTCGGCATTTCCTGAGGTGCTAGCACAGTTTCGGGATTCAAACTGCACCCTGGAGATCCACTTGAGCCCAGAGAGTCCCAGACATTGGCTCTGTCTCTCTGAGTCTCCTCTCCCCCTCCTCCCCAGTTCTTGCTCCCCAGTTCTGCTTTCTGGCCAAGCTGGCCTGAGCCCTCTCTACTTGCAGAAAAGCCCAAAGGAGTCAGAGTCTGAGGCTGGAGTCATGGTGATTCCTTCACAAAGCAGTGGGGGCTTAGAGACAGCTTCTGAGTGAGACTGCTTCTAGAATTCTGCAAAATGTCTGCTCACCACATTCCCCTGCTATGGATATGCTGGGATTTCTCCTTGATATAAATTTCCATTCATCTGTGTCAACAGGAGCAGGCCCATTCCTGAATTATGTTCTTGAATAAATAGCCACACAGGCGTGTGTGTGCGTGTGCGTGTGTGTGTGTGTGTGGGCGTACACACACACACACACGCACGCCAGAAACCAGAAACCACCAGACTCTGTTCTGGGGACTGTGAGAGAGCATGACCCGTTGGGAGGGGAACAAAGAGGCATATTTTATGGGCTTCCATCAAATACAGAATTATAATGAAGACGAGGCTGGTGGATGCCCTGGGTAAACAGGAGTTTAGCAGACAGCCCCGAAACCACTAATGCAAGCCCTGTGCCTGTCCGAGCCTGGCAGATTTACTATGGTGCATGGGCCCCATGGAACGCCAATACCACCTGATTTATACACCCGTGCAAAAAACCTCCTTCTCTAGCTTCAGAGCCTGTAATTTATCACCACCGTTCATAACCATATTGATTGCCTTTAGAAAGGAGGTGGTGTATGCATCGCAAAATCTATGTCTACATGTTAAAAGTGTTTCTGTATAAATCTCCCTTAATACTGCACTGTTTACTGCTTTCATTAAGGTTATGGCAATAACAACTGTATCTCTAAGTAAATCGAAACATTATTTTTCTGCCCGCCTTAGCACACTCACTCACTGGCTTGCTCGATAACTTGGAGCTGGGGCCCAGAGCTGCTGAGGACGCAGCCACACCACCTCTGCCATCAGCAGGATTGTGGCTAGGACTGCCCACCCGAGTGCGCCTGCGTGAGTGCACACTGGGGTGTGCGTGTGTGTGTGTGTGTGTGTGTGTGTACTCATGCATGCACGCACGTGCCCATGCCTGGAAATGGTTTAGAATATGATCTTAAATGCGCATTTTATCAGCCCTCGAAGCTCCTACGGTCCAAGGATGGCAGGGCTAGAACACACAGGGGACAGATAGTCGTGGACCCAGAATACGAATTTCCCTCCTTACATTCAGAGCAGCAAACGGGTTGAGAAGCTGGCCTGGCTGCCCTCACCTTCCCTTTAGTTTCGAGCACATAGATGATGTTTAGGTTCTTTTTCTTAAATAATCAGGCCCGTAAACAAACTCCAGGGGCAGGCAGGCTCAGGGGGCAGTTGAAATTTTAAATGGTCGGAATTAAACCTCGAGTCAAATACAATTTATGTCCAGGCTCATGTGCTATTAGTTAACTGGGAGCCGAATCGCGGGGGAACAAACAAACGGAGACAGAATGGCGAGGGATATTAATTGTGTGTGACAACCGGGCTCCAGCGGCCCTCTATCACTGTTACACACTATTACATTTATCATTAGCTCTCACGGAGTCCTTTGCGCGGCCGCCAGCCCATCCTGGCCAGGGGAGGAGGCCTGCCAAGCCAGAGGGAGTAGGGGGAGGAAATCCAATGCCACGCTAAAAAAACAACCTCCAAACAAACAGCCCTGACGAACTTGACGGAGGATCACTCCAATCCGCCTGAAGGCCTGCACGTCTCACACCCGCCGTCCAGCTCCCACCCAGAAAGAAAGAATCGAGAGAGGGCGGATATGTTGGGCTCCCTGCCACCTGACAGACAGGCACCAGCGCAAATGCCTGGGGCCTCCCTGTGCCCAAGGCGCCCGCAGGGAGTAAAGTAAACACATCTGGCTGCATTCCCTTCCCTTGCCAGTTCCCTCCCCCCTGCCACTGCTCCCGGGCTGTGATTAGCTGCCTGGATGCCTTCCCCAAACAAGTAACTGTTAGATGCTCCTCACCTTGTACCTTTGTCTGCCACAAGAAGGTGGTGGACCTTTCAAAATGAAACATACCCGCTTCTTTTGGGTAGCTTGGGCTCCAAAGGAGCCCCAGGATATGGAAAAATCCAGCCCGAACAGACTTTTCCCCAGAGAAATAGGCTGGGAGGCTTGGTTTCTGAGGAAGGAGAGGGCTGGAGCTCAGGAAGGCAGATTGTGGGTACCACTGAATGAGGCTGAGCTCTCTTTTCTGATGCAGCCCCCGTCCTGCACACCAAGGGCATGAGCGCCAGCCTGCACCTTCCTGGGGTAGCGCCTCACTGCCCTGGCCTTGCCTCCCCTCAGGGCAGAGTCAGTGGTGTTAGCGTGAGACCAGCTTGGAGAGTGTGCAAGAGGCCGTGTCCACGTGCGGCATGCAGTGGGGACCCTGGGTGAAAGCCAGTGTTAGGGGCAGTTAGACACCACAGAAGGAGAGGCAGAGAGCGCCTGCGCCCCAGTCCTCACGGTTTATTCTTTCTTTTCTGATACTTTGTCACCATGTCCTGCAAACTGGAAACAGAAAGAAAATGGTGGGCTAGGGGGACAGAAGAAGATTGAAAAACCAGTGGGCAAAGCAAGGGTGGACCTCTCAGCCAAGGTGGACATCCTGAGCAAGACATGGCTCTGGCTGGCTGAGACCAGCTGGGGGTGGGGTGGGGTGAGTGACAGTGTATCCTCAGAGGGAGGTCGGGGCCGCCCCGGGGCACTTTTTCTCTGCCCCCAAGGAGCAGGCTTCTTATGTGGGCCAGGACCCACTTGCAGGATGGGGCATCAGCGCTCAAGCGGGAAGGGGGCAGGTCTGGGGGTGGGGGTCCGCCCAAGGCAGCCTTCGGAGTTTCTCCAGGGCCTGACCCTCACCCTCCAGAACTGCTGGTCTACCTGCCTTGTGACTTCTTCCTGAGCCTAGGACTATAAATCTCTCTCTCCGAAACCACTCCCTGGGTGGGTTTTATGAGAGAAAATCTCTGGCATGGTAACAAGGTACCATGGGCCTTAAATCTCTGCTTTCCCCAGAGTAGGGCAGGCGCCATCGGAAATGCAGCTAAACGGGGGAATAACTCATTGTGAACAGGCAGAGCTGGAGAGCCAGGTTCCCGGGAGGCCTGAGGAGGGAGGACAGGGAGGGGGAGGGAGGGCATCTCACCCGGGCAGCACCGGCCCTGCCCTCGGTCATTACAGGACAGGGTCCATGCTGGGGTCTGGCGATGAGGGAAAGGTGGGCTGGTGGCTCAGTGGCAGGGAGACAGAGACTGCAGCTGTTCTGCCTCGTGGCCTGCTCCACAGGGGGTCAGAGGGCCTCGGTGCGGCCGCCGCTGCCACAGAGGCCCCCTCACCTGGTGATGAGGTCCTCATTCCCATCGCTCTCCATCTCGTCCTCGATGGCGGCCTGCAGGTCCCCAATGCGCTTGAATGCCAGCTTGAGATCGGCCTGCAGGCTCTGGTTAGCGGCCTCCAGGCTCTCCAGATCCATCTCCTAGGAGGGAGAGGGGGCAGTCGAGTTCACCGGAGGGCCAGTCTCTATCTGGCTGCTCTAGAGAAAGCCCGCTGCAAGTCTCTCCAGGCCGGGAAGGAGCGCCATGGAGGCGTCATGGAGCTCCAGATGGAGACTCGGGCACTGCCCCCGGCCCTCTGGCCTGGCTTCGGGACATGTTCCTCTTCCTTCCAGAGATCTAAACTCTGGTTTCTTTGTGGCCCACCCCCCACCCCAGCCCAGGGGAGGCGTGCACCCAGACAGCTGCCTGCTCGGGGCCCTGCGGGTTTCGGCACGTTACCAGTTCATGCTTCTTGCGGCTCGCCTCGGCCTCCTTCCTGGCGAGCTCGCCCATCTCCTCCTTGGTGTCGCGGAGCTGCCGCTGTAGCCTCTTGTTCTGCTCCTTCTCCCGGTTCTCAGCTGCTGTGCGCTGATCCCGCTCCTCAGTCAGCTTCTCCATGTTCTCCTTGAGCCGGCTGGCCAGGCTCTGGAGGGGGAGGTAGGGAAGAGAAGCCCACCAGCTAGTCAGAGACGAGAGTGTGGCTCTGACGAGACTCCAGAGTCAGGAGGCCTGGGGTCCAGCTCTGGCACCACCACTCGCTGCTAGGTCCGCTAGGTGGGCAAGAATTAAAGCTCTCTGAAGAGCCTTCCCTTATCTTTTTTAAAATAAATAAATAAATAAATAAATTAATTGATTTGAGAGAGAGAGCGAGAGCGAGAGAGAGAGAGAGAGAAAGAGACAGAATAAGCAGGAAAGGGGCAGAGAGAAGGAGAGACAGAATCCCAAGCAGGCTCCAGACTGTCAGCTCAGCCCAAGACGGAGCTGAAACCCACGAATTGTGAGATCATGACCTGAGCTGAGAGTCAGATGCTTAACAGACTGAGCCACCCAGGTGCCCCTTCCTTTGTCTTCTGTAATATGGGAGAATAACACCTACCACAGTCCTCTGGTGTCTTTTAAAAAAAAAAAATTTTTTTTTTGATGTTTATTTTTGAGAGAGAGAGAGACAGAAAGAGAGAGACAGAGCGTGAGCGAGGGAGGGGCAGAGAGAGAGAGAGAGACACAGAATCCGAAACAGCTCTAGGCTCTGAATTGTCAGCACAGAGCCCGATGCGGGACTCGAACTCACGAACCGCAAGATCATGACCTGAGCCAAAGTCAGCTGCTTAACTGACTGAGCCATCAAGTCATGCCCCTCCCCACCCCCAGGGTCTTTTAAAGATTAAATAAGGTAAAGTATGTGAAGGCACTTGGGATGATGAAAGGTGCTGTCATCACCACCATCATCAACATCATCATCATCATCATCATCATCTTCACCACCAAGGTCAGAGGAACCCTCTGGCTACAGCCTGGGTCTGTCCACATTGATACCATGTGTGGGGCCTCCACAGTCAGCAGGACTTCCCTCAGGGACTCTGAACCCAGCAGCTCCAAAAGCTAGATCCTGTGCTTGGAGGTGAATGGTTTATGAGAGTTCCTGGATTAGGAGACTAAACAGTCATCAGATTCTAAGCACAAAGCCATCCCTCTAAGCCTGATGAATCTCTCTTCCTCCAGAAACTGAATACACTGTTCCCTCCCGGGGCCATAGGACGTTGCGCAAGAAATGACCCGGAGGTTGCGGCAGAGCATGAGGGAAGGAGCTGCTTCTGGTTCTACTGCTGACTGGCCATGGGGTCTCCACCCCAGGCCCCCCAGCCTCTGTGTCTCTAAAATAACAGCACGAGACTATATGATTTCTAATTTTTATTTGTTTTTGAGAAAGAGAGAGAGCACGGGCAAGCAGGAGTGGGGGAGGGGCAGAAGAGAGGGAGACACAGAATCCGAAGCAGGCTCCAGGCTCTGAGCTGTCAGCACAGAGCCCGACGCGGGGCTCGAACCCAAGAACTATGAGATCATGACCTGAGCCGAAGCTGGACGCTTAACTGACTGAGCCACCCAGGTGCCCCTAGACTATATGATTTCTAAGGGCCATTTGTGTTTAACATTCTGTGCGTCTAAACTACGAGACTGCTCTTCTGAGCAGAAGGGAAACAGAGAGAGCCGAGGAAAGGGACTGAGGTCGACAAGAAAAGGAGACAAGTATACAGATCTGCCCCAGAGCCACCGGATCAATGGCTTCTCCTGCCCCTTGATAACTTTGTGACCTTAGGCAACCTATTTAACCCTTCCTGTATGCAAGATGGGGGTCAAGATATTACCAGCTGTGCTGAGGCTGTGGTGTGTAGCCGAGGAACATCACTGGGTCTCCCCTAACTCTCCCTAGCTCTCCGGAGGACTGTGACCTCATCTTGGGAGCTTCGGCCATACTCCCTTCCCGGGTCAAGGGTACTAACGCCCTCTCAATGCCCACTGCCAGCTCCAGAGTCACCTGTTTCCATCCCTTCCCCGGTGCCTGCTTCACGGGCTGAGGGGCTGCCGGGGAGGTGGCAGGGACGCTCCTTGGCACGCACGCCCATGAACACAGTTCTCATGGAGAACTGGAGGTGCTTCCACAAGTCTACAAGCTCGAGCGGGAGGAGGAGAACTTAAAAATAGGGCGAGGGGAGTGTTCACCCAGAGACAATTCTGCCTGCCTCTCTCTTCCCACCTGCTCTACCGGGGAGGGTGGGGCTGGGCGCGCCGGCTTCCGGAGCCTGGAGCAGAGAGGACTGTATGTGGAGTATGGAGGCCACGGGTGGAAGGCACGACAAGACAGAGCAGGAGAGGGGTGAACAGGAACAGGAGGAGGGTTGAAGGAAAGGATGAAGAGCAGAGGGAGAGGAGGCATGGGATGGGGAGAGAGGAAGAAGTGGGGAGAGGGTGGGGAGGAGAAACGCAAAAGAAGGGGGCAGACGTGGAGAGAAGCAAAGAGAGAGGAGAAAAAGCGGAGACAAGAAGGGTGGGAAGAAGTGAGGAAAAAAAGGCAATAAAAAAGGGAAGGGAGAGAGAGAGAGCGAGCGCGGTGAGATGAGAGAACAGACTTCAGCCCTCACAGAAGTGGCGCCATCCGCTGCATATTTATGACCCTGCCGGAGAGCAGAGCGAGAGCGAGTGAGGGGACCGGCGGGGGGAGCTCATGGTGGAGGAAAATATGAAGACAAAAAGCTAAGCTGCTCTGGTCCCTTGGCAGAAAGCAAGCACGGAAACAGAATGTAAAGCAGGCTGGCTCCACGGTGCCCAGAGAGCAGGCGGGGCGGGCGGGGGGAAGGCACCCGCCCCGTCAGCTGGCCTGGCAGCTTGGCAGGGGCCTCTGAGGAGCGTCCGTGGCCTGCCCGGCACAGCTGAGCATGCGTGGCTCCAGCTGCCGGGGCAGCTCTGCCCTGCTCTGGCTACGGACCAGGACAAGTGTGCACCCACCTCCAGACGCTTCACTTGGGTCCTTTCGAACTCCAGGCGGGTCTCCAGCTCCCGGATCTTAGCTTCCTGCCTGCTCACCAGGGACTTGTCCACCATGGACTGCTCCAGGAACTCCACTTGGCTCTGGAGGGCTTGTAGCTGGGGGTGGGGGCAGGAAGAGAAGAGCTGAGCCCAGAAGGGAGGGGCAGAGCCTGGGCAAGATCACCATGGTGACCAGAGGGCCGAGGGAGGGAGGGATGCACGGGGGAGGTGGGAGGACGGGGCCCCGAGCCAGAGGCATTCCCCACCTGGCCCGATGCTGGCACAGATTTTGCCCTTTGGAGGGAAAGGAGAAAGCCGAGGACCAGAGAGGGAATAGAAATGTGAAATGAGGCAGCTGAAGCCAAAATGTCTACTGTGGTGATATGGCTCCAAGCCTAGCCCTTCGCGTGCATTGGTGCGGCGGCGTGGATTACTAATAACTGAGAGGAGCGCTTGCTTTCCAACGGGCTTGGGGGTCCGCCCCTACATACAGGGACCCCACACCCTCTTTCTACCAAGGGAGAAAGTCTCCACCTTCTCCTGCAGCTCCTGCTTCTCCTTATTGGCTTCTTCTAGCTGAGCCTGGAGGTCATTCATCTGTGCCAAGTCCCGCGAGGCCTGGGAAAGGAGTGAGTGCTGAAGCAGGATCCCCCATGAACACAAACCCCAGCCCACCACACCGCACACAGAGTGCAGGCCCGTGACTCCCAAGAGAAGTGGCGTGGGGGGGGGGGGCGCTTAGGAAGAGGACCAGAGGGCCAGCGTCTGTGGCGCGGGGTGTGGTGGGGCACCTGAGTCACGGCTGCCTTGTGCTTCTTCATCAGCTCATTCATGTCCTCCTGGTCCTCTTCCAGCCGGCTCTGGATCTCATTCTTCTCACGCTGAAGGCGGCTCAGCTGCTCCTCCAGCTGGACGGAGGCAAGACCGATCAGAGGGCATGGGGCCTCGAGTGCCCGACGGCACCAGGTGGCAAATCCGAACTTCCCCATGCCACCTCCAAAGGGAAGGGGGTGATGTCGGGGCCGGGTCCACGCACTGGTCCAGACCCGTGGCGCTCGGGCAGCTGAGACAAAGGCTGTCTTCGCAGCGTGGGCAGACCCTGGGCTAAATGACAGCTGCTTTCTGGCAGCTCTTTGAAGGCTAATGAGAAGGCAGAAAAGGTCTGCCCAGAACAAATGACCCATCATCCTGGCACCAGCAATCTAGGCCCTAACCTGAAGGTACTCTGCCCCCTTCAGGCCTCAGGCAAGGACCCCTGGACTCTGGGAAGCTCTGCTAGCTCGGATTCTCATTCTCCCCCACCACCCCCCGCCCCCCATGGCCTGCTACCAGGCCATCCAGCCCCCACAGCCGGTCCACTCCTGGGGGGAGGGGAGGAGACGGCCAACAGCAGCTTCAGGAAATGAATGAATCTATTAGCCTGTAATTCCAAACCAAAATGACTGCGTTGGCTCCTTCTCTGCCCCATCCGTCTTGTTACCGGGCTGTGGGGAGCTGGGGAAGCCTCCGCCAAGAAATTTATTAACTCGGATTTAAATAAAATGGTAATTTTATAACAGCCTTTTTTAGCACAATTAAAGAATTTGAATTACTCACCTGAAAACTGCTGAGGAGCACAAATGTCACGGGGATAAATCAAGCCCGAGAGATTGGCATCTCTCAGCAGATGGGTGACCAGCTGGGGGGCCGCGGAGCCCAGAGCCCCCAGCCTAGCCTCCCCGCTGCCTCCTTCCCTGCCCAAGGAGGTACTGGTGGCCGCATCCCCGTAATGAATTCCCGGCCGATGGATGGGCCGTGGGAGAGGTAGGGAATTAAAAGGGAAGCATTAAATAAAAGCTCTAATTAGCTGCCGCTTGGGCTTGTCAGTGGGCTGGCCAGGGGAAGAGGAGGGAAACGGAGCCATCCCATCCTCTTATCGGTGCTTCCGCTAATCTCTAGGCACCTGTTTACATCCCTCAGCCACATTAGCTGCCTTTATTTATGGTGTCGGGGCCTGCGGCCAAGCTCCCACAGGCAGGTGGTTAAACAGGGAGATGAGCCCTTGCTGGCTCCCTCTTCCACCTTGCCCCCCTCCCAGCCTCTGCTCTGAGTGGGGAGGGGCGAAGGAGGGGAGGCTCCCTCTCCCTGCAGGAAGTCCTGGAGTGAAGGGAGTGGGCTGGGGCAGGGCCCCCGTCTGGGGGGGAAGGGAGCCACAGTTACAGCTCTATTTTGCTTCAGCCGCCCCCCGAGCCTGGCCCGCACACCCCAGTCCCTCACCGCGGTCTTGGCTTTGGCGATGTCATCAATCTGCAGGTGCAGGTCTTCGATCTCCACCTCCATTGCTTTCCGCGCTTTCACGGCCGCTGCACAGGTGAACTCTGACTCCTCCAGCTGGACACAGAGCCACCCCCGCCCCAGGGAGACACGTCAGCCATTCCCTGGGAGCAGGGGGGCTGTACAGGGTGCTCACAGGGGAGAAGGAGCCCAGGCGCTCTGTTCGCTTGACCCCGGGGCTGTGGCGTGTTGGGGTGCACGCACAGGCATCTGCTGTGGCAGGGAGGGTGGGTACGGGGACCCATCCATGCCATCCTGGGGCTTGGCGGTCACGCTGTATGGCAGGCACAGATCCTAGGAGTCTGGCTGCTACGAGTGGCTTCTCCCCCTTCCCTGTTACCTTCCTTCTCAAGGACTCAAGAATCCCTGAGAGGGGCAGGAGCAGGAGAAAGAACCAGCCCCCTGGAGCTGCCGACTACCTCTCTGTAAAGATACCTGGTTCTTCAGCTGGGCGATCTCCCTCTTGCTGGGTGCGTTGTTCTTCAGGTGGTCCAGCATGATCTGGGCATCTGCCAGCAGGGCCTTGGTGCGCTTCAAGTCTTTCCGGAGCCGCTTCTCTGACTCCAAGTCCCGCTGGTTCACCTGGGTGGACACCAGAAGCTGGGGCTCTGGGTTCCACCACAGAGCCTCCTCCTAACTTCCCTAAGCCCCTGGTTCACTCTTGCCCTCATTCTGAGAGTCCCCTTAACAAGTAACAACAGAGGAAGTGCCAGGGTCGTGCCAGCCAGTGAGAAAAGCCTGGGGGCGCTGTGTGTGGTAATGACCCCAGTTATACACGCGATGACGGTGGGCTTTACGGAGCCCAGTCCCCCTCCCCATTCCCAGCTCTGTATCCCCGAGATGGCCTCCCTAAGGCTGGACGGTACAGGCTGTTGGCCGGGCCCCGCCAGCAGGCCATGCTTACCTGGTCGCTGAGCGTGGCGAGCTTGCTCTCCAGTTCCCGCTTCTCTCGAAGCACCTTCTGCTTGTCCTCATACTCCTCCTCAAGCTGCACTTCCATTTGCTTCAACTGCAGGGCCCGGGGACAGAGGCCCACCGGTCCCTTCAGCGTCTGCTTCCAGCCAGTCCCCTTCCCTTCTGGATCCCCCTACCCTGGGAAAACTGTGGGGCGGGCTGAGCATGGAGGACCCCAAGGGGTCAGACCCCAAGTTCAAAGTTCCTAGGGTTTCAAAGCAGCCTGGGAGGGAGAGGAGGGACTTCGTTCTGAGTGGGAGGCTTCGCTCTGGAGTGGGCAGGCCCTGCTGGGTCAGGCTAGCTGACTGCAGAGGGGTACAGAGTGAGCTGTCGCTTGGCACGGAAAGCAGGGAGCATTCATGCCTCAAAGGACTGAGCTTCTCTATCGACCCCGAGAGCACACATCCCAGCCAATGCCAGGGTCTCCAGCAGAGGTTCCGGGTCCAGAATGGCAATGGATGATAGTGTGGCTAAGGTAGGGAAACAGAAAACCCCTTACTTTATTTTTTTTAATGTTTATTTATTTACTGAGAGAGAGAGAGAGAGAGAGAGCGCGCAAAGGTGCAAGTGAGTGGGGGAGGAGCAGAGAGAGAGAGAGAGAGAGAGAGAGAGAGAGAGAGAATCCCAAGCAGCCTCTGCACTGTCAGTGGAAAGCCCAATTTGGGGCTCGATCCCATGAACTGTGAGATCATGACCTGAGCCAAAATCAAGAATTAGATGCTCAACTGACTTTAAACCCCTTCCTTTAAAGCAGTGATGGGGGAACCAGGGTTTGTATGGGACAGGGTAGGTGCCCATTACCTTACCTTCTTCTGACATGACTGCCGGGCCTCCTCCACCTCCTCATCCCGACTTTCCACCTCCTTGGAATGGGTCTGTCTCATTCGCTCCATTTCCATCTCTAGACGTAGCTTGGCCTAGAGGTGGTTGGGAATAGGGACCAGGTTCCTGACCCCAGTGCTACACCCTGGCAGGCAGTGCTCCCTGGGCTCAGGAGTGGGGATGGTCTCTGCCAGAAATACCCCTGTGCTCCTGCCTTGCTCCTGTGGCAGCCAGCTTCTCCAGAGAAGCCGAACTCCCTCACTAGATGTTTGTCCCAGGCCCAGGGGAGGCTGCCAGAGGTGGGGACAATTCTGTAGGTCTTCCATTTAGCCTCCAGGCTCTAGCTCCCTGGACTGACACGGTGGCTGGGGGGGCGGGCTGGGTGGGCTCAGGGCCTCCTGGCTGCTGTGCATCCTGAACCCCTGACTGCTAGAGCTCAATCAAGATTTGTTCTTGCGGAGAGCTACGTGAAAGCTTAATTACTTTCACACTGTGGCTGGCACCGATCAGGTGCTTACCCCACATTTTGTGAGTAAGGGAACGAATGAATGACTGCACATGGGAACTTGTCCTCCTCCGGCTATTCCCTGGGTTAGTGGCGGGGCGGGGGGGGGGGGGGTGGTGTTGGTGCCTCCCTCAGCCAAACCCTGTAGCACCTGCTCCAACATCTGGATGGTCCCCGCCTGCTCATCCAGCTCCTCTTCCTGATCCTTGACCTTGGCCTCCAGGTCCCGGAGCTGTTTCTTGACTTTGGCCAGAGAGGCCTCATCCTTAGACTCTTGGGAAGAAATGTCCTGGAGCTCAGCCTCCAGTGAGACGACCTTCTGGGTGAACCCCGCAATGTCCATGTCTTTTTCCTGGAGCAAAAGAGAAGATGAGGCCGGCCGGGGCCCAGCCCGCGTCTGTGATGGGGATGGGGCACGGATGCGGGTGGCCCACGCACCTCCAGTTGCTGCTTCAGGCTGAAAGCTTCGGCGAGGAGCGCATCCTTCTCTCGCTGCAGCTTCTCCCGCTGCAGCTTCTCCCGCTGGGCCTCCTCGTGCGCCTGCGACAGCTCGCTGTCAAACCTGTGAGGGAACATGCATGGCCAAGGTGGCTCCCCCAGCGCAGGGAAGAGTCCGGATCTCCGGCCCCCAGAAGCCGCCAGGAATCAGGGCCACCATAGGACAGGATGCAAGCGGAGGCGGCCTCGCACGGCCCGAAAGCAGGGGGATAGGGCAGGGGTGAGGCAACATCCAGGATACAGGTCAGGCCACCTCGCCCTGCTGAGCAGCCTGGTCTGGGATGGGGGCGTTTCATTGTGCCGGTCTAAGGAGCCCCTGTACCAGGGGGGCCTAGGAGGGACCCACAGACAGCTTCCAGGGAAGAGGTGGATAGACTCTGCCTAGTCGCTGTCTTGACCTTTTCCATTTCAACAGATCCAAGAACGAGGGGCCGGGTGGGCACTGAAATAGGTAGAAATGGACGTCCTGCCTCATCTCACTCACTTTCCACAGTTCATCTTGGCCACTCTAGATGAGCAGCTGGCTCTGGCCCCCACCCCTGGGTGCCAGCCTCTGGCCAGGCCCAGCAGAACTCGTGTCACCACCAGGACAGCCCACGCCGGGCTGGAAGCCAGCAGTCCCACTGTGCCCAGCTGGCAGTGCGCTTCGATGGGCACACAGGCCAGGGTCGAGGCCTCTTTCCTTGCTCCTCTACCTCCTGGCCTCCTATTTCCCGCCCAGTGACTCTAAATAAGGAGCAAATTGCTGAAATTCCTCTTGATACCTTCCCTGAATAGCTAATGAGGTTCCTGTTGAAAACTGAATGGCTCCCCCCAACCCAACCCCACATTAAAAAAAAAAAAAAAGGTAAGGAAACTCCGGGCAGCTGAAATGAAACCTAATAAGTTGCCCAGCAGGGAGTGCAGCAGGAGATGGTAACTAGGCCGGGCTGGCACTGCCATCGGGGTGCTCGGGAGACGCGTCCCGCTAAGGGTGCCCGCCTCTATGGGAAAGGGAGGGTGGGGTACAGAAGAGAACTAGGGAAGCGGAGAGGCACGGTGCTGGGAGGGAGGAGTAAGATCTGTCTCTCCTCACTCTCTGCAAGCAGCGCCCAGCTGGGAGGACAGCAGAACGCCCAGGAGGCCGAGGGTAACCCCGGGGTCACTGGAAGGACTCGCCTCTGCCTGCTCACCCCCAGGGTCGTGGGTGTGATGCTGTTCCTTCACCAAGGCACCCGAGGCCTCTGCTGAGAGGCCCTCCCCTGCAGAGGGGAACTAGGCGCTGTTCCTGCTCCCTGGGGCACCCTGCTGCTCCCAGGGTGTGTGGCTTCCCCGGTGTTGCTAATAAAGGCGTCCCATTCCCATCCCCAGCCAGGGAAATTAATTTAGATTGGATTTTATCCTGTGAGGGCTGCCCCCCTCCTCTGTGTCATTACCATAATGAGATGGAAGTAGCACGGTGGTTTAACAACATTAGCCAGGAGAGGGTGTCTGTGTGGCTCAGGCAAGCGGGAGATGGGGAGCGGGGTGGGGGCAAGGGGCAGGGCCGCGGGTGCGTTCTGCACGGGTCCTGGGTGAGCTCGTCCTACTGGGTCCAGGCAGGGTGATGGGCACACACTGCGGGGAGCACGTCCAAGAGCGAAGGCCTGAGCGGGCCTCCAGTGGGGATGCAGCCTGAGTGCTCCTCAGAGGTCAGGGGTGAGACACATTCCAGGACAAGGGACCATGCAGGCATGGTCCCTGACCCAATTCAGGCCCTCCTTCCTTGTCTCCTCCTGGGAGGGGGAGGCAGGGAGCCCTGTTGGGGTTGCTCTAGGAAGTCTTCTGTGCCCAGGGCGGGGGACCCACCCACCTCCTCTGCTTCTTCTCCAGCTCGTGGTTGCGGACCTGCTGGCCCTCCAGGTGCAGCTTGGTGTCCTGCAGCTCAGCTGTTAGCCGCTGGCACTTCTTCTTGAGCTGCTGCAGAGCCCGCTGGCTCTCGTCACTGTCGGCCTGCAGGTCTCCGAGCTAGGGCCAAGGTGGGGCACAGGGTCAGCAGCCAGCGAGGGGCCCGGAAGTATGGTGCGGAGAAGGGGAGGAGGAGGAGGTGGGGGAGGGAGGGAGGGAGGGACCCAGGGATGTGGGTTGAAGTCTGGGACATCCAGGGAACGGAAGACACTCTCTAACAATTGTTTGCCCTTGGGTGTCCCCAGCACCGAGAGGCTAACAGGTGGACCCTGGGGGCTCGCCGGCTCCGCGTGGCCCTCCCAGGCACAGGCCGCCCTCCTTCCGCCAGCCTCACCCGCCTCTCCAGCTGTCTCTTGTTCTGCTGCTCCACCTCCAGCTTGTCCTCAAACTCCTGCTGGAGCCGCTTCTTGGTGAAGTCCACCTCCCGCATGGCTCGCTCGTACTTCAGGCGCCACTCACCACCTGCAGGGTCGGGGGCAGACAAGGGAGGACCAAGCTGCTGAGAGTCCCTGAGAAGGGGCAGAGGGCACGAAGCAGGTGGAATCGGCCAGAGGGACTCAGAAAGGTCTCTGGAGTGACAGCTTCCTCACAAGCCAGGAAAAGACTAGAGAGGGTGTGTGGCTATGTGTGCTGTCCTCTCCCCGGGGACCCTCAGACCATGGCCCTCAGACACTGTCATGATCACGGTTGCATAACCCTCCATGATGATCCCCTACATTCACCGGCACCTCTACCTTCTCGTCTATTTCTTTCACTGGAGCCTTGCACCAGCTCTACGGATGGGGGATGGGCCCAGGCCAGGGGCGCGGCTGCCCAGGGGTGGGTATCAAGCTTGCCACTCAGGCCACTGCCGAGCTCCTCTGGCCTCACACCCACCTGCGTCATCATCGTCCACCTCCCCGTTGATCTCAGCTGCCCGGATGAGACGGGCCTCCATCACCTCCATTTCCATCACTTCCATTTTCTTCTTCAGTGCATCATACTGGGTCTGTAGAGGGGAGGCGTATGAGGCTGCCGTCCCGCTCCCTCACTCGGTACCAGCCAGGGCCCTGAGCCACGCAGACCACGGTCACGTGCTCACCCAGGGTGGACAGGGGTGCCGGGCCACCTGTCCCCAGTGGGGGGAGCAGATGGATACCAGGGCGTGGTAGTCACTGGCACGACTGTCTTCACCCCGGCCCTGCCCTCACCTGTAGCTCCTTCATCTCTTTCTCGGCTCGGAGCCGCTCGGCGGCCTCTGCATCCAGCAGCTGGGAGGCGGACTCTCCCGTGTTGCGTTCATCAGTCAGCTCCGATGTCAGCTCTGAGATCTGGGGTTGGGGGGAGGGAGTGGCCACCAGTTGAAATGCCCGCCTCACTCAGCTGGAACCCCTGGGCGGGGCGGGGGAGGAGGGGGGGGCGCTTCCTAGGCCTGGCACCCCGCACAGGTGGCCAGTCGGCCTGGTGTTGGGAGTCACTCACCCGGGTTTCCAGCCGGTCGCTGTTGAGCCGAAGCTCGTTCCGCTCCTTCTCCACCTTCTCAAGCTTGTTCCGCAGTTGCTGGATCTCCTCCTAGGGTGCAGTAAGGAGGGCGAAGTGAGCCAGAGGCACTGCGGGAGGCTGGGGCCTGGAATCAGCACCCCTGGGTGAAGGGAGCTGGTGAAGCTCGGGCCAGGACACGGGGAATAGGAAGCCACTGCCTCCCAGGGGCTCCTATCCCTGGACCCTTCCCCAGATGCTAAGGATGCCTGCGATTTTATGCCGAGAGGCTACCCAGCGGCTTAGCCAGCACCCCAGAGGGACGCCTTCCGTTTGGTGGGCATAGTTCAAGGACACCAGCTCTCTGGACTAAATAAAGAGCACTTGGGAGCCGAAGACAAGCCGGCAAGGCTTTTGCCCACACGGATGAACCTGTCCTCTCCCATTGGCTTGGCCCTTCCCGGGCTGTTACGTACGTCTTTGTTCCGGATCTGCTCCTCGGACAGCTGCACCTCGATGAGGGGCCGCACGGTGGTAAAGAGTTTCCACCAGGGCCAGTCCTTCACCCCTTTGTTCTTCTTGATGTTCTTCTGCACACAGCGGATGGCCAGGTCCTGGATCTGAGTTGGGGCGGGGGTGGTGCACAACAGGGACCTCAGTCCCAAGCGCAACAAGGATCCCCACCACCACCGGCAGCACAACGGCCAGGTTGAACCCCCCCCCCCCCCCGCCCCCGCCCTCGCCCCCGCCCCGTTCACACACTCCCTCCACCACCCCTGGCTCTCAGCCTCTCCCCATCCCTCAGAGAGTGGGCGGCAGGGAGCCCGGCGCTGGGAGCACCGCACTGGGCACTAACCGCTCTGCCGTCATTAGGAATAATTTCATCTGCTTTATTTGCTGCCTGATTATTTCCAGCACCCTGGCCTAGATGTGCTATAAAACCTAATCTTGCTGAAACACAAGAGGCGGCGGTGCTGGCTGTTTTATGGACTTGCTAATAAGAAAAGGAGTCGCTGACACAGCTCCTTAATCTTCATGGAGCAGCCTATGATCCAGAGCCCACCTTCCCCTAAGCCCTGCCCCCCACCCCTGCCCTAGGACCAGGCCACACGGCCCCAGAGCTGGGCATACCAGCACACTCTCTGGCACCCAGGAGCTGCCCATTCCCCGCCCCGGCCCAGGGCATGCTGGCCCTGGGAGGCCTGTGCCTCTTCTCCCCCAGCTAACAATAACTCATGGCCCCAAGACCAGCCTCCTGCCCCAGCATGTCCCCTTGAACCCCCGCCCCCACCCCAGGTACTCAGCTCTGCCACCTAGGCCGGGGAGTGGGACCTTTTTCTTCTTGAAGTGCTGGCGGGCCAGGTAGCCCCTGCAGGCCGCCTGGAACAGGGTTAGGTTCCTGCTGGTCTGCTCGTCCCGCTGCTCCTCCAGCCGAGCCAACGTGCCAGCCCTGAAGAACACCTGTGGAGAAGCAGGCCGGATGAAGGCGGGTGATGGGCTCCGGGCAGCCCAGCAGGGGAACGGGCAGCTGGCACAGGAGACGGGCAGGCCTGGGAGGGGGCCCTTGGCCTGGGAAGAACCTGAAAATCCAAGGGAACAAGAGAGGAGGGAAGGAGCAAGGAGAGGCCCCAGGATGGCTGAGGGAGGAGGCCCAGGCTGGGGGCTGGGGCGTGTTTCGGAAGGAGAGGAGTAGGGTGGGAAATCTAACTTCAAAGAGAGATAAAAGGAGAGCGAAGTCAAAGGGAAGGAATCTGGGACAAGAAGGAAATGAAGCGGCCACTGTCAAATGGGGACAGGACACCCCTCAGCAACATCTACGGTGGCTTCTTCCCCCAGGACTGCCAGCAACACCGTCCTTGCCCCCTGGGCCCACAGCCCACCGCAGGCTCCAGCCACCTCGGATCAGGTGAAGTGGATGGTGGGGAATGTGTGTGAGAAGAGAAAGGTCCAGCAGCTGTGGGCAGAGAAAGGGGGGGGCAGGGGGCAGGGGGTACCCTCCCTGCACCCTCCCCGCTCAGTTTCATTTTAGACAGTCTCCTCTTTCATGTGCCAACATCCCACCTCCACACACACACACACACACACACACACACACACACACCCACACACACACACACACCCAGGTTTCATCTCATGAAGAAGCCAGTGGGGCGGGCGGGGGTTGGCCCCATCAAGGGACCTGTTGTACAGGTTTGGGGGCTGGAGAGCAGACGTGAGAGGAACCAGCTGGGCGCCCCCACATCCAGCATTTCCTCTCACTCTTTGGTGCTCTGAGCTGGGGCTGGGTAAAATTTCCCCTGCTAAGAGAAGAAGAGGGGGAAATATACAGGTGAAAAAAGACGCTAGGATCCTCACAGAGGGCAAACGGACATCCGGGAATATGCCCACCTCCACCTTGCCCAGAACACAGAAAATTCCCTTTCTGGGGGCCAAGAGAAGATGTGAACTCCACAGGAAACACTCAGAACCAATACCCCCAGACCCCTCCTTCAGGGAAGAAGTGGGGAGAGGGCCTACACTTTCTGCTGAGAAAGCTTTGCCTCTGGCGACTCCACAGAAACTTAGTCCCCTGGGGCTGGCCTAGGAGAAAGCCAGCTTGGTCCTCTGCAGCGTTTCCCCAGATCCCACGCTGGGGCTGAGTGCCTGGGATCTCCTACGGGCCTCAAGCCCTACCTGAGCCTTCATCTCCCACAATGTGTGAGCCTGAGACTCCACCAGGGGGTGGGGAATATCCAAGCCCCCCCAGAGGTGGCCAGCGCACGTGGGTGTCCGACTAGGGCCGAAGAAGGGAGGTGGCGGGTTACGGGATGGAGAGCGGCCCCCATTCTCAGTGTCTCACAATGAGAAGAGAAAGGGTGGTCTAGGCACTGGGGCAGGGAACCTTAGACCTCTGCCGAGCAGCTGTACGTTAGTGGGGTTAAGAGTCCTTTTGAGTATTAGGTGAAAGCTCGGGGCCCTCTCCTCCCCCACATACCCATCCACACAAATTTTGCAAATTTCAAGAGACTCTCAGGTCCCCAAACACCCTGCCTGAACCCTCAGGGTCCTGTGGGCTCAGACTGAGACCGCCTCCTCAGCCGCAATGCGACAAACACATGGAATCTTTGCTCACCAGCCAGCCCAACCACAGCCTAGAAGCCCTGAAATTTCTCCCCCAAATCAGATGTGAGCAAACATCCAGCTTTGCCCCTAATTCCTCTCTGAGCACGCGTGTGCCCTGGGGCTGGCCCGTCTCGGCCAGGCGCCTGGGACGCAGCAGAGGGTCTGAGATGGCAGCCGGGAAGAGGACCAGCCTGTACAGGCCCACTCTTGCCCGAGATGTGCCTTGGAGGAAGTGCCACCCCAATGCCAGCCAGCAGCAGTCCTGCCTGCCAGAGGGGTAGGAGCCTGCCCAAGAGACCAAGAGGCTGAAGTGAAACCTTGGACTGTAGGCTTCCCAGGGAGGAAACTCAGCTGGCAGCCCCTGGGCTCACAGATGGTTGGGGATGGGAGAGGTCGAGTCAGACACAGTGAGACCTAAACCAGAAAAATGACACAGAAAGAGTGGGACCACAGAAGACCCAGAGAACAAAGAAAGAAACAAAATGATGAGCCAGAAGCCAAGGAAGAGACCAGCAGGAACTGCCAGGGCCCCAAGGAAAAGGGAAAACCAGCGGAGACACAGATACAGCCAGGGGACGGGGAAGGGAAGGGTGAGACTGTGACTCAGAATACAGAACAGAGAAAACAGAGCGGACAAGCAACACCGAGCCTTTTTTGCGAGCATCTCCTTCCACTTCACGCTCCCCACGAAGCCCTGGGACCCGGAGTTCCCTCCCTCCCTGCTGACAGGTGGACAGGTTCAGAACCCTCTTCGTGGCTCCCAAATGCTCTCCCTCCCACCACAGCCCTCGGGGCACATACGTGGATGCCACCTGTCAAGTCTCAGGACAGAGGGGCGCGCAGGGCTCCTGCCTGCGGGAGGGACGCTCGCCTGACAGCAGTTCGGCAGACCGGCACCCAGACCGGGCGTGCCTGCCTTTTATATGCCACGTTCCATTCAGATGAGGAATCCGGCTTGTGGGCAGGTGGTGCCGGCCCAGCCTCACTGTGTCCTGCTTGCTCTTCTGGGACCCTGGCGGCCCTGGATGACTCACCAAAGGGTCCCCTGGACAACTCCTGCCCTCCCGCTTTGTCCAGCTTTCCTCCCTTCTGTCTCCCCCACTCCCCACACCAGGACTCAGGCCAAGTTCAGGGTCACCTTCCAACCCACTCCCTCCTGACATCACAGGGGTGTTCACGGCACTGAACAAGCCAGTTATTCAGAGGGAGGGAAAGTCAAGTTTGCGGCAGAAGGGAAGGGCCAGCTGTCTGGACAAGGGTGACCGGAGAGGGACGGCCCAGCTGCCTTTCTGTAGGGACAACTCACCCGGCTCAGGCCCATGCAGCAGCTGCTCTTCTCCAGGTCGAGGGACTCCAGCAGCTCCTCCACTGCCTGCAGAGACATGCCCCTGTCAAGGAGGCCAGGGACCACCCCCGTCTCCACGCAGGACTCTGCCCAGTCACGAGCCTTTCCCATCCTCCACTGAGACAGTCTGTTACTTATTCAACAAGCACCCTCAGTGGGCATCTGCAGTGTCAGGCACTGTGTTAGATTCTGGGGACGTAAAGATGACTACGAGAGGAACAAGTTGTCTTGTTGGGGGTGAAACAAGTGAATTAGTGAAGTACACTGAGGAGAGGCACTAGGTCAGACAAGGGAACCATGGAAGGCATCCTGGAGGAGGTGTTGCTTGTGTTGAGTCTTTAGCTACAAGTAAGAATTAGCCAAAGTAGGAGACGGGGCATTTCGGGCAGAGGGATGGGCATGAGCAAAGGCCTGGAGACTACAAGAATGCACCAAGGAAACCAGACAGTTGAGTACAGCAGGAGTGAAGGGGATAGGGCAGCTAAGGTGCAACTAGACAGGGGGGCAGTAGCCAAAGGGTGAGCCGCCTGTGTGCTTTGAGAACCCATGGAGGGCTCTCTCAAGGAGGGACATGATCAGATTTGCATTTTTCAGTGATCCCGCTGGCGCACGGTGGGAGAATGGACGGAGATCCCTTAGGCAGTTACTGTAATAATTCATAGGAGAGGAGGCTAGAGCCTGACCCACAGGGAAGAGAAAGAGGCGGAAATGCAGATGATGTCAAGGAGGCAGAGCCTTGCCACATGTGAGAGGGCAGGGTAGACGACTGAGGTTTCTGACTTCTGTAGCTAAACAGTTAATGGTGCCATTCTCCAAGGTAGGAAATGGAACGGCAAGAGTAGGTTTGGGGGGTGATGGAATCGAATCAGTTTGGTCTGAACGCTCTGAGTTTGAGGTGTTATAAGGTCAGGTAGAGAAGTCCAAAAAACGGCTAGATAGAAATGCATGTCTGAAGTTCAGGAGAGAGGTCTGGGCTACAGGTATTGATTTGAGAGTCGTCAATACGTAGACAGTAGTTGAAGTGATGGGTGTGAATGAGGTTGCCCAGGAAGAGGCTGTAGAAGAGAAAACATGGACGTCCAGGGAGAGCGTCTTAAAGGAAGGGGGAGGTAGAAGAAAGGAAGCTCAGAGGGACAAAGAAAGAAAGAATAGAGAGACCAGAGCAAAGCCAGGAGTGGCAGCAAAGAAACAGAGCAGAGAATGTTTCCAAAAGAACAGAGTTGTCAAGAGAGTCACATGGGCCAAGAAGCACAGAAAAGTGCCCATTAGCGCTGGCAACATGGAGGCCACGGGGCAACTGGAGACCAGTCCCGGGGTGTCAGGGCCAGGATCTAGGAAGCTGAGGGTGGAGAGATGGATGGCGGTGGGACGGGGGCAGGTCAGTGACAGACAACAGTCTGGGGTGAGAGAGGGTTGACGGAAGCCTCCTTTCTGAGCACAGTGTCTGCAGCATGTTTCTCTGTGGACAGAAAAAGGAGAGGCTGAAGGAAGAGGAGAGAGAGAGAACAATTACCACTGAGGGAGCAGGCCTCCAGGGAGCCACCAGGAATGGATTCCAAAGCACAGAAGGAAGGGACTGGATGAGGGGGGGGCTACCTCTCCCACCCGGACAGGAGGGCTGAGGAAGCAAGCACCTGAAGAGGAGTGTACAGAAGGCAGAGGAGGAAGTTGGAACCTCAATTTTATTAGCATTTAGAGGCAAGGTCAGTTGCTGGGCGGATGATGTGGGAAGGTGTGGTAGGGGGAGATTTGAGGAGAAAGATGGAGAATGGAAGAGCAGGGAAGGAGCTTAGAATAGGGGCCAGGGAACGATGGGGCATATGAAAAACTTGCTGGGCCATGTCAAGGGCCCCGTTGAGGCTGGAGGCCAGGAACCTGTAGGACTTCAAGTCTACCCAATTGTATAATTTTCTCCCACAGCTCTTGGGAGTCCCAAATGGAGGAGCACAGATGCCTGGAGGCTGGCCCTAGTGTGTGTGTGTGTGTGTGTGTGTGTGTGTGTGTGTGTGTGTGTGTTGTGGGGGGGGGCGTGGCCGGGGGGCGGGTGCCATGGGAGGCTCAGGAGGGCTGAGGGTGACGAAGGCCAAGTGATGGGAGGGCTGGACCATGGCATTGAGGCTGAGTAGAAAAGGAAGGAAAGTTAGAAGGGAATGGAGTGGGGTCCAGAAGCGAGAGGTCTCAACAGGGTCAAAGAGCAAGTGTCCTGAGAGGAGGAGAGAAGTGAGGTGCACAGGTAGAGGGCTGTGGTCAGAGAAGGCCACGTTAGAATTTAAGATTTCTGAAGTGAAGTGTTTCCAGGGATGACAAGGTGCTGGGTGTAGCCAGGAGTGGGAGGCTGGAATAAAGGTCAGGGGTCAGACAGAAGGGGGCTGGGTCATCTACATCCACAGCAAGCTTGCCCAGGACACTGGCAAGTCCTGGATGGAAAGAAGTTTTAGAGGCCTCCGTGAACATGGGTCTGTGACTCAGGGGGCAAGGGGACGGGGGCTTTCTGCCCCATTCGGCCCCATTCTCCATCTTAGGGAAGCCAAGGTAAGGTCTGAGATGCCTTCAGAGTCAGGCTGGGAGCCTGAGGCCAGAACACAGTGAAAGAGGGGTCCTCTGCTCGAGGAGCCCTCTGGCTGTCTGCAGGGCTCCTCTGGGGAGTGATAGCCTGAGAGATAGCCCAGAATGGCAGGGAGGCCTCCCTTTCTGCAGCCATGAGTTCACCACCCTGTGCTGACAAGCAGCCCAGGAGCCTCCGGCTTACCCTGGTCTGGGAGGCCTTACCACACCCATCTTCCCCTTAAGAGGGATGCTTGCCTCATCTCTGGACAGCTTCTCGCTGTGGGAACCAGTCTGTGATGTGGGAATTGAGGCTGAAGGGCCCAGGTGCTACCAATGGTACACCCAAAACATTAGTTCCAATCTGCCACGTGGGAGGCTCTTAGACGACCAGCTCGCCAGAGCACTGGCCTCCAGAGGGGGTGCTCTTCTCTGACTCCCCAGGCTGCCCTCTCCCCACCGCCACAGCTTGGCTGCCATGTGCCCCTGTCCCGGCCCCGGTCGGCCAAAACCAGGAGCCTGAGCAAGGGCCAGCCTGGCTCTCTCTAGGGGAGGAAAGGTAGCCGCTTGGAGTGGGGTCTGAAGAGGAATCTGGGGTCCAGACCTACCCGCCTTTCATCCACCACGATGTAGTTGCGCCCATGTTTCTTGGTCAGGTGTGGTGCCAGGACGTCAAAGCGGCGGCGGAACTCGGAAAATACCATGTGGTCAGGGTAACCTAAAGAGAGGGCGGTCCAGAGTCGGTCCTTCAGCACCCCGTCTGCTCCCGGCACGCCCGATGGCCACCGGCACCCAGGTAGCAGGCAGGGACGTCACTGGAAGGGGAAGAAACTCAAGGGGGAGGAGAGGCCGTGGCTGAGGCAGGCCCAGGAAAGAGGGGTGGAGAGGGAAGAGGCAGGTGCAAGGGACAGGAGGCTGCCCTCCAGCGGGATTTCAAGGTTACAAAGGGAACAGTTTCCCTTAGAAGGAAGCAAGCTCCTTGTCAGTGAGGTGTGCAAACGGAGGATGGCGGACCACCTGGAGAAGAAAGCCGGGATGACCTCTAAGATGCTTTCTAGGCTCCGAGTCTATGACTCTGTTCGAACCCAGAGAGAACAATGTCTTCAGGGCTTAATAAGGAAACAGAAAATAGGGCAACAGAGAGTAGCTGAGAGGAAAAGTGCACAGGCTTGGGGTTGGAATCCTGACCCTGGCTCTTAGCATCATGTGACCTTGGGTGACCCACTCAACATTTCTTTCTTTTTTTTTTTTTTTAGTCACAAAAAACTTTATTTAGAATGTAAAGTTTTGGGAAGTTTGTTAAAAATATCAAAAAGTTTGAAAGCACATGACTAAATAGGATTACGGATCATTATACAACTTAAGTTTTAACCAAAATGGCACTAAGAGATTCTATAAAAGGTTATATAATTTTTAGCAAAACTCAGCTCCTTTAATATCGATAAGTTTTAGTTTTCTTAGGTAATTAGAGATCTGATAAAAACAAATATAGAGACCTTGTTTTTCTGGGCAGATAAAGAAAAAAAAATGTTGTGATTTCTTACCAAGAGCAGATCAATAATCTAAGAAAGTCTTCTTTTTAACAGAGAGAAAAACAAAATTTTAATTTTAGACTGGTGTACTTTTTTCCACTTTAGGTTTTTATTTTCATTCTAGTTAGCTAGCATCTAGTATTATATTAGTTTCAGGTATATAATATAGTGATTCAACAATTCCATACATCACCCAGTGCTCATCACCTGTTTCATCCACCCTCCCTAGCCCTCTCTCCTCTGGTCAATTATCAGTTTGTTCTCTCTAGTTAAGAGTCTGTTTCTTGATTTCTCTCTCTCTCTCTTTCCCCGTTGCTCGTTTGTTTTGTTTCTTAAATGCCACATGAGTGAAAACTTATGGTATTTGTCTTTTTCTCACAGACTTATTTTGCTTAGCGTTATACTCTCTAGTTTCATCCATGTCATTGCAAATGGCAAGATTTCATTCTTTTTATGGCTGAATAATATTCCATTGTATATATATATACTACATCTTCTTTATCCATTCACCGATTAGAGGATACTTGTAAATAGCATTTATTTTATTTTATTTTATTTTTTTAAATTTACACCCAAATTAGTTAGCATATAGTGCAACAATGATTTCAGGAGTAGATTCCTTAGTGCCCCTTACCCATTTAGCCCATCCCCCCTCCCACAACCCCTCCAGTAACCCTCTGTTTTTTCTCCATATTTATGAGTCTCTTATGTTTTGTCCTCCTCCCTGTTTTTATATTATTTTTGTTTCCCTTCCCTTCTGTTCATCTGTTTTGTCTCTTAAAGTCCTCATATGATTTTTGTCTTTCTCTGATTAATTTCACTTAGCATAATGCTCTCCAGTTCTATCCACGTAGTTGCAAATGGCAAGATTTCATTCTTTCTGATTGCTGAGTAATACTCCATTGTATATATATATACCACATCTTTATCCATTCATCCACTGATGGACATTTGGGCTCTTTCCATACTTTAGCTATTGTTGATAGTGCTGCTATAAACATGGGGGGGGCATGTGTCCCTTCGAAACAGCACACCTGTATCCCTTGGATAAATGCCTAGTAGTGCAATTGCTGGGTCGTAAAAACTATTTTTAGTTTTTTGAGGCACCTCCATACTGTTTTGCAGAGTGGCTGCACCAGCTTGCATTCCCAGCTCAACATTTCTGACTCTCGGTCTCCTGATCTTTAAATGGTGGACCTACCACTTATCTTGCATGGTAGTCATGGGGCTTGAATGACAAAATATGTAGAAAGCACAGTGTGGCTCACATAATGGGTGTTCAATAAAATGCTACCTTCCTTTCCTCAGTCCACTGAAGCAGGACACAGAAAGGGCACCCTTAGTGCTCCTATCCTGACCTTGAGCCCTAGGCCGAGTGACCAAGACTTATAGATTCTCTTTCCCTGAAGAGTGTTGCCTCTAGCAGAGACCTCCCTAAGGCTTGAGGTGAGGGCAAGGGTCAGATGGCTTCTAGCCTGGAGCAAGGTCGGGATGGTGGCCAGGAGGAAGTTACCCCGAGCCACTTGAGGGAACCAGAGCCCGTGGCAGAGGACCACGAGAGCCACTCTTACAGATTCACAGAATTTAAACTGAAAAGGGGTCTTAGAGCAGATACAACTCATCTTCCAGGCATGGAAGCTGAGGCCGAGGAGGTGGACCGAACGGCTTGCTCAAGGTCACAGAGGCTGCGGCTAGAGGCAGAACTGGACTCCAAAGCCGGGCTCTTGACAGCTAGTCAGGGGCTCGCTCCACTCCACCGGCCTAGCCAGCTCTGGGAAACCCTCCAACTGGGAGATGAGGCTGATGCGTGTGCCCGATAATTGAAACAGGAGGCGGGGGCCGCTGAGGGGCCAAGACAAAGTGAGCTATTGATTGTATCTGAATTGCAATTAAATTGATGGGCCAGGATAGCAGGTCCGGACGCCTGGCATCTTAATTAATCATCAGCGCTATCGATGGTGGCTGGGGACTGGGCGAGGGGAGGGGGGCCTGCCGCTGCTGGCCTCATCGATCTGCTTGTTTGAGTAAAGCACATTGATTTTGGTTCAGAGCGGTAACAATCTGGTTTTGAAATAATAAACACCAACTCCATATCAAGACGTGGGGACAGATCAATGATTTATTTAGAGCAGGGCAGGGAGCCCGTGTTTTGGCTTTGGCTGCTAAGGAAAAGTGATGGAGTCCATGGGGATGCCTCAAGGGGACCTGGCTATGGGCGGTGGGACCCTGCCAGTTCTTCTATCAAAAGGGAAAAGGGCAGAAATCTGGCAACCCTTAACTTCTCAGGCTAACGAAGCCCTACTCAAGAGGCATGGGCTTGGAAGCTGGTCCACCTGGATCAAATCTCGCTGTACCACTCAAGAGCTGTGTGACCCCAGGCAAGCTACTTAACATCTCTAAGCCTCAGTCTCCTCATCTGGGGATGGTAATAGCACCTATGGCTTATGAGATTGTTGGGAAAATTAGTGAGTTAATGTCTATGACGAGTTCAGCATAGTGCCTGGTGTACCGTAAATACTCTAAAGATGTGAACTAGAGGTGATCCTCGAACAACATGAGAGTTAAGGGTGCTGACCCCCTGTGCAGTCAAAAATCCAAGTATGACTTTTAACTCTCCGCCCCCCCCCCCAACCACCACCACCCCAGAACTTAGCTACTAATAATCTACTGTTGACTGGAAGCCCTACCAATAACAGAAACAGTCGATTAACACATTGTCATGTGTTATGTGTAGTATATACCGTATTCTTACAATAAAGTAAGCTAGAAGACAGCAAATGTCGTTAAGGAAGTCACAAGGGAGCAAAAAGACAGGCATAGTACCATACTACAAAAAGTCCGCATATAAGTGACCTGCACTGTTCAAAACCAGTTAGTCAAGGGTCAACTGTGCTAATTACTTTCACCCTTTCCATCACCTCCTCCAGATGGGTCCATAAAAAGGGTCTGTCTGACCTTTCTTGGGAATTGTACGTACTTCAGAAAAATTTAGCACCTCATTTCTCATCGGGGGTGCAGCCCAGCCACCGGCCTGCTCTAGGAGATAGTTAGCACCACTGAGCAGACAGCTTGAGTGGGTCTGTTGCTGTGGGCAGAGCAGGGAAGGGGGAAAGAAGGAGCTGTGTAAATAGGGCACGTGGGGAACAGAGGGGGGTGGTGGTGAGGAGGATTGGAATAGAGAAGGGGGAGGAGGAAGAAGGGGGTCAGCCAGGTGGAAGGAAAAAGAGAAAGGAACAGACTGGGCTGGAGAGACCCCCACTGAGCAGGCACCCGAGGAGGAAAGAGATCTAGGGCCCAGAGGGGGAAGCAGCACCCCTCTAGCCCCATGGGCCCCATCTGGGAGGTGGGGAGGGGCAGGAGCCAGTTCTAGAAAAGAGAAGCAGTAGCTGAGAGGGAGGGAGGCCCACCTTGGCGGTACATGCGCATGGCGTCAAGCAGGCGGGAGCCGCGGAGCTGGGCACGGAGCAGGGGCACGTCCAGCTGCAGGAGCCCAGCCTCGCAGTGGTCCCCCGAGGGCAGGTCCAGCTCGCTGCTGCTGCTGACCCGGCGGGAAGACGCAGAACGGGGCTCCCCAGCCCAGCCCTCTGCTACAGGCAGGAAGCAGTGCACGAAATGCAGCTTTGATTTCTTGATGGTGTCTATGAGGGCGTCCTGCCAAAGGGAAAGAGGCAGGCCTCAGTGGATTCTGATGGCCCGGCCGGGGGTCAGGAGAGCTGGGACTGGCATCAGCATCTCCGCTCCCCACAGGATGGCAGGTGTCCCACCAATGGCCAAGCCATGCCCTCACTCGGCCTGCGTGGCCACTCAGGCAGCTGCACGGAAAAGAGGACTAAAAAAGAGCGCAGTCAAGTCAGAGTGGGACACTGAGTGGGCACCAGGTAAGTTGAGTGTGCCTAGAATGGCCAGAGAAGCCCCGAGAGGGCCCCGGAGCCTGGGCAGGCACACTCACCACCTGCAGCTTAATCTGGATGCACAGAGACTTCTTCTTGACAGCCGCCATGCCCGTGGTGAAGGTCTTCCGCATGCTGGTGGCCCGGCGGAGCGCCAGCTGCGAGCCGCCCTCTAAGCCTGCGATGGAGCCCGACAGCACCGTGGCGCTGCCCGCCCGGCCCAGAAACAGGTTGCTGATGATTTTCCTGCCGGAGGTGGAAGGGCGAAGGAGGGAAAGAAGTCTCACTGAGAGCGTAGTGGAGGCCGTTCCTTCTCCCAGTTCCTAGGACATCCCCAAAAGCCCCATATCATCGTGGCCAGTGGCCTGGGTTATCTGGCCTGAGGCTGCATGTCCCGCACCCTAGAGAGAAACTGTAGACAAATCTTTGAACAGGAAGAAGAGAAAACCACTGGGTGGAGGGGGACAGAAGCCTAGGGGTAGGCAGGCATTGAACAGAGTGGAGTGATCTGTTCTTGTCCATCACCCGGGAGGGCAGAGGTCCAGTGTGGCAGGAGAGATTAGAGCCCAGCATCCTCTGCCACGCCATAGAATCTGCATATGACATTTACTGGTTGTTATCTGAGCTCTCCCCCCCGTCCCCCCACCCCCACCCCCCAACTGGGCAGGGAGTTTTGTTTTTTTTCATTGCTATCTGCCAGGCACCCGGAAGAGTCTCAGTCAAGGAGCAGGTGCTCAGTAGTTATCTGCTAAATACACAAATGAATGACAGGCCTTGTATGACTGAGGGGTTTCTAAGGCTATTTCTGCCTTCTTTTAAAATTTTTAATTTTTATGGTATTTTAAGTAATCTCTACAGCCAGTGTGGGGCTTGAAGTCACAACCCTGAGATCAAGAGTTACATGCTTTTGTGACCAAGCCAGGCACTCCATTTTAAAGTGTTTGTTTGTTTGTTGTGTGTGTGTGTGTGTGTGTGTGTGTGTGTGTGTGTTTACTACTCCTGCCTTCTATGAAGAACGTGGAGGTGCTATTCAGATTTCAAACTATAGGTCCCTCCAACCACGTCCATCCCACCTCTATCCAGGAGGCCACTCCCAGGCCCTCAAGACCAATTGACCTTGGCTGTCACCTCTCAGGAAGTAGAGGCAATCAACCCTGCTGGTGAGGGGGCCTCTTAGGCCAGGGAGGCCAAAACCAGCCCTGGGGACGAGACGTGGCAGAGCGAGTGGTGTCCTTACTTCTGGGAGTCCTGCAGGAGCCGGGGGGCGTTCTGGGTGGCCGGGTTCTGTTTCGTGTAGCTCAGCCAGCCAGCTACATTATACTCGACCCAGTTGGTGCCATGACTGTGGCCCAGGAGAAAATGGTGGGGTTTGCTGCTGCGCAGGAGGGGGCTCTGGCCTGAGGGTGGGAGAAGTAAGGTTCAGATCATCAGGGCACAGGCCCCAAAAAAGCCCAGGGACCCGGTGAGCCCTTCCAGACAGTACCATCTAGACCCGTATAATAGTGGGTCCTTCCGAGGGGTAGCAGAAGAGCCCTCCAGGGGTACCACCTACCTTTCTTGTCACCCTCCTGGGGGCCATAGTAGGAGAAAAGGCGCTCCAGGAGGGCATCCTCAGTGGCCCCTGGCACCAGCACCTCCTCTTCCAATAGCCATAGCAGGCCCCTTGCCTCGTCGGTGCGTGCCAGTGAGCGGACCTACGGAGAAGTGAAGCAATGCCCCCGTGTCACACAGAGCCCCTGGCCTGGCCACACACCATCGACACGCCACCCATACGCACATGCATTGCAGCTGCTGCCACTCACGGCTGACACCTTGTGGAGCAGCTGCGCAGCAAGGAGAAAGAGGGAGCCCGAGAGAGACTAGAGAGAGAAGCCCACAGCAACACACAGTTCCTAGGAGTCGTGTCCGAAGTCACCAAAGGCTGAAGGCTTCTTGTTAACCATCCTCACCCTCCTGGAAGTGAGGCTGTGTGGCCCTCACTCCCTGGGCATCACCTCCCAGGCAGACTAAACGAGATGAAGTCTGGAAGGTCCCTGGGCAGAGGGCATGGCCCGAAGGAAGCAGTCAATCAGTGATGGCTGGGGTTAACCCTGGGTGCCCTGGCAGCGGGGGGGCGGGGGGTGGGGGGTGGGGGGGGGACGCGGAGAGGGCTCAGAGCACTGCAGGGGGGATTCCTGCAGGGTCATAAACTTGAGCGTCCAAATTGTAAGACAGGCGACTTAACAGATATAACAGCCAAAATGGGAGGAGCTGGGTGACTGCCTAGCAGGTGTCCCCATCTGAGGGAAATGGCTATTTCCCAATCAGCTGTAGCCAACTTCTGTCCTGGAGGAACACTGGCCTAGTGCAGATAAACCTTCCAGCTTTTCAAGAGAAGGTGGAAATACTGAATTCTGGTTTCTAACACCCTACGCAGGCCACACAAACCTGGCCTGACGGTGTCTTTTCTACAGCATTTCCAAGTCTTCCTTGAGCAAGAAGACAGAACCGCCCCCACACCCCCATGCTTGCCTGGCCTTTAGGGACTGGGGGACAAGAGAAGTAAGAAAAGTGCCATTTTCCCTTTCTTTGAACCCAGCTGCCTGCATCTCCTCCCCACCCCCACCCCATGGCTGCCCAAGGGAGCCTGTGTGATTCTCAGGAGGAAGCAGAATGTGGCCAAGCACTGAAGGGCAGCTAAGGTCCCAGACTGGCTGGAGCTGCATGGCAGGACTGGGCAATGAAGGACAGTGCACAGCAGGCTCAGCACCGAGGGGTCCCTGTTCCAGAGATGCTAAGGCCCATCAGATAGGGACAGCAAAGAAGGGAACACGCTGTCTGAGCCACTGCCACTGCTAAGCCACACGGACTGACTTCCGCATATCTCCTGGGAATGGCAAAGGCTCTCACGGAGGCCGGCACAAGAACTCAGGTGCCAGAAAAAGCAAAGCCAGCTTCCCTGGGGAGACACGGAACTTGGGCACTTTAAGGACTTGTCCCGGGGGATGCTTAATCTCCCTGGGGCCCCACGTCCTTGTAGCATGGCAGGGCCTTCCCACAAGGAAGAGGGAGAGGGAGGCAGGGCTCAAAGCAGAGGAGGGGAGCCTAGCAAAAATGCCAATTCTCGAGAAAAGTTCCTATGAAACGTCCCTAACTGAAGACAATCAGCAAATGCCAAGTGTTCATCAGGCCGGCCGGTCTCCCAGGCAGTAAAGTACCCAAGATACTAGTCCAAAGTGTGACAAAGCCTGCCCCTAAGGTTGAGGGGTGAGGGCTCACATATATAGCCAGGCACAGATTCCTTGCTTGCACAGACTCCTCGCCCGTTCTTCTTGCCTGCACCAGTCTCTTGGGGACAGTGGGAGGGATGACTATGTCCTCTGGGTCCAGTCAAACCCTCACCATCGAGGAGGAGACACCAGAGTTCCTGGCTCAGCCAGTCACAGGACAGGGCCTGAGCCCGAGGTGGTAAGGGAGGAGGTCACATCTTCCCTTGTGGCTCAGACACCTGGGGCTAAGGCTGTCACTGCACTAGGGCAGAAGGAAGTGCCACTTCCTGACCAGACCAGCCGAGCAGCAGGTTACAACAGCAAGGGCCTGACTGAGGTTGAGGAACAGACAAGGGGAGAAAAGGCCAGCCCAGGCCCTTGCTGGAGTTCCTACCAGGGACTGATGGGAGGCTTGGTCCACAGCTGCCACAGAATCATCCGTGGCTGGCTCCAAGTCGTCAAATGCCAGCTCAATGTTCTCCTGGGAAGAAAGGGAGAGAGGTCGTGAGCACAGGCCCTTTGAGGGGTGCAGCCCTGGGTGATGGCCAGGCGGGGGCGTTGGGATTGGGACAGCTAAAATTCTTTTAACCTTCTTCAATACTGAGGTAAAGTCGCATATTCCTGTTATTCGCACCAGTTGATTAGACTATGCAGAATACCCCTACTCTCGATTTCACACCATCACCCTCGAAACACTTGAAGACAGCTGTCATTTGCCTCGTATATCTTCTCTCATCCAAGGTAAATACGCTCCCCAGTTCATTCATCTCACCTCCACATGAGGTGGGATTTCTAGATCTTGTTCCATGAGGGACACCCTTTCGTGAAGGGGCCCTAGCTAATCACCATCTTAACAGATCAGGAGACAGACAGGGAAGGCCAGGCCTGACACACGTGGAGGCAGGAATTCACGGGGCCTAGGTGGGTGCCTTGAGGGTGGGCACAGAGGGGCTCTCAGGGACCCCGAATGCAGGCGCAGCTTCTTGGAGAGCAAACTCTCCACAGGGTAAGAATGCAGTCTGGGGCAGGACAAGACTACCACTCCAGAGAACACAGAGAGACAGAAATGACAGAGCGAAAGCGAGGAAGGGAGCCACCGGTGGGGAAGGTGGTGCCTTCTCTCTCCACAGATGCCCTCCCTGCGGGCTCCAGGGAAGTGAAGTTGGGGGCCGGGGTGGGGGTGGGGCGGGGGCAGGCAGAGGCAAGGTCAAGTGCTACCTCCTTGTATCTTTCTAACTCCTGCACAAAGGTGCGCTCGTGGAAGAGTCTCTGCAGCCGGTCCTGGGCGTAGTTGTGGCATAGCTCCTCAAAGGAGGCTCCACGGGCCGACCCACCCTGCTCAGGGTTCTGGAAGCCCGGAGTGTCCACAATCATCATGGAGCAGAGTGAGTGCTGGCTGGACTTGAGAGCCCTTCACAGGGAGAGCCTGGGTCAGAGCTGGCCAGGGCAGTACCACTGAACACGCTCCACTGGTCTGCCTATGGCGCCCAGGCAGCCATGTTCTGCCCCAAGCCAGATCTCCACCCTGCCCAGGTGCCCACGACCCTGGTGGGGAGGATGTGCCTTTTGTCGCCCGCGAGGACAATGAGCCCTCTGCTGGCGTAGAATGGCTCCACCTCAGCAATCACACCAGCACAGAGGTATCAGTCAACTCCCACCTTTGTCACGGCAGGAAGCTGGTCAGCTCCTGGGCCCTGCCTGGCACTCACCTGTTCACCAGGGAAACGAGAAGGGTGAAGAGCTCACTGTAGAGGCCAGACGCCATGCCCTCTAAGCACTCCAGTGCACTCAGTTTGGGGCCTGTGGGGCAAGAGCATCATCTCTACCTCCTGCCCCCTGGGAATCCCCACGGGGTATGCTCTCTACCCACCCCGGGTCAAGTCAGCATGGGGCCCTGGGGCTGGGCCTCTTCCTCTGATGGAAGCACCTATTCACCCCAGCAGTCTCCCCACGCCAGAGAAGACTGCAACGAGCCCCGGATGAGGCCTCCCAATCACATCTACCAGCCAAGGGTCCCATGGTACCTGTGCTATCTCCCAGGCTGCTCTCCTCAGGGCCCTGGCGGAAGGAGGTGGAACGCTGTAGGGTTCCACCCTTGTGCTGGTGCTTGAAGATGGCTGAGGAGAGCTCCTCCAAGCTGCAGCCCAACAGGTATGCGGCCTTCTGGGCCCACTCGTGGCGGGCAAACTGCTTGCGCCCAGCTATGGGGTAGAAAAAAGGATCTGGCATCTTGGGTCTTTCTCCTTAGTCCACTTGATGACCATGGGGCCCTTTGGCTCCCATGGCCAACAACTGGGGAGTGAACATCTTCTGGAGGAAACACCAGCCCTGATGACACCAGAAGGGCTTTAGGCAAAACAGGGATGGCCAGCAGCTGCCCGCAAGCACTTCCTGGGTCCCCTGCCCTAGTGAGAATGAGCAGGTCCTAAAAGAGGAGGTAACTCCAGGCTGCCGCCGCCAGAGGGCGCCCAGGCAGCTTTGACCATTGCTTTTAGAAGACTTGGCCTCAGGGGTACCAACTTGGGGTGGGGCGGTCCGAGGAGGAGCCAGCCCATCTCTAATGAGCACCACAACCACCTGTGCCTGTGGGGGACACATCATGGGGGAGTACCAGTGCCTCCCCCTTCCAAGAATACCCTCTCCCTTACTTCCAGGCGTCTGCTGGGGGAGACCACAAACACCCACCCATGGCCCACCAGTGGGGAAGTGGAAAGAGCTGCCAGGGAAAGGGAACAGCCCACGCAGACAGTCGCGCCTCAGCCAACATGTGTCTAATCACAGCAATTAGGGAAAGCTAACAAGAAACAAGGTTTTACCTTCAGCAGCTTCTGTAAGGCAAAGGACCAGCATGCAGCATGCAAAGAAAAAACAGCGTGTTAGCAAACAGTCATCAGCTGAGCCCGCCAGGCCCACGGGAAGGGACCATGGGGGGTGGGGGGTTGTGAGGATGAGCAGGCAAGAGAACATAACCACATTCAGACTCCGAGACACAAAAATACACACATGTGCACACACACCATCTCAAGGGAGTGTGTTCATGGATGCAATCACGCTGTCACATAGAGACCTACAAAGACACCACACACACACACACACACACACACACACACACACATACACACACCCTCTGGGAAATACCGGAAGCTCTGAGGAGGTAACAGACCCTGCTGACACACACCCGGAGCTCTCCGCGTGCAGTACAGGGTTATAGGAAACCTGGGCTTGTCACCGCCTCAGAGCAAAAGAACTTCCTCAAGACACAGCCACACGCCTACCCGCCTGCCCACCTACGCAGTCTGGAGACAACTTCTTTAACTCAGAGCCTGCTTCCTCTTTGGCAGGGATGCCACCTGCTGGGATCATAAGGAACCTAACACCTGAACGCCTGTTCCTCCATGCACCCACCCGCCCACCAGTGCTTTCTCGCTCCTGCTGAGCAGCCTGGGGCTCTTCACATCCCAGAGGAACACGAAGCCAAAGCCCGAGAGGCTGTTCAGAGGCAGCATCCCTCGGAGAAAGGGGAGAAAGGGGCAAAGAGGTGCTCAGAGTGCCCAGCCGTCAAGGTAATCTCAGAAGGCAGCAGAGTTCTTCCAAGCCAGACCAAGCTCTAGCCATTCACAAGCCCCAAGTTCAAGTGCGGAAGCAACAGCCCATTCGTTACCACGGTGCCTGCCGCCCCCTAGTGGCCCCCACCTGGATATGCAAGAGGAAGCGATGCCTTCTACCAAACCAGTGAAGAAAAGGGAAGACTCAGAGAAAACTGGCCTGGGAAAGCCCCAAGAAGCAGGCCCACCCTACCCCATCCAAGCCCCGAGGAGGGCATCCTGAGAGGCCCCAGGATCTGGAGGCAACACAAGTAGAAGCAGCTATGCCTGGGACTCCAAGAAACCTCACAGCCGGCAGGCACCTTCTCCCCCCTCAACCTGGGGCTTCTCCCAGGCCAGTCCCCTCCATTGTGACAGAACAAGCCCAGCCCCCAGACAGAGCCCAGGGCAAGCACCAAGATGGGACAAGGTGGCCCCTACACCCCAGGGAGGGGCCAAGGTCAGTTACCGGCTTGCTCCTCGGGGGCCTCTGTCAGGAAGGGAACAAGAAGCAGAGTTATTCCAAGGGGACTGCTCGGACTTAGGGCCCTTCTCTTTCCCCTCAGCTTCCGAATCCTGCCCCTCCCCCCCCAACTCTTCACAGTGCTCCGCATTACTGCCATCCAAGTCCAGGGGCAGAGATCCTTCTCTGGGCATCAGAGCCTCCTGTTCTGACGTGGGAGACTGGGAAGAGGCACACGCAACAGAGGGTGATAACAGACACATCTGTGCTGGGTGAGGACAAACTGCGAGTGGCAGGGCCTCCACAAGCTCTCCCGGGCAACAAGCCAGGCTGTTGGGACCCGTTGCGGGTTACCTTTGGTGGCGCCTGCAGCCCCCAGGTGGTAGATGGCAGCCAGGATGAGCCAGCAGGCTTTCTGTTCATCTGGGGAGATGCCCAGCACCTTCATGGCGGTCTGTAGCTTACTGAACTGCTGAGCCGCCTTCTGCTTCTCCTCAGGCTGCAGGGACAGGAGGGGACGCTGGCACTGCACCTCGGGGAGGGGGGGGGCGCTGTCCCTCCTGGCATACCCCCATGCTTCTGGACCCTCGGGGAGGGCAGGGCTGGTGAGAGCTGCCCAGCTGGGGCTGGGCTCCTGCTATTCCCGTGGGGTTCTCCAGGTCACTTCCCCTACTCCCCTGCTCCCAAGGCCCAGGACTGCCAACCTAGTCCCCACAGGCCCCTCACCTTGGCCAGTGGCACAATCCCAAACACATTGTTCTCTGCCAAGTGGTTCAAGTGGAGCTCTGTCCTAGGGGTACAAATGAGGCATCAGCACAGTGCTTGGTCCCCATGCCAAGGCCATCTCCCTACCAGGGTGGAGACAGATTCAGCTTCCAGACTCTCAGTCCTGTCTGCCCGTCATGCCCTACTGTCAGGCCAGCTGCTGCCGCCTTCCCTAATTGGCCTGAAGGCCTGGTCAGAGCACCAACCTCCCTAGGACAGGTCGTCAGAGATGCTCTGGGGAGAGTGTCCAGACAGACCCCTGAAAGAGAGCCAGGAATCTGCCTGAAGCGCGAGTCCAGCCAGGACAGAGACCAGGCTCTCAGTTACAAGAAGAGTTAAGGAGGATAATGTCCTGGGGTTGCTTGCTCAGCCTTATCATTAATCCTTTTTTTCAAAGAACAAAGACAGCAAGTCTGAAGGTCTAAAGGGAAAAGCCTGGTAGATGAGCCAACATGGGGGGCAGGAGGCCCAGCTTGGAGGGCACAGAAAAAGGCCCGGGCTTTCGGCTCCAGTATGAACTCAACAGTTCAGCCCCACATTAGCTGTGTGACTTATAGGCAAGTCCCTGACCACCTGCATCTTGAGGTGCTTTCCTCTGCAGACCTGGTGTAGCAGAGGTCATAGCTCGACCCTGGGAACACGGGAGCATCAATTGTGCCCCTCACACATAGCCAGGACTCTGTGCCCGGGACCCAGGAGTTCCTGTGGGGTTCAGCCCATGGCTCATTCATCTCACCACCCCCAGTTACCTCAGCGTACGATAAACAAACGGTATGGGATGCAGTCAAGTGACAAGGTCCAGGAGCCATCAGTGAGCTAGAACCCAGAGCACCCTCCCCGATTTCCTTTGTCCCATCTCACCTGAGGGTGCCATCCCCACAGGCCAGCAGGTAGTAGAAGACGTTGAAGGTGGCCTCACCGGATGGGCGTCGGGCCACACGCAGCTTCTCCAGTAGCATCGTCTATGGCACAGCATAGAGGGTATGGGCAAGGAGGGTGGTGCCAGGTCAAGCTTCTCCACCCCACACCGGAAAGAACAAGGCCCATGGGAGCAAGCAGGTACAGCTTACTCTCAACCAGAGGCCAGATCACCACAGGGTCAACCCTGGGGCACAAACCAAAGCCAGGGGGGAGGAGATAGGCCCAGCTCACAGAGGGGCCTTGGTGCCTTGCCCAGCCCCCAGGCACAGTCTTCTCAGGGAGCTGGGCACTTTGTGGAAAAATATTTCATTTAGCATGGAAGGGGACCAGCTTCGGCTGGAACTTACTTTATTGACAAGCAAGTCTTACTTGGGTGAAATTAGCCTGAGAGAAACCCCTGAACACAGGGCCAGGGCCCCAGAAGTAGGGTACAGCCAACCCCAGGGTTGGGCAGGAAGCTGAGCCAGGACCCACCTGGGGCAAGAAGCATGGGGGGGGCAGAAGACACGGCGGGGGCAGAATGGTGACAGCTCGGGGTGGAGCACACCATCCCTGCTGGAGGGGATCCTGGGTAGAATCCCGGGAAAATAAGGCACAGGAGGGAGCCTGAAACCAGGCAGCCAGTCTCTTAACTACCCTGAGTGTCCTCTCACCTGGATGGAGGCTGAGGCCACCTGGCCCGCTTGGTCAAAGTCCAGGGAGAGGATCTGGGAGAAGCGAGTGGCATTGCCGTTCATGATGGTGGGGCTGTTCCCAAAGGCTTCCAAGAGGCTGTACAGAGCCTGCCACTTCTCTGCTGTAGAACAGAGGCCCAGGAGCCATCAGGAAAGCCTCCAGAGGCCCAGGGGCCATCAGGAAAGCCTCCAGAGGCCCAGGGGCCATCAGGAAAGCCTCCTGCCCAGGGCCTATTCCCCCAGCGCACAAAGGCTCAGAGTCACTCAGGCCAGACTGCCCAGGGACAGAGGGGGTCTGAGGGCACAGAGAAACCAGGGAGAACAAAGCTGACGCCTACGAGGCGCTTCCATCCCCAGCCCCTCTCGGTTTTTCCAGGTGGCCTGTCTCACCAGAAAACACCTTGTTCCCACTGGTGCCTGCGATGGTGGCCAGGTACTGCACCAGATGCTGGCAGCTGGTGGTCTTGCCACTGCCGCTGCTGCCCAGGAGGATGATAGACTGGTCCTGGCGGCTCATCAGCATTGCCCTGTATGCGGTCTGGGCCACGGCATAGATGTGGGGTGCCATGTCCTCCCGCCGACACCCCTTGAACATGTGCATCACCTTGGGTGGGAGGGGGAGGGCGGAAAGGGGCAGGCTCTTAGCTGGTCACACTTGGACAGTCCTCACCCCCAAGGTCCACATCTTTCTGGGCCTTTCACTGTCGGGGCAAGGGTTGTCGAGGGATTCCCAGGCTAAGGCCTTGCATAGAAATGCAGATACTAGCACAGTCCCGGCCTCTGTTAGAGGTTACGGGGAGGGCTTCATGTCCCCACCCCTTGAAACGGCTCCAAGTTCAACTGTGAGAGTGGACAAGAGCCCAGTGGGATGCCAAAGGGAAGGAGCAAAGCCAGGGAAGGTAGGGTAGGTAGTGTGTGGGTGGGTCCATGGGGCAGCATGGTCGCCTAGTGGGTGCCGCACCTTCTCAGAGTACACGGCAGGGGCCCCACGGGGGCTGAGGACGAGCAGGCTGGGGCCAGCGTATGTATGCAGCAGGCTAGCACCATAGCGCTGACGCAGTGTGTGGAGGACGCTGGACTCATTGAGGTACACCAGCGAGGCCAAATCTTCTAGACGGTCGCAGGAGGGAGCATTAGCCTGTGTGATAGGACAGGCAGGCAGGCACTGAAGAAGCAGAATCTGTCGGCACTGCCAGTGGACAGGCCTGCCCTGCCCAGCCCACTTCCTGTGCCCTCCACCTGCAAACCTTCTCCACGTCATCCTCGTCCACATCCAAGATGGCGCCATCATGGTCTAGCTTCACACGCACCTTGCCTTCTGGCAAGCTGAGCTCCTCAGATTTGAGCTGACTGCCTACAGAGCGGGGACAGACAGTCAGACACAGGCCCGGGAAGCCTCTGCCACCCTCTTCAGGCCCTTTGTGGTCCTGTCTCTTCCCTACTATATCACTAGCCTCTCCTCACTCACCACCCAGGCCTCACCAGACCCAGAAGGCACACCCAGCCCGGAAACCTGAGAGGCCCAGGCATCTGCACCCTGGGCCTCCCCAGACTCACCCAGAGAGAAGCCATCCTTATGGACCAGCCACACCTTCTCTGTCTCATACCAGGCCTCCTCAGCTGCAATCTGCTCTTCTGTCTTCACCTATCAGAGGAAGGGGGGGTAATAAATAGTCAGACCTTGCTCTGGAAAACAGTCGGGACAGAAGAGAAGAGACACGTGAGGGGAAGTGCTTCCAGATGAGCCACCTGGTAAGGGGGACAGTTGGGTGGCAGACACAGAACAGGGGACATTGGAAGTGTCAGAAGAAGAAGGTGGGGAAGCCAGGGGATGGGGATGGGTCTGAGGAGCCCCGAGGACAAGGACACAGAGTTAGGAACCATGCCAGCCTTGAGGGTTTGGAAGGACGGGGACACTCAGAACCCGAGCCCTGAGGAGAGTAGACTGTAGGAAAGCAAACCAACAGGTTCTGCCTTCAGCCACCCTCTTCCCCACCTCCCCTGTAGGGTTGGTGTGCTGAGCCCACACCCCTCTCCCTGAGCCAACGCCCACTGCTACTGTGACCTCTCATGCCCAGCCTCTGTCTCGAGGTGGGAAAGGGCACTTCCTCAAGACCCGAGAAGTGTCTACTGCGGACTTTTTACTGCAAAGTGATATATGGGTCCTAAATCCTAGTCTCGGCCTGGTCTTCCCTCCAGAGGATGCCCTGCTGGGCAAGGAGCAGTGCCCAGATGTACACGCCAGCCTTTCCACTCCTCCTCCATGCCTCCTCAGAAGGCCAAGGCCATAATATAGCATATGAGGGGGGCACAGAAGTGCAGCAGTGTTTTGCCAAACACAGGAAAAGACTTGTATGCCACATGGCTGGGCACTGGAACAGCTGTGAGCCACCATCAGTCTCTGAGAGTCCCCCACCCTCACAAGACTTGAGGCCGAGGTACAGACGCTGCTCTGATACTGACCCCCTGTGTGAGGGATTGGAAAGGATAAGAAAACATAGTAAATATTTTCTTTGTCACATTTCTTGGAGCTGAACGAAAAAGAGATCTGGGTTCTACTCCCAGGTTGGATTCTGGGTTCAGATAACTTCCTCTTCCTCGCTGACTGCCCTTCCCCGTTGGAGAGAGAAGGGTACGCGTGGCCCCCAGGCTCTGGGAATCATGACCAGGGAAATCACCCTTCAAACAGGAGACCCACTATGGGGCTGGCAACATTTTAAATTGTTAAATGAAGACATGAAAAAAAAAAAAAGGCTAGTTTTTTATATTTGAAGAAATGTAAGTTTATAAAAAAAAATCAATGTTTTCTTTCTTTCCAAATCACATTATATAGGTTAAACGTTCATCTCGACTGGACACATTCTACGGGTCAGATGCTTGGAACCTGATGAAGAAGGGGACATCACAGGGTCCTGGCCTAGAACGAATCCTTTAGAGCTAATTCAAAGGTAGGTTCCCAAATTGGCCAGCAGGTGGAGCCAAAGAATGCCACATCTTCTGGCTTGGGAAGGAGGGTGGGAGGTGGGAGGGGCTCAGCCTTTCAGCTTTCTCTACCCAGAGTAAGAGGAATTAAAACACCTAGAAACCAAAACTCTTGCCAGGCCCTTGGGTTCCAGTGGTTAAAACCCAGGTGCCAAAGTCCAAACTCAAGTGGTGGCACTCAGACTAGACACCTCCCAAGGGCCTGACACAGAACAGCCCCATTTCAAACTTCTGGCACCGCCTCCCCCAAGGATCCCCCCAGATACAGGGTGGGAGCCGGAAGGGAAAAGAGGCCTTACACTCCAGCATGAGGCCCGAGCACAGACGCCAGCCCAGGTACAGGCCAGGGGTGGAAGGCGGTCACTGGAGGAAGCGGAGGGCTCCTGAAGGGGGCAGGAGCACCCTACCTGGCTGTGGGCAGGAGAGGCGGCCTCAGGGTCCAGCTGCCAGCAGCAAGCAAAGAAGAGAGAAAGAAAAAGAGGGGTGAAGATGAGTAGACCACTGGCATGAACCCTTCAGCAAGCACTCTGGGCCAAGCGGGCGGGCACTTTCCAGCTGCCCAAGGTGCAGGATGGAGGCTGGAGGAACTTAGCGCCAGGATGGGAAGCTGGCCTGGGCAGGTCAACTGTGTCCAGTCAAGGAGAAGCCAGACCAGGAAGGCGGGGCCCGGCATGGTGAAGAGACACTTGCTATCAACAGACTTCTGAGTAGCTGCTCTGTTAAGTCATTCACTGTGGCCTGGGCATGAATATGCCACTCTGCCTCCGGCCATAGTCTGTCCCGGGTGGGACATCCAGTGCATTCTGAATTAGGCTCCTCTTCTGTGTGCTTGCCAGGCCACCTCACCACACCCAGGGCCCGGGCCCCTTGGGTGGCTCTGGCCTTTTCTCCAGGGCCCTGGCCAGCCTAGCTCCCCTCTATCTGGTCTCCAAACACATCAGAGCTGTCACTCCTGCACAGAACAAGACCATAGGGCAAGTCTCATGGAACAAGACCACTAGCAGCCCCAAGTCTGGGACCCTTTCCTCAACCCCCCACTGCACCCCTGCACCACTCCTAGAAGGGCACACCACAAGCAGAGGCAGCACTCCATCTGCAACCTGCCCAAGAACCAAGGGACTGTCGGTAGACCCTTTGGCCAGACTTTGCCTCTCTTTTTCTGTCTGATTACTTTTTTTAAAATTTGTATTTATTTATTTTTGAGAGAGAGAGAGATGGAGTTGAGCGGGGGAGGGGCAGAGAGAGGGAGACACAGAATCCGAAGCAGGCTCCAGGCTCTGAGCTGTCAGTCCAGAGCCCGACATGGGGCTTGAACTCATGAACCGTGAGATCATGACCCGAGCTGAAGTCAGATGCTTAACCAACTGAGCCACCCAGGTGCCCCTCTGTCTAGTTACTTAAAGACCTTTCTGAAGAGGAAGGGGACCCAGCAAGACCTTGGACCTTGCCTATAAGGAATAAACAAGGAGTTAACCGGCCCCACCCGCATCTGAAAAGCCAATGCATCAAAAAAGGGGAGAGTCAGCTCTCTGCCTCACCGTCCACCAGGCCCTGGTGCCAAGACATGTTCTCCAGGACAAGAGAATGGGGCCAGAGATGGGGGCTGGATCCACAGCCACGAAGGGCCCCCTCCCACCGGCACAGGGCCTTGGGTCCCCTAGAGGAACAGGCCTCACTGTGCTCAGACCCTCTGCAGAGCCTTTCTTTCATTTCTTCAGGTGAGAAGCCCACGTGAGGGCCCCCAGACTGCCATGGAGCCATCCTTCCATATTCAGGTGCTCCCCCCGTCCCCCCTGGGCTGGGAACCATACACGTGAGGTGGCATTACAGGAGTTGTGAAGATCCTCTCAAGGCGCTGGTGGGCCTCCTCTGCGGGGGTCAGCTGGACCTCAGCGGCAGCTCCTGCCTAGAGGTTAAACCACTGTTAGTCCTGGCCTGGGGAGGAGTGGGGGGCACGGCATGCCAAGCTTCTAGCCTAGGAAGCCACTGGGACCCAGTGGGGAGGTGGAGTAGGGTCAGGGAGGCAAGCCAGGCACCAACTTGAGCTGTCTTTTTTTTTTTTTTTAAGTTTATTTATTTTGAGAGAGGAAGAGAGAGGGAGGGTGGGAGAGAGACAGAGAGAGAGAGAGAAAGAGAAAGCACGCAAGCGGGGTAGGGGCAGAGAGAGAGGGAGACAGGACCCCAAGCAGGTTCAGTAATCTCAGCTTGGAGCCCAACGTGGGGCTCACACTCACGAACTGGAGATCATGACCTGAGCTGAAATCAAGAATCGGACGCTCAATTGATTGAGCCACCCAGGCAGCCCCCAACTTGAGTTTTTAAATTATCCTATGGGGAGGGGGGAGGAAATTCTGGGGTTATTTCTTCTCACAGTCCTAACTACTTCAGCACTAGGATGACCCTGTTCTCCCACACACCCTCTGGCCCCTGCCCCAGGCCCAGGTGACAGGTGGCTGAACTTCAGCTCAGGGCACATCTCAGCCCCTCAACTCCACCCTAGTGAGAGCGACGGGGAGCCGGAGGGAAGGCAGCCAAGCCAGGGAACAGGCACATGCCTCTCTCTGGCTACTTATAGGTTCTACTCAGGGGCTGACAGTACACCTCACAGCCTTCCCGGGAGGCCCAAACACCCCTGCCAACTCCCGTGTGCCAGGACTGATTTCCCTGCTTCAGAGCAGGCCGGCAGGGCTGGGACGGCTGCAGCCTCCTGTTCTCGAAGTTCTGCCAAACCCAGGAGGAGTGGAGCGGGGAACCTGGCAGGTTCTGGGACCTTGGGAGTCCCAGGAGGTCATCGGCAGGGAGGGCCTCTAGGCTGCTCTACTCCCATTTCCCCCTCCCCCCCCCCCTTTCTAGCCAGAAGAGCTTGCAACAGGTGGGAGAAGCGGTGGTGAAACTTGACTCCTCCCTCCTACACCTCATGAGGCCTCAGAAGGGTCCACAAAATGGGGAAGTTTGAAGGGAACTGTCCCTGGCCAGAGGACCAATCATGTAGGCATCACCTTCCAAGGTCCTCCCCTCTGCCTCTCAGCTTCCTATCCCACTCAGAGGGTACTCTGGGGACAGGCGGGTCCGCAGGTCCAAAGGGGGCCTCTGGTTCCCCTTTGCCACCCAGGCCTAGGGCTCCCTCAGGAATCCTGCTGTCAGAGAGGACTGCCGGCCAGGCCTGAAGAAGGAAGTGATGGCAATGATGGCATTAAAACTCCTGTTATCAGCATCGCTATCCATGCTGTCATTTATGAAGCGCCCGCCACGCCAGGGACTAGGCTCGGGGGAGCACTGTACCATTCCTAATCTTCACAGGACCCTTCAAAGCTGGGATTATCCCTTGCTTGCAACTCCAAAATCCAAAAGCCCCCTCCACCCCCCCCCGCCCCAAACGATTTCTTACTTAACTATTTTGATCGCCAAAACTCTTTGTATTCTATCCCCCTGCAGTATGAACATAGATTTTGCTACGAAAATATTTACCTTTGGTTAGAGGTTGCTGCTCGCTATGTATGACATTCTAAAATACAGAAATTATGAACTTGCAAAATACTTCTGGCCCCAAGGGCTTCAGAGGGGGAATCAGACCTGTCCCATCCCCACGTGGCAGATGAAGAAGGGTCAGCGATGGGACCATGCTGAGATCCCACAGAGGGTGAGTAGCCGGGGATGTGAACACGGGTCACCTGACTTCAGAAAGTCTCCTTCTCCCCTAGCACTGATCTGCTAAGACTCCGACCCTTGCTTGGGAATCTGGAGGCTTCGGCCAACACCACGCAGCCTGGGACCAGGCCCCAATCCCACACAGGAATGTGAAGGAATGGCAGCATGCTGGTTAGCAGGGCCCATCCCAGAGCAGGGGCCGCCACGGACTCTGGTGTTCAGTGAAGGAAAAGCCATGCAGCCCCACCACGGGCACAAGGACCAGGCCCAGCTTCTCAGTCATGCGGGCGGGTTGAGGAGGCCCGGGGAAGCTGGCTGCGAGGGTGACTGGCCTTCCAACGAGGGTGGTGAGGGCGTGGGAGGTTAGTGATACACTCGGGTACCTCCTGCTGCACGTCAGGGGCTGGTGACTTGGACTGCGGCAATCCAGTCAGGTTCGACTTCGGGCCAGCGGAGCCCGGGTCCGCCAGCTCTTCCGGTGGGGCAGGGGAGCACTGCTTCTCCGGGATTCCAGGCTTGGCCGGGGAGCCTGGTTTCCCTGAGGAGCCTGGCTCCTGGCTGGAGGGCTTCTCCCCCTTCCCAGGAGACTGCCTGCCACGGGGCTTGTGGTCCTTGGCCCTGCCCCGAGACATCAGGCTCCGTAGACCCACAGAGAGCTCATCCTTGGCTGCCTCCTTCTTTGCTTCAGGCTTAGGTGGAGGAGGGGGAGGTGGAGGAGGTGGTGGCTTGGGACCAGGGGCCTTTTCTCCCCTCTTGCCTCGAGCTGGGTGCTCAGGGGACCTGACCCCTCTGCTTGAAGGCTCCTTGGCACTCCCAGGCTCCTCACCAGGCAGCACCTTGCTCACCACCTTCCTAACTGCGTTTGCCACTCTCTTCCGGGACAGGCCCTGGGCCTCCTCACTTGGGCCTTCTGCTGAGGCAGCCCCCAGGCCATTCATGGCGAGTGTGGGTGCAGGGCTCTTGGCTCTCTGGGAAGTCTCTGACGGTACAGGGCTGGTAGGAGGCTGAGGACTCCTAGATGGACCCCTGCTGTCCTTTGAGCTGCCCTCTAGCTGCAGTCACACAAACACAGGTAGACATTAGCATCGGCCCTTGTGTCCCTGCCCACCCCATGCAGAGGAAGTGAGACCTCACGCCTCGCCCTGGATGGAACAGACCTTCCATTCGTCCATGTAAACAACACATAGCTCCAAGAGGCTACACCGGGAAGCCTTCATCGCATCTTCTAGATAGGACAATTGCATCTCAAAGTTTGGCTTCTCTCTCTCCCAAAGCACAAGCAGGGACTGCAGTCACCTGCTGTCTATCCGTAGCCTTAGCACAGAGCTGTGAGATGCCAGCATACAGTGCCCGGAGGCCCATGAAGTGTCCCAGAGTTACTGGCCGATGTCAGGGCAGCAACCAAGCCCCAATCCAGGTGAGCCCACTCCCTCGCGGCCCAAACAACAGCAGAGATGGAGCATGGAGAGGTCAAACCACCAATTCCTGCCATCAATCCTGGGCCTCCCTCTGGGGCTTTCTGCCTTTGTGGTCCCCGGTCCTTCTATCACTGTGCTTTCTGGGCCGTCAGACCCAGAACCTACCAATCCCAGCAGAAACAGTGGTTGGGGAGCAACTCCTGGCCCCTGGACAGGCCACGCTTCCTCCCTCCTGCTCCCCTGATTTGTGGCCATTGTCTACCCCGCACCCCACTCTCAGGGCTGCAGAAACCCAGTGCGGGCCGGGGGGGAAGCTTGTACCTCGGGCTGCTCTGTCAAGTCTCTACAGCTTTCCTCCTGCCACCTTCCCCAGGGCTGGAGGCCTCCTAGCTCCCAGGGTATGTGTGCACAGAGTAATAGGATGAAGAGGAGAGAGCTGGGGCCCACAAAGGGGAAAGCACTCAAGTGACCACAGATCCACTCTGCCCTGGAGCTGGGGCCCTGGCTCAGCCAGGCTCCCAGCCTCTGGCACCCGCCTGGAGCGTGCTGGCACACTTTGCCTAATGCGCCTACCCTTCCCCCAACACTGGTGGGAACTGTCTGCGGTCCCAAGGGACAGCCACTAGGAAAGCCAGGCTGGCTAATAGTAGGGCAGAGTTTCCTGCAAAGCCAGCCACGTTGCCTGGGGGAGCAAGGTCAACCTGGGGGCTCCTTGCTGATCCGGCAATGCCCTGCCACTAATGGGCTATGTTTGAGTCCCTGTTCCGCAAAACAATGACCTTGGTTCCAGGGTCTACCTGGGCCCTGGGCTCTACAAGTCTGGCTGCCATCTCTCCTTGGATGCAGGAAGATACTCAGAGTGGGCAGACCTCTGGCACATCCTGAACAGGGCTGACCCAAGCAACCTCAGTCTGGGCCTCAGCTACAGAGAGGCCCTGATGCCGGGGTGGGGAGAGGAGGGCTTGAAGGTGCCTCTCCCTCAACCTCTTGGACCAAGAGTGCTCCATGGCATGCCAGGGCACTGCGGAGCTGGCTAGCAGCCCCGGCTGCCGGCTCCTGCTCCCTTCTCCTCCCTCTTCTGGCTCTCCTCCCATCCCCCCGACTGAAGATGGTGACAATGATGATGCTAACACACAGTGTTTATTATGTGCCGGGAAGTCTTCTAAGCACTTCACGTGTAATTTTCTGGAGTATCTGGATACTCCCGGGCCCCCCCCAGCATATCTCAAACAGACCCCTTTGAAATCACTGGCTAACCTGGCAGGATTAATTACACATCAGGTGGAAGCCACAGAGTCTGGCTAATCAAACCTCCATCCGAGGAAGTGGGGGAACTGGGACAGGCACCATCTGGGGTAATGAAGCCCGGATCCGCTTTGTGACCCAGCTCTGCCCCAGGGCCCCCGCACTCCTGCCCCCTGTGCCAACAGCGGCCCTCTCCTAACTACACGTCTTTAGACCTGGCTATTCTGGAACTGTCTCTCTTTTCTTGCCTGAAAAGAGTCCAGCTTTGTTCAGGGTCTCTATCTCGAGGCAGAGTGACCTGGGGAGAAGCTGGGGGCACCAAGCAGCCGGAGCCGCCTCCAGGTCACCCGCACCAAGCAGCTGACGGGGTCTTGGGAAGAGACAAAACAGCTGCAGTGAAATCCCTCCCTGTGACGGTCTTGTGTCACCAGAGCAGGACGAAGAGTCCCAACAGCTGAGCTCTCCTCTGGTGCTCCCCAGCCTAAGAGTTTGCCCGCCTAGGACTCTCCAGCCCCAGAGGGTCCAGAAAACCAGAGCTAAAGGTAGGAACTAAAGAGAGGGGCCGGGGGAGGTGTCCAAAGCGCCTCGGTGTTCCCATCTCCTTCGCGCACCCCAGAGGTTGGCATCACACGTGCTGAGCTTTCTGCCCCTTTAGTGGCATTCCCTCTGGCCACCCAGAGACGAAGGGGCACCTGCCATGCCTGCCTGGTCCGCAGAACCGCCTCACGGACTAGGCGAAGGCGGGCAGGCACACCCATCCGGGCACACGCACTGGGGGCTCAGAGAAACACTTACAGCCCCTTCCTCCTTGCCAGGGGGGCCAGGCTTCGGCAGAGTTTTGTCCTCCTCTTTAACCTGAGGGAGCAGACAAAGAAGTCACTGGCAGGTCAGGGCGGGAAAGAGCATTAAAAGCACAGGAGGAAAACATCCGAGGGGCCCTCCCTCCGGAGCAGGCAGAGTTCCTGCGCATTTGGGAGTACTGGGGTGAGGGACATGAGCAACGGATACCCTGCGCTGCGGTCAAAACTGTCCAGTGACAACTTCAAGAATGAATAGCGGGATCAGGTACCCTTGCCGTCGGCCACCAGTCACGTGGCCCACTTGGGCGGTCTGAAGAGTGCCATCATGGCCTTGGTTACAGGGTGGACGGAAAGGTCCAGCTAACTCAACCCATGCTCAACTGCAAGAGTCATTCCCAGCTCAGACGAGCAGTGGTCTGAATAAGAGGCTCCTGACCTAGTGACTAAGGAGGGAACAACCCCAGGGTGGGAGCCCTACTGGGCCAACGGAGGTAGAATGGGTGGCCCTTACCAGGCTGGCTCCAACTTGCTTTTAGGTCCCTGTGATCGCCCCTGGCCCAGAGCCTGAATGCCTTCCCAGCCACACAGCTGAGCTTGGACTGGGGACAGGAAATGGGGCAGAGGCAGGGAGGCCAGATATTTTGCCAACCTCAGACCCACAAAACTGCTAACCGTGCAGCTGAGGGAGGGAACCCCAAGGTTGGGGGCAGAATTTAGGAGAGATGCCTGGGCTCTGGCTGTTCTGGCCAGGAGGTTGGGCTCAGCCCGGGAGCTAGAGGGCAGGAGCAGAGTTGGGAAAAGCTCAGACAATGCCTCATGGACTTCGTTTCTCTTCTTTTCCCAGTCACTTAGGACTATGGGAAAAAGGCAGGTCTGTGAGCAGCAATACTCGTCTTCAACATGCCTTTCCTTCCGGGCACAGTGGGGTAAAAGCACTGGAAGGAGTCCTCAATTCCTGATGGAAAAGATCTTTAGAAACGTTTCCAGAATCATGTTAATTGTCCCCCTGGGGGGAGGGGCAGTCTTTGGCTACTTTTGAGCTCTAATTAGCAGTGCCTAGGGGCACTGACCAGCATGATGGCCGCTGAAGTTTTAAAGCTGCGACTTGTCTACCGAGCTATTTTCAATGGGCCGAAGCTTCAAAGTTAGCTCACACTGTTACGGACAGGGGGCAAATGGCAATTATTCATCAGAGTGCGCTCTACTACTTTAGAAATTGGGACTGGAGCAGATAAAGGGAAGGGAGGGGCTGGTGGAGAGGGAATGAGGAGGAGTGGGAGAGACTGGGTCTGCACCTGCCGCCCCCACCCCCGGTGCCTATCCCTCACACCACCCCACACCCCCAAGGTCACACCATGCATTAGCTCCTGGGCACACAGGTTAGAGGAGCAGCAAGTGTTCACAAACCACACAGACAAGCTCATTACTGCACGCGGTGCTATTAGCTTGGGCTCAGGGATGGCCCAGATTCCGAGTCCACTCCGTGTCCGCCACCGGCTCCACCGAGCTTAGGACCCCAAGTGTCCCGCCCAAGTGGTGAGGCACTGGGGGAAACACTGGCCGCCCCCCGAAAGGTCTGGGACACTAGGCCCAGCTCTGAGCTCAGCTCTGGATTTAGCCTGAGGCTGACTCACGGCCTCCCCCACTGCCCCCCCAACCAAGGGCTCTGTCTGTTACAGGTCATTGCCCAGCTGGGGACTGTGCACAGCACAAAGGCACGCCCAGGTCGGCAGCCTGAATCACCCTCTGGAACCCAAGCAGCCAACTGGCCTGGCTCCCAACCCTTGGCTCCTTTCCTTCTGCCCACCACAGTCCCCAGACCAGGGGGGACCCAGTTCCAGAAGCCTCAGAACCAACGCCATCCCCCGCGGCCCCCCACAGCGGCCCACGTTCCCAGCGGTGAGTCAGAGCAGCCCGTGGGGGGGGGGAGGGGGGCAGATGGGAAGGGTGTGGGGTGGTTAACTTGGAGGGGCACCAGTGGGACAAAAGGCAGCTCAGCTTACCAGAGGTGGAGCTCAGAGAAGGAGCATGACTCAGCACAGAAGCCCATCCAGAGCAGAGCGATTCTCCCCAGTCCCCAAATACACGCTCATGCCCCAGTCTGTCTCTAGCTCCCCAAGCTCCCTTGCCCACAAGCCAGACTCCTGCCTGCACACACCATGCCAAGCACATAGGAAAAGCATAAGGATTTTGAGACCCAACTTTCCTTTTGCTCCCAGAAGGCGAACCTTGATGAAAAGGCCATGGTGCTGAAGGTAGCCTGCCCCCTGGGTCAGAGAAGACACAGGCAGGGTGGGCAGGGTCTCTCAGGAAATCGGAGTCTTCCTAAAGGCCACCACCTGCCAGGACAAACACTGTGGGCAACAGGGGACAGAGGGGAGGAAACGAAAGGGGAAAGATTACAGAGCTCAAAAGGTCAGAGGAGGAGTGAGGGATAAAGCACTGGGGGAAAGTGCTGGCAAGGTGGGGTACAGAACTTAGAACTTCCTGCCCTCGGGAGCTGTGTGTCCTTGAATAAGCCACCTCACCTCTCTGGGCTTCTCTATAGAATTAGGGGATGGACCAGTCTAGACAATGGCTGATGTCCTTTCCAGGTCTGCACCCTAGGAGTCTGGGTAAAGACTCACTCAAGCCCTTAACTCAGTGAACTGAAGTTACGGGCCTGTGAGGGCATTAACAAAGCTTCCCCAGGACTGCAGCAACTTTGGCTTTCTACCTGCAACACGCCATCACCAGCCTGGAGGGAGGGGACCTGGAGAATTGCAAAGCCACTTCACCTATGGGTGAGAAATTAGGACTGGTCCTCTTGAAAATCAACAGGCAGAATCTGCCTCAGCCCAGAGAGAGGCTTCGTTCAAAGAATCCGTTCAGTTCAGTGGAGTTCCAGAACTCGTTTGTTCTTATTACTGCTCATCATGAATTAACAGTGAAAAATTGGAGAATTTTTTGTTTTCAGTTAATTATTTTTATTTATTTTCTTTATTATTTTTAAGTTTATTTCGAGAGAGACAGAGACAGAGAGACAGGGAGAGGGAGAATGTGAGGAGGGAGGGGCAGAGAGAGAGGGAGAGGGAGAATCCCAAGCAGGCTCCTCACTGTGAGCACAGAGCCAGAAGCAAGGCTCGATCCCACAAACTGAGATCATGACCTGAGCCAAGATTAGGAGTCGGATGCCCAGCCAACTGAGCCACCCAGGCGCCCCACAATTAATTATTTTTAATTTGCTTTGTCGACTTGTCTCTTTTACTATCCAGTTCATATGCTAGATGTGAAGTTTGTTTAATTATTTAATTCATTTGTTCTTTGCTCTCCTGCTCAAGTTTTTCTATGTGTGCAGGGGGAAGTCCACTCATCCCAGGCTGTGAGGACACCAGTCCATTCACACCCGGGCCTGTTCCTCTGTATCAGCTCTTCCTTAGAAATATCACTCTAGGCACAAAGATGGGGTTCTCCGCAGAGGAAATTCTCTCTGTGGCTTTTGTAAGGAACTGCCTGAATATTTCTCCTTCCTTCCTTATCACTGGATTTTAAAGATTTTAAAGATTTGCTTAGAATCCAAAAAACCTATCTTTAGCCAATACATAACAGATGAGGAACTCAGCCCCAAAGACGGAGGCAATGTCTCCATGACGGTCACTGCCAGAGCTGGGAACAAACCCTGACCTGCTCCCTCGTGGGACTTCAGCCATTTCTTTTGTTTTTTTTTTTTAATTTTTTTTTTTTTTAATGTTTACTTTTGAGAGAGAGACAGAGTACAAGCAGGGGAGGGGCAGGAGAGAGGGAGACACAGAATCCAAAGTAGGCTCCAGAGTCTGAGCTGTCAGCACAGGGCTGGACGCGGGGCTTGAACTCACAAACCGCGAGATCATGACTCGAGCCGAAGTCAGACGCTTAATCAACGGAGACACCCAGGCGCCCCAAACTGCAGCCATTTCTGACAACATCGTTAATTACTGAATATGGAACACCTACCCTAACGAGATAGGCCCTGTAAAAGTATTTAACACATTTAAAAAAAATGTTTATTTATTTTTGAGAGAGAGCACAAGTGCGGGAGGGGCAGAGAAAGAAAGACACAGGATTCTAAGCAGGCTCTGCCTATCAGCAGAGAGGCCAACACTGGGCTTGAATCCACAAACCATGAGATCATGCCCTGAGCAAAAAGTTGGACGCTCAACTGACTGAGCCACCCAGGTTCCCCTTTAACACATATTTTTACTCTTATTTATTTTAAGGTTTATTTATTTTATTTTGAGAGAGAGAGAGAGGGAGAGAACACGTGGGAAGAGCAGAGAAAGAGGGAAAGAGAGAGAACACCAAGCAGGTCCCACGCTGTCACCGTAGAGCCCGATACAAGGCTTAAACCTGCGAACCATGAGATAGTGACCCAAGCCGAAACCGAGTCAGATGCTTAACCGACTGAGGCACCCAGGAACCCAAATGTATTTTTAAATATAGGTCTTACAACAGCCTCATGACATCAGTCTCATTTTACTAATGAGGAAGAAGACTCAGAATGAGATTAAGTCACAAAGCCATTCAGTGGTGGAGCTGAGATTTGAACCCAAGGTGCTCCGAGAGCAAGGCCCGTGCTGCTCCCTGAGAGGCCCACCTTTGGCCCTGGCTTAGGCAGGATCCGAGGGGCTGAGTCATCCTGGTGTATGTACTGTGTCGGTGTCAGTGTTCAGGAGGTCTGGATCAAGCTAAAGCATGGATGGACAGGGAGGGCACTAGCGTTCCAGGTGCCCAAACAGAGTTTCTAGACTTGCAAAGGGAGACCCCAGCCACGATCCTGCCCCTCTGAGGCTCTGACCACCTCCCCGACTACTCTCTCTGGCACTTCTGGCTTCTTCCGTTGAGGGAAGGGAAGAGAAACCAATGCTCACGGAATACTTGCTAGGAGCCAGGCACGGTGGCAGTTGCTTCATACTGTCTCCTTATTTAATCCTCTCAACAGCCCACTTTTTGGATAAGGAAATAGAGAGGGTAAGTACCTGGCTGAGGACCCCAAAGTCAGTAAGTGGCGGCCCTGGGATTCGCAAGCAGGTTGTGCGCCTACAACGTTCCCCGGACTGTGGTTTCTTTGCGGATGCAAACTCTGTTCTACCCATCATACTGTGGGTGCTTAATCAATAAATGTTGGCTGCACGGCAGTCCTGCAACGGGGGATCTTTGGCCAACTTCTTGTTCCCATCTGGTTTCTCCCCTCAACTGTAAACTATGGAGAATAACACTTGCCAATCCTGATTCCCAGGGACGAGGGCAAAACAAGAGAGGTAAAATCTCTAAACTGAGCAACAATTAATAGATCGTATACACTCAATGCCGTGGGGTGGAAGGGGAGGGCAGGGGCACTCTGAAATTGCTTAGTAGCTCTTTGGCAAGCAACAACAGCCATAAAATGCATCATCCTCTGGCCCTAGCCACCCCATCTAAGGAAGGTATAAGCAATAAGTCGATTTAAAGAAAGGAAGAGAAAGAAAAAAACACCCACAAACCCATGCAGAGACTTTTAAAGAAGCACTCTGTATACCAGCCCCCAGTTGGCAATAACTCAAATGCCCAGAGTTAGGGAAGGGTTGGCTAAACTACGATACGTAGGTACAATGCGCCATTATGTTGCCACTTAAACTAACAAATACATGATCAATGTGACCACAGGGAAAACTCCACCTAAAATAATATCAATCAAAGCAACTAGAACCTAAATGGTATGCAAACAGTCATCATCACAGTCTTGCAAATTAGACACAATGGAGACATTTGGTATTTATTCTGTTATGTATTTGTTACTTACTGTTTATTTCTATTGTAAAGATGGCTAAATAGTCAATAAAAAAGAAAAAGCAGAGGAGATAATAGCCGAAAGCATTTGTTGTCAAAGAGGAGAAATCCAAGAGATGTGCTGAGGGACCCATCTATGCTCAGCCTGGGAAGGCTTCCAACACTCAGGGGGCTGGACCAGGCTGCATTTTACCCTCTGCATGGACCTGCGAAGGCCATCAGCCCTTAACTTACCATCCTCTGTGCCCCTCACAGGGAGGAATGGGGGCACAAATGCCCCCAGGAGAATCTTTCCACCTCCGCCCGGGCTCCCCACAGGCATGTAATACCCAGCCTGGGAAAATGCTTCAAGGCCAAGTGTTCATGCAGATATCCCCACACTGGGAGCCCCCAAGGGCAGTGGGAAGAGAAAGAGGAGATCCTGCTGTCTGTGACCCAGGGAATTTGCACATTTGGAGAAGAAAGAGGCATGGCATCCTCCTCTGTCTCCTTTCCCACTCTGAGGAGCAAAGAGTAGCTCTCCGGAGACCCTCTCGCTACCAATCCCACCCTAGCACCTACTTATCTAAGAACGAGAGGGAGGATGAGGACATGGGGAAGAAAGAACAGTAGTAAGAGTAATAACAGTTAACCTTTACTGAGCATGTACTAAGTGCCAGGTACCGGGCTGAATCCTTTTCGTGCACTATCTCATTTAACCCCTACAGTCTTCCTCTGAAGTAGACAGTAGTATGATTCTTACTTTACAGATGAGCAAAAGGAAGCTCAGAAATGACACGGCCGAGGCCTCATGGCAGCGAGTCGCAAATCAGAACTCACAGCCAGGTCCGTCCTCCAGCAAGAACCTCCCAGGCTCACTTTAAGGGATGGAAGCAAGCCCTGCCCCCACCTCCCTTGATTCACCTGCATCGTTGAGCTTCCGTGACATCATCTGCCAGAATAACAGCTGGGGTAGAAAGCAGGGGCTTCCAGAGATGACCTGCCCTTCCACTATGACCCAAACAAGCTTTGCACAGAGCTGCTTGAGAGGAGCGAGGCCCCTCTGGGGAGTGGCCTGAAGGCCATGCTGCCAGCCAAAGGAGGAGGGGGAGAAGAGCTTGGCAGGGACACCCTGGCCCCTTTGGTCCAGCCTCCAGTGAGAGCCCTCCCCCACCCCAGGGCGGAACAGAAAGCAGCCGAGCGCCTGCAGTCACTACCGGCCAGCCCGGAGGAAGCAGGTGCACTGGAATGGCTTCCTGCTGCCACTGCAGTTGCAGAAGGGCCCGGGTTTCCTCCTCCAATGGCTGGACCTGCTGGAGGCCTCCCTTCCCTGGGGACACTCGCTGCCCCTCTGCGGAGCCTTTCGCCGTCCGTCTCACCATCGTCACACATGGCCCCAAATCTTCAACATGGTGCTGGTGGCCTGGGGACCCAGGCTGGGGTGGTGTGGGGAGGAAGCTAGGGCAGGAAGCACCCACCTCTCAGGGTGAGGAGTCTCTGTGGCCCCACCCCAGCTACCCACACACACCTCAGCACTGGTACCAGTTGTGTGGCTGGGGCGAGGCAGTCCTTGGGCACAGGGAGATACGAATGCCCATGGGCACATCTCAGGCTCTGGGCACACCACCGCACTGGGCCAGCCCACACACTGCCAACTGCTGACACGACTCAAAACCTGACCCTTGGTGGCCGGGAGGGGTGGCGCTGGGGGAACGGAATGACTGGGAGGCAGCTATGTCTGCCTCATTGGCTTTTTTAAGAACTTACTCTTCTGGAGTAATCTCTGCTTGAAAGAGACCTACAGACAGTCAGGGCATCCCCGAGATGCCATCTGCGCCCCTTCCAAGTGTCCGATCCACAGAAATGCAGAAGGCCACGCTGAGTCCACTGGTGGCCGTCCGGACAACTCCAAGAACCACCCCTCTCCAGCACCTTTCTCTTGTCCACCAGGAGGAAGAAGGGTGGAAGGCTAAGCTGGCAACACAAAGCAGGGAACAAGACTTCCCAGTGTCTAGAAGGTACTGGGGTTCCAGACCTCGGAAGAAAATAGCGTTCCAAGGAACGAAGGCCTCCAGCACTAATGGTTTGTGGGGAAGGCGTGTCACAGCCTGTGGACAAGCTGATGCAGTCCCAGGACACTGAGGTTTAGAAAATGGTGCCCCCTCCAAAACTCCCAAAGTCATGAGTCAGACCCAGGAGGGCCTTGCCTCTGAGGTGTTGTGAGGCTGCCTGGGCTAGATAATTCCCTCCCCACCAAGAAGCTGGGAGAGGAGCCCCAAGGCAGCACCCCCCCGCCACACCTCCTTCAGCCACATCTGGGGAAATAACAAAAAGGCTCCTCCTTTCATAAATGAGGAACAGGCATGAGGAGCCTAGGACGTTTCCGGGGTGGGGGGTCAGAGGGACACTCACCCGCATGGCCTGGCTTGGAGCAACCCGGAGCTAGGAGTCTCCTCTCTGATGCTGCTCCGTTAGCTTCTCAAAATAGCACTGGCTGCAGCCCCGCCCCTGTTCCCCTCCCTCTCTCCAGGCCCCTCCCGTCCGGAGCTGCCCAACCCTGGCTGGTTGCTTGTCTTCGGTTGGAAGGACTGAGTGGCCGGCCACCAGGACTGCAGGTACCAGGTATGCTGGGATGGAGAGGGTGATACAGTGTGGGGAAGGGGCAGAGGAGGCGATTAGAGTGAGGGCACAGGTAGGGGGCAGGCAGTGTTGGAGGGTTAGGGGCAAGGGACAGGGAGGGTGGGACTTTCCTACTGACACACACCCGGGCTCCCGGACAGCTGAGCTGATATGGCCCCTAAAAATAGCAGAGGAATTTGAGACCTGCAGCCCCCGGCCCCACAGGCCAGGAATGAGACAAGCACATTTGCGTGTACACACACACACACACACACACACACACACACACACTCACTCACCATCATGCATGAACACTCAATCACAGCACAGTGTTCTTGAGAACACACAAATCATAGGCTCACCCCAGCCATCTAATTACTGCGGCAGAGGCCAAGAAAACCACTAACGTCATATCCAATCCAACACACAGGGCCTGCTGCACACTGTGCCCAAACAGCAGCCACGCAGCCATCCCGTAAAGTCCCGCAGGAGTAGAGACCCACGCGATCAGTCTGAGGCCCACTGTCGCTGCCTGGCTGTAAATACACTGGGGACTGAGTGCAGGAACCAACTGCACTCTCTGTGTGCACATCCCTCACCCCACACAGCCAGAGACTGCGCAGGCACGGAGGAGGGTGTGGTGGGTGGGCCTTAGCCCTGCAGGCAGAGGAAATCGTGGGTGTCTGGCCAATGAGCAAGGGCTGCCGGTGAAAAGCCAGGGCTCCTCATGAAGAGGGACTCGGGCCCTGGTCTTTGGTTAGTGCCACAGGATGCCCAGACCAGGGCTGGGGACTTCCAAGAGGCTGAAATGGGAGCTGGGGGCCGTTCGGAAGGAGCCAACGACAGGCCTTTTGAAGCTGTCAGCTCTGCAGAAAAAAGGAAGCTTGTCTCCAGGAAAAAAATAAAAAAGGGTGGGGTGGGGTGGGGGTGCTGGGAAGGTCTGGAACAGAGCCGTCACCTAACCAGTGTCCAACCAGAGTGGCTGGAGACCACAGGCCTGCCACCCCGGCCAGTCTCGTGTGCCCAGTGGGTCCTGTAAAATGGCTTTCTCTGTGCAAAGGTTGGTGAGCACCGGCCAGGAGGACAAAAGCCTGCTCTGCCTCCTCCCTGTCACACACTGTACAAGCGGAGTCACCCACGGCCATGAGGGCGTGGGGCCGGTGCCTCTGCTTTCTAGGGACTGCTTGCTGTGTCTTCCCAGGGAGATCATCTGGCCCTATTGGGGCATGTGCTGTGTTAGAGATCTTCACATCCCCTAGGCTTTCTTGACATATTGGTGCCAACTGGGGCTGCAGACTGAAATCCCCTGTGGGACTCTGAGAATATCGATGCCTGAATCCCACCCTTTCCTCCTAGTTTCTGATTTAATCGGCCCGGGAGGGAGGCCTGGACACTAGGATTTTTAAAAGCTCCCCCAAGTGATTCTTACATGCAGCTGAGGCTGAGAACTGCTCAATCTGAAAGCAGCATAAGGCCTGATGCAGAGGTTCCCTGTCGTTCAATCACTGAGTGCGTGGGAGTGGCTGGGTGGCTCGGGGGCTTGAGCGTCCAACGGCAGCTCAGGCCATCTCTCAGTTCGTGAGTTCGAGCCCCACGTCAGGCTTGCTGCTGTCAGCACAGAACCTGCTTCAGATCCTCGGTCCCCCTCTCTCTCCACCCCTCCCCTGCTTGTGCTTGCCCTCAAAAATAAAATAAACATGTAAAAACATCACCGAGGGCGTAAATGGATGAATGAATGAACAACTTAGCTGTGTGACCACAGCCAAGTGACTTCCAAGGCCCTCACCTGCAAAACAAAGGTTCTGCCCACAGTGACTCTTTTGCATAGTCAGTTGGAGACTGGGGAAGTCTCAGTGAATGAAAGGGTTTGTCTCTCAGGGTGCCTCAGTTGGTTAAGTATCCGACTTCATTTGGCTCAGGTCATGATCTCATGGTTCGTGGGTTCAAGCCCTGTGTCGGGCTCTGAGCCTGGAGCCTTCTTTGGATTCTGTTTCCCCCTCTCTCTCTGCCCCTCCCCCGCTCACGCTCTGTCTCCCTTTCTCTCAAAAGTAAATAAAAATATAAAAATAAAGAAGGGGTTGTTTCTCAAAGTGTGTTCCCCAGACCAGCGGCATCAGCATCACCTAGGAACTTGTTAGATATGTACATTTTGGGGCCCCGCTCAAGACCTACTGAATCAAAAACTCTGGATGTGTGGCCCAGCACTTGTGTTTTAACCAGCCCTCCAGGTGATTCTGAGAAGCACTGTTTTAAAGGAATTATTCATGGGTACCTGGGTGGCTCACTCAGGTAAGTGTCCGACTTCAGCTCAGGACATGATCTCACGGTTCATGGGTTTGAGCCCTGCGTCGGGCTCTATGCTGACAGCATGGAGCCTACTTTGGATTCTGTGTCTCCCTCTTTCTCTGCCCCTCCCCTGCTCACAGTCTCTCTCAAAAATAAGCATTAAAAAAAATAATAATATGGGAATGCAAGCTGGTGCAGCCACTCTGGAAAACAGTATGGAGGTGCCTCAAAAAAACTAAAAATAGAACTACCCTACGACCCAGCAATTGCACTACTAGGCATTTATCCACAGGATACAGGTGTGCTGTTTTGAAGGGACACAGGCACCCCCATGTTTATAGCAGCACCATCGACAATAGCCAAAGTATGGAAAGAGCCCAAATGTCCATCAATGGATGAATGGATGAAGAAGACATGGTATATATATACAATGGAGTATTACTCGGCAATCAAGAAGAATGAAATCTTGCCATTTGCAACTACGTGGATGGAACTGGAGGGTATTATGCTCAGTGAAATCAGCCAGTCAGAGAAAAACAACAATCACATGACTTCACTCATACGAGGACTTTAAGAGACAAAACAGATGAACATAAGGGAAGGGACACAAAAATAATATAAAAACAGGGAGGGGGACAAAACACTTACCGACTGAGCCATCCAGGCACCCCTCTATGGAGGGGGACAAAACAGAAGAGACTCATAGATATGGAGAACAAACTGAGGGTTACGGGAGGGGTTGTGGGAGGGGGGATGGGCTAAATGGGGAAGGGGCACTAAGGAATCTACTCCTGAAATCATTGTTGCACTACATGCTAACTAATTTGGATATAAATTTCAAAAATAAAAAATAAAATTAAAATAAAAAATGAAATGAAATAAAATAAAATAAAATAATAATAATAAAAATAAAGGAATTCTTCATGGTGTACCATGGTCAATAGTGAGACTTCCAGAGCCAGCCTGCCTGGTTCAATCTTGGCTTATCCATCTGGTGAGCTATACAATTTAACCCTGTGCTTTGATTTCTTCACCTGTACAAGGAGGGAAAATAATTGTACCTACCACACAGGGTTATTGTAGGCATTAAGTGAGTTACTGCTTGCAAAGCTCTAGGAACAGTGTCTAACACATAAGTTTTAAATAAACTTATTGAAAAAAAAGTTTGCAATAGTTTTAACTATTGTTCTCTATCTGCGATCACTAGCGGGGAGAAAAGAAAAGCATCCCAAGCAAAATTTCCAGGTAACTGATGACTATTCCCTTTAAGGCACAAAATGCTTTCTATTTTGAGTAGTTTCCTAAATTCTACTGCTATCTGTAATCATACAAATACACATTTTATAGATTCTTAAGAATAACACTCTGAACCCATCTCAAACATCTCAAACTCTGAGCTCCCTCTCTTGAACCCAATCCGTTTCCATCCTGTACGGAAGGGCACATCATCCCCACTGTGATGACTCTTGACTTCCCAGCTGGGCTCCTGTCCTACCAATGTCCCTGGCCACTCTCAAAGGGCACCAACCCTGTCCTGGGTACAGCCAGTCAGCCTGCGGCCTCGCTCCGCACCCATGTTAGGAAGGCCAGACGCCCTTTGTGTCCATATACTTGCTTTTTAGTTCTTTTGTACCTTACCCTGTCAGGCCATCAGCTGTCACTCTGCCTGTCAGCATGCCTGTCCCCAACAGTCTCACTTCCTTCTAACAAGCAGTTGCTGCCAAAGACTAGAAAACTAGATAACCATGCCTGATACGAAAGAGCCCAGAGCAGAGCAAACGGAATACCAGAGACCACTCTCCTGTGAGGGAAGGTCTGAGTTTTCCCACGCATTCTAGAGGGTCTTCTAGGCCCACCTTCCATTCAGCAGCACTCTGGAAGATGACTTCCGGGAGACTGAGGTGTCACTTTACCCTCAGAGTCTTGTTCTGAATTGTTAGAAACCACGTGTTGATCACTCCTCTTTTCTGCTCGGATGACCAGATGCTCTCAGTTCTGTCTGTGAGCTGACTCGTGTTACTGATGGAGATCATCTCGGAGCAGGGACAAGGGCAGACCTCTTCAGAGGGAAACCTGAGGCCCTGGCAACCCATTCAGCTTCACACACAGCCACAACCAGTCTCTCTGATGCCCAAAGGTCAGTGCTGCCTCCCGGCCTGGCCCACTCTGCATAAGCCAACCCTATGACTCCAGGGGGCCACACAGTCACTCCCACAGCCAGCCAGCCCACCCCAGACCCCTTGGCCTGCCTCCTTCCCCTTTCTCCCTCTCCCCAGCACTCCTTGCTCTCACTCTCTTAGGCAGATCTTCCCAGGGTCCCCTGCCTTCATCACCACCAGAGCATTTACTTGTAAATGCCTTTCTACCTTGCCGAACCCTCCCATCTGTCAAGGTCCATCTTGAGTCTCACCTCCTTCATAAAGCCCTCCCCAGACCCCAAGGCCTGCATGGTGACACTGTGCAAAGAGCACACACTTCCAGCCAGGCACGCCTAGGTGTGCTGAATCCCAGCTCGGCCTCTTTCTCACTGTCTGACCTAAGGGAAAGTGAAACTCAGCTTCTTAGAGTTTCCACTTTTTTGCCTTAGAATATACCTCCCTTATGGGGTTGCTTTGAGAATTAAAAAAAAAAAAAAATAGGGGCACCTGGGTGGCTCAGTCAGTTAAGCGTCTGACTTCAGCTCAGGTCATGATCTCATGGTTGATGTGTTCGAGCCCTGCATCGGGCTCTGTGCTGACAGCTCGGAGCCTGGAGCCTGCTTCAGATTCTGTCTCCCTCTCTGTCTGCTCCTCCCCCACTCATGCTCTGTCTCTCAAAAAATAAATAAACATTTTTAAAAAGTTAAAAAAAATAGTAGGGGTGCCTGGGTGGCTCAGTTGGTTAAGCATCTGACTTCAGCTCAGGTCATGATCTCATCATTCATCAGTTCAAGCCCTGCATCAGGCTCTCTGCTGACAGCGTGCAGCCTGCTTTGGCTCCTCCATCCCCCTCTCCCTCTGCCCCCCCCCCCCCAAATAAACAAACATTAAAAAAAAAAAAAGTACATATAAATCACCTGGCATTGTGCCTGGCAAATTGCAGGCAGTGATTAAATTATTTTCAAAACCATAGTACTGTCTACACCTAAATATCACCATGTACATAGGGTGGTTCTTCAATCTACTCAATATGGTGCTCTGCGAGATACAATGGAACCTACATAGATACTACAGGGGTTAGATTCTAAAGCCAGCCTGTAAGGCAAACATAGAATATAGTCAAAAGTACTCTTGAAATTCCCAAAGTATAGTACACATGGTTTTGTATATTCCATGTATCTGCAGGAAAACAGATACATGCACAGCCTATGACAAAAAGAAATACACAAAATACATGTTTCCATTTTAGACTACAGTCAGCACAGAGTTGAGCTGTCAACACAGAGCCTGATGCAGGGCTCGAACTCACCAACTGTGAGATCATGACCTGAGCTGAAGTTGGATGCTTAACCGACTGAGCCACCCAGGCACCCCTGGAATTTACTAAAGTTTAATGTGTATATGCCACAACTACACAGCGTAAACTAATATTTTGAATGGTAATCTATCTGTGGTTATGGTTCAGTTTTCTCTCCCTGGACGGCAGGGACCATTTCCTCCTTCTTTTTAGATCTCCTGCCGGAACTAGGCACACAGTAGGTGTTCGATAAGTATCCACTGGATTTAACTCACTGACGGACGTGAAAGGTGCTGGTGAAATTGACCTGGTAGAACACAATAGGGAAAAAAGGGATATCCAGATAGAGTAACAACTTCAAGGACTCTGCTCTCCGTGTGGGGTGAGTGAAAGGTCCTTGGCTGTGTTACTGGTGCTGGGCCAGACGCAGAGCAGCGGGAGCAGGGGTGGGGGGAGCAGGCTACCCAGGAGGCTCTGAGGAGCAAAGGAAGCCATTCAGGCTTTCAACTAGCAATTACTTGTAATACCTCAAGGTGAACACTGTGGGGAAGCACGATGCCTGCTTCTTTTTCTGTCTCTTCACAGCTAGACTGTGAGCTTCCTAAGGCAGAGGTGATATGTGTGTTGTTCATTGTTAGGTCCCTTGCACCTACCTAGTGCTTGGTACATAACTGAGCGAGTGATTGCAACAAGAGAAAGCAGACATAGTTCCTGACCTCAACAAACATACAGACCAGAAGAAGAGATAACAAACGTACCCAAACAATTATAATTCAATCTAGAATCTGCTCAACGCTCCAACAGGACCGTGGATAATGTTCCAGGAAAATTCAGAGGCAGAGACCTTTTCCTGTTGGGGAGTGAGGCAGATAGCTGAGGGGCAGCTTGGGGCTGGGCCGTGAAAGATAGAAGAAAATCTGTAATGTGGAGGTGAGGGAGGAAGAGAATTTCAGGGTAAAGGAGTAGAATAAGAGAAGGCAAGGAGTTGGGAAAACAGACAGTAAGTTTGGATGAAGTGTAGGACACACACAGGTAAACGATGAGAGACAAAGCTGGAAAGGTAGGTGAGGCCAGATCAAGAAGCCCCATCTGCCACAGTAGACAGGCATTCTTTCAGCTGCCCACTGTCCACTCCTCCAACCTCTGAATACAGCACCCTAATTTTCCCTTGGGGACCTACCCTAGCATATGACTTGAGTCTGGCCGATGAGTGTATCATGTCCCCAGACTATAGGGATGGGTTTGTGGAAGGCATGTGAACCCAGTCAGTATCAAGGACATATCACGAAAGTTTGGGATTACTGAGTCACACACTTCTTTTCCCACAAGACCTGAACCTGGTGCTGTGCCATTTTGTCACCACTTGTCTGAGGACGGAGCCAGTATGGAAGATGAACGGAGAGACAGAAAAGGCCTGGGTCCTGTTTCAGTCTCTAGGTAAGACTGAGCCTACAGCTAGTTCTACCCCCTGCATATTTCAGATGTCTGAGCCCATGCATTTCTTCATTTTAAACCAGGTCAGCTGGGCTCTGTCACTTGCAACTCAAAGGGCTGTACCTGAGGAAAAAAGTAAGGTACGCGGCACAAGGACAAAGCAGACACATACTGAGCACTAGCCATGAGTCAGGGACAGTGTTACGCGTTTTCTTCACAAAACTCTGGGAGGTGAGTTTTTTCACAAAACTTTTGCCCGTGCAAAAGAGGAACTGCAGGCTGGGAAAGCAAGGCTTACAGCGGTTAACTAACTTGCCCCAAACCACACAGATAGTGATTGGTAAGGCCGGGGTGAGCCATTCCGACTCCAGAGCCAGCTCCTTCCACTCTGTCTCCTGCCTGGAAAACAGTAGGAGTCACAGCAGGTTTCTGGAGAGAGAAGGGGCATGATCAAACTGTGTTTTGCGAATGCTGATCTAACAGAAGGATGCTGGAAAGCAAAGGAGGCTGAAAGCTGAAAGACCATTGGAAGTCAAGGTGAGGGCCAGAAGAAAGATGGGCAGAGGGTTGCCCTGTTCTGGCAAGTGGATGGGGAAGAGAGGGTGATTCGAGACAGAGACTTGGTGGCTACGGGGGAGGATGGGAAATGGGCACGAAGTTGACGGGAGGGGTTGGGAAGAAGATCTAAAGCCTCCAAGGTTTCAAGCTGTCAAGATTGCAAAAGAACAGCGTGAAGCCACTGTCCAAAACAGGAATGTCCGATGGAGGCTGATTTAGAGGGAGATCGCTTGAAAAACACTGGGCCTGAGGTTCTATTTAACACCCTAAAATAATACTCATCTGACCCTATTTGCCTCTCTAGTTCTTTAAACCAAAACTCCCGGGGTGCCTGGGTGGCTCAGTCGGTAAGGCGTCTGACTTCCGCTCAGGTCATGGTCCTGCGGTTTGTGAGTTTGAGCCCCGCATCGGGCTCTGTGCTGACCACTCAGAGCCTGGAGCCTGCTTCGGATTCTGTGTCTTCCCCTCTCTCTGCCCCTCCCATGCTCATGCTCTGTCTCTGTCTCTCAATAATAAATAAATGTTAAAGAAAATAAATTAAAAAAAAAAAACTCCTTTAAAAAAAAAGTCTATAAACCCTATCTCCAAGTAGATAGTTATCACGTAGTGCTTGTATTATTACTAATTTGCAAGGTATAAAATGTCATTAATAGAACTTATTTAGCCCCCTCAGTTAGGGGGCATGCACGTTTCAAGCACTCAGCCCTTAGAGCTGGAGGGGACCAGCCTCCTGGGGGAGGAGGGCTCCCCATCACTCCAGGGACACCCCAGAGAGCAGTTTCAGAGTTCCTCAGCACCAGTGCCTTCTCTCTCCTGGAAAGGATGATCTTTTATTTTTAAAGTGTGTGTGTGTGTGTGTGTGTGTGTGTGTGTGTGTAACAAATGGCTTCTCTTTTATGACATAACAGTGTTAGTAGGCAGTGCCTGGTAGTCTCTGAAGTACGAATTTTTTTTGAAATTTTACTGGACGTCAATGATGAGTGGATCCCAAAGTGGAAGAGGACAGAACCCCTTTAAGAACAGGGATGGCCACAGGGACGGCAAGGAGCGCTGAGAAGTGTAACCTGAAGTGGGGAAAGGTGCAGGGCTGGGCCCAGACACTGCTGCCCTCCAGGTGGTCGTGGCTGGTGGAAGCCCCAGGCCCCCGCCACACTGGGCCCGCGCTTCCCGGCCCAGCCCAGCCGCCGGCAGACGCAGGGGCGGAGTCGGGGGAGGGGCCAGGCCCCGTACCAGTGCACATGCGCACATGCATCCAGAGCCCCGGGACGCACCCGCCCTGCAGCGCCTCCAGAGACCGGCAGAGGGCGGCCTCCCCCTTCTCGCCAGCCCTTGCTGCCGAAGCCGCGGGATTTCACCGCCGCAAGGCTGGCGTCCAGGCCACGCCCCCAAGAGGCGTCCCCCGGGAGCTCAAGACAGAGGGGGCTGCCGCGGCAAGATGGCCTCTCGCTTTATCCTGGAGGGATAAGGCAAGAAGGGGCAGTGATGAGCTCAGCGCCGCCTTTGTTTTAATCGTCGCTCCATTCCCCAAACCCAAAACAGCCCTGCAAATAGTAGGCACTCAATAAATGCTTATTGCTGAAATAAAATGGATGAATGGATGAATACATGAATAAACAGAAGACTTCCAGGGAAGCTTTAAACATGTGTGCGGGGGAGTGGTCTGAGACTAGCAGTCTAGGAAATTCCGGGGAGGTGGGGGCAGCCCCAGATCACTACCCTCACTACCACTTGCGCTTCGGGCTGGGCAGTCCCCTAGGCCCTGCCTTAGCACACCCAAAGGTTTGCTCAGAGCCTGGTGACACCACACCATCTCAAGGGCACAGAGCCCAAGTGGTGACGTCTGGGCTTGTCCTCTCTGCTAAGACGGGGAGTCTGTCCCCTCAGAGTCAGATCCTGGCTGCCTGCAGGGACCACTCCAGTAGGTCTGCTGCTCCGGGAGCACTCTGGGCTGCGGGGGATTTCCTCTTGGCCCCTGGGGATTTCCAAACTGCCTCTGCTTTGCCAAGCTCCCACAAGGCCAAGGGCCACCCTTGACGAAATCCTCCATACCCTGCCCAAATCCCACCCAGACTTGGTTAACTTCTGAGTCTACCAAATGTACCACACACACAATATACCCATCCCCACCCCCTCTGGCAGACATGAGAGAATAAGCATAATGAACTATTGTTCTCTTTTTCACATAACTGACAAGTCTTCTCTATTTCCCCAGAAGAAAAAAAGGAAAGCCAGCTTAAGGGTCAGCCGCACGGATTTAAATAAAACATCGGTAAGATCTTCCTGGGTGTGAGAGTTGGAAACCTATGGTGCTTCTTCTCAAAGTCAGGGAGACTGCTTTCAAGAAGCATCCGGTTCCTCCAAACACTAGACACTCAATACGTGTTTGAGGATCTGTGTGTTCACCTCTGGAGGCCCTAATTGGGCCTGTTTCTAGCGTCCTTTAAAGTAGAAATAAAGTTCGAACTCACTCTCCGTAGAAGTAGGAAGAAAGAAGCAAAAGCTTCTGTTTTTCCTACCAACCCACCACCTCCACATTAACAGCCTCGGCCAAATCCACCGGGGCATGTGAGCACCTGTGTGTTACAAAGCTGGGCAGAAAACATGCTTGGCAAGGTGGGGAAGCACTGGCCCAGTTGTGGCACACAGCCACGGACCTGTTGGCCCCAGGGCATCAGGATTCCAGAGTTGGTGAAGTGTAGAAATTGCCAGAGTGGACAAGCCTTCCTTCCCGAGAGGAAGGGAAAAGGCCAGCATCCCCGGCCTCGTCAGGGGAACGGCGAGACGAGGGAAGCCTTCAAGAGCACGCCACCATTTTTTTCTGAGAGCTATCTGGAGCTGCACTGTTCGGTGTGGTAGGCACGAGCCACGTGTGGCTGCCTACGTTTAAGTTAAATCGAAACAACAGGAGGGGCGCCTCGGTGGCTCAGTCGGTTAAGCGCCCGACTTCGGTTCGGGTCGTGATCTCGCGGCTTGTGAGCTCGAGCCCCGCGTCGGGCTCTGTGCTGACGGCTTGGAACCTGCTTCCAATTCTGTGTCTCCCTCTCTCTCTGCCCCTCCCCGGCTCATGCTCTGCGTCTCTCTCTCAAAAATAAATACGCATCAAAAAGAATTTTTTTTAATTAAAAAAAAAAAAGAAACAACGGGAACACTTTTGATTAAATGAAAACCAAAAAAAAATTTTTTTAAGATTCAGTTTCTCGGTCATGCCAGCTACATTTCAAGCGCTCAAGAGCCACATATGGATAATGTCTACCAAGTTGGAAAGCACAGACTATTGAACATTTCCATGCTGGCAGAGTGTCCTATTGGACAGGTCCGATCTAGAGAATTCCCTTTCAGCATGTCCTGGTCTTCCTTGCCAAAGACTCCTTCAGGTGTTGCCCCCGACCACCTGCTGTTCTCTCCCGCCCCTGCCCCAGAATCTGCTTAGACTCCTGTCCCCATGTGCCTTGCCTTGACCCCTAGGCCTCAGAAGAAATGGGGGAGGGGGAGACAATTTAGCCACAACTTAACAACCAGCCAGGGAGCAGAAGCCAGATGCAGAGGGGCTGAAAAGGCAAAGCTGAATGGAAGCCAGCCCCCACTCCAAGGCATCCCAGGCCTGGGAGAAAGCCCCTTAGTGCCGCACAATCGTTCCTTGTTTCTGCAGAGTCTCTGGACCATGCATGGGTAAGACATCTGGAATGTAGTGGCCTGAGGGCTTCCCCACACGACCCGCTGCCGGACTCATCTGATGTTAGTGCTCCAGAGAGAGATGTCCCAGCAAGACCCTGAACTTTCAAGGGCAAATGAGGCCAATAAAACCTTGTCCTGAGCAGCGTGCCGGGAGTCCTGCCCATGGGGCAACAGGGAACGTAACCGGGCACCTCCCTGCGTCACTCGCTGAAAGAACCAAATGAGGAAGCGGGGGAGGAGGACATGGTAGAGAAAGTTGCTCAGGGCTCGCTTGCCAGGCTAGAGTGGCTCCAGCAGGAACAAGGGAACAGGACACGGATCTGACAGCAATCACATTCTATCACAGGCACTTCATATGAAAGGTTTTGCTACAGTAGTTAGAAAGTCCAAGTGCGAGTGTCTGGGCAGGCTCATATGTGTGATGACGGAGCAGAGAACAGGCCCAGGAACTGGTAGGTTGGGACTGCCTCTCTTTTCCGTGCCTCCATTGTGTCCTCAGTTCTTGCGTAGCTCTGATCCAGAAGCAAGGCAGGCGCGAAGAAGCAAAATAAGGTGTAGAGAGACCACAAAAAAGTAGAGTCTGGTGGTTCAACGGGAAAACAAGTCGGTAGGAAGAAGCCTGGTATTCCAAAGTGGTTGGCGTCAGCCAAGAATTTGACTGGAGGCAGTCATGGAGGGAGGGAAAGTGGCACAATTTTAAAGATGCATCAAACTACAGACTAGTTTGGAAGCCCAGGGGAAAGCCTCAGGACATGCTCTGTGGCTGCCTCGTGGCCCTGAGTAAACCTGTGGACAAATCTGGGCCCTAGTTCCCTATCTTCACCTGGAGGGTAAAAGCGCCATTCTGGGGACAAGAGTGAAGCTCCCTGCCCCCCCTTCCCCAGCAGGGCTGAGTCATTAACAGGCATGTGGCATTCCTGTGGGCAGATGGCCCATCAAACTCCCAGGCACCAAGTACCTCCCAGCACTTTAGAGACAGATTAATGATGATGACAACGCTATTCTAAGTGATTTGCATGTATTGATTCATTTACTCCTCAAAGCAATCTTGCAAGGAAAGTGCTATTACCATTCTTATTTTACAGATAAGGAAAGTGAGGCACAGAGAAATTAAATCATTTGCCGAAGATCACACGGCTAGTAAGTAGCAGAGTCAGGATTCGAACCCAGGAGTCCAGCTCCAGAGTCCATGTTGTACCCAATATACACCAACGTATTAACAATATATACATAATCATCTGCAACTTCCGATTTGTGGGCCCTTCGGCCTATGCCTCCCGCCTCTTTCCCCTCCCCAAATTTGCTGAAAACAGTCCCTACAACCAAAACCAGCCCTTCAATCCAACTTCCTATTTGCCAAGCATCTGTTTCTATAGCAACAACAAGATACGCAGTTTTTGGATTTTGAAGAGAATGAGTAGCGGGGGAGAACAGGGGACGCTTGATAGAATGGGTTCCTCTTTCAGAGGCACAGAAGAGAGACCTGAAAACCAGCGTGCTAAGGAAGACACAAGGGCTGGGAGGGGAACCCAGGGCCCTGACAGAAGCCAGAAAACTCTGCCTTCCCCTGCCCCAGAGACCAAGTCCTCTGGTCTGGACAGAGAAGGTGAAGGCAGGTTAGAAGGCCTGGAGGCTGACGGTAGAAATGCTTTGGAAGAGTCTGAAAGAAAAAGATACGTGGACTGAACTTTACAGTGTGTGTGAGTGAGTGTGTGTGTGTGTGTGTGTGTGTGTGTGTGTGTGCGTGCGTATCCCAAGCCATTTCCCAACGAGGTGTTCTGTCACAAAGCCTGGTTCTGCTCCACAGGTCAAGGCCAAGTAGCGATGGGTGGTGGCGAGGAACAATAAAGAAGGGCTGGAAGAGGAGCAACAGACAGAACAGACAGGCATCTGCGTGCCTGTGTGGGGTGGTTCACCTCCCACCAGCAAGGGTGAGAGTATTTGGGGTGGGGTGGTCAGGCTGGTGCCCTTCACCTTCGCCACACCTAGGCCTCATTCCAGCCTGTCACCCCCAACCTCATCTAAATATGAAACACCTGTCATTGTCCAGAAATCCTGAGGGCAGAATCAGGATTATTGCAGGCTTCTTTGCCAGGCAAAGCCAAGTGCTAAGGGGAACAGGAATGTTGCCGGTCACTTGATTCTAGGAAGACAGCCCATGGCAGGGCCACAGGCTTCTCAGGAGGGAGGCCCAGTTTCCCTTTGGCCTCTATTGAACGTGATGCATGGCCAAGTGATTAGGGACTCGACCTTACCCTGTGCTTGTGTTCTTTAGGTAATCTAGGCCACCCGCAGGGGAGGATCCAAGGCTGTGCCAGGCCCAGCACAGGCTGCATCCCCAGTGCCCGCAGTGCCAGGCGCACCGGCTTCCACAGCCTGGATAGCTCCAAGGAGGCCAAGCTAGGAGATGCCAGCCACTCAGGCAGGAAACCTTCTGCTGTTCTGCTGCCGGCTTCTGCAATCAATCCCACAACGAGGCCGGTCCACAGATCTTCGAGAAGGCAGGGGCCAGGAGAGGCAGGAGGCAAGCTCCCGGCAGGGAGAACCAGCAGGGACACAGTATCAGATTCTTCTCCTCGCTCTGGCCCTGGAATCTCCAGATACCTTCCCCATGATGCGATGGGGCTGGCCATGAAACTGGGTGTCACAGAGAGTCATGACCGTATCATCCTGCCTGACAGTGCTCTCACTGCTTGGCCACTAGCCCATGCCACCCCGGGCTGAGATCTATCTTTTTGCAGATGTCTTCTGTTCTAGAGAAAGCACAGGCTTCCTGATCACAGGGATGGCATCTTCAGGCTTTTTCTTCTACAGAACCAAGCCCACAGGGTGATACGGAGCAGGTGCCCTTCAAGGCTTCCTGACATCCCACCGTGATTGTGTCAAGGCTCCAAGGCCATTTGCATCTGGCCTTCCTACGGCCCAGAGCCATGTACCCTCACCCCCCCAGCCCTCTTCTGCCCAGAGCCAGGGGTGGCCTCAGTCTTACTGCCAGGAAAAAGAGCCCGGGAGGTGCCCTGTGAGAAATCTCCCCTCCCTGTGGGTACCCTGCGCGCCATAGGGCCTGGCGGTGAGAGAAGCTGGGGAGGGAGAGAGGAAGTGAGTCAGCTCCTTGCAGAAATGGGAGTGGAAGGGAGGGGCCGGTAGAACTGAGATCAGAGGGCAAGGGGCACAGAGGCCGGAAGGGTCGCTAAGAGAGGGAACCAGGTCCTGGAGGCATCATGGGGCCCAGAGAAAGGGGGACAGATGAGGGTGACAAAGCCAGCAGTGTTACCTCCTGCCAAGGCTGGTAGGTCCCCACAGGCCAGAGAACCTGGGTTTGGCAGCCCACGGCCCCACCTGAAGATGGAATCCGAGGCGGCTCCCCTTCCTGACTCACCGGCTGGAGGAAGTGAGGCTTGTGGGATATGGCCAGCCACGTTCTCTCCTCACTGAGGGGGAGTTTCTGGTCCCCAAGGCCTCCCACTGCTTCTCCTGAGCTCCACAGCTCCAGAAGCCCAGGTTCCGCCGGACCCACAGGAGAGACAGATGGTTGCATTTCCCACGGAGGATGGGAATGAGGCCCGGGCCCCAACAGGGCAGCCGTTGGGGTGCCCCAGCACGCACCCTGGCCCTCTGTGGCAGCCCCTGCCCATGCGGAGCTGTCCCCAGGCTCCAGCTGGAATCTGTTGCTCTGACTGGGAAAAATCCTTGCTGTGAAAATTCCCAGCCTGCTGACATTCCAGCACGCAGGCAGTGCAGGGCAAGCAGCAGAAGGAAAGAGGAAGCCTTGATCCCTGCTGGGCCACATCCTACCTCCTCAGAGACCTGCAGCCAGTAGGCCAAGCACATTTCTCCAAGGTCCCCCGGGCTGGGCACAGAGTGACTCCGTATGCCCCCAAATCTGCTTCTCACCCAAGCCTGGTGCCTTCCCAAAGATACCAGTGCGGGGCCGGGAGACAGGCCGTCCCGTGACCCTCCTCCCAGAGCCCCTTCCCTAGGCTCCTGCTCCTGGCGGCCCAGAGCCCATCTCTCCTCCATTCCTGCGGGAGATGCTGAGACGCCCACAAGAAACTGAGTCGGGAGTAAAGGTAGCGGGTAGAACATGGTGACGTACTGCAGACGCAACACCAACGCTAGTTGGGGGAAGGGTTCTAGAAACCAAAACTGCGGTAAATGCAGAGAGAATGGGAAACCACTTCCTGGCCAGACAACCATCTTCTTTCCTTCAGCAAATATCCAACAAATATCACTGAAGGTCTCCAGCACTGGAGACATAAGATAACCCATTAATCGCAATCTTGGTGAATGTTATGAAGGAGAAGGATGCGGTGGTGCCAGCGTGCGGACGTGACATCTGAGAAGGTCAAGGAAGGCTCCCCTAAGGAAGTGACATTCAAACTGGGGCCGGTGTGTATGAGGGCGTGAGGGTGGGCAAGGAAAAGTCTTATCGACATAAGGAACAGCAGGGACTCAATGGAAGAAGCCAAGCTGCACACCCACTACCCGCTAGGCCTTCTGCCAGGCCATGCTCCTCGCCTCCCCCCCACAGTGCACACCAGGAAACAACAGCGTGCAGCCCCTATGCAACAGAAGAGGACCTGTTCTTGGTCAGAGGTAACACTCTGGGGACCCTGCCACCCCGAGTATCGCAGAGGTCAGTACTAGCGTCAGTAAGGGCCAAACAGGCGAGGGGCACCATCCCTGCCCCCCAGGGTCTAACAGGGGAGATGTGTAAGGGGCAAAGGGTGCCCCTGCCCCTCCTCCAAGGGACCACAGCCAAATACTGCCGGGACAGATGTAGCCGCGCTTTCTAGTACCTCTCCCAGCTCCCACCAGATTAAATCCCACCTGCTGCCACTCGGGCTCTCTTCCTCTGGCTAATCCTCTGCAGAGACAGAGGGACAGTCACCCCCTCCTGCAGCTCACCATCCACAGAGCGAGAGCAAGAATGGCCAGTCACTCTTCACTTCCTCTTCCCGTCTGGAGGAGACGCCTACAGGGGCCGCAGGAATCAGAAGGACGCAGGCCTGGGTCGGGCAATGGATTTATGTCCAGATGCTGCATTCCTCTGCCCCGGACAGCACACCAGTGAGGTGCAAGGAGCCGATGCCCTAAGTTCAACTCCTCACAAGTCAATAGCCTTGGAACCTTAGGCAATGTACTTATCCTTAACCTCTGCGTAATCGGGTATCCTCATGTATGAAATAAAGATTATCGTAATACCTATGTCAAAGGGGTGTTGGGAACGTTAAATGAGTTAATATATGTAAAGCAGCTAGAACAGTCCTAACGCCAGCCACGACCCTCATCCTGGCTATTCTCTCTCATGCTCTCCTCTCAAGGCATTTCTGCTCAGCGGAACCTTTACCAGATCAACTAGACGCCACTCAGGGAGCATGCATGCACTCCCTGGGCGCCGTCCTGGGCGCCACCCGGGACACGGGACAAACACCCTACACTCCTCCCTACACCAGAGTCTGCAAAGCAGCCAGGCTGCGAGTGCCAGGGAAGCATGTCACTTCCCGATTCTGAGAAACCGATGGCGGGAGATGAAGGCAGCCAGAGTGGTGACCCAGGTCTGAGGAAACAGTTTCCCAACCAAACGGGAGCCAACAACTGGAAAAAAAAAAAAAAAAAAAGCTTTGCTGACACTGTCCCCTGTATTTAACAGAACAGAAGCTGCTGCCAAACACCACGAGGGGACTCTGGGCTTGGCTGCCCACCGACCCCCCCCCACCACCAAAGTGCACAGCGGGAGGGGGGCAGCCAGGAAGATTCCACGCCTTTGCAGTGCCTGCCTGGCACGGCGGGCGCCCCCAGCGCTGCTGGCTGCCTGGGGCGCAGCGTACCCACTGCCCCAGACTGACAATGGAGGCGCCAGGCAGCCCCCTCCCCGGCTGGGTCCCCGGCCCCCACCCCCACCGACGCTGCTCTCCACCTCGGGCCACAGTGAGGAGAACCCAGCGGCTGAGCGTGGCGGGGTGGCGGGAGCGCTGCTGGCAGGCGGACCGCGTGCTTGTGGTTTCTGGGAAACGCTGTAGAGATCTGCAGCATTTTTAAAATACTTGTGTTCCCACCCGCCACACACCCCCCTTCACCCCACTCCTCACCCACCCCTAGTCTGGGTGTTTGCGTATCTGGTATTTTCCAGAACCATTTCAATGTAAATAAGAGATGAGAAGGGAGCTGCGGACAGGGTGGCCAGGGGTACGGGGGGGGGGGGGGGGGGGCGCACAGGGGCTCTGGCCAGGGCCAGAAGGGGCCGGGGCAGACCACCTCAAGTCAAGGCCCTGCCCCCCCCGCCCCCCCCCCCCCCCCCCCCCCCCCCCCCCCCAGGGCTCCAAGCGGTGCCTGCGAAAACAACAGATGACCATGACATGTGCCCACACCCAGTTCAATGTGGCCTGGGCACTGTGCCCACCACCCACGGGCTGGGTGGCCAGGGCACTCTGGGGCTGCAGTCTGTCTAGCAGCTCACGGGGAAGAGGGCAGAACATGCCTCTGAGGACAGAGAAGGGAGACCTAGCGGAATGGAAATGACCTAGTCCGCCACCCGGTGCTGCTAGTCCCATGCGCCCCACTAATCCAGGATAGGTAACCCCCCAAATGCTCCTAAAGACCTTTCACTCACGAGTTCACATGCCCTGGACACCTTCCCACTGGCTGCCTCATTATCAAAAGAACTCAGTCTGAGCTCTACTCTGAGGCCTCCAGCCAGAGCTTTCACATGGTGAGACTCTGATGTCAGAAGTACCTGAAGCTTTGGCACCAAATGAAATAAGAGTTTTCTGTTTAAAACGAACCAGCGAAAAACAAAAAAACATCTCTGGGGATCATTTGGAGTAACATTAGGGAGAGAGCAATTCTAGAACACTGAGCCCGGGCAGCACCCGGCACCTCCACCACCAGAAGCCCCTGGGAAAGCCCATTGCTCAGAAGCTGGCCTGGCAGACCTGGAACAGCAGACTTTTCAGTCTCTCCTTGAAATCCTGCAATCCCCACTCCTGCAGGTACCGCCCCCCGCCCCCCACCCCCGCCCCCACCGCCACCACCCAACCAGGGTCCTGGAGACAAGGTTGGTGAGGGTCATATAGCTTTTGCCCAGGGGTCTAGGGCTTCCTGGCAAAGGGGCCCCTGCCCTTCTCCCAGATGTGGGCAACCCCGACCGGCCAGTCTCCTGCCAGGCCACCGATGTCCCATCTGCAGGCCTGAGCACCCAGCATCCCAGCGCTTCCTGCAGCTGGCTGTCTTTGAGGACAGGGCCACAGGGACAGAGTCTGGACAAAAGCGTCATGAGTTCCCGTTGGAAAGAAAACCTTACCAGGAGCACAGATGGGAAAGCACTAGGATGGGTTAATTAAGGAAACTGCAAAATTACCTTCCCTGGACGGCTCTGGAGCTTGGGCAGAGGGAAAGGTACCAATCTTCCTAAGCGTTCACTATCTGCTGAAGTCCACAAATGTGGTTTACACAACTCTACATAAGCAGGTGGTTTACACAGACACGACAACCTTTTTAAGGAACCTCACAGCCCTATAGTCTTTGAGTACAAACCCCACCATCCAAAGCGAGAAGAAACTGAATCACAGATCTCCGGTAAATGCCTGCGAGCTACATAGAGCCCAGGGAGGTAGACCTGCCTGGGAAGGGGTGGGCGCCTTCTTTTACATCCACACCTCTCCCCTCCCACCACATCTTCGAAGCTCAGGGAAGTAGTGCTTTCTGGGTAGGTGTCCCCTGCAGGCTAGCTCCTTGGTGGTGGGGGGAGGGGGGGCAACCACATTAGCCACGGTTTAGCCAGCTGGGCTTTTCTGAGCTTAGCAGAAACATCCTACACTCCTGCTCCCTGCAATGGGCCCACAAGGATACAAACAGAAGGGGCTGGCTCTCCTCTCTCCCAGGCTCTCTTCCTTCTCAGTGGGCCCTTGACTTTCCCACTCAGATTCATGGAAGAGGAGAAAGGAATGTTGATCCAACTGGGGTTTTAAGATCCTCATTTGTACCGACACCAGACTCAGGGAACGCTTCGCCTTTAGACAATTGAAGAGTAACTGATCCCAAACCAGATGGCCCAGAACACTTTCCCTGAGAAGCCAAGGAAAGAACTTAGCATCTTCCTCCAAAGATGCATCCCACTCCACCCCTCTTCTCCTCCATCCCCCACACTGGTCGGTCACCAAGACTACACAGTCCCTCAGTTGCTCACGTCTGATCTCTCTCTCCATCGCCCCTGCTTCTCCCCAAGCGCAGGCCTCCATTCATTCTACTAAGATGACGATAGGGCCTTTGCTGTTTTCCCCATGGCTGCCCTTGCTACACCCAGAAGCATTCTTCATGAGCAGCCAGAGAGATTTTCTAAGATCTGTTCCTATCACTCCCTGAGTGAGCTGCTTCTTGTCCTCTGGTTGAAGTTCCCATTCCTTAGGCTGGCTCACAAGGGCCTTCGTGACCTGTCCCCTGCTTGCCTCCTCTGCCACTTCTCTCAATACTCATTCCCCCATGCAATGTCCCCCCAGCCTTATCCCCCAAATGCGTCATCCTCTCTCCAGCCTCAAGGTCTCGGCACGTGTCTCTTACGGCCTTCCACTTCCACCTGCCTCTCCGGCATCCATCTCCCACCTGGATGTCAGCTTTCCCGGTGATCACTCCCAAGACTGTACTTAAAGTCCCTCTTCTGTGCAGGGCTCCCTAGGGCCCCGTACTGGCCCCTGTTGGGGAGCCTCTCAAATGGCATTGTCATCTGTTACTTGACCATCTCTCCCACCAGACTATGAGTTCCTTAGGGCTGGGACTATGTGCTGTCGCCACTGGATCCCAGGATCTGGCCCACAGTTGGTGCTCAACAAATGTTTATTTAATAGATAGGTGAGTGGAAGAATGGAGGGCGGAAAAGAACTGCTCCTCCCGGGCCTGCTGAGTGATTTCCATCAGGCCCCATGTCTATCCCACTACAGTGGCTCACCCCTACTCCCAGTGGAACCTTGCTAGCAGCTACAGGGACACATGGAGGTGTGAGCCAAGCACTCCGGACACACATCATGTGAGAAGGAAACCCGAGGGGCTGTCTCTCCCTGGGGCCTTCTGAACAGGCCACGGAGAGGAGCCATGAGGCCTGGTCTCCATCTGTATAGCAGAAAGAGAACAGATGGCCGGCCAGCTCCCTCAGAGCTCCCTGGGGACAGGCGGTGTGGACACAGTTGATGGATGACCTGACGGGCAGGGTGGCCGCCAGGAGCTGTGTCCTCGCGTGGGGCCAGAGTTGTCAGGGTGCCCCGCCTGGGAGCCCAGAGGAAATGGGAAGACTCTTCTTGGCATGGAAGTGAGCTTAGAACTGCTGCCAAGGAAAGGAGCCGGAGCCGGAGTGGGAGTGGGAGGAAGACGAGGAGATGGACGGTGATAACTGCAGCCACTACAGACCCACTCCAGGCCTGTCCCAGGAAGCCAGGATGCTGGGCTCACTCTGCTCCTCTCTGCTGGGGCAGGAGTCCCTGCCACCTGCCAGGCAGGGGAAGCTGGGGGCGGGGGAGCTTCCTCAGCTCTAGGCTTCTCGCTGTTCTCTCAGATGGCTCTTGGGAGACTCGTGAGGGTAGCATGCTCTGTGGAAGTCCTCTGGGCACTTCTGCCCTTGCCCCACGGGGGCCAGAGCAAGCCAGGGTCTCGGGGATACCAGCTGTAGTGTGGAATGTACCAGGGTCTCCAAAGCTAAACCATCCACTTCCCCAGGAATGGGGGGAGCAGCAGCTAGCTGGGAAGGGAGAGTAGCCGAGAAATACGAGATGCCAAGAGGATCCCTAGGCTATAAAGAGAAGACTAAACAGCATCTGGGATGCCAGGCCCAGGGCCCCACAAAGGCCTGTGCTGTGGTTCAGCAGGGAGCTGGCAACAGTCCCCTAGGGGACTCATTCTTTAAGAAGAAAATTCCATCTGTTAAAAGCAATGTTAGCCTGGGAGGAAGTAGACAGGCATGGCAACATAGCATGGGCTTTGGTTCTAAGATAAAGACCACTCCCTCTACACTGTGGTTCCCTGAGCTCAGTCTAGTCTGGTGGCTAACACACAGTAGGTGCTCGCTGTGAGTTTCCGGAATAAATGAGGCCAGGTCCTTCCGCGGATCCCACAACAGCCTCCCTCCCATGCACTACCCCTTCCTGACTAGCAAAACTGCCTGACCTCCACCAGGCCCCGAGTAAAGGAAGGTCCGGAACCCAGTTCCAGGGCTTCCTGCCAGACTCTGACCCTGCAGCTCCCAGGCCCCCCAGGCCATCTGAGCATCCACTTCCCCTCCCTGAGAGAAAGCTAGGACCAGGACTCTGCCTGCTTCCTTAGCATTTCCTCCCACTTCCGACTTGGACACATCTGGTTGGTCACTTAGTGCTGAAAGAGGTCCCGGCCAGCCTGTGTACTGGTCAGGCTGCAGGCACCAGAGCTGGGCAGTCCGAAAACCTGACAGCTGGGAGGCAGGGATGGCCAGAGGCCAGCTTGTCCTCATGTGCTGTCTCTAAGTGGAACATTCCAAACTGATATGTAGCCACGCTATAGGTGGAGTCAAAAGACCCCTGGGCTTAGAGATCGCTGTCCCCCTGGAGACCCGTTCATACATATAATCTAAATCTCTTCTACTCCTATGTCACCCCTTCCACTGCTGTTTTGAGCGGGGTCTCACGGATAGTCAGGTCAGACTATTTCTGTAGGCTTGACACCTGTTGCATCTCCAGGGTGTTTTCTTCTTCCAGGAGAGGTAGTAATGACTCTTGGAGCCCAGGTGATCTTTATAAATCAGGTCCAGTCACTCCCCCCAACCCCGCTTCAAACCCTACAATGGTCCCATTTCACTGGGATAAAATCTAAATTCCTATCATGACTTGCAAGGTCCGCCATGATCTGGCCCCTGCTTATCGCTGCAACATTACCTCCTGTTCAACTCCTCACTCAAGGGCAAGAGGAGGTCTGAAATCATCTTACCCAAGAGCTAGCAAAACAGCTGCACATCCCAGAAGTTCCACGACAGCCCTGATTTGAAATAGTCCATCTTTTTCTTTCAAGTCTAGTATCTAAATAACACGGAAATCCTACGTTTTACTCCAGATACCAGGCTGGACAAGTAGTCCGGACTGTCTCTCATCTGAAGTGGCACGTGTTACCCTCCACACCCCAATTTAGGGCTCAGGAAACATGGTGCCCAAACCCCGAACCCTCGCCATCAAGAAGTTTGTATCACTGTGCACCAGCCCCTGCTAAGGTCGCTCCTCCCTGCGGGCCAGGTAAGTTGTCCCTCGGGCCAAGGAGTGGCGTGACTTCAACTCCCGAGTACCCCAGTCGTCCGCCCAAGCACACTTCCAAATCCCTGCTCCCCCGCAGCTGCCCACGGGGACACTCACATCGGCTGGCTCCCTGCGGGGTCCCTCGCCACTCCGCAGCCAGCTCCGGCTCAGCTCACTGAGCTCCGGAATGGGTTGCACCTTGAGCCGCACACTGTCCCCGGACTGCCGGATCATCTCCACGATCTCGTCCCTGGACTTGCTCTCCACGTTGTGCCCATTAATCTCCACCAGACGATCACCCGGCACCAACCCCAGGGCCAGGTCCTTGGTGCCCGCGCCGGGCTCAGCAAAGTGAACCACCCTCCGGTAGACCTGGCCCTCGGGGCCCCGATCCAGCATGGTTGTGCGGCGCAGGGAGAAGCCGAAGTCTCCAGTGGGCCGTCGCTGCAGCTCCAGCTCCCGGAGGGCAGGCGGTGGCAGGTGCACCACGGGGGGCAAGCGCAGGTCAGCCGGGAACCTTTTAGTCACCAGCTCAGGCACTCGGGACCGGGGCCCTGGCCGAGGGATGCCTGCGCCGGGATGCTGCACCAACTGTCCCTCTAGAGTCCTCGCCTCCACCTGCGGGGACGGGGCCGCAGAGTGCTCGGAAGGGGTGGAGGTTTCTGAGGCACTCTCATCCCGACTCCGCTGGGAGAAGGAGAAGCGTTTGACAATCATCTGTGAGTTCTGCTTGGCCAGGGAGCCAAACTTGGCCGCCCGCTGCAGCACAGAGCCGCGGAAGCTGCCTTCCTCACCCTTGAGGTCATCGCTGGAGCTGGCGGTGCTTAGGTGGCCCGAGTCCAGGATGACGCTGCCCCTGTTGCTGTCAGAGTCAATGTCGGTCAGGTGCAGGTCGGAGCCACTGGCCACCTTGATGGGGATGGGGTTGGAGATTTCCAGGCGGGTCTTGGACTCACGCTTGGAGGAACGGTTCAGATTGAAGAAGCCACGACGCAGGCTCATCTCCTCCAGGCTCCGCAGCTCTGCCGCCGACATCCGCTCTTTCTTCTCCTTCTTCTCCTTCTTCTCCTTCCGCCCGCCATCTTTGTCCTTGTCTTTCTTCATTAGGTTGAACATGGTGGGGTGCAGCTTTTGGGGGTGGCACCCCTGGGGGATTACGGGTGCTTAGCACAGGGCCCTGGTACCCCGCCTCGCTGCTGCAAACAGAAACAGAGAGAGAGAAAGAGGTTATTCGAGAGGAGCCTCTTCCTGTGTCTCCAGTGCAGACCAGGCCAACTAATGAGCACAGCTCGTGGTCGCTGAGAGCTAGCTCCCTACGCGCCAGGTGCTCTGTTCTATACAATACCGTCTCTGTTAAGCCAGTCGTCATAACACTGCTCCAGGAAGGTCTGTGAGTACCCCCATTTCACAAATAAGGAAACTTGAGGTTCCTTATTTGGAGCCCAGACTCCAAAGTCTGTCATTGCCTTTAATCCCTGATAGGTGTGCACAGAGGTGGCGTCTGGGAGATGTGACCTCCTGGCAAGAGGGCGCCATCAAGCTAACCTGGTACCCGACTGAAGATTCAAACACAAAGGCCATCACCTCCCAGAGCCAATAGCCCAGTAAAGCAACAGACATCGCATGCTATTTGGCTCTTTCCTAAGCCTGTGATCCCCACGGAAGCAGCCTTAGCCACCGCCTGACAGAAGACCTCAAAGAACCCACCCCGATTTGATGGCTACCACTTGCCGGGCACTTTACACGCATTACCTCATTCGAACCTCACAGCATCCCTGCACGGGAGGGATCATTATCTCTACTTTACAAATGAGAAAACAGGGCTCAGAAAATTAAGTATGTTGTTAGTTGTCACACAGCCAGTGAGTGGCAGTGGTGGGATCCCATGGCAAATATTGTTTTCTCTCTAGGTCCTCGGCGCCCAAAGTGAAGCGGGGAGGGTAGGGGAAGTTCCACACTGAGCCGAGGACAGACAGCTGAGAGGTGGGGGTGGGTCTGCTGGATAAACAGGATCCTGAAAAACTCATATCCTTTTCCCCAGACCAACAACTAAATATAGCCTGGGGAAGAAAGTCGTGGCAGCCTGGGAGAGAATGCCAGCTCCAGGGCACCTGTGCCTACGATGCCAGCCTTCTGCCCCTATGCCCACCCGACTGGGGACAGGACTGAGCAAAACCTGGTGGGGGTGGAGTTGCAAGCCAGGGAACAAGTTCTAACCAGCAGCGAACAAGAAGGAGAAATAGGCCATACCGCCTAATTAGAAATTAAATGCAATTTTTTTCTCTCTCCGTGAAGGCCTCCCCCTCTGAGTTCTAGACACGGGACTGACAAGCTCACTCCTTCCAGCAAGGACCTTCTGCAAGACCTGGGGAGGCCTGTCCTGTCCATGTACCCCACTGCCACAATCAAGCAAGGCCCTCCAGGCTCCCCCATCCCATGGATCCCTAGCCCAGGTACAATGCCAAGGATGACTTCAGGCCAGGAACTCCCAAGGGTCCTGGTGCACCGGCTAATTGCTTTCTCCGACGTCCAGCACCCTGACCCATAGGTTCCTGCGAGATCAGCGTATTCTTCCTAGAGCAGTACTCTTCACAGAAATATAATTCAAGTCATATGTGTAATTTAAAATGGTCTCGGGTGCCTGGGTGGCTCAGTCGGTGAAGTGTCCGACACTTGGTTTCAGCTCAGGTTATGATCTCATGGGCCCCTCATTGGGCTCTGCACTGACAGTGTGGAGCCTGCTTGGGATTCTCTCTCTCTCTCTCTCTCTCTCTCTCTCTCTCTCTCTCTCTCCCTCTCCCTCTCCCTCTCCCTCTCCCTCTCTCAAAATAAATAAATAAAATAAGATTGTCTAGCAGCCACATTAAAAAAGGTAAAAAGAAACAGGTGAAATTAACTTTAATGACATACTTTAATGTAGCTATATTCAAAACACTGTCGTCTCAACATGTGATCTTTCTGAAAAATATTGAGGGGCGCCTGGGTGGTTTAGTCAGGTGTCCAACTTCGGCTCAGGTCATGATTTCACGGTTCGTGAGTTTGTGCCCTACATCGGGCTCTGTGCTGACAGCTCAGATTCTGTGTCTGCTTCAGATTCTGTATCTCTCTCTCTCTGTCCCTCCCATGTTCATGCTCTGTCTCTCTCTGTCTCTCTAAAAAATAAATAAACATTTTTTAAAAATTTAAAAAGAAAAATATTGAGATGTTTTACATTCCTTTTTCCATATTAAGTTTTCAAAATCCAGTGTGAATGTCATACTTAGAGCACATCTCACTTCAGACTAACTACATTTTAAGTATTCAACAGCTAGTGGCTATTGAACTGGGCAGCACAATTCTACAGGAATCCTTAATTGTAGAGCATATCCAAAGAGATGGGGAATCTGGCCCAGTTACTAGCTCCCTGTGGATCTAACAGGCACCGTTTCCCCCTCTGACCTGTTTCTACCTAGTAAGACAAAGCTCCTTCTGAACCTTTTGGTCCAAAATGCTCCATGCACAGTACCTGGAAATAGGAAGACAGGAAATCTAGGGCCCAAGAAGTGCAAAGCCAGGGGCAAACTTGTCCTGCGGAGTCTGGACTGATCTGGGATGGGGGAGTACCTGACAGCAGGCATCCTCTCTTATGGGCTCTATTTTGACATGGGGAGTCTCTCTCCTCCTCAACACTGATGGAGTGTGGCACAGACATACCATATACCAAGACGTGGGATCTTCAGCTGGTCACTGCCCACCTTACCCTTCACCCATCACTTCCTGCACTGTCTTAAAAGGCTGATTAAAAAAAATTGGGGGGGGGCGCCTGGGTGGCGCAGTCGGTTAAGCGTCCGACTTCAGCCAGGTCACGATCTTGCGGTCTGTGAGTTCGAGCCCCGCGTCAGGCTCTGGGCTGATGGCTCGGAGCCTGGAGCCTGTTTCCCATTCTGTGTCTCCCTCTCTCTCTGCCCCTCCCCTGTTCATGCTCTGTCTCTCTCTGTCCCCAAAATAAATAAACGTTGAGAAAAAAAAAAAATTAAAAAAAAAAAAATTGGGGGGAGTGGGGGCGCCTGCGTGGCTCAGTCTGTTAAGCATCCGACTTCAGCTCAGGTCATGGTCTCACGGTTCGTGAGTTCGAGCCCCTCATCGGGCTCTGTGCTGACAGCTCAGAGCCTGGAGCCTGCTTCAAATTCTGTGTCTCCCTCTCTCTCCGCTCCTCCCCTGCTCATGCACTGTCTCTCTTTCCTCCAAAAATAAATAAAAACATTAAAAAAAATTTTTTTTAATAAAAAAATTTTTTTTTAATTCTTAATGTTTATTTATTTTTGAGAAGGAGAGAGGCAGAGTGTGAGCAGGGGAGGAACAGAGAGAGAGGGAGACATAGAATCCGAAGCAGGCTCCAGGCTCTGAGCTGTCAGCACAGAGCCCGATGTGGGGCTCGAACTCACGAACCGTGAGATCATTACCTGAGCCTTAGATCATGACCTAAGTTGGATGCTTAACTGATGGAGCCACCCAGGTGCCCTTTAAAAGGATGATTTAGAAAATGGCTCCAGGAGCGCAGCCCAACCACGCAGAACCCAATGCCTACAATGCTCTCCCCCCAAGACACTTCATTTGGTCTTCAGTTCTTACTCTGCTATCCTTCCCCAACCCTGGCTCTTTGCTGGGAGCTAGACACCTGTGTAGCACCAACAGAAAACAGGTCCCAGAATTCTAGAACCTTCGGGCTGGAAAGGTCCCTGAGAAGTAATTTAATGTAAATCCGTGTCTTGGCAAAAGCTTGCTCCTCGCTGCGATTGTGACAGGCAGGAACCACACACCGTCACAGCAGTAGCACAGGAGACAGCGCTGGCCAGGAACGTTAGCAGACCTGGTATCTAGGCCTGGATCTGCCAACAAATCGCTAGGGGACCTTGAGCCTGTCACTTTGCTCAAGGTTGGGCTGGATGATTTGGTCTCTTGTCACTCAAAAATTCCAAATATCTAAGTCTCTTGTGGACACAGGTTGTTCATTAACCTTCTGCCAAAGTCACTCCTCTCATCCCAACCCTGGAGCCTTTGGAGACTGAGTCCATTTCAGCCCTTCCCTCATTATCCCTGTCCTGCCACTGTTAGGCACACAGCTCACAAGGTACCCCTTCCCCACCGTCATCCCTCCAAGCCTGTCTGGGGCTACCTGCAACCTCCCTGTCCGGGTCAAACCTACAGTGCAGCCGCTCCTATGCTCCTCAGAGCTCACGTCTCCAGAGACCTGGGCTCTGTCACCTTCCTGTGGACCTTGTCACCATCTCTGGTTCATCTGCTGGTTCAAAGTCTCCAGCAGCAATGACATCAGGATCTTCCCACTCTTCACTCTGGGCTGCAGTTTCTACCCGCCTCCCCTTGGTCTCTTACCCTCTCCAGTGAAGGTAACCTTAGAGTTTTCTGACCTCCTTCTCTGTCTTTCTCCCCTCATCCTACTCCAGGAGGCCTTTCCTAATTTTAAGTGGAGGAAAGGTATATAGAAAAATTAGGGTATGTGCCCATATCATCTTGACCCTACTACTAACCCGATCAAAGCAAAGTACAATCGACTGACTCAACTCAGCTGCCTTATCACTTTAAGACAGAAAGCATTTTTTTAAATTTTTTTTTTTAATTTTTTTTTCCAACATTTTTATTTTTTATTTTTGGGACAGAGAGAGGCAGAGCATGAACGGAGGAGGGGCAGAGAGAGAGGGAGACACAGAATCGGAAACAGGCTCCAGGCTCCGAGCCATCAGCCCAGAGCCTGACGCGGGGCTTGAAGTCACAGACCGCGAGATCGTGACCTGGCTGAAGTCGGACGCTTAACCGACTGCGCCACCCAGGCGCCCCTAAGACAGAAAGCATTTTAAGGGCAAGGACCCTTCAACTCAAATATGCATCTTGCAGTTCATCAACAGGGGAAACAGTTTCCATATTCACACAATGGAATACTACTCAGCAATAAAAAGAGAAAGCAACTACTGATACAACAGGGATGAATCCCAAAAATACTACGTCAAGCGACAGGAAAAGAAGGCTTTGACATAAGAGTACATACTGGTGAGGCTCATACAGTACACAGAGATGGTCCCTGACTCACAATGGTTTGATTTACAATTTTTCAACTTTGCAATATGCACACATGAAAGTGATAGGCATTCAGTAAAAATTATGCTTCGAATTTTGAATTTGGGTCTTCTCCTGACCTAGCAATATGCAGTAGGATGCTCTCTTGTGATGCCAGGCAGTGGTCCTGGTCGGCCACACAATCACAAGGGTAAACAGCCGATGTGCTTATAGCCGTTCTGTACCCACGCAATCATTGTGGGTTGTTTTTTTTTTAAGTTTATTTATTTATTTTGAGAGAGAAATAGTGAGCGTGCAAGCGGGGGAGGGACAGAGAGAGCGGGAGAATCCCCAGCAGGCTCTGCACTGTCAGCACAGAGCCGGATATGGGGCTCGAACCCACAAACCGTGAGATCATGACCTGAGCCAAAATCAGGAGTTGGACACTTAACTGAGCCACCCAGGCGCCCCAACCATCCTGCTTTTCACTTTCAGTACAGTGTGCAATCATTTACATGAAATATTCAACACTTTATTATAAAATAGGCTTTGTGCTAGATGATTTTGCCCCACTGTAGGCTAATATTAATGTTCTGAGCACAATTAAGGTAGGCTAGGCTAACCTATGACGTTTGGCAAGTTAGGTGTATTAAATGCGTTTTTGAGTTATGATATTTTCAATTTACAACGGGTTTATCAGGAGGTAAGCCCACTGTCAGCCAAGGAAGATGTGTATAGACAGAACTAACCTGCGGTGAAAAAAAAATCAGAACCGTGATTACCTCTGGAAGGTGGGGAGGCGGGTAGGGGTGGCCATTGCCTGAGAAAGGGCATGAGGGAACTTTCTGGAGTGATGTTCATGTTACATTACCTTGATAGGGATTTGGGCTGACGGATGTATACATGTGTCAGCAGTTATCAAATAGTGCACATGAGGTTGGTGCATTTCATTATGTGAAACAGGCACTCAAAAGAAAAAAACTGGAAACATATACTGCAGTCTAGTTAATGATACATACACTAAAGTATTGGGGGCAAGGTATACTGATGTCTGGAATTTTCTTTGAGATGTATCAAAGATGTAAGACGGTTTGATGGATGGATCAAGGGATAAATATGTGATAAAGTGAGGACAGTAAAGTGTAAATTGTAGAATCTAGGAAGTGGGAGGGGTATTCACAGTAAAATTCTTTAACTTTTCTAAATTGTGATAAAATGTTGGGGAAAATACATATCTATCAAGTACCTACTAAATGCAGGAGAAATGAAACTAATGAAAGACTTAGGCTTCAGATGTCAGGTAGCAAACGTGGGACCAATTCTGAGGTAATAGCTATGCAATCCTGGGAAAGTCACCTAATGCCTCTGTGCCTCTATTTTCCCATTTGTAAATGGAGATAATAAGAGTACAATAACAGGGGCGCCTGGGTGGCTCCAGTTGGTTGAGCATCCAACTTTGGCTCAGGTCATGATCTCACGGTTGGTGGGCTCAAGCCCCGTGTTGGGCTCTGTGCTGACAGCTCAGAGCCTGGAGCCTATTTTGGATTCTGTGTTTCCCTCTCTCTCTACCCCTCCTCTGCTTGTGCTCGCACACTCTCTCAAAAATAAACATTAAAAAAATTGTTAAATAATAGTACAATAATAGTACCTACCACATAAGGCCTGGGGACTAAATGAAATTGGTATATAAGCCCTCCATATAACACGTAGCCCAGGGTAAGCCCTCAAGAATGGTACCCAATCATAGCAAGGCACATTCTTATCATCTAAATGGGACAGTAGACAGAATAATAAAGTACAGAAATGACTATCAGCCCAAGTGTGACTAAAATAAGTCTAAACATAAAATCTTAGTGCCAGACTGAACCTTTTTTTTTTTTTTAAGTTTTTAAAGTTTATTTATTTATTTTGAAAGAGAAAGCATGCCCGCATGAGCAGGGTAAGGGCAGGGAGGGAGGGAGGGAGGGAGGGAGGGAGAGAGGGAGAGAGAGACTCCCAAGCAGGCTCCGTGCTATCAGTGCAGAGCCCAATGTAGGACTTGAGCTTACAAACCAGGAGATTATGACCTAAGCCAAAGTCCGACGCTTAACCAACTGAGCCACTCACGCACCCCTGGACAGAATCTTTGTATGTGGAAAGTAAAGCCCAAAGAAGTGAAGGCAATCCAATGAGCACATGGCCAGGCTGGATCACACTGGCTCGAGTCCAGAGGCCCCATGTAGCTACTGCCGAGACGAAGCACAAGCAATTCATAGATGCAGAAATATGAAAGGCCAACAAACACAAACAGGTATTCAGCCTCAGTCATATCACAGACACATGAAATGAAACAGACATGCTATTGTTCACTTATCAGGTTAGTAAAAACTACCATCATTAATAACGTCAATCAAATAGAAGATAGGAAGCAGGGTATCTGCTATGTGTTGTTGGGAGTATAAATTGGTATAAGGGCAAGTTGGTGGTATCTATGAAAATATTTAAATGTACATATTCTTAGACTGGGCAATTCTACATATACGACATCTACAGATATGTCCACACAATAAACATGGCTGATCTTTGCATCATTGTTTGTAACTCAAAATTCTGTCAATACAAAGATCATATCACTAGGGAAATAGCAAGATTATGGAACTGGACAGTTAAAAAGAATGAAGGGGCGCCTAGGTAATTCAGTCGGTTAAACATCCGACTTCAGCTCAAGTCATGATCTCATGGTTCATGGGTTCGAGCCTCTCATAGGGATCTGTGCTGACAGCCTGGAGCCTGCTTCAGATTCTGTCTCCCTTTCTCTCTCGGCCTCTCCCCTACTTGGGCTCTCTCTCTCTCTCAAAAATAAAAAATAAACATTAAAAAAAAATTTTTTTTAAAGAATGAAGATTTGTATATACTAACCTAGAAAGATTCTATTCTATATTAAGTGAAAAACTCAAGTTGCCATATAATTTTTACTAAAATTTTTAAAACTATGTATATGTGTGCATATATATACATGAAGATTATGTATGTGCAATATTTGCAAACGCATAGAAAAATGTATGCTCTGGGAAAGAGACAGATTTTAGAAGAGTCAGTGGCTTTGTGTTTCATCTATATTGTTTAAATTTTTTACAATGAGAATATTTAGCTGGAAGGGGTGTATGTGTGTGTGTATCTAGGCCCAGTGGCTTTATTTCATTATTTTTTTTCAATGTTTCTTTTTTGAGAGAGAGAGACAGAGGCAGAGAGAGAGGGAGACACAGTGTCCAAAGCAGGCTCCAGGCTCTGAGCTGTCAGCACAGAGCCTGACGGGGGGCTTGAACTCATGAACCATGAGAGCATGACCTGAGCCGAAGGTGGTCGCTTAACCAACTGAGCCACTCAGGCGCCCCTAGGCCTAGAGGCTTTGGATAGTGGGATTATGCATAATATTTCTTCTACTTTTCTATATGCTCTTTATTTCCTACAGAAATTTTTTTTAATATTTATGTAAAATTATATTTATGAAACATGATATTGCATGTAAATATAAATAATATATGCATATGTGATAAATATGTTATATATAAGATATATATAACAAGCTTTAAAAAAAATGCCTGAAAAGATCCATTACAAGATTTTGTCTGTGGTTTTCTCCATGCAGTACAGGCAAACAGGGGTAGTAACACTTTAGCTTTTTAGCTAATAGCCTTTCCCAGCATATGTTACTTTTGTGATTTTAAAAGATTAGAAAGAAAAAAAAAAGGAAGGTTTGACAATCCACTTAGCATTTAGGCTGTAAACCAAGTTTGCAACTGTAAGTTCAAGGCTTGCCATCTCATGCCTTAGGAAAGTTTCAGTGACTTGGGGGACTTGGTTAAAATAGATCTCACTAGCGTCTTGTGGCTTTAAGTGGGGACATATTTAAATGGGTCACCCTGCAGCTGGCAAAATAGAAGCCCCAGGAAATGGAAACTATAACGTTAGAATCCCAAGACAAGGCGCCCAGACTTGGCTGCTGTGGGTGGACACTTAAAAGGGTCAGTCCTCCCCACCCCACTCCCAGACCACACTCATAAATAAATACAAAGGAAATACTTTCCCAAGAGAGCCGGCCTCTCTCCCTTGGCCTCTGACCTCCCTAAGCGGCCGTTTCCTACAGCCCAGAGGCCTTTCTCGGCGCCAGTCCATACCAAGGTTTGCAAAAGCGACCAGGCAGGACTCAAACAGCAGCACCTGGCCGGTCCCGTCCCGGCCGGGGCCCCCGCCGAGCGGCGCAGAGGGACGCCTGTCGCCTTCGCCGCCACCGCCACTGCCCGAGCCTCTCTCCCAGCCGGTCCTGCTTAGAGCTCCGCAGCGCCCCGTGACTCAAGACCAGGTCACACGGAGCTTATCTAGCTCCAGGTGTGCTCGCTCCGACTGCACGCTTCTCACATGACATCAGCCGGCCGGCCGGCCCAACCGCCCGCCGGCTCCGGCTCCCTTGGAACCCGCGGCGCTCAGCACTTCCAGGCAGCCGGCCGGTGCAGCCGCAGCCCCGCGGCGCCTCCCGCCGAGATACCGTCTCCCCTGGAACGCAGCGATCCCGCAGGCCCCGGGAGGAACGACGCGGGAGACGTGCCAGGAGCGCGGCCAGGTCCCCAGCTGCTCTTCCAGGTGCACCTCCTCAGCCCGAGGAGGGGTTTGCCGCAGTCCGCTGGGCGCTAGACTCCGCTAACCACCCCCACCCCCCCATTTCTGTGTGACCTTCAGCAAGTCCCGTCCCTCTCTAGGCCTCAGCTATTTCAACTATAAAATCTCCATGGGCCTGAGAGTTCAGACTTGGCCAGGAGCCCTTGCCTTTCCCGGGAGAGGTATTCTGCTCAACTACAAATTGCAGGTTCTAAATCCTGCTCTGCCTCTGAACTGCTGTGTGACCTTGAGCCCATCATCCAACATCTCTGAATATCAGAGGATAATAAAAATAATCCCCTGTAAGCGATGGTGAAGTACCTGGCAGAGAGAAAGGGCCAAGGGCCTTGTAAAACCCTCAGCCCTCAGTTTAAACTGCTGCCTGACTATAGGCTCTTTGAAACATCAAGGGAATATGGATAATTGACAAGCCGCACCACTCCCACCTCAAGGACAGTGAGGTGGGGAGAGGAGTGGAGGCTTTCCAGTTCTGCTCCCCACCTCCCCACCCCCAATCCGGCTCCCAACAACACTCTCTAATTCAGGCTACCTCAGAAAATGCTGATGGGGGGGGGGTGGGGATGGGGTGCAGTGAGCAGATCTTAAAGCACCCAGGGGCCTGACCCAACGTAGAACTTCAAGCCCCCAGCCCGAGTCCTGGGGGGACCTGTTAATCATAGCACAGGGTGGGCTGGGCCCTCCCATACCCTTGAAACTTTAAACTACACCAGGTCAGAGCCCCTCCCCTTTACCCACCACACCCGGGAGAGGCCTGGGGCCCAGAGCCACCAACAGGACCCGGCTCACATGGATGATCTAGTTCCCGTCTGTGGCGTCCACTTCAGGTGAGGGGGGTCTGGCTGGGGACAGACGTCTGGTTTAGAAGGAGCAAGAGCAGCCGTGCTGCTCTGGAGACCTGTGACACACCAAGTCCGGATCAGGGCTTCCTGAGTTCCAGCAACTAACTCCCTGCTCCACCCGAGTAGGGTGGATTCTCCCTTTCACACTAGCCCCAGTGCTGCCCCACCCAGTCCAGCTTCAGGTACCTGCCTCTGGGGGACCCCACACATTTCAGGCCCGATTTCTGAAGACACACGCACCCTTTAATGAGCAGCCTCAAGCTAGGCCGGTGAGGGGGGCTCCAGGCAACAGGCTGGCTACCCAGACTCCCAGGGAATGAGGTGGAGGCACCAGGCAGGAGGCAGGAGGGACACAATCCACGTGAGGGCTTCTGAGGAGAGCCAGGGGCACCGGAGGAAGCCCTTAGGCACACACCCTGGCACCTGAGCCAGGCCCGCAGAGAGTAAACAAACTAGATACTCAGAGCTGCCAGGCACCAGGTCAAGTGTTCAAAGTTCAAAGCTTCCAAAGGAAGTGACCACCAGCACTCATTCTATCCCTCCCACATTCCCCCCTCCACCCCCACCTGTGATCCTTCTCATTTCCCTAACCCTCCAACACAATAGCTCTTCCCCCATGGTCTTCCTGGAATATGAGGCCCCAACTCCAATGTCCCCAACCCCAAAGGAACAAGCACACCTCCACCCGAGGCTATCTATAATTAGTCATGTCCAGCAACCAGGAGGATGTTTCCTGGAAAGCCCTCATCACAAAAGGACAGAGGGGAAGCTGAGGAGGTGGCAGGCCATTGACAAAGAGCCAGTGAGGTCTGTCAGGAAGCCAGAGACCTCAGGAGAGCAACTTTCAATATCCCCAAATAGAAAGTAGCCTCTGAACCAAAAGGGTGGGGAAAGTTAGACAAGGCCTGGCCCATTGCCATGCCAACAGGAAACCGACCTGCCCAAGAAAGGGCTCCAGAACTGGTAAGAACGTGGAAAGGTGATCTTGCTCTTAACTGTCTGGTTGACCTTCCCTCCTTTCCAGCATGGACCCAATGCATACACACTTCGGGCAGTTCACTCTCCTTATGGGGAATTACAAGGCCTCCTCAGCAACAGACATGCCGGGTACTCCAAAAGACAAATGAGCCCACACAAACCAGCCTGAATCATTGGCCAGGTGAAGGGGGGGAGGGAACCCAATTCCATAATTTTGGGAGTCCGTCAGAGGGCAGGAAGGCTCCAGGCAGGAGAGCTCCTCCCAAGAAGCATTGTCCCCAACCTCTGCACAAACACAAACCAAGAGGACATTGCCAAATACATGCCCGGTTGGCCAAGTGAGTAGGCAAAAGCAGTACCTTTAAAAAATACACCGTCTGCCTCCCCCCCATCCCTCCCCACCCCGTTCATTCTGGCTGGCAGCCTTTCCAACTAATCAGCAGGACACATGTGCCTTGTAACAGGGTGACATCCCCATCCCCCCTCTCTGCCCCCAACAAAGCCCCAATGTGTGCTATGTCCCTGCAGGCCTTATCTCAGCCAGGAACATGACCCACTCCTCACCATGCTTGGTACCAAGCCGCACCCCCACCCCCCACCACCCCCACCACAGGGGTGTGGAGCAGCTAACCTTACCACCTCGCCTCCCCATTGGCGAGACAACTGGCATGACAGGTTAGCAGGGCGGGGCGTCAGGGCAGTCTCTCCCAGAGGCCTGGGGCAGGCTGTCCGACCTTCCCACACACACCCCACCCCTTTGCAGGGAAAGGTGAGGTGAGCAGCCAGTCACAGGGGACAGGCAGCACTCCCTAATCTCTAAAGCCTACCATTCACTCACCCCCGTCTTCTGTCCCGAGGGGAGGGGGCCTGGGGAAGCGGGGTCTCCATTGTTTTGCCAGCTGTCTAGCAGCTGCTCCTTTGAGAGGAGCCCGCTGTCGGCCTGGCAGTGAAAGGGTGAAGGCCGCTGGGAGGGATAAAGGGTTCGGTGGAGGTGCTCGCCTTCCCCGCTGCCTTCCTCGGAGCCTCGCTCGGTCGGTCGGTCGGTCGGCCTGGGGGGGAAGGGGGGGCCTGGGCCTGGCCCCGAGAAGCCCCCTATCCCGGAGGCTGCAGCCTCCACCCCGCAGCCCGGGGCCACCTGGGCTCCCCTCAGCCCTCAATCCCCCTAAACCGAGGGCCACCCTGCCCTGCCTCCGCGCGCTCCCGAGCTGGCACAAGGGGCCGGAGCTCCCCTCCCCGCCCCTCCTTGTCGGCCCCCATTCCCGGGCGCCCAGCTCCGCGGCGCGGCCGGGGACCGGAGCCGGGAGTCCGGGCCGCCGCTTCCAGGGGACAGTGGGGGAGGAGGAGCCGGCGGGCCCCGCCGCCCGCCCGCCTTCCCGGCCCGAGCCCGCCCCGCCGCCCCACCCGGCCCGGGCAGCCCCCGAGCGGCCGCCCCCGCCGCCCCGCGCTCACCGGCCGCCGGAGCCCGCCCGGCAGGCAGCAGAAGCGGAGACGCGGCATCCAGCGGCCCCGGCCCGGTCCGGGCTGGAGCGCAGCGCGGCGCAGCGCAGCGCCGCCCCCCGCGGCCGCGCGAGCAGAGCCGAAAGGGAGCTCCCTGCTGGCGGCTCCGGGGATAAACGCCCGGCCTTCCTGGCAGCGCCTGGGCGCGCCTCCAGAACGGGCCATGCGGGCACGGGGCGCTGCTCTGGGAGCCTTCTGCCCGCGTCCGAGAGGCCTGGAGCTCCCGTCTGCGCTGGGCGCCGGAGGCCGCTGGGCACGCCCAGGGCAGGCACCGTGCCCGCATGTATAGAGCAGGTTCCTTCCAAGGCCGGCACTGGACTCCGCGCGCTGGCTGTGTCCGAGAGGGTGCTGCCCAGGGCAGTGCTGTGCGGAGGACGCATTCGAGTCTTGCTGGTCACATCTTCCCAGGGTGGCTCTGCAGGGGCAGACATAGGGCGCTGCTCGATGGTGCCAGATGGCTTAGGCCGAAGCAGACACTGCCCGCATGTCCAGGGTGGCACTCGCAGAATGTACTCCCCAGGGTGGTAGCTTGGTCTGAGAGAGCCCTGCCTCAAGTGCAGCTGCCTGAGGGGTGTGCCGGGGCCCAGGAGACGCAGCCCTCAGCGGTGATCACTCAGTCCCCAAAGGAGTCCAACGATGCTAATAAGATTAACACCTATCAGAAGCTTCTTGGTTTACAGGTCCCGTCATGTCCTCATCCAGTGAGATGTTTACCCAGGAAAGGATTATAGGTGTCCTGGAGAGGCCAGAGGTGTTTAGAGACAGGTCTTCCAAGGTAGGTGCTCTATCTTGAGTTCAGAGATGGAGAGGTGGATGCTTCTACAGGCAGTGTGCGTACTGGAGTGGGATACCCCAGAATGTGGAAGAAACTGACTGCATGGTGCGGGAAGAAGGGTGTAGCAGACAAGAGCAGCTGCCTCCACAGTTAGCCCAACCAAGAATTTCTGCAGACAGAGGGGGCGGAAACTGACAGATCAGGGAAGGTTAGAGCAAGGGGGCTCAGGAGCAAAGAGGTGAGTAAGAGCTGGGAGATCCTGAGGAATAGACCACATCCAGGATGTACATTTTGGATAGAGGAATAGTGTGCCACCCAAACTCGATTACACAAATTTTTATTGAGAGGCTGCTGAGTGCCAGGTGCAGCCCCAGGCACTCCGGGGACACTGAGAAATCAGACACAGAACCTCTTTCCAGGGAACTCACACAGAAGTGAGTTGTGACTGCAGGAGGGTACACCACACTGTCATCCCTAGGATGAGACAGTGACATCCCTAGGATGAGGACATGACATTGAGAGAAACCTTGGAGGCTGGGTTGGACAATACTATCATTACCGCTTCCTGAGCACCTACTATGTGATACACACACTCTCCATTCCTCACAACAAAACTATGACAAGAGACTATTATTATAGATAGCGACTGAGTGCATGGACTCTGGAGTCAGGTTACCTGAATTCAAATCCCTGTCAAGTCCCAGCTGTGTTACCCTGGGCGATTTACAAAACCACTCTATGCCTCAGTTTGCTTATCTGAAAAATGGGGATAAATAACAGTGCCTGCCTCACAGTTTATACTGAAAACCAAATGAGTTTAGTCTTGGGGTGGCTGTCTGGCTCCGCTGGTGGAGGGTGCAACTTTTGATCTTGAGATTGTGAGTTCGAGTCCCATGTGGGATGCAGCGATGGCTTCAAAACAAAATCTTTAAAAACAAAAAACAACAAATGAGTTTGGTCTTTTCAACAAATGGTGCTGGAACAGCTGCATATCCATAGGCAAGAAAACGAATCTAGACAAAGACTTCGCATCTTTTACGAAAATTGAAATGGATCATAGGCCTAGATGTAAAACACAAAACTATAAAACGGGTAGACGACAACATAGATGGAAACCTATATGACCTTGGGTATGGTAATGATTTTTAAAAAATTTGAATCCCAGCATAGTTAACATACACTGTTATATTAGTTTTGGGTATATAATACAGTGATTCAACAATTCTGTACATTACTCCGTTCTCTGCATGAGAAGTGTGCTTTTAACCCCCATCACATACTTCCCTCACCGCCCTCCCCCCCTCTCGTAACCATCAGTTTGTTCTCTGTAGTGAAGAGTCTGGTTTTTTGTTTGTCTCTTCTTTTTCTTTGTTTGTTTTGTTTCTTTTTTTAAATTTTTTTTTTCAACGTTTATTTATTTTTGGGACAGAGAGAGACAGAGCATGAACGGGGGAGGGGCAGAGAGAGAGGGAGACACAGAATCGGAAACAGGCTCCAGGCTCTGAGCCATCAGCCCAGAGCCCGACGCGGGGCTCGAACTCGCGGACCGCGAGATCGTGACCTGGCTGAAGTCGGACGCTTAACCGACTGCGCCACCCAGGCGCCCCTGTTTGTTTTGTTTCTTAAATTCCACCTATCAGTGACATCATATGGTATTTGTCTTTCTCTGACTTATTTCACTTAGTATTATGCCCTCTGGATCCACCCGCGTTGTTGCAAATGGCAACATTTAATTTTTTAAGGCTGAGTAATATTCCATTGTACATATGTAACCACCTCTTCTTTATCCATTCATCTATTGATGGATACTGGGACTGCTTCCATAATTTGGCTATTGTCAATAATGCTGCAATAAACATAGGGGACCATACATCTTTTCAAATGAATGTTTTCCTATTCTTTGGGTAAATACCCAGTTGTGGAATTACTGGATCATATGGTAGTTCTATCTTTAATTTTTTGAGGAACCACCATACTGTTTTTCTGGAGTGACTGTACCAGTCTGCTTTCCCACCAACAGTGCGTGAAGATTCCTTTTTCTCCACATCCTTGCCAACACTTGTGTTTTCTATTTTAGCCATTCTGACATGTATGAGGTGGTATCTCATTGTGGTTTTGATTTGTATTTCCCTGATGATGAGTGATGTGGAGCATCTTTTCATGTGTCTGTTGGCCATCTGGATGTCTTCTTTGAAGAAATGTCTGTTCATGTCTTCTGCTCATGTTTGAATTAGATTATTTGGGGTTTTTTGGTGTTGAATTGTATAAGTTCTTTATGTATTTTGGATACTAACCCTTTATTGGATATGTCATTTGCAAATATATTCTCCCATTTACTTGGTTGTCTTTTAGTTTCAATGATTGTTTGCTTTGCTCTGTAAAACTTTTATTTTGATGTAGTTCCAATAGTTTATTTTTGCTTTTGTTTCCCTTGCCTCAGGAAACACATCTAGAAAAGATGTTGCTACAACCAATGTCATGGTGATGATTGTTTACATACAACATCAAAGGCATGATTCATGAAAGAAAAAATTGATAAGCTGGACTTCTTAAAAATTAAAAACATCTGTTCTGCAAAAGACAATACTAAGAGATCACAAGCCACAGACTGGGAGAGAAAATTTGCAAAAGACACATCTGATAAAGGACGGTTGTCAGAAATATATGAAGAACTTTTAAATCTCAACAATAAGAAAGCAAACAGTCCTATTTAAAAATGGTCCAAAGATTGGGGCGCCTGGGTGGCGCAGTCGGTTAAGCGTCCGACTTCAGCCAGGTCACGATCTCGCGGTCCGTGAGTTCGAGCCCCGCGTCAGGCTCTGGGCTGATGGCTCGGAGCCTGGAGCCTGTTTCCGATTCTGTGTCTCCCTCTCTCTCTGCCCCTCCCCCGTTCATGCTCTGTCTCTCTCTGTCCCAAAAATAAATAAACGTTGAAAAAAAAAAAAGGTCCAAAGACTCGAACAGACACTTCACCAAAGGAGACATATCGATGGCAAATAAGCATTTGAAAAGATACTCGTACGTCATATGTCATAGGGAAATGCAGATTAAAACAACAGTGAGATATCACTGCACACCTATTAGAATGGCCCAAATCTAGAACAATGACAACACGAAATGCTCACAGGCATGTGGAGCAACAGGAACTCTCATTCATTACTGGTAGGAGTGCAAAATGGTACAATCACTGTGGAAGACAGTTTTGCAGTTTCCCAAAAAATTAAATATACTCTTACCATATGATCCAGAGATTTCACTGTTTGTTATTTGCCCACATGGGAGCTGAAAACTTCTATCCACACAAAAACCTGCACACAGATGTTTATAACAGCTTTAATATAATTGCCAGTATATAAGCAACCCAGACATCCTTCAGTACCTGAATGGATAAACTGTGGTAGATCCCGACAGTGGAATATCACTCAGCACTAAAAAGAAATGAGCTACCAAGCCATGAAAAGGCAAGGAGGAACCTTAAATAACTATGTGAAAGAAACCAATCTGAAAAGGCTACCTACTGTATGATTGCAACTCTATGACATTCTGGAAAAGGCAAAACTATGGAGACAATAAGATCAGGGGTTGTCAGGGGCTGGAGGAAGGGAGAGATGAATAGGCAGAGCACAGAGGATTTTTCGGGCAGTGAAACGATATGATATGGATACATGCCATTACACATTTGTCCAAACCTGTGGAATGTACAATACCAAGAGTGAACCGTAATGTAAGCTATAGACTTCGGGTGATGATGGTGTGCCAATATCAGTTCATCAGCTATAACAAATGTACCACCGTGGTGCAGGATGTTGATGGCACGCGGTGGGGGGGGAGGGGGGGAGGGGGCTGTGCCTGTGTTGGGGCAGAGGGTATATGGGAACTCTGCACTTTCAGCCCCATTTTGCTATAAACCTGAAATTACTTTTAAAAATAAAGTTTCTTGGGGGCGCCTGGGTATCTCAGTCAGTTGAACATCCAACTCTTGATCTTGGCTCAGGTCGTAATCCCAGGATCATGGAATAGAGCCCCACACTGGGCTCCGTGCTAGGTGTGGAGCCTGCTTAGAATTCTGTCTCTCTCTCTCTCTCTGTCTCTCTCTCTGCCCCTCTACCCACCCTGCTCTCTCTCTCTCTCTCAAATAAAAATAAAAATGAAATGTCTTAAGTTTGAAATAATGAAATGAGCCAATATATAAAAAAAACAGTGCCCAGCACATAGTAAGCATTCTATAACTATTAGCTTTACTATTCACTGTCCTAACTCATAGCTATGGAAACTGAAGCACAGACAGATTTGTGACTTGTACGCAGCCTGCAAGTGGCAGAGTCAGGATTCAAGCTGAGGTTCCCAAGGCTCCAAAGCCCATGTTCTTCCCCCTACAACATGACAGTGAATGAATAGGCATATTAACATGTATCTTTTGGGGGCACCTGGGTGGTTCAGTTGGTTGAGCGATTGACTCTTGATTTCTCAGGTCATGATCTCGAGGTTCGTGAGTTCAAACCCTGCACTGTCAGTGCAAAGCCTGCTTGGGATTCTCGCTCCCTCTCTGCCCCTCCCACCCCATAAATAAACAAACTTAAAAAAAATGTTTTGTTTATGTGTGTCCACATCTAGGCACTGTTGGGGTAGTATAGAGTATTCTTTTTTTTTTTAATTTTTTTTTCAACGTTTATTTATTTTTGGGACAGAGAGAGACAGAGCATGAACGGGGGAGGGGCAGAGAGAGAGGGAGACACAGAATCGGAAACAGGCTCCAGGCTCTGAGCCATCAGCCCAGAGCCCGACGCGGGGCTCGAACTCCCGGACCGCGAGATCGTGACCTGGCTGAAGTCGGACGCCCAACCGACTGCGCCACCCAGGCGCCCCGAGTATTCTTTTTTTTTAATGTTTATTTATTTTTGAGGGACAGAGCACAAGCAGGGGAGTGGCAGAGGGAGGGAGACACAGAATCCAAAGCAGGCTCTAGGCTGTCAGCACAGAGCCTGATGCAGGGCTTGAACTCACAAACTGTGAGATTGTGACCTGAGCCAAAGGCTGACTCCCAACTGACCGAGCCACCGAAGCACCCCCTAGCACTGGGTATTCTTAAGAGCTCCCCTAGCCTGACCTAGGAAGCAGTTTCAGAGACGGGGTGGGTTTGAAACACCAAGGTAACATCCACAATGACTGGTGGGCTCATGGTCTCGTGGTTTTTAGTCTTTTACTTCCCAAAGAGGTAATCCCTGCCAGGGCTCTGTGTGAAAGTAAAGCACCTCCCTCCCCCTTGTAGAAAAATGTCAGAGGGGTGTCCACATAAAATAGCCCAGATGGCCGTGGAAAGGCCAGGGTTTTTTCCTCCAGAAGATTCCTGAGCTTCTAAAGCAATCTGACTTTAATCAAGGATCCCCCTCAGAGAGAAACCTGGTGGTAACAGTCGCTTACGTCAGCGGAGCCCTTCCTATGCAGTCGGTGCTCTTATCACCCCCATTTCACAGATTAGAAACCAGGTTTAGGAAGGTGAAATAATCTGCCCGAGGCCACGTGACTAATACATAGCAGAGCCCGGAATGCTTGCTCTGATCACACTCTGTTGGGCTGTGTCCCGGGTGCAGTGGAAAGTGCATGGGCTTTGGAGCCACACGGCCGGAGAGGACACTCGGTCTAGCAGCTGCTAGCAAATTCCTTAGCCTCCTTACGCCTCAATTCCCTCCTCTATAAAAAGGGGATAATAGCAACGCCTGCCTCACAAGGGTATGAGAGGACAAAACAAGCAAATTCGTTTAAAGCAATTAACCCAGTACTTGATACATAGTAAGTGGTTAACAGATGTTATCAATCTCTCTGAACCTTTAGTTCCTCATCTGTAAAATGGGGGCTGATAATAGCATGTAGGTCACAGAGTTATTGCGAGGCTGGTGAGAAATGGCAAATGACATGTGAGATGAGACTGTTATGGTGGCAAACTACCATACCATGGCCGTCCCAAAAGGGTCGCAGAATAGCAAGCCAGCTTTTTTAAAAAGCCCACAGAATTAACAAATCTGCCTGATAACAAGTGCTATTCAGATGACAAAGGCACACCTTGAATAGTTTCCCTCAAAACGCATTTATTAGCTTAAGATCCTTTTTCTTTGCTTCGAAGCTTGGAGTGTGGGTGGAGAATGCTCTCCAGGAAACTTAAGTCTAAATTCTTTTTCCTTTTTTTTTTTTTTTTTTTTTTGAGAGAGGGGCACAGAGAGAGAGGGAGAGAGAGGGCAGTGAGGCTCACCTGAAGCCAGGTTCAACCTGAAGTGGGGCTCACCGGAAGGGGGCTTGAACTCACCAACTGTGAGCTCATGACCTGAGCCAAAGTCAGATGCATAACAACTGAGCCACCCAGGCGCCCCTTAAATCTAAATTCTTAGAAGACAGTACTTGCAGAAGTTCAGTCCAAAATAAAGGAGCACATCTCTGATATGACATGCAAATGTTTTATTTGAGGAAAGTTCAAACACATACGAAACTAAACAATAATATAACACACACCATCCCCGCCCCCCACCCCCGCCCCAAGTATCCATTGCACAACTTCAATAGCTTCCAACTCAAGGAAAATTTGTTTCAACTGTACTCCCTCCTACCCAGTAGAGATTTTTTTAAATGTTTATTTTATTTTTGAGGAGGAGGGGGCAGACAGAGAGGGGGACAGAAGATCTGAAGCAGACTCTGTGCTTATAGCAGACAGCCCTATGCGGGGCTTGAACTCAGGAACCTTGAGATCATAACCTGAGCCCAGGCATCCCTACCCAGTAGAGTTTTGAAGCAATTCCCAGATATCATATCATTTCATCTGAAAAGATTTTAGTATAAATCTCTAAAAGATAAGGATTATTTAAAAAACAAAACCACAATACCATGATCACACCTAAAGATTTTAAACAATCACCTAAAGGGTGCCTGGGTGGCTCAGTGGTTAAGTCAGTCATGCTCAGGTCATGATCTCGCAGTTTGTGAGTTTGAGCCCCACATCGGGCTTTCTCCTGTCAGCGTGGAGCCCACTTAGGAACCTCTGTCCCCCTCTCTCTGCCCCTCCCCCACTTGTGCATGCACACTCTCTCTCGAAATAAATAAATGTTAAAAAATTATTTATTTTATTTTTTTAATCTTTTAATGTTTATTTATTTTTGAGAGAAAGAGACAGCGACAGAGAGAGCGAGACAGAGAGCGACAGAGAGAGCATGAGCAGGGAAGGGGCAGAGAGAGAGGGAGACGCAGAATCCGAAGCAGGCTCCAGGCTCTGAGCTGTCAGCACAGAGCCTGACGTGGGGCTCAAACCCACGATTCCTGAGATCATGACCTGAGCCAGAGTCAAGCGTCAGACGCTCAACCAACTGAGCCACCCAGGGATGCCCTCCAAAAGGGACGCCTTTTTAAATTTTTTAAAATGTTTTTATTTATTTTTGAAGGAGAGAGAGAGACAGAGCATAAGCAGGGGAGGAGCAGAGAGAGAGGGAGACAAAGAATCTGAATCAGGCTCCAGCAGGCTGAGCTGTCAGCACAGAGCCTGATGTGGGGCTCGAACTCAGGAACTGTGAGATTATGACCTGAGCCGAAGCTGGACACTCAACCGGCTGAGCCACCCAGGCGCCCCCCCACCAATTTTTTTAAATAAATGAACAATAATTGCTTAGTATTGTCAAACAATGTTAAAATTTCTCATTGTCTCCATTAATGTCTTTTTAAAAAAACTGCTTGTTTGTTTGAATCAAGATCCACATGTTTCAGTAAGCTGAAAACTTTTAAGTATCTTTTAATCTAAACTTTTCTCTTTTCTTTCTTTTTTCTTCCTGCAATTTATTTGTTGAAGAAACTAGGTCATTTATCCTATAAATTTTTCACAGTCTGGACTTTGCTGATTGAATCCCCATAGGGTAGTTTAATATGATGCTCTGATCTCTGTATTTCCTATAAATTGGTAGGTACATCTAGAGGCTTGGACAGATTTGAATTTAATTTTTTTTGGCAAGAATACTTCAGAGGTGGTATAATCTTCTTTTCACAGGAGGCACGTAGTGTCCCGTTGTCTCTAAAATGACACTTTAAGACATCAGAAATATGATTGTCTTTACTAGAAGTGTAAGAATATAAAAAGAACCCACCCATCCATAGATGAATGGATAAACAAAATGTGACATTTACATACAATGGGATATTATTCAGCCATACGTAATTGAACTTTGAGGACATTAGGCTAAGTGAAAGAAATCAGACACGGGGGACAAATACTGTATGATTCCACTTATATGAGGTATATAGAATATGCAAATTCACAGAGACAGAGAGTAGAATAGAGGTTACCAGGGGCTGAGGGAGGGAAGGAACGGTGAGTAATTATTTAATGGGTACAGTGTTTTGGTTGGGGATGATGAAAAAGTTCTGGAAATGGAGAGTGGTGATGTTTGTACAATATTGTGAATGAACTTAATGCCACGGAACTGTACACTTAAAAATGGTTAAAATGGGGGGTGCCTGGTTAGCTCAGTTGGTTGAGTGTCCGACTTCAGCTCAGGTCGTGATCTCGCTCATGAGTTCGAGTCCCACATGTGGCTCTGTGCCGGCAGCTCAGAGCCTGAAACCTGCTTCGGATTCTGTGCCTCCCTCTCTCTCTCTGCCCCTCTCCCACTCATGCTCTGTCTCTCTCTGACTCTCTCTCTCTCTCCAAAATAAATAAACATTAAAGAAAAAAAATTTTTTTCATGGTTAAAATGGTAAATATTATGTTATTCATATTTTACCACAATAAACACTCCCACACAACAGATAAGTCTCAAATGTCCACGGCAGACATCACTCTAGAGGCTAGCCTGGAGCTTTCACCATCTCGTGCAAATATCCCAAATGAATCATGTCCAGAGCCAGATGTACGACCTTCCTCGATGACTCCTCCCTTCAGCCGATGACCCTAATCCTTGGTAGGGGAGCCAACAGTGCGTTCTCCTTGCCTCCTCCTCCCTCTGCCCCCATCCACTCAGGCATCCAGATCTATCGGTTCTACTCCACAAATAGCTCTCCAATCTGCGCTGTTTATCTCCACTGCCTTCGTCTTAGTTCAGGCCTCGTCAGCTGTCGTCTGGACAATTGCAACAGCTTTCTCATTCCAACCTGTCTTCCATATGCCTGGCTGCCAGAAGGATCCTTCTAAAATACACATACGATCCTGTCACTCCCTCCCTGGCTTGGAATTCTTCAGAGGCTCCCAATGATGGCCGAGCACAGGGACCAGCAAACTTTTTCTGTGAAGGGCCTGATAGCGGATATTTGAGGCTTTACCCTCAACTGCTCAACTCCACGACGATAGCACAAAAGCAGCCACAGACGATATAAAGACAAATAGGTATGACTGTGTTCCAATACAAATTTATTTATAAAAACAGGTGGTGAACCAGATTGGGGCCCGAGGGCTAGAGTTTGCTGAGCCCTGGCCTATAGGATAGAACCCAGGCTTCTCTGCATCACCCAAAAGGCTATTGGCTACCTCTCCTCTCAGGACCTAGGCATCAATAGCCCGAGGCCTGAGGAAAACAGCTTCCACGACAGCAAGCAGGACTCTAATTAGACCTTGGGAAGAACTTAGCTATTGAAGGATTGTTAAGATTGGCCCAAGTCGTGGAGGGAGGTGGAGGAAGGCCCATCTCTCCTGGTTTCCCGACACGCCCTGTCTGGACCCACGCCTCATTCTGTCCTAAAGATCAAAACAAAATTAAATCGGTGTGTATGAGTGAGCCCCCATTCCATACAAAGCACCCCATTGCTATCCTGTCTGCCACGGAGGTGCAAAGCCCAGCTGGAGACACTTGCGAAGTTGCAGCGGGATGGATTTAAATAACAGCTCCAGGCGGCAGTAAAGGGAAGTCACAAAACAGTGCATGACTGAGTATCAGATGGAGTCTTCGAGGAGGCTCAGAGGAGCGGAAAAACAAAACAAAACAGAGGCGGGGTCGAGGAAGGCTTCATAGAAAGAAGGTAGGGTTTGAGTCCATGATTGTAGAATTTATGATAATCACGGCATCCACTGCTTGCTGAGGGACATTGTGTGCCCAGTACTTTATTTACATTGTCTCGTCGAATCCTCACAACAACCTAGTACGTAGGTATTATTAGTCCCTTTTGTTTTGAGAGAGAGAGAGAGAGAGAGAATGTTAAGCAGGTTCCACACTCAGCAAGGAGCCCAACACAGGGCTCCATCCCACGGCCCTGGGATCATGACCTGAGCCGAAAGCAAGAGTCAGATGCTCAACCAACTGAGCCACCCAGGCACCCCTATTAGTCCCTTTTTTTTATACGGAAGGAAATTGAACTTCAAAACACCAAGCAGCTTGCCCAAGGTCACATAGCTGAGAAGGATTAGTTTGGCTCTGAAGCCTACGAGGTCGAAGCTGCCCAGGAGGGGCAGAGGGTGGGAGGGATCTGGTGCAGGTCTGGGGCACAGGTCCTGATGTGGCTGGCCTGGGAAAGGGCGAACGACCAGGTTGGAAAGGGAGGTCTGGGCTGGCTCAGGGAAGGCGCTGGATGCCAAGCGCAGGAGCTTCAGGTGGTAATCACGTACGGGTTGCAATGGAGGGAGGGGGCAGCGTGGGCACATTCAGCAGCAGCAGGGCAGTGAGCACGCAAGTCTGTGCCAGACGGATGCTGTCGGGACCAGCAGGAGGGGACAGGTATAGGAGAAACACAGAAGAAAAGACTCGTGTGGGGACACAGCTACCAACAGCCGTAGGAGCAGGTGAGGAAGGAGTTGCCCATTCATCCAGTTCTGGGTGGACCGGGCAGCAAGCAATGCCCTAGACAGCTAAGGTTAACATGGCGGCCGAGGTTCCCTATGACTCTCTACTACTACTGGTAAGCCCTTTGCATGTACAAATTCATCTCATCCTCACAGCATTCTTACGAGGCAGGATCTATTATTATTCCCATTTTCCAGGTAAAGGAACTGAGGCACAGAGGGGTTAAGCAACTCATCCCAAATTACACAGCAATGGCAGAGCTGGGATTCGAACTTGGGCAGCCTGCCTCCAGTCGCCTTGCTCCTGATCCTTTCATTATACTGTGGCTATTGAGGTAATGCCTTCAGGAGGAAGCGGGGTTCCCCACTCCCCTCCACGTTCCCCACCCTCAAGGATCAAGCAGGAGAGGGACGTCAATGGCAGGATTTTTCACCAGGTGGCCCTTCCCAGTAAGATCTCAGGTCTCTGCTGCTACCTTGAGCCAGGTGTCACTCACCGTTGGGCAGAGGTCTGTGCTGGGGCCTGAACTGTCCAGGCACCGACCGGCTGGAGGGAACATGGAGCCCAGTCCTGTCCTCATCAGAGTAGAGCAGGGGAGGACGGGCAGGCCACCCCCAGGAGTGGCAGCTGCTGGGCCACAAACAGGGGAAGGAGCCCAAGTGGTGCAGCTCCACCGGGTTCAGGAGGAAGTGTCCCACCCCCACCCTGAACTTGAAGTTCAAGTACATCATCTTCTCCCTGGCCCTGGAAACACCTCAGTCAGTGCTAGTGGGCCAGGGGTAGGAATGTCAGTGAAACTAAGGAACATCAAACCTAAACAGACGATATGGCCCCACCAGGAGGGCCAGCCCCACAAAGGTCCTCAGCACATTGTGACAACGGAGATGGAGATAACCCTGTCCGACCTCAGCGTTGGAGTCTGGGCTGCAGCCCCAAGGCATTTGGGGAGATTCCTCTCTGCCACCAAGAACTGTCCCTCTAGGAAGTGAGAACACCCCAGGAGCCGCAGCCTGGGTCCCTGTGGCCAGGGGGCCAATGAGCCACCTTACACAATTAATGGATGTCGGGGTAGGAATAGGGAAGGAAAGGGGTGAAGACATAGAGCCCCAGCAGCCAGACATTTGCATGACTATTTCTGGATCACAGCAGAGAGCTCTGGTTCCATCTGTGCCTGCCGCCCAGGCGTGCCACTCGCTGCCTGACAAGGACAAGAAGACGAGCTGGCAGAGAAAAGGACACTGAGGAAGAAAGGACGGAAGCAGCGACTCTCACAAGGAGCCCTGATGCAACCCCACATTAACCAAGACCATCTGCACGCTTACGCTGCAATCGGGCTTCCGCTGAAAGGTTCCTAACTAAATGGGCTTTTGAACCTTCCAGGGCATTTTTTTCAGACCTACGTAGCACGAGGCATGTTTCCCCCAAGGTGCCACAGCAGACTATTCTTGGCTTAGATTGCTTTTTCTCCAGGTTCCAGGGTGACCTATGACTTTTGGTCACCATGCCAGGGTTTGGAAGAGAGAGGTCTTACAGCCCCTGGCCTTGCCCAATGGATGTTCCTTAAAGGCATCGTGTTGCAAAAATCTCATCTCAGTTTACATTTCTGTTACTTCTTTTTTTCTTTTAATTTCTTTTTAAAGTTTATTTCTTTATTTTGAGAGAGAGAGAGCACAAGCGGGGAGGAACAGAGAGGAGGAGAGAGCAAGAATCCCAAGCAGGCTCCCCGAAGAGCCCGAAGCAGGGCGCAAACCCACGAACTGTGAGATCATGACCTGAGCCTAAATCAAGAGTTGGACGCTTAACCTACTGAACCACCCAGGCGCCCCTATATTTCTGTTGCTTCTGATCTCGGGAATTACTCCAAATATTTCCAAGGCATAGTTTGGAGGGCATTTACACCCACTACCTCCGTCAGCACCCTCTTTCAGCCTCCCAAATACATATACAACCTAAATAGAGCAGTGGCATGCTTATGGTGTAAACCCAGGGTCAAGACAGGACCCCAGCCTTTGCCACTGACTTGATTGACTTCCCTAATCTCCTCCTGAACAGATTCCTGGAGCTGTCACTGGAACACCACCACCCCCCCCCCCCGCCCCCGCCTCCCCTTAACTTTCAAAGAACCAGACCCTCTTGATTCTTATCTCCCTGGCTGGTCAACTTGCCTGTTCCTCAACTCTCCTGGAGGTAAATTCAACCTCTTGCTGATCCTGGAGGAAGTGGTCTCTTAGAATAGCCACAAGCATCTCCAACTCAGCATGTCTGGATTAAACTTGTTCCCTCGGGAAGGAGTGGTATTGTGGCCACAGCACTGTTTTGGATTTAGATGTCCCCAGAACTGTGTGATCTTGGGCAAGTTGCTTAATCTCTCTCGGCTTCTGTTTCCTCATTTGCATAATGGAGACAGTAACAGTATTTACCTCATGGAGTTGTATGGGTTATCTGAGTTAATATATGCAAAGGACTAAGAGAAGTGTGCATATTGTTTCATGAGTATTACATTGTGTGTGTGTGTATGTGTGTGTGTGTTTAAGATTTTATTTTTGAATAATCTCTACACCCAACGTGGGGCTCAAACTCACAACTCTGAGATCAATAGCTTCATGCTCTACGGACTGAGCCGGTCAGGTGCCAGGAATGTTGGGTATCTTTATCTTTCTCCCAAACCTATTCTTCTTTCTGTCTTGGTGAATAGCACCATTACCCAAGTCAGAATCCTGGTTGTTACCCATAATTCCTCCCTGTTGCTTCCTATCCACTTAATTTTTTTTTTTTTCTTGAGAGAGAGAGAGAGAGAGGACACGAGTTGGGGAGGGGCAGAGGGAAAGGGAGAGAGAATCTCAAGCAGGCCCTGCGCTGAGGTGGGCTCAATCCCACAACTCTGGGATCATGACCTGAGCTGAAATCAGGAGTCAAATGCTCAACCAACTGAGCCACCCAGGCACCCCTCCTATCCACTTCTAACTGCTGACTGAATCCCCTAAAAGCTACCTCCTTAATATCTCCCACACCCATTGCCTTCTCATTAGTCCATGGCATAGTCTTAGTCCAGACTTTATCTGGACTTTTTCTCTCCCCAGAATTGTTATAGTCCTAGGGAGCATCTCTGCCTCCAGTTTTGGCCCTCTGGTCTACCCACTCAATGGCTGCATTTCTAAATGGTCGCTTCATTTCCCTGCTTAAAACCCTCCAAGCCACCCACCCATTGCCCTCAGGATAAAGCCCGCCCCCCCTGGGATGGCATAGACCCTCCCTGATAAGGCCTTTGTCTACACCTCCAACCCCATCTGGGCCCTTCCTACCCTTCAGCCCTCAGAATTCCTGGAAATCTAACACATCCAGGCAGCTTCACGCTTCTGAGCAATTACTCACCCTGTTCCTTCTGCCCCTCCAGCCCCACTGCCCTTCCAGCTAATTCTTATCTTTCAACATTCAGCTCAAGCAGTACCTTCACTAAGAAATTTACCTGACCTTATCCCGGGAAGGACTGACTACACTCTGGTCTCATACTCAGTGCATTGACTGCTGTACATAATGTCTGTCATTTCCATTTATTTACATAAAATCCCATTTATTTACATAAAAACTTATCTCAATTACTAGATGGGAATCATTTGGTGACAGGGTCAATATCTTATTTGTCACTGCTCCTGTGCTCAACACGAATTAGGTGCTTGATGTATGTTTATTGGATGAATGAGAGCGAGGTCTGGGTTTAAATCCTGTCTCTGTCGTTTGCTAATTACGCGAGTGTGATGCAGCTTACTCACCTTCGGGGGCAGTCCTCCCATCTGAGAAGTAGAGATTGCAGATTACGGAATTGCAGAGACATAGTGATGCTTGGTAGATTATATATTCAAAAAGCTGCATGGGGCACCTGGCTGGCTCAGTCGGTTAAGCGTCGGACTCTTGCTTTCAGCTCAGGTCATGAATTCATGGGTTGTGAGTATGAGCCCCAAAGTATAATCTGTGCTGACAGCTCAGAGTCTGCTTGGGATTTTCTGTCTCTCTCTATCTCTCTGCCCCTCCACTCATGCTCTCTCTCTCTCTCTCTGTCTCTCAGAATAAATAAAAATTTTCAATAAACAAATAAAAATAAGAAGCTGCTTGCCCAAAATTCCCAGAGGCAGAAATCAGAATGGATTCCAGGACCTAGGGGAGGGATGAATGGGGAATTATTGTTTAATGGGTACAGAGTTACTGTGTGGGATCGAGAAAATGTTCTGGAAACGGACAGCCGTGCTGGTTGCACAACATTGTGAATATACTTAATGCCACTGAAGTGTAAACTTCAAAATGGTTAAAATGGTAAACTGTATGTTATATTTTACCACAAAGATATTTAGATCTCCGGACGCCTGGGTGACTCAGTCGGTTAAGCATCTGACTCTTGGTTTTAACTCAGGTCATGATCTAGTAGTTGGTGAGTTTAAGCCCCTCGTCGGGCTCCAAGCTGTCAATGTAGAGCCTGCTTGGGATTCTATCTCTCTCTCTTTCTCTCTGCCCCTCCCCTGCTCATGCTCACTCTCTCTCTCTCTCTCAAAATAAATAAATAAACTTAAAAAAATTAGATAAACAAAGGGAGCTAAAACACCCTTACTTAGTACCTGTCACCTGGTAGGTACTCAGTATAAATAGAAGAAGATACAGGGCACCTGGGTGACTCAGTCAGTTGAGCGACCGAGTTTGGCTCAGGTCATGATCTCACGGTTCATGGGTTCGAGCCCCAAGTCGGGCTCTGTGCTGACAGCTCAGAGCCTGGAGCCTACTTTGGATTCTGTGTCTCCCTCTCTCTCTGCCCCTCCCCTGCTCATGCTGTCTCTGTCTCTCAAAAATAAATAAATATAGGGGCGCCTGGGTGGCTCAGTCGGTTAAGCGGCCGACTTCAGCTCAGGTCATGATCTCGCGGTCTGTGAGTTCGAGCCCCGCATCGGGCCCTGTGCTGACAGCTCAGAGCCTGGAGCCTGCTTCCGATTCTGTGTCTCCCTCTCTCTCTGCCCCTCCCCCGTTCATGCTCTGTCTCTCTCTGTCTCAAAAATAAATAAACGTTAAAAAAAAAAGTTTAAAAAATAAATAAATGTAAAAAAAAAAAAAAAAAAAAAAGAAGATACTGGAAACTCCCAGTCAGGCTATTCAAACTCCCTCCAGGAAGTAGGTGCTGCCATCCAACTGGCAAATGTCTGCCTCCTCAGTCAGGAGGAGGCACCTGGGAGACAGAAGTGTCTGGAAAGTGTCTTCTCCTGTTGACAGCATAGTCAGGATTTGGTAGCAAGAGGAAACCATCTGTCCTCCCATCTTCAAATCCAAGAGATGAGAACTGAGCCCCATCCCTTTGGTTTGAACCCTGGCGGGAGAAGGGTGGAAGAGAGAGAAATCAATGAGACATAGAAATAATGAGGGGGGGTGGGGAATGGCAGCCAGCCCAAGAAGAGTGTGGGGACTGAGAAACTTATTTTCTATCTCCCTTAAAAGCTAGAGGGGGGAAATAGTTTCCCAATAGCAATATGGGTGAATGAAGTGAGATGTTTCTGGTTGGCAGGGCTTTAAGGCAATGGATGAAAACGTAGTCTCTCGGGAGAGCTTGAAAATGGAGCAGAGATCTCTCTGTGCAGGCCAGGATTTCTCAACCTCAGCAATGACATTTTGGACAGGATAATTCTACATTATCGGGGACTGTGCTGTGCATCGTAGGAGGTTTAGCAACCTCTCTGGCCTCTATTCACTAGATGCCAGGGGCATCCAACCACCCTAGTCATGACAATCAAAAATGTCTCCATTGTTGCACACTCTCTCTCCCTGTCTCTAAAAAATAAATAAACAAACATTTAAAAAATTTGGGAGGGTTGGTGCCTTGGTGGCTCAGCTGATTGGGTGTCTGACTCTTGATTTCGGCTCAGGTCACAATCTCACAGGTTGTGGGATCAAGCCCCGCGTCGGGCTCTGCACCGACAGAGCTCCTAAATGGAGCCTGCTTAGGATTCTTTCCCCCTCTCTCTGCCCCGCTTCCCAGTAAATAAATAAATAAATAAATAGTAAGTAAACAAACATTTAAAAAAATGTCTCCATTGCCAAATGTCCTCTGGAGGACAAAACTGCCCCCCCCCCCCGTTGAGAACCACTGGTCTAAGGTAAGCAGAGTATTTTCCTGCTTGGAGGCAGAGGATGAAGGAGTTGACATGGAGATTCTAGGATCCAAAAAGGAAAAACTCCAAAAGGGATAAACAATGTGCTGGGACTGGCTAGCAGTCAGGGAGAAGACTGTAGACCCCCTGTATCATAGGAAATTGAGATGTGCTCCAGCCAGGCGCCAAGGTCATGCAGCAAAGACCTTGCAGGCGCAGGAGTAGTGAATCCTCAGGTTTTCAGCAGCCACAGGCCTTATGCCAATCAGGTCCTGCTCCTCCGTTGAGCTCAGATCTTCTGGGGTTGAGGTAGACCGTTAGGGAGACTTCTCTGGGCCTTCCTTGAAGCCACACAGATCATAGAAACCTGCAAGAAAAGCCAAGGCCTGGAAATACTTTCAGCTCCAAATCTCAGAGTATCTCCACCCTCCCTAGAGCCCCAGAACACAGAGCCAGAGAGAGGAACCGATAGAAGCTTCCTTAAGTTCCTCCGGTCCCACATCAATATTACGGACTTTTCCTTTTGTCTCAGGCTCCAAGGTGGCCGGGCACAACACTGTTACTTACCTGCCTTTACAGAACACGTTATTTTGTTCAACATAGACTTTTTTTGGCGTTAGTTTTAATTTTTAAAACATTGCATTAAGATATTCTTTAGCTTGATTACTGGCTGTTTCATCATCTCTTAAATTTTGTGCCTGGGGCTAGTGCCTCACTCACCTCACTCTCTCTTCCTGGCCCTGCTCACGGGCTTCCCAAAAGGACAGCCCATGAGGCACATTGTGAAGGCGCAGGTCACAAATGAGAGCCCATAGGCCGAATTTGCACCTAAATGTGTTTTGTTTGGCTAGCTCTGTATTTTTTAAAGTGTCTTGATTTGTTGCCAATTTTTTTTTTAACATTTATTTATTTTTGAGACAGAGAGAGAGAGAGCATGAACGGGGGAGGGTCAGAGAGAGAGGGAGACACAAAATCCGAAACAGGCTTCAGGCTCTGAGCTGTCAGCACAGAGCCCGACGCGGGGCTCAAACTCACGGACCGCGAGATCACGACCTGAGCTGAAGTCGCACGCTTAACCGACTGAGCCACCCAGGCGCCCCGATTGTTGCCAATCTTTTAAAGTCAAAAGAATCACATAAAAATCGGATGATCTGACAACACTCCATACCACGCACACGAACTGCCGGGATCTGGTAAGTGGTTTCCCATTTAGGGTAGGGGTGATGTCGCTCAGCCACACCTAGCCCACTTCTCCCGATTACGAGGACCTCCTGATGTCCTGTGCAGCCAGCATGGCTGGTTCCAGCTCACAAGAGCTATCAAGTTTCCAGAGTGAGTTGTTGAGCGCAGCCATTATTTAAAAAATTGTATTATCTAAGCTTAAAATTAAATAGATTATATTCAAATTTTTTAAATGTTTATTCATTTTAAAGAGACAGAGCATGAGTGGGGGAGGGCAGAGAGAGAGGGAGACACAGAATCTGAAACAGGCTCCAGGCTCTGAGCTGTCAGCACAGAGCATGACACGGGGCTCGAACTCACGAACCGTGAGATCATGACCTGAGCTGACGTCCGACGCTTAACCAACTGAGCCACCCAGGCGCCGCCCCCCTTTAAAAAAAAATTTTTTTTAATAATTAAACAGATTATATCCAAAACAAAACTCCCAATTTCCTAATCATTTTCTTTTAATATTTATTTACTTTTGAGAGAGAGAGAGAGAGAGAGTGAGAGTGGGAGGCAGGGGTGGGTAGGGCAGAGAGAGAGGGAGACACAGCATCTGAAGTAGGCTCCAGGCTCCCAGCTGTCAGCACAGAGCCCAACTTGGGGCTCAAAGTCCTGAATCATGAGATCATGGCCTGAGCCGAAATTGGATGCTCAACCGAGCCACCCAGCTGCACCCCCAATTTCTTAATTATTTTACCCCGTGTTACTATCATCTGTGCTCTTGAGGTTATATACAGCCATTGTACCGTAGGGTAGAAACGTGCATACGGATTGGTGTGCTGCGGCATGTCCTGTCTGAACTCTGTGTTCAGTTATGTCACACTGGTCCCACCGCAGAAGTCAGCAAATGCTGCAAAACAGGGCTTGCTCTGTTGTTTGGTTGATGGTCTAGACCTGAGGTATTGAAGGAGAAAATGTTAATAATGCAGATTAAACTTGATAGTGCGTCATGTCTATAGCAGTTACATTGTGAAAAGCACGACAATCTGGGGAAATCGCCTTCCAGTGTTTGACAACTACAACGCAATTCAGCAAAGAAATGGACTAACTGACGAAATCACTGACTAATGACTGAAGTTCAGACAAGAATCTTCATTGTTCCGCTTTCATCCTTATGCCTTAACTTAAAAACGTCAACCAGGGGCACCTGGCTGGCTCAGTCAGTGGAGCCTGAAACTCTTGATCATGGGGTCATGAGTTTGAGCCCCACACTGGGTGTAGAGATTACTTAAAAATCAAATCTTGAAAAAAAAATTAACCAACTTTAATGTCAAAACTATATTTATCATCTGTGGCCTAAGGTTGGTTTCTTTCTTTCTCTCCTTTATTTTTTTTTAAATTTTTTAATGTTTATTTATCTTTGAGAGAGAGAGCATGAGCAGGGGAGGAGAAGAGAGAGAGGGAGACACAGAATCCAAAGCAAGCTCTGATCTATCAGCAGAGAGCCTGATGAGGAGTTTCAACCCACAAGCTGCGAAATCGTGACCTGAGCTGAAGTCAGATGCTTAACCGACTGAGCCACCCAGGCTCCCCTAAGGTTGGTTTCTGATGCAGGGATCCTCAAAAACCAATGAAAGTATTTTGTAGATATTAATTGGCTCTATGGAACTTACATTAAAGGTTATTATATTTTTATTATTAGCTGTAAGTTATGTGCTACACATTCTTTATTCAAATAAAAAAAGTGTAATAAACTATGCATGTATTCGTCTTTCCAGGGAGCCAGTTTTTGAACATTTGCCAGCACGCTGCTGCCTGTTTGCATCCATGTTGGTACTCCTACTCTAAAGTTTCTGGACTAAAAATACAGTAACGGGGGTGCCTGGGTGGTTCAGTCGGTTAAGCGTCCGACCTTGGCTCAGGTCATGATCTCGCAGTTCCTGATTTAAATCCCCACGTCAGGCTCTGTGCTGACAGCTCGGAGCCTGGAGCCTTCTTCAAAGTCTGTGTCTCCCTCTCTCTCTCTGCCCCTTGCACTCTGTCTCTCTCTCTCTCTCAAAAATAAATATTAAGATAAATAAATAAATAAATAAATAGGTAGTACATTTCTCTTCTGTTTCTCCCCAAATTCCTGTGCCACATAGTCCCAGGATGGGCCCCCAGGAGTCCCTCAACCAACAGAAAATCTCTCAGAATCTACCCTCCTTCCAGGAAAGGAGGGGCAGCAACCACCTGTCCCATGCCAGGCCATTCACACACATTCATACTTAAGTCCTTCTTCCCAACAGCTCATTAAGGGAGATGTGATTATCCCCATTCTGCAAATGAGAAAACTGAACCACAGAGCCAGGATGTCAGTCTAGGTCTGCTGCCCCCAAAGCTTGTGCCCTTTTTGCCGCGCTGCCCCTAAAGGAGACATGAGCATGGTTTAGGGGTGGAAAAACACAGGAGAAAAGCCTACACATCTCTCTGATTCCAGGGGGAAAATACCATTGAATCAGCCCTATAGAAAAGGCCTGCTCTGTGGGAAAAAGGGGCAGAACATCTATTTGAACAAATTATAGCTGAGAACGTCCCTAATCCGGGGGAGGAAACACATTCAAGTCCAAGAGGCACAGAGAACTCCCCTCGAAATTGACAAAAACAGGTTAACGTCATGGCATAGCATAGTGAAACTTGCAAAATACAAAGATAAGGAGGGAATTCTGAAAGCAGCTAGGGACAAAAGGTTAACCTACAAGGGTAGACACATAAGGTTAGCAGCAGAGACCTGTCCACTGAAACTTGGCAGGTCAGAAGGGAGTAGCAGGAGATATCCAACGTGCTGAATGGGAAAAATATGCTGCCAAGAATTCTTTATCCAGCAAGGCTGTCATTCAGAATAGAAAGAGAGATAAAGAGTTTCCCAGACAAACAAAAAATAAAGGAGTTTGTGACAAAACCAGCCTGCAAGAAATTTTAAGGGGAAATGTCTGAGTGGAGAAAAAAAAAAACCAAACAAACAACAAAGCAACAAAGACTACAAAGACCAGAGAATATCACCAGAAACACCGACTCTACAGATAACACAATAGCATTAAATTCATATCTTTCGATAATCACTCAGGATGTAAATGGACTAAATGGTCCAATCAAAAGATATAGGGTATCTAAATGGATTCAAAAAACAAGATCCGTCTATATGCTGTCTATAAGAGACTTGTTTTAGACTTAAACACACCTGCAGATTGAAAGTGAGGGGATGGAGAATGCTCTATCATGTTAATGGATGTCAAAAGAAAGTCAGGGTAGACATACTTATATCAGACAAACTGAATTAAATTTTTTTAAAAACATTTATTCATTTTTGAGAGAGCACGAGCCGGGGAGAAGCAGAGAGGGAGACAGAGAATCTGAAGCAGGCTCCGCACTGTCTGTGCAAAGCCTGGCACAGGGCTCGAACCCACGAACCACGAGATCATGACCCGAGCTGAAGTTGGATGCTCAACCAACTGAGCCACCCAGGCGCCCTGAGACAAACTCAATTTTAAAACAAAAACCAAAATAAGAGATGAAGAAAGACATTATATCATAATTAAGGGGTCTATCCATCAAGAAGATCTAACAACTGTAAATATTTATGCCCTCAACTTGAGAGAACTCAAATATATAAGTCAATTAATCACAAACATAAAGAAATTCATTGATAATAATACCATAATAGTAGGAGACTTTAATACCCCACTTATAACAATGGACAGATCACCTAAGCTGAAAATCAACATGGAAACAACGGCCTTGAATGACACATTGGACCAGGTGGACTTAACAGATATATTCAGAACATTTCATCCTAAAGCAGGAGAATACACATTCTTCCTGAGGACACATGGAACATTCTCTAGAATAGATCACATACTGGGTCACAAATCAGCCCTCAACAGGTACAAAAAGATCAAGAACATATCACGCATATTTTCAGATCACAACACTATGAAACTTGAAATCAACCACAAGAAAAAATTTGGAAAGCCCTCAAGTACATAGAGGTTAAAAAACATCCTACTATGGGGCACCTGGATGGTTCAGTCGGTTAAGCTTCGGCTTTGGCTCAGGTCATGATCTCACAGTTCATGAGTTCGAGCCCCGTGTTGGGCTCTGTGCTGACTGCTCAGAGCCTGGAGCCTGCTTTAGATTCTGTGTCTCCCTCTCTCTCTGCCCCTCCCTTGCTTACATTCTCTCTCTCTCTCTCTCTCTCTCTCAAAATAAAAACATTTAAAAGATCCTACTAAAGAATGAATGGATTAACCACGAAATTAAAGAAGAAATAAAACAATACATGGGAGCAAGTAAAAGTGAAAACATGACAGTCCAAGCGCTTTGGGATGCAGCAAAGGCAGTCCTAAGAGGAAAGTACATTGCAATTCAGACCTATCTCAAGAAGAAAGAAAGGTCCCAAATACATAGCCTAACTTTATACCTAAAGGAGCTAGAAAAGGAGCAGCAAATAAAGCCTCAAGCCAGCAGAAGTGAAATAATAAAGATTAGAGCAGAAATAAACGATATAGAAACAAACAAACAAAAACAGTAGAACAGATCAATGAAATCAAATTCTGGTTCTTTGAAAGAATAAACCAAATTGATAAACCTCTAGCCAGACTTATCAAAAAGAAAATAGAGAGGACCCAAATAGATAAAATCACAAATGAAAGAGGAGAGATCACAATCAACATTACAGAAATACAAACAATTATAAAAGAATACTATGAAAAATTATATGTCAACACACTGGGCAATCTGGAAGAAATGGACAAATTCCTAGAAACTCATGTACTACCAAAATTGAAATAGGAAGAAATAGAAAATTTGAACAGTCCCATAACCAGCAAAAAAATTGAATCAGTTATCAAAAATCTCCCAACAAACAAGAGTCCTGGGCCAGATGGCTTCCCAGGGGAATTCTACCAGACATTTAAAGCAGAGTTAATACCTATTCTTCTCAAACTGTTCCAAAAAATAAAATTGGAGGGGCACCTGGGTGACTCAGTCAGTTGAGTGTTCAATTTCAGCTTAGATCATGATCTCATGGCTCATGAGTTCAAGCCCCATATCGGGCTCACTGCTGTCAGTGCAGAGCCTGCTTGGGATCCTCTGTCCTCTTCTCTCTCTGCCCCTCCCCCACTCATACTCTCTCAAATTAAATACACATTAAAAAAATTAATATTAAAAAAATAGAAATGGAAGGAAAGCTGCCATACTCATTCTATGAAGCCAGCATTACCTTGATTCCAAAACGAAAGACCCAAGTAAAAAGGAGAATTACAGGCCAATATCCCTGATGAAACTGGATGCAAAAATTCTCAACAAGATACTAGCAAATAAAATTCAATGGTACGTTACAAGAATTATTCACCATAATCAAGTGGGATTCATCCCTGGGCTGCAGGGCTGGTTCAATATTCACAAATCAATCAGTGTGATTCACCACATTAGTAAAAGAAAGGATAACAATCATATGATCCTCTCAATAGATGCAGAAAAAGCATTTGACAAAATACAGCATCCTTTCTTGATAAAAACCCTTACGAAAGTAGGGACAGAAGGAACTTACTTCAACATCATAGAGGCCATATATGAAAGATCAATGGGGAGAAACTGATAGCTTTCCCCCTAAGGTCAGGAAGATAACAGGGATGTCCACTCTCACCACTGATGTTCAACATAGTACTGGAAGTTCTAGCCTCAGCAATCAGATAACAAAAAGAAATAAAAGGCATACAAATCAGCAAGGAGAAAGTCAAACTTTCACTCTTTGCAGATGACATGATACTTTACATGGAAAACCCAAAACACTCCACCAAAAAACTGCTAGAACTGATCCATGAATTCAGCAAAGTCACAGGATATAAAATCAATGTACAGAAATCAGTTGCATATCTATACACCAATAATAAGGCAGCAGAAAGAGAAATCAAGGAATTGATCTCATTTATAATTGCAAAAAACCATAAGATACCTAGGAATAAACCTAACCAAGGAGGTAAAAGATCTGTATACTGAAAACTATAGAGAGCTTATGAAAGAAATTGAAGAAGACACAAAGAAATGGAAAAACATTCCATGCTCATGGATTGGAAGAAAAAATATCGTTAAAATGTCTATATTACCCAAAGCAATCTACACATTCAATGCAATCCCTGTCAAAATAACACTAGCATTCTTCACAAAAGAGAACAAACAATTCTAAAATTTGTATGGAACCAGAAAAGACCCCAAATAGCCAAAGTAATATCGAAAAGGAAAACCAAACAAAGCTGGAGGCATCACAATTCTGGACTTTAAGCTGTTACAAAGCTGTAGTTATCAAGACAGTATGGTACCAGCACACACACACACACACACACACACTTTATTATTAGTAAAAGAAAGGATAACAATCATATGATCCTCTCAATAGATGCAGAAAAAGCATTTGACAAAATACAGCATCCTTTCTTGATAAAAACCCTGACATAGATCAGTGGAACAGAATAGAGAACCCACAAATGGATCCACAAATGTATGCCCAACTAATCTTTGACAAAGCAGGAAAGAATATCCAATGGAATAAAGACAGTGTCTTCAGCAAGTGGTGCTGGGAAAACTGGACAGCGACATGCAGAAGAATGAACCTGGACCACTTACACCATACACAAAAATAAGTTCAAAATGGATGAAAGACCTAAATGTGAGACAGGAAACCATCAAAATCCTATAAGAGAAAACAGTCAGCAACCTCTTTGACCTTGGCCACAGCAACTTCTTCCTAGACATGTCTTCGGAGGCAAGAGAAATAAAAGCAAAAATGAACTATTGAGACTTCATCAAGATAAAAAGCTTCTGCAGAGTGAAGGAAACAATGAACAAAACTAAAAGGCAGCCAACAGAATGGGAAAAGATATTTGCAAATGACATATCAGATAAAGGGTTAGTATCCAAAATCTATAAAAATCTTACCAGACTCAACACCCCAAAAACAAATCATCCAGTGAAGTGGGCAGAAGACATAAAGAGACACTTTTCCAAAGAAGACATCCAAACGGCTAAAGGACACATGAAAAGATGCTCAGTATCACTCCTCACCAGAGAAATATAAATCAAAACCATGAGATACCACCTCACACCTGTCAGAATGGCTAAAATTAACAACACAGGAGGGGTGCCTGGGCGGCTCTTACTACACTTGATCTTAGCCGAAAGGCTAAGAAGCGATTGGGTGGCTCTTGATTGAGCACCCAACTTCAGCTCAGGTCATGATCTCCAGGTTCAAGAGTTCAAGCCCCATGTCAGGTCCTCTGCTATCAGTGCGGAGCCTGCTTTGGATCCTCTGTCCACCACCCCCCCCCCCCCGTCCCTTTTCCACTGTGCTTTCTCTCTCTCTCTCTCAAAAATAAATTTAAAAAAAAGGAAAAATTAACAATTCCAGAAACAATATATGTTGGCAAGGATGTGGAGAAAGGGGAATACTTTTACACTGTTGGTGGGCATGCAAACTGGTGCAGCCACTCTGGAAAACAGTATGGAGTTTCCTCAAAAAGTTGGAAAATACGGGCACCTGGGGGGCTCAGTAGGTTGAGCGTCCGACTTCGGCTCAGGTCATGATCTCGCAGTTCATGAGTTAGAGCCCCGCGTCAGGCTCTGTGCTGACACCTCAGAGCCTGGAGCCTGCTTCAGATTCTGTGTCTCCCCACTCATGCTCTGTCTCTCTCTGTCTCTCAAAAATGAATAAACATTAAAAAAAATTTTTTTTAAGTTGGAAAATAGAACTACCCTACAACCCAGCAATTGCACTCCTAGGTATTTATCTAAAGGGTACAAAAATGCTGATTCAAAGGGGCACATGCACCCCAGTGTTTATAGCAGCGCCATCAACAACAGCCAAATTATCGAAAGAGCCCAAATGTCCATCGATGGATGAGTAGATAGAGAAGAAGTGATATATATATACAATGAAATGTTACTTGGGGATCAAAAAGAATGAAATCTTGCCATTTGCAACAAAGTGGATGGAACTAGAGTGTATTGTGCTAAGCAAAATAAGTCAGTCAAAGAAAGACAAATGTCGTATGATTTCACTCATACTTGGAATTTAAGAAACACAACAGATGAACATAGGGGAAGGGAAGGAAAATAAGATAAAAACAGAGAGGGAGGCAAACCGTAAGAGACTCTTAAATACAGAGAACAAACTAAGGGTTGATGGAGGGAGGTTGGTGGGGGATGGACTAAATGGGTGATGGGTCTTGAGGAGGGCACTTGTTGGGATGAGCACTGGGTGTTATATGTAAGTGATGAATCACAGGGTTCTACTCCTGAAACCAATACTACACTGTATGTTAACTAACTTGAATTTAAATAAATACATTTAAAAAAAAAAGAAAAAGAAAGAAAAGGCTTGCTTTGGAGCCTTATCCTTCTCCCCGTCAACAAGGGATTCCTTCAGTCTATTTGAAATCCCTCCTATCATGACTCTGGATTCTGGAGACCCTCAGAGCCAGGACCACCACCCTTTAATCTGGAAAGGAATACTTGTCACCAGGATATGGAAGCAAAACGAAATCTGCCTCCTGCTCAGGGATGCACACCAGGAAACACACAGAACAGTGCTGTTCATCCCCAGCCTTGGGGCCTTGCAGGAGGAAGTCAGAATAATCTGGGGGACACAATGGGCATCCCTCATTCAGAGCTTAGCATAATAGAAGCAGCAAGAATCCCCTCACCCTCCAACATTCAGGAGCTAGTGGTGGGCCTGGCCTTCTAGATTGGGGAGAAATTCCCTCCCCAGGTGTGGATGCCCTGAGGGTCCTACCTCCTCATTCATATGGAGGGGTGAGGTGAGACCTGGCCTGGAAACCACTAGGAAGCTTCTCTAGTTTCTGGGGGGAGCCCCACCCTCCTAAACTTACCCCACTCACTCAGTTGGTTAAGAGTCTGACTTTGGCTCACATCATGATCTCATGGTTCGTGAGTTCGAGCCCCGCGTCAGGCTCTGAGTTGATAGTGCAGAACCTGCCTGGGATTCTCTCTCTCTCCCCCCTTCTCTCTGCCCCTCCCCCACTTGCTTGCTCTATCTCTCACTCTCAAAATAAATAAACACATTTTAAAAATAAACAAACTTACCCCATCCAGCTATCACTTAGGATATTTTCCTCGAATTGCCAGTCTCTGCTCAGAGGACTTTCTATTCCCCGTGAAGCCAAGGTTTCTGGAGAGTTAGGCCAGAAAGCAACTTTATTTCGGAGGGATCATCCCCTGAGGCAATGAGCACAGGACACCCAGCTCCTTGAAAAGAAGGTAGTGAGGGGCGCCTGGGTGGTGCAGTCGGTTAAGCGTCCGACTTCAGCCAGGTCACGATCTCGCTGGTCCGTGAGTTCGAGCCCCGCGTCAGGCTCTGGGCTGATGGCTCAGAGCCTGGAGCCTGTTTCCGATTCTGTGTCTCCCTCTCTCTCTGCCCCTTGCCCGTTCATGCTCTGTCTCTCTCTGTCCCAAAAATAAATAAACGTTGAAAAAAAAGAAAAAAAAAAAAAAAGAAAAGAAGGTAGTGGTGGGGATGAGGTGTTAAACTGCCAGTAGAAAAAAAAAAAAAGGGTAAGGGCCTAAAAATTTACATCAAGGGGCACCTGGATGGCTCAGTTGGTTAAGCATCCAACTTTGACTCAGGTCATGATCTCGAGGTTCTTGAGTTCAAGCCCCATGTCGGGCTCTCTGCTGTCAGCACAGAGCCTGCTTTGAATCCTCTGTCCCATTCTCCCTGCCCCCCCTCCACAGGTTTTCTCTCTCTCTCTCTCTCAAATCAATAAATACAAACTTAAAACTTTTACGTCAGTAATCATGTACAAACTTATTACTATTCTTTTTCCCAATTCTTCTTCCCCTGGGGGCAGAGATGTTTTAGTCTTGCAAGGCTTGGTTGTAGTAATAGCAAAAACAAACAAACAAACAATAATAATAATAGCTACTATATGTAGAGTAGTTATTATGGGTCAAGCACTGTGATAAGTGCTATCCTTATTTCACTTAATTATCATAAAAATCCTACGAGGCACTTTTTTTTATTCCCATTTTACACACAAGGAAACTGACCCTCAGAGAGCCTTGCCCCCAGGATCACACAGCTTACAGGTAGAGAGCCTGATTCTCACCCAGTTTTCTGACTCCAAAGCCTGTGCAGCAACCACTGAGACACATTGTCCAGATGCACCCTACAGACTCGCTAGGAGGAGGACCAGTGTCACTCAGGCTGCCCCTTCACCAGCACTGAGAAATGTTGTACATGAACAAGTGTGACAGGCACCTCCTGCGCGAGGATGTGATGGAACGTTGGTGTGAACTGGTTTCATTATGCAGAAGGAGGAAGTTGGCTTGGAAGGAGGTTACTCCCAAGTACCAAAAGACCAGACTGTAGGTCTTGGCCCCCCTGGCACGGGCTCCCCAGGCCAGGCTCGGAAGCATTGTCCCGTGTTCCAGGCTGGAGCCACCTCCTGCCTGTCTTCCCTCTTGTCTGGAGGATGCTGGGAAATCACCGCCCTATCCAGGTCCCCTCATCCACCCAGGATTGAAGGTAGGTACCAGGAAATAGGTATTAGGGGAAACAGGTGCCAGCAGCCTGGCCCTGGAAGGCAACAGGTCAGGTGGGACCAAAGCTGAACATTCCAAGCCCAGCTGTTTCCTGGATATGGGTGCACACACACACACACACACACACACTCAGTGACAGAGACTGCTAACCTTCTCCTACTATGAGATTGCATCTTTCCTATAGTGATAGAAGTTTTTATTTATAGTTGGGCAACTTCCACCCAGAATAAAGACCTCTTTCCCAGCCTTCTTTTCAGGAGGGGTGACTATGTTCTGGTTAATGTATATGAAGCAACTTCGAAGCCGGGCTCAGGTGGGCAATTTTTTTCCCCTTGTGCCATTGACCGAGGTCGCCCGGCGGTTTGCAGTCGGTGCACGGGTTGACTTGGAGGGTCCAACACGGCTCCGTTCACATGTCTGGCCTTTTGGTAGGAACAGCTGAAAGGCTCAGCTGGGACTGTCAGCTGGAGCACCCACCAGATGCCAAGCTTGTGGCCTCTCCAGCATGATGGCCTCAGGAGAGTTGGATTTCTTATATGACAGTTCAGGGCTCCAAGAGCAAATGATCCAGGGATCAAGACAGACACTCCACGGCCTTTTGTAACTGAGCCTCAGAAGTCACTCGACATCACTTCTGCCTACTCCGTTGGTCAAAGCCGTCACCAGCCCACCCAGATTGAAGGAGAACTTCTCGATGGAAGGGGTGTTGAGGAATCTGCAGCCTTGTTTTAAAAACACAGCGCCAGCCTGGGGGCCACTTAGGTCTGGACTTGAAGTCCGAGAAAAAAAAGACACTTCTGTCTTATTTAAGCCGCTACTATTTTGGTTATCTGCCACTCACAGCTGGATCCAATCCTAACAGACACACACATGTACACAGACACGCTCACAATATGCGGTGCACGTACAGCCCACAAGACACAGGGGTGGGTGGATATTGAAATCACACAGGATTAGGGGTACTCACCCAGAGGCACTCATTTAACGCACCAAGTTCATGGCTCTCTCTCTCTGAAGTTCTTACCTCACTCCGTTCTTCCCTGTCATGACATTTACCATGATCTATTGTAATTACCCGTTTACCTGTCCATATCACCCTGGCTCTGCTCATCTCTTGGCCATGTCTGTCTCATTCATCGTCATTCACTTACAGTTGAGCAGAGGACCTCAATGAATATTTGACCAGTTTGCACCTTGCAGCCTGCAGGTGACGCTTAGGACTGCTGGGGACGATATTGAGCAGAGAGCAGTGAGACTGCAGTCTGTAAGGCACCTGAACAGGAGGAGTCCCTGGACTGAAGTGCCAGTAATGGGAACAGGGATGGAATGGAGAGAGAGCAGGAGATGGGATTGGCAGGCTTTGGTGATGATGGGTGAGAGAGAGGCCGGAGTCAAGAATGGCACCCAGATTTCCAATCTGAGTAATGGAATAACAAATAGCGGCACCAAAAATATTAATTGATTGATTGATTGATTGAATCAGCAAATAGTGGCACCATTTGCTGCAAGAGAAAACAGAAAAAGAAAGCCGACAACCCGGACGAGGGTAATGAGCTCAGTTTTGGCTGTCTGCATTCCAGATGCCTGGGGGACATCCAGGTGGAGTAGCTGGAGGTAGCTGTGAGCTCATAGTCTGTGAGTTCGAGCCCCTCGTCGGGCTCTGTGCTGACAGCTCAGAGCCTGGAGCCTGCTTCGGATTCTGTGTCCACCTCTCTCTGCCCCTCCCCCACTCATGCTCTGTCTGTCTGTCTCTCTGTCTCAAAAATAAATAAACTTAAAAAACTTGTTGGATGCTAACTGACTTGGATGTAAATTTTAAAAATACATTAAATAAAAAATTTTAAAAATAAATAAATAAATGCTCCCACCTTCAAAACAAAGAAACAAAAAAAGTGTTGGAAGAAGCGGGGCCAAGGTGGGGCGCTAGGGTGGAAGCTGGCAGACCATATTCCCATCTCCACCACCACCTGATTGTTGTCTTGAGCAAGAGACTCTGCCTTTCTGGCTCGTAATTTTCTGCTTTTGTTGTAAAGATGAAAGGAATGCCTCGGACCTGTTTCTTTCCAGCTCTCACGTGCCATGATTCTTCATTAAATACTTGAAATATTTGAAGTTCTACCCTGGACGGCACATCACTATGCTAGACACCGACCCCATTCGGCTCTACCCCCAGCAGCCATTTTCTTAAAGACCCACCAGGAATAGAAATGATCTTCATCGCTTACACCTGTGTCACATTTTGCATTTCTACTTCCTCCAGTAGAAATGACATCCATTGCACAGGCACCACGTGGTAGGCAGTGGGCCAGGCTCTGAAGCCCTGGGGGGAAGAAGGCATGGCCCTGCCCTCCTCACAGAAAGCAGGGAAGAGAATTAGCAATGCAATCCGTGAGACCCACTGGCGCTGTGGAGGCGGAGTGTGTGTGTGTCTGCGTGTTCAAGAGGATCTTCAGACGCTGTGAAGTTTTCATGAAGGGATCTGACAGACCAGTTAGCTCCACTCCCTCGTTATGTATGTGTAGACAGGCCCAGGGAAGTGAAGTCACTTGCCCAACGACACATAGCAAAGCCTAGCCTGAGATCGTATCCCAAACGTCCTCCAGTTCGCATCCATCATGTTCTTGCCACCTCACCATACTCCCCCCGGGTGATTCAATAATCATGGTCTATTAAGCTTCACAAGTGCCAAGATACCATCAGGCGCCATGCTGAGCTCTTTACGTGGATTGTCTCATTTATTACTTCCAGCAGTTCTGAGAGTTAAGTGTGCTTTTGTGATCTCCTATTATGATAACATTGAGGCTTAGATTAACTGACTTGCTCGAGGTCACCCAGATAACATGTGACAAAGTCAATATTTGAACACAGGTAGTCTGAATAGAGAGCTCTGTGCATGGGGTGGGGGGGAGAGAAAAAGAAAAGAAATCACCTTGCAACCTTGTTTACCATACAATTCCATACCCCCAGAAAGTCTGATTCTATAGGTCTAGGGTGAACAACCCGGAGCCTATATTTTAACCACGCACGCTAGGGGATTATGATTTGGTGGTCATCGGACCACATCCCCAACAACCCAATTCCCTTGCTTCTTTTTTTCTAAATTCAGCGTTTTCTGGCAGAGCCCGTCCCTTCCTTAGGACCCTAGGAAGTGTCCCCCAGGAACTGGCTTTGGGAGAGTAGGAGTAAGGGTGCTCTAGGGACGGGCGTGTGCCCCCTGGTGGTCAGACATTAGAGGTCCGGAGCCGCACTCCAGAGGCCCCTGGTCAAAAACCACAGATGTGAATTTTTCCACAATTCTGTTGAGCCAGTATTACTGGGGCACCGCTATGCGCCAGCACTGAGCCAGTGGAGCCCAGGGCAGACTGGAAAGAAACAAGACTTTTGGGAGCAGAATTCTTCAAGGTGACTGACACAAAGGCATTCATTTCAAGCTACAGTTGGGCGAATTTCATCTGGGCCGAGTAGTCCTATTTGACGATACACGGCTCTGCGGTTTAGGTCTTTAGAAAGGCTGCAGAAGAGTTTTTTGCAAAAGGCTGAGCCCGCACTCTGGAACGAGAACACAGACACGTATTTGCAGCACAGCGTGAAGAGCCCAGGCTTTGTAGTCAGGCTGCTGCAGCTCTGGCTTCTGGCTCTGGGGCCCCCGGAACAGTTATTTCGTCTTTCTGAGTAGCAGGTGCCTCACCTGAAACCTGAAACAATGCGAATACCTCCCTCATAGGCTTGTAATGAGGGTGAAATGGCCTCTGAGAACAGTGCCTGGCACATGGCAAAAGCTCAAAAAATTGAAGCGTTTTTGATATACTTAGCAGTGATATATCATGAAGTATAAAAGATACAAGCCAGGAGTTCTGATATCAGTCTTGATTTAGTCTTTGAAAGGAAACAGTGATAATTCTCAATCCCGTGGAGTTGAGGGACAGAAATCTCTTTCCGAATTCTCTACTATGTGTGTGGACTTGTGAAGACGTGAAGTCCGCTCCAGACCTGGTGGGGACATAAATTAGGATGACAACTTTGGGAAACTGTTTGAAGGTGACTGACAGCACTGAGCATAGTATGACGCAGCACTTCTATCCCTGAGTAGATTCTCCCAAAGAAATGCACTTATACCTTGGGGAGCCTGCGTGGCTTAGTCGGTTAAGCATCTGACTCTTGATTTCAGTTCAGGTCGTGATTTCCTGGTTCGGTTCGTGTTGGACTCTGCTGAGCATGGAGCTTACTTGGGATCCTCTCTCTCTCCGCCCCTCCCCCACTCATGCTTTCTCTCTCTCAAAATAAACAAATAAGCTTTAAAAAAAAAGAGGGGAGCCTGGGTGGCTCAGTTGGTTAAGTGTCTGACTCTTGATCTCGCTCAGGTCATGATCTCGCGGTTTGTGAGATCAGGCCTTGCATCGAGCTCTGCACTGACAGCGTGGAGCCTGCTTGGGATTCTCTCTCTCTCTCTCTCTCTCTCTCTCTCCCCCTCTCTCTCTCTTTCTCAAAAATAAATAAACTTCAAATACAAAATTAAAAATAAAATTAAACCAATAAAAAAACAAATGAGTATATACCTTAACCAAACATCTATGTAAGAATGGTCATAACAACACTATTTATAATAACCCTCAAGTGGAAACTACACAAGTGTCTGTTAATACTAGAATGAATTTGGGGAGCCTGGGTGGCTCAGTCGGTTAAGTGTCAGCTTGGGCTCAGGTCATGATCTCGTGGTTCGCTGTGCTGACCGCTCAGAGCCTGGAGGCTGCTTGGGATTCTGCCTCCTTCTCTCTCTGCCCCTCCCCTGCTCGTGTTCTGTCTTTCTCGCTCTCTCTCAAAAATAAGTAAATATTAAAAAAATTTTTTTAATACTAGAATGACTTTTCAAAATGTGATATTTTCATAGAATAGACTATCATACAATGAGAACTACAAATACACGCGATGACGTAGGAGAATCTCACAAACATAATGATGAGAGAAAAAGCCAGACACTGAGGAATACGTGCCGTATGATTCCGTGTATATGGAGTACAAAATGGTCAAAATGAACCTAATGCTGTTAGAAATTGGAATCGTAGTTACCTTTCAGAGGAGAGTAGTGTTGTGCCCAGAGTGGTTATGACGAGGCTTTGGTGGGGTCTGCCAGTAAGTTCTATATCTTGATCTGTGTGGCAATTATCTGTGTGGCAATTATACAATTATACAAGACTGGGTGCACAGTCTATAAAAACTCATCAGGCACTTCACTCCTGATTTGGGTGCTTTTCTGTAAGTATGTGGGATTTCGATGAAAAGTTTACCTAAAAAATTCTTGATGGTCCCTCATGACCAGTCACAGAATACACTCAGCCCTCGCTTGTCACAAGTGGAAGCCCAGTGTTCTATAGGGTATCAGAATCAGGACTAGAATGTCCCTCTGGGGATGTGAGATGTGGCCTTAGTCCCATGAGCCTGAACCAGGTTTCCATTCACAGCCAAGAACAAAAGAGCTGTCTTACAGATAAACGGTTTCTTTTCTTTTTTTAAACATGTTTATTTATTTTTGAGAGAGAGACAGACAGACAAAGCATGCGTGGGGGAGGGGCAGAGAGAGAGAGGGAGACACAGAATCCAAAGCAGGCTCCAGGCTCTGAGCTGTCAGCACAGAGCCCGACGCAGGGCTCGAACTCACAGACCATGAGATCATGACCTGAGCCGAAGTCAGATGCTTAACCGACTGAGCCACCCAGGTGCCCCCAGATAAAACTGTTTCTAAGAACACTGCACCATGGGGCCATGGAACACAGCGAGATCACTGTGTGGGTGGAAAATCAGAGCTCTAACACTGCCAGTGTCAGAGCTAGCACCTGAGGACATGCTACATGCTTGCTGGGTGGAAACCCCAGTCCAAGAAATTAACAAAAATTGGTCTGGAAGTAGTGAAACTAGCATAGAGAAACACAAAATAACCCCTACTGAAGTTCCTCCAAAGCTAGAGAATGAACAAGACCGTGCCCCCTTAAGAAATAAGTAAACAAGTAAATGTCATGATAGAGAGATGACAGATGCAATGAATGAGAAAATTCGTAACCCAGGATTTACAGGTAAAAGGACAATCTGAAAAAAATTGTTTCAATTCATGAAACATGAAAGCTAAATTAAAATAAATATGTTTAAAATGTTCAAATACGTAAAGGAAGAAGTAGAATCCATTTGATAAGTGAGATATGGAAGGAAAGGTAGGTTAGAAAAAGAACCAAATAGGAATTCTAGAAATGAAAACCATGTAGACATTGAGGCTTTGAAAAAGAATTTAATAGATTAAGCAGTTAACTAGATCCTGCTAGAGAGTGAATGAATGAATTGGAAGACAAATGTGGGGAAATCATTCAGGATGTGGCACAAGGAGATATGGAAATGGAAAATAAGAGAGAATATGGGGCACTTGGCTGGTTCTGTTGGTAGAGCATGTGACTTTGGATCTCAAGATTGTGAGTTTGAGCCCCACATTTGGGTGTGGAGCCTATGAAAGAGAGAAAGAAAGAAAGAAAGAAAGAAAGAGGAAGGAAGGAAGGAAGGAAGGAAAGAGAATAAAAGACATGAGGTATAGGGGCACCTGGCTGACTCAGTCAGTGGAGAGTACAACTCCTGTTCTCATGAGTTCGAACCCCATTTTGGGTGTGGAGATTACTTAAAAATAAAATATGTAAAATAAAATAAAATAAAATAAAATAAAATAAAATAAAATACATAGGGTATTAGAATGAGAAACTCCAAATAGGAGTTCAGAGGGGAAAACTAGAAAATAATGGAAGAGAGAAGAAGTACACAAACCAGTAGCAGTGGAGAAGATTCATGAACTGAAGAAAGACCTGAGTTCACACCAATTGAAGAAGCATAAGTCCGGAACAGATGTTTTGTGTCCATATCATATCTAATACAGCCTGGAATTGTGGAACATCAAAGATGAACAGAAAATCTTAAAAGCTACAAAAGGGAACAGACTACTTACATAAGAACAAGAATCAGATGGTGGATTTCTCATCATTGCTGATGTTTCCAGGACACAATAACATAAAATTATCAAAATACTGAGGGAAACAACTGTCAATCAAGAATTTTATTCCCAGCTATCCTTACATTCAAAAGTGAGGGTGATGGGGTGCCTGGTTGTTCCAGTTGGTGGAGCATGCAACTCTTGATCTCAGGGTCATGAATTCGAGCCCCCCATTGAATGAAGAGATTACTTAAAAATAAAATCTAAAAAAAAAAAATTAAGAGTGTAAAATAAAAAGTTAAAAAAAAAACTGTTTTGGAGGCACCTGGGTGGGTCAATCGGTTAAGTGTCTGATTTCTGCTCAGGTCATGATCTCACAGTTTGTGAGTTTGAGCCCTGCGTTGGGCTCTGTGTTGACAGCTCAGAGCCTGGAGCCTGCTTCGGATTCTGTGTCTCCTTCTCTCTCTGCTCCCCCCTGCTCACACTCTGTCTCTCTCTCCTTCAAAAATAAATGAATAAACATTCAAAAAAATTTTTAATATGCTGTTTTAGACATACAAAGATTTTTAAAAGTTTATTAGTTATAGCAATTTACTGACAGAACAATTAAAGGATCACTTTAGGAACAAGGAAGAGAAATCCAGAAGGAAAGAGTAAAATGCAAGAAGGTGTGATAGTAAATAAATTGGTAAATCTAAATAAGCATCTATTACTAAAACAGTAAAATAAGGAACTAAAGAGTAACATAGAAGTTGGGAATGAAAAGTTTAGAATGAAGATCTTTATCTTATTCAGAAGGATAGAGAAGCTGGATACATTTAAGATTAAAATATAGGGGTGCCTGGGTGGCTCAGTCAGTTGAGTGTCTGACTTCCAATCAGGTCATGATCTCACAGTTTGCGAGTTCGAGCCCCGCGTCGGGCTCTGTGCTGACAGCTCAGAGCCTGGAGCCTGCTTCGGATTCTGTGTCTCCCTCTCTCTCTGCCCCTCCCCCCGCTCATGCGCTCTCTCTGTGTCAAAAATAAATAAACATTAAAAAAAAATTTTTAAGTGTAATTATAAAAATACTAAAAATAGATGGGGTGCCTGGTGGCACAGTCGGTTAAGCGTCCGACTTCAGCTGGGTCATGATCTCGTGGTCCGTGAGTTCGAGCCCCGCGTCAGGCTCTGGGCTGATGGCTCAGAGCCTGGAGCCTGTTTCCGATTCTGTGTCTCCCTCTCTCTCTGCCCCTCCCCTGTTCATGCTCTGTCTCTCTCTGTCCCAAAAATAAATAAACGTTGAAAAAAAATTTTTAAAAAATACTAAAAATAGAATGCATACTTTTCAAACCAGTGGAGAGAAAAAAAGATGATTTGAAAAAGTCAGTCAGAAGGTAGGAGTGAGGGTAGTGGGAAGAAGCACAGAAAATCATGATAAATAGAAAACACAAAGACACAAAGTCAAAATAAATAAATAGCACAAAGTAAAATTGTAAGTTGTTGTACTTTCTTACTATGGAATATTATACAGTGCATAAAATGAGTGAACAGGATTTACATGTCTCAACATGGACAGATTTCAAAAATATATAAGGTCGAAAGGAGAAGGTGATTTGCAGGGATGCCTGGGTGGCTCAGTCAGTTAAGCATCCGACTCTTGGTTTTCAGCTCAGGTCATGATCTCACTCGTGGGTTCGAGCCCTGCATCGGGCTCTGCACTGCTGGAAGTACAGAGCCCGCTTGGGATTCTCTCTCACCCTCTCTGTCTGCTCCTCCCCTTCTTGTGCTATCTCTGTCTCTCTCAAAATAAATAAATAATTTTAAAAAATGTTTTTTAACGTTTTATTTATTTTTGAGACAGAGAGAGACAGAGCATGAAGAGGGAAGGGTCAGCGAGAGGGAGACACAGAATCTGAAACAGGCTCCAGGCTCTGAGCTGTCAGCACAGAGCCCAATGCGGGGCTCGAACTCACGGACCGTGAGATCGTGACCTGAGCCAAAGTCGGCCGCTCAACCGACTGAGCCACCCAGGCGCCCCAATAAATAAATAAATTAAAAAAAAAAAAACGAAGGTGCTTTGCAGAATTTATGTCATGCACATTTACATGTATACAATTTGCCTGTATATTATTTATATATTTTTTTACAAAATACACACACAAAAGCTATGCATATGTTTTATAAGTATGTAGGAAAAATAGACAAACATAGATGGGAGGCATACAGACTGGCTTCAAGATAGTAGTTGCCTCTGAGGCGAGGAAGGGAGACTAAAACTGGGGAGAGGAACAAAGAAATCTTCCATTTTATTTGTTAAGGTTTATTTCAAAATGAAAAAGATCTGAAGGAAATATGACAAATTGTTAACTCTTGTTAATTCTGGCTCGTAAGTCATGAGGTTTGGATACTGGAGGCTACTGGAAAAATTCTTCCTTGCCTTTCAGAAAGCCACAGGAAGCCACTCTGTCTCTCTCTCTCTCCTGATGGATGTGAACAATGAAGCACACAGCCCCAATTGCTACTGGAAAACATCCAACAATCATGAAAGCAAGCAGGCTTAGAATGAAGCCAGCACTGAAATCAGTAGAACAGAGATGGAAAAAACCCAGGCTATTGAAACATCACTGGGTTAACCAAGCCTGAAGATTACCTTACCGCATTGTTGTCTGCTAAGTAAACTAAATAATTTTCTTATTGTGCAAGACAGTTTGCATTATTAGGGTTTCCCATTACTTGCAGACAAACTTAGAGTAACTGATACAATGGGGATGGAGAAGCAGGGATTTACAGAACTATTAGGGAGATAGAATTAGCGAGATTCAGCCAAAGGCTGGATATGAGGGTAAGAACAAGAGAGGAGACAAGATCGATTACCAAATTTTTGACGTGGACAACTGTGGGTGGTGGTACCATCTGTGAGACAGGGAAGAACAGAGGAAGATCAGGTTGAGGGTAGGGGTGACAGTAGAGGTCATCTGTACAGCTTGGTTACATTGGGTTTGAGGGATTGGTTGGAAGCCATCTAACTGGAGATGTCTAGAAGGCACCAAATACTCAATACTGGAGTTGAGTAATGAATAGTGTCTTTGCAGAATTCATGTCCACCCGGAATCTCAGAAGTGTGAGATTTGGAAAGAGTCATTACAGATGGAATTACATAAATTAAGATGAGATCATATTGGATTAGAGTGGACCCTTAACCCAATGATTGGCATCCTTATCAGAAGGCCATCTGAAGACACAGAGAGACACATAAAGGAGAACAGACGGAGGCAGAGCCTGAAGCGATACACCTACAAGCCAAGCCACTGACTGCTACGAATTGCTAGCAACTACCAGAAGCTATGAGACAGGCATAGGACAGTTTCTATTTCAGAGACTCTGGAAGGAACCAACCGTATTGACATCTTGATTTTTTTTTTTACACATTTTATTTATTTTTGAGAGACAGAGAGAGACAGAGCACGAGTGGGGGAGGAGCAGAGAGAGAGGGAAACACAGAATCCAAAGCAGGCTCCAGGCTCTGAGCCACCTGCAGAGAGCAGGGACTCAGAAGAGAAGTGAAAAGAGAGTTTCTGAAGAAGGATATGCTTTTTTTTAAAAAAAAGATTAATTTGTAAGGTTTTATTTATTTTTTTGTAAGGTTTTATAATGAGCTTTACTATCAGTAGTGTATCGATGTAAAACTCGAGTTTTCTCCCTTAAAATTATTAAGTTCCTTGGGTTCTTACTTTGCCCTAAAGAAAGATATGCTTAACGGGATGGATAGTGTAGAGAAAAAACAAGTCCATTGGGTGTGACAATACGGAAGTGGTCACACTGGCCACACAGTGGTCTCCCTGGCCAAAGCAGTTTTGGAAGAGTGGCAAGGACAGAAATAAACATCACTGTTATTGAAAGTGAGAGGGGTGGGGCGCCTGGGTGGCTCAGTCGGTTGAGCGTCCGACTTCGGCTCAGGTCACGATCTCGCGGTCCGTGAGTTCGAGCCCCGCGTCAGGCTCTGGGCTGATGGCCCAGAGCCTGGAGCCTGCTTCCGATTCTGTGTCTCCCTCTCTCTCTGCCCCTCCCCCGTTCATGCTCTGTCTCTTTCTGTCTCAAAAATGAAAAATTAAAAAATGTTTAAAAAAATTAAAAAAAAAAAAAAGAAAGTGAGAGGGGTGAAGATGTTGAAATAATCACTACTTCTTTAAGACCTCTGGCCATGGTGGGAGCAAGGGGTGATGTCCAGAAGGGCAAGCGGAGTCTTGGATGGTCTTGGGGTTTTGTTTTGAGATGAAGCCTTAAGCGTATTTATAGGCGGAGGAAAAAGAATCAGGAGGAGAAGGGTTAAAAATTACAGGACCAGAAGGGTGCCTGAGTGGCTCAGTCAGTTGAGCATCCGACTTCAGCTCAGGTCATGATCTCACGGTTCGGTTCGTGTCAGGCTCTGTGCTGACATCTCAGAGCCTAGAGCCTGCTTCAGATTCTGTATCTGCCTCTCCTCCTCTCTCTCTCAAAAATAAACACACATTTTTTTTAATTAAAAAAAAACCTGACCCCTACTTACTCCTCAAAACTGTCAAGGTCATCAGAAGTCAGGAATGTCTGAGGAACTGTCACACACACAAAAAAAGGAGCCTAAGGAGACATGACGACTAAACGTAATAAGGCATCTATGCTGGAATCTTGGAACAGAAAAAGGACATTAGGGAAAAACTGAGGAAATCTATGTAAGTATAGACTTTAGTTAATAATAATGTGCTACTACTTGTTCATTATTGTGACAAATGGACTATACTGATGTAAGATGTTAATAATAGGGAAACTGGGTTTGGGGCATATGAGAATTCTCTCTACTGTCCTCACAATAATTCTGTAAATCTAAAACTATTCTGATATTTTTTTGAAGTTTACTTTATTTTTTTAAAGTTTATTTATTTATTTTGAGAGAGAGAAAGAGAGCGCATGTGAGCAGGGGGAGGGCAGAGGGAAAGAGTGGGGAGAGAGAATCCCAAGCAGGCTCCACACTGTCAGCGTGGAGCCTGACTCAGGGCTTGAACTCACGAACTGTGAGATCATGACCTGAGCCGAAGTCAAGAGTCAGACACTGAACCAACTGAACCATCCAGGTGCCCCTCCTTTTTTCTTTTTTTAACGTTTATTTATTGTTGAGAGAGAGAGAGAGAGCAGGAGAGGGGCAGAGAGAGGGAGACACAGAATCTGAAGTGGGCTCCAGTCTCGGAGCTGACAGCACAAAGCCCGACGTGGGGCTTGAACTCATGAACCGCGAGATCCTGACCTGAGCTGAAGTCAGAAGCTTAACTGACTGAGCCACCTAGGTGACCCTACATTACTATTTTTTTAAAGTAGGAACTTTATTCTGTTCTTTGCTGTATACCTACAATTTTTCTTGTTTTTTTTTTTTTTTGAAAGAGAAGAGTGAGTGAGAATGGGGGAGAAGTGCAGAGTGAGAGAGAGAAAGAAAATCTTAAGCAGTCTCCACGCTCAGTGAGGGGCTCAATCCCATGACCCTGGGATCATTAGCTAAGCTGAAATCAAGAGCCAGATGCTCAACTGACTGAGCCACCCAGGTGCCCCTAAAACATTTACTTTAAAAAAAGGGAATGGGGGCACCTGGCTGGCTCACTCTGTAAAGTATACGACTCTTGATCTCAGGGTCATGAGTTTGAGCCTCATGTTGTGTGTGGAGACTACTTAAAAAAAAAAAAAGTGAATGGAAAATGGTAAATATCGCAACAAAAAGGACAGTCAAATCTAAGTGAGGGCAGTGAGCAGAAGCTTTGACAAGGGCCTGGAATTGGAGGCACCAAATACCCACAGGAGGCTGGGTTCTACAAGGAGGCTCAAAGCAGGACTTTGTGATGATCTATAGAAAGAGTAGCTAGGTTTCAGTTCCCCCACCTTCCCACTCACAGCACGGTTAAAACCCTTCAGGAGATAAGACCGTCTGGACTTTGAATCCGAGGGACTGCAGGAGACAATGCACTAGGCACAGAGGGGGGAAGTGAGCCGCTGAGCTGACATCAGTAAGAGGAAGTGAGAGTTCATTCTACACCTGACCCCTTGCACCCGGGTCTAGAAAACGAACAGCCAGAGAGATCATCATTCTCAGCAGAAACTGAAGCACCCCAAGGAAAACACCTGTAGATACTGATCCCAACAAAAGAGCCAGTTGGCCACCTCTTGTCCTATAATGAAACCCACTGGCTGACGATCTTCACTCAAACATCCAGCACTCCTAATCCGTTTTTCGCAATCTGCTTCCAGCCAGTTTTTTCTTTTCTTTTCTTTTCTTTTTTAACTTTTTTTTAAACGTTTATTTATTTTTGAGACAGAGAGAGACAGAGCATGAACAGGAGAGGGTCAGAGAGAGGAAGACACAGAATCCGAAACAGGCTCCAGGCTCTGAGCTGTCAGCACAGAGCCCGACGTGGGGCTTGAACTCATGGACCGCGAGATCATGACCTGAGCCGAAGTCGGATGCCCAACCGACTGAGCCACCCAGGCGCCCCAGCCAGCTTTTTATTTAATAAGAAAGGACATCCACAGATCATAACACATTTGAGAAGAACCTCCAACATAAAGTAAAATCAAAACACACAAACAGAAGGAAAGGAACCCAAAAGGAGCAGAGATAATGTAGGGAGAAGAAGAAAACTTCAAAGAAGGTACAATGTCCTCAGAGAAATAAATGAAAATATTGCATCTATGAAACAAGAATAGAATGCTTTTATTTTACTTTTTTTTATTTATTTTGAGCGAGAGAGAGAGAAAGAGAGCAAGCACACATAGGGGAGGGGCAGAAAAAGAGAGAGAGAGAGAGAGAGAGAGAGAGAGAGAGAGAGAGAATCCCAAGCAGGCTTTGCACTGTCAGCACAGAGCCTGACTGGGCGCTTGAACTCATGAACCATGAGATCATGACCTGAGCCAAAATCAAGAGTCAGGTGCTTAACCAACTGAGCCACCCAGGCACTCCTGCTTGCCTTTTTTTTTTTTTTTAAGATTTTTTTTAAGGTTTATTTATTTTTGAGAGAGAAAGAGTGAGCAGGAGAGAGGCAGAGAGAGAGGGGGACAGAGGATCAAGCAGACTCCATGCTGACAGCAGAAAGCCTGATGTGGGGCTCAAACTCGCAAACTGTCAGATCATGATCTGAGCCAAAGTTGGACGCTTAACCAACTGAGCCATCCAGGCCCCTCTAAGACTTTATTTTTAAGTAATCTCTACACCCAACATGGGGCAAGAACTCACAACCCCGAGACCAAGAGTCACACACTCCACCGAGGCAGCCAGCCACCCCAAGAATGGAATGCTTTTAAAATGAAACAATCAGAGATAACAAAATTGGCTCCTGGACATTAAACATGTAATAGTGAGGGATGCCCGGGTGGCTCAGTCCGTTAAGCATCAGACTTCAGCTCAGGTCATGATCTCGCAGTTCGTGAGTTCGAGCCTCGCGTCAGGCTCTGTGCTGACAGCTCAGAGCCTGGAGCCTGCTTCGGATTCTGTGTCTCCCTCTGTCTTTCTGCCCCTACCCCACTCGTACTCTGTCTCTCTCTCCCTCTCAAAAATAAATAAACATTAAAAATTTTTTTCAAACAAAGCAAAAAATACATAAATAAAAATGTGATAGTGAAAATGATAGATTTGATAAAAGAGTTTGTGGTAGACAAAATGATAGCCCTCCAAAGATGTTCCCCCTCTAGCCCCCAGTGATCCTACATGGCAAAGAGACTTTGCACGTATGATAAAGGAACTTGAGATGGGGAGAGCAGGCTGGATTGTCTGGGTCTGTAGTCACAGCGTCCTTGTGAGAGAGGCAGGCCAGAACATCAGAGGCAGAGACAGAGCGAGAAGGAGAGAGAGAGATCTGAAGATCCTATGCTATTGGCTCTGAAGTTAGAGGAAGGAACCCTGAGCCAAGAAGTGCAGGCGGGCTCTAATTGCTGGAAGAGGCAAAGAGACACATTCTCCCCGAGTCTACAGAAGGAACACGGCCCCACACAGAACTGTGAGGTCCTAAGTTCTCTCCTTTGAAGCCACCATGTTTGTGGTAATTTGCAATAACAGCGATGGGAAACGAATACAGGATTAAAAGCTAAAATCAAGGAAATCTCTTAGAGGTCAGAACAAAAACACGAAGGGACAAAAATAGAATAGATCTATCAGAAAACCGGAGTAACAGTTCAGGAGGTCCAACATCCAACCAATAGAAGTTGCAGACAAAGAGACATTTGAAACAGATGTGAGAAAATGATCAAAGAAATAATACAGGAACGTTTCTAATAATTGAAGGACATACGTTTCCTGAAGGTGGAATCTACCAAATGGGAAAAAAAGGAGAAAGATTTTCATCAAGGCACAGTCTCAAGAAATTCAGATTACTAGGGATTTTTAAAAAAAGGCTCCAGGGGCGCCTGGGTGGCTCAGTGGGTTGGGCATCCGACTTCGGCTCTGGTCATGATTTCGTGGTCCATGAGTTCGAGCCCCGCGTCGGGCTCTGTGCTGACAGCTCAGAGCCTGGAGCCTGTTTCGGATTCTGTGTCTCCCTCTCTCTCTGCCCCTCCCCCGTTCATGCTGTCTCTCCCTGTCTCAAAAATAAATAAACGTTAAAAAAAAATAAATAAATAAAAGGCTCCAAAAGCTTCTAGAGAGAAAATAAAAATTCTCATATAAAGGATCAGGAATCAAAATGGCATCACACATGGGGCGCCTGGGTGGCTCAGTCAGTTAAGTGTCCAACTCTTGGTTTTGGCTCAGGTCGTGATCTCACGGTTTCATGAGTTCAAGCGTCGGGCTCCATGTTGACAGTGTGGAGCCTGCTTGGGATTCTTGGTCTCCCTCTCTCTGTCCCTCCCCCACTTATGCTGTCTCTCTGTCTCAAAATAAATAAGTAAACTAAAAAAAAAAAAAAAATGGCATCACACATAAAAGACAAAGGGGAAATGCCCTCTCAATTTATAGAGAACTAGTACTCCAACATTCAGCCAAACCTTCAACCAAATGTGACTATATAAAAATACAGTTTTAGACATTTTGATCTTAAAGCGTTCATCATTTCTCAGAATGATATTGGTGAATGTGCTTTACCCGCTCAAAAAGGTAAACCATGAGGTTTGCCCATCTGGCTCCGTTGGTAGAGCATGAGCCTCTAGATCTAGGGTCATGACTTCAAGTTGGGTGTGGAGCTTACCTAAAAAAAAAATGAAAACAAAACAAAACAAGAAAACCAAAAAGTAATCTATGAGAGAGAAAGATACAGAATTCAATCCCAGAGCATAGCACAGGAAATTCCCAGGGTGTTTGCCAAGAGAAGTCTCTGGGCAGTACCTGTGCAGTAGCATAGAAAGAAATTTCTTGGGGCACCTGGGTGGCTCAGTTGGTTGAGCGTCCAACTTCAGCTCCGGTCATGATCTCACCGTTTGTGAGCTCAAGCCCCACATCGGGCTTGCTGCTGTTAGCCTGTCAGCACAGAGCCCGCTTTGGATCCTCTGTCCCTCTCTCTCTGCCCCTCCCCTGCTTATGTTCTCTCTCTCAACATAAATAAATAAATAAATAAATAAATAAATAAATAAATAAAACATTAGAAGAAGAAGAAGAAGAAGAAGAAAAAAGAAAGCCCTTCATACCGGAGCAGGACAACAGAGGCTTCCAGGGGAAGAGATGGAGCCAGTTGATTATCTGACAGGGTTGAGCAGAATATTGTATTAAGAGGCATTTCATGAAGATGCTGGAAAACTGAGTCCATGAAAAAACGGAAAAGCAAAACACGGTTCAAAAAGAAAACGTTATCATGCGTTACTTGGTCCAGTACTAAACAACATCTACAAAGTCACAGACACAGATTCACGGAATATGGATGCAAGCAGAATTTGTAATATATCTATAGAAGGATGGGGAGGGGAAAAGAGCTAAAATCCTCTCTGCCAATGTAGGAAATCTGTATATAACATCTAAAATCAATGAAAGAAAAACTAAAAGAGTTGACAATGAGAGCCTCTGGGGAGTAGGGCTTGTGAGTTTGTAAAAACAAACAAACAAACATGTATTATATATCTTTTATTAATATATGACTTCTTAAGTTACACTTCTTTTATTAATATATGACTTCTATAATAAAATATAGAAGTTACTTTTTAAAATACTATAGGGGTGCCTGGATGGCTCAGTTGGTTAAGCATCCAACTCTTGATTTCGGTTCAGGTTATGATCTTACAGTTTGTGAGTTCGAGCCCCGTGTGGGGCTCTGTGCTGACAGTGCAGAGCCTGCTTGGGATTCTCTCTCTCTCTCTCTGCCCCTCCCCTACTCATGCTCTCTCTGTGTCTCTCTCAAAATAAATAAACTTTAAAAGAAAGATAAATTTAAAAAATAAAAATAAATAAAATACTATAGGGGTGCCTGGGTGGTTCAGTCAGTTAAGCAGCCGACTTCAGCTGAGGTCATGATCTCGCGGTCTATGGGTTCGAGCCCCACATTGGGCTCTGTGCTGGCGGCTCAGAGCCTGGAGCCTGCTTCAGATTTTACATCTCATTCTCTTTCTCTTTCTGCCCCTCCCCTATTCATGCTCTCTGTCTCTCTGTCTCTCTCTCAAATAATAAACATTAAAAAAAATTTTTTTTATTAAAAAAATACTATAGACAAGAAGGGACTAATTGACTACATGAAGTCCTTAAGAAGGGTGAAAGTATGTTACCCGGGACAGGAAGCAGTGAGCAGCCCGGGAGGGTAGTGAAGAGGTGAGAGCTATGGAAATAGTGGTGTTATAGGTACTGCAGGTTCCAGGGGCAGGAAGTGAAGAAAGGTCATGGCTGATGAAACAGGATGTAAGATGTCCCGCTGGGAGGAAAGGGAGTACAGGTGGGTGAACAGCATGAGGAGAGCACAGAACAGAATGCACAGATGTGGACATTTGGGCTGAGACGTTAAAGTAGTAGTCGTACGTGACAGTTATGGGATAGACCACTCCGCAGAAATTTTGAAGGTGTTTGAGAACTGATTTGGTGGCTCTTAGCCCTCCCTTTTTACCGTGAGGATGTATAGAGTCGGAGAATTTAGGGACAGAACTTGGAGACAGTATTGGGAGAAAGCTGTGCTGTGAACCCCACCACCCTTCAGGGGAAGGAGTCAAAGAGTTTCACCTCAAGAAAAGGAGAGGGCTCCAAGATCCACTTGGAAAGCTTGCCGTGTGTCCCTCCACTTCAAAATCCAATGGTTGGACGTTGGGCTGGACAACCACTGAGGGAGGAGACAAAGCAGGGAAGGCTGAATACGAATCCACCTACACACCAGAATTTTCCCAGGCAGAGTACGCACAAGTGTTTGGCGTGGCCCAAAGGTGGGTCATGCCTCACAAGGATCTGGCATGGGGCCGGAGCAGATTTAGTCTGATAGAAGTCCTGGAGGATCAATGAGTCCTTGTCAGAATGGATCTGGGGCCGTAGTGGAGATGCATAGACCTAGGTCAAGGCTACTACAGGTGGGAGCCCTCCCAAGAACCACTACGTGCCCACCAGACAGGCAGCTTTGAAGAGTTTCCGGGTACGGAATGTGAAGCCATCTTACCCCAGGGCCATCAAGGAAGAAGTGTCCTGTTCTCCTTCCTCTTCCATTCCCTCTAACCCTGAGAGGATTAGAAACCAGTGCGTAAGTGGAAGAAGAAAAAGAGTGTACTTTCCCTGGTTGCAGGCTTTCTGCCTAAAGCAGGTCCTAGCTAGGGTGGCAGAGAGAAGACTTTCCTCTGAAAGGAGATTGAAGTTTTGGTTACCGCGGTGGACGGAATATTCTAGTTGAAAATCAAGACGGTCTTTGGTGATTGAAAGTAACCATCCACGTTCTTATTACCTAAACGTGACCAGAAAATTCATGAGACTGCCCAAGTTTACATCCAGGACAGGGGAGGGAAACTTGTGCCGCTGAAGGAACGTACAGGAGCAGAGGAGATGGAAATAAAGTTGCTTCTGTGGCTCTTCCCCATGAGCCGTGCTTGTTCACACGAGTGAAAGGTAACATGGTAAGAGCAACATGGTAAAGAGTATAGATTTTGGTACCCAAGAGAATTGAGTTTGAATCTGGCCGAGCCACCTCCTAGCTAGGTGACCTTGGGTAAGAAACATGACCTCTCTGAGTCTGTTTTTTCTATTATAAAAATAGTTGAGCATATCTCACAGGGTTATTTGGGAAGATTAAATAAGATAACATTTGGAAAGAGGGGCCTGGGTGACCCAGTTGAGCGTCCCACTCTGGATTTCAGCTCAGGTCACGGCCTCATGGTTCCTGGGATCGAGCCCCGTGTCGACAGCACAGAGCCCGCTTGGGATTTTCTCTCTCTCCTCTCTCTCTGCCCCTCCCTCGCTCATGCTCCGTGTCTCTCTCAGAAATAAAGTAACATTTTTAAAAAATGTTCGGAACCTATTTATACTCCAAAATATTCACTGCTTCTCTGGAATTCATATTTAACTGGGCATCCTATGCTTTGATTTGCTAAATCTGGCCACCCTCAATGGGACAGGGTTGGACCACTGGGCTGTGGTGAACAGGGGGGCTAGGCGTCCTCCAGCAGGATGAGGCCCATCCTTGTACATGTTTTCTACGTCTTGAAGGGTTTCGGTTGAGAGGAAAAGACTTGACCGGCAGCCTCCAGGACTTGAGTGAGACTGAACGGAACTGAAAGGCCCTCAAGCCAGCTCCACGCCCTGGCCCTCAGGACAACAGCATCCCGAGCAGGTGGGTGTCTTTTACTCCTGGCCGCAGAGGAACGGATGCCCAAAGCAAGGGCTCGGAAAGAATTGGAGGCTCAGGATGTCCCCAAGTTCTCTCCCAGCACTTGGGCCTTCCCAGGCCCAGCCAGGCCTTGGCTCTCCTGCTGGGGCTGGGGTAAAACAGGTCCCCCAGAAGCAGCCCCTTGTGGGGGAGGTAGGTGCTGGCCGAACGCTGACTGGGCCCTTTGCTTTGTACCCATCCTGCTTATTCCCAAACAACAGAAGTGCTGCTCAGCCGCCTGGTCAGCCCCATTATGCTCTTGCCACAAAGTGCTGAGTCCAGGGGCTGCCCGGGCCCCATGACCTCACCCCTCCTGCACTGGGCCTCATCCTGTGAGGCTCCCTGGGCCTAGAGGGAAGGCCAGGGGGCCAAGCCAGCCATAAGATTCTCCTGAGCATCCACCGTGCTTGGCAAGTAGCCCTAGTCTTGAGGAGGTCAAAGTTCAAACTGACCAGGTGACACGCAGGGGGGCTGCCTCGTTCCCCCCTAAGGGCCGTCATCGCCTCCAAACCGACAGCCGGTTCCTCCATTTCCCCACCAGCTCGTGCAAGGAGTATGTGGGCTGAGAACAGAGTTCACAATCCACGTCCACCGTAGATCGGCGGTGCCCTCAGAGGATCTGACGGACTGTACTGCTAACATCAAGTAAAGAAAAATAGTGGGAAAAAAGAAAAACTGAATGAACGTGGGCCTTTCCAAATTCAAAGAAAGCCCTTTTTCATCGGATAAATTTTTCTAAGATCTTTGCAGCTTGGTCCCACTGGTCTCTATGAGAATCTGGCACGAGACGGTATCTGCTTTGGAACAATCAATAACGTAGATGCCATTTATTGAGCTGAATCCCTAACGCTGCCCTGAAACTTACATCTACCTCCGTCTGACAGCAGTGAGTCAGACAGGTAGTATCATCCTACTGTAGGCCAGAGATGCAGGGCTGCCCGGAGGAAGGAATATGGTCTTTGGAGTCAGACAGACATGCATTCAAAAAGCTGCTGGGTTCCCTGGGCCAGAACGTGGCCCCTCAGAACCTCAGTAAACTCGTCGGTAAAATGGGTATTATAATAATCTGCTTCATGGGTTATTGCGAAGATAAGGGAAGTGCTATCTGGTTCACAGTAAATGCTCGGTAAACTGCAGTTATTATTAAGGATGAACAGGAGAGGGGCGCCTGGGTGGTTCGGTCAGTTTGACGTCTGACTCTTGATTTCAGCTCAGGTCATGATCTCACAGTTCGTGGGATCAAACCCCATGTCAGGCTCTGTGCTGACAGCATGGACCCTGCTTGGGATTCTCTCTGTCCCTCCCTCTCTGCTCCTCCCCTGCTCACGCTCACTCTCTCTCAAAATAAATACATAGACTTAAAAAAAAAAAAAAAAAAAAAAAGATGAACAGGAGAGACCCAATCCCAGCTTGGGAGAAAGAATTACAAACTAAGTGCTCCCTCATTTCCACTCCTGGAGTGGCTCTTCCCTGACTTTCCTGGAAAGAGACGGTGGTGGGGGCCAAAGTGCCCATGCTGTAACCATCATGGGGCATGTGAAGCCACAGTGCCAAGCAATGCCAGAGGGAGACTTCTATAGAACGTGGTTAAAAATCATAATGGGGTGATATTTGGAAAGCATAGCAGTTAGTTGGATTCCTGGTAATTCTTCTTCAGCTTTCTCGGATTTTGGGTAGTTGAGGAAAGCAGAGAGAAGACAGGCTAGGGCTGCTCATGACTCCAAGAATATTGAATGTATATTTGTAAACTGTTCTCACAGTAACCCTGGTCCCCCTTCCATACACACATGATAGTTTTGTGTGTGTGGGTTTGAGCTTCTTGACCAAACATAAAAGCCCACTTTTCTGTAAAAATTAAAAACGGGCTCAGTCAGTCTTCATTATACTAACACTTAAATAGGGTGTAAAACTCTTACATTGAGATGCTGAGAGCATATGAAGCACAAAGACAACATATGCAGGTCATTTGTCGCTCGGGTAAGGACTATATCAGAGTTACCTCTGTGCCTCCAGAGTTGCAAAACCTCATCAGAGGATGTCATTCACTTATTTATCCAATCACTCAAAATGTACTTATTGAGCTAGGAGTTATGCCCAGAACTGAAGATACAATGACAAACAAGACGGATGAAGCCCCTGCCCTCATAGAGCATGAAGTCTAATAGAAGAAGCAGATACTTAAACAATCAGCTTTTTTATTTTCAAAAATAGCTTTAATTATCTTGATAGAAATTGTGTCCACATTGTTCAAAACCCAAGAAGTACAGAAGAATATACTGTGAAAAGTTTTGTCCTCTACTTGCGCCCTGAGTGCCTCAGTTTCCCTCCTTGGAGCCCAATATTTCTAGTTTCTAAAGTAATTCCTACAGCATTATCAACTCAATACTTAGAGAAGTACAGGGTGCATGAGGGACCACTGCAGGGTCCCTAAGCCAGTCCAGGGGGTAGGGAATGAATGAATGAATGAATGAATGAACAGATGACCAAATCGGTATTTCACTAAGACCCCAATTCCGCGGAGGAAGAGAAGGAAAAGTGAGGAAGGACCACCAGCCATGGACAGTGGGTTCCATAAGCCCTTGCATGGTCACCAGCTGGCCAGAACCTACCATGATCCCCAAGTCAACTCTGTCCCTTGCCAGCCCCTGATCCAGACATCACCAATTAATCCAGCAGCAGAAACATTCAGGGTGGCACATTGTGTTTAGCATCAGACCTGTATGTTTGGAATGTTCTACCCAAATCTGCACATACTTGTGTATATATCAGAACTTGTTCCCTGGTTTTTGGTTCTAAGAAAGCGGCTCCAAAGAACCTTGAGTCACAGACTAGAGAGATTGGCAGAGGGATTGGGAGAACTTTACTGGGAAGAGGTTCTTCCTCTCTCCAAGCTGCCATGGAACTTTTCTCCAGTATCTGTCACCAGAAAGAGAGTAGAGTAATAAGCAATAATAACCCCATAACGTGTCAGGTAGATACTATCTCCTTTTGGGGGGGTTGAGAGACACTGAGTGACTTTGCCCAGAATCACCTAGCCAACAGAGCTGGGATTTGAACCTGTGTCTGCCTGCCTCAAAGCCCTCCTCGCCCACTGCAAGCCTCTGCTCCTCAGAGCAGCTGTGCTATTTGAGCCACATCCTCCCCTCAGGGCTTCTGGGGAAGCCAATGATTCCCCTACACTAATCTCACCAAATACCCCGAACTTCCAGAGAGAAATCCTTTGAATCTTTAGGATATTATAGACATAGTACCTCGGGCCTGTGAGGTTTCCAAGGTCCTGAAACAATATAGTCACAGCCCAGAAAGATTTACTGGCTCCAAATTTTTAAAACAAAAGCGCAAAATTAAAAGGAATATTTAATAAAATAGTTATGGAGAGATTCCTGTCTACGAGTCAACCATAACTGAATCCAGCCCTTACATATTTATATATAGATATAGTATAAGAAAGATTCCTGAGAACACAGTGAACCTTCTTTTCTTTGTCTTAATGAAGTTCAGAACTGTTATAGGCCTTTCCTGTTTTTTAACAACAAAAATGTATATCCCGTATGGGAAGTGAGGTGCGTTTTGATGTGTCAGGTACGACCTGGGTCTTCGGAAGGTCCCAGGGTAGCGTGAGGAGCCTGGAGAGGGGTAGGGGACAAGCACTCACACGGGGGCCTGTCCTCACCTCGCAGCTGTTCTGAGATCAAGATCACGGCAGCCAAGGTCTGCAGCCCCCAGCCTTGCCCTCAGCAGCAGGGCCTCTCTGGATTTCTGTTTCCCCAGTTTAAACAAAAGCCTGAGGGATGCCTGCCCAGCAGGCTGAAGCACCAAAGCTCTGGGGATCAGGAGGAACAAAAGCAGAGGGAAAGCAGAGTGCTGACAGGGCCAGAGGCCATCGGCCACAGGGCTATAAAGGGCAGGGCCGCAGAGGAAGTGGCACCAGATGGAGACCCAGACTGTGCAGCAGGAGCTGGGTGAGTAAGGCCCTGCAGGTGTCCTGGCCCTTCCATTCCTTCCCCTGCAGAGACATGCCCAGGAGGGGCCCTGCTTTTTCTGTCTTGTGGTCAGAGCCTCGGAGGATGGCTAGAGGAGAGTAGGGAACACGGGGAGTGGGGAGGCAGCCTGCTCTCGCCACCCCAAGAGGAGTGGCAAGTGCCATTTATGTGGCAATAACCACTGGCCTAGCAGTTATGGCTGGGAGGGGGCATGGGGCTCCAAGAAATGAGCAGCTTCCTGGGGCACAGGGAGAAGCCATGGGGGGCAGGAGCTGGGAAATACTTACTCAGAGGTTCAGAATGGAAAGATAGATCACAGAGTTTACACGCATCAGTCCCTGGGCCTAACACTGGCCCCAAAGAAGGGCCGTGAATGGCTGTTCTGAGCCATGAAAACTGCCTGTCTCGTTCCCTCCTCCCCTCCCTCCTATCTTTCCTTCCTTTTACACTTCCTACCATCTTTTCTGTCGACCTAATCTCTATGAGCCTCAGTGTCCTCATCTGTAAAATGGGGATAATGATAGTACCTCCCTCATAGGCCTGGTGCAAAGCTCAAATGTATTCATGCATATCAAGCATTTAGAACAGAGCCTGGCATAGAATGAGCCACTGTTGGCTATCACTACCCCCTTTTCTTGCTCACTTTCCTTCGGTAAGTCTTTTTCTTTTTTTTTAAGTGTTTATTTATTTTTGAGTGAGAGAGAGAAAGGGAAAGAGAGCATGTGCTGGGGAGGGGCAGAGACAGAGGGAGACAGAAGATCCCAAGCCGGCTCTGCACTGAGAGCAGACAGCCCGATGTGGGGCTCGAACTCACAAACCCCGAGATCATGACCTGAACTGAAGTCAGACGCTCAATTGACTGAGCCACCCAGGCGCCCCTCAATAAGTCTTTTCCGATGCCACCCATCCTCCCCCACAACCCCGTACTGCCCGGACTTGGGGCTCAGCACGGTGCCACATCGATCAGTCAGAGGAGACCCAGACCCTGCCATTGAGATGTTCACCCAGGACACATTCAATAGAAAGGTCGGTACTCTTATGAGTGCCAGAAATCAGGAAAGAAAGCAATTCACCACAGGCTGGAAAAGCAGCAATGTCTCTCTGAGGAGGCCAGGCCAAAGCCAGGGAGGCCTAGAAGACAGAGACGGAGGGAGGGAATGGTGGCCTGGTCATGCATGGCTGGTTGGCTGGAGGCTGTGTGGAGCCAGGTGGGAGGGGACCACACATTGGTAATATGAGGGTCTGGGCTAGATGCTTGCCAAGGAGTTTATACTGGGGTACTTGAGACCTAGGCAATGCTGCCCCCCATAGGGGGGTTCCTGGAGGCAGGCAAGAGGGCGACAGCCACACTAATCAAGAGGTCATGTCACCTGTGCGGTGTCTCACCTGTATTACTGCTAATCCTTTCAATAACTGCACACAGAAGCTTTACTGATGGAAAACAACTAGTGAGAGGCAGAGCCAGGATCCTACCCAAAGTCTATCTGTTGGATCTGATGCCCCCTTTCCTTTTCCTGTGCTCTATCACCTCATCCTCTCCCCATGAGGCCAAGTCACTGATACGTGTTTTGTCTTCCAGAAGCCCTTCCAACCACCAAGATGGCTCAAACCAACCCCATGCCGGGGTCCGTGGGGCCATGGAAGGTAAGCTCCCTGCCATCACATGGAATATTCAGTAGTTCCACAGAGCAGAGTATGAGATCCTGCCACAGAACAGGCCCCAGGGCTGTGTTTTTTCCATGCAACAATGACCGACCAATAAAATGCCAGTTTTAGGGGAAGGGCCTACCCACCGTTGAGATGCTGTCTCAGGATGGATCTTTCAGAATACCCCATTTAGACAGAAGGATGATCCTGGAAGCCCAAATGATACCTAGTTTTCTAGGTCACCTCTCCACCACACTACTAAAGTCATCTTAAAATAGAGCAGCCCAGAGTGGATTATGATGCCATGGAGAAACCGGGGGCCCAGAAACGAAGAGATCCCACCAGATCCCAAACCAGGACTCCTGACTCCCAACCTGAACTTGATTGCAACCATTTCCTGAAGTGGCTGAAACTTAGCTTTTCACTGTTTTCCTCAACATCCCTTCAACTGGGTCAACTCTGAGGACAGCTCACAGCTTTGAGGGTCGTCCTCTAGCCAAGGTTCAAGAGCTGAGTTCTAGTACAAGGTATAAAAGGGGTTTATCACAACTCTCCCTTTATACTTTCCATTTCTGTTGAGGATGTGGCTGGAGAAGATAAGAAATAATCCACAGGAAGGCCTGGGACCTAGAATCCTTGCCTCTGGGCCACACTTCTGCAGGGAGCATGGTGGAATGATTCCACAAGTCCTTGGTCTGTCCACTGGGCTAGCTATTGTCCCTGGCAAACCATTCCCATCATAAGCAAAACCCCACAGTACATCCCTGGGCATGTAAACACCACCAACCAATGGTATTAATTCAAATTCCTTCCTATCCTGTCTATACCGGAAGAGACCCTACCAGACATCCTGGGCTATAGCTAGGGATGGAAAACACAGGGTCAGACAGAAGTTAAGCTCTTGACCTGGGCCTCTGTTCTTCCTGAGGTACCATATTCTAGCTCTTTCCCTTTCAATTCCATTCAGATAACCATATATGACCAGGAGAATTTCCAGGGCAAGAGGATGGAGTTCACCAGCTCCTGCCCAAATGTCTCTGAGCGCAGTTTTGATAATGTCCGGTCTCTCAAGGTGGAATGTGGCGCGTGAGTATGGACCCCATAGTCCTTATTTGTGGTCTCTGCAGATGGGGTGTGGAAAGATGTTCACCCAGACTCTAGTCATTTCTTGGAGACAGGCCTCCCTATGGAAGTAATCTCAAAAGAAATCACTACATGTGTAATTTAGTAACGCAAAGCTAGAAGGAACAGGAGGTTCCTAGTTGCTTGCTAGATTGGAGAGGGGGTAAAAACATGCAGACCATGCGGTGGGGCAGTGACAGTCGTTAGATCTGTGCCTCTAGAGCCCATAGGCTGCTACCTAGGATTTTCTCAGAATAGCCACAAGACCCTTTAGTTTTTCTTGTCTACAGAAAATAGAGAGGAAACTGTCAAGCTCTTTACAGCTAACTCCTTTCCTGCATGTCCCAGGGCAGCCACTACTGGCTAATTTCTCTATGTGCGATGGAACTCAACCCCAGAACTTGAGAGCCATATGAGTTCCCAGTGAGTCTTTAGGAGTTTCTTGTTGATGATTAATTTCTTTGGCAAGTTAGACTCTTACTTCCGGACTCTTGGCAGGGAGGTTGAGGCCTTTACCATCAGCCTGAAAACATGAGCAAAGGGCTCTCCTTTGGCCTAAGCAAAACTGGCTCTGCAGTGGATAGGCTTCCACAAGTTGCTCACCACCAAATTGAGTTAACCCTTTAAAGGGAGTAAAATACTTTAAGGTATCATCGGTAACAAAATTGACCTGAGGTGTTTTAATAAATAAGGTATAGGTGTGTGACGGTAGGAGAAAACCCACAAAGTTAAAAGGAAACAAGAGACTAGTAATCCATCAGCTGCCTGTTCATCCCTTTGCTTCCTTAGGAAGAAGCCAATAGGTTTGGCTGGAGCCAAAGCAATAGTCAGTCACTAGATCCTGAACCTGGAGCTCCAAGTAGAGAATAAGGTAACCTGGAGAGAAAGGAAATAAAACTTGAGACTGACTTTGCTAATACACATTTCTCAGGTCAGTGAAGTAGACCCTTTCAGTGGAGAATCCCAAAACAAATAGTCCATCTACAAACTTGCTTAATGCAGCTGCCAAGCTCATTCCCCACCTCTTGTGATAAATATTATCACTTCGTCGTATGGCTCTATTGGAATTGGCTTGATAGTTTACCTCACGGTTGACACCTAAAACAAAAGATGCCTTCTCCCTGAGGCCATGCAGGCCCTGAACACCATGATCAAACGTCACTACTTGTCTTTGGCAGCTGGGTTGGTTATGAGCACACCAGCTTCTGTGGGCAACAGTTTATCCTGGAGAGAGGAGAATACCCTCGCTGGGATGCCTGGAGCGGGAGTAATGCCTACCACATTGAGCGCCTCATGTCCTTCCGCCCCATCTGTTCAGCTGTGAGTCTCTGAAATGTTCACTTCTGGGCATGTTGGGGGGACGCGGTAAGAGAGGGTATACAGATGGATTGACATTTAGTATTACTTCTCATCAGTTATGCTGAAATGCAGCAGGAAGGATAAAAGTATAAAAGAGAAGACACTAGTCCAAGTTTGCCATTTGTTTTTTTCCCCACTAAGAGGTATTTTCATTAAGCTAAAAGCAAGGGTGGCAGGAAGTGGATACTCAAGAGCTCAGATCTTCTACAGCGCAGTAGGATAACTGACAGCTAATTATGCCTGTGTACTTCATACGGGATAGTCTCAGCCTTAATGTTTGTGTAGTGTTTATATCCCCTACTGGACTTTAGGTTATTTCCAACACCATACACACACAGGCTTACTTGTTCTATTAATTTCTGTGATCTTTTCTCACATTAGTGAATATTAATGCCTTGGTTGGCTGTTTGCTGCAAGTACTTTTTTCCCTGCTCTTATTATATTTTCTTCATGTCTTTTGTTGTCCCAAAGTATCACATCAGTTATTTGTACATTTTTTTTTTTAATGTTCATTTTTGAGAGAGAGAGTGCGAGCAGGGGAGGGGCAGAGGGAGAGGGAGACAGAGAATCTGAAGCAGGCTCCACATTGTCAAACTCAGGTACCTTGAGATCATGACCCGAGCCGAAGTTGGAAGCTCAACCGACTGAGCCACCCAGATGCCCATTATTTGTACATTTTAAATATTATGGTATTAAACTGGATCGGGCAGGATTAATTCTTACCACCATATTGCCTGCAATATTCTTACAATCAATGATCGTGTACTTCCTTCTGTAAACCAGAAGTGTTTTGAATTTGAAAAATATGGTAATTAAAGAATTAAGATGACAGCCATTACGCTTATGCCAAATGGTTTTTAAAAATTTCTGGGTTACAGAATCATAAGGAGTCGAAGATTACCATCTTTGAGAAGGAAAACTTCATTGGACGCCAATGGGAGATCTGTGATGACTACCCCTCCTTGCAAGCCATGGGTTGGCTCAACAACGAAGTTGGTTCCATGAAGATACAATGTGGGGCGTAAGTGCAAAAACAGGGTTGGGGTACATTTCAAAGTAACTCTTGCAACTGTAAGCCTTGTGAATATTAATACATCTATGGTTACATCTTATCAGATTTCATACATTAGATCATAATTGGTATGGATGGCACATTGTAGTTATTACTAATATTCAAATTTCAAGTTGTTGGCCCTCTCAAATATTCCTCTGTGGAAGCACTTATGCTGACTACTCTTTTACGTTTTTTCATGATCAAGGTTCATTTTCAACTAGCTGTAGCCATATTATGCTCATGAACAGTGCCTGGCACATTTAGGATGCCTATTGTTTTCTTAACCTACAAGCATTCTCGATCAGTTGTGTTGAGAAAAGAGGCTCCTGGCCAGGTATTGACCAGGTTCCTAATTTTAATAACCTAATGTGCTTTGGATTTTCTAGCTGGGTCTGCTACCAGTATCCTGGATACCGTGGGTATCAATATATCTTGGAATGTGACCACCACGGAGGAGACTATAAACACTGGAGAGAGTGGGGTTCTCACGCCCAGACTTCCCAGATTCAATCGATTCGCCGTATCCAACAGTAGTGGATTAAAAGCCCCAAAGTAAGAGAAACCTTGCTAAGCAATCTAGAATGAGTTTTATGTTAGCTGCTGAAATCCACAATAAATGTCATTAAAAACAACAACTGTGTAGACTGAACTAACTACCATACTTTTATATAAATCACGCTCGTGGGGCTTGAGAATTTATAGACAAGCTTCGGTAAAACTCCGAATTCCCTTTTGTATCCTTGCAGGTCACTCACCAGACCAGATACAATTATCCTAACTCAAAGAACATAAAAACATATGAAGTCTATCAGTCTACATAGTGACAGACACACTTGTAAATGTTCTCACAGCTCTTCTCATTAGCTACTCTAATATGTTGGTGTCAGCATTGATTTTTTTCAACTTGTGACAAATCAATGCTAAACAAACTCAGGAAGTTTTTCAAGTAGGCATTGCCATATATTTCTACATAAAGTTACAAATAAACCCAGAATCTCGGCAACTTATTCTAGTTGCTTAATTGCTGAGCTCAATTTTGGCTTATTTCGATCAGAACATATGGCTCAATGGCATGCAAAAAAACCAGGACAGCTGTTCTCACGGCTGATTTTTCAGTAAATATGCCAATTCTAAGCACTTTGATAACCTGTATGATTTGTTTTAAAGCCATGACATACGGTCATGGTACACTTAAGATGTACATCTGACCCTTTGAAAAAATTGTCATTATCAAGGCAATAATCTTAAAGTACACAAAAGATAACGCAAACACCACTGAAACTTTAAAATTTTTTATTCAACAATGTACACTTATTGTCTCTTAATTTGATCTACAAATTTCTCAAGTTTTTTTTTTTTTTCTGATAAAATAAGTAAATCTGGGTATGGATGTAGAGTGTTTGTAATTTATATTTTTAAAACACTGAACATGGAGTAAGACATCAATAAAGGAAGATCATAGTGTAACTGACACTTCCTCAGATTCCATGACATCAGAAACAGCTATGGCAAATACCTAAGCAATTAGCAAAGGGGTAAATTTCTGGCCACTGTTCTTTTATCTAGAAAAGGCCTATCTTTTTTGACTGGGCAAAACAAACACTGAAAAAAATCTTAATTGGGAGAGGGAAGGAAAAACACCCTCCAACATAACTGTAGTCCACTAAGTATCCTTTCCCCCATATCAAGAAGAGGTAACTCAGCTCGTAAGTGCTGATGCACACAAGACACAGAAATTATTTTGCTCCTTCAGTACATACTGAACATAAGTGAACTAGTGACAGATGCTGAGGAGTAGCCATATCATCTGAGATGATGCTACACTTCCCCCATGTATGCCTTTTAAGGCCAGCCATCATGGGTTACTTTTCCAATCTTGACTACTAGATTTAGTTTTTAACTGTCACTTTCAGAAGGATGGATTTTGCGGTTTTCAAAGTCAACAACATACAGTAAGAGCATACTTGATGACAGAGAAGTAACCCTCCTCTATAGGTAGGAAAACCCTTACAAATCAGAAATATTTCTTTTATATTGAGGAGCATGGGGAAAATACCACTAGCATTATCTTCTACTTAAGCTTATTAGCCTCTTCTATAAAAGCCCTAAGGAGATTACAAAACAATGTTTTAAAAGATGATTTGACAAACCTGGCCAGTACATCTACACAATCTTTTAAGTACACATACATGTGAAGTAAAGCTATTTAGTACATGCAGACTGCAGCAATTTAACCAAATTCGCCCAATTCCTAAACTTATTCTAATCAGCTTGGGCAATTTTTAAAAGATACACATTATCTTTAAAACAACCTGTGCTTTGAACTTTAAACAGTTGAATGATTCTAATCTCAAGTCATTCACTCAGTAAAACCAAACATGTGCTAAAGCAATAAAGGTAAAAAGGCTATCCTACCTTTAAACCAGGCTTAAGACAGAACTGTCACAGAACTCCATGTGGCAAAGGTCCTTCCCTCTTATTTGTTTGAATTACCTTCCATTTCTGTTTGACCAAATAAACCAAAATTTCCACGAGGAAGAGCATCCAAAAGTTTGTAAAGCTGATAAAACTGCCCTGTTTCAAGAAAAGCCCTTTAGTAGATAGAAGTCCAGCTCTCATTCAAACTGGAGTTTATTAAAATAGGTGCCAGTTTTCCTCTCTTCTAGTTCCGCTGATGAGCTAGCCCAGAACTATTACTTTGAGCCATGTTTCTAAGGATGGTAAAGCTAAGAACAGCAAAGTAATAAGGACAGGTCACTTCTGGTAATGACACACAAATTAAACTTTCAAAACATGTGCATAGCTTTATTCATCTACTTAGATCTAACCTTTTCATGGAGCTTCAGCAGAATTCGAGTGTGCAAAATGCATTTCTAAAACGTAATGCAAGCAAAGCTTTTCACATTTACACTGGCAGGAAATACAGAGAAACTAACAAGTCACATTAGGGAGAGTTCAGATTTTTTTTTTTTTTTTTTTAATGACAAGAATTGCACAGTTCATTATTTTGAGACAATTGTTGCAGACATAAATATTTAAAATTTACTAAGCCAAGGTGCTTTAACAATAAAAATTTTTAAGTTGGAAAGAGCCAATAACTTGGATCATAGCTCACATAGAATTCCAAATTAAAGTGGACTCCATTATCTCCCTAGATTTTGCAAACAATGCTTTTCATAACACTTTTTTTTTTTTATAACACTAAAGGAGACAGCAAGCTGAAACTTTTTTCAAAGCACACAAGAAATGGTGTCATCACATTACTTGAAGAAGGTGCTGAGGGGGTAAAGGGAGTGAAGAATCCTTTTTACTATTTCCCACTACAGAACAGCCACTAACAGATTAAGAAAAAGAAACAACAAAAAGTAAATTAAATCACTTCCCCAGTTTATAAAACAGTTCCAGTTTGTGACAAGATCTATAACTTTAAACAGAGAGCACCAGTTGGGCGATAGAATGAGCATTTCATACTGCATAAAAATTAGTGAGGTGGTGGTAAGAACCATCAACTATCTCAGGCATTACTACATGGCCTTTCCAAACTTTTTTAATATACATGCAAGGCACATTGATATAAAAATAGATCTCTGGCCAACAAATATATTAAATAAGCAAATTAAAATTTTGGCTTGGCAATATTGGCAACATCAAAATATAACCAGATAGCTTTGGACCACATATCTCATATTCCTCCACCCCATTTGGTGTTTCTTCCTCCATTATTTTGGGTTCAGTCTCCTCCAAGTCTAGGTATGTGCTTGAGAAATGACTTTTCCTCTTGTCAAGTAGCATTCCTACTATATGTAAGTTTATCTTTGCTAAGTAAAAATATACTAGAGAAGCAGAATAGCTGAGTTTTGATGGATTTGATTACACGAAATCTGATTGGCTCGGGATGGCATTATTTCTCCTCTGAATACAAACAAAAAATAAGTCCCCAGCTTATGTAGTAAACAGTTGTTTTCTTCCTAAAAGATAAATCAGCAACAACCAATGAAACTTCTTTTAAGCTACTCTTCCCAAATCCTCTTTTTGAGGCAGAGAGAGGGAATAATAGAAACAAAACTAAGGTTTAAAAGATTTTCAGTAGTAGAAGACATTTTAAGGCCAAAAAGCGTAATACTAACAGAATTTTTATTTTCCTAAGTTACTGCCCTTCATAGGCCAATAGCATAAATAGTTATTTGTACTGATTCCCTCCTGAAGAAAAATTCTAAATTCATTCACTTTTGTTAGTGGCTGTGCTACAGGAAAGGTATTCAAAGCAACTTAGAAAGGTATGGTATATAGTAATGTAAAAAGTGCATCACATTCTTGATTTTCAGTTTCTCATAGCAGCAGCAGGATTAATCCAAGACAGAAAACAGTTGTATTTCCACTCTAAAAATGCAACAATTCCTAATGAAATGTATTCAAGATTATGAAAGGATCCTCCTCTACAGACGATAATTGAAACAAGACTCATATGACAAACAGGGGCAAACCAAAGGCATTCATTCATATTTACATATTAAAACCATTTTTGTTAACACCAAATCTTTATGTCTAGCAAAAGAAATGTTTACGAATAAAAGACATTACTAAAGCAGTATCCGTTTTTTGGAGCCTTTGTTTAGCACCTGAGGAAAAAAGGATATATGGAAAGCTATATAATTTACCTCAAGTTGGTTTCTTGGTCTGTAGAGTGTAACTTTGATATACAACAAAAGTGAAACTGAACTGGAAAATGTTTGTAGCTATTTTAATAAGGCTGTAGAAAAGGGATACTGCATTGGAATATGTTTGTAGCTATTTTAGTAAGGCTGTAGAAAAGGGATACTGCAGTATTATAAAATGGCTTTAGAACTCTGGACATAAGCAAAATTGTATGGATAAATAGAGAAGTCTGAATCAGCAATCCCATCGCATGTGAGGATGGCTGTTCCATAGGTGTCTTGCCCATAACTGCTATTGGACACTCCCAGTAATGCAGAAGCAACATACCGCTCATGTTTCCCTGGGTGTTTCTATTATGCAGACAACTTAAAATTCTATTTATTCATATGGAGTAGCAAAACAGTGTGAAATTTAAAACTCAGTAAAGCAGTGCATTTGAGGGGGGCCAATGATTTATCATTCTTTAAAACCAGCCCAGGGTGGTCCTGGCTCTCAAACATGTGAACACATTTAAGTATATTTAAAAAGAGACATTTTAAGATATTCGAAGTATAAGCCCATCTTTCTCACCATAAAATAATCCTGGTGCTCTGCTGATTAATCACATTAATAAAAATGACATCAGCATTAAGAACTAATGATACCCCATGTATCTGCAAACTTCGAGCAGCTATCATACATACTTCTAGTCTTGTCCTCTGCCCCTCTAATCTTGGGGGAAAAAACAGATGAGCAAATCCTACCCTCTTTCAAAACCCAGCAGGTTAAGTTATGGGTAGGACTGCTAAAGAACACAGCCCACCCAAAGAATCTAATTCAACTAGTACCACATCAACAGACCTGATCACAAAAATTATTGTTCATAACATGCATCTGTCCTGCTACAGCCTGTTGTGCAGTTAGCATAGGTATACAAGGATCATGTGTTGATATGGCCCAATGGCATAAACTATACTCCTAATCCTTGGAAATGGGACTTTTATTAATTTAGTTCTCTGAAGAAAGCCTTGACTGAATGATTCTCTCCTTATTTAGAATTTAAAATCAAAGTCCTCTTCCAGTTTTCCTTGCCTGTGGCCACTGGGTAGGACACAAAATTTCACACTAAATGGCTTTCCTGTGTTTAAAAGTTTTCATTAAAAGATAGACCACTAGATGCCTCCAATTGGGTTAGTCACAAAATTAACAACCGAGTATGAAACTACCGCTGCTATGTAGTGTTTTGTGAAAAAACACATTTTGTACTGTGGACAATACTCCTAACTGAGGTTTGCCAGATTTTGCCTAGAAACTGTTATTTGAAAAACCAATGCAGCACTTTTTTTCCTTTATAAAGTTTTTGCAGATTTTGAATGACTGTGTAAGCAGATGATTAGGGGAACAGCAAAATTCTACAATGGAGAGAACTTCTCCAGCCATTTATTCTGAGAGAAAACAAACTGGCATTAACAAATTTCCTAATTATTGTCTATCCCCTCCCAGAAAGGAGGAGGAAGGGCTAACTACAGATGCTGTAAATATACTTCATGTGAAAGTTCATTACTAAGAAAGTCAGAGGAAAGGCTATGCAATTAACTTCAGTTCAGCAAAGTGGGGGCGAATAAAGAGAAAGATAAATACACCCTGTCTTTTGTGGGGAAGGGGAATTATTCAAGACATCTACAAGAGAGTGGTATGTGACACAAAAGCCTACAATCAAGACAGATTTAAAAAGAAATCTTCACCCATAATTAGTATCTTCATAGCTATTAAAAAAATAGGTCATGATTTCATTCTTAGTGCCATTTTTCAAATACTACCCTTTTTAAGATTAAAACCACCTGACTTTTAAATTCTGTGTAATGAAAACAAATGGCACAAAATAAATACAAGTTCATTCTCTGAATACTAATATAATGTCTTACACACATTCATTTACTAATTTTTACTATCTCCATCTGTCCCTCACACACACACACACACACACACGCACACGCACGCGTGCGCACACACACACACACACACACACACTCCTTTTTCAGTCTTTATAATGGAGGGATGTTAAAAATCCCCTCTAGACTGTATTTGGTTTATGCTACAGTACTAATACTCTGAGTTGAAGGAAAATTCTGTATACCAAACAATAACACATTAATGTTATTTAAATGTGCTAAATTAATCACAGCTGAAGTTTGTTTAGAAGCTTACACAAAAATAATCAGAAAACAAATCAACTCTTAAGATTTTTTTTTTTTTTAATAAGTGCTCTGTAAGGAATTGTGTGAGGACCTAGGGAGAAAGACTGCGACAAGTAGAGTTAAGTGTTACCAAACAGCACAAAGGAGATTTGTCCCAAAGTCCTGCTTGTACCTAGGCAATTAAGTCCATTACCCAATGCCCAAAAATACTGACAATATGATGGGGCACTAGGGTTCCCAGAAAGAGACATTCCTAACTATATATCTCTAACCATATAATCAAGGAAATTTCAGTGGAGAAAATCAGGGTGAAATGTTGCATTGTTTCATTTAGAAGTGAGACTCTCAAAAACCTTTGGACAAACAGATAAGGGATACATTCTTTTTGGCTTCTCTAAACATGGAGGCCTGAGGGCTATGGGAAGGGAAGTAGAAAAGCAACAAGAGATTTCTAAAGATATTTTTTAAGTAAGTGTTGCCTCTAAATTAAAAAGCCCAATTTAGACAGGGGCTGTTTTGTTTTCTTTTTTAAATATATATTCATTCAACCTCTATGTCACAAACCCAGAAAGTTTCTTGTGAGTTGTGAGACAGAAGAGCTTTTAAATTCCAGGCAAGCAAAATGGACATTTTAAAAAAAGAAGGGGGGTGCAGGGGAATCTGGCCCTAAGGCGACAAGTGGTTACACAAGGCAATTGAACACACAGCAGAACTTTAAAACCTATAAAACAAACTGGAGTCTTTTTTTTCCTTTAATCAACCTTATATCTTTTTTTTATAACTTTTTGAAAATTTTTATTTAAAAAAAAAAACACAAAAACACAGACTTCTTTCACTTCAGTATGTGGTATGTTGCATTTTCCAGTTTGTTCAATGCTTTAAAGCTCAAGGATGCCTCTGCTTTCAATTGTACATGGGCCTGAAGCATCCTAGCTTTTGGCAAGCAGGCAGGAGACTCAACAAAAATCAAAATAGGAACAAGGCAGACTAAATGCAGGGCACATCTGTAAACATATTATACATTTGAAAATTACAATATCAGTAAAAGTGATACAGTTTACAGGTGAAATGAAACTATCTGGAACTGGCCTACCACAAGTTTCTGAACCTGGACTGATACAATAAGTTATTATATATATATATATTATGTATAAAAAGTTTTGTTTACATCAAGTGGAATTGGCAATCCATGCTTATACTTTTAAAATCTAAGCAGGGCAGAAATCCAGACTAAAGATATTTTCTCTACTCTAAGTTGAGTCCAACAGCTTCTTTCACAAACTACTTGTTAAAAGTCTCAAATAATCAACAAAACAAGAAAACTCATCCATACTACAGTCGCTCAAAACTGGACATTTCTTAAGCAAAGGGTTTGAGCAAAAGTAGTTACCTTCTCCCCCAAATACCCCAGGGGATCCAGTCTACTTTTATTAGAAGACTACACCTCTCTCTATATAAATGCCCTGCTTTTTTTAACCTGTATTTGACATACATGGATATACTAATTTCTGTGTGTGTGTGATGTGATGCTATGTCAGGCCAGAGAACTTGTTTTTATGCCACTAACATCACCCAATCTTAAATTGGACCCTTAGTTTCTGCACACACACAAAAAAATTTATTTTAGCATGCTATATACAAGCTGCAGTGCAACAGGATGGCAATGTGATGATAAGACAGGGCTAATGCTCTTCTCTGCCCAAAAGAAAATTTCCAGAATTTCACATTATTTTCCTTAAAAAACCCATTTTGCTCTAGTAATAAAATATATTTATTAAGATATAATTAGAAGCTAATAAGCTCAGAAGTATAGTTTGCATGGAAACACACCTTCTGCAGGCAGGGTTTATCACCTCCTCACTGGCTAAAAACATGAAAAGTCTTCTAGTTTTCATGGAGTTTTTTCTTCCCCTTTTAGATATTTCTGAGAAATTAAAAGAGAATTTACAGAAAGGTACAGAAGTTTCTCTTTCGATGTTCAATGAAAAACAAGGAAAACAGCACATTTAGTGTTAGTGACAGAGAGCAAGTCTGGAGCACCTACAGTTGAAAAGCAGAGTATATTTTTGCTCCCACTTATACAATTACATTAAAATATGGGCAAAGGAATATTTTTCCATATTAAATATCTAAAGCCAATTGTTTGTTCTGTAACTTTTCTTTAAATGACACTCATGGATGCTTCACTTGTTAAAGTCCAATATGTAACCAAAGCCAAGTGAACTATGTACCACCAACTATTCCAGAATTATAGAACTTCAATACCCTCCCCTATCCCCACCCCACAAAAAATAAAAGGAAAGAAAGAAAATTTTCCCCAACACCCCACAGAGGCTGCTTAACTCCTGGCAAGACATGCAAATCATATTCGCTAAAAAAAATACACCCCTGCAAACTTCAAGGCATTTATCCAGCATTCTCGCAGGGCTCAAAGTATAACCAAAAGATCAAAGGAGGAGTGGGGGAAATGTTGAATCATTCTGGGTTCCCCGTGATTAGTGTATCACTTTAGTCACAGAACAAGATACAGAGATCTTTTAAGTGGATTTGCCTTTCCAGTGGGTCATTTGTTGCCCAAGTTGATGACAGCAGGAACTTTAGAACCACGCTTGGTAATAAGTCTGTATTCATTAATCACTTGCATTCACACTTAAAAACAAAAACTAACAAAAGAAAAAAGAAAAAAAAAAAAAGAAACTATTCAGTACCGGAGATTAAATAACCATGTGTAGTCTCTTGAAATAAATTTTGATTCCTTATGAAGTCTAATTACTTTCAGTTGCCTTTTTTTAAATAACTATATATATATATGTATATATATATATTTGTATATATTATCCTGTGATTCTACTTATGGTTCCTCTGCTGCGTTGAAGATCTAGGAGCATAAAAGCCTTGTGTCCCCCATGAACGGTGGCTCTAATGCTGCAGAAAGGTTACAAATAGGCAGTCTGGTCCTTCATTGATCTGGACTATCCATGGCTTCATTGTAAGTGATTATCCTTTTGGGATCTGGAAGGAAGGTTAAAAAATAAATACATAAATAAATATAAGGTTTGGAATCCCAAAATGCCCATGTTCCACAACAAATTCCAAATAACCATCATCATTTTAGCTGCCTCTTTTTTTTTTTTTATGAAAACAATTTAAAGACCACTTCTTTCTAGTAACACATGTATGATCACAACCCAATAGTCTGGCATATCCAGCAATAGGGTCCTCTAACCAGTGAGGGCTTCAACTCCTACAGATTAGAGAGGGGTTGAGTTCAGTTAACAAGGGTTATTTCAATGTGTTTCTCCCAATTATAAATGCAGTACATTTGAAAAAAGCAAAAAACAAAAAACAAAAACAAAAAAAAAGCTTCAATAATCAATAATCTAATACTAAAATAAACACTTGGATTTACTTATTTTTGTTCTTAGCAAAATGAGGCCAAAATTTATTTTAACCATAGTGGACTGTCTAGTAAGGAACTGTTCCAGTTGGTATCTAGCACCAAAAACTTCAGGTTAAGTTTGGCAAAACTATCCGTTCAGTTCTAAACATGACTTATTTCTTCCTTCCTCCAAATTTCACATAGAACCACCAGTCTTTATTCTTACCAGTAGCAAAAACCTGTGATCACCTGGGTTCAAAGTATAAAATAGTCAAAATAGGTCTAGGCAAAAATTCCACTGTTCTTCTGAATTCCAATTATTTAGCTGTATGCTACACCCTCTTCTGGAGAGGCAATGATTCTACTGCACACCATTTCTGCCTATCATATGAATTTTTTTTTTTAATTTTTTTTTTTAACGTTTATTTATTTTTGGGACAGAGAGAGACAGAACATGAACGGGGGAGGGGCAGAAAGAGAGGGAGACACAGAATCGGAAACAGGCTCCAGGCTCTGAGCCATCAGCCCAGAGCCTGACGCGGGGCTCGAACTCACAGACCGCGAGATCGTGACCTGGCTGAAGTCGGACGCTTAACCGACTGCGCCACCCAGGCGCCCCTGAATTTTTTTTTTTTTAATTTTTTTTTTTTTCAATGTTTATTTTTATTTTTGGGACAGAGAGAGACAGAGCATGAACGGGGGAGGGGCAGAGAGAGAGGGAGACACAGAATCGGAAACAGGCTCCAGGCTCTGAGCCATCAGCCCAGAGCCTGACGCGGGGCTCGAACTCACAGACCGCGAGATCGTGACCTGGCTGAAGTCGGACGCTTAACCGACTGCGCCACCCAGGCGCCCCAAGGCGCCCCTGAATTTTTAAAAGTATACATACTTTTAATAAAAATTAGGAAACCAATAAAACATGTCACCTAACGGAAAAGTATATAAAGACCCAAATATAATATTAAAGATCTCAAGCTCACCTCAGCTTAAGAGTCAATCTAATTTAGTGCAGAGATAATACAATATCCTTTTTAAGACTGCAACAGCCATGCTCTAGCATCCTGCCATGAATACAATGCTCATTCTTAATAGTTAATAGCCATCTTACAGTCAATACAGGTAGGTCTACTTTTGTCGACTGTATTTTCTAGTTCTACCTTTTTTTCACTTGTATTTGAACAAGAAAGCACACAGAAAGCAACTCAAAATAATTTAAGAGCTTGCTAGTTATATTCAGGCCACAGCTGTGTTAGACAAAAGACCTGGCCTAAGTACAAGAGAGAGGTGGAAGGAGGAACAATGCTGGGGGGAAAATCAGGGAAACCTACGTTTAATCTTGCCACTTTCTAGCTTACATAATCTCTCACTTATATTAACTAGCAAAGTAGATGGGAAATAGGATGCAATTCAGCTACAGGGTTCTGAAAGCCCAAATGTATTAGCTATTAGTTCTCCAGACTAAAACTTACTTTATTTCAGGTATTCCAAAGCTACCACATTTTAATATTTGGAAAAGCACACAGTAATTATAACCAATTTAAAATTTTTGAAGATTCCAAATATTCCAGATGTGGATTATTCAGTCCCTTTGCCTTCTTGCTATTCACATCTTATACTTGTAGTTTATAAAGGAAGCTAATTTGCTATTCTTAAGATCTTTTTTTTAACGTTTATTTATTTTTGAGACAGAGAGAGACAGAGCATGAACGGGGGAGGGGCAGAGAGAGAGGGAGACACAGAATCGGAAGCAGGCTCCAGGCTCTGAGCCATCAGCCCAGAGCCCAACGCGGGGCTCGAACTCATGGACCGCGAGATCGTGACCTGAGCTGAAGTTGGATGCCCAACCGACTAAGCCACCCAGGCGCCCCAAGATTTTTAACCATCTATTTTTTCAGAGAATATACAGACCAAATAAGGTTTCTAAGACACCTAATATTTTTCTGAACCATGAATTTCAGTTCTTGGGCTACCACTTGTCTACCACACAAAACAGATAAAGACTGGCTATAAGTGGAAACACTTATTCATGTTGGTTTCCTAGATTAAAAATATTTATGTTCTTACTTTCACAGGAGGGAAAAATGTAGTTTCTTCACCTAACAAGTAAAGAGTATTTTCATATATTCTTGTTTCACTTATAGTGTTTCCCCAGATATAAATAATTCAAAATACAAAGACTATTCACTTGGTAGGTGAACTATTCCATGTTATTACCACCCAAACATAACCCAATTAGTCATTAGTACTAACATTTTAGGTAACCTAACTATTCTTACCTTGCTTCTGCAAATTCCAAACAGATTCCATTTCTGCAAAGAAAAAAAAAACAAAAAACAGGCAGATTATTTTATACAGTAAGTTTTACAGAGCAAAGTTTAAAGCTATGCTTTCCACTTTAAACCTAAAAAATCTAGACTGGTTATTGCCGAGATAGAGGTAGGGGTGAAATAGCACAGTTCTGCTAAATCTCAGACATGACATTCTTATTCTCTTGGAATTCTCAAGAAGTATTCTTCAGATTACCTTAAGGGTTGATTATAGATAGTCAATAATTATCTGAAATCAAACTACCGAGAGAGCAATTCTGTCTACACAAATAGCAAAGATATGCAGAAGAATTCTATAGATAAAATATTTCCTATAATAGCTCATTATTACTAAAAACGAGGTTAAAAAAATTTTTTTTAATGTTTACTTATTTTGGGGACAGGAGAGACAGAGTATGAATGGGGGAGGGGTAGAGAGAGGGAGACACAGAATCTTAAGCAGGCTCCAAGCTCCAAGCTGTCAGCACAGAGCCCACCCAACATGGGGCTTGAACCCATGAACCATGAGATCATGACCTGAGCTTAAGTCGGATGCTTAACCGAGTGAGCCACCCAGGTGCCCTTGAAGTATTTTTTGGCAACCCATCATAACCCAATGAGCTACCCAAGTCTTCTGAATGAAGCATCCAAATTTAATTAAGTATGATGCTTAAAAAACCTTATTAAAATTTTACCTAACTCTTTGCTATAGGCAAGTGGTTCTGTTCTTCAAACTACACCTACTCATTTCTTTTTTAATTTTTTTTTAAGTTTATTTGAGAAAGTGAGCGAGCATGAGCAGGGGACAGAGAGAGAGCAAGAGAAAGAATCACAAGCATGCTCCACGTTGTCAGCACAGAGCCCAACATGGAGCTCGAACTCACAAACCCTGAGATCATGACCCAAGCTGAAACCGACAGTCAAAAGCTCAACTGACTGCGCCACCCAGGCGCTCCTACCCCTACTCTTATTTTTAACCCATAAGGTCAAAATGCTAATCCATACTCCTTTATTAGTAACACACAATCCTCATTTGCTCCAATTCCATTCAAATATGATTATCTACAAAGTGCTTATTACTTTGATATCCCACAGCAAAGGAAATATGTACATGACCAAACTGTAGTGACAGAGAAAAAGCAAGAAAAATTGTATCTGGAAGCATACCAGAAAGCTTCACAGATGGCTTATTTGAAGGCTTGATGCGTAAGACAGAAGATGACTATTATACCACAAGCACCTAAGAATTGGGACTTTGAAAGGAAATACCCTATTAAGAGACTTACAATGTAAATAAAGACAACTTAGTAGTAAGAATGAACTGTAACTATGACTGAGAATAAGTGCTCTTCCCATGGCCATGCAACTACCATTTTAAAAGACAAAAAAGTGATTTTATTCTCTATTACTGGATTCTGTGTAATTGTTTTCTATACAATTTATCAGTGACCAATTACAGTTAAAGAAAAATAAAACTGAAGCTCATTAAGATAGGATATATCTGGGGACGCCTGGGTGGCGCAGTCAGTTAAGCGTCCGACTTCAGCCAGGTCACGATCTCGCGGTCCGTGAGTTCGAGCCCCGCGTCGGGCTCTGGGCTGATGGCTCAGAGCCTGGAGCCTGTTTCCGATTCTGTCTCCCTCTCTCTCTGCCCCTTGCCCGTTCATGCTCGGTCTCTCTCTGTCCCAAAAATAAATAAACGTTGAAAAAAAAAATTAAAAAAAAAAAAAAAAAAAGATAGGATATATCTGGACATAGGTTACAGTTAAGGTACAACATAATCCCTCCCCAGGGCTAAAAGTATATAAATCTAAAATTATTTTTTTATTTTATGTTTACGGTTGGAGGCAAAGAATGGTAGAATCAGAATCTCCCTACTTCCTTGTACTCCTCATCATATTCCCTCTTAAAAACACTTTTAAAGTTTTGAAAATTTATCAGAATTGGATGTTTGGACCAATAGGTTAATTATTCAAAAAAAAATCAAAGTAATTATCCAGATAAAATTGCATTCAAAGTATCACAACAAGTGCCTGATAAAACAAAAACCGGGAAGTACTTCACTAGTTGTCACTTGGTCCAAGAGCTTAGATGGATGTTATGGGCTTTAAATCGCTGGGCAGAGGCCCATCCAAAGATTGGCAGGAAAAGTCTCCTAGGTCTAAGGAGAGAGAATTGTAATCAATCTAATCAGGAAAAAAGAACATAAATCAGAAAAGGCTATTCTAGTCATGGCACTCATATCTATCACTTTAATATAATTTCTAATTCTATTAGTGTCAGACAATTAGGAATAGTTGAAATGGTCATTAGAGCTGTTATCCTACACATTTCTGTACCTCAGAAGAGCTTTAAGTCCAAAGATAAGTAAGACTTTCCTTTGTTGACCTATCTTCAAAAAAACTAATTCAGCAAACATATTTTTTAGTGAAAGTACAGAAATCTCACATTTTGCAACAAATTCCCAAGTTCTGTATGCATCAGTTACCTGATGCTCATTGTTAAGTTTGCTTAATGTAAAAATATATTATTTAGTTGTATGTTTAGAAAAACAAAAACTTTTCATTTTAGCCCCCTAAGCTGTAAAATATGCTTTTCTCTTTCCCACCACAAACCTCAACCTGCCCCTTCCCCTCCCATCTTTTTTTTGGGGGGGGGGGAAGGGGACAACACTCAAGATTGTCACAGTAACAACTATACTACTTTAAAGGCAAGCATATAAATGTTAGAGTAAAAATGAAAATAACTATTTGCAGTCACCCAATTTCTTTATTGGGTTGAAGACGTTTCCTTAGCTTAAACCAGAACATTCAGCTTTAGGTTTTAAATATATAGATTTTAAATGATTTCTGGTAAGAAAGTTTTATTACCTTCAAACAGGGCTCTGGAATAGTGAATTTGACTATGCCTTTTGAGAAGAGGAAAGAGCCATATGACCTAGCTAAAAATTAGCCATGGGCCAACTTAGCTTCTGGCCAAGAAATAAATCAGCATTATCTTAAGTGTTGAACTGAAAAATGAATGCAATTCCCCTTCTAGTTATTTAATATTAAATACTTCTATAACAAGTAGCAACTTGATTTCCTTGATTAGAATTACAAGTTTCCATGAATCAAAAAGAAAGGGAAATAAATCAAATACTATTTGCATGTTTACTTGCTACCCTTAAACAACCTTACTAAGGCTAACAAGAAGCTAGTAAGAGAGAATATATAGGAAAGAAGTAAATTACATTTTGCCCTCTTTTAAATTACAAGTCTTAATGCAGATTCTAAATACAAAATGAGTTACTCTGTGTAACTGTTTTAATTACCCCAACAGAAAGAAGTTGAAGAATAAGATACATCCAACTATACAAAATCATTACACAGTAATTAATCTTTCTACTTTTAATAATGCTCCCCACCCCTGGTCTTTAACTTCCCAGTTTTTGTTAGAGTTGGATCCCAGTACCCAATTATGCAAATAGTTACTGAAGAAAATTTAACATTCAACTTTCTAAAGCAGATTACTTTCTACAGAGCTCCCTACCATAAATGTCCAATAACCTAAAAATCCTAAATTCTAAGTGGATTAAAAAGTACTATTTAGGGGCTAGGAATATAGATGCAAAAACAAAGGCTCTGCCTCTGTAAACTTCGTAGAATATACAACTTTTCTAGGTAGAAGCATCAGCATGGACAAAGCTTGGTGATATTGAAGTATGAGGTGTGCTAAAAGCAGGGGGTCAGCAAAACTGACTTCTGTCTTTGCAAATAAAGTTTTATGGAAGAGAGCCACCTCCATTTTATATATTACCCATGACTGTTTTTGTGTACAAGGCAGAATCAAGTAACCAGAATTCCAAGGAGAGACCCTATGGCTCACAAAGCCTAAAATATTTACTACCTGATCACTCACATAAAAAGTTTACTGATCTATGCTTTAGTGGTCACAATTAACTTAGTAAGGCTGAAGTCACTAAGACAAAAAGATTTAGAAAAAACACTATTCAGGAGCAGAGCTGAAAGTCACTAAGAATGAAAGATTTACACACAGATAAATGCTATTCTGCTATTCGGGGGACAGCACAAAGGCACAAATGAAGGAAAGTTTACTGTTTAATCATATAGGTGAAGGAAGTCACTGAAGAGATCTGAGATTATTGTACTAAATATTAGTAATGACTGAAGTTTCAACTAGAGTGTATGGATGAAATGACAACACAGTAGTCCTCTCCCTTATCTGCAGGAGATACATTAAGACCCTCCCCTCCAGTGGATGCCTAAAACTGCAAATAGTATCACACGCTATATATACTAAGTTTTTTCCTATACATACATACCACATGCCTATGATAAAGTTTAATTTATAAATTAGGCACAGTGAGAGATTAACAGTAAAATAGAACCATTATAACAATACACTGTAAAAAAAGGTTATATTGAGTGTGGGCTCTCTCTCAAACATTGTACTGTACTTACATTCTTCTTGTGATGATGTGAGATGAAAAAATGCCTACATGATGAGATGAAGTGAGACGAATGACAATAGGCACTGTGATGTAGCATTAGACTACTACTGACCTTCTGACGATTCAGAAGGATCATCTGCTTCCAGACCACAGTTGACCGCGGGCAACTGAAACCGCGGAAAGCAAAACCACGGATAAGGTGGGACTACTGTACAGAAAAAGAGCCCAGTAAATGTTACTGCAAAAGTGAAGAAATTAGGACAGCTGTATTAGAGATGGAAAGGAAAAAATGGATATGTTAGAGACAGGATCTATATAACCTAACAATCAGGGTTTGGAATTCCATTTCATATACAAAGAATTGGGAGCGGTGATGCTGAATATACATGGTCTGAACTCAGAGTAAAAGCAATTGAAGTTTCGAGCTTAACACACAGCAGCAGAATTGGATGAGATTACCCAGGAGTTTGAGTAGCATGAAAAGGAGACCAAAAGAACATAAACCTTTGAGGAAAAGAGAATGATATAAGGAAGGTTATGCTGAAGATGTACAAAGTAGGAAAGCGGGTTGTTAAGGAAATGCAAATTAGAGAATTTAGGGAGGGAGTGTTCAACTACTGCAATCCTTACTCAAAGTTAAGACACTTAACTTTCTAGTCACCCTCTTTTTTTCTAGCCAGATGTCACTGCCTGGTTCAAGCAATGGTATGTTACAGAACATTTCTGCAGTGTAATCTTTTAACAGGCCTCTCTTGCCCTTAATTGGGCCTTACCTTCTATCTTCTACACCATGGCTAACATTCTTTTCCTCTAAAAATACAAACCTGAGGGGCACCTGGGTGGCTCAACTGGTTGAGCGACTGACTTTGGCTCAGGTCATGATCTCACAGTTCATGAGTTCAAGCCCTGCATCATGCTCTGTGTTAACAGCTCAGAGCCTACAGCCTGCTTCAGATTCTGCGTCTCCCCCTCTCTGTGCCCCACCCATGCTCATGCTCTGTCTCTCATTAATAAATAAACATTAAAAAAAATTTTTTAAATAAATAAAAATACAAACCTGAAAGTGACCAAAACACTTCAGTGGATTCTCACTGCCTACAGGGAGAATGAATCTGTTTGTCTTGTATTACATTTCTAGCACTGGACACAGGTGTACATCAATAAATTGGTTCCACTTCTTCTGAGTCTTGACTAGCCTACCCTGACCCCACCATCCACCTTAAGGGTTTCTCTATGTTCCAAATGTATTTTATATATTTTTTCTACAGAGCAATCACACTAGTAATATATTTCTTTCCATGTATGTTTCCCTATTAGACCTTAATGACATGAATCCTTATTTCATCTAATTATCACGATTGCTTTGCACAGAGCTTGGTGCCATATGTGAATATTGATTTTGAATGAAATACAACTTGTAAATCAGTCATCAGGAAGTAATAATAGAACAAAGTAGTATTAGGTAGGCCCATTTGAAACTGATATTCAACCTTCTGTGACCTACAAAAACAGTCATTTCATATGGTCCAGTCAAAATTTCAGCTTTTAATTCTTCAAAGAAAAAGACAAGCTAAGAGGGTTAAAGCCAACTTGAGGCTTATTATTATTTTTACTTTTAAAAAGCACAGGTTCCCCTTCACACACACCAAAAAAACAAACAAACAAAATATATAAGGTCAAAAAGAAGACTCCCATAATTAAGTATCCCCAGATCAATTTACTATGGATCTTGCCTTCCAATCCTTATTCAAGCCATTTAGATCAAATTCTGTAAAATCCAGCAGGGGTAGTGACATTATTAAATTCTACTTTTCCCCCTTCTATTCCAGATTTACCCAATTTTTGATGATTACTGGCTATCTCACCACCATGTTTTTTGCTCTTCTGATTTCCTTTCCCAACCAGTCCACTGTACCTCCCTATTCTTTTGCAAAGAAGGCTGCCAGAAACTTCTCACCCTTTCCTTTTCCATTTTGACTATACCCAGAGAATTAACAGCTTATTTTCTTTTTTAAAATAAATTTTAGAGGTGCCTGGGTGGCTAAGTCAGTTGGGCCTCCACATTGACAGCAGAGAGCCTGCTTGGGATTTTCTCTCCCTCTCTCTGCCCCTCCCCAACTCACATGGGATCTCTCAAATAAATGTTTAAAAAACTTAAGTAAGGGGCACCAAGGTGACCCAGTTGTTTAAGCGTCGACTTCAGCTCTCAGATCATGATCTCAGTGTTTTAAGTTTGAGCCCCACATCAGGCTCTGTGCCAATAGCACTGAGCCTGGAGCCTGCTTCAGATTCTGTGTCTCCCTCTCTCTGCCCCTCCCCTGCTTGCACTCTTTCAAAAATAAACATTAATTTTTTTTAATAAAATAAACTTTAAGCAACTTCTATTCCCAACATGGGGCTCCAACTCATGACCCTAAGGACTGACTGAGGTGCATGCTCTACCAACTGAACCAGCCAGGCACTCTGGTAACAGCTTATTTTCAAGTAAATTTGACTCAAGTACTTAGTTAGAAGTCATCACCTTTTCAGGAGATGCTTAATGAACTCTTCACCCCATCAATTTCAATCTTACATTCCCAATTTGGAACTAACAACTAAACAGAACTGTCTTGACCACCTCTAAATACATACGTTAGAAACTTGGAGCTTGAGGGGTTTTGTTCATTTCTACTGCTATACTTATTCTAATCCAGTTTACTTTTTTTTTTAAATATTTTTTTTTCAACGTTTATTTATTTTTGGGACAGAGAGAGACAGAGCATGAACGGGGGAGGGGCAGAGAGAGAGGGAGACACAGCATCGGAAACAGGCTCCAGGCTCTGAGCCATCAGCCCAGAGCCTGACGCGGGGCTCGAACTCACGGACCGCGAGATCGTGACCTGGCTGAAGTCGGACGCTTAACCGACTGCGCCACCCAGGCGCCCCGAATCCAGTTTACTTTTAAGGTAAAATATCAAATTCAAGTTGCTCGGAATGAAACTGCTACTACTAAGATACTAATAGACAATTTCTGCTGTTATAGCACGGATGGTTACTTCCCTCACCTTCAGGAGGTAAGCTACTAAAATCTGAGGATTAAATTTTACCTTCCATAAATTCCTGGTAAGCTACCTTTTTGACTAATACCAAAGTAAATTCATAATTATTACACTCATAAAACACACTTAATGAGAAATCAAGCATCTTATATAGATACTAAAATGGTTAAGTCACTGGCAAAAGAAAGGATCTCACAACCATATTAAATTACTTGTTACAAACATTCCTATATGTCCCATATTAGAGAGAGGATGGAAAAAAGGACCCTTCCCCAATCTAGGAAATTGAACTAGGGCTGAAACCAAAGTCAAATCTGCAGGCAATTGTTAATAAGATTGTAAGATAGCTGTGATGCCATAAGCAATCATGGAGCAAAATGCAGTAAAGGTGAAAATATTTCTTCAGCATTGTGTTTAAAGGAGAAAATTTAGTATTCAGATTCTATGAACAAAAGTCTAAACTGTATACATAATCCCCCTCTCCCTTTTATGGACTAACCATAACTTGTCTCCGGTCTCATCACACCCTGTACATATAAGAGGTCTTTACCAGTTCCTTCACTCGTAAACCCAAAAACCTTCTTTTTAAAAAATAAATGTTTATTTTCAGGTAAATAATACATTCACATTGACTGCAAATACAAAAGGGAAAACCTTTTGTCATTTCTCTGCCTGAACTATTTATTCCAAGAGTTCATCAGAAAAATGGCTTTCAATATACCCAACAAATTGGCCACAATAACCTACCAGAAAGCAGATCTGTAAGTCAATTACTTAATACTAACTCAACTTTTATTTTTATTTCTTAAAGTTTATTTTTCATTTTGAGAGAGTAAGGGAGTAAGCAGGGGAGGGGCAGAGAGAGGGAGAGACCGAATCCCAAGCAGGCTCTGTGCTATCAGCAAGGACTCCAGTGCAAGGCTCAAACTCATGAACCGTGAGATCATGACCTGAAGAGTTGGATGCTTAACCCACTGAGCCACCCAGGTGCCCCTCAACTCAATTTCTGAAACACTGTAGTACAATCTGATAGAATGAAACAAAGACTGATATACTTATAAATTAGGAAACCCAGGCTTAAAAATGACAACTGATCTTTTCAGGTACACAGGAACTGGGAATAGCAGTGTTAAAATCCCTGTGTTTAAGTTACTTCCATCTCACCAGCCTATCACTGATATTGAGCAGCTCTCCCACTGCCTCCAGACTGATCTGATGATCTGGCAGCAACTTACCTTCCTTCTCTTTTATATTTCCTCACCACATCCAAAGCGGATCCCTTCCAACATTTACATCTACTCAGGTTCTCCAACTTATCTATTATCTTCCTCTTCTTTGCATTTCCCCACCCATCAAAACCCAGTTTAAATGATGCTGCATCAATGAAAACATACCCTGCCTGCACTTACTCTTCCCACCTTTATTCCATTAGAAATTCTCCCTCCATTGAAAGCTTCTAGTTATTTATATCCATGACACTCAAATCTTGCCTTATAAACTTGTGTATTGTTTTCTCCTCTACTTAAGCTCTTCAAAGAAAAAGACTCACCCTGTCAAAATCTTCCTCAACTAAGCAAAGTACTTTGCCTATAATAAGTACATCTTAAGGGAAAGGAAAACAAACACACACACACACACACACACACACACACACACACACACACAATTATTACTGCACAACTGTGGCAGAGAAAAGAAAAAAAGGATTAAGCTGATGAAAGCTCTCTAGACTCAGGAGTTCCCAATCCTAGCAGGCAATTAGAACCACCTAGAGTTAAAATACATTTTTATTCCAGGGTGTAGGCTAGATCTAGTGAATCAAATAATTTATGCCAATAACCTATGGAAGTAACAGAGAAATAAATTTTTAAAATTTCATGTAGTAGCTTAGTGTTACCTCAGGGATATTTTATACTAGATAACTTTGATGTTAACTCACCTCAACTATCAAGAATTATATCTTACCATATTCATCTCCCTCGCATCTCTATATGCTGGGTATAATTTACCTATCAAATTATCTTTTTTTTAAGTTTATTTATTTTGAGAGAAAGAGCAAGCACGAGCAGAGGAAGGGCAAAGAGAGTGGGAGAGAATCCCAAGCAGGCTCTGCACTGACAGACCAGAGCCCAACACAGATCTTGAACTCAGGAAAAGCGAGATCATGACCTGAGCCGAAACCTAGAGTCAGACACTTAACCCAGTGAGCCACCCAGACGACCCTCAAATTATTTTTTAATGAATATTCCAAAATAGCAAGATGTTAACATAAATACACACACACACACACACACACACACACACACACACACACACACACACACACAAATAAATGCTTTTTGAATGCTTGATAACCTTCAGTGCAGTATTAGGCATGATAAATCAACCCGTTTAAACGAACACTTTGACCAAACACACAACTCACATCAACCTACCTTATTTCAACAGACTTGGCTTCAAATGACTTTTTCAAATCAATGACTTCAAATGATTATTTCAAAATCAAAGATTCACCTCAAAAAGTTAGGGTCTAATGTTAGAAGCCTTTGAAAGTAAATGTTTTAAAGAAGGCAACAGTTCTGTCTTGGGTATGTGCATTAAAAGCCATCACTCTAACATAACTAAAGTGTCAACTAGCAAAATGTTAGGATACCCGGAATTTGTTTTTGAAACTCCTACCAAAAGAAGTGTGAAGGTAGATAGGTGAAACAAGAATGACAATGCTATTTAAATGTTCAGGCTGGATGAGGAGTCCATTGGGGTTCGTTACAGGTTCCACTTTAGAGTATAAATCTTTTATAATCAATTTAAAACTTAGAATATAATTTTTTTCATAATCAACTTAAAAAGGTATCACTTTAAAGTTTGCTTCTTAAGTGCCACTTGAAATCAAAAGAAAATAGGACCTACATCTCACAGTCAATATTAATACTGCTATGTAATGGTACACTATTCCCCCAGGTAATAGAAAGATTAACCCTCTTGTTTCTTAAAACTTTACACCATAACGTGTCAAAAGGTAAAAGAAAAATCCCAAGAACCAGAATTCTCATCAATCCCTTTTTTATGCCTCATTGTATCTTTTTTTCATCTCCTCAATTATACTGAACAGATTTTTTAAAAATCTGCAGTACTTCTAAGGCTGCAAATAATGTTTAACCTAAAAAATGCAGTATTCCTACAGAACTGATACCAAGCACGTTCTTACCTATTTCCAAATAAAATTGAAGGACTTATTTTTGAAGTTGGGAAGTATGCAGAGAACTTCCATTTCTAAGCTTAACTTTAACCAAGAGATTACTTTTGAACATTTAAAGAAAAGACTACACTGAAGGTACAAGAAAATACAGGTGGCCCTTTTAAAGGATATTCCAATAAGCCCAAATGATTATTACCTCCTTTAGAGTTTAAGACAACTTAAAAATAATAAGCCAGCCTTCACTTATGAAAAAGATCTTCAGATCTTCAAAAGGTTGTGATTTAAAACAAATTCAAAGAAAAGGGAAATTAATGACCTAATGAACCATCCACATTTGGCAGTAATTCAAAGAACCTGCCACTTTGGGACCTAACTGAACTGAACATTATTTGTTGGGGGTTGGGGGGAGGCTGGGCAATCAATATCAATTTAATTTCAATATCCAAATATAAAAGTCAAATTGATGCACTCAACTAAAGCAAGTATTTCAGTAATACCAGCAAAACTAAATATAAACTGCATCCACGTTGAGGCATTTAGCTTATCTAAATACCACTGATTTCACATCTAGTTAGCCCATCTATAGGGAAAAAGCACACAGAATACCTAGTAATAAATAGAAATTAATTTCCCATTTAAAAAGGCCTGCAATTCTTCACAATAAAAATCTATATAAAACCACCAGCCAACCATTTAAGGGAACCTGTCCCAGAATTTTTCGCTTGTTGTGGAAGAACATAACCAGATATCCTCTCAGGTTCACACAATGACCACCAGTACAAAATACACAGGTAAAATTTCCCAATGGTCTCTGGAGGGCAGATGGCACGGAAAATAACACCAAAAACACCAAAAACACCAACTTCCCCAGCAGGATTTAACTTATATAATTAACCACAAGTCTTAAGAAACTAAGCAATTGTTTTGCCTTAACTTTCCTAAAAACATCCATTTTCTGGTTAACTCATTTACTTCCTAACAGCAGTGCTGGAGAAAAAAGTTAAGACAGGTAATTTCATCTGCCAGGATTTCTGCCCCTAAACTGCCACAAGGCAATACTACTACTTACTCCCATTTTTTAAAGGAAGAAAAATAGAAAAAGTACATCTGTTCATTTTACTAAATGTCTTCCAGTTTGCAGATAAGGAAAGGTATGAAGAGAGGTAATTTGCTTAAAAGTCACATAAATAGCTTTGTTATTCATCTCTGAGGCAGTGATTCTTCCAGGGAAAATATGGGAATTACCTCATCTCCACTTAGCTGATATGCTGCCCCTTCCCTGCAGTTCCAAGTCACTGCCTAAATGAGCCACTGTTAAAAATCGGAATGTGCAGCATGTATTAGGTGTGTGTCTGCACACGTGGGGTATAGATTTCTATTAGAAGAGGGAGAGATGGAAGTGTTCCCAATAGCACTGAGGTTTTAAACATCATTCATTAAACCTCATTATTTGCTGTAGGGATTTAAAGAAGTTATACCATACAGCAAATCTTTAAGATACAAATAAACCATATTCTAAAAAACGTATTCTCATGGAACTTGAAAGATACCGGATTCCTTTCTTAACATAGGCTTTGGGGCTATGAAAAGTACAGACCCCAAGAGCCTGGTTCCTACAATGCTCATTGGGCTTGCCACTGCAGTTGTCTAAATTATTTTCTAGTTCCCATTCAGCACCCAGAAAAAATAGTTTGACACTCCATCTTTTTGGACTCCTCCTCATTTTACACAAATTAGAAGAATCAAGTGAGCTAATAAAGAAGTGTATGATATAAAAAGCAAAAAAGAGGGGACATCTGTTCAAAGAAGTTTTAAAAATAACAAGAGAAAATATAATGTCCTCCCTTTAGGCACCACCCCATTCCTCTTCACTATTTGAAACAGGTCGGAAGTCAACTATACTTGTAAATATGAAAAGAAATGTTTTAAGTCGAAAAAGTGAACATTCCTTCTAAATAGTACTATTTCCAAAGACCCTGAATAGTTTATCAACTGCTTATCCATGGTTATTCTTAATTTAGTTCTAAGTCTTGAAGAATCTCATAGTAATTTCCAAAATGCACCCTTAACACAATAGCTTATAAATGTATACTAAATTGAGCAGTAAGAATCTTCATATAGGAACAAATGAGTTACCTTTAGTGTGATATACAATAGCAGCCCTCAGGTCAAAAGAACCCCAGCTATCATTTCTTTCTAGGCCTCTCTGGTATCTCTGTTCTTTGGCGGAGCCTAACAAAGTGTTCGTAGGAGACGCCAGAGGATTTTGATTTTCTATCTCGTAGTCCTTTGAGAGAAACACTAAAGCACCTTGACTACTGGTGTCTGCTTTTTGCAGATCACCTATATGACTGGGTTCCAAGGATAAGGCTCCACTCTCATTAGTAGTCCCAGATTTTAAAATGCTACCCAGAACTTGAGGACTAGTCCGTTTTTCCAGCTCATAAGCCTTGGGAAACACAGGATGCTCAGTTCCTGAGGGGATTATTTCAGCACCCTGTGAAACCAAAGTGGCAGGATATTCCCCTTGAAATGTCACCTCCATCGCTTTATGATCTGATGATTTCCCAATAACAGTCTCAGGGCCAGCACTGGGCTCATTTATAAAAGATAAACCCCACTGATTCTGGAAGATATCCCCCAGGTTTTGCTGATCTGTCTGAGAGGGTAGATCCACTTGTGCTGTGCTCAACAGCACAGTTTGCATATTTGAAGGATAGATGAAAAGGCTAGATTTAATTTGTTCAACAGCTGCTGAAGTCAGACTCATGTCCTGGAGAACTGAATCAGTCCCAGAAGAGATGGGTGTTAGAGTATTAGCAGCAGTAGTTAACAGTGGCTGACCCCCTGGAGAATACACACTTGCATCAGTCCCTGCTAAAACAGGCCCATTAGAAAAGTTGGCCGAAGTTACAGATTTCAGCGCTGACATTGGGACCTGGGATAACCGACTTGAAGACTGGGTCTGAGTTTCCCCAGCAGATGACGAAGAGGATGAAGATGAAGATGGTGACACAGAAGAGTTCTGTACAGTTTTGTTGAGGTTTTCCTTAACTTTGCTTGCATAACTTATTTTAGGAACTATTTTAGCACTGCTATTGTCCACTGGAAAAACTGGGGGTGGTTTAAATAGGGTCCAAGAGTCCTCTTTGGAGGTAACAGCAGAAGCGTGTTTTCCTTTGGGCCGATCATCAAACTTTTTGCCGCTCACACCGGGTTTAATATCAGAGCTTTTCCGCAGCATATCACCCACAGCAGGTTTTCCTCGATTTGTTCCTCCAGGCCCAGTTTCATACTTCCAAATGGGCTTCGAACTATCTACTCGATTTCCCTTTTGTTCACTGTAGTCAGGCTTGAAAGTTTCAAGTCCCTGTTTTAAGGTTGGGACACTGGTCTCTTGTTGCATTATTTTGTCCTGCACTAAATTAAGGTTTTCACATCCCTTGGCACTATTGCGCCTAGCTTTCCTTTTTTTAGGAGTGGTATATCCGCTCTCAGATCCACTACCATCATTATCTGCTCCTTTGCCCATATAACCATTAGTAATATAGCCAGAATTATTTGTTACAACACCATTTGGAATTGCTACAGTATCGGTCTTCTCTACAGACTGGTTCTCTCCAGATTTATTTTCGTAAGACTTCCCATTCTTTTTGTCCATACTGTTCTTCTGAATGAAATTCCTGGTTTTAATTCCTGCTTTCCCAAAGGTGTTGGCCTTTACAGTCTGCTTCAGATTAGTGTCTACAATTTGTTGGTTGCCATTGAGGACCCTGGAAATAGGGTTGGTAGCTTCATCAGAACCCAGGCTCTTTAAAGATATTTCTCTTTCTCCAGCATTACCATTTAGTTCACCATAGCCTAGAAAAGGGGAAAAAGAAAGGTTTTGATTTATAATTACAAAACATAAATTACAGTACTACCTGACATTTAAAGACTATTTACTATGTGCTAGACACTATGCTATGAGCATTAGCTTTACTATGTTTATTATTTCACAACTATGAGAACACTTGTCACCCCATATTACTGATTAGAAAGAAGTCTGCCAAGCAAGAAACTGAACCAGCTGGGATTCAAACCGAAGTCTGAGGTCAGAAAGAACAAGACCTCTTAAGCAGTATGCCATAATATCTCTCACCTAACAAAATCAACTTCCCCACTGTTCTCACAAGGCTGCTATAAAAATTCCTTTACAATTAACATCAGAGCTACCCTCTGGGCACAAATCAAGTTATACTGATACAGTAACTATGTATTTCAGGGAAATTAAAGAATCCCTTTCTATGAAACCACAAATGACTGGCAGTCACCACAAGCAGTCTACTGCATTCTGCTGAACAAAAATCTAACAATTGTGAACTTTTTCTAAAGTAGTCTTGAATCTATTTTGACAATTAATTCCCAGACATTAGATCATACTGTTAATGTATGAAACTAGACCACCTATGTACCAATATTTCTAACTCCTCTAAGATATATTTTCTTCATTTTACATCTGGGTAAAAAAACTCTCAGAGAAATTAACTTGCCTAAGTCAGATAACTGGAAACCTGAACTCCAGTCAGCCTGGAACATGGTTTTCTATCACTAAGTAATACTTCCTACACAAGTGATGCTGTAATAATTACTAACAAAACTACAATGAAAGGTATCTAATTTAAAAACTGCTACGTGTTCAAGCGTTATTTAAGACCTTCAACTGCCATAAACAGTTCATCACTCTATTCAATTGGTAACAACCATTCCCATTTCCCTACCAGTAAAATAGAGATATTACTTATCTACCTTTTTATGAAATGTTCCCAAAAGCATTTTGAGGTCATTAGAAACAGATAAATAGAAGGATACATATTCATTTAAGGCAGCTTTCAGAAGGGTGTCCAATAAGACCAAGTTAATTTACATTTGTCACTTTCGTTCATCCTTGTGGTCCTTTAGCCTATGAAGGCTAAAAGGCATGTGAACTTGTATAGTCTTATTTTGAAATTTTGTTTTAATTCCCAATTTGGTATAGATATAACCCATAAAAGCTCTTTGTGCATTTTAAAAGCATAAGGGATCTAGGGGCGCCTGGGTGGCTCAGTCAGTTTAGTGTCTGACTCTTGGTTTCATCTCAGATCATGAGCTCACAATTTGTGAATTCAAGCCCCAAGTTGGGCTCTGCACTGAGCACGAAGCCTGCTTGGGATTCTCTCTCTTCCTCTCTCTGTTCCTCCCCGGCTTGTGCTTGCACCCTGTGTGCTCTTTCTCTCTTTCAAAATAAATAAATGTAAATTTGAAAATAAAGGGAAAAAAACCATAAGGAATCTAAGTTTTTTTTTTTTTAAGTTTCAGAATCACTGCTTCAAAAGAATGTGATATGAAACAGAACATAGTCTGGGAAGATTCACAACAGGATTTACTATTAATTTTAAGGCACTCATTTTGTATCAGAGAAAGGACACTAAAAATGAACAAATAAAGACATTTTATTCCACTGTATTAACTTTCAGAAAATAATTCAAGAAAATATACTTAAGGCATAATCATTCCTAAGTCTGGACCATACAAAACTTGTACCATAAAATAATTTTGTTTTAAAATTTGTTTTAGAGACAGGGAGCATGCGCAAGAGAGCAAGCGCTCGCATGGTGGAGTTGGGCAAGGGAAAGAGAGAATCTTAAGCAGGCTCCACCCTCAGTGTGGAGCCCCCATGAGGGGCTGATCCCACAACCCTGAGATCCTGACCCAAGCTGAAATTAAGAGTCAGACACTCAACTGAGTCACCCAGGCACGCCCACCCCCGCCAAATATAATGGAATAGAATATAATGGCTGCTGAAAAGAGCTTTGACAGTCAATCAAGTCAAACTTTTGGTGGAAAAATTCTAACCACACAACTACTGAAGAAAGAAACTACTAAAGAAGAAATCTCTGCTTAGGTAGGATGTTTTCTGAAAGGTTCTTTTTTCTTTAGAGAAGCAGCAAGTTCCTAACTAAACAGGAGCTCTCAACGTTAACATATACAAGTTTACCTGTATACAACTCTAGACCAAAAAGAAAAACATACCATTTAACATGCTAACAAGCTAAACAAAGTTTTGTACTCTTGAGCCCATTAGTCATAACTTTCTCAAAGGTAAGTAAACAGTCTTAAAACACAAAAAAATTCGATGTCCAAACTGACTTGGACCAAAGCCAAGATTTTTAAGTGAACCAGGATATTCTTTCCTAAAATTACTAGTATTTAGTGGCTCCGATATCAGAAATCACCAATTTTGTAACAGCTCAGAGCCACTATACTCCCAAGTTTTAATAACAAAAAAACATTTTTTCATTTAACTACTTAAAATTTTTTCCATGGCAACTTTGTTGGTATGCAAAAAGTGTACCAGAGACATTTTCTTTTTAAAACTTAGGTATTTAAGAGAAATGCGACCACCACAGAATTACTGAGAGAAATCACAGGGCTCTTTGCACTTTTATTATTTAGGTTTGCCATGCTAATACTACTTCAAATGGACTGTGCAAAACTTGAGTCCTGATAAATCTCGCTTTTGGATTAGAAACCGAAATTAGTGAACACATTTGGCCCTCTCTTGCGCCCTCTTCTGGATAAAGAAAACAGGTTCCTCTTTATAGGTTTGTGGGTAATGGGTCATAAAAGCCCACTTCAACATACAACAGATATATTTCAAAAACCCTCCTAAGTTTTCTTAGTAAATTAGCATCATACATGTTGAAGCAACAGTACTGTGACCAGGCCACACATAAAAAACCGTTCATCCCAAATTGTTTACATTCTCTCAAAACTGCTAAGCCCGGTTTCCCCTCTTTATTCTCTTCCAGGACAAGACCTACTGATTTGAAGGATGCCACCTTGAATGGTTCAGGGGCTGCTTCTATACGTAGAGACAACAAAATAAAATTTTCGAATCTGAACAGTAATACTGTTTGATCTTCCAAGCAACGATAATAAAGTAAGATTTTCTTATCTCTAAGTTGAAAAAGACCTAGAGTTAAAAGATTTAGTGTTGTACACTTTCTAATAGTTTTTAAACTGTTCCAAATCCGTTAAGATTAAATACTGAACATATTTACATGTTCATTGCTACAGCACGCCATCATCAGTCCCTACCCCCCAAAGTGGAAAGTCTGATATTCCAATTTCAGTCTTTAAATTAAAGCAATTTTCCTCCAGCTCTCAGTAACTGCTTGCATTAAATTTGATAGCCTGGGTTTAACATCCATTTTCTTATTACTCCCTTCATTTTTATAAAGAACCTTCAATTTGGTAAAAATCTGCCTGGCAACAAACTTTTAAGTTCATTTCTTCTCAGATGTTTTCTAAAATGACTTTCACCCTCAATTTAACATTTGTTAGAACCAAGCACTTGGGGTTCGGTATCAGTTTAAAAATAGAAAAACACCTTTCCTTTTAACATGGAAAAAAAGCCTCGTCCGAGACAAGATGGTAGTGAACCAACCTCATGGATGGGCCACCGCGGTTCTTCCTTAAGGACAAGAAATAGGGGTCAAAAAACACCTCGCCCTCTTCCCCTATCCAATCATTTTCCTAATCGCTCTCCCTGAAAGCACTACTTAGGCCCAGAGGGTAAATGCTGGGGGGCTGGAGGCCGCCGGAACAAGCCTTTTTTTTTTTTTTTTTCCTTTTTTTTTTGTAAAAATGAGCTGCTAGAAGGAAAGGGCCCAAGTGAAAGCCTGAGAGGCGGAGTCGTGAGCGAACCTGGCAGGAGACGAGGTTCCTGTGGCAGAGAAACTCGTGACCGGGGAGCCTGGTTCCCGCTGGGTACCCCACCCGGCCTTCAGGCACCGCCTCTACCCAAAATGTATCCCCCCACCCCCACCCCCAGCCCTCCTGCCCCACGGAGCGCCGCGGCCACCGCCCGCGGCCTCCTCCTCCCGCGGCTCCACTTCGAGGCCGGCTCCCCGCCCGGACCGCCCGCGCCTCCCGCCGCACCGGGAGCGGGAAACGCGGCCGCCGGCGCGCGGGGCCCGGTGCAGGCCGCTCCCCTCGTGGCCGCTTCCCTCCCCCACCCCAACCGCCCCCGCCCCTCACCCCAGGGACCCGCCCGGGGCCGCGCGGCCGCCACCGGGTTACACAACCCGGCCGGCGGCGGGGGGAGGGGCGGCCGCGGGCCGGGGGCGACTGCGCCCCCGCAATGCGGGGGGCAAGGCGACCGCCGGTGGGGATCCCGAGCCCCCCAGCTCCGCCGCGCCGAGCACCCCTCGACACCCTTCCCCCTCCGCTCTTCAGTGGGCCGGAGTCGGTGACAGGAATCGGCTTCCAACATGGCGGACAGGAAGCGGCCCCGCGAGGAGGAGAGAACATTCCAGCCGCGCCGGCTCTGGGGGGAGCGGGCCCGGGGCGCCGGCCTCGGGAGGAGGCGCGAGGGCACACTGCCGGATCCGGTGCCCAAAAGGGGTGTCTAGAGGTGGAAATAACCCAAGAAACGGGGGGTCCCGGCCACCCCCCCCAGACGGGGAACCCCAAGGCCACAGGTGGGCTTGGGGTGGCGGGTGAGGGAGGACACTTCCTCAACTCTGCCCACCTACCCTCGCCTCGCCGCCTGCAAAAGGGTCTCGCGACACCACCCGAGTCGGAATTAGGTAGGCCTTCTTGAGAAACACCCCGAAGGCTTTTTGGTGTGTGTGGGGGGGGAGCTATGTTCACCCCAACTCAGGGCCACCAAATTCAGGTTCCTCCAGGGCCTCACGAAGGTAAACGAGAAAGGAATAATGAGGCCAGATTTCCAAGGCCGACCCTCCGGGTCTCCCTCTGGCCCGGGCGGGGGCCGGGAAGGTCATACTGGCCTGGTTGGGCCTCTCCCATGCTGAGGGGAAGGAGAGGGCGCTGCAAACCCCGCGGCCTGGCTCGGGCTTTGGGAGAATGGAAGGGGGCTTCTCCAGACCCGCAGGGCACAGACATACACACACACACACACACACACATACACTCCGACCGCGTCCGCGCTTTCCAGATCCAGCCCCACCCCCATCTTCTCTACCCCCCACCCCCATTCCCCTTCCCCCACTCGTCCTCCCTCCCAGACCTGTTTTCTTCTTCGGCGTTTCCTGGTGCTGCTGGAGGGCGTGTTTCTGCTCATGTTTCAGCGCCTTTGGCTGGGCCTTGGGGCTGCCCTCGGCTCCATGCTGCAGGTACTGGTGAGGCTGCTGGTGATGGTGGTGGTGATGGTGGTTGTGGCTGTGGTTGTAGAAATAATAATGGTGGTGGTGGTGCGGCTGCTGTTGCTGCTGCTGCTGCTGCTGCTGCTGCTGCTGCTGCTGCTGCTGCTGGGGGTGATGGTGCGGATGGTGGTGGCTGTGATGGTGCTGAGGCTGTGGCTGGCCGGGCTTCTCCTCCATTGAAAGCGGCTGGGACTCCCTGGCTGAGGCTGCGGGCTGCTGCACCGTCAGGATCTGAGACTGCTTCTCAGGGCACACTCAGTATATCTGAGCGCGTCTAGCCAGCGCACTGGTTAACCGAGCGATTCTGCGAGATTGGCAGCGGCGCTCCAGCAATCAGGAGACAGGCTGCGCCGCAGGCCCCGCCCCTAGCCCAAATCCTCTTTCCTTCCCCTTCGCCACTGCCTCCTGGCCAACGCCACTTACCCTGTGCAACCTCACAGGGCCGGGCTTTCAACGTCAGCACTATGGCTCTCTCTTCTGTCGCTTTCTCTCCTTCACCGCGCATTCTGCGAACAGCACTTTCTACACTCCTCGCCCGCAAGCAAACTCACGTCGAGTGTAGCAGATTCCACTGGCGATTCAACTGGCAATTCCACTGGCAATTCCACTGGCTCTGGGAGTCATCTGTTGGTTTTGCAGCTCCTGGAATCTGTTGGCTTTTTTTTTTTTTTTTACCCTTTTCCGGGTAACCAGAGGGGAAGCTCAGTTCCCTTAACCCTGAGACCACTAAAGGGGCAATACAAAAAGAGGAAATAAATGCATTAAAAAAAAAAAAAAAAGAAAGAATACAAGAGCTTCACAATCCAGTAGATCATTTTGTATTCTGGATTCATTTTGCTTTGTATTCATATGCTAATCTCTTCCTTTCCACGAAGGGATTATAGGGTTCCACAATGGGGTATCTGTGTAATTTTCTAAAAGGGCACAAAGGGTTTAAATCATTGTTTCTTTGTAGTTGGAGGCAAGGGAGAGCGGGAGGAATGAAAATCTAAAATCTACAGCGAAGTTTTTGTTGTTGTTGTTGTTGTTGTTGTTGTTTTTAACTCTGCAGGTGAGGTCAACTGTAGAACCAAGATAAATTTTAGAATATGTGGTTTCAAGAGCGAAAGACAGGGGAAAGGGCACTTTAAACGTTATTGAGTTAAAAATAATTGCATGTATGGAAAATATTGGAATTTTAAAAACAATACTCTATTGCTTTTGTAATGTTGATTTAATTTATCCTGCATTATTACATCACAGCCTGATTTTTTTAAAAGCAAATGTTAGTCCGGAACATTGTGACAGTGATTACTCAGGAAGGAAAAAAAGGGTTTTGTTGGGAAGGGGCACGTTTTGTTGGGAAGGGGCACACTGGTACCCTTTGATAATATTTTATTTCTTGACCTGGATGGCGATGATCCATATACTTGCTTCATAATTATTTCTTAAACTGAACATATATATATATATATATATATATAGGTATAATACTATTCTCAGTGTATGTTCTTTGAGCGGATTTTTTTTTATTTAGCATAAAATGTGTATGATTTACCATTTTAACCATTTTTAAGTTCACTAGAAGTAGGTATATTCACATTGTTGTGCAACCATCACAACTGTCCGTCACCAGAACTTTTTCAACATCCCAAACTGAAACTCTGCACCCATAAAACAACAATTCTTCCACTCTCCTCTCCCCCATCCCCTTTTAACCAATATTTCATTTTCTGTGTCCATGATACCTTATACCACAGACAAGTGGAACCACACAATATTTATCCTCTTGTGTCTGGATTATTTCACTTAATATGTCTTTGACGTTCATCTCTGTTGTGGTATGAATCAAATTTTCCTTCCTTTTCAATGCTAAAAGATACCCCATTGTATGTATATGCCACATTGTGTTTATCCATTCATTTGGCAATGGGCACATAGATAGTTTCCTCAATGTATATTTTACAGTTTTTTTTTTCAACGTTTATTTATTTTTGGGACAGAGAGAGACAGAGCATGAACGGGGGAGGGGCAGAGAGAGAGGGAGACACAGAATCGGAAACAGGCTCCAGGCTCTGAGCCATCAGCCCAGAGCCTGACGCGGGGCTCGAACTCACGGACCGCGAGATCGTGACCTGGCCGAAGTCAGACGCTTAACCGACTGCGCCACCCAGGCGCCCCAATATATTTTACAGTTTTTAAAACTGGCTTAGGGGGCAAGTGGCTGGCTCAGTCAATGGAGCATGCAACTCTTGACCTTGGGGTTGTGAGTTCGAAACCCACATTGGCTGTGGAAATTACTTAAAACTATAAATAAATACTGGAGTGCCTGAGTGGCTCAGTCGGTTAAGCATCTGACTTTGGCTCAGATCCTGATCTCACAGCTCTTGAGTTTGAGCTTCTCGTCCGGCTCTGTGCTAATGGCCTGGAGCCTGCTTTGGATTCTGTGTCTCCATCTCTCTCTGCCCCTCCCCACTCATGCTCTGCCTCTCTCTTTCTCTCAAAAGTAAGTGAACATTAAAATATAAATAAATAAGGGGCGCCTGGGTGGCACAGTCGGTTAAGCGTCCGACTTCAGCCGGGTCACAGTCTCGCGGTCCGTGGGTTTGAGCCCCGCGTCAGGCTCTGGGCTGATGGCTCAGAGCCTGGAGCCTGTTTCCGATTCTGTGTCTCCCTCTCTCTCTGCCCCTCCCCCGTTCATGCTCTGTCTCTCTCTGTCCCAAAAATAAATAAACGTTGAAAAAAAATAATAAAATAAAATATAAATAAATAAATAAGTGGCTCGACTTCCCATAGCAGGACAATATTAAAGGAGTAAAGAGGGGTGCCTCGGTGGCTCAGTCGGTTAAGCATCTGACTTCAGCTCAGGTCATGATCTCACGGTTTGTGGGTTTGTGGGTTTGTGAGTTCGAGCCCCATGTCTGGCTCTGTGCTGACAGCTCAGAGCCTGGAGCCTGCCTCAAATTCTGTGCCCCTCTCTCCCTCTGCCCCTCCCCCACTTGCACTCTGTCTTTTTCTCAAAAATAAATAAACATTAAAAAAAAATTTTTTAAATAAAGGCATAAAGAAGCTTTAAAGGAAAAATTTGTGCTCTGAAATTAGTGAATGTCAGCATAAAAGCATAATTAGAAGGTAAAAGCCTTTTTACAACAGCATATGTCACTGAATCCAACCATGACCAGCTCTTGACTTGTTTACAGTAAGGATTGGCTTTGCCTTGCAAAATTTTGAAGAAAGACCCCTTTGGGGTGTGGTGGGGAGTACATTTACCCAAATTTGAGAGCTAAAACCCCAATAATAACATCATAACAAAAAGTCTTTGCCATTGAGCAATATTCCACCACTTTCTCATCTATTAAAGAAGAAATAAAAGTGTATATAAAAAGAATTATGTTGATAGGGCTTTATATTCTTTGCTAACTTAGATTTTTAGTTGGAAGGCCAGAATTCCTGAGTTCTAACTTCTCTTTCTACATTTTCCACATTACAGTTGCAGGCAAACCAAAAGCATTTATTCTGACTTATCACACCTTAGCTGGACTTACTTTCTTCACATATATTGTATGAATTTTTGGAAATTAAGTCTTGCTTTCAAGTGCTTTAGTTACTGTGAATGTTGCCTTAGTGGCATGTAGTAGTATGGAGAAAGGCTTGTGATATAATGTAAGAAAAAATGCAGAATATTAAATTCTATGTACACTAGCATCATAACCTTGTAAAAACATGAACATTTTAAAATAAGTATGGAAGGGGCACCTGGGTGACTCAGTCGGTTAAGTGTCTGACTTCAGCCCAGGTCATGATCTCATGGTTAGGCTCATGAGCTGAAGCCCTGCATCGGACTCACTGCTATCAGTGCAGAGCCTGCTGGGGATCCTCTGTCCCCCTCTCTCACTGCACCCCCCCAACTGCTCACACTCTCTCAAAAATAAATAAACATTAAAAATATAAAGTATGGAAATATAACAGGAGAATGTGTACCTTCTCTTCCACCTGATTTTTCTAAAAGTTTTATGTGAAATATTTGAGATTTGCCATGTATTTGAAAACAATAATGCCATAATATCAAAGAGAATAATTGTAGGGCTAACCTCAGTCAGTTGAGCATCTGACTCTTGATTTTGGATCCTATGCCCCTCTCCCCAGCTAACTCTCTCTCTCTCTCTCTCTAAAATAAAACTTAAAAAAAAAGAGTATACTTAATTCATTTTTTCAATAAAATGCATCTGCATTAAGGAAGAAAATATACCAAGTCTGGTAAAATTATGGATGCTTCTTTTTCCTTTTCTCTATTTTCCAAATGTTCTGTTATGTAGTTATTACTTTTCATAATAGCATTATTTTTATTTATTTTTGTTTTTTCAATGTTTATTTTTGAGAGAGAGAGAGAGAGAGAAAGACAGAGCATGAGTGGGGGAAGGGCAGAAAGAGAGAGATACACAGAATCTGAAGCAGGCTCCAGACTCTGAGCTGCCAGCACAGAGCCCGATATGGGGCTCGAACTCACAAACCCATGAGATCGTGACCTGAGCTGAAGTTGGATGCTTAACCAACTGAGCCACCTAGGCACCCTGCATAATAACATTATTTTTAAAAATTAAAGTAATAAAAAATTGAATCTGCACCATCCTTTGAAATTCATTTTACAGTATATTGTACCTACAGTCAATGTGGGAAGTTGTAAGGAGATAGGAGGTTCCTATGTGTGGTAGGTTAATGTTTTAACTATTGCTATAATCACAGTTGCTAATATTTATTGAGCATTTGCTATGTGCCAGGAACTGTACCAAGTATTTATCTTGGTGTTCATTGTAAGTCTTAAGGTAGATATTAAGCCCATTCTACAGATGAGGAATTTGAGGCCTGAAGACATTAAGAGACTTGCTTATAATTAAAAGCCACCAAATTTATAACAGGGACTGAAATAGCTTCCAGGTTGGCTGGATAGAAAGAATATCTAACCCTACCAAAGTGTGATGTACATTTCTAAAATTTTAGTACATCTCTGAAAAACATTCAAGTTATATCATAACCACCACAAAGATGGTATCTGGTTAACAGAGGCAGATCCATACTGCAAAGCTAATGAAGATTCACAGCCCTTCAATGCACAGGCCCATCTAAGGCCCTGGAGGGGCCCTAGAAATGGCCTTTTGAAAGAGCTAGATATTTTTTCATTATTTTGTAAAATTTGTTGAAGCAATATATTTTTGTATTTTATTCCTTAATGAGGAAGGGCTCCCCAAACCCAGGAGTACCCAGGTTAACAGTCATTTGGGAATCTGACTCAGAAGTGTTGTAACTTCAGAGGTATTTTGAAAGATTATAGTCATATTTTATAACAATATGGAGAAATGTTGGCAATATAACTCAAGTGCAAAAAGCAAAGTAACAAATTATATGTACACATTATTATTGCATATAAAAATATGAATTCAAGGACTATCAGAGAACTTGAAAAATGAAAGCAAAAAGCCTTTTATTCATTTGTTCATTCGCAAACATTTATTAGGCACTTTTTTTTAAAGTTTGTTTATTTTGAGAGGTGGGGGGAGCAGGAGAGAGAGAATCCCAAGCAGTCTCCACGCTGTCAGCACAGACCCTGATGTGGTGCTCAGTTTCATGAACTGTCAGATCACGACCTGAGCCAAAATTGACAGTCAGATGCTTAACCAACTGAGCCACCCAGGTGCCCCCAATTAGGCACTTTTGAGGTACCAGGAATTATGCTTTTTGTTATTTGGGTGTTGTTTGCTTTGTTTCGTTTCATTTTGCTTTGTTTAAATGTTTATTTATTTTGAGACAGAGAGCACGAAAGAGCAAGCTAGAGGCCGGGGGGAAGGGGGAGAGGTGGGCACAGAGTGAAGGAGAGAGAGAAAGAATCCCAAGCAGGCTCTACGCTGTCAGCATGGAGCCTAATGTGGAGCTCCATCTCACATATGGTGAGATCAAGACCTGAGCCAAAATCAAGAGTGGGACACTTAACCCATTGAACCACCCAGGCACCCCTCATTCTGTTTTTTTAAAGTTTATTTATTTATATATTTAATATCTGCACCCAAAGTGGGGCTCGAACTCATGATCCCCAAGATGAAGGGCCACATGCTCCTCTGACTGAGCCAGCCAGGTGCCCCTTGTTTTGTGTTTTCAATCCATTTCTCTTATTAACACAGTTTTGCATCTTGGTTAAATATATCTGCAAGCCTGTCTTAATTGTCAAATGGAAACCACTTTTTACATACCGTTAATCTTACATTTTGTGTGCTATGACAACTTTAAGAGATACAGAAATATTTAAGTCTCTGGACCTCAGTTTTTTCCTGTCTAAATTATGGAGAATGGGTAAAGAGGCCTCCAAATTTCTTCCCACTCTAACATGTCATGATCATAACTCTGCACTTTCTTCCCAGATTATCCCTTTATTTCATTATAATAAAACTATACAACAGCAGGAAATTTAGCTGATAAAAGTTAAGTTTTCAACTGTAACAATTGATTATAACTTTACAGAAATTATAATCAGAAACAATATTATGTCATTTTATATAAATGGAAATTGGCTCTCTGATGATAGTTCCAGTTTCAAAATGGGGCAAATCACTGGTAACATCCACTGTTTTATTTCAGCAGGGAAAGAATTTTATTCATGTATATTTCCTTTAGATCTTAATATTTTTGCCTAGAGACACTAACTTCAAAAAACTTTCAAAGGAATTGAACAGAGGTATGGGTAAATTAGGTTAGTCTTTTAATAACTGGAATATGACAACTTTTCCAAATATGAAAGTTTTCAAAAATGACAGTTTGCTTTTATGAAGAGTATTATGAGAAAAGTTTGAGGGAGAAGCTACAGCAGAGTGGTATAAGTTTTGTAGTCAGAAATGAGATAGGATCCCTATTCTGAAACTGCTTAGATTAGTGACCTTGTTTGGGCAAATTATTTAACCTCTTTAAACCTTAGTTTACTCAGCTGAAAAATGGAAGTAATATTAATGCCTAACTCACAAAATGTAGTGAACTTTAAGTAAGATAATATAAACAAAGTTGTTGAGTATAGTGTTTATAATATTAGTAAGTGGTACTAAATATTAAATGTTACTGATACTAAATTATTAAATATTCGATATATAAAGGTAAACTCTCAGATATATTTCGTTAAAGAAACTGAGTTTCAGAGAATTCAATTAGCAAGTTAACCAAGAATAGAGTGTTTTCCCCAATTTTTGAAAGGATAGGCAAATAGCCCTGTTGGCTCTCTGAGCAACACCATGGCAGTAGGCAAGAATAAGCACTTTAAGAAAGGCAGCAAAAAGGTTGCCAAGAAGAAAGTGGCTAATCCATTTTCTAGAAATATTGGTATGATGTGAAAGCACCAGCTGTGTTCAATATAAGAAATAAAAAACACTGGTCTTGAGAACTCAAGGAATGAAAATTGCATTTCATGGCCTCAAGGGTCGAGTTTTTGAAGGAAGCCTTGCTGATCTGCAGAATGATGAAGTTGCATTTAGAAAATCCAAGCTAATTACTAGGATGTTCAGGGCAGAAACTGCCTTACTTCCATGGCATGGATTTTACCAGTGCCAAATGTGCTCCGTGGTCAGAAAATGGCAGACCATAACTGAAGCTCAGGTTGATGTCAGGACTATCGATGGTTATTTTCTCTGTCTATTCAGTTGGTGGTTTTACTTAAAAACTCAATAATCAGATTTGGAAGACCTCTCCCGCTAAGCACCAATAGGTTTGCCAAATCCAGAAGAAGGTGATGGAAATCATGACCTGAGAGGTGCAGACAAATGACTTGAAAGAAGTGGTTAATAAACTGATTCTAGGGGCACTGGGTGGCTTAGTCAGTTAAGTGTCCAGCTCTTGACTTCGGCTCAGGTCATGATCTTACAGTTGGTGAGTTCGAGCCCCACACCGGGCTCTGCACTGACAGCCGGGAGCCTGCTCGGGATTCTCTCTCCCCCCACCCCCCCTCTGCCCCTCATCCTCTTGTATGGTCTGTTTCTCTCTCTCAAAATAAGTAAATAAACTTGAAAAAATATTGGTTCCAGACAGCATTGGGAAAGACATAGAAAAAACTTCCCAATTCTTTTTCCACTCCATGATACATTTGTTAGAAAAGTGAAAATGTTGAAAACCCTAAAGTTGTACTGGGAAAACTCATGGGGCTTCATGATGAAGGTGGTAGTTCTGAAAAAGCTGCTTCAGATGAGACAGATGCTGAAGTTGAACAAGCTAATAGCAATAAGCCACCAGTCCAAGAAGCTGTTTAAAATTCAGACTTTTGGGGCACCTGGCTCAGTCCATAGAGCATTTGACTCTTGATCTCAGGGTCGTGAGTTCAAGCCCCACATTGGATGTGGAGCCTACTTTAAAAAAAATTGTTAAAAAAAAAACATTAAAATTCAGACTTTTAATGTGACAAAAGTCATTAGTAATGTTAAAAAAATAGATAGGCAAATGCTGTCAACTAAAAGCAGTAGTATATTCAGTCTCAATAGCAGTCCTCTCTGAGCAGCAGGCTCAGAGCTGACTTTGATTTTCTTCTCTTTTGCTTCGCTATTTTCTCTAAATGTTATATGTTGAGCATTTATCCCTTTTGTGAAAAGAAGAAAGTGTCTTTAAAAAATTAATGAATTCAACATCCAACTATCCTGTGAACATTAATCCCCCCCAAAAGACCAAGAGAATTGATATGCCATTTTGGATTCCTTTTTGAGTCCCCAGTAGATGAAATGAATTTAAGTTTGAAATAATCAATACATCTGCAGTTGTCAGTATATATACTCAGTTTGTTGGAGTCCATAATTAGATGCGTCCAGAAGTTGTATAAAAGGTCACTCCCTAGGGGAGCCTGGGTGGCTCAGTCGGTTAAGTGTCTGACTTCAGCTTGGGTCATGAACTCACGGTTTGTGAGTTTGAGCCCTGCATCAGGCTCTGTGCTGACAGCTTGGAGCCTGCTTTGGATTCTGTGTCTGCCTCTCTCTCTGCACCTCCCCTGCTCATGCGCTGTCTCTCTAAAATAAATAAATGTTAAAAAATAAAAATAAATATGGGCACCTGAGTGGCTCAGTCAGTTAAGCGTCCTACTTTGGCTCAGGTCATGATCTCATAGCCCCTGAGTTTGAGCCCCGTGTCGGGCTCTGTGCTGACAGCTCAGAGCCTGGAGCCTGCTTCAGATTTTGTCTCCCTTTCTCTCTGCCCCTCTCCCATTCTCCCCCCACCCCTCTCTCTTTCTTTCTCAAAAATAAATATTAAAAATCGGGGTGCCTGGGTGGCTCAGTCGGTTGAGCATCCGACTTCAGCTCAGGTCATGATTTCACCCTCTGTGAGTTCAAGCCCCGCGTTGGGCTCTGTGCTGACAGCCAGAGCCTGGAGCCTGTTTCAGATTCTGTGTCCCCCTCTCTCTCTGACCCTCCCCCATTCATGCTCTCTCTCTGTCTCAAAAATAAATAAACATTAAAAAAAATAAAATAAAATTTTAAAAAGGTCACTCCCTGAGAAAAAACAACTGGTAAGACTCTGCATAAATTGGATGAAATTAACCACTAATAGGGAATCTAGTCAGCATGATTAGAATGTCTAAGAAGCTATAAGAAAATAAATAGAATAGACATGAAAACTACAACATATCAATTTTATTCCCCCCACCCCATTCTCTTTTGGTGTTTTAAAATTAGTATTTCAGAAGTTATATAATTGGTATTGTGTTAGTTACATATTGCTGTGTAACAATTTACCCAAAACCTAGTCGTCTTAAAACAAGCATTTATTATCTCATCATTTCTAAGGGTCAGGAATTCAGGTGCTGCTTAGCTGAGCGCCGGCTCACGGCCTCTCCTGAAATTGCTGGGAGGTTCTGCTTCCAAGCTCACTTACGTGGTTCTTGGTAGTATTCAGTTCCTCAGGATGTGTTGGACTGAGGACCTCAGTTCCTCACTGGCTGTTGCCTCTCCATAGGCAGCTCAGGACATAGCAATTGTCTTCCCTCAGAATCAACAATAGGGGGCGCCTGGGTGGCTCAGTCCGTTAAGCGTCTGACTTCACATCAGGTCATGATCCCATGGTCAGTGAGTTCCAGCCCCGCGTAGGACTCCGTGCTGACAGCCCAGAGCCTGGAGCCTGCTTAGGATTCTGTGTTACCTCGCTCTCTGTTCCTCCCCGGCTCATGCTCTGTCTCTCTGTCTCAAAAATAAAATAAAACATTAAAAAAAATAAAAAATAAATAAAAAGAATCAACAATAGAACAAGAGGGAGCCCTCGAGATGAAGCCACAGTCTTTTTGTAACCTATTCTCAGAAGGGACATCCCATCACTTGTGCTTCATTTTATTCATTCGACGTGAGTTCAACCTACACAGAAGGGGGGAGGAACACAGGAGGGTATGAATACCACACTCTCATTGAAGGTCATCTCAGAGCCTGCCTACTGCAGAGATAAAAACATCCATCAAACTTATTCTGCTTGCTTTGATGTCATCACCTAGCTATATTCTGAATATAATCTCATATTATATATGACTTGCCTTTAAGGTGAGAAAGTACACTAATAGCACACACAAGTTCCTCATTATCTTTACATTAGTAAATATTCTTTTTTTTTAAGTTTATTCATTTTGGGGGGGGGGGGGAGAGGGGGAGAGGCAGGGAGAGAGAGAATCCCAAGCAGGCTCTGCCCTGTCAGTGTAGAACCTGATGTGTGGGGCTCCATCTCATGAATCGTGAGATCATGACCTGAGCAGAAACCGAGAGTCAGATGCCCACCAACTAAGCCACCCAGGCGCCCTAGGTATGTATATATTTTAATAGAGCTATCACTGTAGAATTTGATGCTGTGTTGGGAGAAATGTTTCTTATATCTAAGTTTGCTGACACCCAAGTAACTCAACCCAAGTTAAGTTACCTGCCTGGCCCATGAAGGCATTTTATATTTGCATTCCTATTTTCCAAGGAGGCTTCCTTCCTGGCAGCTTACATTGGCCCTCTCAAGACAGGACTATAGCCCTGGGCCTGGTCACAAGTTTTGGTTCAGTACTTAGTAAATTAGTAAATATTCTTAACCACTTGAATTTTGTCATTTGCTCAGGTCAGGAGCTCACAGTTTGTGAGTTCAAGCCCCACACTGGACTGTCTGCTTTCAGCGCAGAGCCCAGTTCGGGTCTTCTGTCCCCCTTTCTCTCTGCCCCTACCCCTCTCACACATACACGTTCTCTCTCTCTCTCTCTTTCAAAAATAAACATTAAAAAAAAAAAAAATATATATATATATATATATATACCTATTTACCTTAAGAACTGGGGAACTTAATTTCTCAGTCTAATATCTGCCTTCAGTTTAACTAAAAGATAATCTGATATACACTCTCAATCCTCAATCCTATCTTTTCACATAAGGTAATCTTTACTCTTTTGCCAGATAAGATGCTATTCATAGGTTCCAGGGATTAGGACATGTACACATCTTTTTGGAGGCGACCATTCATCCCACAACAGGACATTGTAAAGAATTTTAAAATAATAGTAAAACTGACTAAATGTCAGTCTACTTTTTATTATTACCATGTGCAGGCAATTTCAAGCAATGTCAGTGATAAAATACTCCCCATGGGAACAGCCCACTCCCCATACCCCCCTACTTTTGGTGGGCCACCATTGAATAGTTCAATGTAAGCTATTCAGCCTGCCTTAACTTTTCAGGACCAAGCACCGCATAAAACCATTTGGTGGATCATCAGTGGCCAGTCGCACCCCCTCATCTTGGTATGACTGACTTAGGAATCAACTTAAGCAAATGTCACCTACTTAAGGAACATCTCCCTAAATATCTAGACTCGAAGTACCACCTCCCACTTATTTCCTGTGTTTGTTCCTTTCACAGCACTTGCCACACTTTGTAGTTATTTCGTTTGTAGATTAATTTTTTTTCCATCTCCTTTATTAGTCTGTAAGCCCCAAATCCTGTATGTCTTATTCTTTGAGTTATCCCCAGAGCCTAACACATTGGTAGGTGCTCAATATATGTGTAGTTACCACTGCATTCTCCCCAGCTCGTGGGCTACCAGTAAAGCGGACTCGCTAAACATTGAACAAATTATTCTTTCTTCATTTCATGCCCATTACTAAAAAGAAATAGCCACTTGTCTAAGACTGGTGACATAGAGAACTATTTATCTCCGTAATTCAGAAACAGCTGCAGCGTCATGGATCTTAGTAGAGTTTTCTCCTCTTCCAAACTCGAATTCAGGCGTGATTAGGAATGTTTTATTCTGAAAAATTCAGAGTTATCCTAAGACTGAATCATAGAATAAGATACAAATACAGCACTAACATTATGAAGAGGACCTACACATTTTGTCCCAGCGGCACACTAGAAATGACAAGAATCCAGCCAGTAGCCCAAACTTACCAAGTTCCACAGATAAAGCATCCATTTCCTCTTCAAACCACGTGCTCCTCTCAATCTCCCTCAGTATTTCTTTTAGTAGCACAACTATTCACCTGGCTAGTTCTCCAGGCTTAATCTTCAGCTCTCCTTTCTTCTCTCTTTACACTGTCTTCCTAGGAGATCTCACCCATCTCCAAGACTCAAACAATAACCATCAGGGTTATTCCTGATGTATGGCCTCAGTCCTCTCCCCTGAGCTCCAGACACACAATTGCCTACTTGTTATACCTTCTTCATTATACCACAGGCATTTCAAGCTTATCATGTCCAAAAGCAAACTCTTGTTTTTTCCTCCAAGCCCCTTTCTCTCTGAGCTTCTCCATCTGTAATGACACTGCCATTCACCAGTGGCTGAGTCCAGAAACCCAGGCGTTTCTAGGTTCTTTGACTCCTCTCTTTCTCTAATCCCCCACAGTTAGATCATTCACAAGTCCTATGAACTCTGCCTACAAATATATTTGAATTGCATTTACTTCTTTCCATCTGTACTACTTCCTAGTCTAAGCTACTGGTCTCTCTACTTCCATTCTTAGCAAAATAGGTGGGGTAATCTTAACATATAAATCCCATCATGGCATTTCTTTCCAAACTCATGTTATGTCATTCTCTGCTCAACCACTGTATTATAACCATCCATTGTGCCTTTCAGTTCTTTGCACAAGTCAGGAACCTCAGCACATTCTGTTTCTTCTGGTGTAATTATTTCTCCTCCAGCTTTTCCCATAGCAGGTTCCTTCTCATTCTAAAGCTGAATGTCAGCATCACTTCATAGATTCCCTTCCTGGCCTATTGAAGCAGATCTTTCCTCCTCTACTCTTATTTGTGTTTACTTTATCCCATACATTTCCTTCCTGGCACCTTCTCCCAATTAAAATACTTGATTAGAGGGGCGCCTGGGTGGCTCAGTCGGTTAAGCATCCGACTTCGGCTCAGGTCATGATCTCACGGTTCGTGAGTTCGAGCCCCGCGTGGGGCTCTGTGCTGACAGCTCAGAGCCTGGAGCCTGCTTTGGATTCTGTGTCTCCCTCTCTCTCTGCTCCTCCCCAGCTTACGCTCTGTCTCTCTCTCTCCTTCAAAAATAAGTAAAAACGTTAAAAAAAAAATACTTGATTAGAGAAAAGTGGGGGGGGGGGTCCCTGGGTGGCTCAGTGGGTTAAGCTTCCGACTCTTGGTTTTGGCTGAGGTCATGATCTCTGTTGGTGAGTTTGAGCCCCTCATCATGTTCTGTGCTGACAGCACGGAGTCTGCTTGGGATTTCTCTGTCCCTCTTTCTCTACCTGTCCTCAGCTTGCTCTCTCTCAAAAAATAAATATGGAAACACAATTTTTAAAATTAAAAAAATAAATAAAATAAAATAAACTTAAAAAAATAAAAAAAAGGGGCGCCTGGGTGGCTCGGTCGGTTAAGCGTCTGACTTCAGCTCAGGTCATGATCTCACGGTCCGTGGGTTCGAGCCCCGCATCGGGCTCTGTGCTGACAGCTCAGAGCCTGGGGCCTGTTTCAGATTCTGTGTCTCCCTCTCTCTGTGACCCTCCCCCGTTCATGCTCTGTCTCTCTCTGTCTCAAAAATAAATAAACGTTAAAAAAATTTTTTTAATAAAAAATGAATAAATGAAATAAAAAATAAAATACTTGATTAGTCTTCCCCACTAGATTTGACACTACATGAGGACAGGAACTGTGTCTTGTTTACTGATGTATCTCTAGCTCCTAGTGCAGTGTCTGGGACGTGGCAGGAGATGAACCAATTGTTGAATAAATTAAGGTGTCCTATTCTATTTTGGTCTCTATGTTACAAGTGTATTTTGCACAATGTTGCCCAGAAGGGAGAAATTCTTATCCTTCCATTTCATGTCCATTACTTAAAAAAAGAAAATGACAAATGACACAGAAGGCCATTTATCTCCATAGTGCAGAAACAGCTGCAGTGTTATGGATCTTAGTAATGACAATATTTTTTCCCATGATTAGGAAATTTCATACTGAATTTTACAGGAATTGCATAAAGAAATTGAATCATAGAGGCGCCTGGGTGGCTCACTTGGTTAAACATCTGACTGTGGCTCAGGTCATGATCTTACGGTTGGCGAGTTCGAGCCCCGCGTTGGGCTCTGAGCTGTCCTCACAGTTGTGCGGACAGCTCAGAGCCTGGAGTCTGCTTCAGATTCTGTGTCTCCCTCTCTCTCTGCCCCTCCCCCCGCTCACACTCCGTCTCTCTCTCTCTCTCTCTCTCCCTCTCTTAAAAACAAGCATTTAAGGGGCGCCTGGGTGGCTTGGTTGGTTAAGCGTCCGACTTCAGCTCGGGTCATGATCTCGCGGTCTGTGAGTTCGAGCCCCGCGTCGGGCTCTGTGCTGACAGCTCAGAGCCTGGAGCCTGTTTCAGATTCTGTGTCTCCCTCTCTCTCTGCCCCTCCCCTGTTCATTCTCTGTCTCTCTCTGTCTCAAAAATAAATAAATGTTAAAAAAAAAAAATTTTTTTTAAAAAAAAAACAAAAAAACAAGCATTTAAAAAAAACTTAAAAAAAAAAAGAAATTGAATCATAAAATACAGAAAGAATTAATAGTGTAAACAGGTAGAAGCCGGAAAGTTTGGCCTGGGGCAACAAGATATTTTCTTTAAGCTTCTGAGGTAACTGTACCGATGTTTCCTTTTGCACGCTTCCAAATCATCTCGGAAAGATAGACAACACGTGCTGTCTATTCTGGCCAGAAGTACTAAAGTCATTTATTAAAGCATGATTCACCCACCAAGAGGCCTTCATTTTCGTGAAGAGCAAGGGCAAACTAATTTCAGATAAGTCTTGAATAGTAATTTGACCTAACAGAAGTGTGGGTCCTCATTTACCACTCTCTTGGGGCTTACACTACATGACAGTGTCCAAAGCAGTGTTCGTTCCTTCCCAGCTACACTTCAGAAATGCTTTTCATATCTGAGCTTCCCAGCAACCAGTTCTCATTTGCTATCCCTCCCCCAGACACTCTTTGGGCTAGCTTGAAAGTGCTCAAAGCTATAATAGCATTCAAACAGCAACAAACAATCAGATTTCCTTAGTGTCTGTCTTTGAGCAGTTCATTCCACATTTGTTTTTTTGTTTTTTTTTTCTGGTGCTTTCCCTGTCACACTATGACGTAAGGAGATCTGAGATTAGAGAACCTGACGTTCAAATAGTTTGTTCAAAGCCACAAGTGAAATTACCTATCACAATCATCAAATTCCATCCTCCTGACTCCCACACGGGGTTTGAGACCCTTTACTAAAACTTTCAAGACTACGTACAATTATGAGTCTTGAGCATTTTTTTATCACCCTCTTCACATAAAGAAAAAATATTATTTTGTGGTTTCTTTAATAAAATGTCTTTATGAGGACAAGGCTTCTAAATCACCTCATTTTAAGTTTACGTAGAAAAGATCGAAGGAATAAACATAGAAGAAAAGTCTTCCACGTGCCAAAAACTTTGAGGAACTTCTGCTAGTTAGAATATAAAAGGACTCAATTACAAGGAAGGGCCAGTTCAAGATTCCACTTCTGTAAAATGTACTATCACCCCAATAGAAGTCCATGAGCATTCCCTTATTTAGGATTGAAGGCCAGGTGAGGGCAGGTGGACAGACAGTCAAGCCTTACGCTCAGACCCATTTCAATCTCTAACTGAACCCACTGCAATTCCTACTTAAACATTAACCAAAGCTAGACACACATAGACCTCTCTATGTTAAGATGAGCAAATGGAGAAAAACCAAAGGACTATTCAAAGATGTCTCAGTTTGGGGTGCCTGGCTGGGTCAGTTGGTAGAGCATGTGACTTTGATATCAGGGTCGTGAGTTCAAGCCCCACACTGGGGGCACAGTTTACTTAAAAAACACATATACAAAGATGCCACAGCTCAAGGTATGAGGTTCCCTTGAAAAAACAGAACAGGGACGCCTGGGTGGCTCAGTCAGTTAAGCATCTGCCTTTGACGTGGGTCATGATCTCACGGTTTGTGAGTTCTAGCCCCGCATCGGTCTCTGTGTTACAGCTCAGAGCCTGGAGCCTGCTTCGGATTCTGTGTCTCCTCCTCTCTCTGCCCCTCCCATGCTCATGCTCTGTCTTTCTCTGTCTCTCAATAATAAATAAATGTTAAAAACAATTTTTTTTAAAAAAAGAAAAATCAGAACAAAAGCGGGTAATATATAGAGCAGATTCAGGAAATCCAATCAACAAAAATGTAAGCATTTGCATTCCCTAATAATATTTCCCCACTACTGAAAATTGTGTCTAGGGGCGCCTGGGTGGCTCAGTGGATTAAGCGGCCGACTTCAGCTCAGGTCATGATCTTGCAGTTCATGAGTTCAAGCCCTGCTTCAGGCTGTGAACTGTCAGCACAGATTCTGTGTTTCTGTCTCTCTCTGCCCCTCCCCTGCTCACGCTCTGTCTCTCTCTCTCGAAAATAAATAAAAAAGCATTTAAGAAAATTAAAAAAAAAAGAAAAGAAAATAGTGCCTACCATTAAGTAGTTGCTCAATAAATCTTTGTTGAATATGCTGACTGATTACATTAGGAATCTGGTGGAGGGGAGGTGTGGGGGGATGCTGGCTGGCTCATTTGGTGGAGCATGCGATTCTTGACCTTGGGGTCATGAGTTCAAGCCCCACGTGGAGGGTAGAGATTACATTTAAAAAAAGATCTAAAAAAAAAAAAAAAGAATCTCAGAAGGGGGAAACAGGGTAGGAATAGAAACAATAATTAAATAATTGTCCCCAGACTTAAGCCTGCTGGTAAAATGAATGAAAAGAAACCAACATCTAGACTAACCAGGTGACATTATTAAATATTTCAAGGATAAAGAAAAAAGCCTTCAAGAATCCAGCCAGGGAAAAACAAAAACAAAACAGTTTATCTCCAAAGGAACTGAACTCAAGCTGGCCTCAGAATTCTGCAACGCTGTAGGACACAAGTCAAAGCATATCCCACAGAATTCTCAGGGTAAATGTTTATAATTTAAGAATTAAGTGTAGACTTAGCCAAGTTGTCATGCAGTTGTGAGAGCCTCAAAAATAAGTGCTTGGGCTTAAATTCTCAAAAATTAAACCACCCAGATTATCTGTTCTGAAAGAAAAAATGGCTCAAACACATACTGCTGAATTAGAACTCAAGAAGAGAGAAGAAAGTCATGGCATGAAAGGACTTATGCTTAAAAGATCTTTGAGTGTCAGGGGTGTCTGCGTGGCTCAGTTGGTTGGGCGTCTGACTTTGGTTCAGGTCATGATCTGTGAGTTTGAGCTCTTCATTGGGCTCTGTGCTGACAGTTCAGAACCTGGAGCCTGCTTTGGATTCTGTCACCTTTCCCTCTGCCCCTCCCCTCCTTGTGCTCTGTCTCTCTCTCTCAGAAATAAACATTAAAAAATTAAAAAAAAAAAAAGATCTTTGAGTGTCTAAAATGAGAGAAAATACAGAATATAAGAAAAAAGAGGGGCGCCTGGGTGGCGCAGTCGGTTAAGCGTCCGACTTCAGCCAGGTCACGATCTCGCGGTCCGTGAGTTCGAGCCCCGCGTCAGGCTCTGGGCTGATGGCTCAGAGCCTGGAGCTTGTTTCCGATTCTGTGTCTCCCTCTCTCTCTGCCCCTCCCCCGTTCATGCTCTGTCTCTCTCTGTCCCAAAAATAAATAAACGTTGAAAAAAAAATTTTTTTTAAAAAAAGAAAAAAGAAATTTGTTTTTCCAAGAAGAATAATCAAGGTAGAAAGGGCCAGATTGCACTACAATCAAGCTGGGAGAGGTGGAGAGTGGGAGGTAAAGAATGAGGGGAGGACACCTGGCTGTCTCAGTCAGTAAAGCATGAGATGTCTGATCTCGGGATCAGGAGTTCAAGCCCCATGTTGGGCATAGACCTTACAGAAAGGAAGGAAGGAAGGAAGGAAGGAAGGAAGGAAGGAAGGAAGGAAGGAAGGAAGGAAGAGAGAAAGAAAGAAAGAAAGAAAGAAAGAAAGAAAGAAAGAAAGAAAGAAAGAAAGAAAGAAAAAGAATCGGGGGGATGCACCTGGGTGGCTCAGTCGGTTGGGCGTCCAACTTCAGATCAGGTTGTGATCTCATGGTTTGTGAGTTCGAGCCCCGTGTCGGGCTTTGTGCTGACAGCTCACAGCCTGGAGCCTACTTCAGATTCTGTGTCTCCCTCTCTCTGTTCCTCCCCTGCTGTGCTCTCTCTCTCTCTCTCAAGAATAAATAAAGATTTAAAAAATTTAATAAAAAAAAGAATGAGGGGGAATAAAGTGTGCTAAATACTGCATCTTACACTGGAGAAATCAAGAGCTGTGATTTCACTGTGATATTGAAAAGAAGTTGTTTTCTTTAATTTAAAGGTAGGCAAAAAAATAATAAAGTAAAAATAAGTGTAGATAATTTTAGAATAAAAACAGGATATATAACTTCCAAATCATTAAACAGACTTTATTTTAAAAAAAAAATTTTTTTTTCAACGTTTACTTATTTTTGGGACAGAGAGAGACAGAGCATGAATGGGGGAGGGGCAGAGAGAGAGGGAGACACAGAATCGGAAACAGGCTCCAGGCTCTGAGCCATCAGCCCAGAGCCTGACGCGGGGCTCGAACTCATGGACTGCGAGATCGTGACCTGGCTGAAGTCGGACGCTTAACCGACTGCGCCACCCAGGCGCCCCAAATCATTAAACAGACTTTAAAAAGCAAAGAGGGTCACCTGGGTGGCTCAGTCAGTTAAGCACTCAACTCTCGATTTCGGCTCAAGTCATGATCTCGCAGTTTGTGGGATGGAGCCCTTCCACAGGGCTCTGTGCTGACAGTGTGGAGGTGTGAAGCTGACTTGGGCTTGTTGTCTCTCTCCTTCTCTCTCTGCCCCTCCCCCTCAAAATAAATACACTTTTAAAAAATTAAAAATTAAAAAATAAAATAAAAAGCAAAGAATACATAGTCCAGACAGTAAGAGACAAGAAAAAGAGAAAATTATGCAGAATATGAAAAAAAAGATTAAGAAAATAAGATGAGGGGCACCTGGGTAGCTCAGTCAGTTAAGCGTCTGACTTCAGCTCAGGTCATGATCTCACAGTTTGTGAGTTTGAGCCCCGCATCGGGCTCTGGAGCCTGTTTCAGATTCTGTGTCTCCCATTCTCTCTGCCCCTCCACTGCTCACTCTCTGTCTCTGTCTCTCTCTCTCAAAAATAAATAAACATTAAAAAATATTTTTTAAAGAAAATAAGATGACAGAAAAATTCTAAAACATCAAAGTATTTATTCAATCTATCCTTGACTGTTTATGATAAACAGTATTTCATTTATTCACTTATTATTTCAGTAATATTCTGGAATATCATAAAGCCATTAAAATTAGGTTAGTAAAGGGGTGCCTAGGTGGCTCAGTCAGTTAGGCATCTGACTTTGGCTCAGGTCATGATCTCACCTTTCCTGAGTTCGAGCTGACAGCTCAGAATCTGGAGCCTGCTTTGGATTCTGTGTCTCCTTCTCTCTCTGCCCCTCCCCTGCTAGTGCTCTCCCTCCCTCTCTCTCTCAAATATGAATAAACATTAAAAAATAAATGAATAAACATTAAAAAATAAATAAATAAAAATTAGGTTAGCAAAGTATATGGTATGTCATACAAAATATAACAAAAAGCAAGATCAACATTATTTCTACAGTAATTCCAATTTAATTGAAGATATAGAAATGGACAGGCAGTCCTGCAGCATAATGGTTGATTATAGACTTTAGAATTGGATCTAGATTTGTGTCTCAGATCTACCATTTACTAACTGATGACCTTAGGCCAACAATTAACTCTCATCCTCAATTTACTCACCTGTAAAGTGAGAATGATAGTATCTTCTTGGAGAACTACTGAGAAGATTACAAGAGATAAATGTATAAAAAGGAAATCAAAGTAACTGGCATTCTCAGTAAATGATAACTAATATATACGTGTGTGTGTATTATATAGAGACAGAGATTATACAGTATTCAGATTATACATGTATGTATGTACATATATTGCATATGCACACTAATATATAGTTTATATATGTGTTTATATGTTATGTATAATAAGTCATATATAATATCTGTGTGTGTCATGTTAACAATGGTTATCTCTAGATGGTAGAATTTGGGGTGATTTTTATTTGTTTCTTTATACTTTTTATTTCCTCTTCCTGCTTTTCTGCATTTTCCAAAATTTCTACAGAGAATATGCTTGCTTTTGCAATTAGAAAAAGTTATCATATATAATTAAAAAATATGATAAAAAGTTTGTAGGGTATCAGTACAAATAGAAAGAATATATTATAACCATCCAAAAGCAATATCCATTCTTAGATACCTAAAATGCACAAAATTATCTGTAAATGCAGCAGTGTCTCTCAAATAGTCTGAGTTCAGTTTTAGCAAAACAAAACAAATGTCTTTTTCTCTGAATGGTGAATGCCTTGGAGTTACTCCAGAATAATATTGAATTATTCACATTGAATGGTGAATGCCTGGAGTTACTCCAAAATAATATGAAATCAAACTTTATTTCAGAAAGGATTTTTAAGCCTAAAATCCTACAAATTGAATCAGTCCTGGTATGTGTATCTGTTCCAAAAACCAGTCTCCAAATTTACAGAGACTAGGTCTGGCACTAGGAGATTAAGATGTACTAGACAAATACTACTTGACGGTGAGGGTAGAGGTTTGGGGGGCAGGGAGAGTAGAGAATGTTGAAGCCCACCACCAATCATTAAAGTGTTATTAGTAACATCCATTTCCACTCCAAGCGATCTTCACCAGGTAGTGTGTGAAACACGACATTTCATTCATTCATTTAGTCTTTCAGTTAATATTTATTTCTGAGCCTATTGTTATACATGCAGCACTGTACTAGGGAGTGGATTTGCAGTGGAGAACGGGGTCCCTGCTCGCATAGGGCCAAGAGCCTAGTGGAGAAGACAAATACTTATACAAATGGACATATAGTTGCAAATTGTGATGAGGATTACAGAGAAGAGTACAGAATATTATGAAAGATAATTGGGGGAGGGGATATTTTAGGGTAGGAGAAGGGAGTGGTTCAACATGCCCTCTCTGAGTAAGTGACATTTCAGCCGGAACCCAGAAGATGAGTAAGAGTTAGGGGAAAAGATGGGGAAGAGTGTTCCAGGAAAAGAAAATGGCATATGCACAGCCCATAAAGTAGGGGGAAAAAAGTTTGGAGCCTTGGGGTAATTGAGAGAGGATCAGTGCAATCTCTTACGGAAAGGCATGTCTAGGCTCCACTGTTTCTAATCTCAGTAATTGCAGAGCACAGTGCAGGATACGAGGCACAGGTCTTACTCAGATCTGTCACTTAGCTGCTCAACTTTATTGCTGGGCCTTGTTTCGACATCCTTGAAATGAGAATTATGAGTTTCCTTCTGGAGCTTCTTGTGAAAGTGCAATATATTTCATCTGTAAAATACTTGCCCTTTTTATTGTATTACTTAAGCGTATTTATAATGGAATCATCAACAAAGTGTGGCATTTTCACTCTTACAATGCCCATTCTGAGAAAAAGGAGTAGGAACTCTCCAGCAGTTTAGGAAAGTGAGAAGAAGGAACAATAGTCACTCATGTGCAATTGTCATTCAATTCCAGAAGGCTAATTATGATCATGAGCTAGGTCATCTATTTTTGTAAAAGTAAACTGTTGTTTACAAGGAAATGGTCTATTTGAACCTTAAGGGGAATCCGGTGGCTTAGCCTGAGAGTTTCATTGTGAAATTTCTAGATCTTCATGGTTTTCACTCAAATATATTCCTGCTTTTAACCATGTGGTACTTAGATACGTGTCACAATCAAAATGACAAAAATCTATCCAAAGTCTTCCCCTCCATCTTACACTTGTCCTAACTTCCATGTGCCAGGCATAATGCTGAACGCTTGCACGCAATAGTTCAGTTAAGCCTTGCCGTAACAGCCTTATGAAATCCAGTCTCATTATTTAATTATATAGTTATTATAAATAACAATTCTCATTATTTACAGTAGTTATTCTATAATGTGGAAACCATTGCTACTAAGGTAGATACCAGATTAGGTTCCTGTGAACCTCTGGTCATAATATTTTTTTCAGCTGATCAACAATACATAACTTTGTTTTCTGTGTGTTTCTGTTTAAAGATACCATATTTAATATATACTGACTCCTTAACATTGCAATCCTAACCAACAGCACTATAATTCACACCTGAATGAAGCTTATCCAATACGTGTATTTTCTCCATCGTCTCCTTGGCAGCCTTTTTGTACTTGGGAACAGTAGACAGCACTTCCCCAATATGCTTGGAGGCCATCTAATTGGTGAAATCAACAGAAAGCATAAAATGCAAAAAAATGTAATACTATTTAGTGTTAGACCACACTATTTAGACCACAAAAAGGACACATGTTTACAGTGTGAGAGCTGAAGCGAGAAGGCAGATCTCAAGCTGGGAACTTGCAAGGTGGACAACTCAAAATTTTCACTGCCCTGGGAGCGACTGGGTGGCTCAGTCGGTTAATCATTTGACTCTTGATTTCAGCTCAAATCAGGATCTCTCAGTTTGTAAGTTCAAGCCCCACATTGACAGTGCAGAGCCTGCTTGGTATTCTCTCTGCCCATCCCCTTCCCTTTCTCTCTCTCTCTCTCTCAAAAATAAAAACATTTTTTTAAAAATTAAAAATAAATAAAAAATAAATTTTCACTGTTCTGCACGTGTCCACAAAGAGGCACAAAAGCACCACAAGTACTGATTTGGGAATTACAAAGAAATTTTAGCAACCAGGCAAATTTACAAATACAGAATCTATAAATAATGTGGATCGACTGTAGGTTTATGATCTTCATTATTCAGATGAAGAAACTGAAGATCAGAGAGGTGAAGTCACTTTCCCAAGATCATTCTAATAAAAAGTGTTAGGGGTGCCTGGCTGGCTCAGTCAGTGGAGCATGCAACTCTGATCTCAGGGTTGTGAGTTCAAGCCCCATGTTGGGTATAGAGATTACCTAAAATAAAATCTTAAATAAATAAATAAATAAATAAATAAATAAATAGCGGTAAATATAGGATTCAACAGTTCTGCTCAACTCCAAAGCCAAATGCTTCCAACCGCTATTATCTCCTAAAGTCTATTAATAGGGAAACAGTTAAACAAATTATAATAGTAAAATCCTACAGAAAGTTATGTAAGGTGATGTATAGGTGATACCTTAGTACTACATTCCTATTATTTAATGAGTTACCAAATGAAATCGTAGGTGTTCTACAAAGATCTTTCTATTCATTTTCTCACTTGATTCTAATAATCACCCTGTGAGGTAGGTGCTGTCTGAATCCCCATTTGATGGATTTGAAAATTGAGGCCCAGAAGAGTTATGTAAGTTGTTTAAGATCATATAGCAAATAAGAAAAGCCTATCTCAAGCTTTTAACCACCATATTATTCTAAATCCAAGAATGAGCACGTGACCAAAAGAGCAACAAAAAGACAGAAATTGAACATTGGGAAAAATCTGATAAAACAAGTAAAGATTAGGGGCACTTGGGCGGCTCAGTTGGTTGAGCGTCCAATTCTTGATTTCAGCTCAGGTCATGATCTCATGGTTTTATGGGTTTCAGCCCTGCATCCAGCTCTGCGCTGACAGTGGAGAACCTGCCTGGGAGTCTCCATCTCTCTCCCTCTCACTCTGCACCTCCCCTGCTCATGCTTTCTCTGTCTCTTTCAAAATAAATAAATCAACTAAAAATTTATTTTAATTTATTAAAAAAAATTTTTTTTTAACGTTTATTTATTCTTGAGACAGAGAGAGACAGAGCATGAGCAGGGGAGGGGCAGAGAGAGAGGGAGACACAGAATCTGAAGCAGGCTCCAGGCTCTGAGCCATCAGCACAGAGCCCGACGCGGGGCTTGAACTCACGGACCGTGAGATCGTGACCTGAGCTGAAGCCGGACGCTTAACCGACTGAGCCACCCAGGCGCCCCTATTTTATTTTATTTAAAAACAGTTTTTAACATTTATTTATTTTTGAGATACAGAGAGAGACAGAGCATGAACAGGGGAGGGACAGAGAGAGGGGGAGGCATAGAATCTGAAGCAGGCTCCAGGCTCTGAGCTGACAACACAGAGCTTGATGTGGGGCTTGAACTCACGGACTGCACGATCATGACGGAGGCTGAAGTCAGTGCTCAACAAACTGAGCCACCCAGGCACCCCTAAACTTAAACATTTTTAAAAAAAAACAAGTGAAGATTATTTAAAAAAGTAAGACAGAAACACAAAACTTATTCAAGCACTCATAGTATATGACTACGAAGGAAGGGTAAGAGAAAGATGTGCTTATTCAATGAGAATCTATTTAGTATGCAGTTAACAGTGATTTTTACAAAATTTTAATTTCTGACCCTTACATAAAATTTTATCAACAGATTAAGGGATGAGAAAGAATAAACAATAGCATATATCATTGGGAATATGCTAAAGAATGGAATGTTCCATATAAATCTTTACAGAGACTTTTGTTGTCTAGTAAGCAAAACAGTCCAGATTGTGGGAAGTGTTAAATCAAAGGCTTATATTCCAGCCAGTGCAACGCCATTAGGTTTTCAGAAACAGCATGTCAGGTTTCATGTGTGAGCCACATAAGTGTTCAGGTAACTGTCTTTTTCCATGAGTTCAAACTCCATTCAAATTTGTGGGAATGGGGTACATGTTAGTTTACCTAGCCAGAGGGCAACGAGGTCTATCTTGGAAAATCTGGGGACTAAAAATTCCTCTGGGCTGTCTTTCTCAATTAAGCTGCTTTTGGTTGCAAGCAACAGAAAACTCCAGCTCAAATGATTTAAGTAAGGAAAATTTAGGGGCGCCTGGCTGGCTCAGTCAGTAAAGCATGCAACTCTTGATCTCAGAACCTTGAGTTCAAGTCCTACGTTAGGGGTTGGAGTTTACTTAAAATAATAATGATAATAATAATAATATTAAATAAATAAGAAAAGTTATTATCTCACATAATAGACAGGAGGTAGTGTAGTTACTAAGATGTTTAATTTAGCAGCAGATGACATTATCATGGATATAGGAGGTTTGATGGGTTTTTTTTGTTTGTTTGTTTTTTTCTCCCTTCCTTCTCTGTCATCTTTAGTGTGTTGGCGTTTATCCTCAGGGTTATCTCCTCATGGTTGTGTGATGGCTGCTGCAGTTCTAGGGTATCACATGTAGACATGGCCACATCAAAAGAAACTTTTCATTCTGTATGTCTGTATCTTTCCCTAAGGGTCTATCTCTCACCCCAAAATACCTGTTTCATGCATCATTGATTAGAATTATATTACATGCCCATGCCTAAACCATGATTGGCTTAGACCAAATAAAAATTCACCTCCTGGAGATAGGAAGGACCAAGGTGTCCATATCTCAATAAAGTTGGGGTTCTGTTAGCGATAAAAAATAGAAGGGAGCAGCAGTTGGGAAGGCAACAAACAGGGTCAACCACACTACTAAATAGTGATTATTTAATGTCATCACACCCGTAGGCTAAAGCCAGAAAACATACAGTTTGGATAGTAATATCCTGTATACTTAGGTGTTATTAATTGATAATAGAGCTCTTTAATAAGTCACTTCAACATCCTAAGTATACTTTTTTTTTTTTTTTGGTAAGAATAATATGAATAACTCCTCCCCCACCCCAATCCATTTGGGTGAAAGTTGCCAACATGATGTCCCATTATCCACAAATACTTTAGAATGTAATTCCTACAAACATGGATGTTCTCCTACATAACTACAATCCATCATCAAAACTGATACGTGACTACCACCTAATACTCAGAATCTATTCATATTGTCCCAATAATGTCCTTTGTAGCTACGGATTAGATCTAAGGTTTTATGTTGCATTTAGTTGTGAACTTTAATCTGGAATAGTAGTTCTTTAATCTTTCCTTGACTTTTAATATCTTACACGTTTGAAGACTGTTGGCCAATGATTTTGTAGACCGCCTCTTAAGTTGGGTTTGACTGATGTTTCCTAATGATTAGATTCAGGTAAGGCAGGGATACCTGGGTGGCTCAGTTGGTTAAGCATCCAACTTTGGCTCAGGTCATGCTCTCACAGTTCATAGATTTGAGCCCCGCATCAGGCTCTGTGCTGTCAAGTCAGAGCCTGGAGCCTGTTTTGGATTCTGTGTCTCTCTGTCCCTCCTCTGCTCATGTTCTCTGTCTCTCAAAATAAATAAACAATTAAAAAATTAGATTCAGGTAGTGCATTTTTGGTAGAATTTTCACAGAAGTAACATTGTATTTTTCTCATCGCATCCTATCAAATGGTACACAATTTCAATTTGTGCCATTACTGGTGATGGTAACTTTGATCACTTGATTAATGTTGTATCTGCCAGGTTTCTCCACCCTAAAGTTTCTCTTTTTCACTTTGTAATTAAGTATTTTATGGGGAAGTATTTTGAGACTATGTGAAAATTCTGTTCCTCATCAAATTTTCACCCATTAATTTTAGTATTCACGATGTTTCCTGGCTGAATTAACTATGGCTACAATGGTTGCCAAATGGTGATTTTCTCATTCTAGTCTTCTTTCTGTGGTTATTAGTTAGCATTTGAATGTAAAGAAAATCTTTCTAGTCCTCCGGTTTGTTTATTCATCTATTTATTTATATCAATATGGACTTATAGATTTCTGTATAATACATTACTGTCATTATTTGTTTTATTTATTTAGTCCCTTTGAGCTGATTTCTGTGTCCTTTTGACATACCCTATCATTCTTTTGAGTACTTTTTTTTTTTTTTTTTTTTTTGCCAGAGTAAGATGTTCCAAGCTTATTTTATATTTTCCATATCCCAGCCTTGGAATAAGCTATTTCTCCCAGCATCCCTGATATCTTTTAACAGAGAGTACTATTTAGAAACCAAGATATGGGTACTGTGTGCTCATTGCTATTGGGTTTTTGCTGTTCCCAGACCCTCTAGAAGCTAAGGGTTGTTTATACATATATATGTATAGAATTTATGTTGTGTACAATATATAATATTGTTTACATGTATATATTGTGTACATATATGTGTATGTACATACACAGACATTTGCATCTATAATATTTGTTTTTATGTCCGTTTCTATACACGTTAAACCTTGAGTTCACACTGTAAGTCTAATTCTAATATAATATTAGAGGGCCATTCTAGTTTTCTCCCTTTCTGTATCTGTGACTCCCACAGAGAAATATCCTCGATATTTACTTATTGAATTAATTCTCCCTCATTTTGCAAAGTGGCTAATCACCCATATCCATGATGCCTCCTCCCCAGGCAAACACTCTCCCCACCCCACTCCCACTGCAACAATGTTCACCCAGTTGACACTGCCCTTTATGTGGACACCTGCTTTGCTCAGCGCCACCAAATGGCTTTTGGACTGGATTATGTAGGAAGAGAGGGAGTCAGGAGGACAGGAAGGCAAGCAAGAAGACAGTCAGGGAGGCACGTTTGCCTTTTTTTTTTTTTTTAGATTTTTTTAAAGTTTACTTATTATTTTTGAGAGAGAGAGAGCTCGTGTGCACCCGCAAGCCAGGGAGAGGGGTAGAGGGAGAGAAAGAGAATCCCAATTCATGCTCAGCGTGGAGCCCGACACAGGGCTGGATCCCACAAACCTGGAATCATGACCTGAGTCGAAATCAAGAGTTGGACACTCAACTGACTGAGCCACCCAGGTGCCTCTAAGATTTGATTGTTTAAGTAATCTCTACACCCAACGTGGGGCTCAAACCCACAACCCCAAGATCAAGAGTCACACACTCCACCGATGGAGCCACCCAGGCACCCCCATATGTTTGCCTTTGAATAAAACTTTTAGGAGACATATTTTAACCCAAAGCAGAACTATAGTGAAAAATGTTGGATGCTCTGACAGGCCAGTGGAAATTTTATTTTGGAGGAAGCAGATCCTCATGGCAATCATTAAGTAATAAGGTAAGTATAAATACAGTTTAATGTGAATTCGGTTTTTTTCTCTTCTACAGATTTATGTTCATCATTTTTACATGAAAATAAATCATACCACTTAAGCTAGAGCCTTGCTGCTCAGTGTGACCCACAAAGAGTTGCATCAGCGTCTTCTAAACACAGAATCGCAACCCTGCCCTAGAGGACTCAATCAGCATCTGCATTTAATAGGATCCTCCAGGTGATTCATCTGTACATTAAAATTTGAAAAGCACTGAGTTTGAACACTCACCAGTTAGTAGCAAAATCCATCCTGGTCTCATCTTACAAAATGTACATAGTAAAAGTCGATCTTCACTAGCTCCAGAAGTTAAAGATAAAAATAATGTATCTTGCCTCCTATACTATTATTTTTATTCCCTTACTTCTTTCTTCTCTTCCTATCTGCCTGTCTGCCTCCCTCCCTTCCTCCTTTCCTTCTCTCCTTTTTAAAGTCTATTTCCCCTAAATAGTTGGTAAACACCTTTAGAATAGGAAGCATTTGCCCCGTAAGTTTACAGTTTAGTAGCCAGATACCAAAAAGTCTGGCTAGTGATTCACCCACTAACTTCTAAGGGAACTTTATTTATTTATTTATTTATTTATTTATTAATTTATTAAATGTTTATTTATTCTTGAGACAGAGAGAGACAAAGAGTGCGAGTGGGGGAGGGGCAGAGAACGAGAGGCAGACACAGAATCCAAAGCAGACTCCACTCCAGACTCTGAGCTGTCAGCACAGATCCTGACACGGGGCTCAAACTCACAGACCGTGAGATCATGACCTGAGCCAAAGTGGACGCTTAACTGACTGAGCCATCCAAGTGCCCCAGAGGAAACTATATTTAAAGACTATAGTGGAATCAAACCCAGTTAGATGGCTCTGCTCTCAGAGTTAGCTTCAAACGAAAGAACTGAATTATATGCTATTATCTTCCTTATTGTGAAATGTCAGCATTTCAACTGTGGAATCAACCTGGATTCAGTCTGAGACTTGCTGGCTGTGTAAACTTGGGCAAGACTTTTAAACTCTCTGAACTTCCATTTCTATTTTTGGAGAGCTTAAGCTCATGGGCTTTGGAATAAGAAAGCCTAGCTTTGAATCTTGCTTCTTCCCATTCTGCCCTATATAGACTAGGGCAAGCTATTTAACCTCCTTGATCCTCAGTAAAATATAGAACCACTTTGCCACAGGAAAATGCATGCCAAATGCTTACCCAGTACCTTGGCATGTTATCTGTATCCAATAATTAAGTCTATGTTATTTTTCAATTTTGAAATAATGATAATCATCTGCAACAAAGGTTGTTGGGATAGCTTAGATGAGATAACACAGGGTCTGAAGAGTGTCCGGCACAAAGTAAGCACTCAGTAAATATTACCTACAATCGGTTCACAGGGTTGTTGGGAGGACCCAGGGGAATAAGACAATGTGACTCATAACCATTATTGTTTCCTCCAATAAGGGATAATTCTTCTTATGGGTCTTATTTTATTTTATTTCTTTTAACAATTTTTAAAGTTTTATCTACTTAAGTAATGTTTACACCCAACATGGGGCTCGAACTCACAACCCCAAGATCAAGAGTCACGTGCATGCTCTTCAGACTGAGCCAGCCATGCACCCCTTACTCTGGGTTTTAGAGTGTTGTGGTTTTTGCTTTTGTTTTTTGTTTTTAAATTTTTTTTTAATGTTTATTTATTTTTGAGAGAGAGACAGAAACAGAGCACGAGAGGGGGAAGGGCAGAGAGAGAGGGAGATGCAGAATCTGAAGCAGGCTCCAGGCTCTGAGCTGTCAGCACAGAGCCCAACGTGGGGCTCGACCTGAGCAGAAGTCAGACGCTTAACCAACTGAACCACCCAGGCACCCTTGGGTTTTAGAGAGTTTTGACTATAGTGTCTATAACCTGCAAGTTGTGTGTGTGTGTGTGTATGTGTGTGTGTTTCTCAAGCCATGCCACATTTTACTTAGTCCCTATACTTATCACTTATTTATACACTGGGATGCTACAGAAGGCAGCAGCTGGGCATTTCCACTAGGATCTGGCTGAGTAAACCTCCTCTGTACTGAAGACCCTGCTCCTGAAATGGCCAGTACCATCCAGTTCTTCCCAGATGAGTGGCTGGATTTGGACTGCTAAAAGGGAAAGGGGAAAGCAGGTGGCAAGAAATGACCCCAAATCTTTAAGATAAACGGCAAGGACTACATCCGCCTAGGAAATGACTTCTTTAAAGGCCGTGCAAAGGATAAAAGGAGGAACAGTGGGAAGAACAGCATCCAATTGCTATGGCAACTGGAATTTTGCAAATAAATACTTCAGCATAGCTTGTTTCTCAAACAAACTGACCTATTCTTTCCGTTATTGGGTCCCCCTCCTGTTTCCTTATCCTTCCTTCATTAGTGTACACCCATTCCTATCTTACCTCAGAATTAAAGGAAAAATAATACTCGTTTTCGAGCCTATTTATCTACCCCCCTGCCAAATTCAATCTGGCAATACATTGTTTATACACTGAGACAGGAAGTGTCCTTATTATAAATCAGGAGCTCTGTCCCTTCACATGTGTCATCATACCAAGGTCCTGGGAGGGATGGTAAGCCAGGAACCTCCCCCAAATCCTGACAGTCAAAACAATAAAGGTCTACTAATGACTTGTGAGTCACCCGATTTCTCTAAGCTTCCCTTTCCCGGTGTGCATGAAGGAAATGCTGCTCTGAAATAGCGGAAATGTGGGCAAGATCTGGGTCATTTGTATTCATAGTCAATTGACCCAGTTTGGACCCAGATTCCCTTTCCAGCCTTAGCTCTCACTGGTCTCCTGTGCTTTAGCCAAGCACGTCTACTTGTTCCTGGCGCACACACTTCTGTGCCTTGGCTCATGCTATTCTCTCTGCCTGGAATGCCCTCTCCCCTTTTCTCCATCTCCTCCTTCTATTTTATCAACCTCTCATCTGTCTTCTATGTCTCAAATCAAATAACACCTCTTCCGCAAAGCCTTCTCTGATTTCCATAGCTGGTATGGATCTTGCTTTTCTTGTTTGTGTTCTTTTCTGATATCTGTAGTTGTTTATTTCATCTGTATCTTTCATTCCACAGCCCCGCCCTTGGAAGAAATGAAGCCTGTTGAGAGCAGAGACCATATATTCTCCTTAATTCCCCACAGTCCCAAACTATAAATGGACTTTTTACTTATATGTAACCCTCCCCAGCCAGTGCTTGACTTATAAGTTCTTTAAGACCAAGGGCCATGTCTTATTCCCTATTATAGATCCAGCATCTAGCTTCTTACTTGGCACATAGTTGGTACTCAGAACAAAATAATAGTTGAATTAATGAATAAAAGTAGATGCTTTTTTGGTAATGAATTAGATTAATTTGTAAAATAAAATTTTAAATTATTGGGGAAACTGAGTAGTTACAGGTTCATGGAATTCATTCATCCATTTAGTCAGCAGTGATGAAAGCAAATGAGGATCTGGACATCATGGAGCTCATGTTTTCATGGAACATGGAGAGAATTAACACACAAAGAAATAAGATAAATTCATATTATGGTAAGTACTGTGAAGGAAATAAACATGGCAATGAAATAAAGCCACTTTAAACAGGTAATAATAACAGGATGTTATTTGTAGGGTTTCTCAACCTCTGCACTATTGTCATTTTGGACTGGATAATTCTTTCTTTCAGGGGGCCGTCCTGTACATTCTAGAATGTTTAGTAGCATCCTTGGCTTGTACCCACTAGATAACAGTAACATACAACCCCTCCAGTTGCGACAGTCAAAATGTCTCTGGAAGGGTTCTGGGTGGCTCAGTCGGTCGAACTTCCAACTCTTGATTTTGGCTCAGGTCATGATCCCAGGGTGGTGGGATTAAGCCCTGCATCTGGTTCTTTGCTGAGTATAGAGCCTGCTTAAGATTCTCTCTACCCCTGCCCCTCTGGGGTGCCTGGGTGGCTCAGTCAATTAAGCCTGGGACTCTTGATTTCAGTTCAGGTCCTGATCTCACAGCTCATGGGATGGAGCCCTGCATTGGGCTCTGTGCTGACAGTGTAGAGCCTGCTTAAGAGTCTCTCTCTGCCCCTCCCCTGCTCACACGTGCTGTCTAAGGAAGAAAGAAAGAAAGAAGGTAAAAAGAAAAAAAAGAAGTAAGTTTGAACAGAAGAATGGGTTGAAATCGAAGTTCAACCTAGAACATGGGACCAGAAACTAAAATAGCTTGGAGTAGCCACTAAGTGAAAGGAGTGGATGGCAAGTGGGCAAATATTCTGACTCCTAATTCCTGAAGATCTTAATTGTATTTCTGGAAATATTATTTTGCCTGCTTTTTTAAAAAAATGAGATACAATTGACATATGACATTAATTTTAGGTGCACACATGACTCAATATATGTCTATATTGCAATGTGATCATCACAATAACTCTAGTTAACATCCACCATCACACATTCTTACAATTCTTTTTCTTCTGGTGAGAATGTTTTTTTTTTATTTTTTTTTTAACGTTTATTTATTTTTGAGACAGAGAGAGACAGAGCATGAACAGGGGAGGGGCGGAGAGAGAGAGGAAGACACAGAATCGGAAGCAGGCTCCAGGCTCCGAGCCATCAGCCCAGAGCCCGACGCGGGGCTCGAACTCATGGACCGCGGGATCGTGACCTGAGCTGAAGTCGGACGCTCAACCGACTGAGCCACCCGGGCGCCCCTCTTCTGGTGAGAATGTTTAAGTGATCTACTCTCTTAGCAACTTTCTGGTATACAGTAGAGCATTATTAACGGTAGTCACCATGCTGCATATCACAACCTAATAAGGACTTACTTATTTTATATCTATGAGTTTTGTTTTGTTTGTTTGTTTTAGATTCCATATATAAATGAGGGCATACAGTATTTGTCTTTCTCTGATTTATTTCACTTAGCATAATACCATCAAAGTCCTTCCACATTGCTGCAAATGGCAAGATTCCTTTCTTATGGCTGAATAATATCCCATTGTGTGTGTGTGCATGTGTGTGCATGCGTGCACCTGTGTCACGTTTTCTTTATCTATTAATACATAATGGACACTTAGGTTGCTTCCATCTCTTGACTATTGTAAGTTATGCTGCAGTGAACATGGGGGTGCAGATATCTCTTCAAGCTAGTGATTTCCTTTCTTCTGGATGAATACCCAGAAGTAGAATTGCTGGCACATGGTAGTTTATTTTTAATTTTTTGAGGAACTTCCATACTTCCACACTACTTTCCATAGTGGCTACACCAGTTTACATTCCCACCAGCAATGCACATGTGGGTTCCCTTTTCTTCACATCCTCACCAACACTTGTTATTTCTTTTCTTTTTGGTAATAGCCATTCTTTTTTTTAAAATGTATTTAATGTTTGGGGCTCAGTCAGTTAAGTATCTGACTTCGGCTCAGGTCATGATCTCGCGGTTCGTGGGTTCGAGCCCCGCGTCGGGCCCTGTGCTGACAGCTCAGAGCCTGGAGCCTGCTTCGGATTCTGTGTCTCCTTCTCTCTCTGTTCCTCCCCTGCTCATGCTCTGTCTCTCTCTCTCTCAAAAATAAATAAAGATTAAAATTTTTTTTTAATTATTTAATGTTTATTTATATTTGAGAGAGAGAGAAACAGCGTGAGCAGGGGAGGAGCAGAGAGAGAGGGAGACAGAATCTGAAGCACATTCCAGGCTCTGAGCTGTCTGCACAGACCTCGATGCCGAGCTCAAACTCATGAACCGTGAGATCATGACCTGAGCTGAAGTCGGACACTTAACTGACTGAGCCACCCAGGCTCCCCAGTGACAGCCATTCTAACAGTTGTGAGGTGATATCTCATTGTGGTTTTGATTGGCGTTTCCTGGATGATTAGTGATGTTGAGCACCTTTTCAGGTACCTGTTGGCTATCCGTATGTCTTCTTTGGAAAAATGTTTATTTAGAACTTCTGCTTATTTTTTATTGGATTGTTTGCCTGTTTGTTTTGGTTTTGTGGCTATTGAGTTTTATGAGTTCTTGACATATTTTGAATATTAACCCTTTATCAGATATATGGCTTGCAAATATTTTCTTCCATTTCATAGATGGCTTTTTTGTTTTGCATATGGTTTTCTTTGCTATGCAAAAGCTTTTTAGTTTGATGTAGTTCCACTTGTTTAGTTTTGTTTTTGCTGCCTTCGCTTTTGGTGTCAAATCCAGAAAATCATCACAAAGACTAATGTCAAAGGGCTTACCATCCACATTTTCTTCTAGGGATTTAAAAATTTTTTTGTAATTGTTTATTTTTGCAAGACAGAGACAGAGCACAAGAGGGGGAAGGGCAGACAGAGAGGGAGACACAGATTCCAAAGCAGGCCCCAGGCTCTGAGCTGTCAGCACAGAGCCTGACATGGGGCTTAAACGCACAAACTGTGAGATCATGACCTGAGCCAAAGTTGGATGCTTAACCAACTGAGCCACCCAGGCATCCCTCTTCTAGGGATTTTATAGTTTCAGGTCTTACTTTTCAAGTCTTTAATCCATTTTGAGTTGATTTTTGTCTATAGGGTGAGATAGCAGTCCAGTTTCATTCTTTTCTGTGGCTGTCCAGTTTTTCCAACACCATTTATTGAAGGAACTACCTTTCCCCATTTAATATTCTTGGTTCCTCTGTCATAAATTGATTTACTATATATGTGTGGGTTTATTCCTATGCTCTCTATTCTGATCCATTGATTTATGTGTCTTTTTATGCCAATACCATAGTGTTTTGATGAATATAGCTTTGTAATATAGTTTGAAATCAGGAACTGTGATGCCTTTGTTCTTCTTTCTCAAAATTGCTTTGGCTATTCAGGATCTTTTGTAGTTCCATGCAAATTTTAGGATTGTTTGTTCTGTTTCTGTGAAAAATACCATTGGAATTTTGATAGCGACTGCATTGAATCTGCACATTGCATTGGGTAATATGGACATTTTAGGTATATTAATTCTTCCTATCCATGGGCAGGGAATATCTTTCCATTTATTTGTGCCTTCCTTATTTCTTTCATCAGTGTTTTATTGTTTTCCATGTACAGGTCTTTCACTTTCTTGATTAAATTTATTACTAGGTATTTTACTCTTTTTATTCCATTTGCAAATGGGATTATTTTCTTAGTTTCCTTTTGTTTTTTTTTAATTTTTAAAATGTTTTTATTTATTTTTGAGAGAGAGACAGAACGTAAGTAGGGGAGGGGCAGAGAGAGACACACACAAAGAATCTGAAGCAGGCTTCAAACTTTGAGCTGTCAGTACAGAACCTGATGTGGGGCTTGAACTTGTGAACTGCAAGATCATGACCTGAGCCAAAGTCGGATGCTTAACCGACTGAGCCACCCAGGTGCCCCTCTTAGTTTCTTTTCTGATAGTGTGTTATTAATATATAGAAATGCAACTGATTTTTGTACACTGATTTTGTATCCTGCAACTTTGCTGAATTCATTTTCTAGTTCTGATGGGTTGTTTTTTTTTTTTGGTGAAGTCTTTAGGGTTTTGAAACATAATACATAAATTGACACCAAATGACTGTTGAAAGTGGACACTCCAGAGGCTTTGGGTTTGTAACTTTTGAGAATTTTGAAAATGCTCAGAAAGCCATCCAAGGCACACACTGAAAAATCCTTAATGGAAACCAGTTTATGCCAGTAGGGCACAGAACGAAGCAGAGAGACGATCTGAATTAAAGCACAAATTTGAGCAAATAAAACGGTAAACCCACCAGGTGCAAGGGTGCTAATCTTTATGTGAAAGTTGTTGAAGATGCTATTGTTAATCAATGGCTAAGAAGAGAATTCTCCCACTTTGGCACAATCACTAGTGCCAAGGTCACTAGAGAGGCTGGCTGCAGCCAAGGCTTCAGCTTCACTTGCTTTACATCTCCCGAGGAAGCAAACGAGCCATCATGGCAATGGATGGAAGAATTGTGAGCACCAAACCGCTGCATGTGGCCATTGCACAAAGCAAGGAGGAGCGCCAGGCTCTCACCAAGCACTAAATGGAGAAAATGGAGACTATGGGAATTGGAGGTAATGCTATCATCAACTCTCACGGGCAGCAGCAACATCAAGTAACTTCATGCCAATTGTCCTTCAGACAACACGGAAGTGCACAACTCTGCAAGCCTGTGGTCAGGGCCAAACCTCATCTATCCCAATATATGCGGTGTTATCCCCTCAGCAGCAGCAGCAGCACCTAAATCATCATTTAGCACCTGCAGACCACCGCAAGTTCTAGCAGTCAAGCCAGCCTGTCAGATCACCAGTCCAACAACCCAGACCTTGGCTATTCACCTTCTAACTTCTGCCTCAAGACCATGTCTGACTCAAGGATTCAAAAAAGTTGCAGGTGTTGCAGGTGTTCACAGGCCTCTAAAGTTTAAAGTAGAAAGCCCATCATCCATCCAGAAGCCTAACCCTGTCTGTAGACAAGGTCATGATATGTTGAATGTATCTGTGTTAGCATCAGCTATTACTCAGAAGATCTTGGGTGAGAAGCTGGTTCCTCTGCTTCAATCTGTTCACCCAACTCCGGCTGGAGAAAACTCTGGCATATTATTGGAGATGGATGATGCTGAAATTCTTCATATGCTCAAATGTCCTGAGTCTCTCCATGCCCGAGTTGATGAAGCCATCCTTATTCTACAATCCACCCGAACTCAAAATACTGCCCTGAAATCTGCTAACAGCGCTCCCAGTATTCGACCTGTGTAAGATGAAATTCCTGCTGGCAGAAATGAAAATTCCAAACAACGAAAAACCAGAAAGATTGGAGGAAATGATGAGAACAGAATCTTTTTTAAAGAAAAATAATTTTACACTTTACCAAGAAATATCAAGACAATTATTGATTGTCTTTTTTTTTTTCCTTAATAAATTTCCTGTAGCAAGCAAGCAGAAGCAATAAAAATCAGTCTAATGACCTTCAAGCTGTTTCTAAAATTAGAAGCTCCATAAATATTGTGGTTGATGACTATGGCATTTCTCCTATGGAAAGCATATTTTAAAATAATGGCTGATCCAATATTTTCCCTTTCACTTTCCTCTTTCTGTGCATATGCAACTCTTGGATAACAACTCATGCCAATTACCATATCTCATATTCCCCTTAATTCCCCTAACGCCCAAATTGGTTCAGGAATGGGCATATGTCCCAAGACAGGATATGCAGGGCTAATAAGACCTAAGTTTTGGGACTGTTGTTCCAGCTATCAGGGAAATCTTTTCTGCCAGATAGATGTACATAACTCCAGGACCTGTTAACAGCTGGCTTGGCACCAAGAAGAGAGAGCCTGCCTGAAAATGGAGTCATCACCAAGGAAGTAGACATTGTTTGAGTCCTGGATCAAACTCTATCAGAAGCAAGAAACTGTTTGAGTGGTATGTGAACCAATAAACTTTTGTTGTTTTGTTTTATATTTTTGTTTAGGCAGTGCTGGTTGGATTTTCTAACATTTGCAACATAGAGTCCTGTCTGACACAGACAAATTCTAGCATACAAAACTACAGTAACCATGTTTCTTTTTTTTTTTTAAGTTTATTTATTTTCGAGAGAGAGAGTGAGCCCAGAGGGGCAGAAAGAGAGAGAGAGAGAGAGAGAGAGAGAGAATCTCAAGCAGCCTCTACACTCTCTGCACGCAGAGCCCGACGCAGGGCTCCATCCCACAAACTGTGAGATCATGACCTGAACTGAAATCAAGAATCCAGTCAGGCGCCTCCAGTAACCATGTTTGATAATCTAAAAACCTATACTGCAACTAGGTATAGAAAGATACAATTTTAGGGGCCCCTGGGTGGCTCAGTCAGTTAAGCATCTGACCCCTGATTTCAGCTCAGGTCACAATCTCACTGATCTCACTGTTTATGAGATCAAACCCCATGTCAGGCTCTGTGCTTGGGATTCTCTCTCTCCCTCTCCTCTCTCTGCCCCTCCAACACTCTCTGTCTCTCTCTCTCTATCTCAATAAATAAATAAACTTAGAAAAAGGTATATTTTTACCCTATGACCCAGCAATTGCACTACTAGGTATTTATCCAAGGGATACAGGTGTGCTGATTTGAAGAATCACATGCACCCCAATGTTTATAGCAGCACTATCAACAATAGCCAAAGTATGGAAAGAGCCCAAATGTCCATTAACGGATGAATGGATAAAGAAGATGTGGTATATATATACAATGGGTATTACTCAACAATCAAAAAGAATGAAATCTTGCCATTTGCAACTACGTGGATGGACTAGAGGGTATTATGCTTAGTGAAATTAGTCAGAGAAAGACAGATATCATATGGCTTCACTCATATGAGGACTTTAAGATATAAAACAGATGAACATAAGGGAAGGGACACAAAAATAATATAAAAACAGGGAGGGGGACAAAACATAAGAGACTCTTAAATATGGAGAACAAACAGAGGGTTACTGGAGGGGTTGTGGGACAGGGGATGAGCTAAATGGGTAAGGGGCACTAAGGAATCTACTCCTGAAATCATTGTTGCACTATATGCTAACTAACTTGGGTGTAAATTTTAAAAAATAAATAAAAAAAGAGAAAGGGAAAAAAAAAGAAAGAGGAAGCAGGGAACACACATATATTAAAAAAGAGAAACAAAGAATAAACATATACGAAAAGAAGAACACGTCTTGTAAAAATATAAACAGTTGAAAAGCCAAATGAAATCATCTTTAGCTGCCATAGACCAAAAAAAAAAAAAAAAGATATATTTTTAAACATTAACTCATAGAATTCTTGATATTTTATTGACATGCCATCACTCCACACTTTGATGAAAAACTATCAAAAAATTTTCCATGTCATAAATATAGATTTTAAATATCTACTCAAAAAAATCTATTCAAAAACAATTTTGCCTTGGGGCACCTGGCTGGCTCAGTTGGTGGAGTATGTGACTCTTAATCTCAGTATTGTGAGTTTGAGCCTCACGTTGAATTTAGAGGTTACTGAAAAATAAGGTCTTTGAAACAAAACAAAAAAAACCAATTTGGCCTTAATAAAACTAAATAACAGAGCTCCTGGCTGGCTCAGTCAGAAGAGCATGCGACTCTTGATCTCAGGGTCATGAGTTCAAACCCATGTTGGGTGTAGAGATTATTTATATTTTTTAAAGTTTATCTATTTATCTTGAGAGAAAGAGAAAAAGGATGAGATGGGGAGGGGCAGAGAGAGAGGGAGGGAGAGAGACTCTCAAGCAGGCTCCACACTCAATACAGAGCCCAACGTGGAGCTTGAACTCACAAACCGTGAGATCATGACCTGAACTGAAATCAAGAGTTGGATGCTTAACTGGGCTTGAACCCACCAACTGCGAGATCATGACTTGAACCAAAGTCAGTCTCTTAACTGACTGAGCCACCCAGACACCCCTAGAGATTACTTTAAAACACACACATGCACACATAAACCAAACAAAAAAACCCAAAATGACTATATCCCAGAGTCAATTAAATAATTGCAAAAGATAGATTTCCTTCCATTTTCTGTGCTTTGTTTTCAACCCCAACTCAATTCAAATATAAACATTGATATTTTAGGGGAACCTGGCTGGCTCAGTTGGTAGAATGTGCCACTCTTGATCTTAGGGTTATGAGTTTGAACCCCACACTGGGCATAGAACTTTTAAAAAAAGAACGTGGGGGTGCCTGGGTGGCTCAGTGTGTTAAGCATCTGACTTCAGGTCATGATCTTGCAGTTCATGAGTTCGAGCCCTGCATTGGGGTCTGTGCTGATAGCTCAGAGCCTGGAGCCTGCTTTGAATTCTGTGTGTATGTCTCTCTCTCTCTCTGCTCCTCCCCTGCTCATGCTCTGTCTCTCTCTCTCTCTCTCAAAAATAAATAAACATTTTTTTAAAAGGACATAGAGAGGCACCTGGGTAGCTCAGTCGGTTAAGCCTCCTACTTCGGCTCAGGTCATGATCCCATAGTTCATGAGTTGAGCCCCAAGTTGGGGTCTGTGCTGAGAGAGAGCTCAGAGCCTGGAGACTGTTTCAGATTCTTTGTCTCCCTCTCTCTCTCTGCCCCTCCCCCACTAGCTCTCTGTCTGTCTCTCTCAAAAATAAACATTAGAAATTTTTAATAAAAAAGAACATAGATATTTTAAATGGTACATTAAAACATTTGCTAAGATTAATATAAAATGGGTTTCTGACTTCCCATATAGTATTGTGCTTCCTTCTAGAAAGAAAGAAGTAAAAAGTTAAAAAAAAAAGTTAGATAAAGATAATTCTTAGATAATAAGCGTTGTTAAACTGGGTGGTATAATATAATAAGTGTCATAAAAGGAGTATGGGCAAAGAGCTTTTGGAAGCACAAAGGGTACAGTAATGTTGGCAGACTCAGAGAGGAAGTGACATTTGAGCTGTGTTTAAAAATGAGATGGAGGGGCTCCTGGGTAGCTCAGTCGGTTGGGTGACCGACCCTTGGTTTCAGCTCTGGTCATAGTCTTGGCAGTTTGTGAGTTTGAGCTCCACGTCAGGTTCTGTGCTGACAGTGCAGAGCCTGCTTGGGATTCTCTCTCTCCCTCTCTCTCTCTCTGCCCCTCCCCCCTCTCAAAAATAAACATTTAAAAAAAACCCTTTTTTAAAATGTTTAATTATCTGTTTTGAGAGAGAGACAGAAAGAGAGAGAGAGATAGCACAAGTGGGGGAGGGGCGGGCGGAGGTGGGGGACAGAGGATCCAAAGCTGTGTTGACAGCAAAGAGTCCAACAAGGGGCTCAAACTCACAAACCATGAGAGATCATGACCTGAGGTGAAGTTGGACGCCCAACCAACTGACCCACCCATGTGGCCCTAAAAAAAATGTTTTTTAATGGGATGGAATTGGGGTGCCTCGGTGGCTCAGTCGCTTGAGCACCCGATTTCAGGTAAGGTCATGATCTCATGGCTTGTGAGCTGGAGCCCCGCATCCTGGCTCACTGCTGTCAACCAAAGCCCACTTTGGATCCTCTGTCTCCCCTTTCTCTGCCTCTCCCCCAACTCACACACTCTCTCTCAAAAATGAAGACACCTTAAAACAATGAGATGGAATTTGTCAGGCAAAGAAGAAAAAAACACACAGTATTACTAGGTATAAGTAAAGTCATGTCATTTTGAGAGTCTATTATGTGGTTAAACTTTCTCCTGTAGGTCTTAGAAGCAAACAGCAGAAAAATTATTTATTATTACGAGAGTCTAGGGTTGATAACTATGGCAGCGATGTGGAAGATGGGTTGGAGGACGGAGATTCTAAAATCCTGGAGATCTGTGATGATATTGTGGTCGTCTGGGCAAGAGGCACTAGGAATCTGTTGAGCAGCGGGAAGAGAACAAAGCGATGGAAGAAGTTGCCTATGGGCTGTAGCTGTGAGCAGTGGAAACTGGTTAAAGATAACTCTCTGGTCTCTGGCTTTGCAACTGAATGGATGGTACTGCCTGCCATTCTCCAAGCTAAAGAATATAAGAGAAGCAAGTCTGTGGACAATGAAGAGAATATATCCATTTCTTTTGTTTTTCAGCCTATATCTAGGAAAATGAGTATTGCCCTGCAAGTATTACCTATAGTTGAGAAAGTTGACTTTATCTATAATATAAAATTTATGAATTTTTTTTTCAACGTTTATTTATTTTGGGACAGAGAGAGACAGAGCATGAACGGGGGAGGGGCAGAGAGAGAGGGAGACACAGAATCGGAAACAGGCTCCAGGCTCCGAGCCATCAGCCCAGAGCCTGACGCGGGGCTCGAACTCACGGACCGCGAGATGGTGACCTGGCTGAAGTCGGACGCTTAACCGACTGCGCCACCCAGGCGCCCCTCTATAATATAAAATTTAAACTTTACTTCTTCTTTTTGAAAATGTTTAATTGGTGCATGATGTTCCATTGTATGGATGTTCCCTAACTCATTTCACAAGTTCCTTATTTACAGTTATTCATACTGTTGTTGAAAGATAATTTTAAGGGGCTCCTGGCTGGCCCAGTGAGTGGAGCATACAACTCTTCATCTTAGGGATGTGAGTTCAAGCCCCACGTTGAGTGCAGATTACTTAAAAAAATAAAATCTTAAAAAAAAGAAGATAATTTTAAATTTTAAAAAATAGTTGCTTGCCCACATTTTATGCAATAGACATATAGCACTAATTTAGTTTTTAATGATTTTGTTTTTGGGTGTGCCTGGCTGTCTTGGTTTGTGACTCTTGATCTTGAGGGTTCAAGCCCCACACTGGGTATAGAGATTGCTTAAAAATAAAATATTTAAAAAATTTTTTTATGTTTATTTATTTTTGAGAGGGAGACAGAGAGACAGAGTGTAAGCTGGGGAGGAGCAGAGAGAGAGGGAGACACAGAATGCAAAGCAGGCTCCAGGCTCCGAGCTGTCAGCACGGAGCCAGATTCAAAGCTCAAACTCACAAACTGTGAGATCATGACCTGAGCTGAAGTCAGATGCTTAACCGACTGAGCCACCCAGGTGCCCCCCCACACCAATTTTTTTAATGTTTATTTATTTGTGAGAGAGAGCACGTGTGCAAGCAGGGGAGGGGCAGAGAGAGAGGAGGACAGAAGATTCAAAGTGGGCTCTGTGCTGACAGCCCAGAGCCCAATGTGGGGCTTGAACACACGAATCGTGAGATCACGACCTGAGCTGAAGTTGGACACTTAACTGACTGAGCCACCTATGCACCCCAAAAATAAAATCTTTAAAAAAAAAGGAAAGAGGAAGTCAGAATGATGAACCCTTTTATTTTGGACAGGCTGAGAGATGCTGGATTAGGAACTAATGTCTTCAGTTTGGAACAGGTTAAGTTTTGTTTTGTTTTGCTTTTAATTTATTTGTTAATTTTGAGAGAGAGTGTGTGTGTGAGCAGGAAAGGGGCAGAGAGAGAAAGGGAGGGAGAGAATCCCAAGTAGGCCCCACACTGTCAGCCAAGACCCCGATGCAGGACTTGATCTCAGGAAAAGTGAAATCATGACCTGAGCTGAAATCAAGAGTCAGACACTTAAATGACTGCGTCACCCAGACACCCTGAACAGGTTAAGTTTTGTACACTCAGAAAAATCAAAAATAAAATGAGACTTCAGGAGAGACTTAAATGAAATATACAGATTTGGGGTCATCCACAGAGCGAGAGTTGCAATTATAGAAAGGAGAGAATTGTATGGAGGGGAAGAAGAGAGGGTAAAGGAAAAGAGAGAACACACACGCGCACACACATGGAAGGCAAGGAAACAACATGAGAGTTGTTGCTAGTGTGAGTTCAAATCTAGTTCCATAAATTACCATCTGTTCCAAAAATCACTAGCTAAAAGTCTTTGGACAAATCAGTTAACGTTTTATTCCTTCACTTTTTATTTGACCTCTTCACTGTGGCCTCCTCTCTACATTCAGCTATAGAGAATCTGTTGTGCCAGTCTTTGGGTTATTCTCTGGTTATTTACCCTGATGTGGGTGCCTCCTAGTTGTATCCAGGGGATGAGGTGAGCCCAGAATGCCCCGTATTCCGTCATCCTCCCAGTTACTATTTCCGAACCTCAGTTCTCTCTTTGGTAGAATGGGTGTAAATAATACCATTTACCTGAGTGCTGTAAAAAACAGAGGAAATATAGGCAAAGTATTTTACTAGCTATTTTTTGTTGGTCAACAAACTGCCCCAAAATTTGGTAGCTGAATCCAACTATCTATTATTTCACGGTTTCTGAGGGTCAGGAATATGAAAGTGAGTTGCTTAACTGGCTCAGAGTCTCTCGTGAAGGTGAGACCAAGATGTCAGTAAGGGCTATAGTTCTCTGAAGGCTGTGGGAACTGCTAACAAGAGGGCTCATTCATATGGCTGATAGGAGAAGGCTATCAGGTTCCTCCTCAAGTCAAGTTCTCCATAGGGCTGTTTTGTGTGCCACCTCCCACAAATGCTCCCTCAAGTGATCTGAGAGAGAGCAAGGAGGAAGCTGTAATGTCCTTCATGATCTAGTCTCTGAAGTCAAACACCATCACTCCTGCTATATTCTGTTCAATAAAAGCGAGCCACTAAGTCCAGCCCACATTCAAAGGGAAGAGGATCAAGCTTGAAGAGAGGAGTATCAAAGATTTTGTGCATATATACATATATATATTTTTAAGTTTATTTATTTATTTTGACAGAGACAGAGGCAGAGCACAAGCAGGGGAGGGGCGGAGGAAGAGGGGGACAGAGGATCCAAAGCGGGCTCTATGCTGACAGCAGAGAACTTGATGCAGGACTCAAACTCACCAACCATGAGATTGTGACCTGAGCCGAAGCCAGAAGTGTAACCGACTGAGCCAACCAGGCGCCACTGTGGATATATTTAAAAAACACGACAAATACCTAGCACACTGTTGCTTCCTGAGGCTTGGTCCTGGACCTTCTTTTCTTTTCTATCAGTCTTGATTTTCTTCCAAGTCTGACCTTCCCAGAGCTTGTCCCTTCTTAGTAAATGACACTACCATCCGCTCAGTTACTAAAAAAGCCTGAGTCATTCTTGATTCTTTTCTTTCTCTGAGCTTCCACCCCTAAGAAATTCATCAAAAATTCTACTTCTACTTCTAAGGTAATGTATATATAAACTTCTAAGGTTCTATTTCTAAGGTAATGTATATATAAAAGTTAGGAAATTGAGGTAGCAGGGATCTACTTGAAGGACAGGGGAACAGAGGTTGGGTATGGCTCTCCTGCCTTCCCTAAGGCAGCTCTGTAAATGTACAAGTGTCTGTTAAAGTGTGAGTGTGAAGGATTGGGAGAGAGGGGGAGATCAGCATTCCAGAGGTGTGGATTGCTTGCTAGCATAAGACCAGCCACCTTTTTCCTCCATCCTTATTGAAATACAATTGGCATATGACATTATGTAAGTTTAAGGTACACTGCGATGATTTGATATACACATATATTGTTAGATGTTCACCACAATAAAGTTAGTTAGCCCCTTCCCCCCCCCTCCCGCTTCACATAATTGCCATTTTGTTGTGGTGGTAGTGGTAAGAACAATTACGATTTAGTCTCTTCGTAACTTTCGAGTATACATGACAGTATTGTAATTATGGTCACCATACTATACCTTAGATTCTCAGGACTTATTCCTCTTATAACTAGAAGTTTATGCCCTATGACCACCTTCACCCATTCCCGCCCCCTGCCCCCCCAGCTACCACCAATCTACTCTCTGTTTTTGAGTTCAGCTTTTTTAGATTCCACATGTAAGTGGGACCATACAGTATTTGCATTTCTCTGCTTAACTTATTTCACATACCATAATGTCCTAAGTTTCCATGTTGTCACCAATGATGGGAATTCCTTCTCTTTCTATGGCCAAATAATATTCCATACCTATATCTATATCTATAATCTCACATTTTCTTTATCCATTTATCTGTCAATGGATATTTAGGTGGTTTCAATGTCTTGACTGTTGTAAATAATGCTGAAATGCGCAAATAGCTCTACAAGATAGCAATTTCATTTCCTCGGGATAAATATCCAGAAGTGGGATTCCTGGATCATATGGTAGTTCTATTTTTAATTTTTTGAAGAACCTCCATGCTGTTTTCCACAGTGGCCATTACCAGTTTACATTCCCACCAGCAGTGCACAAGGGTTCCATTTTCCTCACATCGTCGACAGCATTTCCTACATCTTTTCTTTTTAGAAAGAATCATTCTAACAAGTGTGAGGTGATACCTCATTGTGGTTTTGATTTACATTTCCCTGATGATTAGTAAAATTAAGCATCTTTTTAGGGCTCCTAGCTGACTCAGTCAGTACAGTATGTGACAGTTTTTTTTTCTGATCTTTTTTTTTTTAAGTTTTATGCATTTAAGTAATCTCTAAACCCAACGTGGGGCTTGAACTCATGACCCCAAGATCAAGAGTCATATGCTCCTCCAAATGAGCCAGCCAGACACCAGGAGCATGCAACTCTTGATCCTGGTGTCATGAATCTGAGCCCCATGTTGGGCATAGAGATAACTGAAAACTAAAATATATTTTTTATACCTAAGCATATTTTCATGGTTTTTTGTTTTTTGGGGTGTTTTTTTTGCCATTTGCATGTCTTCTTTGGTAAAATATCTATTCCTGTTCTCTGCCCATTTATAAATCAGATTATTTGGGGGTTTTTTGCTACTGAATTTTATGTCTTCCTTATATATTTTGGGCATTAACCCTTTATCTTACATATGATTTGCAAATATTTTCTCCCATTCCATAGGTTGCCTCTTTATTTTATTGACTGTTCCTTTTGCTGTGCAGAAGCTTTTTAGTTCAATGTCATCCTACTGGTTTACTTTTGCTTTTGTTGTTTGTGCTTTTAGTGTCATATCCAAAAAATCATTGTCAAGACCAATGTCAAGGACATCTGTCCCTATGTTTTCTTCTGGGAACTATATGGTGCCAGGTCTTACATTTGGAGTCCTTAATCCATTTCAAATTAATTTTTGCAACTGGCATGAGATAGGGGTCCAGTTTTATTCTTTTCCATATGAATATCCAGTTTTCCCAACACTATTTATTGAAGTGACTATTCTTCCTTCATGGTGTATTCTTGACACCTTGTCAAATATTAGTTGACTATATATGCCAGGCATCTTTTATTAAGCATTTATTTTTTGCCTTGCACTACACCAAGTAGTTTGCATGCATTTTCTTATTTAATTATCACACCTTTCTAAGAAGTAGCTGTTACTATTGCCCATCTGACACCCTTGCTTAAAAACCTATTTTTCACTATGATAAAGATAATCCGCCTTCACATATATACTTTTTTATTCTTCTGTTGAATTATTTTCATAGGATAATTTTCAGAAGCAGAATTACCAGGTCAAAGAATATAAAGATTTTCAAATCATCAATAACTATTCTCACTTGGAGGACTTGTCTACTCCCTCCTTTCTATTTAGCTTTTCTATTACAAAAGAAAAGCTGGGGCACCTGGGTGGCTCAGTCGGTTAAGCGTCTGACATTGGCTCAGGTCATGATCTCATGGTTCGTGAGTTAAAGCCCTGCATCAGGCTCTGTGCTGACAGCTCAGAGCCTGGAGCCTACTTCAGATTGTGTGTCTCCCTCTCTCTGTCCTCCTCTGCTTGTGTTCTGTCTCTCTGTCTCTCAAAAATAAATAAACATTAAAAAGAAAGAAAGAAAAGCGGGTGCTTACAGGGCAGAATAAACATCTTGTTTTCTAGGGCAAAAAAGAAAAGTGGGCTCCTTTACTTCTTGATGAGTTGCCCAGCCTAGAGCCTGACAGAAAGTAGATAATAAATATTTATTTCATGACTATTAAATACATGTAGAGTATCTGATCTAAAAGCCCATCTAAGAAAAATGACTAGCTCTGTCTTTAATGGAGATTCCAGGATGGGGCTTTATGGAATCACCTTATTTTATAATTGAACTCATTAATTCATTCATCTATAGTTTGTCTTATTGCAAAGAGAACTTAAGGTGGCTTAGAAAGTTGTGAAAGCAAAGAGCAAGACAAAATATATTATATATAAGGGGCACCTGGGTAGCTCAGTCAGTTAAGCCTCCAACTCTTGATTTCAGCTCATGTCTCGATCTTATGGTTTGTGGGTTCGAGCCCCATGTCAGGCTCCGTGCTAGCAGCATGGAGCCTGTTTGGGATTCTCTCTCCCTCTCTGCCCCTGCCCTGCTCACGATCTCTCTTTCTCTCAAAATAAATACATAAACTTAAATATATACATATATACATATATATGTATATATGTAAAGTATGTATAAGAAAGGTGAAGCAAAGGGCATATAAGGGGAGGCAAGTAAAATAGAGCCAAGAATGAGGGAATTACAAAACATGCATACCATGAAGTTCTATGTGCTTGCTAATAAGGTCAAAAACAACTTTTACTTCAAGCTCCTTGGCAACTAACAAAAAGATGAAAATGTGATCAGTTACAACAGTACTGGCAGTGTTCACAGGCAAAAGCAGCCTTGTTTTTAGGAAAATCACTACTTTTCCTGAAGATAAGGCTTGACATCAATTTTTCCTGTGTCTTCTCTGATTGCAAATCTTGTGAGCAATGTCACCTTCAACAGCATCCTCCTTATGGTAAGCATGGAGATCAATTTTGAAGGGCTGTTTCTTACAGTGCCTCTAATAAAAGCTGAAAACATTACAGCCATATACCATTCAGTAAAAGCAAATAATATAATTTTAATTATTAGTATAATAATTTAATAATTATTGTATTAATTACTACATTATTATTATTATTATTTTATTTTTATTCTGCTGCCCAGAAGATAAGCAACTCTCTTCTGGTTTTATTAGATCAACGCTTCTTTTATTTAAAGGATTAGTGTAAAAGTTCTTGAACTGGGGTTCATGAGTAACATTTGAGGTATTCTAAATTCTCTAGAATTGTATACAAAAATACTGTGTCACTTTGAAGGTTTATGATGTGTCAGTGTGGATTCAATTGCAACATATGTACCACTGTGGTGGGGATGTTGATAATGGGAGAAGCTACGTGTGTGGGGGCAGGAAGTATATGGGAAACCTCTGTACCCTCCTCTCAATTTTCCTGTGAACCTAAAACTGCTCTAAAAAAAAAAAGTCTTTTTTTTTTAATTTCTTAAGATTTAATTATTACTTCTTAGAGACAGAGCATGAGCGGGGAAGGGGCAGAAAGTGAGAAAGGGAGACACAGAATTGGAAGCAGGCTGTAGGCTCTGAGCTGTCAGCACAGAGCCCAATGCAGGGCTTGAACTTGCAAACTGGTGAGATCATGACCTGAGCGGAAGTTGGACACTTAACCAACTGAGCCACCCAGGCGCCCAAAGAAAGTCTTTTTTAAACAGGGGGAAAATGTGTCCATGAGTAGATGTATTTTTCTGTGAGGGGAAAGTCTAGAGCAGTAGTCCTCAAATTTAACCACACATTAGAATAACCTGAGGAGCTTTTAAAAAATACCAATGCCAGGGTCTCCAGACATCCTGATTTAGTCAGTCTTGGGGAGCCTGGATATGGCAATGTTTTAAAAGTTCACAAGGTAGTTCTATTTTTTTTTAATTTTTTAATGTTTATTTATTTTTGAGAAAGAGAGAGACAGAGACAGAGTGCAAGCAGGGAGGGGCAGAGAGAGAGGAAGACACAGAATTTGAAGCAGGCCCCAGGCTCTGAGCTGTCAGCACAGAGCCCGACGCAGGGCTCAAACCCACGAACCGTGAGATCATGACCTGAGCTGAAGTCGGACACTTAACTGACTGAGCCACCCAGGTGCCCTGTCATGAGGTGATTCTAATGTGCAAAGTTAATACGATACCAAACACCTAAGGATTTTGTTAAAATGCAGATATTGATTCAGTATAACTGGGGTTAGGCCTGAGAGTCTGCCTTTCTGACGCCACTGCTGATCTTCAGAAAATACTTTGGGTAGAAAGCCTTCGGAACAGTAATATTCAAAGTGTGATCTGGGAATCTTTGGGGTAGGGGAGAATGGTTTATATGCATATTAACACCAAGATGTTGCCATTTGCACAAATGGTGAGTAAAATTGCAAACGCCTGGCGCCTGGCTGGCTCATTCAGTTAAGCATCTGACTCTTTGTATCTCAGGTCGTAATCTCCTGAACGGTGCGATGGAGTCCCCTGTCAGGCTGTGCATCTCTCTCTCTCTCTCTCTCTGCCCCTCACCCCACCCTCAAAATAAATAAATAAACTTAAAAAAAATTGCAAATGCTTTAACACAAATCAAGTGGTGACACCAAACCATACTAGGGCTCATTGTATTCTTTACTGCCATCTACTTGCAATTTTTAAAAAAGGATGCTGTTTCACTTAAGAATATCCTCTATGAAGCAGTGAAACTTATTAATTTTATTCAGTCTTGACCCTTCAGGAACTGTGCCTTTAACTGGTCTGTATGACGAATGGGAAGGATTTATGAGGCACTTGCGCTGCATGTGTAAGAGCAACTGATGGCTGGTCTGGAGGGAAAATAGTTAAGTGATTCATTGAGTCGTGACCCGAGGTAGCTGCTTTTCCCATTGACTACCAGTTTTACTTGAGACAATGACTAACAAACTATGGCTGCGCAGACTTGGACACTTGGCTGAAATTTTCTCAGAAGCGAACAAAGTGAGCCTGAACTTCCCGAAAAATCATTGACAGCCTTTCCTGCCAATGATAAAATTTGAATTTTCAAACCAAGATTAGAATTTTAGAAAACTTATTTCGACCACCATGAGCTCAACAGCTTCCCCGTACTTAAAAGATTTTTCTGATGATGATACATTTGTTTTTAAAATATTGTGTGGGGCACCTGCGTGGCTCCGTCAGTGAAGCCTCTGACTCTCAATTTTGGCTCAGGTCATGATCTCGCAATTTGTGGGTTCGAGCCCCATGTTGCGCTCTGTGCTGACAGTGTGGGGCTTGCTTGGGATTCTCTGTATCTCTCTGTCTGCACCTTCTTTACTCTGTCTCTCTCTCTTTCTCAAAATAAATAAAAACTTAGGGGCGCCTGAGTGGCTCAGTCAGTTAGGCATCCAACTTTTGATTTTGGCTCAGGTCACGATCTCACAGTTCGTGAGTTGGAGGCCCGCTTCGGGCTCTGCACTGACAGTATGGAGCCTTCCTGGGAGTCTCACTCTCCCTCCCTCTCTCTGCCCCTTCTTTACTCGTGCTGTCGCTCAAAAATAAATAAACTTTAAAAAATGAATAAAAACTTTTAAAAAATACTGTATAATGAAGGGGAGCCTAGCTGGCTCAGTTGGTAAAGCATGTGACTCTTGATCTTGGCGTCATCAGTTCGAGCCCCACATTAGGTGTGCAGATTACTTAAAAATAGAATCTTAAAAAAAATAGGAGCACCTGGGTGGCTCAATTGGTTAAGTGGCCAGCTCTTGACTTCGGATCAGGTCATGATCTCACGGGTAGTGAGCTGGAGCCCTGCATCAGGCTCTGAGCTGACAGTGCATGGCCTGCTTGGGATTCTGAGTTCCTCTCTCTCTCTGCACCTCCCCCGTTTGCTTTCTATCTCTCTCCCAAAATAAATATAAATAAACTTTAATAAAAATAAATAAATAAGCAAATAAATAAATAAATAAATAAATAAATTAAAATATTGTATAATGAAATGTGTCAGCATTTGGAAACTCTTCATAACCCAGTGAACTAATATTTTCAAATGACCAATTAAGGTGTAAAAGATCCATTCAAAGAACAAGAAAGACCAGTGGATTTTAATGAAACAAAAAAAAACCAAAAAGCTCATTGATATGATGGTTTCAGATTCTACACTGCCACTAAACTTCGAGAAATTACCACCTGTTGAGGCATGTAGGTGGCTTAGTCAGTTGAATGTCTGACTCTTGGTTTCAGCTCAGATCTTGGTCTCACAGTTTGTAAGATGGAGCCCCACGTGGGGCCCTGGGCTGACAGCACAGAGCCTGCTTGGGATTCTCTCTCTCCCCCTCTTTCTGCCCCTCCCCAACTGCATTCTCTCCGCCTCTCCAAATTAATAAATAAACATTAAATAAAAAGAAATTACCACTTGTTAAGTTTCCATGTAGTATCAAAGAATAACCACAATTTTCTGAAAAATCTATTAAAATAATTCCTCCTTTCCAAATGCATATCTATATGAGGCCATATTTTCTTCATATACCTCAGCTAAAAACAACATATTGCAACAGACTGAATGTGGAGGCACATATGAAAATCTAGCTAAAGCAGACATTAAAGAACTTGGTAAAAATGTAAAACATTGACACTGTTTTTATTACATTTTTTTGTTGTTTTGGAAAATATAGCTACATTTCATAAAAAATATGTTATTTCTGTCAACAAGCAATTCGTTTATTCTTATTTTAAAATAAAATAATTATTTCTTTAATTTCTAATATAGTAATTATTGGTAGATATAACCCACATAAACAAAAGCTCATTGATTTTTAAGACTTTTTGGATTGAGAACTCCTGCTTTCATTAAATTTCAAAGAGATCCAAGACCTCAAAAAGTCCTCAAAATGGTAAACGGATAAACTTGTTGTATATTCTCCACAAAGGTTATTTTTCCCAGCTAAGCTTTTGAAACGTATGGAATGGCAGTGAGTTCTAGACTATATTTCTAACAAGAACATGGAATACGACAGCTCTGGGTTGCCAGTTAACTAGTGAGCCTTAATATAAACAGGTTGAAAACAACTCTTAGAAGCTCAGATCTAATTCCCTAATAGGATGTGCAAAAGCAACTTTATGAACTGTGCTTTACAGGAATTAATCCATTTAATTCATGACAACTCTATATGGTAGGCACTCTTATTGTCTCTGGTGTGTACATTTTGTTGAATAAATGAATGCGTGAATGAGCAAATACATGAGTAAATAAAATTAAGAGTTTGTTTTGTTTGCTTTTTAAAGATTTGTCAATTTATTTTTAAATATTTATTTATTTTGAGAGAGAGAGAGCGTGCACGTATGTGCGTGTGCAGGGGAGAGGCAAAGACAGAGGGAAAGAGAGAATCTCAAACAGGTTCCACATTGTCAGCACAGAGCCTGACATGGGACTCAATCCCACACCCGTGAGATCACGACCTGAGCCAAATCAAGAGTCAGATGCTTAATTGACTGAGCCACCTAGGCAACCCAAGAGTTTATTTTTATGCCATCTCTACATCCAACACAAAGCTCGAATTTACAGCCCTGAGATCAAGAGTTGTATGATCCACCGACCGAGCCAGCCAGGCGCCCCTAAAATTAAGGTTTATTACCTATATACAAATCCAATTTAGAAAAGAGAAGTGTTCTCAATACAGCTAGAATCTAGAATCAATACAGCTATCATCATCCAACTAGTGCTCATTTCCTATCTTTTTTTACTCAACAATTTGCCTATCTGCAGTTTCCTTCTGTGTTTTTATTGCCACCTAGCTGTTGTGTTTTTTTTTTTTTAATTTTTTTTTTTCAACGTTTATTTATTTTTGGGACAGAGAGAGACAGAGCATGAACGGGCGAGGGGCAGAGAGAGAGGGAGACACAGAATCGGAAACAGGCTCCAGGCTCGGAGCCATCAGCCCAGAGCCTGACGCGGGGCTCGAACTCACGGACCGTGAGATCGTGACCTGGCTGAAGTCGGACGCTTAACCGACTACGCCACCCAGGCGCCCCATAGCTGTTGTGTTTGATCTCAAAAATCCCACAGTTAATTCCTTTCCTTCTTGGGGTTGGAGATCTTCTCTTCCCTCTAAATCTCCACGTACCTTTTGAAAATAAATACAAATACCACAGTCTCTATCAATTTGCCCCACCTCACTTACTGCACTCCAGCCTTCAGGCCCCCGATGTGGACCATGTGTTCATCCTATCAGGCAGATCTCCTCACACCATCTTCTGATAACACTAATAATAACAAGAACTAACATTCACTGAATAATCACTATGTGCTCTGTGCTTTATTGCATGACCTTACTTAGTCTTCATTGGGTAGCTACAGTAAGTACTATTTTTATCATCCCTATTTTAGAGATGGGAAAATAAAGGTTTATGCTATGCAGTTGGAATAACTTGTCTACGTCTCACAGCTAGAATCTAGAAGAGCCAGGGTTTGATTTAAACCTCTGCCCTGCCGAGGGCACCTGGGTGGCTCAGTCTGTGAAGCATCCAACTCCTGACTTTGGCTCAGGTCATGATCTCACGGTTCCTGAAATTGAGCCCCGCCTCGGACTCCACACTGACAATGCAAAGCCTGCTTGGGACTGTCTCTCCCTTCCTCTCTCTGCCCTTCCCCCACTCGCTCACGCACGTGCACTCTCTCTCTCTCTCTCAAAAATAAACATTAAAAATTTTTTTCTAATTAAATTTAAAAAAACATGTATTTCTTGAAAACTGATGCTGTGGAAGATATAAGGATGAATAGAGCAAACTGAAGTTTATCATCTAGTTAATCATGTAGTATGATACAAAGGTATAGGTCCAAATAATGCAAAAGTATATCCTCTGCAACTGTGCATTTTTTTTAATGTTTATTTATTTTGTGAGAGAGAGTGAGGGGGAGAGAGAGGATCCCAAGCAGGCTCCCTGCGGTCAGCATAGAGCCTGACTCCGGGCTGGAACTCACAAACCGTAAGATCGTGACCTGAGCTAAAATCAAGAGTGGATGCTTAACTGACTGAGCCATCCAGGCATCCCCTGTGCATCAATTTGTTTAGCTATCATTTCTTGATCATCTCCAATGTATCAACCACTTTGTAATTGCTACTGTTAGAGGGAGAATAGAGATAAATTTCTATTTCCTCATAGCAAGATGAAGGGGAGCAACAGGTAATCAAACATTTTTAATACAGGGGCGCCTGGGTGGTTCAATCGGTTAAGTGTCCTACTTCGGCTCAAGTCATGATCTCCCTGCCTGTGAGTTTGAGTCCAATGTCAGGCTCTGTACTGACAGCTTAGAGCCTGGAGCCTGCTTCAGATTCTGTGTCTCCCTCTCTCTCTGCCCCTCACCTGCTTATGTTCTCTCTGTCTCTCTCTCTTTGTCTTTCTCAAAAATGAAAATAAACATTTAAAAAGTAATACAATAACAAATGCTGTAACAAAGGTAGTTCCAATGTGAGGATCACAGAGAAAAATGTTAACATTATGTCACCAAAGAGAGGACTTTGGTTCGGTTCTTTATGAAAGAATATTAGCCAAGTGAAATGTAGGGCTTCCTGGCAGGAATCTGGCCCATCTCTGGGTTTTTCTCTCATCAAAAGGAAGTCAGACTGTCAAAAACCTGATCCAGTTTTGGACAGAGTAAAATAATTAGGGCACCAAAAATGTCCTGGCCTGACCTGGGTTTCTGGGAATATTGGGATAATGTCAACAATAGCACTTCTCCTCACTTTTCCCCGTCTTCTGGACGCGTTTCCGAGCTTTATCCTCTGAGTTTTTAGAAAATGAACAGTTTGTAGAAAATAAGGAGGGTAGAAGGGCATGAGTACCAGATAAGAAATGAACCTCTAGAAAAAGGCTGTCTTTAGCAATCTGATTTCTTCAAGCCTCAAGGGATAGCGTATGAGCCTGAGGCTCTGTATTGTTTTTGGGTTTTTTTGTTTTGTTTTGTTTTTTAAAAAAAAATTTTTTTTAACGTTTATTTATTTTTGAGACAGAGACAGAGCATGAACAGTGGAGGGGCAGAGAGAGAGGAGACACAGAATCAGAAGCAGGCTCCAGGCTCTGAGCCATCAGCCCAGAGCCCGACGCGGGGCTCGAACCCACGGACCGCGAGATCATGACCTGAGCTGAAGTCGGACGCTTAACCGACTGAGCCACCCAGGCGCCCCTGTTTGTTTGTTTGTTTGTTTGTTTGTTTGTTTGTTTTAATGTTTATTTATTTTTGAGAGAGAGACAGGGACAGAATGTGAGCAGAGAGAGAGGAAGACAGAATCGGAAGCAGGCTCCAGGCTTCGGGCTGTCAGCACAGAGCCGGAGGCAGGTCTGGAACTCACGACTGGCGAGATCATGACCTAAAGTGAAGTCAGATGCTTAGCCAACTGAACCACCCAGGCACCGGAGGAGGTTCTATATTGTAAATAAGGTTAATTGTTGTTGTTTTCTACACGTACATTTGCAAACACTTCTTTTCAAATTTTTATTTCAATTCTAGTTAGTTAACATATATGGTAAAACTGGTTTCAGGTGTAGAAGTTAGTGATTCATCACTTAGATATAACACCCGGTGCTCATCCCAACAAGTCCTCCTTAATGCCCATCCCCCATGTAGCCCATCCCCCAACCCACCTCCCCTTCAGCAACCCTCAGTTTGTTCTCCGTATTTAAGAGTCTCTTATAGGTTGCAAGGTTAATTGTTACCAGGTGTGGCCATTAGGGTTTTCTTTTTTTCTTTTTTTTTTAATTTTTTTTAAATGTTTTTTATTTATTTTTGAGACAGAGAGACACAGAGCATGAACGGGGGAGGGGCAGAGAGAGAGGGAGACACAGAATCGGAAGCAGGCTCCAGGCTCTGAGCCATCAGTCCAGAGCCCGACGCGGGGCTCGAACTCACGGACCGCGAGATCGTGACTTGAGCTGCAGTCGGATGTTTAACCGACTGAGCCACCCAGGCGCCCCGGGTTTTCTTTTTCTTTAAGAAGTATAGTTGAAGGGGGCGCCTGGGTGGCGCAGTCGGTTAAGCGTCCGACTTCAGCCAGGTCACGATCTCACGGTCCGTGAGTTCGAGCCCCGCGTCAGGCTCTGGGCTGATGGCTCAGAGCCTGGAGCCTGTTTCCGATTCTGTGTCTCCCTCTCTCTCTGCCCATCCCCCGTTCATGCTCTGTCTCTCTCTGTCCCAAAAATAAATAAACGTTGAAAAAAAATTTTTTTTTAAAAAAAGAAGTATAGTTGAGATACAATATTATATTAGTTTCCAGTATTCAACACAGTGATTCAGCATTTATATATATTACAAAATGCTCACACGAAAAGTGTAGTTACTGCCTGTCACTCTACAGTTATCACAATATTCTTTACTATATTTCCTACACTGTACTTTACATCCTTTGGCTTGTTTATTGTATAACTGGAAGTTTGTACCTCTTAATCTCCTGCACCTATATCACCCACCTCCCCATCCCACCTCCCCTCTGGCAATCACGAGTTTGTTCTCTGTATTTGTGGGTCCGTCTCTGTTGTTTTGTTGGTTTGGTTTGGGTTTTAGATTCCACGTATAAATGAAATCAGATGGTATTGGTCTCTCTCTGTCTCACTCATTTCACTTGGCATAGTATCCTCTGGGTCCATCCATGTTGTCACAGATGGCAAGATTTCATTCTTTTTTTATGACTGAGTAACAGTCCGTTGTATATATACATACCACATCATTTTTATCCATTCATCTATTGATGGACAGTTAGGTTGCTTTTATATCTTGGCTATTGTAAATAATGCTGCAATGAACACAGGGGTGCATATATCGTTTTTAATTTGTGTTTTTGTTTTCTTTGGATAAATACCAGAAGTGGAATTTTAAAACTGTTGGGTTTTTAGGTCCAAAATGTCTGCCCACCTGTATTTGGTTTTAGCCCATTATGACTTTTATTGTAGCATTGGAGGGCCTAATCTGGAAAAAAAAAAAAAAAGTGGCTGATGTCCAAGGAATCGAGTTAAGTATGAATAATAATATTAGTCTTGGGGATTGTTATTCTAAGTAACTAATAAACAGGAAGCTGTTTCTCCTGCCATTAACATAGTGGAATTAAAAACATTCAGATTTCAGTCATAATTTCAATCCTGAGTCTGAAACTTGGGTCAAATGACTTCACTCTTCTAAGTCTTAATGTCTTTATCAGAAAAATAATGCATCTTTAATTCATTATTGAAAATTAAAGGAAGTGTCTAACACCCTGTGGCTATCTACTTGATGATGGTGATGATAATGCTAATATTGCTATTACTCCGATAGCTAACATTTATTGAGCATTTGCTATGTGCCAGGCAGTGTTCCAAAGTGCTCCAAATAATGGTTATTTGCTGAAAATCAGTTCACCACTACATGCATATGAAAGGCCAGTGGATTCTCAATTGTCTTAGTCAGCTTAGGCTGTTATAATAAAATATGTAGACTGGGTGTCTTAAACAAAGATGTTGATTTCTCACAGTTCTATAGGCTGGAAAGTCCAAGATCCTGATGTCAATGTGATTGGGTTCTTGGTGAGGGCTCTCTCCCTGGCTTTTAGACGGCTGCCTTCTTGCTATTTCCTCCCATGGCAGGTTGGGGAAAAGCTCTGGTCTCTTCCTCTTATTAATCTCACCATGGGGGCCCCTCTCTCACACTTTTTTTTAAGCATAGTTGGCACATGTTATTACATTAGTTTCAAGTGTACAACGTAATGATTTGACAAGTCTATGTGTTATTCTATGCCTGCCACGAGTGTAGCTACCACCTGTCACCATATGGTGCTATCACAATACCATTGACTATATTCCCTGTGCTGTATCTTTTATCTCTGTGACTTATTCATTCTATAACTGGAAGTCTATACCTACCCCTCTCCTTCACCCATTTTGCCCATCCCCCACCCCCGCTCCTCTGGCAACCATCGGTTTGTTCTCTGTATGTATGGGTCTGTTTCTACTTTTAGCTTGCTTGTTTGTTTATTTATTTTGGTTTTTAGGTTCACTTAGCATAATAACCTGTAGGTCTATTTATAATGTCTCAAATGGCAAGGTCTCATTCTTTTTATGGCTGAGTTTATATTCCATTGTACATGTATATACCACATCTTAATGGACACTTGTTTTGCTTCCATATCTTGGTTATTGTAAATAATGCTGCATAGGGATGCATATGTTTCTTTTTGAATTAGTATTTTTGTTTTCTTTAGGTAAATACTCAGTAGTGGAATTACTGGATCATAGGGTATTTCTAGTTTTAATTTTTAAAGGAAACCCCATACTGTTTTCCACAGTGGTTGTACCAATTTACATTCCTACCAGAAGGTCACAAGCGTTCCTTTTTCTCCACATCCTTACCAAACTTGGGATCTCTTTTCTTTTTGATGGTAGTCATTCTGACAGGCGTAAGGTGATATCTAATTATAGTCTTGATTTGCATTGCCCTGCTGATGAGTGATGTTGAGCATCTTTCCAGGTGTCTGTTGGCCGTCTGTATATCTTCCTTGGAAAAATGTCTACTCAGTTCCTCCACCCATTTTCTATTGGATTATTTGGGTCTATTGGTGTTGAGTTGTACAAGTTGTTTATATAGCTTGAGTATTAACCCTTTATTGACATGAATTTGCACATATCTTCTTTCATTCAGAAGGTTGTCTTTTTGTTTTGTTGATGGTTTCCTTCCCCATGCAGAAGTTTTTGTTTTCCCACCCTCATGACTTTGTTTAAACCTAATTATATCCCAAAGGCTGTACTTCTAAATACCATCACATTGGTGGTTAGGGCGTCAAGATAGGAATTTTGAGGGGACATAAACATTCAGTCCATAACACCCTAGAAATTGGTTCTGTATCCTGGCTGCACATTAATGACCTAGGGAGCTTTTAAAAAATATCAATGTCTTTATGCTAGACCTACTAAATCAGAATATCTGTGGGTAGAGCCCAGTTCTTCATTATAGAATAAAGGATAGTTAGAAAGAGATAATATTGGGGCACCTGACTGGCTTAGTCAGTGGAGCATGTGACTCTTGATCTCAGGGTTGTGGATTCGAGCCTCACATTGGCTGTAGAGATTACTTAAAAATAAAATCTTTTTTAAAAAGAAAGAAAGAGGGGCGCCTGGGTGGCTCAGTCGGTTGAGCGTCCGACTTCGGATCAGATCATGATCTCATGGTCTGTGAGTTCGAGCCCCGCGTCGGGCTCTGTGCTGACCACTCGGAGCCTGGAGCCTGCTTCAGATTCTGTGTCTCCCTCTCTCTCTGACCCTCCCCCGTTCATGCTCTGTCTCTCTCTGTCTCAAAAATAAATAATAAAACATTAAAAAAGAAAGAAAGAAAGAAAGAAAGAAAGAAAGAAAGAAAGAAAGAAAGAGGAAAAGAAAGAGGTGGTATTCACTTTGTAAAAAAAGTAACGAGCACTAATTTTCTTAAAGACTTAGCAGTCAGCTCAAGGAGCCCTGATTTCACCCAATTTTCACTTCATTCCTGGATTTCTCTGTTTTTTCCATATGGGAAGAATATCCAAAGAGAGTCTTCTTGAAGATTTCTGTGGCTTTTGAAGAGAAGAACATACCACCTGCCTTTTCTCAGAATACTATCAAGTGTCTTTTTACTAGTTTCTGGGACAAGCTTTGAATTTCTTTTAGAGGTGTTCTGTTCTGGCTTTATTAATTTGATTACTATATATTGACTGTATACCATGCATCAAAAGCTGTGCTAGACGGTGAGGATTTAAATAAAACAGGGGCACCTGGCTGGCTACTCAATGTGACATGTGATTCTTTGTCTCAGGGTCGTGAGTTTGAGCTCCACGTTGGGTGTAGAGATGACTTTAAAAAAATAAGAAAGAAGAAACAAATCCTTTATCTCTAAAGAATTCACTCTCCATGGTAAGAGACCCACACAAGCAACAGATAAAATGTGGAAACTTCTTTATTTTTATCTTTTTTAAAATATTTTTTTAAGTCTTAAAGAGAGAGAGAGAGAACACACATGTGTGCACACATGCATGGGAGAGGGGCAGGGAGAGAAGGAGAAAGAATCCCAAGCAGACTCCCTCGCTGTCAGCACAGAGCCCAATATGGAGTCCCAACTCACAAACCATGAGATCATGACCTGAGTCGAAATCAAGAGTCAGAGGCTTAACTGACTGAGCCACCCAGGTGCCCCAAATGTAGGAACTTTTATGTAAAAATATTGTGAAAGGCTTTGAGAATGCTTACAAGGGAGTGGGTTATTATAGGCTATTAGGAAAAGTGGAAGAGGAAATGTGCCATTTGCACCGGCAATATGATAACAAGGGCTGGGAAGTGGGTAGAGAGTAGGTATTTCTGGCAGAGAAATAGCATGAACAATGGACAGAAGGTGTGATAGTTGAGTGTTCCAGGGGCACTCAAATGTAGGGCATTTAAGGAAATTATGAGAATTTTCCTCATTAAGGAAGTGAGACTAGGATGGCAATTTGTGGTCAGATTTTAAGGAGGTGGAGATTAGAGGGGCACCTGAGTGGCTTGTCGGTTAAGCATCCAACTCTCGATTTCAGCTCTTGTCATGATCCCAGGGTAATGGGATGGAGCTCCTTGTTGGGCTATGCTCTGAGTGTGAAGCCTGCTCAGGATTCTCATTCTCTCTCTCTCTCTCTCTCTCTCTCTCTCTCCCTCTCCCTCCCTCCCTCCCTCGAAATAAATAAATAAAGAAAAAGAGGTGGAGATTAGAGAAGGTAGTTTAAAGAGAATCTGAAGCAGCCATTTTACAGAATGAGAAAGGGAGTTCACTAGAAATTATATCAGTTACCAGTTATGAGCACTTACTATATACCAGGCACTCTGCTAAATGCAGGACATGCATTGATGAACTAAGCAGACATGGTCCCTGCCTTCATGGAGCCTCCAGTCCAGGTAGAGAAGTCAGACCACAAATAGGTATATTCTAAAAATATGTAACATTATTGGGGCGCCTGGGTGGCTCAGTTGGTTAAGTGGCCGACTTCGACTCAGGTCATGATCTTCCCCTTCATGAGTTCAAGCCCCAGGGTGGGCTCTGTGCTGACAGCTCAGAGCCTGGAGCTTGCTTCAGATTCTATATTTCTGTCTCTCTCTGCCCCTCCCCTGCTCACACTCTGTCTCTCAAAACTAAATTTAAAAACATTAAAAATTTTTTTCAAATAATAAAAATGTATATATAACATTATAATTTGGGATACATGCCATGAGGAAACAAATGGAGCCATGACAAAGAATAATGGTTGGAGGCCAGGTTGGAGAAGGGAAATAGCTTCAAACCAAGATTCAAAGGATAAGAAAGAGACCATGACAAGAGCAGAAGGAAGAGCTTTTGCTAAAACCTCACAGCAAGAGTTTTGCATTTTCCAGGAATTGAAAAGAGGCCAGTGTGGCTGGAGCACAGCAAGAGGAGTGGCATAAGATGAGAGTAGATATGTGGGTAGAGGCCAGATCACTCAGGGGTTCTTCTAAGCCCCGGTAAGGAATTTGAAGTATATTCTTAGAGCAAAGGGAAGTTAAGGGCTGGTTTTAAGCAGGGGAATAACATGATTTGCTTTGCGTTTAACATTATCTTCGTTACTAAATGGGGATGGATTGCATCAGGGCAATCAGGAGGTCTAGGGAAATTTCAGACAAATAGTGCTTCTACCAAATAGAATACTGAAGGAAATTAAGAACACAGTGGGGTTTGGTGAAGAAGGTGACAACATCGGTTTAGGTTTTATTGACCTTGGGGGTGATAACACTAGTTACTTCTACCAAGGCTCTAAGTTGGACTGAGGTAAAGAAGATTTACAGATTGAGTGCAGAGAATTCCAGAGACTGTGGGTATCTCTAATGCAAGGATAAGGAGGGTCAGAGAGGTCACGCCAAGAGTGGAGTACAGAGAAGCCAAGGTACGTTCTTTACACGGATCAACTTCTACAGGGGTATCCCCTCACGTCATCCTGTCGAAAAAATGTTCCACAGATATCTGGACTGGAGTTTAGGATAGATGTCTGACTGGACCAGTGCAATACACATAGTAGCACACAGCAAGAAGTTAATTAATATTTATTGAACAAATACGATTGATGTGGTAGGTTTTTTTTTTTTAATGTTTATTTATTTTTGAGAGAGACAGACAGACAGAATGTGAGCAGGGGACGGGCAGAGAGAAAGGGAGACACATAATCTGAAGCTGGCTCCAGGCTCTGAGCTGTCAGCACAGAGCCTAACCCGGGGCTCGAACTTACAAACTGTGAGATCACAAACCGTGAGCCCAAATCAGAGGCTTAACCCACTGAGCCACCCAGGCACCTCTGATGTGGTAGTTTTCTATCTAGCAGAGATTGTTGGAGGTACAGGAATGGATGAAATTATTGAGGGAGATGGGGCGCCTGGGTGGCTCAGTCGGTTAAGCCTCTGACTTGGGCTCAGGTCACGCTCTCACAATTTGTGAGTTCGAGCCCGTGTTGGGCTGCGTGCTGACAGCTCAGAGCCTGGAGCCTGCTTCAGATTATGTGTTTCCTTCTCTCTCTGCCCCTTTCCCATTTGCATTCTCTCTCTCTCTCTCTCTCTCTCTCTCTTTCTCTCAAAAATAAATAAACAATAAACATTAAAAGCAAAAAAAGGAAGAAATTACTGAGGGAGAAAAGAGAGAAAAGGAAAAGAGAAAAACCAAGAACAACTAATTTCGGATTGAAACTGATCTGATAGAAAATAAATGGTGTGACCATAAGAGAAATTTGGGTTGGACTCTGAAGATCCTAAAGCTGAAATTTTTGATAAGAATGGAAGAATATCAGGGCGCCTGGGTGGCTCAGTCGGTTAAACGTCCGACTGCAGCTCAGGTCACGATCTCACGGTCCGTGAGTTCGAGCCCCGCGTCGGGCTCTGGGCTGATGGCTCGGAGCCTGGAGCCTGCTTCCGATTCTGTTTCCCTCTCTCTGCCCCTCCCCCGTTCATGCTCTGTCTCTCTCTGTCTCAAAAATAAATAAATGTTAATAAAAAGAATGGAAGAATATCTATTAAAGAAAAATGATTTGGGGTGCCTGGGTGGCTCAGTCAGTTAAGTGTCTGACTCTTGATTTCAGCTCAGGTCATGATCTCGTGGTTTGCGGGTTTGAGCCCTGCGTCAAGCTCTGTGCTGATAGCACAGCCTGCTCAGGATTCTCTCTCTCCCTCTCTCTCTCTCTCTCTCTCTCTCTCTATCTCTCTCTGCCCCTCCCCTGGTCTCTCTTTCAAATAAACATTTTTTTTAAATGTTTAATTTCTGTCTCTTATGCCCAAGGAGATTTTAAAGAATAGATAATCAGATAAGTAGGATCTCAAGAATTTTGTGTTGATTTCAGGAGATTAGTATATTTTACATAGGTCTCACCACGACCAACTAGGAGTTTAGAAACAACAGGATATTGAATAAAACGGCATTCATTCATTGAGAAATTGTTTCTTGTACAAAATGGCTAAGTAGTGTCTCTGTAAAGAACTGTAATTAAAGGGGAGTGAGAACAAATTATTTGCTTACAGTTTCAGTGGCTTTAATTATAATGTATTTAGATGGATGAGCCAGGCCATTTCACATGCAATATGTATCTAATGTATTTGAATTTCGAGTTCCAGCAAACAAATCCAAAGATACTAGAATAGCTCAGTTATTCCTCTGCTTTTCTGTAGGAGAGACAGTATAACTTTATGGTTAAGATTCAGAGCATTAATGTTACGCAGACCTGGTTTTGATTCTTGCTAGCCCTGTGACCTTATGTAAGTTACTCAACATCCCTAGGCCTAGTTTTCTCATCAGTGCTACATAGAAAGTGAAAGGGCCTACTTCAAAGAGTTATTGTGAAAATCAAATGAAAAAAAAAAGAAAGCCTTTTAATTTTTTTTAATGTTTATTTTTGAGAGGGGGCAGAGAGAGAGGGGGACAGAGGGAAACGAAGCTGTCGGCACAAAGCCCGATGCGGGAGTCGAACTCACGAACTGTGAGATCATGACCTGAATCGAAGTAGGATGCTTAACCAAGTGAACCACCCAGGCACCCCCAAAATTAAAGGTTTCAGGGCAATCCCTGACATATTCCATTAGAAAGACATAGTAGAAATAATATAATACCCAACGCTTATTATATGGCAGCTACTGTACCTAAGTGCTTTCAATACATTATCTCAATCTTTTGAGATAGGTATTATTTCTTATCTGAATTTCACTCCTGAGGACACCGAGGCTTAAGGAATTCCATGTAATCAGACAGTTATACAAATACCTAGTTAGCACAATCATTTACTTCTAGGTATGCACAAGTAATTTGGTGCAAGAATACGCATGCATACACATGCAAGGATATTTACGAGCCACCGTTGCCAGTCCCACAGTTCCTGGCACTTTTCTCTGGAATTGGTGGTGCTGGAATAGCACAGTGGCACGAGTGGGAACGGCTGGCGGAACACCCGTCCAACCAGCATGAGTGTTTTAATGAAAAGGGTGACGCATTGCAAAGAGCACCACTCTGACGCTAACTTGCCCTTGGACCTTCCATTAAGTTATTTAACTTAAGTCTTTGGGCCTCAAATTCCTCGTCGGCAAAATGAGGGGGGTTGGCTCAGTTCTAGAATCCCCTGAATCTAAGCGGCCCTCAAGGCCACCACCTCGTATAGGCAGTTCTGTACAAACACTGGCCCCCATGGCAACGGCCACTCAGCTCTCAGCAGCACTGGTATGTGCTCTACTCTAGCCAGCAGTACTATTTCCATCGCAAATTCCTGGATGAATAGAGGGCTTGAATGGGGGAGGGAATCTGTCGGTCAGAAATCTTAAAGCCCCTGGCTTTAAAAGAAATTCTGGAATAAATTATCTGTGGGTGGTGTGTATCTGCTAGATCAGAAAAACAGCATCAACGTTTAATTCACAAAATCACCCTTTTAGCAGGTAGAGGAGCTGTCTTAGCTGAGATGGGACTTAAAGGGTCGCTTTGCCACTAAGTGCTGAGTCAATGAGTGGAGGAGACTGTGGCCCGAGTTCGTTAGCACATTGGCAAGGATGCCAAAGGAACACTGCCAGAGAGTGTTTAAAATCAATCTGGAGGGGCGCCTGGGTGGCTCAGTCGGTTGAGCGTCCGACTTCGGCTCAGGTCGCGATCTCGCGGTCCGTGAGTTCGAGCCCCACGTCAGGCTCTGGGCTGATGGCTCAGAGCCTGGAGCCTGCTTCCGATTCTGTGTCTCCCTCTCTCTCTGCCCCTCCCCCGTTCATGCTCTGTCTCAAAAATAAATAAATGTTAAAAAAAAATCAATCTGGATTTTTGAGAAGTGATTCCAGTTTTTATTTCTAAGGTCCATAGATTAATAAGACTGCCTTATATTGTGATGGTCATTATCAGAACCTCATCTTAGAAGCACAGGGACCCTAGGGCAAAGAGACAAGGATATAGATACGAGAGAAGGAGAATATCTCTTTTCAAGGAAAGCAGATGTCCTTGAAAAGGCTACCCTATATCTGCCCTACTCTGTGTTCTCAAGACTGTGAAGCGTTGTTTTCCGGGGCCTGTTGCTGGTAATGGTGATGATGACAATGCTGGATTCATGGGGAGGAGGAGTTCCTGCTTTTTCTTCCTCCACATTGCTTCCTTAGATTTGAACCAGAGAGTAGAAGGGAGTACTATCCTTTTTTTTTTTTAAGTGTTTATTTATTTTGAGAGAGAAAGAGAGAGAGAGAGAGTAAGCATAAGCGGGGGAGGGGCAGAGAGAGAGGGAGAGAGAGAATCCCAAGCTGACTCCGAGTGCTGTCAGCACAGAGCCGGAAGCAGGGCTCCATCTCACGAACAGTGAGATCAAGACCTGAGCCGAAATCAAGAGTCGAATGCTTAACTGACTGAGCCACCCAGGCGCTCGGATCCTTTTATAAGTAGAATGTAAACGAAGTGGATGCTCAATAAAACACCAAGTTTAAAGAACTGACCTTCTGAGAGGGAACGGTTGCAGGAGAAAAGCAATATGCACTTCACTAGGTTGCCACCTGAGGGCAGCAGTGCTGGCCTTTGCCACCTCCATAGGGCTGCTTACTGAGAGGCAGTGTAGCACCAAGTGCAGCAGTCCGCGTGGGAGCTTGGGGACTAGGCTAGTGAGAGTTCTCAGAAGAGGGGTCTCGTAGTCAGAGACAGAGTGGTGTCCATGAAGCTGGCGGAATCCTGGAATGAATGGCTGGTCTCTGCTGAAGACTGAGCAACAGAACTTGCTGAGAGGCGCAGGAGCTGTGACACTGAGGGCAAATAGAGGGGGGCTGCCCCTTACAAACCTGTGGAGTTGGGACTTGCTGGTTTTCCTCTGGCCACGAGAGGGCAGACTGTGAAAAGAAGATTTGAGCCTTCTCACCCTCTCAAATTGGCTTCCATAGCCCTGGAGGAATTCGAAGATTCAGAAAGGATAAATCTTGATCTTGCTAACATGTGTATTTGGTCAAGCCATTTTCTTGCTTACACATTTTCAATGGCTCCCTGAAGTCTCCAGAATAGAGTCTGAGCTGAGGAGGATGGCATACCAAAGCTCTTCCTGAGCTGTCATTGGTCTTTTTTTTTTTTTTTCTTTTAAGTTTATTTACTTATTTTGAGATAGGAGAGAGAACCAGCCGGGAAGGGGCAGAGACAACAGGGGACAGGATCTGAAGCTGGCTCTGTGATGACAGTAGAGAGCCTGATGCGGGGCTTGAACTCTCAAACTGTGAGATCATGACCTGAGCCAAAGCCAAGAGTCAGACACTTAACTGAGCTACCCAAGTGCCCCTGTTGTTGGTCTTCTTTTCTAACTTTACCAGTTAGCACCCCTCCCATACCCCCCTGTCCCCACCCCCACTCCCAGCTCCCCACCTGAACATACACAATCCTAGGAGAGCAATGAGGTGGAAAGGGCAAGGGTGTTGGGGCTAACCTCAAGCCAGTAAATCATCCCAGATTCCCCCTTTATCATCACCCTCATATTCAACTCCACTAATTCCTGTCTCTTCTCTCTCTCAGATAGACTCTGAGGGTGGAGACCACATCTACTTTGGTCATTTTTGTGTCCTAGCACTCTTATAGGAGTTCATTAAACATTTATCGATCAAGATAATAAATGAATGAATTCATCTACCTCACTGTTACCATCCTAGTCCACCAGAAAGGAGTCCATCTCCTTTCTGCTCTGCAGCAGGAACCCAAGTGGTCTCCTTACATCCCCCTTGGCTCCTTGCAATCTGTTTTATATACTCTGTAGCAGCGAGTGATCTTTCTGAAATGCAAATTTGCTTAAAATTCTTCGTGCTTCCCATTGCTCTTAAAGGCCATAATCCTTAATATGATCCATAAAGGGGGGCACCTGGGTGGCTCAGTCAGTTGAGCATCCGACTTCGGCTCAGGTCATGATCTCACGGTTCATGGGTTCAAGCCCCGCATCGGGCTCCGTGCCGACAGCTCGGAGCTTGGAGCCTGCTTTGGATTCTGTGTCTCCCTCTCTCCCATCTCCTCCCCTCCTTGCATCCTGTCTCTCAAAAATAAAAAAATAATCATTTAAAAAATATATATGATCCACAAAGAAAGTGTAACTTAGAAGCTTGGGTACCTGCTAGATAAGGGATCAGAGGAAAGTTACTAAATCTCACTGAGACTTGGTTTCCTCATCTAAAAGATGTGAGCGATAATTACTCCTGCCTCCTAGGGTTGTTGGGAGGATTACGTAAGCTACTACACATAAAATAGTACAGTGTTCAGGTCTGTGTTCAATAAATGGTAACTACAATTATTAGGACCTGAATGATGTAGTCCCTGCCTGCCGCTTACTACCTCCTCTCATTGGAAGTCCATTAAGCTACTTTCAGATTCCTGAATGTGCCATACTCCTTTTTATTTCTACTCTTCTTTCTCGTCCCAAAGTTGGGTTTCCTTCCTCTAAGAAAGCTTTCTTGGCACCTCATGTCTGGTTCAGGTGGCCCCGCAATGGGTTCCCACAGCATGCTGTAGAACATGGATCACGGATGTGTTACCTACTCCTGGCATACTGACTGACATTTAACAATGCCTCAATAATTGTGTTGAGTCAATTCCACTGTATTTCTCTTTTCCATGCTCTTTGAATATATTAATACTTCTTTCTGTTCTAAACCTAATGTCATGACTGCTACATCCATATTTCCATTCTTTTTTTATTTTTTTTTAAATTCTTTTCTTTTTTTAGTTTTTTAACGTTTATTTATTTCTGAGAGACAGAGCACGAGCAGGGAGGGGCAGAGAGAGAGGGAGACACAGAATCTGAAGCAGTCTCTAGGCTCTGAGCTGTCAGCACAGAACCCAATGTGGGGCTCGAACTCACGAACTGTGAGATCATGACCTGAGCTCAAGTCAGTCGCTTAACTGACTGAGCCACCCAGGCGCCCCCCTTTTTTTTATTTTTAAAAAATGTTTATATTTGAGAGAGAAAGAGAGGGAGAGAGAGAGACAGTGCACAAATGGAGGAGGGGAGAGAGACGGAGACAGAATCTGAAGCAGGCTCCAGGCTCTGAGCTGTCAGCACAGAGCCCGATGCGGAACTTGAACTCATGAACAGTGAGATCATGACCTGAGTTGAAGTTGGACACTTAACCGACTTTTGATACCGGCTCAGGTCATGATCTCACAGTTGTGAGATTGAGCCCTACATTGGGCTCCATGCTGACTGCGCAGAGCCTGCTTGGGATTCTCTCTCCTCTTCTGTCCCTGCCTCTCTTGCACATGCATGCTTTCTCTCTCAAAATAAATAAATAAACTTAAAAAAATTATTTTTTTTTAAGTTTTTATTTATTTTTGGGACAGAGAGAGACAGAGCATGAACGGGGGAGGGGCAGAGAGAGAGGGAGACACAGAATCGGAAACAGGCTCCAGGCTCTGAGCCATCAGTCCAGAGCCTGACGCGGGGCTCAAACTCGCAGACCGCGAGATCGTGACCTGGCTGAAGTCGGATGCTCAACCGACTGAGCCACCCAGGCGCCCCCCAAAAATTATTGAGATAAATGGAATGAGTTGTCCTCTGCAACACAGAGTGCCTAACTGATAAACCATTTCTCTGATTTAGGAAAACCCCAGGCATCCTTCAGGGCCGAATTTCTGGCCCCCTTCTCTGTTCCTTTCTCCATTTAGACAAGCACTTGTCATGTTATCTATAAATATTGGTTTGTCTATCTTTTTTTTTTTTAATTTTTTTTTTTTCAACGTTTATTTTTTTATTTTTGGGACAGAGAGAGACAGAGCATGAACGGGGGAGGGGCAGAGAGAGAGGGAGACACAGAATCGGAAACAGGCTCCAGGCTCTGAGCCATCAGCCCAGAGCCCGACGCGGGGCTCGAACTCACGGACCGCGAGATCGTGACCTGGCTGAAGTCGGACGCTTAACCGACTGCGCCACCCAGGCGCCCCTGTTTGTCTATCTTTACCATGTGGATATCAGCCTGTGAGCTCTTTGAGGACAAGGTAGCTTGTCCGTGTTTCTCTCCAACATACTCTGTCTAGGGACACACTCGACATACAAAACCAGGTACTGATCTAAATACTTCACATATTTTAATTTATTTAATCCTCATGAAAGCCCTCTGACGTGGATACTATTATTTTTACCTTTCATGAAGGGGAAAGTGAAACAGAGAAAGGGTCATAGAAGGTAGAGGCTAGAGAAGGGATTCAAAACAGGAATTTTGAACCAGAATCCATGAGCTTAACTCCTATGCAATATAGCCTTGAGGTAAACGGTTTTGTGGACAGGGGATAGTAGTTAATATGAATATCTGAACACTCCTATACAAAGTACTTTTGCCATATTATATGAGAACACCAGGAGTCTTCTCACCCTTGGTTGGAAACTAGCAGCAGTTCTAGCCCCGAAATACCAACTACCCAGATACTTCCTACAGGCACAGAAAAATAGAGTAAAGAGCACAGGCGTCGTATTTTGTAACCATGAACCCTTAGAGATGCTAATACCCAGTAGGTTGTTCTGATTACTGGGCTAGTGTGTAAAGAAAGGATTGCATTAGAATATGAAAACCTTTCGTGGGGGCAAAACAGCCACTGTCTTAGCTATTCCAAGAACTAAATCACTCCATAAAACTGACAATTGGCGGTAGGGACCAATTGGTGCCACCAATTGGTGACAATTGGGTACGTAGTGTGGTGGGGAGGGGAGATAGTGGTGATCCCACTTCCTACTATTGTTTTTAAAAGAGTCTGAGGTTAGGGAGCTCTTGCAAACGCCTTTATTGGCAGCTTCAGCCTGGTCTCCCAGGTTGCCATGACAACAAGAAGCCAAACTTTGGGGGTTGTTTATCGGTGAGTGATAAGGAGCCAACTGAAAGGAAAAGTCTTTGAGGAAGCCCGGGGTTGTTTGGAGGTGGAGGTAGAGCAAGGTGTCTATGTGTTGGTCTGGGGTAAATCCAGGTGACTCCCGACATGATGCACGAGTAGCTTCCTCCTAATTGCCTGTATCTCAGAGATCTGAACAAGTAACCAGGGGAGCAACGGTTCAGTCAGTATTCATGGTATCATGTCAGCACAGGAAGTCTGGTTTTCTCCCAAGTGAGGGAACAGCGGGAGATGCTTGTACCTGAGTAAAATTCACCAGGGAAGTGAGTGATATTTGTGTTTAGGCTGAATTCCTGGTGACACAGCCATATGGCTTTTGCTGACTGCCATCCTCCAGACGGTATATTCCTTTTGTGGAGCAGCTAAAGTATATAAAGGACTGTGACTTCCTGTTGCCTTTAATCCCTCCCCCATCATCAGCCAGAACGCTTAAATAAAGACTCAGGAGCCCCTACCTATCTCTGTATCCTGAATTCCTGCCCAAGATCAAGGATCTTGATACTTCTCCACATCTCTGATTTTGTCCCTAGAGTAGGAGGCTCCAGGGGACCACAGCTGACTCCGCCAGGCACAGAGGGTTGAGTCATCCTGCAGGCGTCAGAGCTGTTAGCAACAGCTCTGCTGATCCGTACACAGCTCCGACTCCCTCTCCAGTTCAGAGTTTTGGAGCCGTCTTGTTCGAAAGTAAAGAACAGAACACAGATGGCTGGTAACAGGATCCCACAGGGGCCTCCTTTCCCACTGAGCCCATCCTGCTAATCCTTTTGTAGAAGAAGAGAACATAAATGGTGAATGGAGCAAAAAAGGAGTATCAGCTTCTGCACCGTTCTTTGGGTGTAGGTGGAAGGCCTCTGAGAACAACCTCCAGCTACCCATTACATTTCCCAGGAACCTTCCCTTCCTGTTCCTCCTTTCTTCTTCCACTTCTTTTCCCCTCCTTTCTTCCAATTTCCACCCGGGGTCCCTATTCTCTGTAGGGGCTTGGAACCTGATGGAGTGTTTTGCTGAATGCCTTGTACTTAATTCTAATCCATACATGTGTAAGAAAGTCAAATGCACTAGAAGTTCAGCGTGGCTGATTGTATCACCTTTATCTCTTGGGAATCCCTTTAGTTTCTTCTCTTCTGAGGTAGCATAATGCATTACAAAGAACACAGACCTTGAAGCCTGAAAGAAGCGGGTTCCAAGCTCTGTCCTAAAAAATAAATAAATAAATAAATAAATAAATAAATAAATAAATACATACATTTACAATTTTTTAGCGTAGGGATCCTGGTTGGCTCAGCCGGTTGAACGTCCAACTTCTGCTTAGGTCATTTGTGGGTGGGAGCTGTCAGCGCAGAACCTGCTTCGGATCCTCCGTCCCCCTCTCTCTCTGCCCCTCCCCCTCTCAAAAATAAACATTAAAACCATTGTTAAATACATTTTTAAAAGATTTTTTAAAATTTGGGGGGCACCTGGGTGGCTAAGTTGGTTAAGTGTCCGACTTTGGCTCAGGTCATGATCTCCCAGTTTGTGAGTTTGAGCCCTGCGTGGAGGCATCTGGTGTCAGCACAGCGTCCACTTTGGAACCCCTGTCCCCCCCCCCCCTTTGCCCCTCTCCTCTCTCAAAAAACACAAACTTAATTTAAAAAATTTAAAATTGTTTATTTTTAAGTAATCTCTACACCCTCTGGAGGGTTCGAATTTACAACTCTGAGATCAAGAGTCACACGCTCTACCAACTGGCCCAACCAGGCGCCCGCTCCCCGCCCCCCCCCCAATTTTTTTAAATCCGCTTTATCATTTACTAGCTGTGTCATCTTGGGCAGTTTACCTAACCTCTCTGAGCTCCGGGTATGGCATCTGAAGTTGTATATAGTAATATCTACTTTGTCAGTTGGTTTGTAGATTAAATTAGAGGCAAAATACAGTATCTAGAATGTAACAGTTGTATCCAGTAAATGTTAACTCTCTTTCCTCCCATCTCCAGAGGCTATAAGTACCAGGTCCTTTATTTTCAAGATTTTGGGGGAAAAAAATTCCCATTGAGAAATTTAGCATCCTTGCTCAGGTGCTGCTGATACAATTGAAGCAAGTGGGAAGTGTGAGTGAGTGTTTTGCAAAAGTAGAGGACCAAGATTTGGTAAAAACTGGCATGTGAATACTCTCATGTTGCTTTTCCCCAATTTAGGGATTCTTGGTGAAGATTGCTGGTTTCCTCACATTGCCACTACAGCATGGTTGCTACAAATTTATTTTCCTTGGAAGATATGATGCCGGGTTGCTGACTGGCCGTGTGACTTTGGGTAAGTTATCATCCCTTTCTAGGTCTCATGAGAACAAAGGATCACTGTTCCTCTTCGCTCCAGGAAAGGAGGAGGATTGTTTGAAGTTTGTGTCAATTCCAGGAGAAAAGCGAGCATGGTCTGGTAGTATCCTTGGCACTGAGAAGATCGGAAGTGCTCATACAATCAGGTCAAATGCCACTGTTCAATTTCTGTGATTACCAAAGACTCAGCTGACACAGGGCTGTGGTTTGACATGGTTCCTTTGTTCCAGATAATAAACATGTGTAATGTCAATTATACTAATGTGCTTTGCTCCAGTTGAAACAAGAAGGAGGTTGATGACGGGGCAGGACACTGTACTTCATTCTCTCAGACGGGGAGCTCTCTGACAACATGTTTTTCCTGTCTCTCTTTGTAACTGCTAATTAGGTTCTCAGCTGGACTGTCAGAGCCTTGACAGGTTTCACAGGCAGTCACCACCTGACAATTTACAACTATGGGCTTTCCACAGCCGGCATGTTCCCTCGCAGGGAGCCAAAGTTGCTCAGTCCTAGGTTCCTCCTATCATTCAAAGAGTCTGATCTGAGAGGAAAGCTAGCTTTCACAGTACATTATCCAATTCCAAAGCAGAACGTAGTGGCCAGTGGTGGTGATGGGAAAACCTCTGGATTCGTGTCTGTCCTCAATGGTAAGGGCTGACTCTTTGTTTTGGAAGTAGAGTGGGAATGATCCAAGCCAGAAGTGGCATGGGACTATGGGAATTTAACGTAGCCTTAAAAAATGTTATTACTGTTATTATTTTTAGAGAGAAGGTGAGAGAGAGCACATGCTAGAGAGCACATGTGTGTGTGCACGTGAGAAGGGGAGGGGTAGAGAGAGGGGGAAAGAGAGAATCCCAAGCAGGCTCTATGCTCAGCACAGAGCTGGACACTGACCTCGAGCCCACGAGCCATGAGATCATGACCTGAGCTGAGATCAAGAGTTGGACGCTGGGGGCACCTGGGTGGCTCAGTTGGTTAAGTGTCTGACTTCAGCTCAGGTCATGATCTTGCAGTTCATGAGTTCGAGTCCTGCATCGGCCTTTTTTTTCAACGTTTTTTATTTATTTTTGGGACAGAGAGAGACAGAGCATGAATGGGGGAGGGGCAGAGAGAGAGGGAGACACAGAATCGGAAACAGGCTCCAGGCTCCGAGCCATCAGCCCAGAGCCTGACACGGGGCTCGAACTCACAGACCTCGAGATCGTGACCTGGCTGAAGTCGGACGCTTAACCGACTGCGCCACCCAGGCGCCCCTGCATCGGCCTTTTTAAGGCCAGGCCAGAGCCTGGAGCCTGCTTCACATTCTGTGTCTCCCTCTGTCTCTGCCCCTCTCCCGCACTGTGTGTGTGTGTGTGTGTGTGTGTGTGTGTGTGTGTCTCAAAAATAAATAAAACATTAAAAAAACAAAACAAAACTATATTGTCTTGACCAGACTCTTAATAGATATGTAGCTGTTACCTGCTGATGAGGGCACTGAGGAAAAAAAGCATATTAAAAAAAAAAAAAAGAGTTGGACGCTCAACCCACCGAGCCACCCAGGTGCCCCCAACACACCCTTTAATAAAGTTGCTATTTATTTTGTTCTTAAAACGATTACCCCCTTGGGGCACGTGGGTGCCTCAGTAGGTTAAGCCTCTGACTCTAGATTTTGGCTAAGGTCATGATCTCATGCTTCCTGGGATTGAGCCCTGCATTGAACCCTGCCCTGACAATGCAGAACCTGCTTGGGATTCTCTCTTTCTTTCTCTGCCCCTCCCCCGTTCCAAAGGTGGAAACAACCCAAATGTTCATTGGCAGACAAATGGCTAAGCAAAATATGGTATATACACGCAACGGAATATTATGCATCCATAAAAAGGAATGAAATTCTGACACCTACTGCAACATGGATGAACCTTGAAGACATTATGCTAAGTGACGTAAGGCAGTCATAAAAGGACAAACACTGTGTGATTCCTCTTGTATGAGGTTCCTAGAGTAGTCAAATTCATAGAGACAGAAAGTGCAATGGAGAATAGCAGGGACTGGGGAGGTGAAGGTAGGATGGGAAGGCATTGTTTAACAGGTACAGGGTTTGCATTTTGGAAGATGAGAAAAGTCCTGGAGATAGAGAGCAGTGATGGTTGCACCACAGTGTGCATATACTTAATGCCACTGAACTGTACACTTGAACATGGTTAAAATGGGGGACACCTGGGTGGCTTAGTCGGCTAAGTGTCTGACTCTTCATCTCAGCTCAGGTCTTGATCTCGGGGTCATGAGCTCAAGCCCTATGCTGGGCTCTGTGCTGGGTATGAAGCCTACTGAGGAAGGAAGGAAGGAAGGAAGGAAGGAAGGAAGGAAGGAAGGGAAAAAGAAAGAAAGAAAGAAAGAAAGAAAGAAAGAAAGAAAGAAAGAAAGAAAGAAAATGGTTAAATGGTAAATTTTGTTATGTGGATTTTACCACAACCACCTTTGGATGAGGGGGCCTAGGTAGTTGAGGCAATACAGTGGAAGACCTGAAGATGAAATCAGAGCCTTTATGGGCATGAAACTAACTCTGCCCGAAGCCAGTCTTAACTCTGGACTGTTTAGCTTGTGCGAACCAAAATATTCTCATTTTTCTTAAACTACTTTGGGTCTGGTTCTCTGCCATTTGGGACCAAAGAGTCGTAAATGACATAGAACTGTTTATGTGTTGGTCTTTTCCATTAGGCGATGATCTCAAGAATGGGAATGGTATCTTATTCATCTGTATTTCCACAGAGCCTAGTATAATCCACATAATTGACATCCAATAAATGTTTGCTATCTTATCAATTCAGTATTCCATAAACATTTATTGTGAGTTGTCTATATGTCAGAAATTGGTTTAGGTGTGGGAGATGGAAAATCAGAATGAGTGAATACGGATGCCTGGCTAGCTCAGTCGGTAGAGCATGTGACTCTTGACCTTGGGGCTCTGAGTTCAAGCCTCATGGTGAGCATAGAGCTTACTTAAAAAAAAAAAAAAGGAATGAGGGGCATCTGGGTGGCTCAGTTGCTTGAGTGTCTGACTTCAGCTCATGTCATCATCTCGTGGTTCAGGAGTTCAAGCCCCACATCAGGCTCACTGCTGTCAGCGCAGAGCTTGCTTCAGATCATCTGTCCCTCTCTCTCTCTGCCCCTCCCCTTCTTGAGCTCTCTCAAAAATAGATACAACATTTAAAAAAAAGAATGAGAGAATAAAAACTGTTATCAGGGAGTATGTGGAAGAATAGCTAACTACAAAGGCTGGTGTGATAGAGAACTCTAGGAAAAGATGCATACATATGCTGTGTTCCCAGGAAGTTGCTGTCACCTTGGTACCAAGTGCCTGACTGATGGGCATCTCCTGGGCTCCTGCACATGCCAGATATTTTCAGGATTGTCTAAGGCTTTGAGAATGTCTGGAAGGCACCTGCCTCCCAAACTGGTGTACATGTAAGATTTATACCTGATCCTGTCCTGTGAACCATGTTTCTTTCTTTTTCTTTTTTTTTTTTTAAATTTTAACGTTTATTTATTTTTGAGACAGAGAGAGAGAGAGAATGAACAGGGAAGGGGCAGAGAGAGAGGGAGACACAGAATCTGAAACAGGCTCCAGGCTCTGAGTGGTCAGCACAGAGCCCGACGCGGGGCTCGAACTCACGGACCGTGAGATCATGACCTGAGCCGAAGTCGGACGCTTAACCAACCGAGCCACTCAGGCGCCCCGAACCACGTTTCTTTCTGCTGTGCTTCTTAGTGTTGCCTGAGTCTCAACAATATATTCTGTAAAATGAGTGTGCCCTATCCATTTCTCAGACTTATGGTAAAGGTCAGAAGACCTCATAGATATGGAAGTTCATTGTATCTAGGTGATGGTTGCTTTCTTGTACCTGACCGTAGCAAGGGTTAACACATTCTACTCTAGCATCCTCACAGAGCCATATCGTTTGGCCTCACCAGCAGTTCTAGTCTACTTGTAGTGAACATCTGTTGTTTTTGTCTGTCCATAATTGCTCCCTCTTCTTCTGGCAAAAGGTACCCTACATTCCTTGGGGAATTTCCTCTCTATCTATTCCATTCCAACCGCATCAATTCTATGTAGTTCTTGTGGAGGTGTTACTCTGAGCCTCACGCCACTGGGTGGACACAGAATCCCAGCTAGGGCAATCAAAATGTCTCATCCTTTGGTGAAGCTACTAGCCCACAAAAGAGCCCAAGCTGGGCCGCCTGGAGCTGTTCCTTATATTTTATGTACTCTGAGAGAGCAAGAAGCTTCCCTTTGCCTTTGATGTCAGTAACCCGGGATGCTTCTGTGGCCATTTCTCCCACTCCACTCTGCCCCCTGTCCTGGTCCAGCATCCTTCTGCTGTATGACACAAACTAGGATGGAAATCGACCTTAGTAGGATCTATGTGAATCTTGCTTAAACTTCTCGTGGAAACATGTGTGTGACACATAAGCCCCAAATTCTGATCTGTTCATCCTCACAAAGTCCCAAATGCCTTCAATGTCTACATTTGCCATATCGTAACATTTCAGTATTGAGAATATTTATGAAGAGGAGAAAGAAAGGCTGAGGTTCATGATAGCCATTGTATGGTGCCATGTGATAAGTAGACTAGACCTCTGTCCCCTGCTCAGGGGTTTTTGACAGCTTATGTAGGAAAGATCACACAGCAGGCAAGTTTGAGTGGATGTATACACCTGAACTTTGGGACAGGGGTTCCTGTCACTAGTGATCATAATACAACCTATCAGTAAGGGAAGCATCTAGTTAAAACCAATGTTAGAAAACTCCTTGATTCATTTCCTGTGTGTTGACAGTAGCAATGGCAGCATTCAGTGCTGGGGTATCTTAAACTAGGTGGCAGCAGTGGAGAGCACCTGAACCACCAGCTCTACTGCTCCCAAAACAAACACAGACACCCTTATGACAAAATCCAGCCTGTAGAGAAAAACAGGCAAACAACTGGGAGCTGGGATGATGTGTGGAGACACAGAAAAAAGGGGGGTCAGACACCTAACAAAATTCTTTTAATTCCTGAGGCACTGGACCTTTCAGTTATAGGGTCTAATAAATTTCCTTTTCCCCCCCTTCTGAAACTGATTTAAACAGTCACTTTAAACCAAAAGACTTCTTACTAGCATAGTATTACTACCTAGTAAAGAGAAGGCTAGAGAGGAGACACAAAGATAATTCCAAGCCAATAAAGCAGCAACTTCTTTTATATTTTGATTGCCAGCTGTTTGTTTTAATGTTTTTAATGTTTATTTATTTTTGAGAGACAGAGCATGAGCCGGGGAGGGGCGGCGAGAGAGGGAGACACAGAATCTGAAGCAGGCTCCAGGCTCTGAGCTGTCGGCACAGAGCCCAAAGCAGGGCTGGAACTCAGGAACCGCGAGATCGTGACCTGAGCCGAAGTCACTTAACCGACTGAGCCACCAAGGCGCCCCTACCAGCTGTTTGTTTTATATCCTATGTGGCACGACACTGGTAGGAATTAGTGTAGTGGGTTTTTTTTGTTTTGTTTTGTTTTGTGTCGTGTTGTTTTGTTTTTAATCTTGGCAGATGTCAGCCAAAGAGAAGGGCATGACAAAATCACCAATTGGTCCTGAAGATAAATTCCAAAAACGTCTCAGTCCACAAACATGCTGCCCAACCCTTCCTACATTCACAGATGTCCCAGACAATCATGATGCACTGATCATGGGGTGCCTGCCAGAGGGTGGTGTCACAGCAGTGGGTTGAATATTTATGTCCTTAGGCATATGTAATAAGAGCTAACACTTGAACAAACAAGCTAATGCACACAACTCAAAACGTGTGTTTTGTTTGTTACTTAAAAAAATCTAACTACATCACCCTTTTCAGAAAGATCCTAAGCATGGTCACCTATCAGACTGCATTCAACCTTCTAATTAAAAAAAAAATTTTTTTTAATTTAAAAAAATTTTTAAACATGTTCTTATTTGATTATTTATTTTTGAGAGAGAGACAAAGAGCAAGTAGGGGACGGGCAGAGAGAGACAGAGACACAGAATCCAAAGCAGGCTCCAGGCTCTGAGCTGTCAGCACAGAGCCCAATGCGGGGCTCGAACCCGTGAACCACGAGATCATGACCTGAACCGAAGTTGGACACTTAACTGTCTGAGCCACCCAGGTGCCCTCAACCTTCTAATTGTTAATTTCCAGGAATTCTCCCAGGGAACATCTGGGTCCCCACCCTATTTACTAGGTCCATGAAAATTCTATGTTTGTCTCTTTGGTTTTTTTCTTTTCTTTTCACCTCTACCTCCAGTCCCAGAAATATGTTTTGTAATTCCTTGTAGTATAAAACTGAAAGTAATCAAATAATGAACTCTTGTTATATCTCCCACTTAGACATCACCTAGGTAAATAATTTACATTTCAACCTCCCCGAGAATGGCAGGAGAAGTACAACACTGATACTGCCTCCTCTAAGGAAGCCTTCCCTGAGTGTCTCCCCCACGTTGGGGCTAGATTGGGAGAGATTTCATGTACTCCCAAAGCATCCTGAGCTCACTCCTGCTGTAGTACTTAGAACACAATATTTTAATTGTCTGCTTACTTGCCTATTTCTCCCAATAAAATCTGATCTCTTTGAGGAAAAAAAAAAAGAGCTAACCCTTTAAATGGGCTAGGAACTTTTCATGTTATATTTAATCCTCACACAACCCTCTGAGGAGGGTAATTTTTTATTTATTTATTAAATGATTTTATTATTTTTAAGTAAGCTCTATACCAACATGGGGCTCGAACTCACAACCGTGAGATCAAGAGTCACAGGTTCCTGGTGCCTGGGTGGCTCAGTCGGTTAAGCGTCCAACTCTTGATTTCTGCTCAGGTCATGATCTCAGGGTTTGTGAGTTTGAGCCCTGCATTGGGCTCAGTGCTGACAGTGCTGAGCCTGCTTGGGGTTCTCTATCTCCCTCTCTCTCTCTGCCCCTCTGCTGGCTAATGTCTTTGTCTCTCTCAAAGAAATAAACTTAAAAAAAAAAAAAAAGAGTCACAGGTTCTACCAACTGAGCCAGTCAGGCTCCCTTGAGGAAGATAATATTAACCCCATTTTACAGATAAGGAAAGGAATACTCAGTCTGGTTATGACACTGATGCAAAGTAGCATAGTTTTGACACTAGTAAGTGATGGAGGTGGGACTCCACAGTCAGTGTTTACTGCTGCTGTATCTTCCCATCCTCTGTTTGACACCTTCAGGGTTGGACTTCTTTTTTTTAATTTTTAAAAAATATTTATTTTGAGGGGCGCCTGGGTGGCTCAGTCGGTTGAGCATCCGACGTTGGCTCAGGTCATGATCTCACGGTTCCTGAGTTCAAGCCCTGCATTGGGCTCTGTGCTGACAGATCAGAGCCCGGAGCCTTTCGGATTCTGTGTCTCCCTCCCTCTCCATTCCTCACCTGCTCATGCTCTGTCTCTCTCTCTCAAAAATAAACAAAGTTTAAAAAAGTTTTAAAATATATATTTATTTTGAGAGAGGGAATGTGTGCATGCATGCGTGCATGGAGGAGAGGCAGAGAGAGAGGGAAAGAGAGAATCCCAAGTTGGCTCCACGTGCAGAGCCCATTGCAGGGCTTGATCCCCTGACTAGAGATCATGACCTGAGTTGACATCTAAGATGTTGGACACTCAACCAGCTAAGCCACTGAGGCACCCCAGGGTTGGACTTCTTTGAGACTCTGGAGCAGCTGATTTAACTTATTCATGGCTTGCTACAGATGCTTATCTGATAGTTACCTGAGACTGAAAGGTTTCTAGGTCAGGACTTTATGGAACTGAGTTATATTCTACTATCCTTAAGGGTACCTTGGCCCAGCATTTATCTATTCCTGTGGGTTAAAATGGAAGAACCAGCTGTCTCCACATGCAGGGCATTTTCAAAATATTGGCATTTTTCAACGATGTTCACAAAATGAACCCAATTGTATGGGAGTGAAGAGCTCAAGAAACCACTTTACACATGATGAGGTTTATTTTCCAGCCTATATCAGACAGCCTTATGTAGATATGTCTGAGTGAGGTATGAAAACCAGACTTAAACCTGCGTTAGTTGGTTGGTCTTAGAACCTAAAGACAAAATCTGTGGATGAACCAATAGGCCAGGATGCACTGAATGGGCTTCCAGTAACATACTTATTTATTGATTTGTTGATTATCAGTTTCATGGAGTGTCTCACTACAGGTTTCTACAATGGAAATTCTAAGACACATCCTTCTCACCAACTACCCTCTCATGCACTCAGCTTTAATGTTTTTTGCCGTCTACTATAAGGAAATAGAGGTTTCCATAAATAATCACAATGTAATTGCAAAACATGTATACACTAGTTAAAGTTGGTGGAGATATCATCATGACTAATGCAATTCCCCCCCCAAATTTTAGTAGGAGTCTGGTAAAACACCCAAAGAAGCTTTTTTCCTTTCTTCTTCTAAATATGCATATGTGCACACGCGCACACACACACACACACACACACACACATGCACACACTTTGGAATTCAAATTATCTGTACATATTATTTGCATCATTCCTATAATTATAGATTTTTGAACTAAAAGAATTCCAGAGATCATTTTAGTCTATTGCAGTTAGATAGGAAGTTGGAGCCCAGAAAAGCATAAATTAAGGTCTGGCTCAGTGTATCATTTGCTTACAGGTTGTTTTGCATTGGTATTTAAATGTTTTGTGCAAGCAGATCTCATCTCTCTAATAGGATTTTGAGTTCCTAGTCTGGAAAGGGATTTGAGAAAGGGGACCAAGAGGCAGTGAGAAAAAAGGGGGCTCATGTTGAACCTGTAGTGTAATTTTAGCTCTCCACTTAACAGCTAAGTGATGTTGCACAAAGTTATTTAATTTTTCTCAACTTTCTTCTTCTGTATTGGGAGTCATCACAATCATTATCATCATCATCATCATCATCCTTCTTTCAGGGCTGTTGGAAAGATTAAAAGGATAATGAATGTAAAACACTTGCTTCATACAGTTTTTGGCACAGAGTAACTTTATAAACATTAGTTCCATTTGCCCCTTCTGTATTTTATTTAAGGCTAACATCATACAGTAGGAATTCAGCAAGTATTTGTTGTTTATTTGTTTTTTTTTTTTAAATAGGCTCTACATGCAACACGGGGCTTGAACTCATGACCCTGAGATCAAGAGTCTCATGCCCTACTGACTGAGCCAGCTGGCTGCCCCCAACAAGTATTTGTCAAATTGAGTTGAATATGACTTGGTCTTTTACTGAGTGACAACACTGAAAAGACAGTTTAATTGGATAGACACCAGATCAGTCAGTGTACTCACCTACACATTGTCAAGGTGCCTTTACACACAAAGATACATGCATGACAAGAAATACACTGACATTACACATGGTCAGGCATGTCTTACACATACTAAAAATATGTGCATGGCGTCAAGCTGTCCTCGGTTGATGGTGCCAGGAGTACAATATGTTGGAAAGAGAGTGTGGTTGAGATTCACTCACAAGTGGGTTCAAATTCTAGCTCATAACTTCTTAGTTGTGTGATCATGGGCAAGTGACATAGCTCTCTGAACTGTAGTTTCCTTACCTATAATATGGAGGTAATAATAATAATCGAACCTATCTCACAAGTTTGTTGTGAGGATTAAATAAGACAGTGTATGGAAAGAGCTTATTCTTGGTTTTGCCACTGCTTGGGTAACTTTTCTAACAAGATCGAGACATGGTTGGTACCCATTCTTTACCCTGTAATTTCTTTCCTTTATTTATTTATTTTTTTAGGTTTTTATTTTAAGTAATCTCTACGCCCAACATGGGGCTTGAACTCAATGACCCCAAGATCAAGAGTGGCATGCTTGGGGCACCTGAGTGGCTCAGTTGGTTAAGCATCCACTTCTTGGTTTTGGCTCAGGACATGATCTTACGGCCTGTGAGTTTGAGCCCTACATCAGGCTCTGTACTGATAGTGCAGAGCCTGCATGAGACTCTCTCTCTCCCTCTCTCTCTCTCTGCTCCTCCCCTGCTCACTTGTGCTTTCTCTCAAAATAAATAAATAAACTTAAAAAATTTTTTTAACTTTTTTAAAATTTATTTTTGACAGAGAGACAGAGCACAAGCAGGGGAGGGGCAGAGAGGGAGACACAGAACCTGAAGCAGGCTCCAGGCTCTGAGATGTCAGCCCAGAGCCCAATGCAGGGCTTGAAACCAAGAAACATGAGATCATAACCTGAGCCAAAGTTGGATGCTTAACCTACTGAGTCACCCAGGCACCCCACTTAAAAAATATTTTTTTAATATTTTTTAATACTCTTCACAGCATATTAGCAGTCAGCAGAAGAGTGAATAATAGTTCAAGATAGTGCAAACATCCTAAATAAAGCTAGAGAGGTATGCAGGGTTTTGTCTGGATTTTATCTGGAGGGCTTTGAGGAGTCATGGAAGAGTTTTAAGCAGAGAAATGATACATTCAGCTTTTAGAAATGATACATTCATTTTAGGAAGATTGAAACCACTCACCTCAATATAGAGAATGGGGCATCCTGGGGGATGAGGAGAGTAGTTGGAAGGCAATTATAGTACCCTAAGTTAGAAACTGAGTTATGGGGGCGCCTGGGTGGCTCAGTTGGTTGAGCATCTGACTTTGGCTCAGGTCATGATCTCATGGTTTGTGGGTTCGAGCCCCACGCAGGGCTCTGTGCCGACAGCTCAGAGCCTGGAGCCTGCTTTGGATTCTGTGTCTCCCCCCCTCTCTGCCCTTCCTCTGCTTGCATTCTCTCTTTCTCTCTCTCTCAAAAAATAAATAAAAACATTAAAAAAAAGAGAGAGAAACTGAGTTATGGGGGCGTCTGGGTGGTCAGTAGGTTAAGCATCCAACTTTGGCTCAGGTCACAATCTTACGGTCTATGAGATCCATGTCAGGCTCGCTGCTGTCAGCACAGAGCCCACTTTGGATCCTCTGTCCCCCTCTCTCTGCCCCCCCCTCCACTCTCACATGCTCTATCTTTCTCTCAAAAATAAGTAAACGTTGGGGCGCCTGGGTGGCTCAGTCGGTTGGGCGGCCGACTTCGGCTCAGGTCATGATCTCGCGGTCTGTGAGTTCGAGCCCCGCATCGGGCTCTGTGCTGACAGCTCGGAGCCTGAAGCCTGTTTCAGATTCGTGTCTCCCTCTCTCTGACCCTCCCTCATTCATGCTCTGTCTCTCTCTGTCTTAAAAATAAATAAACGTTAAAAAAAAACAAGTAAACGTTAAAAAAGAAAAAGAAACTCAGTTATGAACCACCATAGCAGAGGCAGTGGGATGAAGAAAGAGATGGATTAGAGAAATGTTTAGGAGTTAAATCACATAAAGTGCAACATCTGCACTTATTCTAAGTATTAACTTATTTTCCCACCATTGATGAGTGTAATTCTCTTGTTAGCATACTATCTTAGAAATTAAACAACTGATACATTTTGCAGTATCAAAATTGTTAATAAGCCCATGTGTATGTACACAGATTTTGCAACTGGCCAAGTCCAGAATGTGGAAAGTTCTACAGGCATCTGATTTCATAGCCAAATAAACTGCGTACAAAAAAGAAAGAAAGAAGGAAGGAAAAAGGAAGGGGAACCGTTATACAAGAAAAGAGACATGAAAGACATCGCAATAAATCAAATGCAGAGTGCAGAACTTCAGATCCTGGTTCAGATAAATGGACTGTAAGAAGACATTTTGGAAACTATAGGAAAAACTGAACATGGATTGGGTATTAAATAATAAGAAGTTATTGTAAAGGTGTTATAATGATATTGTGGTTATGTTTACAACAAAGGTATTTGTTAGAGACACATATTGAAGTATTTACAGGTAAAATGCTATGATGGTTTACTACAGATTTACTTAAAAATACATTGGCGGGAAAAGGTAGTGGGAGAATAGGTGAAACAAAAAATGATAAAGTGGTGTTAATAGTTGAAGCTAGGTGATGGACACATGGAGGTTTATTATTACATCCCACTCCTTTTGTGTACGTTTGAAGTTTTCTATACAAAGTTAAGAACAAATGTTATATAGAAAAGCCTGTTTCCATTCCTAAATGTATGAAATAACTAGAACATTCTTGCTGTAAATTTCAGAAGAAGGGATCAGGTTTGGAAGGGGATCATTTGAGGGTAGGTGGAGGAAGAGGGGCCCTAAGGACAAGAAGGTATTAAGAAAACTGGTTTTGGGGCGCCTGGGTGGCGCAGTCGGTTAAGCGTCCGACTTCAGCCAGGTCACGATCTCACGGTCCGTGAGTTCGAGCCCCGCGTCAGGCTCTGGGCTGATGGCTCAGAGCCTGGAGCCTGTTTCCGATTCTGTGTCTCCCTCTCTCTCTGCCCCTCCCCCGTTCATGCTCTGTCTCTCTCTGTCCCAAAAATAAATAAACGTTGAAAAAAAATTTATTAAAAAAAAAAAAAAAAGAAAACTGGTTTTGAGTTGTGTTGAAAAACCAAGGAGGAACACAGTTTCAAGATGGAAGGAGTATCAACTATGTCAAATATTGCAGATGTCAGGAAGGAAAGGATTAAAATAAACTCCACTAGACACAGCAAGTAGGTCATTCTTGACCTTGGTAAGATCAGCTGCAGTGAAGGTGGGAAGACACAACTTTTCCAAGAAGCTTGGCTGTGAAGGGGAGGAGAGATGAAGATCCTAATCCTTCTTTTCCTCCCAAAGAAACTAGGGCATGTTTTTATGTTGAGGGGAGGTTGCCACTTAATAGCTGTTGACAATATAGGGGAAAAGAGTAATGACTGACTGACAGAGCAAAACCCCTTACTACAAGAAAGCATATTTGGAATAAATTATATGTATAACACACTAAAGTGGATGTCTTGTTTTTCTGATCATAGCCAGTTTACTTTCCTAGTTTGCTGTAACTTCTAGTAATTGTTCTGGAGTACATTTTTACGCATAAGTCTCACATATTTGTCTCACTGCTTACTAGTTGAAGAATCAAGATTTTTTTTTTAAGTTTACTTATTTATTTATTTTGAGATTTTTGAGATAGAACCAGTGGGGAAAGGGCGGGGAGGGGGTGGAGAAGATCAGAAGAGGGCTCTGTGCTGACAGTAGAGCGCTCTCTTGGATCTAGAACTCACTAACCATGAGATCATGACCTAAGCCCAAGGAGGCTTAACCTACTGAGCCACCCAGGTGCCCCAAGAACCAAGATTTTTTTTTTTTATAACTGCACTTCAGGCACACTTTTTGGTTCTTGAATAAAACTGCTCTCTTTATAGCCCACTGAAGGGAGTTCCTCTAAAAAATTTTTTCACCACACAAAAAATTAAAAGCTCTATTCGTTTCTTGCATCAGGACCCGTAGGACTCTTTAGTTTGTTTACTGCTCACGTTTCAACAACTTACCTTCACTCAACCTACTAAAAACTTCTCAAGAATTTGTCTCTTTCCTACCATTACCAACATACAGGGTGGTTTAATCTGTATTCGCAACTCTTATTACCGTTCCAAAAATTACTGTAAACTTTTAGACTCTCAAATACTCAACTATATACTGATGACGCTGACCAGTTTACCTCTGCATTCCACGGAGGGGTTGAATTAAGATGTGTAAGAATGGGATGTTCTACATGTCAGGGCAAGCTTCTTATTCGTAAGGTTATGGCGGGGGGGGCGGCGGATGTTTTTGGAAGAGAGAAGGAGAAGGAGAGCAGATAAGCTCTTCTTAGATTTCAGGGTGAAATGAATGCACCTGACACCCGCATGGCAGAAGAGTTCAGCCAGCTGAGCGAGACAGGGCTGGACTAAGGCTGGGACTCTGGGCCACCCGGGAAGACTCCGCCCAGTGCAAGCGCTCGCGCGCTCCCGAGAGGGCGCGCACGCGTACGCAGTCGTGTCTCGCGCAGGGTCGGGCCTGTCAGGCGGGAAATCTCGCGAGATTGGAGACTGGGATGACTGTCGGGAGGAGGGGAGTGGTGTCGGGGAAGGGGGGGGAACCTGGGCAGCGGCCGGGCTCTGTGGCTTCAGGGCTAGGAGAGAGAGAGAGGGAGGGTGGCAAAGGTAGTGAGTTGGTGCCGCCGCCTGTTTAAGGAGAGAGGAGGGGTCCCGCTTGCCTGCGCCCTTCACGGGCCGAGAGCGCGAGGCACCGGCGAACCTCTGAGGCCTCCCGGCCCCTGGGGACCCCGCCCCGCCGCCGGCCGGCCGGCCCGCGGCCTCTCTTCCCTTTGTGAGCGCCCCCTTTCCAGGGGTGGTGGTGGTGGCGGAGGGCTGTGCGTGGGCCCGCCCGCCGAGGGGCCGCGGCGGGGGACGAGAGGGCCTCGGCTGTGTGAGGACGGGAGGCGGCCGAGGCCCGGGCCGGTTCCCCCGAGGCGGCGGCGGCGGCGGCTCCCAGCACTTCCCCGCGCCATCTTAGCTGAGCCCAAGCGCTGAGGGCGCCTCCTCGACCCCGGTCGTCCCCTCGCCCCCTCCCCCCCTGCCCCTTGTCGCAGAGCTTGGGCTGGGCGGCTTGCTGGGGCTCCGGGGGGGGGGGGGGCGGCGGTCGGTCGCCAGGCCCCCTCCTCCTCACTCCTCGCCCTCCAGCGTAGCGGCTACCCGAGCGCTGCAGGGGGCTGCGCTTGCCTACTCCGCCCAGACCTGTCGGCGAAAGGGTAAGGGCACCTCTGCTTTGGGAAAGGGAGACATGGAGGGGGCGGGGAAATTCGGCCCACTCGGGCCTCTCCGAGTAGAAGGGATGTGGGGGTGGGGTAGGGAGAGAGACAAGGAGGGTCTGTGATTCTGTGGGTGGGGTGAAGAAGCTGGTGAGCTGGGCGCCCTCCCGTTTTGAGGGGCAAGAGCAATTACATTTCTCTTTCCTGAGGGTCACCGGAAGGGGTGGTGGAAGGGGATGTCTCGAGGAAGGTGTGGCTCTCATGGGGAGTCTGGGTTGCTGTGCACCCCGATTTAAAGGCGCGAGGTCCCTTTCCTTCCCTTCTGATCCCTCTGCTCCGCCCTCTCCTCCTTTGTAGTGTCTGTATTCTTGGGAAGGGTAGCCTGCTGGATGGATTCCACCCCCGCTCAGGAAATCTATACTCCTGTAGGGGTGATGGAAGCGTTTCTCCCCCCTACCCTTCCCCCTTCCCCATCCTTTAGTCTACTGCAATGCTGCAGAAGTCCAAGGCAGTTTCTTCATACACAGGCCCGTGTATACACTGAAGGGAGGGGGAGCAGGAGTGGGAAGTAATGGCGCTTCCCTTGGAAAGGTTACCCTTTTCCCTTGGTTTTAAATCGATAACAGTACCGGTTTAATATTCTTCCCCTGAGATCTGTCCCTGGGAAGCATATCTGTTCCTGTTGTTATTGTTGAGAAATATGGTCTCTGGAGAGGGACCCTGCCATGTTTGAACAGTTTTGATGTCTCTCTCTCGCTTTCTTTTTAAACACTAGATTGACATTTTGTGTGTGTGTGTGTGTGTGTGTGTGTGAACACACTGGGTTTTCACTGGGATTCAGATGAAATAATTTTGTACTCTTTCATGTCCCTCTCTTTTTTTTTTTTGTGACTTTTGTAGTTTTTGAAGAATTATTAAAGATTAATGCATACAGGCAGGCCGTTTAATGGACCTTCGTTCTCTTTGAGCTGTGAATTTTCAGGGTTAATGCTATTTGTATAACATTGAAATTGGAATTTTCTGAAAATGATTAGGTTACAAACCTTTCTGTGGAGATGCTTTGTTAAGGAAATGAAAAAGAAGACATTAATTTGCCTAATTATTCTGTGAAAGGATCTGTGTTATGTAGTCATTTTCCACTTCTTTTGCTTCATGTCATATTTATTTAAAAGAAATCATCTGGCTTACAGTAGTACTTGTTTTTAGAGTAGAAATAAATAAAAATAAAAATTTTAACATCCTAGAAGTGTGTTGCAAAGTGCTTTTTGTGATCAAAGAATAGTCTTGAAGTCTGCTGTTCATACTTTTTTTCTTTAAGTGTTTAGATTTACTGATGAAATGATTTAAAAATGTCTCATATATAGAAGTTCGTAAAATTACTTTTTTTTCCCAAAGCAGTGAAGACTAAAATATGTACAGATATGAGTTGTTTTGATATTTTACTAACAAGTTGCATTTGGTGTTTAAGCTTTGCTTAGTGGGTGACTTATTTTAAAATACCTCTGGATGTCATCTACATTTAATGTTACCCATCAGACGTTTTTTGGTGTGTTTGTTGCATTTTGAAACCTGTTTTAAGACAGGGATTTAAAGATGTTAGTAGTAGTAGTTTTAGGCAACAATTTAGTTTCTGTCATTTCATGATTTTGATATAAGGAGGCACATTAATGATATGTTAAGTCAGTTTTATTATTTTTCTTCGGAAAATGGAATTCTCCTTGCTTTCTTTATTTCGTTTTGATTTTTATCTAAATTTATTTTGACTTAAACAGCACTTCTCATTTGAATTTTTATTTCATGGCACAAAGCTGCCATGTGTGTAGAGTTTTGGTGTATAGAGTTTCTCCCTATATGGGAAATTATGCCGTAAAGTTTAATTCTGTATGTTGTTGACAATTCATATATATTGTCACGTATAAACCCAAGCATACTGCTCAGCAGAGAATGATTATGTTTTTGTCTTGGAAAGATGCAGGCAGAGAAGATTTGTCAGTGAAGGCTACAAAACTTAGAGAATATACACAGAATGTACGTAAACTTCTTGCTATACTTCAGCATGCTAGAACTAAGAGAGACTCTTAAGAACAAGTAAAAAGAAACCCCGTTTTCCATAGCTGGTAGGAATTCTAAAAGTGGTAAAAGTATCTTCTTTACCAATTAGATAAATTCATTATTAAGGAAAAACTGCCTGAGGGTTATTTCGGCTGACCTCTGATGCCACTGTCAGAGAATACTGAGAGCTGGGTTTGGTTGATTCCAGTTTAGTATGGTACTTAGGTTTCTAAATAGTTCATCTACAAAATGGCAGTGTACATCACTTCCTGTTCTTTCACAACTGACTCTTTCTCTGGATTCCCTTTTAATGACTTAACTTTTGGCATTCTGATATCTGATTTGTTAATTTCGTTATAATTCTCATGTTTTATAGATGGAAGAATTTCTAAGAATCAACTGGGTTTAATAGTCTAATATTATCTTGACAGTAACCTACCTTCCAAACTAAAAGTTTCTCAAACATATTTAAACTCTGAGAGGTTTTAGAGAAATAGAACAATGTACAGAACAAAAGTATGAGTGAACTGAATAGAAAATTATTACTGTATTTTCTATAGTATAGATTTGAGGAGAACTATGGATATGGCAGTTACTTGAATGTGTGTTAATATTAAACAACCTTTCTGTATATCGAGGCACATACATATTTGGTCCCATGTTATGTCAGTCCATTAATAAGAAAGAAGCTGATTAGTTATAGAACACCAGGAAGACTAAATGCTGTTATTAACCATAAAGAGAATAATTTATTTTAGTAATTTGCTCATATTTAGTGGATATAAATACATAGTAACTTCAGAAATTTTCTAGGGGCCAACAGTTGGCATTGAAATTAGATTTGAGATTAATCTGTTATTCACATTACCAGGAAATAAATTCTGGGTTTTTCATCTGACTGATTTGTGTATTAAAATCAGTTAATTTTTTCTTTGTATCACTTTTGGTTATCAGTAGTCTCTATTATAATAATTGCATTCATACTAGTTTAACCTTTTAGAAATTAGGAGGTTTTGGGGCGCCTGGGTGGCTCAGTAGGTTAAGCCTAGAGGCTTAACTCTTAACTCCTGATTTCGGCTCAGGTCATAATTCTCACTCCCCTTCTCTCTGCCTGCCCCCCCCCCCCAAACTAAATAAACTTAAAAAAAAAAAGAAATTAGGAGGGTTTTTTGGTATGTATTAACTGATGTTCAGAATCATGTATGAATGAGTCTTTTCTAAAAAGTGTTATTTCTGTAGTCAACTTCTTGCGAAAAATTGAGATTGATCTGTTAAACAGAGTGCCAACGTTACATTTATCTGCTTTTAGGTTTTTATACTTGTTATGGCTGGATTTTAAAAAATATTCTTCAAGATTTCTGGGGCGCCTGGGTGGCTCAGTTGGTTAAGCATCTGACTTTGGCTCAGGTCGTGATCTCGCGATTCGTGAGTTTGAGCCCCACATCGGGCTCTGTGTTGACCGCTCGGAGCCTGGAGCCTGGAGCCTGTTTCGGGTTCTGCGTCTCCTTTTCTCTCTGCCCTCCCCTGCTCACGTTCTGTCTCTCTTACTCTCAAGAATAAATAAACATCAATTAAAAAAAATATTCTTCAAGATTTGAAATTCTAAGATGTGAGAAAGATACAAACCTGTATTATTCCATTCCATTCCATTGTTGGGTTGAAATATTTTAATTTTTAGTGGTAAAAATTGATGTTTAATTTCATTAAAGATGTCTCAGACCTTCTAAAAAATCCACATGAATTAAAAAGTTGTATGGAGGGACTAGAAACAGTTCTTAAGAAGAAAAAAAATTTTTGACATTGTATTTTATTGTTTTGAGAGACAGATTGCTGAGTAGGGAAGAGGCAGGGAGAGAGGGGGAGAATCCAAAGCAGGCTGTGGGCTTTGAGCGGTCAGCATAGAGCCCCATGCGGGGCTCGAACCTATGAGCACAAGATCATGACCTGAGCCGAAGTTCGATGTTTAACCTACTGAGCGACCTAGGCACCTTTTTTTTTTAAGTTTATTTATTTAGAGAGAGAGCACACTTGCGTGCACATGCACACCAGTGGGGGAGGGGCAGAGAGAGGGAGAGAGAATCCTAAGCTGTCTCCACGCTGTAGTGTAGAGCCCAATGTGGGCTTGAACTCACATAAATACCTGGCATGTAAATAAAAGTATAGATATATAGCCTATTAAAAATGCCAATGTCAGTGTAAATAACTCATTCTTTTTAGAGTTGTATATTTAAAATTTTTTCCAATGTTTATTTTTTACTTCTTTTAAATATTTATTTTTGAGAGAGAGAGAGAGACACATACAGCACAAGTAGGGGAGGGGCAGAGAGAGAGGGAGACACAGAATTTGAAGCAGGCTCCAGGCTCTGCACTGTCAGCACAGAGCCTGACACGGGACTTGAACTGAACCCTTAGATCATGACCTGAGCTGAAGTTGGACACTTAACTGACTGAACCACTTAGGAGTCCCAGCGTTTATTTTTGAGAGAGAGAGAACAGGGAAGAGTCAGAGAGAGATGGAGACACAGAATCTGTAGCAGGCTCCAGGCTCTGAGCTGTCAGCACAGAGCCTGATGCGGGGCTTGAACCCACGAACTGGGAGATGATGACCTGAGTCGCAGTTGGCTGCTTAACCAACTGAGCTACCCAGGCGCCCCTAAACATAACTACTTTTAAGTGGCCTCTAACATCTTTAAAGTTGAAAAGGAGCTGATTTTTCCTTTTGACAAAATGCAGAGTTAGAAGAAGGTGAATTATTCTATTTAGAAAGACATGCACGGGGGTCTGGGTGGCTCATTCGGTTAAGTGTAGGATTCTTGATTTTGGCTCAGGTCATGATCCTGTGGTTTGTGGGCTTGAGCCCTGCCTTGGACTCTGCACTGATGGGTTGAGCCTGCTTGGGATTCTCTCTCTCTGCCCACCACCCTGCTCGTGCTCCTCATGCTGTCTCTCTCTCTCAAAATAAATAAACTTTAAAATAAAACAGAACTCTTAGAAAGATATGCAAAATTTAGTTTCTGAGAAAAGCAGTGACAAATAATGGAATGGAACAAAATATTCTGATTTGCAACCACTGATAATGATAAAACTGGCACGTAATATATCTTAATTTCACTTAATAATATTAGCTGTGTAATTACTTTATGTAACTTAAAAAAAGTTTATTTATTTTGAGAGAGAAAGGGGAGGAGGGGCAGAGAGAGAATCCCAACAGGCTCTACACTGTCAGTGTAGCACCTGATGCGGGGCTCAAACCGGGAGATTGTGACCTGAGCCAAAATCAAGAGTTGGTCGCTTCCAACTAAGCTACCCAGGTCCGCCCCCCCCCCCTTATGTGACTTTTTAAGCCTTACTTTCTTCATCTATAAAATGAATATAGAACCTACTTTACAAGGTTGTTAGGTTTAAATGGGATAACTTGTTAAGTACTTAGCATATTGCCTGATACATAGTAAGTGCCCAGTAAGTTGTTGGCTATCACACACTAGCTGTTTAATAAATGTTTGCAAATGAATACAGGGAGTCTAATATTTAACACTGAAGTGCATTCCATAATTTTGATTTGGATTAATACATTTGGAGCTGGACATACCTTTTTGAAAGAAATGATTAGAATTTTTCTTTTAAGTCAGCTCCACACTGAGCGTGGAGCCCAACTCAGGACTTGAACTCAAGCCTGAGCTTCAGAGTTGGATGCCTAACTGACTGAGCCAACCCAGGCGCCCCTAAATTATTAGAACTTCTAATTCTAAGAGTAGCTTACAAACTTTTTATACCTATAGTGGACTACTGGCTAGTTCTACAAGAGATATTCTTTTTCCTTTGTGGATAAACCTTTCCTAAATAATGAAATTTTCTTTCCCTTTTCTACTTCATTTGTTTATTTAAGAGTCATTTCATGTCACTCTTCCACATCCTGGAGCTCTTTTCACCTTCCTAGCTTTGAAGGCATCCAGAGTACTCCTGCTCTCCTAAGCTTATCCTTATAGGTTCCCTTTGTACATCCTTACCTTGAAAGTGGTTTGTATTCCACAATATATTAATTAACAGACATTAAATGATGATCATATGCCAGTAAGACATGATACCTGCCCTGGAGGAATTCTGTCTTTTCATTTTTTTCCACCTCCTGAATATTTTCTTAAACTAGATACTCATGAAAGCAAGGAATTGTCAGTTCCTTGGGATTGTCAGTTCCTCTAAGCTAGTGTTTTTCAAACTTTAGGTTGTGACTTAATAATGGCTAGTGAATTCAATTTAGTAAGTTACAATAAGTTTTTTTTAAATGAAAAATAATAGGAAATAATCAGAATGTGGTATGTAAGGGTAAGCATTCTAATGAGAATGTTTTTTTTTTTAATGTTTATTGATTTATTTTTAGAGAGAGAGAGAGAGAGAGAGAAAGTGTGCTCACACAGGGCGAGGGGGGCAGAGAGAGAGGAAGAAAATTTCAAGCAGGCTCTGCAGGGCTCAAGCTTACCAACCGTGAGATCAGGACCTGAGCCAAAATCAAGAGTCAGATGCTTAAGAAACTTCAGAGTTGGGCATCCCAACAAACTTTTTTTTTTTGGCTGTATCTTTATGTGCTCTGGATAACCAGTTACATTTTTAAAATATGTACATTCACGTTAGTTACCCAGTTACATTTTTTAAAAATTTCTTTTTCGGGGCGCCTGGGTGGCGCAGTCAGTTAAGCGTCCGACTTCAGCCAGGTCACAATCTCGTGGTCCGTGAGTTCGAGCCCCGCGTCGAGCTCTGGGCTGATGGCTCAGAGCCTGGAGCCTGTTTCCGATTCTGTGTCTCCCTCTCTCTCTGCCCCTCCCCCGTTCATGCTCTGTCTCTCTCTGTCCCAAAAATAAATAAACGTTGAAAAAAAAATTTAAAAATTTCTTTTTCAACTCATCCTTTCTACCTTTTTTTAATGTTTACTTTGAGAGAGCGTATTTGGGGGAGAGGTAGAAAGGGGGGGGCAGAGGATAGGAAGCAGGTTCTGCACTGATAGTGAGCCTGATGTGGTGTTTGAACCCACAAACCATGAGGTCATGACCTGAGCCAGAGTTGTATGCTCAACCAACTGAGCCATACAGGCACACCCCCTCCCCCCTTTTTTTAAAGTGTATATTTATTTATTTATTTTCTGTAATCTCTACAGCCAAGGTGGGGCTCAAACTCATGATTCTGAGATCAGGAGTCACATGGTCTTCTGACTGAGCTAGCCAGGCGCTACATCATCTTTTTATGCCTTTACTTTATGTGTTTACTTTTAATGCCTCTGAAGTATAATATACTTGTTTTTTCTTTTAATAAGTCTACTTCCAGTGTTTCCTGATTCTAGTCTCTAGTCTATTTGATAGTTATGTTATGCATATTTACCTTTATTAGGCTGCACATCTTGTTAGGGTACTAAGGACTCTGTCTAAAAGATCCTGGTAAGGGTACCAGCCATTTTGGGTGTGATGGTAACTTTTGAGGTGTTTATATTGGGGAACCTATGTTATTACATATCTAGAGTCATAGCCTGTGTGTATGAGTGCAGTTTCTTAGGAATTGCAAAATTTATTTTTTAAGGAAGGAAAACTTTTTATTTGGAGCATATTGAGAAAATGTCTTTTATTTTTATTTGGGGTATATGTGGATTTTAAAAATATTGCAGCATATATTTTGACAGGATTTGTAAGGTGACTATTTAAATATATTAGATAAGTATATTAAGTGTATTTTTAAAATTTCAGTGTGCTTCAGTGCATGACATTTTACCATATCCTTATGTTTTGGTTGATGTTTTTAGTCCACTTGTGGTAGCAGTTATGAGTCTCTAGGCTGTATTTTTTACTGATTTCTTCAAATTTATTTCCACTGAGACTGAGAAAGAAATTTCAGAAAAACTTGATGAACAGCATTACTAAACAAGGGGAAGGCTTTTCCTTTGGGAAAGCTTTCTCTCTTTGCTAAAAGCATCTATATTGTTGATTGGAAAGACTAAAGTTACTTATTTACCTGTAATTATACTTGATAAAGAAACTTTATTGTTGCATAGAAACTCTGTATGGTATGTGTGATAGTATTTAACATGTAGTGTTTCAGTAATCTCATGCTATGTAAATGATAGATGATGACTGTGATGTTTTATAATAATGGATCATCACATTATAGGAGTATGGTGTTTGTTGGTTTTGTTCCTGAGAATTTAAGGGTTCTGAGTCCCAGAGGAACAATATAATGTGCTTGTTTTCAAATTCTTTACTTTGACATATATAGTTGTTAGCGCTGATTTTTCCATTATTGAGAAAATAGAGTAATGAAAAGATCCTTCCTTTTATCTTCATTTTATAGGTACTGACAAAATGTTTTTGTGTATTATGTGTGAATATTCAAGTTCTGTAAGATAATGCTGTGAAACTTTAGAGTAAAAGGACTTCAAGAAGGAAAAGATGTGAAAGTTTTCTATTTAGAAAAGGAATGTCCTATAATAGACTTCGTTGCTAGCGATGGAAAGTAATAGAATTTGGGTATCTCTTCGTTTATGTGACATTTTGGTTGAACTAATTACACATATACATACAAATATATAGTGAATTGGTTGAAGAGAACCACTATATTCAAGAATAGCATGGTTTTAGAAGAAAATAAAAATATTGATATGTGAATTTCGTTTTTGTAATATGTATTAGATAATACAGTAAATTAGAAGAATAAGTTTTGCAAGAGAGGCTTATAACTATAGTAAAAGTTGTTATCCCAAAATCCTAAATAAAGGATTGTTACCAAATGAAATTTTTTCTGTCACTGGTTGAATATATAGGAAGTAAGTGCTATTTATTATTTAATAAAAAATAAATGATAAGGGAGATGGGAGTATTTTGGTTTGTATTTTACTTTGTTTTTGCATTTGGTAGTTTTAGTATTGGAATTGAATTAGATTTTGTGCCTGTAAGGAGGGCCAAAATGATATTTGAAAAAAACATGTTTTTAATCCACAAGAATGGACCTACTTTGAAAGTTGTATGTTTTGAGAACTTTGAGTAGGAATCAAAGAACTTTTATTTACCATATTTGGAATGTAGATACTTCAATAATGTATCTTTCTTTCAAAAATTTACCTTCAGTTGGATAATTAGCCTCCTGATATTTTACTCTAAACAACTAAATTTAACAGGTCATCTGATTCATTTAAAAGTCTTGAAAGTGCAGATCTTCATTCAACCTTCTACGTGATGGTGTGGAATATATTAGGGTAGGAATGGTAAAACAGGTACAGTAAGCAAACACCTAAAATATGTCTTATGACTCTTTGAGGTGGTACATCCAGTCATTAACAATAAAATTCTGTTTTTGAGATATGAAATGTTTATTAAATAATAAAAATGTCTATTTTTTGACATTAATTTAAGGTGCACTGTTACTCTGTTAATATAAATTATATTGGATTAAAGTTAGGATTCTGGAATGGTATCCTTAAATTTTAGTATTAAATTTTTTATTTATATTTTTAAAATGTTTTATGTTTATTTTTAAGAGAGAGCGAGGCGGGGGAGGGACAGAGAGAGGGAGACAGAGAATCTGAAGCAGGCTCAGGCTCTGAGCTGTCAGCATAGAGACTGATGCGAGGCTCAAACTCACAGACTCTGAGATCATGACCTAAGCTGAAGTCAAGATGCTTAACCGACTGTGCCACTCAGGCGCCGCTTTTATTTTTATTTTTAAGTAATCTCTACAACCAGCATTCAGGCTTGAACTCCCAACCCCGAGATCAAGAGTTGCATGCTCCACCAACTGAGCCAGCCAGTTGCTCTGGTATTCTAAATTTTTGTATCCATTATTTTACTTTGTCTTAGGTGGTACTGTGTGATAAGATGAAAACATTTTTTTGAAACAGTGTTCTTTTTTTATTCCTTTTGATGCATAGTGATTAAGCTATTTGGTATACTCATGCTTATCTTAGTATGGAAATCAATTTTCACTTAACACTTTTGAGATACTCAGGTTATAACTTTTGATTTGTTGGTATATACTATGAAAACACCAAATCAAAATAGTAATTGATGAAATTTGAATTTAAAGACTACCAGCTTAGGGCACCTGGCTGACTCAGTTGGTAGAGCATGCAACTCTTGATCTCAGGGTTGTGAGTTTGAGCCTGTGCTGGGCGTGGAGCCCACTTTAAATAAATGAAAAAATATCTTTAAAAGAAAAAAATAAATAAAGACTACCAGTTTAGCCAGTACACTATGTAGCTTTAGGTTTATTTTAATTAAAATGAGATTCATTAATAACACATGTATTTATTATATATTTTGAGTCCTATATTCTAGGCACTGTGTTTATCATAATGACATCTATTTATTATACATTCAAGTGCTATTTGCTAGGTGCTGTGCCCGGATACAAAAAATGAGTTAAGACTGGATTCCTCCTGTAGTTCAGTTTAGTTAGGGATATAGACTTGCAAATAGGTATATACAATAATTCAGTGCAAGATTTCTCAACCATGGCAGTATTGACATGTTAGGGAGGATAATTAATTGTTATGGGGGGGATCTGTGCTGTGTATTATGATATTTTGCAGCATTTCTGGCCTTTACCCATTAGATGCCAATAGCACTCCCTGCCGCATGTGACAATCAAAAATGTCTAGACATTGCTAGATGTCCCCTGGGGAACAAAATCACTTCTGATTGAGATGCACTGGTTTAGTCAATGCTAAGGTTATGGGAAGTGGAATGTACAAAGAGCTGTTATAGCAAAAGTAAAGGTAGAGTTTAATGATGTTCAGAAAGCTGGAATGAGCCCTGAGGGAGTGTGATTTTATCTAGGTCTTAAAGAAAAGTAGGACTGGAAAGGATATCAAATACCTGAGAGCATGAAAGATCAATACCTAAGAAAGGGATTCATAGTTTGTGGCTATAGGTTATTTATAGGGTTAGGGATGGATATTTGGTAAAAAATTACTTTGGGGCCATCTTAGTTCTTTTAACTGTTTAATTGAGGCATAATTAATGCACCAGACTGCATAAATATGAAGTGTAACATTGTTGAATTTTTGCAGATGTATACAGTCATGTAATCACCATGCAGAATATGAAACATTTTTAGCAGTTCTTATAGTTATTTTTTGAAGGACCATTTTTGCTGATGTGAGAATCATATAAAAGTAGGAGTGTATTAATCAGATTTGTGTTTTGAAAAGATTACTCTGAAGGTATTATGGAGAATAAATGGGCAGAAATTATATGTAGGAAGATTGGTTAGAAGGTTATTACAGAAGTCTAAATAAGGAGAGCTGACATGATGGATTTGAGAGACATTAAGGCAGAAAAATTGATAGGATAGGGGTTTACTAGAGGTAAGGGAAAGGATGTGTTGAGGAAGACTTTGTAAGCAAACGAGAAAGATAGTGATTTTGGCTTTGGTTGTATATTAGGAGAGACTAGGTTATGTTGTGGTAACAAACAGTTCAGAACTTTTAGTGGCTTTTAGCAGGACATTTTTTTGCTTGACATGCTGTATGTATAGTGTGGGTTGGTGGGGGCTTCTGCTTGTTCTTGCTATGCAGGGTCTCAGACAGATAGAGGCTCCATTTTAACACATTGTTCGCAATCTCCATGGCAATAGAAAGGAAACTTGCTAATAACTCACTGGCTCTTAAAGTGTCTAGAAGAGGGTCATGTCATTTTGGCTTATTCATTGGCCAAAACAAATCCCATGGTCTTAACAGATTACACAGAAGAGGTAAGGAAGTGCAGTCATACTGTGCATTCTGAAGAAGAGAACTGAAATATTTCAGCCATAGTAAATATTTGCTATATGTTGAGTTACAGCTTATTTAGTCTTTTAAATAGTTAATTATGTTGAAATTTATGATAAGAGTTTTAGTAGTAGTAGAGCTGCCAGTTACTGAACATTTATTTGTGTGTGTGATACTTTAAGATATATTTTTGTTTTAATCTTTTACAACATTTCTGCAAGGTAGGTGGCAGCCCCATTATATAGTGGGGAAACCGATGCTTGAGGTTAAAGAACTTACGATTGTGTAGCCAGTAAGTAATGGAGCCAGGAATATGTCTGTAAAACCTGAGCTAGTTGTACTCTACCAGGTTAAGTAGAATCTACATGGCAGTAGGGTAAAGGGAGGAAAAAAACTTTTTGACTAATCAATCACATATTGCTAACTAGACTTAATTTTTGGAAAAGATTTTGCTTTTAAGTAATCTCTACACCCAGTGTGGGGCTCAAATTCACAACCCTGAGATCAAGAGTTTCACGCTCCACTAGCTGAGCCAGCCTGGCAGGCACCCCTAGACTTAATATTGTTAATTAGACTGAAGTGAATTAGCAGTGGTGTTCTTCCTGTAAATGACATTTCTCCAGAATGTTACTGAGATTTCACAAGTTTAGAGTATTTCACTACATTTTAAAGACTCAAAGATTAAAAGCTGCTGTTTTGTATTCATTAATTCTCTCTTTTTACCACCTTCTGATATCTGCCTATATCATAACAGAGTTATTAATGTTTGAATATGAAAATTTTTCATTACTTCTTTGTACGTGAAATACTAGTATATGCAGTTTATTTCTCTATTTCTTTTCCTTAGTGAGAATTTCCTTTCAGGTATGGGAATTACTAGTCTTGGGGTATTGATAATTAGAATTAGAGGGAATGTGGCTGTTGGGAATAGAAAAGTCAAGGAGAAGGCTGAGTCAGGATTTTATAAAAAAAACTTTAGTAAAGATTAAAGGAAATAAATCTGATTTGTAAAACTGTCTTCCAGCTTCTAATGAGGCAAAGAAAGAGCTTATCTTTTAGAGGCTAATAGTACTTTTACATGAAGTTAATGGACAGAGCTAAGAGCTAAGGCTCTCTATAATGGCAAAGGCCTGTGAGAAGTAAATTAGTCAAAGTATTTCCATCATACTTGCATCTTGGCACCACGGTTGTCTTTGGGAAATCATCAGCTTTTGCCTTAAAGTTGGAAAAGGCCTTAAATAATGGAAAGAGGTTAAGTTATTTAGAATAAGTTATAACTGTTCATGGTATAAAATTTAGAATATACAGGGGTGCCTGGGTGGCTCAGTCGGTTGAGTCCGACTTCGGCTCATGTCATGATTTCACAGTTCGTGAGTTCAAGCCCCACATCGGTCTCTGTGCTGACGGTTCAGAGCCTGGAGCCTGCTTCAGATTCTGTGTCTCCATCTCTCTCTCTCTTCCCCTCCCCTGCTCATGTTCTCTCTCTCTCAAAAATAAACATTGAAAAATTAAAAAATAAATATACAAAAAAGATATACCATGGAAAGTAAGTTATCCTTCCATGTCTATCCCCTTCCCACACTGTACCCCTTTGTATAAGCAATCATAATTTCTTATCTATCCTTTCAAAGATGGTTGGTATTAAACATTTGAATGGTGGATTAGGCAGGAGGAGAAAAACCTCCTAGTATGCATGTCTGCAGAACAGCAGTACACATTTACAAGCACTTCAAATGAGAGACATGAAAAATTTAGAGTTTAGGAGCATCTGGCTGGTTCAGTCGGTAGAACATGCAACTCTTGGTCTTGTGACTATAAGTTCCAGCCCCATGTTGGGTGTGGAGACTACTTAAAAGTAAAATATCTTAAAAAAAATTTGTAGTTAGTAAATTACCTGTATGGTACACATGGGAAACTTAGGATATGTAAATGTTATTGGTATTTTTTAGCAATTTAGTGTGTGCAAAAATATGCAAAAAATTTTCTAAGAGCATAAATATACCGGTGATCTTAGTCCTCCTGATCTTGTTTGCTTTTTTAATATTTTAAGTGCCAAAAAAACATCAATTTTTTTATTAGGTCGATTTTCAGGGAGCAGGACTTTGAGTTTAGAGAGAGACTCGGGGTGCCTGGGTGGCTCATTCGGTTAAGCATCCGACTCTTGGCTTTGGCTCAGGTCATTATTTCACGGTTCATGGGTTTGAGCCCCTTGTCCAGCTCTGCTCTGACAGAGTGGAGCCTGCTTGGGAGTATTTCTCTCTCCCCTCCTCTCTCTCCCCCCTTCCCCCTCTCTGTCCCTCCACCCCCAATAAATAAATAAACTTAGAAAAATGTTTTTGAGAAATCTCAAGGAGAATAAATATTCATGTGTAGTTCTAAATGTCTTCCTTGTAATGCTTAGTGCTATTTATTGTCCCCTTCTTAAAAATTTTATTTTACTGGCCCCTTACTCTAAATGTCTCCAAATGCCTGCCTGAGATGTCTTGTATTTCTTCAATATTCATAGATATGCTAGTTTCAACACATATAAAATGAACTCATCTTTTTCATTTCCCCTTGCAAAAGGTTCCCCTTATTTACCAGTTTCAAAGTTAATAATGTTTTTTTAGTCAGCGTTACCAAAGTATAATTTACTTGCAGTAAAATTCACAAATTTTTAGTGTTCAGGTAACCGTCACCCTAGTGACAACAAAGAGCATTTTTCTGTTCCCTGGAAATTCCCTATAACCCTTTGCAATCACTCACTCTATTCCTAGGCAGCCACTGATGTGATTTCTATTACTATGAATTAGGTTTGTCTTTTCTAGTTTCATAGAAATGTAATCATACAGTGTGTATTGTTGTTGTTGTTTGTATTCTTTTGGCATAATGTCTGTGGTATTTATGTTGTTGCATGTATTATGGTTCATTTCTTGTATTCCTTAGTACTATTCCATTGTTTTGTTATACCATAATTTATTTATCTGTTTACTTATTGGTATTTGAATCATTTCCAGATTTTAGCTATTACAAGTAAAGCTGTTATGAACATTTGTGTGCAAGACTTTTATGGCCATTTATTTTTATTTCTGTTAACCTTTCTAAAACCTTGCAAGCTAGAAACTTTGGGATTGTTTTTGATTCTTTTAACCTCTATTCTCACCTGTATTCATCCAGTAGATTATGAAGTTATGGGTTTTTTTCCTTTGGAATATGTTTTATTCTTCGTTCTCTTTTCCAAGTATCTTTAACATTCTTGTGAGAACGTAAGTACTTTTTATTTTGTGAAGCCTTATTTCAGAGTAGAAGATCAAGGGTGATGTAGACGGTGCCTTTCTGAGTGAGGTTTATAGTTAGGTAAGATTGCAGACTGAAATTGGTGAGAGGATGATGCTGACTTTGAAGTTTCATGATGGGGCAAAGAAATGTTACTGTTGGTCTCTGGTTTTGTAGAAACCAAAGAGAATGCCAGTTGTGAGAATGCCAGTTTTAGTGAGAATGCCAGTTTTAGTTTGTCTTCGTTTTTGTTTTGTTGTATATTCATAGGTATGTATGTTATGGTAAAAAAAATAAGTTTATTATCATGGGGAAAGTTCTCATTGCTGTGTGACCTTGAGCAAATTACTTAACCTTTTTGGGCTTAAGTTTCATCATCTGTAAAATGAGGATAATAATAATACCTGTCATGTAGAGTTATGAGAAGGATTAGATGCATTATTATATGTATAGTTAGTTCTTAGAACAGTACTTGGTATAAAGTGTTAGTATTATTACCTTGAGTCCAAGTTACTTTATTATTTTATTTTAGAGAGCGCACGAGCAGGGGAGTGGGGCAGAGGGGGGAGAGAGAGAGAGAGACAGAGAGAGAGAGAATCTTAGGCCCCATGCTCAGCGTAGAGCCTGACGTGGGGCTTGATCCCATCCCTTTGGGATCAAGACCTAAGCCGAAATCAAGAGTTGGATGCTTAACTGACTGAGCCACCCAGGTGCTCCAATTCTAAATTACTTTAAGGGCTATTTTTTCCTTTCCCATTTCAGTTCCTCTTACATATTAGTGTGATTTATCTCCTGACAGACCACTCTTCTGTTAACTGTTCAAACCTACAAAGGCACTGTATTATGTGGCAACTATTTGTGGGTCTTTCTTTCAATTGTGGTAAAATATACAAATGGTCAGTTATACAAATGAAGTTTTACAGATGTACCTATCACTCAGATTAAGCTAGAAAAAGTTTCTAACATTCCAGATTATCATAAATTACTTTTGCAAATATATCTTTTTTTAAAAATTGAAGTATAATTGACATATAACATTATACTAATTTCAGTTATACAACATAATGACTTAATATTTATATAGCAAAATGATCACCACAATAAGTCTGGTTAACATCTGTCACCATACAAAGTTACAAATACTTTTTTGTTGTGATGAGAACTTTTAAGGTCTGGTGTCTTAGCAACTTTTAGATATGCAATACAATATTATTAACTATAGTATGCTGCCTTGATAACCATCAGTCTGTGCTCTGTCTCTGTAGATTTATCTGTTCTGGATATTTCATATAAATGGAATCATATAAAACCTTTTGTATCTGGCCTTTTTCATTTAATATTATTTATTTAAAAATTTTTAAGTGTTTATTTTTGAGAGAAAAAGAGAGCACAATCAGGGGAGGGGCAGAGAGAGGGGGACAGGGTATCCTAAGTGGGCTCTGCACTGACAGCAGAGAGCCTGATGCAGGGTTTGAACTCATAAATCGTGAAATCATGACCTGAGCTGAAGTTGGACACTTAACCAAATGGGCCACCCAGGTTCCTCTTTCACTTAATGTTTTAGAGGTTCATCCACACTGTAGTTTGTATTGGTACTTTATTCCTTTTTATGGCTTAATTCTACTTGATTGTATGTACATACTACAGTTTATTCATTCATTTGTTGGACGTTTGGGCGATTTTTACCTTTGGTTGTTGTGAATAGTGCTACAATGAACATGTGTGTGTGCACATGTACTTCTTTGAGTACCTGTTTTCAGTTCTTGTGGGTATATACCTAGGCGTGAAATTGCTGGGTCATATGGTAATTCTGTGTTTTAACTTTGAGGAACTGCCAGGTGTTTTTCACAGAGACTAAACTACTTTATGTTTCCACTAGCAATGCACAGGGATTTTGGTTTGTCCACATGCATTCCAACAGTTATTTTCCGTTAAAAATTAAAAAAAAAATTATAAGCCATCCTACTGTGCATGAGTGCTACCTCTTTGTGGTTTTGATTTGCATTTTCCTACTAAGGACATTAACCATCTTTTCATTTGCTTATTGGCCGTTTGTATATCTTCTATGGAAAAATATAAAACTTTTGATTCTCAAAGAGGTATGCTTAAGTTACCAAAAAAAAAAAAAAGTCTGGGAAGATACAAAATATTTGGTGTTACTATGTAATTAAGTGCCAAACTGTTTGGTACAAATACAAAGTACTATGGGTAGTTAAAAAGAAGAGATTGTAAAACAAAAAGAAGGGATATGGTGACACTAGTTTAAATTTTCTTAAGAGTATGACTCCTTCCAACATTATATATAATTAGAAATGTTATCATATTTTATTTTGTAATTTAAATTTTAGTTAACGTACAGTGCAATATTGGTTTCAGGAGTAGAATTCAGTGATTCATCACTTACATGCAATACCCAGTGCTCATCACAACAAATGCCCTCCTTAGTACCCATCACCCGTCTAGCCCATCTCCCACCCACCCACCTCCCTCTGTCAGCCCATAGTTAGTTCTCTATCATTAAGAGTCTTTTGTGGTTTGTTTCCCCCTCTTTTTATTTTCCTCCCCTTCCCATGTATTCATCTATTTTGTTTCTTAAATCCTACATATGAGTGAAATGATATGGTATTTGTCTTTCTCTGACTTATTTCACTTAGCATAATACATTCTAGCTCTGAGCATGTCATTGCAAATGACAAGATTTCATTCTTTTTGATGGCTGAGTAATATTCCATTGTGTATATACCACATCTTCTTTATCATTCATCAGTTGATGGATATTTGGGCTCTCTCCATAGTTTGACTATAGTTGCTAATGCTGCTATAAACATTGGTGTGCATGTACCCCTTTAAATCTGTATTTTTGTATCCTTTGGGTAAATACCTAATAGTGTAATTGCTGGGTCCTAGGGTATTTCTATTTTTAGTTTCTTGAGAACCTCCATACTGTTCTCTAGAGGGGCTGCACCAGTTTGCATTCCCACCAACAGTGCAAGAGGGTTCACCTTTCACCACATCCTTACCAACACCTGTTGTTTCTTGTGTTGTTAACTTCAGCCATTCTGACAGGTGTGGGGTGGTATCTCATTGTGGTTTTGATTTATATTTCCCTGATGATAAGTAATGTTGAGCATCTTTTCATGTATCTGTTAGACATCTGGATGCCTTCTTTGGAAGAGTGTCTATTCATGTCTTTTGCCCATTTCTTGACTGGGTTATTTGTTTTTTGGGTGTTGAATTTGATAAGTTCTTTATAGATTTTGAATACTAACCCTTTATCAGATATGTCATTAGTAAATATCTTTCTCCCATTCCACAAGCTGCCTTTTAGTTTTGCTGATTGTTTCCTTTGCTGTGCAGAAGCTTTTTATCTTTTTTTTTTTTTTTAATTTTTTTTTTCAACATTTATTTATTTTTGGGACAGAGAGAGACAGAGTATGAACGGGGGAGGGGCAGAGAGAGAGGGAGACACAGAATCGGAAACGGGCTCCAGGCTCTGAGCCATCAGCCCAGAGCCTGACGCGGGGCTCGAACTCACGGGCCGCGAGATCGTGACCTGGCTGAAGTCGGACGCCTAACCGACTGCGCCACCCAGGCGCCCCAGAAGCTTTTTATCTTGATGAAGTCCCAGTAGTTCATGTTTGCTTTTGTTTCCTTTGCCTTTGGCAACGTGTCTAGTAAGAAGTTGCTGTGGCTGAGGTCAAAGAGGTTGCTGCCTGTGTTTTCCTGTAGGATTTTCATAGTTTCCTGTCTCACATTTAGGTCTTACATCCATTTTGAATTTATTTTTGTGTATGGTGTAAGAAAGTGGTCCAGTGTCATTCTTCTACATGTTGCTGTCCAGTTTTCCCAACACCATTTGTTGAAGGGACTGTCTTTTTTCCATTGGATATTCTTTCCTGCTTTGTTTGAAGATTAGTTACCATATAGTTGTGGGTCCATTTCTGGGTCTTCTGTTCCATTGATCTGTGTGTCTGTTTTTGTGCCAGTACCATACTGTCTTGATGACTACAGGTTCGTGATATAGCTTGAAATCTGGAATTGTGATGTCTTTTTCAGGATTACTTTGGCTATTCGAAGTCTTTTGTAGTTCCATGCTATTTCAGGATTCTTTGTTCTAGCTCTGAAAAAATGCTGGTGGTATTTTGATAGGGATTGCATTAAATGTGTAGATTGCTTTGGGTAATATAGACATTTTAACTATGTTTATTCTTCTAGTCCATGAACATGGAATGTTTTTCCATTTCTTTGTGTCTTTTTCACTTTCTATCATAAGTGTTCTAGGGACATCTGGGTGGCTCAGTGGGTTAAGTGTTTAACTCTTGATTTCAGCTCGGGTCATAATATCACAGTTCATGGGTTCAAGCCCCGCGTGAGGCTCCCTACTGTCAGTGCAGAGCTGGCTTGGGATTCTTTCTCCCTCTCTCTGTCCCTTCCCTGTGCTCGCTTGCTCTCTCAAAAAATAAACTTAAAAAAAAGGGGGGGGAGTTCTATAGTTTTCTGAGTATTATAATTAGAAATTAAATTTTTTAAAATGTTTTATTTATTTTTGAGACTGAGAGAGACAGAGCATGAACAGGGGAGGAGCAGAGAGAGAGAGAGAGACACAAAATCCGAAGCAGGCTCCAGGTTCTGAGCTGTCAGCACAGAGCCAATGAGGGGCTCGAACCCATGAACGGCTAGATCATGACCTGAGCAGAAGTTGGACGTTTTAACTGATTGAGCCATCCAGCCGCCTCTTTAAATTTCATTTAAATCCAAGTTAATTAACATGTTAGGTATGTGTTTTGCAAATCTTTTCTCTCAGGCTTGTTTTTTATTAATATTACCTTTCAGAGAACAGAAGTTTTCAATTTTGATGAAGTCTAGTTTATCAATTCCTTTTTTTTTTTTTTTTATTAAAAAACTTTTTTTGAGGGGCGCCTGGGTGGCTCAGTTGGTTGAGCATCCACCTTCAGCTCAGGTCATGATCTCGCAATTCGTGAGGTCGTGCCCTGTGTCGGGCTCTGTGCTAACAGATCAGATCCCAGAGCCTGCTTCGGATTCTGTGTCCCCCTCTCTCTTCGCCCCACCCCTGCTTGTGCTCTGTCTCTGTCTTTCAAAACTGAATAAACATAAAAAATTAATAAAATAAAAAACTTTTTTTCAAGTTTATTTATTTATTTTGAGAGAGAGAGCACGAGCAGGGGAGGGGCAGAGAGAGAGAGGGAGAGAGAAAGAATGCCAAGGAGGCTCTGAACTGTCAGCGTGGAGCCCAGTGCGGGGCTGGAACCCATGAACTGCTTGTGACCTGAGCTGAAATCAAAGTCGGATGCTTAACCAACTGAGCCGCCCAGGTGCCCCTTGATTTCTTTCTTTCTTTCTTTCTTTCTTTCTTTCTTTCTTTCTTTCTTTCTTTCTTTCTTTTTTAAATGTTTGTTTATTTTTGAGAGAGAGACAGAAACAGAGTGTGAGTGGGGGAGGGGCAGAGAGAGAGGGAGACTCCAGAGAGCATAATTAGCACAGAGCCTGACGTTGGGCTTGAACCCACGGAACCACAAGATCATGACCGGAGGCGACGTCCGACTCTTAGCTGAGTGAGCCACCCACGTGCCCCTAGGTGCTTTTCTTTTTAATGTAAGTTTTAGAATACGTTTGTCAGTTTCTTTAAAAAAAAAAAAAAAGACCATTAGTCTTTTGAGATTGTATGGCATCATGGAGAGTGGGAGAGCATGAACACCTTAACAATATTGAGTCTTCCGGTCTACCAGTAGAGCGTATCTCTCTGTTTATTTAGGTTATCTATGATTTCTGTCATCAGTGCTTTGTAGTTATCAGCATACAAATTTTGCACATATTTGTTAGATTTATTCCTAAGTAATGATTTTTGATGTTACTATAAATGTTACTTTTTTCCTCCAAACTTCTGTTTTGCTACTACTGTGTAAAAATACGTTGATTTTTGTGTATTGACTTTGTATTGTACAACCTTAAGAAATCACTTACTAGTAAGTTTGAGAAGCTATTTTATAGATTATTTGGGATTTTCTAAGTAGACAGTTTTGTTTATGATTAAAGATAATTTTATTTCTTCCTTTCCAATGTGAATGCTTGCTTATTTATTTATTTATTTATTTATTTATGCATGCATGCATGCATGCCTTATTGCACTGACTAGATCCTTCAGTACAATCTGGAATAGGTGTGGTGAGAGTGGATATCCTTGCCTTGTTCCCCATCTTATGGGAAAAGTACTTAGTCTTTCATCATTACATATGATAACTGTAGGGTTCTTGTAGTCTTATAGATATTCTTTATCAAGTTCAGGAAGTTCCTTCTATTTTCAGTTTGCTGAGTTTCTGCCATGAATGAATTGAACTTTGTCAATTTTTTTTTTTGCCTCTACCGAAATCATATAATTATACTTTTTAAGTCGAATATAGTGAGTTATATAGGTTGATTTTTCACTCCAGGGATGAACTCCACTTGGTGATGATACATTATTATTTTCATAAGTTGCTAGGTTCTATTTACTAATACTTTGTTCAGAGTTTTTGCATTCATATCTAAGGGAGATACTGGTCTGTAGATTTCTTGTTCGTATCTGATTTTGGTATCATGGTATTGTTGACTTCTTAAGTTAAATTGCTAAGTGTTTATATGCTAGAACTGTTTATGTAGAACTGATGTGATTTTTTTTTAAATGTTTATTTTGAGACAGTACATGCAAGCATGAGCAGGGGAGGGGCAGAAAAAGAGGGAAAGAGAAGAATCTCAAGCAGGTTCTGCACTGTCAGCACAGAGCCTGACCAGGACTGGATCCCATGAACATTGAGATCATTACCTGAGCAGAGATCAAGAGTCAGATGCTTAACTGAGCCACTCAGGTGCCCTGATGTTATTTCTTTCTTAAATATTTGGTAGAATTTACCAGTGAAACCATTTGGGTTCAATTTTATTTGTGACAAGGCATTTAAATTCAGTTTATTTAGGAGCACCTGGGTGGCGCAGTTAGTTAAGCATCTGACTCTTGATTTAGTTCAGGTCATGATCTCATGGTTCATGAGATCCGAACCTTACATCCGGCTCTGTACTTCTAGCACGGAGCCTGCTTGAGATTCTCTCTCTTCACTCACTCTCACGCTTGTGCTGCACACACACAGTCTCTCTCTCAAAATAAATAAATAAACATTAAAAAATGCAACTTATTTATTTATTTATTTATTTTTAAAATATTTTCTCTCATTCCTTTCATTCTCTTTTTAAAAAAAATTTTTTTAACATTTTTTATTTATTTTTGAGACAGAGAGAGACAGAGCATGAACGGGGCAGGGGCAGAGAGAGAGGGAGACACAGAATTGGAAGCAGGCTCCAGGCTCTGAGCCATCAGCCCAGAGCCCGACGCGGGGCTCGATCTCACGGACCGCAAGATCGTGACCTGAGCTGAAGTCAGACGTTTTAACTGACTGAGCCACCTAGGCGCCCCGTAAAAAATGCAATTTATTTAAAACAAACATAGTTAGGGGCACCTGGCTGGCTCAGTCCAAAGAGCATGTGACTCTTGATCTTGGCATCATAAGTTCAAGCCTCACATTTGGTAAAGAGATTACCAAAAAAGTAAATAAACTTAAAAAAAAAAAAAAAGTAAAACAGTTATTTAGGGTGTCTCTTTATTCTTGAGTTAACTTTGATAGTTTGTTTTTATCAAATTAACTGATAAAATTATACATAATATTCTCTTATAATTTTATTTAAAGTATATTTTTGAGTGAGTGAGTGAGCATGTGTGAGTGCGAGAGTGGTGGGGAGGTGGGGGACAGAGGATCTGAAGCAGGCTCTGCAATGACAGCAGAGAGCCTGATGTGGGGCTTGTACTTAGGAACCATGAGATCATCATCTGAGCCAAAGTTTGACGCTTAACTGACTGAGCCACCCAGGAGCCCCTGTCTGTAGGGTCTGTAAGTGATAGCCCCTTTTTAATGCCTGATACTAGTAATTTGTATCCTTTCCCTTTCTTTTTGGATCACTTGGCTTGAGATTTATCTATTTTACCTTTTCAAAGAACTGGATTTTGGTGAAATTGATTTTTCTCTTGGTTTGTTTTGTTTTCAATTTCATTGGGTTTTACTCTTTATTATTTTCCTCCTTCTGCTTTTATTGTATTTAATTTGCTTTTTTGCATTTGTTTTGTTTGTTTCCTAAGCTGGATGCTTATGGTGTGACTTTACATCGTTCTTGTTTTCTAATGCAGGGATTTAATGTTACAAAATTTCCTTTTAAGTACTTGTTTAGTTCTGAACCACAAAGTTTGAATCCTGTTTCCACTTTTATTCAATTCAAAATATTTTCTTATTTTCCCATATGCTTCTCTTTGACCTACCACATGTTTTTGTTTATTTGTTTATTTTTTACTGTTCAAAGTTTATTTGGTATTTTAATTGGTATGACTCTTGGATAGTTGGTTGCATTGTTTACATGTAGATCTTTTTTTTGTTTTGTTTTGTTACAGTATGGCAATGTATACTATTCTGATATATGTAGTACACAAGATCTGTTGGAACAGTTCTGCACAATATATGCAATATTGAATGTATACTTTGGATCCCAGGATGTGGTTAACTGGAAAAAAAAGTTGTATGAGGCATGTTGGGTGAAAGAACCAGGAATCATATATCACACACAGTAAATACATATATGATTTGAAGAACAACTGTAACATATGCAGCAATGTCACTGGTACCTCTGAGGTGGTAGAACTATTTTATATTTTACATTAACCAATTTAGGACTACACAAGATAGGTATCATCCAGTATTAGCATATGACTGCAGGGTTTTATGAGCTATTCTGTTTGCAACTTGAGGAAACTGATGTTTTTCCTAGAGCATTTTAATAATTACTAGAGTAACATAATAAGGACAATATATACAACCTCCAACTAAAATCCTGTTTTAGCCTAAACAGTGAAGTGGTACAATAGTAGAAAACTTTAAAACTGCAGTTCTTTTTGGATCCCCCTGAAGTGTATCTGTACTCTTCTTCAAGTAGGCCTCTTCCTCAGGAGTCAGATTCACCTTCACAACATCTGAGATTCCATTCTGTCTCAAGGAACACAGAGGAAGACATCATGTTTTATTCTATAGAATCCCTTAATCATGGTGGAAATTGGATGCACCCACCTAAGATTCTTCATTATACTTTCTGCCAAATCTGCCACAGGATGTGTAGTCTTTCCGTTTGATGACCTTATACGCACTGTCAACCACCTGTTTCTAAGCCTCTTTCCACTGTTACTTATCTGCATTAGTGTCTCTGTCAGGGTGCAGATACTTCTGGGAGACACCAGCAACATTTGCTCCATGCAGGTACACTAGAGTCTCCATGCTCACCAAGGACCCACCCATGACAGCTTAATGGCTGAACTCCCAGCCTTTCCCCCATTAGGTAATGGAGCCAGACTGAATCCAGATTGCAACCACTTCCAATAACACAGTGTTTTTGGAAAGGTGCTTATCTTCCAAGCCACACGTGTCAAGATATCCACAGGATTGGAAACGACAAGCAACTTGCAGTTTAGGCTCTATTTTACAATAATTAGAAATGATGAATTTAAATATGTTTGCTTTACGCTGGACAGTCTCTTGCTAATAGGCCCCAGCTGTGATAATAACCAGCTTGGAGTTTGCAGTCATGTTACAGTCTTTACCAGAGGCAGTTTTTGGTGTTCTAAGGAAAAGGCTGCCGTGTTGGAGATCCATCATCTGTCCCTTCAGTTTGTCTTTCATGATAACAGTAAGAGCAAGTTCATTTTCCAAGTCCTTCATTGAGAGACTGATGGCAGGACCCTGGTTAAATTCTTGGTTTCTGCTCAGGTCATGATCTTCCAGTTGTGAGATAGATCCCCTTGTGGGGCTCCGTGCTGAGAGTGGAGCCTGCTTAAGATTCTCTTTCTCTTTCCCTCTGCCCCTCTACCCGTTCACAAACTCTATCTCTCTAAAATAGAAAAAGAGACTGATGGCACAGGCCATGCCAACAGCACCAACTCAAAAAACTGTAATCTTACTCTTGGGGTTATGGCCTGCCTTCCTTCCTTCCCTCCCTCCCTCCCTCCCAAGCTGATCCTTGAGAATTGCCACATTGGATTTAGAACCAAAAGGAATTGAGGATTCTTGTTAGGCCAGGTGGGTGTGCACATGTGTGGCATTGGATCTAGACTTGGTGACAGTGGCTTCAGTACCCCCACTATATGTTATTTAGAATTGTGTTGTTTTGGGGCGCCTGGGTGGCTCAGTCGGTTAAGCGTCTGACTTCGGCTCAGGTCACGATCTCGCGGTCCGTGAGTTCGACCTCTCGTGGGCTCTGGGCTGACAGCTCAGAACCTGGAGCCTGCTTCCGATTCTGTGTCTCCCTCTCTCTCTGCCCCTCCCCCGTTCATGCTCTGTCTCTCTCTGTCTCAAAAATAAATAAACGTTAAAAAAAAATTTAGAATTGTGTTGTTTAATTTCCAAATATTTAGGAACGTTCCTGATTTAGTTTCTAATTCTGTGTGGTCAGAGAATACACTCTGTATGAATTTAATTCTTTTGTATTTGTTGAGACTTTTTTTCCTTAAAATTATTTTTAATGTTTTTATTTTTGAGAGAGAGAGAGAGAGCACAAGTGGGGAAGGGGCAGAGAGAGAGGGAGGCACAGAATCCAAAGCAGGCTCCAGACTCTGAGCTGTCAGCACAGAGCCTCACATGGGGCTCTAACTCATGGACTGTGGGATCCTGACCTGAGCTGAAGTTGGATGCTTAACTGACTGAGCCACCCAGGTACTCCTGTTGAGACTTTTTTTTTTTAAAGGTTTTGTTTTTTAAGTGATCTCTACACCTAATAGGGGGCTGAAACTCAACCCCAAGGTCAAGAGCTGCAAGCTTCACTGATTAAGCCAACCAGGCACCTTGTTTTGACTTGTTTTATGGCTGGGTGTATGTCTGGTTTGGTTAATGTTACATAAGCATTTGAGAAGAATGTGCATTCTTTGTTAGATGGAGTGCTTTATAAATGTGAATTAGGTCAAATTATTTGAGTGTTAAGTTTCTGTATCCTTATTGATTTTCTGTACTTGTTTGTTCAGTTATAGAGAGTAATTTTGGAATGTTAAGTATAATTTTTCATTTGTCTTTTTATGTTCTTAATTAAAAAAATTTTTTTTAATGTTTATTTACTTTTGAGAGACAGAGACAGAGCACAAGCAGGGGAGGGGCAAAGAGAGAGGGAGATACAGAATCCCAAGCAGGCTCCATGCTGTCAGCAGGAAGCCTGATGCGGAGCTCGAACCCACAAACCATGAGATCATGACCTGAGTCAAAGTCAGACACTTAACCAACTGAGCCAGGTGCCCCTTATTTGTCTTTTTAAAGTTTTGTCTGTTTTTCTTCATGTATTTTGAAGTTTTATCAGGTGCATATGCATTTAGGATTGTGGTATATGTTTTAATGTTTGTTTATTTTTTGAGGGAGAGAGTGTGCATGCAAGCCAGGGAAGGACAGAGAGAAGGGGGCGGGGGTGGACAGAGGATCCGAAGTGGGCTCTGTGCTGACAGCAGCGAGCCCATTGCCGGGGCTTAAACCTATGAACCCTGAGATCCTGACCTGAGCTGAAGTTGGAAGCTCAACTGACTGAGCCACCGAGGCACCCCCATGCTGATATGTTTTTGACATGACAGTTTTAGATGTGAATTCTACATTCTTATTATTTTTTTTCTGTAGGAAATATGTCTTTTCTCTGACTAGTCGTAAGGCTTCTTATTACTGGTTTTTCAATAAATTGACTATAGTGTACCTTCATCTTGATTTGAGGTTATCCTGGAGGTGTTTATTGAGTTTCTTGAATCTGTGGGATTAAAGTTTCCATCAAAATTAAGAAATTTTTGGTCATTATTTCTTCTAATAATTTTTTAGTTCATCTTCTTATGTGGTACTCCAGTTGCATATATGTTAGACCATTTAATATTGTCCCACAGTCACTGTGATCCTACATATTTTTTCTTTTTTAATTGTGCTGATATATGGTTTTTTATTTTCATGTCTCCATATTAGTAGATCTTTTAAAAATTTATGTGTTTTCTTCACTGTCCTATGTCATATTAATCCCATCTAGTGTATTTTTTGATTTCTGAATTGTATTTTTCATCTTTTGAAGTTCCATTTTGCTCTGTTTTGTTTTTTCCTTTCTCCTTTCTCTCTTTGTTTTGTATATATTTTTATTTAAATAATTGTAGATATTTAGAATAACTAATGCTCTTTTTTGCTAATTTCTCTTTCATTCTGAGATCTGTTTTTGTTGACCAAGTTTTCTGTTGGTTATGGATAGCATTTCTTGGGTTTTTTGGTATGTCTTTTTCTTTTTTAAAAGATTCTATTTTGGGGCGCCTGGGTGGCGCAGTCGGTTAAGCGTCCGACTTCAACCAGGTCACGATCTTGCGGTCCGTGAGTTCGAGCCCCGCGTCGGGCTCTGGGCTGATGGCTCAGAGCCTGGAGCCTGTTTCCGATTCTGTGTCTCCCTCTCTCTCTGCCCCTCCCCCGTTCATGCTCTGTCTCTCTCTGTCCCAAAAAATAAATTAAAAAACGTTGAAAAAAAAAAAGATTCTATTTTATTTTAATTTTTTTAAGTTTATTTATTTTGAGAGAGCATGTGTGTGAGAGTGGGGAAAGGGCAGAGAGGGGTGGGGGGAGAGAGAGAATCCAAAGCAAGCTCTGCACAGCATGGGGCCTGACATCGGGCTTGAACCCACAAACGGTGAGATCATAACCTGAGCTGAAATCAAAAGTTGGACACTCAACTGACTCAGCCACCCAGGCTTGCCTAAAATATTTTATTTTTAAGTAATCTTAACATCCAATATGGGGCTTGAATTTACAACCCCAAGATCAAGAATCACATGCTCCACCGACTGAGCCAGTCAGATGTCCCTGCAGTTTTTCCTTTTTTTAAAAATATGGAACACTTCACAAATTTACATGTCATCCTTGCATATGAACCTTACTAATCTCTGTGTCATTCTGGTTTTAGTATATGTACTGCTGAAGTCAGCAGTTTTTGGTATATCTTTTAATTTTTGATTGAGTTTAGTATGTTCTCCCCTCTTTTTTTTTTTATTCTGAATTTTTTGCTTATCTTTTAAAGAACATTATACTTTGTCTTGATGGGCACTTGCTTGTGGATTGCCTTAATCCCTTCAGGAATGCTAATTTAGCTCTGCTGGTAAGTTATGACCCTTTTGGGGACTCTACTGAGTTCTCTAAGTCTCTAAGGATTCTCCACCATAGTTGAGTTGGAACTGAGACCACCTTCTAGCCTGTGTGACCTCTGGGAGTTTAGCTCCCCCGTAGTTGTTCTTTGCCTAGCCTTACGGAGTTTCAGGAAACCTGTGCATGTGCAGCTTTGTATTCAGCCAGAGATACTGGAAGGCATCTGCTGAACAGTTCTGAAATTCTTTCTCCAGAAAGTCTGCTTTCTCTATTTCAGTTGGCTTGGCCTTCCTAAACTCTGATCTGTCTTTTTTTTTTTTTTTTTTTTTAATAACTTTAAAATTTATTTATTTTGAGAGAGGGAGAGAGACTGTGAGCAGGGGAGGGGCAGAGAGAGGAGAGAGAGAATCCCAAGTAGGCTCCACACTGTCAGCACTGAGCCCAGTATGGGACCCGAACTCAAGAACCATGAGGTTATGACCTGTGCCAAAACCACGAGTTGAATGCTTAACCAGTCGAGCCATCCAGGCACCCCTGATATTTGTCTTCTTTGCTCAGAGACTGCTGTGCTTTTCTTGGAATCTCTTTGCCTATACTGCATTCTAGAAAGTGTTTCTAGGTAGAAAGCAGTAACCCTAGAACTTACCTTGTTTCACTTCTAGCAGAGATTGTGGTCATGTACTGCCTCTTGTGCAGTGTCTAAAAAGGAATTTTATATTTTTCCAGCTTTTCAGATCTTATGACAGGAATATAAATCCTGTCCCAATTACTCTATCATCACTCAGAAACAGAAGTTGATCCTGAAATTGCATATACCAAGTTTCAAAACAGTTTGATTGGCTTAAATTTTGTCATAATATGAATAGCCAATATTGTGATATTCTTTTTTTTTTTTTAAGTTTTATTTATTTAAGTAATGTCTGCATCCAACATGGGGCTCGAACTCATGACCGTGAGACTAAGAGTTGTGTGCCCCTCTGATTGTGGCAGCCAGGTGTCCCTGGTGGTATTATTTTTGATTGAATTGTGTCAACACATACTTGACGTATTTCCACTCTTTCTTTTGCCTTTTGGAAGAGTTAGTGGGGTCAGTGGAAGAATATAACTCATACAGTAGTAAGTGAATGCAGAATATGTAATAAAATAGATACAAAGTTGCATGAGGATTTTTCTACAGTATCTTATTGTGTTAGTGGAATTGATGAAGAATTTACATACAAGATAATAATTGAAGTATATTTGGAAGGGTGGATAAGATTTATAGGCAGAGATGGTGCGGATAGCATTCCAAGTGAAGAAAATAGCCCTAATATACATGATGTCATTGGTGAGAAATAAGCTCACAAATATCAGTTGGACCCAAGTTGGGAGAACTCTGAAAAGTCACTCTGGAGAAGATTATAATAGTGAAAATTTGTGGGTTCATTTGAAGTTTTTGAACAGGAGGATTGAGTGATACTTTCGAGGTGCTTTAGAGATCTGAAATGAATCAAGAGTGCTGTATTCATTATGGTCTTTGTTTGCAAGCAGAAAAGTGATGGTGACTATCTTATGGAGAAATGAAAGTCATTGTAAGGCTACTAAATTGCTCATAGACTCAAAAGGAAGGCTAGAGAGCCAGTCTGGGACAGTTCTTGGGATCTTGATATCAGGAATGAATTGACATTCTAAACAGGAGGCCACCAGAATAAATTAGTGCCATCCATTTTCCCCCCAAACTTTTTTCATTTTGCTCAAGATTCCAGACTCTGAAAACAGAGAGTGGGGTTGGCTTAGCTTGGTTCATGTCCAATCATCTGTAAGAGCAGAAGTAGCATATTTATTTCTTTTGGATTTAATTTTTTTAAGTTCTCACTACACCCAGCATGGGGCTCAAACTCACAACCTCGAGATCAAGAGTCACACATTCCACTGACTGAGCCAGCCAGGCGCTCCAGAGCTAGGCATATTTATACATAGTTTTGTCTAGGCAGAGGAGAGGTTATTTCCCAGAAGGAAATCCGTACCTTTACTAAAATGTGGGTATACATTCTGGGAGGCCCATATGACTATGGGTGTATGTCATAATGGATTTAGGGGGAAAGACGAGATTAGAATGCTTGTTTGGGAGGCTTTTTTCTCTAGACCAGACAAGAGGTGACAGAGACCTAAACAAAAGGCAGTGGCTATGTGATTGGCAGTAAGGGTTTGGAAATGAAGAACACTGTGGAGGTAGAATTTTTAAAATTTAGTAACAAATGCTTCTTACTCATTCAAATACACATGATCCTAAAAGTATCTAGGTGATTGGCAAAAAGTCAATGATGAGGTATAGTGAAAACCATGTGATAGTAGGCAAATTACTTAGCTTTTCTGAACCTCAGGTATAATTTAGGTTGATAATTATTTTAGGACAGTTGTGACAATTCAATAAAATAAGCAAAATGCCTAGAATATAACAAGATTTTCTTGTTAAGCAGAAAAACAGGGAGGATTTCTTTTGATTGTATTTGGTTGGGAAGTGCTTATATGTTGTTATAAGCTATAAGGAGGTGCTATATGTTGTTCCCTCTGAATACACAGTATTAGAATCTAATGCCTTTCTGTTTAGCAAATTTTATGCAAACAGAAAGGAAGCATTCTGGATTAGAAGTTAGTTTTAGATTTAGGGGTTCCTGGGTTGCTCAGTCGGTTGAGGCTCCAACTCTTGATTTCAGCTCAGGTCATGGTCTCAGGGTTCATGGGATCGAGTCCCAAGTCAGGCTCTGTGCTGACACCACGGAGCCTGCTTGGGATTCTCTCTTTGCCTCTCTATTTCCTCTTCCCCTGCTTGTGGGCATGCTCTCTCTCAAATAAACAAACTTAAAAAAAAAGAAATTAGTTTTAGATTTAGAGTTTTTTAAGTAAGCCTTTTATATTTATTTTATAATTTTAGACTTACAGAAAAATTATAGCTAGTGCGGTTCTCATGTACCTTTCACCCAACTTCCTCTAATGTTAACATTTTATGTGAGAGTGGTCTATTTGTCAGAATTACAAAGTTAATATTAATACTGATATGAAACTGTAAATTATTGACTTTATTCAGATTTATCCAGATTTTCCCACTGAAGTCATTTTTCCTATTCCAGGATCCAATTCAGGATATTACCATGCATTTAGTAAATTTAGATTTTTAATTCCATGTCTGTTATTAAGTGTGACCTTAGGCAACCACTGAACCCTTCAGGCCCTCCTCCATAATGTAAATATTGACTTAAAGGATATCTAATTTTAATTTTGTAGTTTTAATTTTCTGAGTCTGTTTATATCTGTCATACAGTATACTTTTTATTTTGAAAGATATTTTAAGATCTAATCAATACACCAGATCTTGTTGACAGTAAAAAAATTCAATTTTTATCTTGTAACTTTAGCATTAAAGGAAAACTATATATTGAGATTTGGGGAAACTCACAAGAGCTTTTTCTTCTATTTGAACAAAAAATGACAAAAAGGTAGGGTTTGTGTTTTGACTCATTTTCTCTGTAAATACTAGTTAACAGATTCTCTATTTAGTTATGTAATGATTGAAAGGAAAGTCCAAAACATTTGTATTGTTAAACTGTTCATTTTGGGAATATTAGGGAGGACACGAAGCTTAGAAATGTAACTTGAAGTAGATCTTAATATAGTAGAATTTATGATGAAGATAATTGAGAACAGATATATCCTAAATACAGTTAAACTTTGGATTGCCAATAACATGTTCGGTGAGTGTTCTGAAAGACGAGCAAGCATTTCTAATAAATTTTAACTCAATAAACAAGCAATGTCTTGCAATTCGAGTAGTAAGTATGCAGTGCTGAATGTCACATGATCACAGCTGAGCCAGTGGTTCTTCTTTCTCTCTCTCTCTCTCTCTCTCTCTCTCTTTCTCTTTCTCTGTCTCTTGCTGTGGGATCATGGGTGATTGTCTCCCATTTTTGGATGCTCGGTCTCAGGCTGCAGTGTTTGGCAGAAATCAGTGATTTTTCAGAACTTTGGAAGGTGCCCACAACTGGCACTAGTGTATTTTTTGTCACTTCAAAGCACCTACGGACAGACAGTCCTTTGCATTTGCATACCGGAGTAAGCTTAGGAATGCTTTGCTTCATTCTAGGTCAGGCTGCCTACACATATAGACCCTTTCCTCTACTGCCTTATTGCCAGTTACATTAAATACAGTATATAACAAGTTTATTAATACTGTACTATATGAACATCCATGCGAGTGTATACAATGGCCCCTGTGCAGAGAAAGATTCTACTGAACCAATAGATAGCAGTGATTCTGTCAGTGATAGTGAAAGTCGTCTTACACAGTAACCCTTCTCTCCCGTGTCTACCTCACACCAGCCATGAAGGTTTTCAAATATAAGTGCAGGTTAATTTGTTTATTTTTCTTTATATTTTGTATTTTCTTTATTATTTTGTATTATAGTGTTGGAAATCATTTTTATATGAGTATTTTTGGGTTGTGGAATTAATCATCTGAGTTTCCATTATTTCTTATGGGGAAATTTTTTTTGATATACCTAAGTGCTTTGGATTAAAAGCATATTTCTTTTTTTTTTTTTTTAATGTTTATTTATTTTTGAGGGAGGGAGGGAGAGAGAGACAGAGACAGAGACAGAGACAGAGTGTGAGCTGGGGAAGGGGCAGAGAGAGGGAGACACAGAATCCTAAGCAGGCTCCAGGCTCTGAGCTGTCAGCACAGAGCCCGATGTGGGGCTCGAACTCACAAGCCGTATGATCATGACCTGAGCTGAAGTAGGTCGCTTATCTGAGCCACCCAGGTGCCCCTTAAAAGCATATTTCCAGAGTGAATTATACTCTTAAACTAAAATTTTACTGTAATCTAAGTAGTTCATTTTTTGTTGCTTATTAGTGCTTCTCAGGTTTGGGCATGATTTGAAAAATGTTAAATTGTTTATATTTTTAAGTTGTTGCCCCTTTTCACTTCCATACTAGGTTAAGGAGAATATCCTATTGGAAATAATCTTAAGACAGTTGTATTTTATCTCTTGGATTCTCCTATTCAGAAATGTTGAACACAATGTACCAGTGGCCTTGACTTACAAATAATTGACTCTGATTCAAAAGTAGGTTCTATTAAATGACTTCATTACTTTTAAGGACCTTGAATTGTAATATTTGACTATTGTATTATTCATTTTCTTTTTTTTGTATTATTCATTTTCTTAAATTTACATTTAGTAATTGTGTAAGGTCTCATTATTTATTCTAATCCAACAATTCCCAACCTTTGGTTTACCAAAAAATGTATATGAAAAATTGTAGATATATATAGGTTTGATGAAGGGCCCTGGAGTATGCATTTAAAAAAAATACTAGGCAGTTTTTATGCAGGTGGCTGTGGACTACACTTTGAAAAAACGTAACTGTACATAAAGAGTTTTTATTTACTGTCACAATTCTTGTATTAAAACCATATTTTTCATTGTTTACCTGATTTCTGTATTGACTCTTACATTTCTTGAATGCCTGCTACGAGAGATGTTGTATTAGGTATATCAGATCAAAGATTAATAAGATAGCTTCTGCCTTTAAGGAACTCAGTAAGTCGTTGGGTGAGATCAGTAAACAATTCAGAGCAGTCAGATGAGTGCTAACTGGGTATAAGCAAACTTTATGGAAGCATCACACACACACACACACACACACACACACACACACACACACACACACTTTGCCTGGAAGAATTAGGGTGGGAAAAGTTTCCCAGTGGAGATGATAACCAGAGATTGAAGAAAGTAGAGGAGTTTAGATAACACCAAAATAAAAAGCTTCTGCACAGCAAAGGAAACAATCAACAAAACTAAAAGGCAACCTACTGAATGGGAAAAGATATTTGCATATGACATATCTGATAAAGAGTTAGTATCCAAAAATGTATAAAGCACTGATACAACTCAATACCCCAAAACCAAATAATCCAATTCAAAAATAGGTGGAAGAGGGGTGCCTGGTGGGCTCAGTTGGTAGAGCATACAGCTCTTGATCTCGGTCATGAGCTTAAGTCCGATGTTTGGCGTAGAGCTTACAAAAAAAAAAGGCAGGAGACATGAACAGACATTTCTCCAAAGAAGACATACAGATGATCAACAGACACATAAAAAGATGCTCAACATCACTTGTCATCAGGGAAATGCAAATCAGAACTACAATGAGATAGCACCTCACACCTGTCAGAATGGCTAAAATCAAAAAGACAAGTGTCGTCAAGGATGTGGAGGAAAAGGAACCCTAGTGCACTGTTGGTGGTAATGCAAACTGATGCAGCAGCTGTGGAAAATAGTACACAGGTTTCTCAAAGAGTTAAAAATAGGGGTGCCTGGCTGGCTCAGTTGGAAGAGCACATGACTCATGATCTCGGGGTCGTGAATTCAAGCCCCATATTGGGCATAGAGATTACTTAAATAAAGCTTAAAAAAAAAAAAAAGTTAGAAGTACCCTATGATCCAGTAATCGCACTACTGGATATTTGCCCCCAAAACACAAAAGCACCCGTAGGTTTATTGCAGCATTATTTATATATTTATTAAAAAAAAAGTTTATATATTTTGAGAGAGCAAGCACGGGTAAGGGAGGGACAGAGAAGACAGAGTGAGAATCCCAAGCTGACTTTGCACTGTCAGCACAGAGTCTGATGCAGGGCTTGAACTCACAATCTGTGAGGCCATGACCTGAGTCAAAGTCAGGTGCTTAACTGACTAATGCTGCCCCTATTGCAGCATTATTTATAATAGCTAAATTATGGAAGCAGCTTATGTGTTCATTGATAGATGAATAGATAAAAAAGAGGTGGTATATATATACAATGGAATATTATTCAGCAGTGAAAAGGAATGAAATCTTGCCATTTGCAATATGGTTGGAGCTAGAGAGTATAATGCTAAGTGAAATAAGTCAGAGAAAGACAAATAACATGATTTCATTCATATGTAAAATTTAAGGAACAAAATAAGCAAAGGAAAAAAAAGTAGAGACACAAACCAAGAGACAGACTTTTAAAAAAAATTTTTTTAATGTTTTTATTTTATTTTGAGAGACAGTGTGAGCGGGGAAGGGGCAGAGAGAGAGAGGGAGACACAGAATTAAAAATTTTAAGTAAATAAAAATAATAAGAAAAAAAAGGGGGCACCTGGGTGGCTCAGTTGGTTTAAGTGTCTGACTCTTGATTTCAGCTCAGGTCATGATCTCATGGTTCCTGGGATTGAGCTCTGAGTCAGGCTCTATGCTGACAGCATGGAGCCTGCTTGGGATTCTCTCTCCCTTTCTCTCTGCCCCTCTCCCATACATATGTGTTCTCTTTCTCAAAATAAATAAACATTAAAAAAAAAGTAGATGAATTTGGCATGAAGTGCTTACTGGTTATGAGCACTATGTTCTCCACACAAAATTCATTTAACCCTCACAAAATGACATAGGTATTACCATTTCCCCTATTGTAGAGTTGTGAAAAATTTGAGGTCAGAGAAATTAAGTTGCTTGCCCAATAAGTTAACTGCCAAGAGTTGGTATGTTGGCAGATCCAGTTTTGGGATTTAGATATTATAATTCTAGAACCTGTGTTTTTAGTTACTGTGTGTTCAAGGCTCTGTGGTAAAAGGAGCATGGCAATAAACTGAGAGGTCTGTGTCATCAGAGCACAGGAAGTAGGAGTTGAGACTAATGAGGTAGGGTGGGACCAGATAATGTAATTCCTTTAATGTTAATGATTTTTGTTCCAACTGAAATACAATGTAAAGGAACGAACACTTAAGTAGAGGGAATGAGATAATCAGATTTGCATTTTGAAAGGTCATTCTAGTTGTAGTAGACCAAATGGATTGGAGAAAGGGCCACGAGTGGATGCAATGGCACTATTTAGGAAGTTGTTATAGTAAGGCAGCCCAAATGAGATAAAGTAGTAGCCTAGGTGGAATAAGGAGGAAATTGTGGAGATATAGGAAAGTGGGTCAATTTGAGAAAGATTTAGGAGGACAGATCTACAAAATGTGATGATGGATTAGGTTATGGGTGAAGGAAAGAGAGTTGTTGAAAAATAACTCTTAGGTTTCTGAACTGCTGAATTGAATATATTAGGTTGGCTCACTGTTTTATATAGTCACAGAATGATTAGTTTGAGTGATTAGACTATGTTGAGTTAGAAGTGCCTTTGAGATATTAAAGTGGAGATGTCACATACATAGCTTTATAGTACCTTTGAACTTTCTGTATAGTAAATAAATGAGGTGTCCGTTATTTTGTCCCTAATAGCATAGCTGATTGGTACTTTTTCAGGGCTTTATCATAGTTGTTATCTCTTGAATCACTGGTAATAAAAAAGAATGTAAATAGAGTTTGGCTGTCAGTAGAGCTAATAAAAGAATGTGAAAAGATTCTTCAATCTAGAAAGCAATTAAGACAAGTATGTTAGGACAGTTCTCCTTTGGATAATGGCAGAACTAAGAATATACCCTGATAAGAGACGAGGGAAAAAGAGGGCCAAAAAAGGCTAATCTAAATCTAAAATGACAATTTAAGAGCAATCTAGTTTGAATATTGAAGTTACATATTTCCTTCCTTTTGTTAATAACGGAATTATTCTTGACTTACCTAAACTACAATTACCCAAGTTACTGTAGATGTACAGTGGGAATAGTTATACCAGAAGCGAAATGTTTTTTTTCTTCATTTCTCCATCATAGTCATTTGATGCTGTGCTGATAAATCAGCATAGCATTACTTTATACATTCAGGCATATTGTATATTTTAACTATTCACTTTAAATTTTCTTGAAAAACAGAAGAGGTCTGACTAATATTTCTTTAAGTTAAAGCTATTCTCAGATTATTAGATTTTGTTTATTGAGTTTAGAGCAGTAGTTTCCCTTTATCAGAAAATATTGCCACTCTTAAAAGTATTGTGATACTGGACAAGACTAAGCTTTTGATGAAGATTTTATATCTTGTAGGTATTGTAATGTTGGTTTCTGTGTTACTAATATTTTATTTATTTTTGTAAGTTTTTTTTTTTTTTTTAAGATTTTTCTTTCTAAGTAATCCCTATACCTAAAGTGGGGTCAGACTTAACAACCCTGAGATCAAGAGTTGCATGTTTCACCAACTGAGCCAGCTAGCCAGGTGCTGTTTTACTGTTATTTTTAAGTTCTCTGGAAAAAATAGTTTTAAAGGTAATTCATATATAGATATAGAATATTTGGAAGATAAAAGCCATCACTGAATTTACCACCTAGAGATATCACTGTTTTGGTGTATTTCCTTTACTGTTACTTCTCTGTATTTATTTTTATTTTTTTATTGTTAAAAAAATTTTTTTTTGTTAACGTCTGTTCATTTTTGAGAGAGAGAGTGTAAGCAGGGGAGGGGCAGAGAGAGAGGGAGACACAGAACTCAAAGCAGGCTCCAGACTCCACACTGTCAGCACAGAGACAGATGTGGCTCTCAGACTCAAGATCTGTGAGATCATGACCTGAGCTGAAGTAGGACCCTTAACTGACTGAGCCACACAGGTGCCGCTACTTCTCTGTATTTTTAATGTACAGACCATGTAGAGTGTAGTAGTTAAGAATGGAAAGACTCTAGAATTAAATCCCATAGGTTCAGATTTCTGTCCCACCACTTATTAGCTATGTGATTTTAGCAAATTTATTTCTCTGAATCTTGAGTTTCAAAATTTGTAATATGAGGATATAAAAGTAAATACTACTGTTTGCTGTGTGCCAGTTGCTTTACTAAGTGAAAAATCTGAATCTTCATAACATCTCTATTTAAGAGCCACTTAATAGTGCCTTTATAGGGCGTCTGGGTGGGTCAGTCAACGACTTCAGCTCAGGTCATGATCTCAGGGTTCACGGATACGTGCCCTGAGTCAGGCTCTGTGCTGACAGCTCAGAGCCAAGAGCCTGCTTCAGATTGTGTCTCCCTTGCTCTCTGCCCCTCTCCTGCTTGCTGTCTCTGTCCCTCTCTCAAAAATAAACAAATGCCTATAAGAGGATAAATTAAATAATGGATGTAATGTACTTAATATAGTGCTTAGATAAGAGACTTAAAAACTGAGAACAAACTGAAGGTTGGTGGGGGGTGGGAGGGAGGGGAGGGGAGGTGATGGGCATTGAAGAGGGCATCTTTTGGGATGAGCACTGGGTGTTGTATGGAAACCAATTTGACAATAAATTTCATATATTAAGAAAAAAATAAAGAATGTTAACTCCCCCCCCCAAATAAATAAAAATAAAAATAGTTCCTCCAGTGTGTATATCTTTGACAAGAAAAAATATATATATAGTACTTAGGACATAATAAATGTCACTTATGTGTATTTTGAAAATTGCATTGTACAGTTTATTAAAGCTTTTATTGTGGCCACCTTCTCATGCCATTAATACTCCTTGAATGAAACTGGAATTTTTAAAATGGCTTACAGAAATTCATCAAATGGATTCATTTACTCATTTCTCTAGCAATAGACCTTTAGATTGTTTCTAGCTGTTTAGCTCTTAATGCTATTATGAACATTTTTGTTATGATCTTTTTTTAGTTTCCAGAGGTAGAATTGAGTTAAAGGGTGGGAGTATATTTTTATATTGATATTTAGCCCTGCATTGCTTTCCTGAAATGCAGATCGGTGTACATTCTTTTTTCATGTTGTTTAAATAGTTATTAGCTTTTCTTTCTTCCTCTATTTTTTTTTTTTTTGAGAGAGTGTGCGTGGAGGAGGGGCAAAGGGAGAGGGAGAAAGAGAATCTTTCTGAAAATTATTTATTTATTTTTTATGTTTATTTTTGAGAGAGAGAGAGAGACAGAGCATGAGCAGGTGAGGGGCAGAGAGAGAGGGAGACACAGAATCTGAAGCAGGCTCCAGTCTCCAAACTCCAGGCTGTCAAGCAAAGAGCCCGACTTGGGGCTTGAACTCCTGAACCATGAGATCATGACCTGAGCCAAAGCCAAGAATCAGACCAACCGACTGAGCCACCCAGGCGCCCCTGGAGAAAGAGAATCTTAAACAGGCTCCATGCCCACTCAATGCCGAATCCTTTGGAACTGTTTGCGCTGGGCTTAATCTCACAACTGTGAGATCATGACCTGAGCCGAAATCAAGAATAGGCCACTTAACTGACTCAACCACCCAGGCACCCCTAAGATTGTAAGTAATCTCTACACCCTCCCTGAGGCTCATACTTCCAACCCTGAGATCAGCAGTGGCATGCTCCACTGCCTGAGCCAGCCAATTGTCCCTGGAGTATGAAGTCTTTGTTGGGCTTATCACCCTGAGCTCCATAGAGGTGGGCCGCAGCTTTAAGCACAGAACTGTCATTTTTACCTCCTGCGCTTTTCGGATCCTCCAGAGTGGGCAGCTCCGGTATGATAGTGGTAGTCTGCATCCCTAGGAGGCGCCCCAGCTGCGTTGCCCCCATCTCCTAACTTTTTTATTTTGAGAAATATAAGATAGATTGGAAAGTTGCTAGAATTGTGCAGTGAATACCCAATGTACTCCTTATGAACATTCACCAGTTGTTAACGTATATAACTATTTTCACCAGTTGTTAACGTATATAATAACTATTGCTGTATTACATAGATACTGACTTGATTCCCCTGAACTATTTGAGTTCATTGCAGACGTGATTGTAAATACTTACGCATTTATTGCATAAGAACAAGGTCATTGTCTCACTAAACACAATAAAAGTGCCACAGTCAGGAATTTTAACAGTACAATACTCTTATCAAATATACAGCCCATATTCAGGTTTTTCTAGTTTGTCACAATGATGTCTTTTAAGGATGGATTTTTCCCCCCAATCGAGGACCTACATTGCATTTATTTGTCATATGTCTTTGGTTTTCTTTAACTTCTGGAACATTTCCCTGGTCTTTTTGGTCTTTCATGATATTTTGAAGAATGCAGGTTAGTTTTTCAACTAATTTCCATTTTGACAGATTATCATCTTTGTGAGATTTTAAAATTTGTTAATATGGAATTGTAGATATCTAAATAGTTTGGTAGTCTTTTTTCTTCCCTCCAAATCTTTGACCCAGTAATTTTTTATAAGAATGTTTTTCAGGGGTGCCTGGGGGGCTCAGTCAGTTGAGCATCTGCCTCTTGATTTCAATTCAGGTCATGATCCCAGGGTTGTGAGATCGAGCCCCGCGTCTCCCCATCTCCCCTGTGCACACTCTGTCTCTGCCTCAAAAAAAGAAAAAAAGAATGGTTTTCAGTGTATGCAAGAAATTTTGAAAAATCTAAATGAAAATAAATCTCCTTTGCAAAGTTGTAACACTTGTAGATTTTGAGTTATACTAAAACTTAAATTTCTGCATCATTCCTACCTGGCAAGTTTCTAGCACTTTAAAGAATCATTGAAATTCTAATGTTTTTTATTTGCATTGTAAAAATTCTTACAAACTGCATTCGTTGAAAGAACTAACTAAAAATGAAGAAAGCAAAATGAAGCAAAATGAAGAAAATAAGTGTATACATTCTAGGACTCATATGTAATAGCTGTCAACATTTTAGTCTATACGCTTCCAGTCTTGAGGGAATCAAAGTGTATGTGTGAGAGACATTAAAAGAATTTTGTATCAGGGTGTCTGGCTGGCTCAGTTGGTAGATCACGCAGCTCTTGATCCTGGGCTTGTAAATTCAGCTCCCACATTGGATGTAGAGATTACTTAAAAATAAAATCTTGGGGCGCCTGGGTGGCGCAGTCGATTAAGCGTCCGACTTCAGCCAGGTCACGATCTCGCGGTCCGTGAGTTCGAGCCCCGCGTCGGGCTCTGGGCTGATGGCTCGGAGCCTGGAGCCTGTTTCCGATTCTGTGTCTCCCTCTCTCTCTGCCCCTCCCCCGTTCACGCTCTGTCTCTCTCTGTCCCAAAAATAAATAAACGTTGAAAAAAAAAATTTTTTTTTAATTAAATCTTAAAAAAAATTTTTTTTTGTATTGTAACACGGTGCTGTAATTTGCTTTGCCCTTCTTTACTAGTGGTTGCATTATTAAACAATGAAAGAATGGACAAGTAGAAGTGTTATATGATCTTATTAATGGGAAATAACTGGAAAGAGCGGCTCTTATCAGTCAGCATTTAGATTCTTCCTAAGTACTGTAAATAATTCTTAATGGTTGTATCATACAGTTGTTTTTCTAGTTCTCAGAATATCTGTTGATTGGGGATGACGGGACATTAGAGAGGTGAGTGCTTGTGGAATTGCAAATTATGAAAATCTTAAACTTTATTTGGAACTAAGTTTCATGTAAGTGCTATGGCCAGAAAATGAATTTCTTACCTTAATTTTTTTTCAAAAATTTTTTAACGTTTATTTATTTATTTTTGAGACAGAGAGAGGCAGAGCATGAACGGGGGAGGGGCAGAAAGAGGGAGACACAGAATCCAAAACAGGCTCCAGGCTCTGAGCTGTCAGCACAGAGCCCGATGCAGGGCTCAAACTCACAGACTGCTAGATCATGACCTGAGCTGAAGTCGGAAGCTCAACCAACTGAACCACCCAGGTGTCCCTCTTACCTTAATTTTTAACATTTGTTTTTAAATAGGTAAAACATTCACCATTCAAAAAATACAAAATAGTGAAAAGTCTTCCTCTCATTTTTGTGTCTCAGGCTTTTGAGTCTCTTCCTTACATTGGCCAGCAATGTTACCAGTTTCCAAGTATCTTTCCGGAGATAGTTTTTGTATGTACAAGAAAATTTGTATATGTCACAAGATACATTTGAAATGATTTGATTATTTTAGTCTAATTTCCTTTAATAGTACTAACATTTATGCAGCATTACCTCAGAGATATTGTGGGCTTGGTTTGGATCACCACAGTGAAATGAGTATTGAAATCAAATGAGTCAAATGAATTTTTTGGCTTCCCTGTGCATATAAAAATATACTTAACTATTTTGTAGTCTACTACATATTGCAATAGCATTATGTCTTAAAAATGTACATACCTTAATTAAAAAATACCTTGTTGCTAAAAAATGCTAACCACTATTTGACCTTTCAGTAAATTGTAATCTTTTTGCTAGTCGAGGATCTTGCCTCTATGTAGATGACTGCTGATTGATCAGGGTGGTGGTTGCTGAAGGTTAGGGGGACTGTGACATTTTCTTAAAATAAGACAACAATGAAGTTTGCCATGTTGATGGACTCTTCCTTTCATAAACATTTCTCTGTTGTATGCAGTACTGTTTGATAGCATTGTACCCAGAGTAGAAATTTTTCAAAACTAATTTTTCAAAACTCTAAAGTCAGTCTTGTCAAAAGTCTAAAGTCTTGTCAAACCCTGCTACTCCTTTTTCAGAGAAATCTGTGGAAAATTTTAAATCCTTTGTTGTCATTTCAACAGTCTTCTTAGCATCTTCCATAGGAGTAGATTCCATCTCAAGAACTACTTTCTTTGCTCAGCCATAGGAAAGGAACTCCTCAACCATTAAAATTTTATCATGTGATTGTAGCAACTTAATTATATCTTTAGGCTCCACTTCAAAATTTAAATCTCTTGCTATTTTCATCACATCTGCCATTACTTCCTTCTCTGAAGCCTTGAACACCTCAAAGTTGTTCATGAGGATTGAAATCTACTTCTTCCAGTCTCCTGTTAATGTTGATATTTTGACTTCTTCCCATGAATCGTAAATGTTGTTAATGGCATCTACAATGATGAATCCTTTTCAGAAAGTTTTGTTTACTTTGCCTAGATCCATCAGGCACTATCCATGGCAGTTATGGCTTTACAGATTGTATATTTATTTATTAAAGATTTTATTTATTTTATTAAACAAATTTTTTTTAATGTTTTATTTATTATTGAGAGACAGATACAGAGCATGAGCATGGGAGGGGCAGAGAGAGGTGGAGACACAGAATCCAAAGCAGGCTCCAGGCTCCGAGCTTTCAGCACAGAGCCCAACACGGGGCTCGAACTCACGAACTGTGAGATCATGACCTGGGCCAAAGTCAGTCACCCAACCAATTAAGCCACCCAGGCGCCCCTATTTATTTTTTTAAGTTCATTTATTTATTTTGAGAGAAAGTGTGAGCAGGGCAGGGGCAGAGAGAGAAGGAGAGAGAATCCCAAGCAGGCTCTGCACCACCAGCGCAGAGCCTGGTCCGGGGCTCGAACTCACTTGCCATGAGATCATACCTGAGTGGAGATCAAGAGTCAGATGCTTAGGAGCGCCTGGGTGTTTCAATCAGTTAAGCGTCCAACCTCGGCTCAGGTCGTGATCTCATGGTTTGTGAGTTTGAGCCCTGCATTGGGCTCTGTGTTGACAGTGTGAAGCCTGGAGTCTGCTTTAGATTCTGTGTCTCCCTGTCTCTGCCACTTCTCTGCTCATGCTGTGTCTCTCCATCTCTCAAAAATAAACAAACATTTTTTAAAAATTAAAAACAAAAAGACGCTTAACCTACTGAGTCACCCAGGCACCCCTAAAGATTTAATTTTTATTTTTTTATTTTTGTTTTTTAATTAAAAAAACCCATTTTTAAAAAGTTTTTTATTTGAGAGAGAGAGAGAGAGAGCACAAGCAGGATAGGGGCAGAGAGAGAAGGAGAAAGAGAATCCCAAGCAGGCTCCACACCATCACCACAGAGCCCCATGTGGGGCTTGGACTCAGGACTGTGAGATCATGACCTGATCCAAATCAAGAGTCAGATGCTTAACCACCTGAGCCACCCAGGTGCCCCAAATTTTTATTTTTAATCCAGCGTGGGGCTAAAACCTGCAGACCCTTGATCAAGAGTCACATACTTCGCTGACTGAGCCATCCATGCACCCCTCAAATTGTATTTTCTTTTTTTTTTTTAATTTTTTTTTTCAACGTTTATTTATTTTTGGGACAGAGAGAGACAGAGCATGAACGGGGGAGGGGCAGAGAGAGAGGGAGACACAGAATCGGAAACAGGCTCCAGGCTCTGAGCCATCAGCCCAGAGCCCGACGCGGGGCTCGAACTCACAGACCGCGAGATCGTGACCTGGCTGAAGTCGGACGCTTAACCAACTGCGCCACCCAGGCGCCCCTCAAATTGTATTTTCAAATCTAAGACTCAAAAGTTGAAATTACCTTTTGGTCCATGGGGCTGCAGAATGGATGTTGTATTAGCAGATATGAAAACAACATTAATCTCATTGTACATCTCCATGTACTTGGGTGACCAGATGCATTGTCAATGAGCAGTAACATTTGAAAGGAATCTTTTTTTTTCCCCCTTGAGCAATAGATCTCAACAATGTGCTAAAAGTACTCAGTAAATCATGTTGTAAACCGATGTGCTGTCATCCAGGCTTTGTTCCATTTATAGATGACAGGCAGAGTAGGTTTAGCATACTTCTTAAAGGCATTAGGATTTTCAGAACAGTCCATGAGCATTGCCTCAACTTATAGTCACCAGCTTCAACAGTCCCTAAACAAGAAAGTTAGCCTGCCCTTTGAAGCTTTGAAGCCAGGCATTGACTTCTCCTAAGTATGAAAGTCCTAGAAGACATTATCTTCCAATATAAGACTGTTTACTTGACACTGAAAATCTGTTGTTTTTAGTGTAGCCACCTTTATTAATTATCTTAGCTAGATCTTCTGAATAACTTGCTGCAGCTTCTACATCAGCAGTTGCTGCTTCACCTTGTACTTTTATGTTATGGAGATGGCTTGTTTCCTTAAACATCATGAACCAACCTCTGCTTGCTTCAAACTTGTCTTCGGCAGCCGCCTCAACTGTCAGACTCTACAATTGAAGAGAGGTAGGGTCTTGCTCTGGATTAGACTTTTGCTTAAGGGGATGTTGTTGCTGGTTTGATCTTCTATCCAAACCACTAAAACTTTCTCCATGTCAGGTTAATATCCAGCATATATAAAGAATTTATACAACTCAACACAAAACATCCCAAATAATCTGATTTAAAATGGGCAGAGGAACTGAATAGACATTTTTCCAAGGAAGGCATGCATACTCATGCCAATAGACACGTGAAAAGATGCTCAACATCACTTATCATCAGGGAAATGCAAATCAAAATTATAATGAGATATCACCTCACACCTGTCAGAATGGCTAGCATCGAAAAGACAAGAAATTGGGGCACCTGGCTGGCTCAGTTGGTGGAGCATATGACCTTTGATCTCCGGGTTGTAAGTTTGAGCCCCACGCTGGGTGTAGAGATGACTAAAAATTTAAAAAAAAAAATGAAAAAAGGCAAGAAATAACGAGCGTTGGTAAGGATGTGGAGAAAAAGGAAGTCTTGTGCAGTTGGTGGGAATGTAAACTGGTGCAACCACTGTGGAAAACAGTGTGGAGGTTCCTAAAAAAATTAAAACTAGAAATACCATATGATCCAGTAATTCCACTACTGGGTATTTACCCAGAGGAAATGAAAACACTAATTTGAAAAGATATACGCACCCCTATGATTATTACAGCGTTATTTACAATAGCCAAGATATGAAAGCAATCCAGGTGTCTGTTGATAGATGCATGGATAAAGAAGATTTGGTATACAATAGGATATTACTCAGACTCAAAAAAGAGTAAGAGCTTGTTCTTTGTGACATCATAGGTGGACCTAGAAGGTATAATGCTATGTGAAATAAGAGAAAGACAAATACCATATGATTTAACTTGTATGTGGAATCTAAAACATAAAACAAACGAATAGATAAGTAAACACAAAGCAGAAACAAGCCCATAAATACAGAGAACAAACTGGCGGTTGCCAGAGGGAGGGGGTGATGGGTTAGACAAAATGGGTGAACCAGAGTGGGAGATACAGGCTTCGAATTATGGAATGAGTAAGTCATAGGGATCAAGGATGTTACATAGAGGATACAGTCAGTGGTGTTGTAATAATGTTCTTTGGTGACAGATGGTAGCTACACTTGTGGTAAGTATAGATTAATGTATAGACTTGTTGAATCACTATGTTGTACACCTGAAACTTGTGTAATGTATGTTAACTATACTTAAAAAAAAAAGCAAAAATAGTATACAAAAAAACCCAAACCACCTTTCTTCATATCAGCAATAAAGCAGTTTCTCTTTCTTATCATTCATGTGTTCACTGGAGTAACAATTTCCTTCAAGAACTTTTCCTTTGCTTTTATAACTTGGCTGTTTGACACAAGGTCTCACTGTTAACATTTCTTTCAACATGCCTTCCTCACTAAACTTAATGATTTCCAGCTTTTGATTTAAAGTCAGAGAAGTGTAATTTTTTCACTTGAACACTTAGAGGCCCATTGTAGGGTTATTAACAATCACACCCAGGTAATCTATGCAGGGATACATAGAAATAGGTGTACTTGGGAGACTTAGTTTTTCTTGTCAATTCTTTCTACCTTTCAAAATTTTTGTTCCCCAAATACATATATTACCTTTTTTTTTTTAATTTTTAAAGAGAGATAATGTTATGTTCTTTTCAAGAAGGTCCTTAATTATGCAACCTTATCAGTTACCATTTCATTTTATGTATGTGTTCATGTTCCAATTAGACTGAGTAAGGGGGCAATTTTTCTTTCTCTAAAGGGATTGAATGTTTGACTGAGTTGGCTGTTTTCTAAGCCTGAGCCCTCTGATTAACAGATGTAGGGAAAAGGGCTTTATGGTATTGAAGCAGTTGCTTAAGACCAACAATGTCCTTTTTGTGAAAATCTGAAGGTTCTTAAAAGATGGAATAGCATGACATCATCACTGTTCATCCAAGGAACATTCCTCAAGTAATACTGAATATGCTTTGATTATCAGTACCCTTCCCCCATCTTCTTTCTCTTGCTTTGACTGATGTTATTGTCAGCTATTTGACTATATTTTACAAATGTAGAACAGTTACTTAATTCTCAAAATCCTAATTTGGTCTGAGATTTTAAAATAAATTATATTGGATTTTTTATTCTAGTTTAATCAGCTTTCTTAGATGTATGTTTTAGGATTAACAAACTGGTACCACCTACAAAAATTGTTTGTCTTTTACATTCAACCCTAAATAATCTAATAAATGATAGGCTTCCTTGGCCTATTTTTGTAGAACCAGGCACAAATTAGATCTCAATTGCTGTTTATAAGACTGTTAATTTCATTTTACTGTTCTCTTTTAGTAAGAAGGATATCAGTTACTCTAACGATATTTATCCTCTGAGAATAGATATTTAAAAAATATAACTTAACAGCCTGTTTTTTTTTTTTTTAAGTGTATTTATTTTGAGAGCGAGAGAGAGAGAGAGCGAGAGAGCAGAAGGGGGTAGGGGCAGAGAGAGAGGGGAGAGAGAGAATCCCAAGCAGGTACCGCAGTGTCAGCACAGAACCTGGTGCTGGGCCCGAACTCACAAACTGTAAGATCATGATCTGAGATGAAACCAAGAGTGGAATACTTTTAACCAACTGAGCCACGGAGGCGCCCCTGGTTTTTTTGTTTGTTTGTTTTGTTTTTTATTTAATTAAAAAAATTTATTTTAAATGTTTATTTATTTTTGAGACAATGCTAGAGACAGAGTGTAAGCAGCGGAGGGTCAGGCAGAGGGAGACACAGAATCTGAAGTGGGCTCCAGGCTCTGAGCTGTCAGCCCAGAGCCCGACACAGGGCTGGAACTCACAAACCATGAGATCATGACCTGAGCCGAAGTCTGATGCTTAACCGACTGAGCCACTCAGGTGCCCCCCCCCCCGCCTTTTTTTAAAAGAAGATTGCATGTACAGTTTAATAATACCTTTAAGAACTTATTGTAGATATTTATATCTTTTAAGCCTGACTTGTAGTTTATCTAGCTATATTAGTCCTCTATGTTAGTTATTCATGTGCCTAATATTCATTTTTAGCATTCTGCAGAAATTATGGAGTTTATGAGTAGGGTTGCTGTGAAAGCGCCTCTGTGCTGTTTATTTTTCTATAGTTATTCCTGACAGATTTTTAAAATGGACAAGACTCAAATCAAATGTCTTTGTCAGTTTTAACATTGATGACTCTGTTGTAGCAATATTCTGAATGTGTGCAAGGCAACCAAGATGGTGCTCATTTTTATAATAAAGTACTTTACTTTTGGGAATTTAAGGATGTAGAAAAGCAGTTAGGCAATGTATACTGTAAACTCTAGCCTAACAGTATATTGGAGTGTTTCAGGGATTTTTAACATTTGTATTTATTTTAATTTTCATTTTTTTCTATCTTCTAACAGCCCAAAGAACGTGCACACATGTTAGATATTTTTTTGTTATCTTTTTTCCTGGTTGTGGAAGTTGAATGTATGATTATTGTTGATAATTAGAACATAAGGAAAGTATTGACTTGTGAATGTTGTCTGTAATACTGGCCATAACTACCTAAGTATAATTCATACCACTTTGTTGTATTGCCTTCTTTGCAAAAACTACAGTATATATAATTTCTGTTTTCATTCTTTTTTATTATAAAATCAAACAGATGGAGAAAATTCACAAAACAAACATATAGGTTAATTTATTATTAGAAATAAAATTCCCATGTAATCACTAAGGCAAGAATAGAACTTCACCAGTCATTCTAGAAGTTCCTCCTTATGTCTTACCCCAATCACAATCACTCTTTTTTCCTAAAGTAACTACTATCTGGCGTTTACTATGGTAATAACTTCTGGGAAATTTTTTTATAGTTTTATCATCCAAGTGTGCATTCCTGTATCCCATTATTGAGTTTTGAGAGTTCTTTACATGTTTTGGATACAAATCCTTTTTCAAGTACATGATTTGAAAATAATTTTTAGCAGCCTGTGGCTTATTTTTTATTTTTTTTAAGGTTTTATTTTTAAGTAATCTCTACACCGATTATGGGGCTTGAACTCACAGCCTTGAGATCAAGAGTTTCATGCTACACAGACTGAGCCAGCTAGGTGCCCCTTGATTTCATTATTTTAAAAGTCTTATTTGCAAGAGTAAAGGCTTTTAATTTTGGTGAAGTTCAAATTATTAATTTTGCCTTTTTTTTTATGGATAACACTTTCGGTGTTGTATCTGAGAACTCTTTGACTAACCTAGGTTGCAACAGTTTTCTCCTGTGGTTTCATCTGAATGTTTTACATAAAGTGTTAACTTTTTCATTGAGATAAATGGACTATTTTGAATTAATTTTTCTTAAAAATTTTTTTTTTTTGTTTATTTATTTTGAGATAGAGAACACGCATGTACCAGTGTGGGGAGGGCAGAGAGAGGGAGAGAGAGAGAGAAAATCCCAAGTAGGCTCTGCACTGGTAGCAGGGCTATCAGTGTGGGTCTTGATCTCACAAACCACGTTATCATGACCTGAGCTGAGATCAAGAGCCAGACACTTAACTGAGCCACCCAGGCTCCCCTGAATTAATTTTTCTATAAGGTATGAGGCAAAGTTCACTTTTAATTTTTATTTTATTATTATTTTTAATGTTTATTTTTTCTTTTCTTTTTTTTTAAGGATTTTATTTGTAAGTAATCTCTACACCCATCATAGGCCTCAAACTCAGCCCTGAGATCAAGAGTTGCATGCTGTACCAATAGAGCCAGCAAGGCACCCCTCTTTTTTTTTTTTTTTAAGTTTATTTATTTATTTTGAGAGAGTGAGAGAGCAAGCAGGAGGAAGGGCAGAGAAGGAGTGAGAGAATCCTAAGCAGGCTTTGCGCTGTCAGTGCAGAGCCGGATGCAGGGCTTGAACTCGTGAACCATGAGATTATGACCTGAGTCTAAATCAAGAGTCAGACACTAACTGACTGAGCCGCCCAGGCCCCCCATATATAAATTCTATTCAGATATTAACATTTTTTAAAATGTTTATTTAAATTTTTAAATGTTTATTCTTGAGAGAGAGAAGACAGAGCATGAGAGGGGGAGGGGCAAAGAGGGAGGGAGACAAACAGTGCAAAGCAGGCTCCAGTCTCTGAGCTGTCAGCACAGAGCCTGATGCTGGGCTTGAACCAACGGACCATGAGATCATGATCTGAGCCAAAGTTGGACACTTAACTGACTGAGCCACCCAGGTGCCCCAGAATGTTTGTTTGTGAGTGGGAGAGAGAGAGAGCGGGAACAGGGTAAGGGCAGAGAGAGAGACAGAGAGAGACAGAGAGAGAGACAGAGAAAGAACCCCAAACAGGCTCTGCACAGTCAGCACAGAGCCTGACTTGGGACTTCATCTGAGGAACCATGAGATCATGACCTTTGTTGATATCAAAGGATTGGATGTTTAACCGAGCCACCAGGCGCCCCTCAAATATTTTTAGATATATCTGAATATTTTTTTCTTCTTTTACTGTTTTGTATATTCCTTGGGGTTTTTCAAATACACAGTAATGTCAGCAACTAGTTTTATTTCTTCCTTTCTATTATGTATTTCTTTGCTTTGCTTTTTTTATTGTATGGGTTGGAACCTCTAGTACAGTGTTTAAGAGGAGTGATTAGACAACCTTACTTAGTTTCTAATCATAAGGGGAAAGCTTTTAGTCTTTAATCATTATGATGTTAGCTGTAGGTTTTTTGTAGATACCCTTAGCAAGGTTAATGATGTTCCCTTCTATTCTTAGTATTTTGACCATTTTTATCATAAATGGATGTTGAATTTGCCAAATCTTTTTCTGCCTCTGTTAATGTGATCATGTGTTTCTTTTATCTTTAGCCCATATAGAATGGTGACTTAAATTCAGGAACTTAAAGCTGGTTTTCTTTCAGTTTTCTAAGACTTATGTAGTAATATTTTCCTTTTGATTTGTGTTCTTGCTAATTTATGTCTGTTCTTATTTTCCTTGGTTAGTTTGGCAGAAGTGTTTCAGTTTTGTTGATTTTTTTTTTTTAACCCAAAGGAACCATCTTTTGGTTTTATTGATTTTTCTCCATTGGCTTTTTTGTTTTCTAATTTCATTGATTTCTACTCTGTTTCTTTAATATTTACTTTTTTATATTTATTTTTGGCTTTATTTACTTTTCTATTTCTAGGTTTTTTTGTTTTGTTTTGTTTTTAATTTTGTATTAGAGAGAGAGCATGAGCAGGGGAGGGGCAGAGGGAGAGAGAGAATCACAAGCAGGCTCCACACTGAGCATGGATCCCAGACCTTGGGATCATTACCTGAGCTGACACCAAGAGTTGGTCAACCGAATGAGCCACCCAGACACCCCTGTTTCTAGATTCTTAAGATAGAAGCTTAGATTATTTATTTGAAATCTATCCTTTTTTTTCTAATACAGATTTAGTGCCTTAAATTCTTGTTTTAAAATTTTTTTTTAAGTTTGGGGCACCTGGGTGGCTCAGTCAGTTGAGCATCCAACTTCGGCTCAGGTCATGATCTCTCTCGCGGTTCATGAGTTTGAGCCCCACGTCGGGCTCTGTGCTGGCAGCTCGGAGCCTGGAGCCTGCTTCCGATTCTGTGTCTCCCTCTCTCTCTCTCTCTACCCATGCCCTGCTCGCGCTCTGTCTCTTGTCTCTCAAAAAGTGAAAAAAGATTAAATAAAAAAAATTGTTCTAAGTTTATTTATTTTTAGAGAGAGAAAGAGCAAGCACAAGTTGGGGAGGAGCAGAGAGAAAGAGAGACAGAATCCCAAGCAGGCTCCGCACCATCCGTGCGGGGTCTGATGTGGGGCTCAAACTCACAAACCATGAGATCATGACCTGAGCCAAGATCAAGAGACTGACACTTAACCAACTATACCACCCAGGCACCCCGAGTGCCTTGCATTTCTATGTAAGCACTGCATTAGTTGTACCTTACAAATTTTGTGTTGCATTTTATTTTCATTCAATTTGTATTCTTTTCTAATTTCTAATTTCCCTTGAAGCTCCTTTATCGGCCCATGGATTACTTAGAAGTGTGTGTTTAATTTTCACATTCCGTGGGTTTTATAGATATATTTCGGTTACTGATTTTAAATACACTATGGTCAGATGATCATTATTTTGTATGAGTTGAAATTTTTTACACTTGTTAAGATTTTTTTATGTCCTAGAATATAATGGCTTGGTGTGAATATCATATGTGTTCTTGTAAAGAATGTATATTCTGTTTTTGTCAGATAGAGTATTCTAGAAATGTCATTAGATAAACTTGGTTGATAGTGTTGTTTCTATATATTTTCAGACTACTTTTTCTTTGAATTTCTGAGAGAGGAGTATTGGGGAGTCTCCCAGTATAATTATAGACTTGTTATTTCTCTTTTCTCTTGCATCAATTTTTGTTTCATGAATTTGAAGCTCTTTTGCCAGTGAAGACAAATTTGGGATTTGGTAAAAGTAATCATATCATTATATAATATTCGTCTTTATCACTTGTGATTTCCTTAATTCTGAAGTCTATTTTGTCTGATATTAATGTAGCTACTCTAACTTTCTTTTGTTTAATATTTTGCATTTCTTTTGGGATAAGTCTGCTCGCAACAGATTCTTTTTGTTTTCTACCATTTAAGATTCCCCCCCCCCCCCCCCCCCCCCCCCCCCCGGCCTTCATTCCTGTAGAAGATTTCTACTAGATAAAGAATTCTGTTCAGGGTTGGTAGTTCTTTCCTTTTACTGCCTTAAAGATATTTCACTTTCTGTGGACTCCAGTGTCTTTTATTCAGAATCTGTTGTCATTTACATTGAGTTTATTTTCATTTATTAGAATTTTGACTAGGTGTGTCTAGCCTGATTTTCTTTGAATTGCCCTGTTTGGGGTTAGTTGAGCTTGTTGAATCTCTAAATTTATGTTTTTGTCAAATCTGGGACGTTTTCAGAAATTACTAAAACAGTTTTTTTGTCTCCCAATTTATTTTTCCTCTCCTTAACAATACCAGTGATTTGAAATGTAGACAATTTGATACTGTCCGAGAAGTCACCAAGGCTCTTATTTTTTCAATCTTTTTTCCCTCTCTGTTCTTTAGTTTCAGTAATTTCTGTTGTTCTGTCTTAAAGTTTACTCTTTCCTCTATCATTTCTGTTGTGCACTTAAGGCCATGCAAGGAGGTGTTTGTTTGTTTTAAGTAAACTCTATGTGCAATGTGGGGTTTGAACTCAAAACTCCAAGATTGAGAGTTACATGCTCTACAAGACTGAGCCAGGCAGGTGCCCCTCATTTCTGATACTGTATTTTTCAGTTCTGAATTTTTCATGTTTTTAAAAATATTTTGTATTTCTCTACTAAGAACTGATGTCTTTTCAGTTGTTTGCAAAGTGTTAACCATTACCTCATTTATTATGATTATGATAACTGCTTTCAAGTCTGTGTGATTATTCTAACATTAGTCATCTCAAAATAGGCATCTGTTGGTCCTCTCTTCCCTTGATAATTTGTCACATTTACCAGTTTTGTGTGTGTGTGTTTGTTTATGTGTGTTTATTTATTTTTGCATGTAGGATAATTTTGGATTTTACCCTGGACATTGTGAATATTTCTGAATCATATTAATATCCTCTAGAGAATGTTGATTTGTTTTCTTTGTTTTAGTAGACACCAACTGGTTTAAATGGAAAGTTCTGTCTCACTTTCTGTTGGTGGTAGTTCCAGTAGCAGTTCTATTTTCAAAATCTTTACTGTGCTCTTTGGATTTGCCCTGTGCTATGCCTCTCGGTGATGGTGTGAGACTTGGCAGTGGTGTATAATATAGATTATTTCCCTTTAGTATAGTCTTTGCTATGCTTCTTTAAGTGTATTTTACACAAGTGCAAATACAGTATTTGTTTTGGCTTATACCAAAACAAAAGAATTAGGGATCTCTTTTCCAGCTCTCTCTTCTCCATGATTTTCCTCCATTCTTTTCAGTTTCCAATGGTTTTTCTCGGTTCGTCGTCATCGTCTTTTTTTTAATGTTTATTCTTGAGAGAGGGACAGGGTGCAAGTAGTGGGGGGGGGGGGAGAGAGAGAGAGAGAGAGAGGAAGGGAGACACAGAATCCGAAGCCGGCTCCAAGCTCTGAGCTCTCAGCACAGAGCCCGACACTGGACTTGAATTCATTGAACCGTGAAATCATGACTTGAGCTGAAGTTGGACGCTTAACCAACTGAGCCACCCAGGCGCATATTCTTTTTTTTTTTTTTTAATGTTTATTCATTTTTTTTTTTTAATTTTTAAAAAATTTTTTTTCAACGTTTATTTATTTTTGGGACAGAGAGAGACAGAGCATGAACGGGGGAGGGTCAGAGAGAGGGAGACACAGAATCGGAAACAGGCTCCAGGCTCTGAGCCATCAGCCCAGAGCCTGACGCGGGGCTTGAACTCACAGACCGCGAGATCATGACCTGGCTGAAGTCGGACGCTTAACCGACTGCGCCACCCAGGCGCCCCTATTCATTTTTGAGAGATAGGAGAGACAGAGAGAGAAGGAGACACAGAATCTAAAACTCCCTGTTCTTTTGATCAGAAAGACAGGTTTTTCTATGAGCATTTAGACCTGTGCATTGTACAGTTACTCATCACTGGGGCTACTCTTAAGTGAAGTGGGGAAAGGAGAGAGGAGTTTAAAAAAATAACGGGAATTCCCCCTCATACTTTTTGGACCAACAGGGGCCCTGTTTTCCAATTTTTTCTGTTCAGAGAGAGGTTTTCTCAGTTTTTTTTCTTTTCTTTTCTTTTCTTTTCTTTTCTTTTCTTTCTTTCTTTCTTTCTTTCTTTCTTTCTTTCTTTCTTTCTTTCTTTCTTTCTTTCTTTCTTTCTTTTTTTCTGTTGCTAGGGCAGTGCATTTCTGTGACTGAGGAGAGAAAAAAGAAAATGGCTTTCCCCCCTATAGTCTTTAGGTTACAGGATTTCCTTTTTCTGCTCCTTTGGGCAGAAAGAGGGGATTTCTTTAAGAGTTTCCTTGTCAGCACCCTCAACATAGTTCTGTAACTCAGGCCATTCTTAAGTCAAAGCCAGGAGTTAAAGGAGGAAAATAGAATTAGGAAACTCATGGCTATTCCCATCATTCTTCACATTTTAACTTTTCTCCCCAGTAATTTTTATTACCTAAACTGTTTATGGAATGCTGATGTATATATATCCTCTGGTGAGTTAGCTACTTTCTCTGATATCTGTGTATTTAAGGAATATTAATTCTTAATTGTGTTTTCTCTGGATGTTTCAGTTTTTGTGTTTGACTCAATTTTTTTTGGCATACAAAATTTTAAAATGTATTAGTCTTGGGGTACCTGGGTGACTTAGTCGGTTAAATGTCCGACTTTGGCTCAGGTCATGATCCTCAGGGTTTGTGGGTTTGAGGCCCACGTCAGACTCTGTCCTGACAGCTCAGAACCTGGAGCCTGCTTCGGATTCTGTGTCTCCCTCTCTCTCTGCCCCTCGCCTGCTCACACTCTGTCTTTCTCTCTCTCAAAAATAAGTAAACATTTAAAAAAAATGCATTAGTCTTTTGTGAATTAAAAAAAAATGCTAATAGCCTTTTCGATGTTCTTCTGTTCAGAATATGTATTATTCTAGTTGTAAAAAATGTTCTATTTTATTTTTCTCTAATTTGAAGTACAATGTAAAGTAAAATTTCTTAAAATTATAAAAACAGTTACTATAAAAATTCAGATAATATGGATGTCTAGATTAGCAAGTAATGTTTTTCTTCTTCTTCCTGTTTTTTTTTTGTTTTGTTTTTTTTTTTCTTCTAAATTTAAATTCAAGTTAGCATACAGTGTAGTCTTGGTTTCAGGAGTAGAACCCAGTGATTCGTCTCTTACATACCCACATACTCCCCCATACCCATCCCAGGTAACCATGGATCTATTACTTTAGACTAGTTTTGCCTATTTGAGAATGTATCAGGGGAATCATCAAGTATGTATTCTTTGTTTCTGGCTTCTTTTGCTGAGTGAGCATAATGCTTTTGATGCTCATCTGTATTGATTGCTACATGTATTGTTAGTTTATTCCTTTTTATTGATGTGAATAGTATTTCATTGTGTGAATATACCACAATTCTATTCTACATTTATTTGTTGATAGACATTTGTATTATTTGCAGTTTTGGACTGTAATGAATAAAGCTACTATGTACAAGTTTTTGTGTGCCTGTGTTTTCTTATCACTGAATAAATGACAGCCAGTTCAGGAATTGCTCCTTCATATAGTAAATACTTATTTTTCTTGATATGCATCTGCTAAACAATTTTCCAAAATGGTTGTACTATTTTACACTCCCATGAGCACTGTAATGATTTCCAGTTCCTGACCTTGTACATTTATCATTTCTGATGTTTTCTAGAAGTACCTTTGGTATAGATTCCGTAGAGTGGTATTTTGTTTGAAATGGTCAGTGCATATGTTTTTGCTAGATTTTTCTCCATAAGGTTTATATTGTTTTTTTCCATTACCACTGCTAATGGATGAGTGCATACATACTTCCCTTCTACCCCACCATCAACAGGTGGTCAATTTTTGCCTTTCTGATTACAAAATGAAATCCTAGTATAGTTTTAATTTGTCTTCTTTTACTTGGAGTGATTTTGAACATATTTTCATATATTTAATGGTTGTTTCCTTATTTTTTTTTCTTCTGTGAATTACACATATCTGCTGGATTCTTTTCTATTTGCTGTTTTCAGAAACTTTTCAGATATTAAGTATATCAGATTGTTGTCTTTTTTTCTTTCCTTTTTTTTTTAACGTTTATTTATTTATTTTGAGAGAGAAAAAACGTGAGTGGGGAGGGGCACACACTGATGGTGTGGAGCCAGACACAGGGCTTGAATCCATGAACAGTAAGATCGTGACCTGAGTCCCAAGTCTGACGCTTAACCAACTGAGCTACGCAGGCACCTCTCCCCACTCCTGACACACACTTTTTTTTAAAAGCTCTTTACATATTAGGGATATTAACATTTGTAAACATAAGTTTCAAACTTTTTTCCAAGTTTATCTTTTGTCTTTTTGTTGAGGTGTGTCTTTTTCCATGGCTTCTCCTCCCAAGTTGTCTTTTTATATTGTTAAATATGTATTAGTCTTTGTCATTATTGTTTTGGATTTGGAACAGTTAGGAAAGTTTCCTCAGTTCCTGATTATGGAGGAACTTAACCTGTTTCCTTCTACTACTTGTATAGTTTCATTTTTTAAAATTGTACTTATTTTACGTAATCTCTACATACACCCAGTGTAGGGCTCAAACTCACAACTCCAAGATCAAGGGTCACGTGCTCTTTCAACTGAGCCAGCCAGGTGCCCCAGTTTCATTTTTTATGTTTGTATTTCCCATATGTAATTGCCATATGTTGTATTTATGTTTGTATTGCCTGTGTGTGATTCTGTTTAGTTTGAAGAACAGGTGTTATTTTATTTTTTTTACCAAATAGTTACTGGAGTCTCCAAACATCACTTGTATATATCCGATTCCTTTTTTCCTCATTTACTTGGGATACCTCTATAGGCCAGTAATGTTTATGTAAGATATGTGATAGGGTTATAATTTTTATATATTATTTCTGAATGTGTTCTCAGTTTTCTCTGCATTTATTTCTTTTTATAATTGTATGCTAAATTCCAAGGTACACATACATTGGTTTGTTTCTTGAGTATCTTTTAGATTATTAATTTGCTTGTCCTATTTTTAGTATTCTAATGATGCCATTGTTTTGCATTCTGTTTTGATATTTGGCAGAGGAAATGTCCCTCATTATTTCTGATTTCTCTGATTTCCCTGAGGGATGCTATCCTATGAAGTTTGTTATTTTCATTGTACAGATTTGGAAAATGAGGGTACCCAAGTCCACAGTTTGTAAATAGTGCTGTCAGGATTCATGTCCAGGCAGTGGCAGTGTCATTCCAGAACCCAGAGGTTCTGAAGCCTCTCAGTTTTTAAATTTTTATTTTAAAAAGTCTATATTTTAAAAATATCTATATTATCTATAATCTGTATATGTCAGTACTCTGGTATAAAGGAACTGATAACAGAACACCAGGGAATTACTGGTTATCTGTAATATCTACTTATCTAATGATACAGATTTGATGAAGGCCATATTTTAATGTGAATCAGATTTATGAGGGAAACAGTTGTCTGTGTGAAATTCATTACTTTCTCCCATTGTGTTTTTCTTTGGAATGTCTGTATCAGAGTTGATTAAACACTGGTAAATGGTATCTTTTCAGATTTAGGAACTACTGTACTAGTAGACCACACCTCCATCTCAGTGAAATTCTAGGCCGCAGATAATTTTGTGTATGCTGTCAGAAAATGATCTTGTAATTATTCTTAGTGGTTTTTGCTTTTCCTGAATTTTTTTTCTCTTATTTCTCTTCAATAGTTTATGCCAGCGTGGCTTCATTCATACAGATGAACCAGGGATTGGGATAGCAGTATAAAATTAGAATCAGAGAACTGATTGCCCAGCAGGATGCCATCAACCAACCGAGCGGGCAGTCTGAAGGACCCTGAAATTGCAGAGCTCTTCTTCAAAGAAGACCCAGAGAAGCTCTTCACAGATCTCAGAGAAATTGGCCATGGAAGCTTTGGAGCAGTATATTTTGTAAGTGTTAAAGGCTTAATGTCAGTGACCAGCATTTACTTAATATCTAGTCCTGGCAGAGTAAAAAAATAATAATAATAATATAAAGAAACATAGGCAATAGTCCATTTTATAATCACTTACATAGATATATGTGTATAATATGAAAGTAGATAGTTTTATTTATTGAGCTTCTTGGATTATTAAAAAAATGGGAAACAATATTATTTTGCTTTAACTTACATGTTTAGCATTTTAGTACAGTGGTTTGAAGAGTCTAATGACTTGCATTACTACAGAATTAAATATTGCAGAAGAACTCTGATTTCTGTTAAGTCTCATACACAGTCAATTTTAGTGTTTTGGAAATCTAGAATTATTATTTGACAGAAGGATATGTACCAGTCTTTTTTTCTTGTGTGTATATGTGTGTGTGTTATGCTAAAATAATCATCAAATTTGCCATTTTAACCATTTTTAAGTGTACAATTTGTGGCGTTAATTACGTGCACAATGTTGTGCAACCATTACCATTATCTAATTTCAAAACTTTTTCATCACCCCAAGCAGAAGCTATGTATTTATTAGCAGTAACTCCTTCCCCCTCTACCCAATCTCTAATCTACTTTTTGTTTATGAATTTGCCTATTTTAGATATATAAATGGAATCATGCAATATTTGTACTTTTGTGTATAGCTTGTATCACTTAGCATAATGTATAGCATAATCACTTTGCAGGTCAACCATGTTGTAGCATGTATCAGTACTTCATTCCTTTTTATAGATGCATAATATCCCGTTGTATGTGCCATGGTTTGTCCATTCATCTGCTGATGGATACTAGATTGTGTCCATCTTCTGGCTATTGTGAATAAATGCTACGATGAACATTGGTGTACAAATATCTGTTTGAGTCAGTGTTTTCAAATTTGGGTGTGTACCTAAGAGTGAAAATACTAGATCACATGGTAATTTTATGTTTAACTTTTTGAGGACTGCCAAACTGCTCCATAGTGGCTGTACTGTTTCCATTCTCACCAGTAATTCACTGGAGTTCCAATTATTCCACATCCTCACAGATGCCTGTAATTTTTTGTTACTTTGATTATAGCCATCCTGCTAGGTGTGAAGTAGTAGCTTGATGTTTTGGTTTGTATTTCTCTATTGACTAACAATGTTGAGCATCTTTTCGTGTGCTTATTGGCCATTTGCGTATCTTCGTTGGAGAAATGTCTATTCAAGTCCTTTGCCTCTTTTAAAATTTGGGTTGTCTCTTTGTTGTTATAAGGGATCTTTATGTATTCTGAATATTAAGTCCTTGTCAGATACATGATTTGCAAATATTTTCTCCCATTCTGTAGTTTGTCTTTTCACTTTCTTAATGATGACCTTTGATATACGAAAGTTTTAAATTTGGATGAAGTCCAATTGGTCTATTTTTTGTTATTGTTGCTTATACTTTTGGTGTCATGTCTCATTATCCATTGCCAAATCCAAGGTTGTGAATATTTACCCTTATGTTTTCTTCTGAGAGTTTTATGGTCTTAGCTCTTATATACAAGTCACCGATTCATATTGAGTTGATTTTTGGATATGTTGTAAGGCAGAGGTCCAACTTTACTCTTTTGTGTGTGGAAATCTAGTTGTTTAGTGTTCCAGTGCCCTCTATTGAAGAGACTGTTCTTTCTCTGTTGAATTGTCTTGACATCTTTGTGAAATCAATTGATCATATTGTATAGGTTTATTTCTGAACTCTCAGTTCTGTTCCTTTTGTCTATATATCTATCTTTATGCTAGTATCATACTGTTTTGATTACTGTATTGTCGTACTAAGTTTGAGATCAGGGACAACTTTATTATTCTTTTTAAGGATCGCTTTGGCTGTTTGGGGCCCCTTGCCATTCCATATGAATCTGAGGATTAGCTTTTCCATTTCTGCTGTTGAAATTTTGTTAGGGATTGTTTAAATTTGTTGATCATGCTTGGTAGTATTGGCATCTGACCAATATTGAATCTTATTCCATGAATGCAGTATGTCTTTCTAAACATTTATTTAGGTCTTCTTTAATTTTGTTTAGCAATGTTTTGTAGTTTTCAGTATACAAGGGTTCTAATTCATTGCTTAAATTTAGTCATCAATATTTTATTCTTTTAGATGCTATTGTAAATGGAATTATTTTCTTAATTTCCTCCTGAATTTATTCATTGCTGGTATATAGGAACAGCTAATTTATGTGTGTTGGTTTTTACACTACAATTTTGCTAAATTTATTAGCTGTAGTATCTTTTATGTGGATACTGTGGACTTCTGTATATAAGATCATGTCACCTATAAACAAAGATAGTTTTACTTCTTTCCAATTTGGATGCCTTTTGTTTTTCTTATCTATTTGCTCTAATTGTAACTTTGATGGCAGTGATGAAAATGAGCATCCTTAGGGAGAAACTTTTTTCAGTTTTTCATAATTGAGGATGATGTTAGCTGTGGGATTTTCATAAATGCCCTTTATCATATTGAGGAAGTTTTTTCTGTTTCTAATTTTTTGAGTGGTTTTTGTTTGTTTGTTTTGTTTTTCATGAAAGGTTGTTGCATTCTGTTACATACCTTTTGGATGTCAGTTAAGGTGATCATAATGGTTTTTCTCCTTCATTCTGTTAATGGAGTATATTGCATTACTGATTTTGTTACATTGAACCACTCTTGCATTTCTGGGATAAATCCCACTTTGTCATGGCTTATAATCATTACATCTCTATTCATAAGGGACACTGTAATGTGTGTGTGTGTGTGTGTGTGTGTGTGTGTGTGTGTGTGTGTGATTTTCTTGGTGTGGTGTTGGTATCAGGCTAATACTGGCTTCATAGAGTCAGTTAGGAAGTGTTCTTTTTTAGTTTTTGGAAGAGTTAGTGAAGAATTGGTATTAATTCTTCTTTAAATGTTCGGTAGAATTCACCAGTGAAGGCTTCTGGTTCTGGACTTTGTTTTTGATTACTTATTCAGTGTTTACTTGTTATAGGTCTGTTAATATTTTCTTTCTTTCTTTTTTAGTGTTTTTTAAATTTATTTTGAGAGAGAGAGAAAAATAGCATGAGCAGGGGGAAGGGCAGAGAGAGAGAAGGAGAGAGAGAATCCCAGGCAGGCTCCATGCTGCCAGCACACAGCTTGTTGTGGGGCTCAAACCCATGAACCATGAGATAATAACCTGAGTCAAAATCAAAAGTCCAATGTTTAACTGAATGAGCCACCCAGGTGCCCCCATCTTTTGATGTTTTCCCTTAAGTTACTTTTATTTGTGGGTTCTAGGAATTTGTTTCATCTCGGTTGTCTAATTTATTGGTATACAGTTGAAAATAGTATGCTCATATGACCCTTTTTATTTCTGTAGGTTGTTTGTAATAGTCCTGTTCTTTTCCTGGTTTTAGTTATTTGGCTTTTCTCTCTTTTCTTTTTTATTGGTATAAGCTCAGTCTGTTTTCTCCTGAATTTTAACTATAATTCTATTTTGAGATTTTCAGTAAAAGACTCTGTAAACTTTCCTTGTTCATAGAAAGATGTATCATATCACCTTTAACACTGAAAAAAGAAAAGTGTACAGAAACCATTACTTACAACTATTTTCCCTTCAGATAACCCACTGATATTATTTCATTTACATCTGTTCAGCCTTTCAAGAATGTACATATATCTAGGATTACTGTTACCTCAATTTAGCCAGGACTTTTCCAGTTCCAGTGGTGAAAGTCCCATGTCCTAGAAACCCCATAGCCCAGGTCAGATGAGATGATTATTCATCCTACATATATCTGTACCACATAATATTTATAACCTGAGCCACCCAGGCACCCTGCCATTTAATTTTTAAAATTAAAGTGTATAGTTTGTTTCATAAAATTTTGCAGTACTGCTTATTTTTCTTATGAATAAGTGTACATGTATAACAATGGCTATATCACATTTTGTCATGTATCTATTTGATATATCATAATTCACTTTATCATTCCACATAATTAGATATTAAGGTTTTCAACCCTGCCTGGTTTTTTTGCTGTTAAAAATAATGCTGTAATGAACATCATTATGTTTCCTCTTAATGGACATGTTTGCCAGTTTGGAGGGAAAAAGAAGGAGAATAAAGCAATGTGAATAGCCTAGAAAATAAAAAGAATATTCTGAGACTATTGAAGGGATCCCTGAATTACCAATTTTTTAAAGTTTATTTATTTATTTTGGGAGGGGAGGGGCAGAGAGAGAGGGAGAGAGAATCCTAAACAGGCACTGGGCTATCAGTGCAGAGTCGGATACAGGGCTCCTGAACCATGAGATCGTTACCTGAGCCAAAAGCAGGAGTTGGGCACTTAACCAACTGAGCCACTCAGGTGCCCCAAATTGTCAGTTATTAAAAAACTATGACACAGGGGTGCCTGGGTAGCTCAGCTGGTTAAGCGTCTGATTTCAGCTCCTGTCATGATCTTGTGGTCAGTGAGTTTGAGCCCCGTGTTGGTCTCTGTGCTGACAGCTCAGAGCCTGGAGTCTGCTTCAGAATCTGTCTCCCTCTCTCTCTGCCCCTCCCCTGCTCGCTCGCTCTCTCTCTCTCTCTCTCTCTCTCTCTCTCTCTCAAAAATGGATAAACATTAATTTTTTAAAAAAACAACTATTTTTCTAAAGCAGTTATAGTTAGGTTCACAACAAAATTGAAAGGAAGGTACAGAGAGATCTCATAAATTCTTATCCCTTGTACATGCATAGCCTCCCCCATTATCACAATCCTCCACAGAATACGACTGATGAACCTGCACTGACATAATCACCATAGTTTACATTAGGGTTCATCCTTGTACATTCCATGGGTTTAGTGTAATGTATAATTGACAAATTCCCATCATCATACAGAGTATTTTCACTGCCTTGAAAAAAACCTCTATGCAGCTTTTTGGTTTTTTTTTTTTTTTTTTAATTTTTATTTATTTTTTGAGAGAGAGAGAGTGAGAGTAGGGGAGGGGCAGAGAGAGAGGGAGACAGAATCGGAAGCAGGCTCCAGGCTCTGAGTTGTTAGCACAGAGCCTGATGCAGGGTTTGAGCTCACAAACCTGTAGGATCATAACCTGAGCCAAAGTCAGATGCTTAACTGACTGAGCCACCCAGGTGCCCGTGTGGATATGTTTTTAAACTCCTTTGAGTAAATACCAGGGAGTACCATTACTGGATTGTATGGTAAAGTATACTTAATTTTGTAAGAAACGACCAAACTATCTTCCAAAGGGGCTGTACCATTTTCCATTCCCACTAACAATGAATGAGAGTTCTTTTTGCTCCACATTGTCAGCAGTACCAAAGGGTGCTGTCAGTGTTCTACATTTTGGCCATTCTAATTGTATTTAATAGTATCTTATTGTTTTAATTTCTATTTCCCTGATATTGTGAACCATCTTTATATCAGCCTATTTGCCATCTGTATATTTTCTTTGGTAAAGTGTTAGGGTGTTTGGCCCATTTTAAAATCAGGCTGTTTGTTATTGTTGAATTTTAAGAGCCCATTGCGTCCAAAGCTTTGCTTTATTGGGAAAATTTTATTACTGATTCAATCTAGTTACTACTTACAGTAAGTAGTAAGTAATAGTATTCAAGTTTTCTATTTTTTCATTATATAGTCTTGGTAGGTTTGGTATTTTTAGGAATTTGCCCTTTTCATCTAATTTGTTGGCATATAGTTTTTCATACTACACTTATAATCCTGTTTGTTTCTGTAGAATCAGTAGTACTGTCCCCTTTTTAATTTCTGATTTTAGTAATTTAGTAATCTTTTCTCCTTAGTCCACCTAGCTAAAGGTTCGTCGATTTTGTTGTCTTTTTGAAGAACCAACTTTCGATTTCATTGATTTTCTCTATTGTTTTTGTGTTCGCTGTTTGATCTCTGCCTTAATCTTTATTATTTCCTTCCTTCTGCTAACTTTGGGTTTAGTTCTTTTTCTAGTTCCTTAAGTTGTAAAGTTAGGTTGTTAATTTGAGATTTTTTTTCCTTCTTTATTATTTTTTTTAATGTGTTTATAGCTATAAATTTCCTCCTGAGCTCTTCTTTTACTTGGTCCCATAAGTTTTGATCTGCTGTATTTTTGTTTTCATTCAACTCTAGGTATTTCTAATTTTCATTGTGATTTCTTCTTTGATCTGTTGGTTGTTTAGAAGTATATTGTTTATAATTAACACAACTTTGTGAATATTCTAGTTTTCCTTTTTTGTTACTGATATCTTACTTTATCCTGTTGAGATCAGAGAAGATTCTTTGTATGATACCTATCTTTTTAAATTTATTGAGTTGATTTGTGGCCTAACATATGGTCTATCCTGGCAAATGTCCCATGTACCATTGAGAAGAATGTATATTCTGTTGTTGGGTAGAGTGTTCTTTATATGTTTATTAATTCTAATTGGTTAATTGTATTAAGTTCTCTGTTTCCTTGCTCATCTTCTGTCTGGTTGTTCTCACCATTATTATGAGTGGGGTATTAAAGTCTCCAGCTATTGTAGAACTGTGAATATCTCTCTTCAATTCTGTCAATCTTTGCTTCATTCATTTTAATGATCTGCCGTTAGGTATTGTAAATGTTTATAATTGTTAAATCTTCTTGCTGTATTGAACCTTTATTAATATATAATATCTTTGTCTCTTGTAACTTTTTTTGACCTAAAGTCTTTTGATTTACAAGTCTTTTTGTGGACCCAGTTTTTCATTTCTTTTAAGTAAATACCTTGGATGGAAGTGTTGGATCATGGGGCAGGTATATGTTTAGTTTTATGACCAGTTGTCAGACTTCTTCATTAAGAAGTAGAAATTTTATACTTTCATCAACAGTATATGAAAATTCTCTTTTCTTCATATCCTTTCCAACATTAGGTGTTGACAGTCATTTTAATTTGAGTCATTCTGGTAGATGTGTAATAGTATTTCAGTAAGGGTTTAACATACATTTCCCTGATGATTGGTACTTTTTCATAGATTTAAAGGCCATTCACATATCTTTGGGAAGTTTTTATTCAAGTGTTTTGCCCATTAAAAAAAAATGGGATGTTTTTCTTTTTGTTGAGTTGTAAGTTCTTTGTACATACTGGATACTTACCCGTATTATGTATTTGTGAATATTTTCTCCCGGAACTGGAAAATTACATATATTGTGCTGTTTGTTGGGTATAATGATCTATGCATGTCAAGTTGATAACATGCATTGATTATGTTCTTCAGATCTTTTGCATCCTTTCTGATTTCATTTGTTTTGGTGTGCATGTTCTGTCAGTAACTCAAAGATGTATACTGATTGTGAATTTATCTGCTTTTCCTTTTAGCTCTCTCTTGTTTTACTTTATGCATTTCTAAGCTGAATTACTAAGAATATACAAATTTTGGATTGTATCTTCTTGAATTGTCCCATTATCATTACAAAATTTCACTGTTTATCTTTCATAGTATTTCTTGCTTTAAAATCTACTTTGGGGTGTGCTTGCGTGGCTCATTCAGTTACGCTTACGACTCCTGATTTTGGCTTACAGTTTGTGGGATTGAATCCCGCTCCCGTGATGACCCCTTGGAGCCTGCTTCAGACTCTCTCTCTCCCCCTCTTTTCTCTGTCCCTCTCACAGATATGCACACACCCTCTCACTCTCAAAATAAACAAACATTAAAAACAAATCTACTTTGATGTTAATCAGACATCTTTCTTTGGCTAATGCTTGCATGGTATTTCTTTTTCCATCCCTTTTTAAAAAAAATTTTATTTATTTATTTTGAGAGAGAGAGTTCATGTGTGATCAAGAGAGGGAGGGAGAGAGAATCCCATGCAGACTCTGCACAGTAAGTGCAGAGCCCCATATGGGCTTGAACCCATGAACTGCGAGAGCATGACCCGAGCCAAAACCAAGAGTCGTACACTCAACCAGCTGAGCCATCCAGGCATGCCTCCATCCTTTTTCATTTATTATTTCTGGAACCTTATATCTAAAGTGTTTCTTGTTTTTGTTGTCTTTTTCCCCCCAAATTTCTTTCCCACCTTTATTGTGATATGATATGATATATATATATGTTATCATATATATATTGTGATATGATATCATGATATATCATATAATAAAATATATTTATATGACATTGTGTAAGTTTAAGGTGTACGGTGTGTTGATTTGATACATTTATATATTACAAAATGATAACCACTATATCATCAGCTAATACCTCCTTCCTGTCACATAATTATCATTTCCTTTTTGTAGTGAGAACATTTAAGATCTACTCTGTTAGCAACTTCCAAGTATATAATATAGTATTATTAGCTATAACCATCATGCTGTACATTAAATTCCCAGAACTTGATAACCTTATAACTGGAAGTTTGTACCCTTTGACCGGTATCTCCCCATTTTCCCCACCTCCCAACCCCTGGTAATCACTATTCTACTCTTTTTCTGAGGTTTTCTTTAGATTCCATATATAAGCAATAATATATAGTATTTGCCTCTTTTCTTTTCCTTTTAAGTTTATTTAAGCAATTTCTACACTCATCGTGGGGCTTGAACTTATGACCCTAAGATCAAGAGTCGCTCGCTCTTCCAACTGAGCCCGTCAGGAGCCCTGTATTTGTCCTTTTCTATCTGATTTATTTCAGTTAGCATAATGCCCTCAAGTTTCATCCAAGTTGTTGCAAATGGAAAGATTTCCTTCTTCCTCATGGGTAAATTAATATTCCATTTATTTCTGTGTATGTGTGTGTACATCATATTTCTATCCATTCATCCTTTGGCAAACACTTTAAGATATGATTGTTTCCATATCTTGACTATTGTGAATAATACTGTGGAGGCATCTAGGTGACTCAGTTGGTTAAGTGTCCTACTCTCAATCTCAGCTCAGGTCTTGACCTCAAGGTTGTGAGTTCAAGCCCTGCACTGGTCTCCACGCTGGGTGTGGCGCCTACTTATGGTGGTGGTGGTGATGATGATGATGATGATGATGATGATGATGTTGCAGTGAACATAGGGTGCACGTATCTTTTCAAGATCCTGAATTCAGTTCTTTTATATATGTACCCAGAAATGGCATTGCTGGATCATACAGGCATTCTATTTTTAATTTTTTGAGGACTCTCCATTTGTTTTCCTTAGTGGTTGTACCAATTTACATTCCCACCAGCAGTGCACAGAGTTCCTTTTTATGCATACCCTTGCCAACACTTGTTATCACTTTTTAATTAGAGCCATTCTGACAGGTATGAAGTGTTATCTCATTGTAGTTTTGATTTGAATTTTCCTGATGATTAGTGATATTGAGTACCTTTTCATTTACCTATTGTCTTTTTTGGAAAAATGTCTATTCAGGTACTCTTCATTTTTTAATCGGGTTATTTTTAGCTAAAACTTGTTAAATGTTTTGGATATTAATCCCTTATCAGATACATGATTTACAAATATTTTCTTCCATTTCATAGATTGCCTTTTCATTTTGTTGATTGTTTTGCTGTGCAGAGCTTTTTAATTTGATTTAGTCCCACTTATTTTTGCATTTGTTGCTTGCACTTGGGTGTCCTATCCAGAAAATTTCTGCCAAGAGCAAAGCAAGGAGATTTTTCTCTATTTCATCTTAGTTTTAATTGAGGTGTTTTGCCCACTTATATTTGATGCAGTTACTATTTATAATTGGGCATAAATCTGGTTTTTTTTTTCCTTATATGATTTCTATTTATCCTATCTGTTCTTTTGATATTCTTTGTTCTTGCCATCTTTTTTTTTTTTTTTTAAGTGAGCTCCATGCCCAGTGTGGGGCTTAAACTCATGACCTCAAGATCAGGAGTCACATGTTCTATTGACTGAGCCAACCAGGCACTCCTGTTCTTGTCATCTTTTTAATTAGTGAAGAGTTTATTGTTGCTGTTATTGTTTTAAATATAGGTTTTACTCAGGCATGGGGAGGCCAACAGATCAGGTAAGAATGGCCACTGGAAAGGTGGTTTGTTATACTGAATAGATCCAAGTGAGAGGGGCATGCCACGCCAAAGTGGGGCACATGGGGAAGTGTTGGTGTCAGTGAGGAGGCAGAAGAAGCAAGGGAAAAACATGGGCAGGAGCATTATTGTGGTTTCTATGGGAAGAAGCAAGTGAGGCAAGGTAAGCAAGTTTAAGACTATCTAGGGTTTTATTTTGTTTTGTTTAAGATTTTATTTTTAAGTACTGGGGCTTGAATTTACAACCAAAAGATCAAGAGTCACATGCTCTGTTTATGAGTTAGCCAGGAACCCATAGGATTACTCAGTTTATACGTTTTCACTAGGCTCTGGGATACAGGAGTTATCCCTAATTGTCTAGTGTTTGGCCCTGTGGTAATTAAAGCAGAGAATAGGGAACCTAGACTGTGAGGTTGTTGGAGGTAAGGGCTCTGGATTAGTGATTTGTATGTGAAAGATGTGCTTGTTTGCTGTCTCTGTGAATTAGCTAACTCTGGGAGTGGCAGTCCCTTCGTGTTAGCAAGGCCCCAGACAACAGAACTTCAAATTACAGCAAATAAAAAGACATGAATATACATTTTCCCCACCATGGAAAGATACATATATGTATATGTGTGTGTATATGTATATATCTATATCTATATATAAATTTTCCCTTATAATAACATTTTGGTCATGCATTCTTTTATTATTTTAATTGTCACCCCAGTATAATTCTTATTATAGTTAACTTAGCACTTTTGCCACTATACAATGTGAAAACTTTATACTATTTCAGCTGTTTCGTGTTCTTTGTGCAATTTTTCCAAAATGTCCATTTGATTCTTTTTATTTATTGATTGATTTAAAATTTTTTCTTTAAATGTTTATTTATGGAGAGAGAGAAAAGAGTGTGAGCAGGTGAGGAGCAGAGAGGGCAGGAGGCACAGAATCTGAAGCAAGCTCTAGGCTCTGAGCTGTCAGCACAGAACCTGACACGGGGCTTGAACCCATGAACCGTGAGATCATGACCTGAGCCAAAGTCATATGCTTAACTGACTGAGTCACCCAGGTGCCCCTGATTCTTTTTTTGTTTTAAGATTTTATTTATTTTTAAGTAATTTCTACACCAAACCTGAGGCTCGAACTCAACAGCCCCAAGATCAAGAGTTGCATGCTCTACCAACTGAGCCAGTCAGGTGCCCTTTGATTTTCTTGTGTGTGTGTGTTTTAGTTTTTTTTAATGTTTATTTACTTTTATTTTTGAGAAAGAGAGGGAGGGGGAGACACAGAATCCGAAGCAGGCTCCAGGCTATGAGCTGTCAGGACAGAACCTGATGTGGGGCTCAAACCCACAAACTATGAGATCATGACCTGAGCCAACCAGGCGCCCCTTTTGTGTATGTTTAATCTCTGTCTGATAATCCCAGTATTTGAGTCCTCATTGAGTCTGTTTATAGTTTCTTTTGCTCTTCAGTATTTGATCTACTTTTATCAGGCTTTATAATTTTTGATTGGTCACTCTATATCATAGAGGACAATTTATAGATATTTTGGGTGATGTTATTTTTCTTCAAAGACAGTTGCATTTTCTTTTTTTTTTTTTTATTTTTTTAAATGTTTATTTTTGAGAGAGAGAGAGAGAGAGAGAGAGACAAAGCACGAGCTGGGGAGGGGCAGAGAGAGAGAGAGAGAGAAAGACAGAATCCAAAGCAGGCTCCAGGTTCTAAGCTGTCAGCACGGAGCCTGATGAGGGGCTAGAACTCAGAGTCTGTGAGATCATGACCTGAGCTGAAGTCAGACACTTAACTGACTGAGCCACCTAGGTGTTCCCAGTTGGATTTTCTTTTGGCCAGCTAATGGTATATTGGTGAATCACCTTGAGGTTTGGTTTTAGGCTTTGTTAAGACTAGTTGGTATCAGTTTTGCCTTTGTTACTAGGCCTGATTCTTACTCTTAAAGCAAGGCCCTTCTGGGATTCCAACTGAATGTTTGGGTGTTTATCAAGGCTCAGTCATTTTGGTGGGGTTTGAATTCCAATCTCCATCTCTCCAGCACTTCTTGTGTTTTGACAGCTTTGCTGATTAGTCTTCCAGCTGCTATTTTCTGCTGGGTTTCTGGGAGCCTTATGCAGCTATGTGCTTAGAAATTGATTATTTACTTGAGGATAATTTGCAGATTTTTGATAATTTGCTGCTGCTTTTCAGCTTTGTTTTCTGAGATGATGCTTTGTAAAGTCTTACATTTTGGAAACTCTTATTCTCTGGCCTCTGTCTCCTCACCTTAGCTTTCTTCTTGGACTCTATTTTCCTGTACCACGTGTTCAGGGATGAAGCTGGAGTAAATTTACATCTCATTTTGTATTTTATTCTTCTCGCAAGCATTCTAATTCTCGTCTCTAAAGCCTTGCCTGCATTTGTTGCTCTTTAACAGTTTCATACAATTGCTTTGCATATACTTCCTGTTTTTATGGTTGTTTGGGCAAGAAGTAGTAGTGAGATTTTCGTAGGTTAAATTTTGATATTATTTGTACTTGTTTGGGCTTTTCATATATCATTCTGTAAATATATGTGTTTTTGGAGCAATTGGTGTTTCATTGTTAATAATGAAAAGTATAGAATTTCCGTAGATTTTCTCTTTTCTTTAGACCTGCCCATATGATCTATCCATTGTGGGAAGTAATGTTATTATCCTTTTCTTACATTAAAGGGACTGAGTTAAATCACATATTAGCAAAATGTCAACGATTTAAAAATTTTAAATCTATAAAATTGTATTACCCCAATCCATAACTTGTCAGTAGTCCTTGTTGAAGCAAGTGAAGCAAGTAGGTTTTGAATTAAGGTTGCAGTCGGGACTTGAGGATGTATCAGAGGAAGGTAAAAAGGAAAGGCAAGCAAAGGCTTTTGAAGACAGCCCCCTACCCTGTACTCAGAAATGTAGGCTAGGGGCACCTGGGTGGCTCAGTAGGATAAGCGTCCAACGTCGACTCAGCTCATGATCTCAGGGTCTTGAGTTTGAGCCCCACATTGGGTTCTCTGCTGTCAGCACAGTCCACTTCAGATTCTCTGTTGTCCCCCCACCCCCACCCCACCGCCCCTACCCTGCTCACGTTTTCTCTCTCTCTCTCTCAAAAATAAACAAACACTAAAGAAATGTAGGCTTTATTCTGAAGTTTTGAGGGAACCACTGAAGTGCAAGAGAAATATTGCATTTCCATTTGTTATAAAAAGTGTGGAGGAAAGTGTGGAGGAAAGATTGGCATTGTCAAAGATCAAAGAAGAGAAGCTTTTGTAGTAATGAAGCTTTTATAATAATTTATGAAATACTGAGAGCTTAAACTAGATAGTGGCACTGAGGGTAGAGAGGTGAATACACTTTTTTTTTTAATTAAGTAAGCTCTACACCCAGTGTGGGACTTGAACTCATGACCCTGAGATCAAGAGTTGCCTGCTCTACTGACTGAGCCAGCCAGGTGCCCCATGAATACATATTTTTGAGCTCAAGTTTAAATTGATAGAATAAGAGAACTTGTTTTCTGATAAGAGGGTACACATTGTAGTGCCTCACCCATGGAAAAGAATTTTGTGTGTGTATGGGGGTGATTCTCTAGTGCTTAGACTTCCTTATACAATAGTTTTTGGGATTGTCCTAGGCAGGCTAGAACATTTCAGAGAGCTGTGTTTGGGAGAGAAAGTTGCATAGTTCCCAAAGTAAGGATCTCATGGGACCAACTAAAGCAAATTGGTTTAAGATGGATATCAGGAGGTGGCTTAGAAGAGACCCAGTTAAACACAATATGTGATCAGAGATTGGAAAATAATTCCTATAGAGGACATTACTAAGATAGTTGGTGAAATTTGAGTATGGACTATATATGCACTAGATAATAGTATTCTATCAATACTAAATTTTCTAAATTTGATAATGTATTGGGGTTATTCAAGAGAATGTTTTTGTTCTCAGGAGATATATGAAGAAGTACTTTGGAACCAAGGGTGAGAATATGTATTCTCAAATCCTTTTCAATGATAAGTAATGACAATATGGTGATAATATGTATTTTAGAAAGTTTCAAACCAAATGTGGAAAAGTGTTAACTAAGGATTAATCTATAGTAGTGTCTGGGAAACGATAGCCCATGGGCCAAATGAATCCAGCCTATGAACCACTTTTGCTCAACTTCCAAGTTAAGAATGGTTTTTACAGGGACTCCTGGCTGGCTCAGTCAGTAGAGCATGCCACATTTGATTTTGGGGTTATAAAGTTCGAGCCCCATGTTGGATGTAGAGATTACTTAAAAGGAAGAAGAAGATGCAACAGAAAAAGGATAATATATGTATTTGGCTCAGAAAGCCTAAAATACTACTACTAATATTTCTTTATAGAAAATGTGTGCTGACTTCTGACTTATTGGAAGGCATAACAAAGATTCACTGACCTATACTAACTTTACTGTGTGTCTGAGGGAGGGAAACCAGAAAAATGCTGTTTTAGGAAGTCAGGAAACCTAGGTTCAGATTAGGACCACCCATCAGGAAATGCATGGGTACATGCATGAAAGCCTCAAGGAGTCAAGGGCAGCTACTCATATCAGGTGTTCTTTCTTTCTTTCCTTTTTATTTGTTTTGAGAGAGAAAGAGGGTGAGTGGGGCATGGGTAGAAAAAGAGGGAGAGCAAGAATCCCAAGCAGGCTCTGTACAGTCAGCACGGAGCCCGATGGCAGGGCTCCATCCAACGAACCATGAGATCATGACCTGAGCTGAGATCAAGTTTGATGCTTAACAGGACTGAGCCATCCAGTGGCCCCAAAGCAGGTGTTTTCTGTTAAATGTCTTGATGTATGGGAAACATGTACCAGGTAAATGAGCAAAGTTTGAATATAGCCCAGAATTGAATATTTTTGCCACAGTTACATTTCTAGGTTACTAACGTTCATGTTTCGTGGTATCAAATAAACCTGTGTATGTGTATATGTAGCATGTGTGTGTACGCATGAATGCATGCTTTGGTTTTTGTTTCCTGTCACTCCTACCCCATGACAGAGCTTAATGTGTGGGGTCTATCTATAGGGTATATAGAGGAAGGACCCTCTCATCAAATTTTTTTTAGATGACTAAAAGGACTTTGTATAATATTTCTGAATTTTCATTAATTGACCATAAGGATCACCTTAAGTTTAAATATACTCTGATTGAGCCAGCTGTCCTAGCTGTCTCATCAGGCAGGTTAATCAAGGGCTGGTATCTTAAGTATTTGAAACCAAGCCAAAGAGTCAGATGTCCAAAAGGACTATCTCTGCATTGCCAGGAAGATAAAAATGTCTTGGGCACCTGCATGGCTCAGTCAGTTAAGCATCCAACCTGAGACAGATCTCAGGTGATGATCTCACAGTTCTTGAGTTTGAGCCCTGAATCAGGCTCTCTGCTGTCAGCAAAGAGTCCACTTCGGATCCTCTCTCCCCCTTTCTCTCTGCCCCTCCCCCGCTCACACTTTCTCTCTCTCTGTCTCTCTCAAAAATAAACATTTAAAAAATATTTTCTCTTTTAGTTTCCAGTATCTTAAATATAAACAGCATGATGTCATTAGATGGGCTACATTGCACTGGCTTAGGAGCCAACTAACTTGCCAACAAATAGGGCAGACCATGTATGATTCTAGCAAATTCATTTATTTATTTTTTAAGTATTTTCTTTGTTTTAAAAAATGAGATGTAATGTTTACCTCTTTTTTCTAGTGTAAGGTTTTGTGAATATATATTCTTTTAGGAGCTTGGCAAGTTTTATATTTTCAGTGGCTATAGCAAATTGTTTAATGTTAATGAAAGATATAAATATACGAAAAAGATATAGAAAGACTATTTACACTTGGTGGTGATTTCAGATCATTGTTAATTGGTTCATTAAAATGGCTCCCAAGTGGATCTTCACAGTTTTATGGCTTCAAACAAAATGATTAGGTGTATACATTTTTTGTTGTATATATATTATATATACATATATATATGTATATATATATATATATTAGTTGTATATATTTTTTTCCTACTTTTTTTTTTCTCTCTCTACAGCATTATCTTGTCTTTAGGCCTATAACCAGTTTTGTCTTTACCTTTATTCTCAGGCAGTGAGAATAGATGACATGAAGTATTGTACTCTTTTTTTTTTTTAATTTTTTTTTTTAACATTTATTTATTATTGAGAGACAGACACAGAGTGTGAGCAGAGGAGGGGACAGAGAGAGGGAGAGACACAGAATCCAAAGCAGGCTCTGGGCTCTGAGCTGTCAGTACAGAGCCTGATGCGGGGCTTGAACTCACAAACTGTGAGATCATGACCTAAACCGAAATCGGTTGCCCAACCAAGTGAGCCACCCAGGCGCCCCAGTATTGTACTCTTTAATTACTTACAGTTCATTTATTTCTGTTCTACATAGCATTTGGTTATGTGTATATACAAACACTTAAAACTTTTCTATTCTTTTCTTTTTTTTTTAATGTTTGTTTGTTTTGAGAGAGATAGAGGGAAGGAAGGAGGGAAGGAGAGAGAATCCCAAGCAGGCTCCTTGCTATCAGTGCAGAGCCTAGTGGGAGGGGAGGGGCTCAATCTCAAGAACTGTGAGTTCATGACCTGAGCCAAAATCAAGAGTTGGACACTTAACCAACTGAGCCACTCAGGTGTTCCTCTATTATTATCTTATTCTCTACAAGAAGAATATCCCATCTTCTTTTCACTTTATTTGTTAATATTAATCACTTCAAGGAAAATGTAGAAATTATGTACTCCTCCCTATATCCTTTTTGTAGGGGCATCTGGGTGGCTCAGTTGGTTAAGCGTCCAACTTTGGCTCAGGTCATGATCTCATAGTTTGTGAGTTCAAGCCCCATGTCGGGTTCTGTGCTGACAGCTCAGAGCCTGGATCCTGCTTCAGATTCTGTGTTTCCTTCTCTCTCTGCTGCTCCCCGACTTGTGCTCTGTCTCTCAAAAATAAACAAATGTAAAAAAATATATATGTATATATGTATATATATGTATATTTATATAATATATATTTTACATACATAATGTGTATATATATAAATATATACATATTTATACATACAAAAAATTAATATATATATATATTTTTGTTGTTGTTGTTGTTGAGAGAGAAAAACCCAAGCAGGCTCTGACCTGTCAGCGCAGAGCCCAATGCAGGGCTCGATCTCACGAACCAGGAAGTCATGACCTGAGCTGAAATCAAGAATCAGGCACTTAACCAACTGAGTCACCCAAATGCACCAAGTAATCTCTATACCCCATGTGGTGCTCAAACTCACCACCTCAAGATCAAGAGTTGTACAATCCACCAACTAAGCCCACCAGGCACCCCACATTTGCATGCATTATAAATCTAGAATTCAGTGTTAACAGTTTTTGCTTTAGTCCTATATATTTTAAAGAATCTAAGAGAAAAAATAGTTTTAAAATTTATCCACATATTTACCATGTTACATACAACATGATTATTTACTTTGGAAATTCCCAAACAGTTTACAAAAGGATGCCCGGAATTAATAGGTGGGTTTAGCAAAGTTGCAGGATACAAGCTCAATATACGAAAACCTATTGTATTTCTGTATGTCTGCAGTGAACAACTGGAACTTGTTTTATTCTAGAAGTACTGTCTGTAATACCCAGAAAATGAAATAACTTCAGTTTAAATTCAACAAAAAATGGACAAGATTTGTATTCTGAAAACCATAAAACATTGAAAAAATTCCAAGGAAACCTAAATAACTGAAGAGATATACTGTGTTGATAGATTGGAAGACTAAATAATGTTATGCTGTCAGCTGTTTCCAGATTGATGTATAGATTCAATGCATTCCCAATAAAAATCCCAGCAGGCTTTTAAAATAGATATTGACAAGCATATTCTAAAATTTGGGGGAAAGCAAAGGAACTAGAATAGCCAAAGCAATTCTGAAAAAGTGAATAAGTTCAAGAACTCAAACCATCTGATTTCAAAAACCTACAGTAATCAAGATAATATGATATTGTTGAAAGGATAAATTCATAAACAAAACCTAGAGTCCAGACATAGACCCATACAAATGTAGTGAACAGATTCCTGGCAAGGGTGCAATGGCAGATCAATGAAGAAAGGATAGATTTTTCAACAAATAGTGCCAGAGCAATTGGACATGCATGTGTATAAAAATACACTTTGAGGGACACCTGGCTGACTCAATTGGTGGAGTATGCGACTCTCGATCCCAGGATTGTGAGTTTCAGTCCCATGATGGGTGTAGAGATTACTTAAAAATAAAATCTAGGGGTGCCTGAGTGGCTCAGTCAGTTAAGTGTCCAACTTTGGCTCAGGTCATGATCTCACAGTTTTGGGGCTCTGCTTGAACATAGAGCCTGCTTCAGATCCTCTCCACCACCACCCCCAAGCTCTCGCGTCTGTGCTCTCTCTCTCAAAAATAAGTAAACATTAAAATAATGACAAAATCTTAAAAAGAAAAATAAACTTCGACTTACACCTTACATAAAAATTAATGCAAAATGGATTGTATTGCTACATTTAAAGCCTATGAAGCTTCTTAGAATAAAATATAGGAGAAAGTTGTTAACACGAAAAGCATTATCCATCCAAACAGATAAAACTTATAAATTGAGCTTTATCAAAATTAAAAACTTTTGGTTTTTGAAAGATGCTTTTAAGAGATGAAAAGGAAAGCCACAGATTGTCAGAAAGTGTTTTCATGTTACATATATGACAAAGAATTAGTATCCAGAACAAACAGAGAAGACAACTTAATAAAGGTTGTTAAAGCCCCTAATAAACATAGATAAGAAAACAACCTAATAAACATTGAGCAAAAGTCTAAACAGACACATCACCAAAAAAAAAAAAAAAAAAAAAAAAGATGGTTAATAAAAATATAAAAAGAGGGGCGCCTGGGTGGCGCAGTCGGTTAAGCGTCCGACTTCAGCCAGGTCACGATCTCGCGGTCCGGGAGTTCGAGCCCCGCGTCGGGCTCTGGGCTGATGGCTCAGAGCCTGGAGCCTGTTTCCGATTCTGTGTCTCCCTCTCTCTCTGCCCCTCCCCCGTTCATGCTCTGTCTCTCTCTGTCCCAAAAATAAATAAACGTTGAAAAAAAAAAAAATTAAAAAAAAAATATATAAAAAGAAACTTAACATCATTAGTTTTAAAGGAAATACAAGTTAAGACCACAGTGAGATATCACTGCATGCCTGTTAGAATGACTTAGAAATAAAGATGAGATGAAAGAAATATAATGCCAAGTACTGGTGAACATGTCAAGCAATTAGAAATCTCATTTATTGCTGGTAGGAATGTAAAATGGTCTAGCCACCGTGGAAAACAGTTTGGCAGTTCTTTCTTTTTTTTTTTTTTAAACATTTATTTATTTTTGAGACCGAGAGAGACAGAGCATAAGCCGGGGGGGGGGGGGGGGCGGGGGGTTGTCAGAGACAGAGAGGGAGACACAGAATCCGAAGCAGGCTCCAGGCTCCAAGCTGTCAGCACAGAGCCTGAGGCGGGACTTGAACTCACAGACCGTGAGATCATTACCTGAGTCAAAGTTGGATGCTTAACAGACTGAGCCACCCAGGCGCCCCAACAGTTTGGCAGTTCTTAAAAAAAAGTTAAACATACTATTGTGTTTAACAATCTCACTCCTAAATATTAATCCATGAGAAATGAAAACTCAAGTTCACACAAAAAACTTTAAATGGGGTGCCTGGGTGACTGAGTTGGTGTTAAGCCTCTAATTTTGGTTCTTGTGATTTGTGGGTCTAAGCCCCACATCAGGCTCTCTGCTGTCAGTACAGAGCCCGCTTTGGATCCTCTGTTCCCCTCTCTCTGCCCCCACCTGCTCACTCTCAAAAATAAATAAACATTAAAAATATTTTTTAAAACTATAAATGAATATTTAATGGTAGTTTTGTTGATAATTGCCAAAAATTGTAATCTACTTCACAGTGCATGCCACAAAGAGTGAATTTTACCTGTTTATTAAATGTTCATTAATGTTGATTTAAAAAAAAAAAAACTATGTTATGGGGAAACATAAATGGGCTACAGACTATAGCAAATGATCCTTACTGTATTATAAAGTTTGTTTTTGAGAGACAGAGACAGACATCCATGAGCAGGGGAGGGGCAGAGAGAGAGGAAGACACAGAATTTGAAGCAGGTTCCAGTGTGGGGCTCAAACGGACAGACCGTGAGGTCATGACCTGAGTCGAAGTCAGATGCTTAACTGACTGAGCCATCCAGGTGCCCTGAACCTTAACTGTATTATAAATGAATAACATAAACACACAGAAGTGGGTGGGAAAGAAAAGAACCTACTCTTAAATGATTTTGGAAACAGTATTTTGGCTGAATAAGACTAAAGGCAAAAGGAACTCTAGTTTCTAGTTTCTCACAGGTGTATGGTTTGGCAATTCTGAAACTATATTGTAGATTTGAATAAGTAAATGTATTATAATATTATAGATAATGAAAACCAGTTTTCTTACTGAGAAGTTACAAATAAAGGGGGGAGGCTAGGTATAACCTTTTGGCGTTGGATTGGAATTGTGAAGGTATTAGTATTTCTGTCTCACACAACACAAAGGTGTGTGTGTGTGTGTGTGTGTGTGTGTGTGTGTGATGTACATACACACACACACATAATGAAAATTCCTGTTATTAAATGTAATATGACTAAGGGAAATATTTGTTACAACCAGGATCCACTGATAGATGCAAAAATTAGTGGATTAAAGTCTGAGGAGGAACAGGATATATGCATAATCTCAAGTATGGTCCCAAAGATATTTATTAATTGAAATGGGAAAATCAGTGGATAAATCTGACAGACTGCCTTAACTAAGTGATCAAGGTTAATATCAACAGTGTTCACATCATGTACTCCGTCTCTCGACATGACACTGAGGACACATCATTTCTGTGTTGTTCTTATTAATCTAATCGTGAGGAAGTAAACTCAGTTTGGGCACTGTTAACAAAATAACCAATAGTCTTTCAAAAGTGTCAAAGTCATGAAAGACAAAGAAAGGTTGAGGAATTGTCACAGGCTGAAAGACACTAAGGCAACATGATATCCAAGCAATGTAGGATCCTGAAACAGAAAAAAAGGTTTTAGTGGAAAAATTGGTGAACTTCAAATAAAGTCTTAGTTTAGTTAATAGTTAATAACTTGTTAATTTCCTAGTTTTGATAATTGTACTGTACTATGAAAGGTATTAACATTATGGGAAGCAGGGTGAAGGATATATGGTAACTGTACTATTTTTGCAACACTTCTATAAGTCTGTAATTATTTCAACGTGAAAAAAATTTTTAAGCTCATTTGTAACCAGAAATTGACTTTTTCTAAAAAAGAAAAGGAAGTTTCTCTTGACTTCAGAGAAATAATGTACGCTTCATAAATAAAAGATTCCAGGTGACAAAATTGGTAGCTAAAGAAACATGTTTATTATTTTTAAGATTGTTATTTTATTTTATGAGTGAGCATGAGCAGGGCAGTGGGTTAGAGGGAGTGAGAGAGGGAGAGACAGAGACAAGGAAAGAATCTTAAGCAGGCTCCAGGCTCAGCACAGAGCCACATGTGGGGCTCAATCTCATGACCCTGGGATCATGATCTAAGCCAAAATAAAGAGTAGGATGCTTGGGACACCTGAGTGGCATCTGACCCTTGATTTTGGCTCAGGTCATGATCTCCCAGTTTGTGAGTTTGAGCCCCACAGCAGGCTCTTTGTTGGTTTGTGGCAAAGAGCCTGCTGGGATTCTCCCTCACTCTTTGCCCCTGTGATCTCTGTCTCTCTCAGAATAAATAAACTTAACAAAAAAAGAGTATGATGCTCTCAACCAGCTGAGCCACCCAAGGCACCCCTAAAAATTGTAATTTTAAAAGCAAACCAATGGGGGCGCCTGGGTGGCTCAGTGGGTTAAGTGCCCAACTCTTGATTTTGGCTCAGGTCATGATCTCATGGTTTGTGGGGTCGAGCCCTGTGTTAGGCTCTGCTTACAGAGTGGAGCCTACTTGGGATTCTCTCTCTCCTTCTCTCTCTGCCCCTCCCCTGCTCATGCTGAGCTCGCACACTCGCTCTCTCTCAAATGATAACAAATAAATAAATAAAAGCAAACCAATGAACTACTACTCTAAAGTCATAAAACATCTCTAAGAATTCCTTTCTTAATCTGTAGGGGAAAAAACTCCATTCACATTCTTTATTTCTTCTTCCTATTAAAATTGCTTATTTTCCCCTCAAGCAACAAATGTTATATAGATGTTTAACATTTTGACAGTTATTATGGATTTAATTTTTTTTAATGGGCACCTTTGGAATAAAATCACAATTTAAAATATTATTCCCCTAGAGAAAATTTGTTTCAAATTCTTAACAATTTGAACTTTTGATTTATATCCCATTTGTAAGTTGGACACAAAAAGAGTAAAGAATAAAAACTCCATCTATAATTTCACTACCCAAGGACAGCTATTATTAACAGTTAGGTATATATCCTTGAAGAATCTTGTTATGTACACATGTTGTAAGTGTGCATTTGATGTTGATCACATTTGTTTACTTTCCAGATTGGACACTAGTTGAAGGAGGAGGGACCTAGAAAACAGATTATTTCAAAAACAAGCTTTTTTTTATTATAGTTTTGTCTGTATTTATGCTTGTTCCTCCATATACACTAGTGTGGAGAAATACAGAACACAGGAAAAATACACATAGAATCTTAGAATTGGGCCCAATAAAAGAACCACACTGAGAAAACCCTGACTTGTAGACATTCAGTGTGCCAGTAGTATTTTTTAAATTGACTGTTTTTATTGAGTACAATTTATGTACATAAATATACAGATATTAAATGTATATAGTTTGATGAAATTAGACAAATTATGCCCCTACACAACCAACAATTCAAGATACAGAATGGGACAGTTGTGGGGAATAGAATGGAAGAGATAGAGGATGGAATGATCCTTGTTTGAATTCACCTCTTTGGGTAATAAATGTTTTACATATTTAAAAATTAAAATTTACTCAGTATGTGGGGGGGGGCATGTCACTGAAATCAAAGGAAAACAAGAACAATGAATCCAACTGTATTTCAGGTGTAACCACATTGGAGGACAGAATAGAACTAATGCAAGTAACTTTTGTACACAGTATTTTAACTATATACCCTCAGTCTTGGGAGAAAGAAACTGGAGACAAATTTTCAACTCTTAATACATTTCTTACACATTCAGATGGATGTGACAGTTCTGAAACTATGTGTTAAAGGATTGAGCAGTGAATAATACTGATATTATTTAAAATTTTTTTAACGTTGGTTTTTGACAGAGAGAGCGAGCACTTGGGAGCTGGAAAGGGGCAGAGAGAGGAAGACAGGATCTGAAGCAGGCTCCAAGCTGTGAGCATAGAGCTCGAGGTGGGGCTTGAACTCACGACCGTGAGATCATGAAGAGTCAGCCACTTAACAGACTGAGCCACCGAGGGGCCCCAATATTGATGTTATTTAGAGTCAGGATCCTAACTTCGAAAGAAGAGAGAAATATGGAATCAGGGAAAGTAAGGAGGAACCCTGTGGGATTTGATAGGATATATCTTCTTTGTCTGTCTGTCTGTCTGTCTGTCTGTCTGTCTCTATCTACCTACCTACCTACCTATCTACCTATCTACCTATCTACCTATCTATCTGCTGCAAGAAGGTCACCGCAGTGATACCTCAGTACCAGAGAATATTCAGATCTTGAATTCCTCACTAAACCGAACAAGAGCTCCTTGGAGTAATGGCTCATTCTGTTTCAGGGCTAGAACATTAAAAGATAAGCCTTAGAAAATCTTGTGCCAGAAAGTTAAAAAAGTGCTTTAGAAAAAAAAGATGGGGCCTGGGAAAAGGACATGAAACCAGAGTGAGGGGCCTCCCACTGGCCAAATCTGGAATTATTTGAGCATCAATATAAAATGGTAATGGATTGGGGTACCTGGGTGGCTCAGTCGGTTAAGCAACTGACTTCAGCCCAAGTCATGATCTCGCAGTTTGTGAGTTCAAACCCAGCAGCAGGCTCTGTGCTTACAGCTCAGAGCCTGAAACCTGCTTTGGATTCTGTCTCCCTCTCTCTACCACTTGCCTGCTCACTCTGTATCTCTCTCTCTCTCTCTCTCTCTCTCTCTCTCTCTCTCTCTCTCTCTCAGTAGTAATTAAACATTAAAAAAAAATTGTAATGGTAAACATTAAAAATTAAAAAAAAAAAGGAGGGCTTTTCCTTATAACAGAATGCTGACTGTTAAATGTGAAGGGAATGGTAGAGTTGGAAAAAATCAGCATTTTGTAATCATCATAGTGAAGATTGTTTGGGGCTAGAAACTTCAGTGGTTGGTAATCTAGGGGAAAAGTTTTTGGAGCAGGATGTTTACGTGATTTAAAAGTATCTCTCCACAGTGGTGCCTGGGTGGCTCAGTAGGTTAAGCCTTTGACTTTTGATTTTGGCTCAGATCATGATCCCACAGCAGGCCCCTCCCTGACAGTGCGGAACCTGCTTGGGATTCTCTCTCTGCCCCTCCCCTGCTTGTGCTCAGTCTCTCAAAATGAATAAATAAACTTAAAAAAAACATCTCTTCACAAATTCCTTGTTAGATACAAGGTAGAAAATAGTAACTCTAACTATATACATTGGAAAAGAAGAGACAGTGCTTGAGTGGGTTATAAAAATTAGTAACATCAAGGAGGAACAGACAGACCTTGTATACCTACAGATATGACACCCTGAAAATCAGGACACGATATTACTCTTGTAGTATTTTGGCCAAGGACGTATAACCAGAATCTAATCTTGAAGAAATGCCAGACAAGCACAAATTTAATAACATTCTATAAAATATCACTGCATATTTTTTAAAAAATGACAGTGTCATAAAAGACAAAGGTTGAGGAATTGTTCTAGATTAGGGGAGACTAATAAGGCATGATGAGGAAGCACAACATGTGGTCCCAAAGGAGAGAAAAACATTTGTAGACATTACATATTTTTATTTTTAGACATAATAGGCAAAGGATCTCATTTTGTCATTTAATTTTAATGTAATCATTACTAATAAGTTTGGATTTTAATAAATTATACTCATTTTTTTAATTTACTATTTTATTTAAGAAACTTTTTTAACATTATTGAGAGACAGACACAGAGCGTGAGCAGGGGAGGGGCAGAGAGAGAGGGAGACACAGAATGCAAAGCAGGTTTCAGGCTCTGAGCTGTCAACACAGAGCCCGATGTGGGGCTCAAACTCACAAACCACAAGATCGTGATCTGAGCCGAAGTTGGATGATTGAGTGAGCCACCCAGCAGCCCCTTTAATTTACTATTATAAAATATCTTAGCATTGCAGAAGATTTTGCAGTTACAGTAAAGAGTTTTTCCCTGTAATTTTCTTTTTTTTTTTAATTTAAAAAAATTTTTTTAACATTCATTTTTGAGAGTGAGAGAGAGCATGAGCAGGGGAGGGGCAGAGAGAGAGGGAGACACAGAATCCAAAGCAGGCTCCAGGCTCTGAGCTGTCGGTACAGGGCCCTACGTGGGGCTTGAACTCACGGAGTGTGAGATCATGACCTGAGCTGAAGTCAGATGCTTAACCGACTGAGCCACCCAAGCACCCCTTTCCATGTAATTTTCACCCATTTCTCTTAATGTTAACATGTTATATAATGTTTTATCAACATTACCTTTATCACAGCTAAGAAATCAATATTGATCAAATGATACTATAAACCAGATACTCAGAGTTTTCCAGTTTTTAAAACTACTGTCTCTTCTGTTTTTAGAATCTGATCCAGAATATTGATTTGCATTTGGTATACCCTCTTTTATTTTTTAATGTTTACTTATTTTTGAGAGAGAGAGAGAGAAAGAGAACAAGCAGGGGAGGAGCAAAGAGACAGGGAGACATAGAATCTGAAGCAGGCTCCAGGCTCTGAGCTGTCAGCACACAGCCCATTGCAGGGCTTGAACCATGAACTATGAGATCATGACCTGAGCTGAAGTCATATATTCAACCTACTGAGCCATCTAAGCGCCCCTGGTATACCCACTTTTAAATCAAGCTTTATCTTAGGTTAATTAAAAAGTGCAGCTGTTTAATGCAAAACAGTGAGATTGGATCCTTCATACCATATGTAAAAATTCAAAATGGATCAAAGAGGGGCGCCTGGGTGGCTCAGTCGGTTAAGCATCTGACTTTGGCTCAGGTCATGATCTCTCGGTCTGTGAGTTCTAGCCCCGTGTCGGGCTCTGTGCTGACAGCTCAGAGCCTAGAGCCTGTTTCAGATTCTGTGTCTCCCTCTCTCTGACCCTCCCCCATTCATGCTCTCTTTCTGTCTCAAAAATTAAAAATAAACCTTAAAAAAATTTTTTTTTCCAAAATGGATCAAAGACCTATATGTAATAGTTAAAACTATAACACTTTAGAAGAAAACATAGGGGTAAATCTGCACAATCTTGGTTTTGGCAAAGGATTCTTAGATATGACACCAAAAGCATGAGCGACAAAAAAAAGTAGATAGGGCCGTCTAGGTGGCTCAGTCAGTTAAGCGTCTTGACTTCAGCTCAGGTCATGATCTCATGGTTCATGGGTTCAAGTCCCACATTGAGCTCTTTGCTGTCTACACAGAGTCCACTTCCGATTCTCTGTCCGCCTCTGTCTCTCCCCTGCTCACATTCTCTCTTTCAAAAATAAATGGGCGCCTGGGTGGCGCAGTCGGTTAAGCGTCCGACTTCAGCCAGGTCACGATCTCGCGGTCCGGGAGTTCGAGCCCCGCGTCAGGCTCTGGGCTGATGGCTCAGAGCCTGGAGCCTGCTTCCGATTCTGTGTCTCCCTCTCTCTCTGCCCCTCCCCCGTTCATGCTCTGTCTCTCTCTGTCCCAAAAATAAATAAACGTTGAAAAAATAAATAAATAAATAAAATAAATAAATAAAACATTAAAAAATGTTTTAAATACAAAAACTGGACTTCATCAAAATAAAAAAAACTTCTGTGTTTCAAAACTTTGAAAGACAATCTACAAAACAGGAGAAAATATTTTTAAATCACATATCTGATAAGGGATTTGTCTAGAATATAAAGAACTCTTATAACTCAGTCATGAAAAGACAATTTAAAAATGGGTAAAGGATCTGAATTAACATTTCTCCAAAGAAGATACGCAAATGGCCACGAAGCACAAAAAATGATGCTTAACATCATTAGTCATGAATCTTGAAAACATTATGCTAAATGAAAGGAGCAAACACAAAAGACCACATACAGTTCCATTAAAAAAATTAAAAAAAAATTTTTTTAATGTTTATTTTTGAGAGAGAGAGAGAGAGCAGGGAGGGGCAGAGAGAGAGAGGGAGACACGGAATCCGAAGCAGGCTCCAGGCTCCCAGATGTCAGCACAGAGCCCAACGCAGGGCTTGAACTTAGGAATCATGAGATCATGACCTGAGCCGAAGTTGGACACTTAATCGACTGAGCCACCAGGCGCCCCCCAAACAGTGTCTTTTTTTAAAAAGTTTTTAAAGCAATGCTGTAGAGGTATAATTTACATATGTGCTATTTATTTTTTTAACAAGTTTTGAGGCATGAATTACATACCGTAAGTTCACCAACTTTAATTGTGCATTCCAATGATTTTAGCAAATAGGAGTTATAGCTGTCATCATAATTAATTTTAGAGTATTTTGACCTTTTGGAATTTATTAAAGTCTAAACTGAAGATCATTTCTTCCACAGGTGATTTGAAATGGTCTTGACCCTTTTATGAACTCAATACTGTGTGTGTGTATATATACATATAGTAAGAGTTTGGCCTTCCTTTCCAAGAGTTAAAAATATACATATAGTAAGAGTTTGGCCTTCCTTTCCAAGAGTCTTTCTGTTACATTTTTATTACTTTTTTCAGAAGTTCCATAAGAATGGTAAATAATTGTGATATCATTGTAGCATTCTAATTCTGATTAGCAGTTGTTTACAATAGACATGATTTGTCATGTTGAGGAATTACCTTTCTCATCTGGGTTTTCTAGGAATTTTACCTTTCCTGCAGCTGAGTACATTTAGCATTCGGCCTTTCCTGCATTTCTAGCATTTATTGAGCATTTACATAATAATTTTCCCCTTTAACTTAAAAAAAATTGAAATGATGAAGTGTTTTCCTATTATCAGAGTCTTTTGCATTTATATGATTGTAGTATATTTTATCCAAATGAAAATTTCTTTTAATGCCATGTAATATTTGGTTTTTAAATTTTATTTAGAGCTTTTATCTATATTTTCAAACAAAATTGGTACTCTATTTTGTGCTATTTGTGAGGTTTTAGTTATTGGGGTTATACTGCCTTCATAAAACTAATGGGATATCTTTTCCTTTGTTCCCACTTATATCTTGGAAATTTCCCCTGGTAAAACTATTTTCCATTTAAGGCTATTTTAAAGATAATTAATTGGTATTCAATCTGCCACCATTGTTTTTTTTTACATTTTTTCTTTAGATCAGTTTTATTAATTCTTACCTAGAAAACTGTCCATTTCGTTGAGATTTCAAAATCGATTAGCATAGACTTACATATACTAACTAGTCTTGTTTTCTTTCTGTGTATAGTACTATTAAAATTTCTAAAAAAAAAAAAAAAATTTCTATATTTTTCTCTCAAGTAGATCACTAAAAATAAACTTGCTTTATTTTTCTTTCCAAAGTATGAGCTCCTGGATAATTTGATAAATTTTCATATATATTTATTATTTTTTAAGGTATTTGAAAGCACTTTTGATGTCCTTTTTGACATGATAGCTTATAAATGCTTTTATGCTCAGAGAGATAAATAATTGCCCAGATTTATTGTGTTCATTTTCACAACGGTCCTTTATTTTTTTAGGCACGAGATGTGCGCACCAATGAAGTGGTGGCTATCAAGAAAATGTCTTATAGTGGGAAGCAGTCTACTGAGGTGGGTGAAATATATCCATTCTTACTGGTATGTTAGAGAATGACATACTGGTTTTAGTTAGGGGTAGATGGGAATTCTTTCAGAAACATAAAACGTACTTAAAGAAAAGTGTAGAAATATTAAGTGTCTATCGCAGTGAATTTTCTTTCAGAAACTAAATATACCCATTAAAATTGTGCCTAGAACCTTAAACAGGACATTTGTGGCATGCCAAAAGTCTTCCAGCTTGTGTCCCTTGCTTTTAATTTTTTAGTATATGTGCTGCTGAAGTGAGCTTATTACTTTTTTAAACTGTGGTTTAATACATAACTCTATCATAGAGAAATTACCAGTTTCTGAGGAGGTAAACTAGAGTAAGATACATTTAACAATAAATTATATTGAGTATAATTTTTTAGTGGTTTAGAAATTGTGTAAGACTTATTTTAAACAAACTTTAATAATCAACAGGCAGTATAGTCTGAAAAATGGGCAGTGTGTAATAATTTGAGAAACAAAAAATAAAATTACTGATTCTACATTGATACCACTTTAGTTCTCTATTACTCAATTAGTTCTTGTCAGATTGTATTTATTCTATTTATTATATGAATTCATTTTATAACATGTAGTTTTTTAAATACAGAATCTTTAGGCTTTAATTTTTAAATTTAGTGATTGTAATTGCGATACAATACATTTAACAAAATTTAACATTTTAACCATTTTTAAATGTACAGTTCAGTGACATTGAAGACATTCACATTGTCATGCAGTCATCATGGCCATTCTTCTCCAGAACTCTTTTCATCTTGGAAAACTGAAATTCTATACCCACGAAACAATAATTCTCCATTCTCTCCTTTGCTTGGAAATCATTACTCTACTTTCTGTCTCTAGGAATTTGACTACTTTAGGTGTCTCACATAAGTGAAATCATGCAGTATTTGCCTTTTTGTGAGTGGCTTATTTCACTTAACATAACGTTCTCAAAGTTAATCCTTGTTATAATATGTGTCAGAATTGCTTCCTTTTTAAGGTTGGGTAGTTGTCTGTATGTGTGTATAAACGACCACATTTTGTTTATCCATCCATTCATTTGTCAGTGGAAACTTAGGTTGCTTCCACCACTTAGTTATTGTGCTGCTATGAACCTGGATATACAAATACTTCTGTGAATCTCTGCTTTCCGTAATTTCAGGTGTATGCCCAGAGGTGGAATTGCTGGGTTAGTCTTCACTTTTTAAACATTTTGGTTTTCTATACCTTTGGAATCTCTATTTTATGGTAAATCAGGGTTTTGTGAAGATCGTACAATGGGTATGGTAACACTACTGATTATTTCATTCTTCCATTATTTTGATACCAAAAAAAAAAATCTTCTAAAAATTCCTAAAACTCCTAAAAAAATTCCATTTCTTATAAGTTCAGTCTAATTTTATTTGCCATTTCTATAGCACAACTTCAGAAGTAGTTTTCACAGCAGACTGGTACTGTGTTGGAGTCTGTTTGATTAGTTACACCTAGAAGAAAGAATCATTTTAGTGTATCATCTTTTCACATCTAATACTCCTTCCAGAATGTTAGGAATAGTCCTCATGAAAGTCTTTTCTCCGCTTACAAATACAGGCTTTGTTGTGTTCTGAATTTGTGTTCCAGAGCATTCAAATATGAAATTTAAAGCCCATGAAATATTTTCTGAATTGAGGATCTTGTATCATACACATTTTATATAAAACACTGTACATATTTCACTGTATTTTGTTGAGGACTTGTGAAATAAAATAGGAAATACATGATCTTAAATTTTAGTACAAAACATTCCTTAAAGTTTTCTATTATGCTAGTTTCCCTGCCTTAAGAAATGTGGCCTGTTAGTGGAAAACCTTGAACAAGAGCCAAAAGCAGATTCCTAGTTTCCTTCCCACATCTACTAAACCCTTAGATTCTTTGATTTTTGGACCCAAGGACCTGTTTTTTCAGAGTTGTCTGGTTGCTTCTTAAGAGTAAGTATGTTTAGGATATGATGAAAGTGTCTAAGGTTGTCTTGGAGTAGCTTATGTCCAAAGATTTATCTGTATTTCCTCATAGCTGTCAGTGAAGAAGGCTCTTAAGTAAAATTGGTAAGAAAATGTTTTCATACAGCTTGCTTTTTCTGTGAACTTTCCTACATAATAACAATTGTTTGCTAGCATTTAGCAAGTATACATTTAGGAATTTAAATAGAACAGTAATTATTTGAGTTTTAAAAACAAACAATCTTAATATTTGGTACAAGACATAAGCCAGAAACACAATAGATCACCTTTATGAGATGTAAATTATATGTTAGTAAAGCTGCAAATAAGAAAGGGGAAGCTGAACTGAAGAAAAATCACTAAATATAGCATGTAATTTTTATCAACATCCTTGGTGTGTGGTTGTAAAATTTTAATGATACTCATTGATGATAAATTTTATCAAATTAAAATTTATTCTACCTTGAATAAAATACTTTTATAAATTATATAATTGAGTTTAAAGTATATAAATGTGATTTCTTTTAAATTTGTTAGTTTGATATTTAAATATTACAAATAAAGCATAAACCCTGCTTACTCTAGTTATTCCTTTTTTTCTTATATAGCTTTCTAAAGGAAAGCAACTTTTCATAATTCTTTCTTTCATTCCTTTTTTTCTCCCCACAGAAATGGCAGGATATTATTAAGGAAGTCAAGTTTCTACAAAGAATAAAACATCCCAACAGTATAGAATACAAAGGCTGCTATTTACGTGAGCACACAGCATGGGTAGGTGTTTTCTCCCCTTGCTGTAATTTAGTTGGTTTTGGTTTAGAATTAATTAATTCAAGAATGTTTCAAAATGGTTGTGTAAAGCCATGCAAAAACACCTTGAAATGTTAGTTCATTCTGAGAGAGGAAGAGCAGCTTTTCTTAGAACTCCTTGGCAATAAGAGATAATAGAACTTTTGCAAGTTTACTACAGAGATTTAACTGACCTTTATGTGCATGGTAAACTGCTCTCTGACATTTTTTAGTAGCATCATTTTTCAAATGGTTTATCAAACATTGTAAAAACAATCCTATTATTCAATGATGAAAGTTAGCATACCTTTTTGACATAAATATATTGTAATCTATTTAACCACAAAGATCTTGGTGAAGTCTTAGTGACTCTTGGTGAAGTATGAACTGATTATGATTCCTTGGCTGAATAATACTAACTGTAGAGAATTGAGACACTTTATTACAAAGGGTAGAGATTAATTTTGTCTTGTTACCATTGAGGTGACAAAGCAGTAATCCAGCAGTGATATAGGCATAGTAACTGCATCTTTAAAGAGGAAAAGGCCACATTTTCTTTTAACAGAAATGATCCCCAAGGGTAATAATAGGGCCTACCTTATAAGGTGGTTGTGAGGATTAAATTAGTTAATGTACATAAGATACCTGACCCACAGGAGGTGCTCTGCGTTTGCTTTAAAGAAACATTTAAACTGTAACCTAAAGTTTGTGCATATAGATCCAGAGGACAGTTTTCCATTTCCTAACAGTAATTCCTAACAAGTAACTATATTCCTTTATAGTTTTAGTTAGTAAGTATCAATGAAATACACATCTTATACATGTGATTATATGTTGGCATAAAAAAATTAATGTATCGTTGGCTTAACTCTATCATTTAACAAATTGTTAAATGTATAAATTTTTTTTTTTAAGGTAAATGATGACTAGTGTTTGCTTGACATGAAACCATGTTCTTGATCTCCTTGGTGAATTTATTTTATCTCAAATAGAATCTTTTTACTAATTTAATGCTTTTATAATTTTTCTTCCTATGTAGCTGGTAATGGAATATTGCTTAGGATCTGCTTCAGATTTACTGGAAGGTAGGTTTCCTTTAATTATTAAAGGTAAAAATTATTAACAAAATAAAATGAGAATTCCATATGATTTTCTTAAATACTATAAAAGCTTTCCACAAAGAGTAAGAACCTTAGCCTTTTGTAGGTTCTTAGCATGGTATGCCCTATTCTGTAGTAGCAAAACTAGGTGAGTTTTCTTACATTATGACTTTGTAACAAGCATTTTTCTTCCTTCTTTGTCATTTAGCTTAATCTGTCCCTTCTGTTCAGAATGAAGATGTGTGAGAATAAAGGGAGAACTTCTCTTCTGTTACTTTTGTTTTTATAATCAACTAATTCTTACATGTTGTTAGCTTAGGGGAAAATTGGCTGTGAACTATTTACTTAACAGCTAAGCACAACTGTAATACTAATTATAAAGTTCAATAGCCTTGTTTTATTGTCTTGGGAAGTAAATCTTCTTGTTAAATGTTAGTTTTCAAAAATAGCCACATATATTAGATATGTTTATCTTTTTGAACAAAAATATTCTGTATAGTAATTATTTTCCAATAAATTCTTATTTTAAGTTCACAAAAAGCCATTACAAGAAGTGGAAATAGCAGCAATTACACATGGTGCTCTCCAGGGATTAGCCTACTTACATTCTCATACCATGATCCATAGGTAAGCACTTTAAAAATTATTATGTATTAACAGCAAATGGCTTATTGCGTTTATCAACCCTGGAACTTATTAACCCTGTAAGTTGTGTTGGTTGTAGCCAAATAAAGGCATTTCAGAATCTTAAAAACATATGTTTTTTAGGTTGTCCTACAAACATTTGATCTCCCTTTAGGTTTATTTTTATCTTTGTCTGCATGTGTTACTGGGTTTTCGGACATATGTGCACTTTATAGATTGTGGTAGGAATTTAATTGTAGCATCATTTAATTTGTAAAGTGGAAAAGACATTGGGGATTATATAGTCTTACCTTTTTTGATTTTACAAATAAAGGAATTGAAGCCCCAATTCGTGACTACTTTTTCCGAAGTGCTTACAAAGCCAAATAAACTAGACGAGAACTAAATCTAGGTGTTTTGTCCTTCCAGTAACTGATAATGCTAGAGTTGTGCCATTGATCCCACAACATAGACTGAACACTCTTTATGCTGTTGAGCGTTAATCCTTGATAATCCATAATCATGGGTAATACTTTAAGATTAAACAAACTATTTTAGGGCAGTCTGGGTGGCTCAGTCAGTTAAGTATCTGACTCTTTTGGCCCAGGTCATGATCCCACGGTTCGTGGCATCCACCTTCGTGTCAGGCTCGAGCTTCCATCGTACCACCGGGCTTGTGCTGGCACTGGGGAGTCTGCTTGGGATTCTTTGTCACTTCTCTTTCTGTCCTTCCATCCACTCACATCCTGTCTCACTCTTGCTATCTCAAAAAAAAAAAAAAAAAAACCTGAACTTTTATAATGTATTTTTAGCATTGATTTAGGTTTTGTCTATTTTAGAAGGAAACTAGCTCTTTTTTTTCATATATGTGAACCAGGCAATACATATTAAACTATATAGTAGAGTCACTGTGAGTTAAATGGCTTATCATTTTTTAGATGAGGATAGTAAGGTCCAAGAGAAATCCACATGCTAATAATAATAAATAAGTGAATGGAAGAGTTGGAATTAGAAACTAAGGTCTTATCAACATCAAAGTACCTCTCCTCTTTCAAGAAACAAGTGGAAGGATGGTGTACTGGGGTGGCTCAGTTGGTTAAGTGTCCAACTCTTGATTTTGGCTCAGGTTATGATCTTCAAGTTCTTGGGATCCGAGCCCCATGTCCTGACAGCATAGAGCCTGCTTGGGATTCTCCTTCGCCTCTCTCTCTCTGCCCATCCCCTGCGTGTGCATGCTATCTCAAAAATAAATAAATAAACTTTAGGGACACCTGGGTGGCTCAGTCGGTTGGGCGTCTGACTTCAGCTCAGGTCACAATCTCGCGGTCCGTGAGTTCGAGCCCCGCGTCAGGCTCTGGGCTGATGGCTCAGAGCCTGGAGCCTGCTTCCGATTCTGTGTCTTCCTCTCTGTCTGCCCCTCTCCCATTCATGCTCTGTCTCTCTCTGTCTCAAAAATAAATAAACGTTAAAAATAATAATAATAAATAAATAAACTTTAAAAAATAAAAAATAAGTGGAAGGAAAAAGATTTATTTAATATTGTATCCATTACAATACTATAGTAAGAATTGACAAGTGCTTGGAATTTTTTTTTGAAAGGTTAAATGTATGTTATGGTGCCAGTTGGACATATAATCCCATTATATAAATACTCATAATTTTCTTATTTTGCATGAACAGTATGTTTGCTGACTTTAAAAAGTAAGCTTGGAAATAAATTTGGGATCTTTGGATACTATATTATCTGTGTGCTTCAGTTTTCATTTCATGTTTAGTTAGAACTATGCTAAGGTTTGGAAATGAGAAGAATAACCTTTAAAAAAATTTTGGGTATGAAATTTCTCTTTCTTTCTTTCATTAAATGGTGTACTCAAATTATATTATTATATTATATTATACTATACTGTACTATACTATACTATATATGTATAGTATATATTATTATGGAGTGGTCAGCTAATTAAATTCCATTTTTAAAACCACTATTTGCAACAATAAACGGGAACTCAAATATAAACTATGCTCTAATTACTTGATTTTTCTGTCTTGTTTTTACTGCCATTTTGTGTTCTCTTTTAGAAAATTGTTACTGTATATTTATATTACTTCCGTATTTCTTGTTTTCTAATGTGGATCTTACATCTCCTTGTCCTAATTGAGAGATTATCCAAGGACTTAATTATTTTGATTTCTCCTTCCCTATTTTAAAAACTTTTATTTGATTTTTATCATCTCAACATAATCTAATGAAGGAAAGAGAAATAATTTTCTGTGTTCCTTAAACCCAGAGATATCAAAGCAGGAAATATCCTTCTGACAGAACCAGGCCAGGTGAAACTTGCTGACTTTGGATCAGCTTCCATGGCATCTCCTGCCAATTCTTTTGTGGGAACGCCATATTGGTAAGAATAATCCTATTTGCTATTGATCCTCATAATTGAAATAGGCGATGTGTGGTGATACTTTTTCAGATGCCTTATCTTTTTCCTGGTAATATAATGTTATTTTGGACGTCTTAACTTTAAACCTCGTTAGTTTCAAATACAGATTTGGAGTGCTGCCCTTGGATCTCCTGTTTTTTCATTTGTCCTCTTGATATTTTCTTCCATATCATAACCTGCATCATATTTTGGGTGTGGGAGTGAAAAAATTCAATGAAGTCCAAGTGAGGAGAAGATAGAAATGCTAAGTGGAAATTTCTGTGTGTTCTTTAGATTGATACTTACTGTGTCTTCAGACTAGGAGTATCGGAAGGCTGATAGCTGATTTAGAGTTTTTTGGTTTTATTTTTAATTTTGAAGAATTTCACATACTCATTAAAGTAGACAAAAGTTTAATGAAGCCTCACATACCAGTCACCCAACCCAATAAAAGTCCTGCCCTATGTACTCATTTCTCTCTCCTTCCTCCCCACCTCCCCCCCCCCACCCTGCCAGTTATTATGAAGCAAATTCTAGGCATCATCTATTTTATCCGTAAATAATTCGTTATTAATGTCAGTAAGTTTGAAGGGAATAATTGTCCAGATCTTCAACTCCCACATGTTCTCTGTGTATGGTGAGAGTGATGTCTTAGGTCCACTACATCTTCTTTACCACCCACTTTCCAAATCTCCCTCTCTCACTTTATAAAGGAAGGACTTCTTACCCATCCTGAATATTACAATGATGCGTTGGTCTGGGATGTAATAGCCTCAAAGCAATAGCAGAAGTACAATTTGAGAGAATGTATAGTAATTATCAGAAATACTGAAGAGTCAGGATACAAAGTCTTAGCAAGCCCTTGTCCCTTTCGAGTCCTCTTCCTCCCCTTCCTTTTACTCCTTGCTTTTTCTCTCTCCCCAGTTATCTTCTCTCCCTTCTTTTTTTCTAGTGTAAAATTCATAACTGAGATGGCTGTCATAGAGACACATTAACATGTTGGCATTGAAAATGAAGTCAGACTTTTTTGACAGAAAGTGATTCTGATTTGACTGATTGATAGGACAGTGAAGACTGGCTTTGGTAATTTGGCCACACAGCAGTGTGTTGTTGTTACTGCTGTTTAATAAAACAACTCTGTAACTCCACATTTTAAATATCTTTAAATCACATATACAATATAAAGTATATACATAAGCTGCACATTATATCCTTTGTAGCTATTAAATTATAAAATATAGAGAATGTAAAAGTATACAAGGGGATAAATAGATTTCTTAAATTCATTGGAGGTAAACAAAAACTTGAAGAGTTTTTACTCTTCCACTGCTCTAGATGATCAAAAATTTCTTATGTAGAACTCTAGTTTAGATAGAGTCCATTTCCCTTCTATAAAAAAGGGTTCTGTGAGCAAATTATATTTCTTAATGGTTCTTCTGTTTAGAAATTAATGATGAATATTAGATACTAAAAAAGCCCTGAAAAGTTCTACAAATAAAAAACAAAATTACCCTGTTTAGCTCTCCTTAACTTAGTAATTTCCCAAACTTACTTCAACATTTTAAAGAACACCTTGGAAACACTCTTCTGTTGACCATTGAAAATTTACTTTATTTACATACTTGTTAATTTGTATATAGAGAATTTGGAGCATAGTAACGAGGTACATATTTGGATGTCTTTACACTTACACGCAGACACACACACTCACATACACTGGGGTGTCTGGTGACAATCCTACTGAACATTAGCAACTGTTCTAAGGGTCAGTCTGTGCTTAACACCAAAAACAGATGAAGTATAGTACCACCAAAAAAGTTTAGACTCTAAGAGCACCTGGGTGGCTTGGTCAGGTAAGCGTCTGACTTCCGCTCAGGTCATGATCTCACAGTTTGCGAGTTCAAGCTCTGCCTCAGGCTCTGTGCTGAAAGCTCAGAGCCTGGAGCCTGCTTTGGATTTTCTGTCTCCCTCTCTCTCTCTGCCCTTCCCCACTCACACTGTCTCTCCCGCTCTCTCTCAAAAATAAACATTAAAAAACAGTTTAAAAAAATGTCTAATTGAAAACATGAATTAATGTTCCATTTTATAACCAAGACACCTACCTGTAAGGTTGATAATTGTGTAATTGTCTTCGTTATGAGCTGCTCTAGCCATGTGTATCATGGAGCACTGTTCCTATTTAAAAGGAAGACTGACAAACTATTGTTATTCAGTGTTGGTTATTGTGGCAGATATTTTCTTAAATGCATGGAGTGAGCTTGTCACATGAAGGAAAACAACTGACAGTATTGTCAATGATGAAATTCCATCTTTCAAGCATAAATCAGACTTTTGTAGTGGGATCCTGAGATCAAAATAGTTAAGACTTACTAGCCCAAGAATTATACAATGTTATAGTATGCAGCCCTGCTCTGGGGCATCCTTTCTTTAGGATGCTGTTACATGATCATGACAAATGGGGAGAGTGAGTCTCACACTCTATATGCAATGGTAAATATTTACCTGACAGCCTGTGGTGCATTTATTTCTCATTATAAAAATTCTTACATCCAGACATAATGTCTAGAATTCATCTAGAATTCACACAGGTGTTCTCTATGTAGATGGTCATTATATTTTTTTTTTAATTTTTTTTTCAACGTTTATTTATTTTTGGGACAGAGAGAGACAGAGCATGAACGGGGGAGGGGCAGAGAGAGAGGGAGACACAGAATCGGAAACAGGCTCCAGGCTCTGAGCCATCAGCCCAGAGCCCGACGCGGGGCTCGAACTCATGGACCGCGAGATTGTGACCTGGCTGAAGTCGGACGCTTAACCGACTGCGCCACCCAGGCGCCCCAATATTTTTAAAGAATAGTATACTGGGGCACCTGGGTGGCTCAGCCAGTTAAGTGTCAGATTCTTGATTTCGGCCTGATGACAAGCTGTGATGACAACTCGGAGCCTGCTTGAGATTCTCTCTCATCCTCTCTCTCTGCCCCTCCCCTGCTCGTTGTGCTCTATCTCTCTCTAAATAAATAAATAAACATTAAAAAAAAAGCATAGTATACCTTTTTTTGCTTTTAATTTAAGTGTCATTTTATGTTTTAGGATGGCCCCAGAAGTAATTTTAGCCATGGATGAAGGACAGTATGATGGCAAAGTAGATGTATGGTCTCTTGGAATAACATGTATTGAACTAGGTAAGCATTGTTCCTTAGGTATATTATATTTGCTTTGTTAAATTGCCTAAAATAATTTTGCACTGTGATGCTAATTTTCAGGTATCTATGTCCAATATTTAATGAGTATTTGTTAAACATGTAAAATATGTCTGATTACTATATTTACCTTAGGTAGAAAGTGTCTAAAGCATTTATGAATTACTTACCTCTGCCTAGGATACTCCTTACTTTGAATTAAGTATGAGGGTTAGATATTGGACCTCATGCCATATTGTAACAGTTTGATTTTCTGCACACATTTTATTCTGTTGCCCATAAAGGGAGCTATGCTAAAGGTAGTGTACCATCATTCCCAGGGTGGGACCTAACATTCCCAGTGTAAGTGAGCCAGGTAGATAATTGAACTGTGACTGTAATTGATGATGATGTCCATCTTCTTGTTCTTGATTCTCCATGCTTCTCCCCTTCCAGTCCAATATTCTTTCCTTTTTTTTCTTCTTATAAAAGTATTCCAGTCAACTTTATTTAAAAGTGGGAAGGGGCACCTGCGTGTCTCAGTTGTGGTTAAGTGTCAGACTCTTGATCTTGGCTCAGGTTATGATCTCCTGGTTGATGAGATTGAGCCCCGCACTGGGCTGTGTGCTGACAGCTCAAAGCCTGTTTGGGATTCTGTCTCTGCCCCTCCCCTGCTCACGTGCATGCTTGCTCACTCTCAAAATAAATATATAAACTTAATATAATGGAATCATTCAAAATCATGCACCACCTCTTGAGAAAATGTAACAATGATAAAAATATGTTTTACTTCTTGATATTCCTGCCAAAGATGTATAACTCAAATTTAATCATAGGACAAATTCAAATTGAGGAACATTCAAGAGTCTTGTACACTTCAAAATTGTCAAGGTTGTGACTTCAGCTATTACCTTAAGAGACTAGAAAAAGAGGAGCAAGGTGCACCTGGCTCAGTCAGTAGACCATGCGACTCTAGATCTTGGGGTCATCAGTTCAAACCCCATGTTGAGTGTGGAGCCTACTTAAAAAAAAAAAAAAGAAAGAAAAGAAACAGAGTAAATTCAACCCAAAATAAGCAGAAGAAAGAGAATGTAAAAAATCAAAGCAAGAATCAAATAAAGTCTCTAGCCAGATTGATCAGGAAAAAAAGAAGACACAAATTACCAATATCAAGAATGAGAAGTGACATCACTACTACAGGTATTAAAAGGATTATAGGAAGGTATTATGAACAATTTTATGTTAATTTAACAATTTAGATAAGACTCACCCATTCCTTGATGCAAATGATCAAGGCTTGCTTTTGCTACAGAGGACATTATTGGAACTTTGATTGAAATTTGAATGGGGGTTGAGGATTAGAGGATAGTCCTGTATCAGTATTAATGGTCTGATTTAATTGTGGTGCTTTAGTGGAATGTTCTTATTTATAGAAAGTATACACTGAAGTATTTAGGGGTGGTAGGGCATTAAGCCAGCAACTTAGTATTAAGCCAGCAACGTAGTGTAAATTGACTCACTTGAAAAAGTTCTTTGAGGGGCGCTTCGGTGGCTCAGTCGGTTAAGCCTCTGACTTTGGCTCGGGTCATGATCTCGCCCCACATCGGGCTCTGTGCTGACAGCTCAGACACTGGAGCCTTCTTTGGATTCTGTGTCTCCCTTTCTCTCTGTTCCTCCCTCGTTCATGCTCTGTCTCTCAAAAATAAATAAAAGTTAAAAAAAATTTTTTAAAAAGAAAAAAGAAAAGAAGAGGTTCTTTGAGCTCTACTTGGAAATTTTTTTGCTAAGTTTGAGACTATTTCCAAAAAAAAAATTTTTTTTAACAGTATTTGCAAGCATGCCTCTATATAACAGGCTCATATTTTATTTTATTTTATTTTATTTTATTTTATTTTATTTTATTATTTTTTTTCTTTTTAATAGGCTCATATTTTAACAGGAAAATTTTCTTTCTTTTACAGCGGAAAGGAAGCCTCCTTTATTTAATATGAATGCAATGAGTGCCTTATATCACATAGCCCAAAATGAATCCCCTACATTACAGTCTAATGAATGGTGAGTATTGCTTGGACATATATTACTTAACATTGTATAAATTAAATACTTTTTAAATAATGTTATCAAAATGATTTAATTCAATTAGGTAAAGTGTATTACTTGAAGAGATATTAAATTGGTTTGTTTTACCCTCCATCATGTTTATCCTCTATATATTCTGTTTTTTGTAACATATGTGTAACTCAGTTCAGAAATAAAGATAGATGAGGCCACAGAGAAGCAAAAAGTATTGCTTTTTATAAAATTTTAAATTTTATTTTTTTCTTTGAACTTTTGGAACACATATAACCCTGATTATATAATAAATAGCTTAATTTAAACAGTATTTTATAACTAAAATACATAGATTACCACAACTTATAGTGGTATTTTTGGGGGGAATGGTTTATAATTTATGAAGTTTAAAGTATAGATAAAATGATTTATCAAAATTATCAGATAATTCATAACTTTGCAATTGTTCTAATTGTTACTATGATATTTATATTTAGAATGGTTTGTTATTCCATGTTCTAGTGCTTCCTTGATTTGATAAAATTAGCTCATTCATGTAAAGAACTTTATAAAGGACAGATTGACAGTTTTAGAAAACTAGAATTTTTATCATTGATAGAAAATTTTAGTGTATGTATCTAAGTATATTCAAGTATATCTAGCATTTAAAAACTTCTGGGGAGATATCTAAAATGCTAAATACTTTTAAATTCGCAAGTAGTTACATAAATTAGTGAAACTTTATTTTTTTTAAGATTATATATTTAAGGCAGATTTGTAGATCATTGTTACCTGTTTAGAGATATGTAGAAGGAATCTTCTGGCACAGAGTTTACCATCATGGTATATGTTAGTAATAAGTATATTGAACACAGACTATCGTTACACTCTTTGATACATAGGAATTCAAAAAAGAATTCTTGCCTTCAAGGAATTTAAAATCTTATGTGAATATGGAAAGACAAACATTGATTAAGTAATTATTACTACCTTCCTCACCCTCATCAGTAACATTGTATAATAATATGTTGCAGACTTCTAGAGCACCTGGGTGGCTCAGTCAGTTATCATGTCTCGAGCTCATGGTTCGTGACCTCATTCAATCCCTGTGATGTTAGCATGGAGCCTGCTTGGGATTCTTTCTCCCTCTCTGCCCTCCCTGGCTCATCCTCACTCCCTCTCTTTTTCTCTCTCTCAGAACAATAAGCATTTTTAAAAATACATTGCAGACTTTTGATGTTTTACAAAATATCTAAATTGATTTTCTGGGCTTAATGGAAGTTTATGCACTTATTTAGGAATACTAAATACTTAGGTGTAAAACTGCTCCCTCCAAAACAAATAGATTGATGTTCTAAAGTTGCAATAGAGAAGATGATCCAAGAGGCAAACAAGAAAGAGAGATGGCGGGGCGCCTGGGTGGCTCAGTCGTTGAGTGTCCGACTTCAGCTCAGGTCACAATCTCACGGTCCGTGGGTTCGAGCCCCGTGTCGGGCTCTGGGCTGATGGCCCGGGGCCTGGAGCCTGCTTCCGATTGTGTGTCTCCCTCTCTCTCTGTTCCTCCCTCATTCATGCTCTGTCTCTCTCTGTCTCAAAAAAAATAAATAAACGTTAAAAAAAAAAATTAAAAAAAAAAGAAAGCGAGATGGCGTAGAGAAAAGAAACAAAAAATTGAAAAGAATGTTACCTTAAATTTGAATGCAAAGAAGAAAGATTGGCTTCCCTAATTTTGCCTCAATATAAAACAAGTTATGATATTTAAATATGTGGGAGTAGGATTTTTTTTTAAGTTTTATTTAAATTCCAGTTAACATACTGTGTAATGTAAGTTTCAGGTGTACAATATAGTGATTGAGCATTTCATACATCACCCTGTGGCTCATCATGACAACTATACTCCTTAATCCTCATCACTTATTTAACCCATCCCCCCACACACCCCCCTTTTGTCAACCATCAGTTCTCTATAGTTAAGAGTCCATTTCTTGGTTTGAGCCTCTCTCTCCCCCCTCCCCCCACTCCTTCCCTCTCTGCCCCCCTTTGCTCGTTTGTTTTGTTTCTTAACTTGTGAGAGCAGGATTTTTTAAATAATCTGTGTAAATTTGTCCTTGGAAAATGGTAAAGATTCATTGGTTGCTTTAAATAGATTTTCATAGGGGTACCTGGGTGGCTTAGTCGGTTAAGTGTCTGACTTCGGCTCAGGTCATGATCTCATGGTCTGTGGGTTCGAGCCCCACGTCGGGCTCTGTGCTGACAGCTCAGAGCCTGGAGCCTGCTTCAGATTCTGTGTCTCCCTCTCTCTGACCCTCCCCCATTCATGCTCTGTCTCTCTCTGTCTCAAAAATAAATAAACATTAAAAAAAAATAGATTTTCATAGATTTATATAAAATATACAATATATTTTATCTGCTTTTTTTTTGATAATTCCTTTTCCATTCCCCCTCCCACCAGTAGGCACATGCCTTGATTTGTGGATGTTGTTTTCTTTAATTAAGTTTTTATTTAAATTCCAGTTAACATATAGTGTAAAATTAGTTCCAGGTGTAGAATTTAGTAATTTGACACTTACATACAACACCTATTGCTCAGAAATATGGAATACTTCATGAATTTGCATGTCGTCTTTGCACAGGGACTATGCTGATCTTCTCTGTATGGTTTGTGGATGTGTTTTAAAAGGAAATAGCAATATGTTCACTTGATACTTTCCTTTACAATAGGTCTGATTATTTTCGCAACTTTGTAGATTCTTGCCTCCAGAAAATCCCTCAAGATCGCCCTACATCAGAGGAACTTTTAAAGGTCAGTTTTACTTGGTCTGTTTTCTACCCTTAAGAAATTAAAATAATTTAAAGAAGGTGTTTTATTCTTTTTTTGACTTTTGTGTCAGTATAAAGTATGCTCTACTAATTTTTTACTAAAATGCTCATTTTATATACTCTTCTCTTTTGGAACTTTTCTTAGAGTTTTTTCATTTGTTTTTCCAAAATTAATTAACTGCTGTACCATGTCTGAATAGAATATATAGTTGTATATTCCAAATACTACCAACTGGCCATTTGTAAGTGCAAGAATATATTCATGAGTTATAACTCCATATTTTAATTCATGTGGAACAATGTCATATTTCAAAGTTAGTAAAACAAAGTTTAACTTTGGATTTAATTTTAAAAAAATTTTTAATGTTTATTTATTTTTGAGAAAGAGAGAGGGTGCGAGTGGGGCAGGGGCAGAGAGAGGGAGACACAGAATCCAAAGCAGGTTCTGGGCTCTGAGCTGTCAGCACAAAGTCCAACACAGGACTCGAACCCATTAACCTTGAGATCATAACCTGAGTAGAAGTCAGATGCTTAACTGACTGAGCCACCCAGGTGCTCTCATTTAAGTTTTATGTCTGCCACACTTTATATATTTATCAGTTGTATATTAAAATAATATGAAAGAAAGAGAAATGGTGTATAATATATCTGTATAATTATTGTGGGAGAAAAGAGCTTTTAAAAGAAACTGTTAAAAATGCATATCATGTTTCTGTTTCCTTTTTGGAAATAATTTTTCTAACTTGGCAATGAAAATATTCTAAGAATCATGTAAATTCTATTCGGTTTTTAATGTGTTTGGTTACTTAGTTTAAACACATGATTAGTGTATGCTCTTTATTCTCAAAAATTGATTATTTTATTTGGAGGTTGGCCATGTTATTAATAGCAATAATGACATTGTTGAACTTAATATAGTTCCTAAAACATCTAGATAAAGCAGTAGTAGATAAACATCTAGATAAAGCAGGATTTGACTGTCTTCTTGTGTCCCTAAAGGATATTGTTGATTTTTCACTATAAGATTTAAGTAGACCATTTTTACATGAATGTTCTATAATTTCAGAGAGGTTTAATTTATTTTCACTAACACACATCAAAGGTTCAAAGAAACTGAAATTTGATTGTATTATTTAGAACCACAGTATGTAGAAGAACAATATAGTTTCAGTAATGATTATGGGATTTGAGGCAGTAAGTTCATTCATAGTCTCAGAAAAAAGCCTAGGTAAATAAGTATTTATAATAGTAACAAAAGGCTTAGTATAGCTAGAAATTATGTTAGTGATAAATAAGCAAGATTTAACATTTATTTATTTTTGGGAGAAAGCATGAGTGGGAGAGGGGCAGAGCGAGAGGGAGACACAGAATTGGAAGCAGGCTCTAGGCTCTGAGCTGTCAGCACAGAGCCCGACGCGGGGCTCAAACCCATGAGCAGTGAGATCATAACCTGAACTGAAGTTGCATGCCCAACCGACTGAGCCACCCAGGTGCCCCTAAATAAGCAAGGTTTATATGTAGAAAACTATTAAACTTAGAAATTTAAGATTTATTATTTTTGGATAAGAAGACCGAATATTGTAAATCATGATACCTTAACCTTTCTAAGGCTCAGGAAAAAGAATCTGACTGTCTTCTTATACTATAGGCAAAGAAGTGATTTGGTGATGATAACCCAACCCATGAGATGAGACCTGGATATTTGGTGGTTAGATCCCAAGTCTGCATACAGTATTCATTTTGCTAGTTCATAGCATGTATTGGCACAGCCTTACTGAAAATGATAGGAATTATCTATTTGGTACTTTCCCTTTGGTCTAATTATATTTCTGTTACAGTTCATCATAAAAAGAGCTAATAGAAAAAATTTTTAATGTATGAAGCTATCTCAGAATTAAAAATCTATATAGGCCTCGTGTTTATGAGTTTGAAATAACAATACTTACGACAGTGAAAGTAGAGTAAAATATCATATAATTAAAATTCTTTACAGAAGCTTTTTCCTCTTCTGGGGATGGTGTCTTTAGGCATTCAGAATGGTCCAGCATTTGACATACTGTCATAGGCTGTCCTACATACAATATAGGTTCTAACAAAACGAGGCTGTCCTGAACCCCTGGTAATAGAATCTTCTTTATACAAAGAAGGGTGGGAAAGCACCAAAATCCCCATGTGGTATGGGCCCAGACTGACTTTGAGGAGTTTATGCTGTGACACTTACAGTTCTTATGAGATTATCTAAAATGAAAAATACATCAGCAAGGCCTATGGTGTGCTATATGTGTTTGGGACAGGATCAAGTGTGCTCTCCTGTTGAGGAGCAGAAAATCGTTAAAGTGTTGAAGGCATAAGCACAGAATCAGAAAGCTAAATAAAAAAATGAAGTTTTTTGAGTAATAAAAAAATCAAAAGGCAAAAAAAATTCTTTAAAGAAGAAATGCTTTTGAACTAACAAAGGTAAAAAGTATTACAAGAATTCAAGGACATTTCACAGAACTCAAGGCAAAAGGTGTCTTTCTGCAGTCTCTATGCTGTGTGTGTGTGTGTTTTTTTTTTTTAACGTTTATTTATTTTTGAGACAGAGACAGAGCATGAACGGGGGAGGGGCAGAGAGAGAGGGAGACACAGAAACGGAAGCAGGCTCCAGGCTCTGGGCCATCAGCCCAGAGCCTCACGCGGGGCTCGAACTCACAGACCGTGAGATCGTGACCTGAGCTGAAGTCAGACGCTTAACCGACTGAGCCACCCAGGCGCCCCTGTATGCTGTGTTTCTATAAATCAAAATTTATACATAGAAAATTTCTGAAGAAATATATCAAAATGTAACAGTGATAATGATAGAATTGTTCTTTGTACTTTTCTGTATTTGATAAGGTTAAATTTATTAAATGTTAGTGGTAAAAATCACTATACAATGGCTTTTAATCAACTGCTAGTGTTTTATGGAGTGTTGTTTATACAGCATATAGAGAAACTCCTACTATCCAAGTTTATGTTACTATAAAATCATTTTTGATTTTAACCATAATTTACCATAAAATCATTTCTGTTGAAACCTAATACAGCTCAGAACTGTACATGCCTTTTCTATGAAATCGGTTTTAAGAATATGTAAACCTTTTTTAGCCTTTATTTAGGGCTCTGTTGAACTTAATTCTTAGTGTTTAATTGGACTTTTTGTTTATTTCAACTCTGCATTTTCATTTAGCCAACAAAGGTATCATGTTTCTATTAAATGCACAGAGGTAGTTAAGTATGCATAGAGTGTGTGTGTGTGTGTGTGTGTGTGTGTGTGTGTGTGTGTATGTAGAAGACAATTTCGTAAATTAAGAAGCCAAAAATGTAGTAGAATTAGATAGCTATAGATTATATGCATTATGATTAATTACGATAGTAACTACTGTTTGAGAAAGGGGTACATTTGTACGCATTAAAAATAATATATATAAATTTCATCCTGACTTTCACCTTCTGCTTTTATCCAGCACATGTTTGTTCTTCGGGAGCGCCCTGAAACAGTGTTAATAGATCTCATTCAAAGGACAAAGGATGCAGTAAGAGAGCTGGACAATCTGCAGTATCGAAAGATGAAGAAACTCCTTTTCCAGGAGGCACATAACGGACCAGCAGTAGAAGCACAGGAAGAAGAAGAGGTAATAACTTAGAAATGACTCAAATATTGAGCCCTCTTTATTGGCTTCTTTCCTTATGCACCTAGTCTTGCCATGAATTTTTATATTAGTGGTTCCCAGATTGTGTTTTCTTAATATTGGTCCTGTAAGATCCCAGGAGGGAAAAAAGGTTTTGCATTCTTTAAACCTAACCCCTTCGTAGTACACAATGACCTGATAAAGCTCTGCAAAGTCTTTTATTAAAGAAACTTATTCAACTTTAATCTAGACTCCATCAAATTTTTTGGCTACTGAACCCTGTTTTGCCTTATTACCTGATTCCATGGGACATGCTTTTGAAAGTATTTGAAATTATAGACTTTAGAAATTGACAGTACTCGTTCAGAAGTTGTTACAATTACAAAGCATTGTGCTCTGTCACCAGGGATACTTGAATCAGAAGTTCTATATAATTTCATTCCATCTGCACAGTTCTAAAGTACCAGTTTTACAGATGAGTAAAGCAAAGCTCAGTGGTTAATTTCTCATAGGTTCATATGGGTTCAAATTCACGTATCTCTCACTCTCAAGGCCAAGTTCTTTCCATGTTGCCTTTTGTAGGGTATGGAAATATAAATTTGCAATAGAAATGTTATAGAACTTCCTCACAAGGAAATCTACATATTTGTGGAGCTATCTTTTTTTACTCTAAATATTTTCATTTTTCTTTGTTCCTGTCAGAATTTGTTGATTCTTTTTTACTACTTTTCAGAGAGATCAGTTTGCATTCTGAAACCAGGAGCAATAGTTACTTACTTTACTTTTTCTTTTTTAATAGTGCTACATAATTAATGAACTAGAAAATACAAGACTTTCTTAACTTACAGTTTTGGTGTTGTTCATTTTGTTTTTTAGTTCATACAGTGATCACTAGAAGATTATTTTGAGCTTTTTTAGATATCTGAAATATTTGAGTAAAGTTGTAAAATTAATAAAATTCTAATGTAGTTAAATCTATAACAGCATCTCTTTTAGGCTGGGGATATATATATATATATACACATATATACATATGTATATATAAATATATATATACATATGTATATATGTATATATATATATATATAATCATATGTCTGTGTTAAATTTTGCGTATCTTACAGAATTTTGGTGCCCAGATAGCATGGCTTGCCTGGTTACTTCATAAAACATTCTTACGAATGTGATTAAATGTATAGGTAATACATAATTTTTAATTTACAAAAAATAGATGGGAATTAATACTAAATTGATGAAAGAAGGATAGGCTAGATAATATATTCTGAGGAAGGAAAATATACTTAAAAGGCTTCCTTAAAAATAACTAAAAGGGGTTATTTATAAAATTAAAAATGATTGGTGCGTATTTTAAGTATGGGAGTTATTGAGAAATGAGCAAAATTTTCTCTATACCCCATGAGATGTGTGGTAGAAATAGATTTCAAAAGTGACAAATTAGAGAAAATGCTACACTGTGGAAATAACCCATAAATGATTAACTGAATTTTTGACATGTTGGGCTTTTTGTTATTTAGGTGTTGGTCATTTTTATTTTGTTTGTTTTTCAGCTGCTAAACTTCCTTCCTGGTCTTGGCAAATACAGGGAATTTCTCACAATAGACCTCTAACTTTCTTTCTTAAAGATTGTGTGCCAAGCACTGTGATAAGTGATTATAAGTAGCAATTCAAAAGAGATAAAGATACTTGAACCTAATGCTTTTTTCCCTTAGGAACAAGATCATGGTGTTGGCCGGACAGGAACAGTGAATAGTGTTGGAAGTAATCAGTCTATTCCCAGTATGTCCATCAGTGCCAGTAGCCAAAGTAGTAGTGTTAACAGTCTTCCAGATGCCTCAGATGACAAGAGTGAGCTAGACATGATGGAGGGAGACCACACAGTGATGTCTAATAGTTCTGTCATCCATTTAAAACCTGTGAGTATTTGGGTTTCAGTGAAAAAAAATTTCAGCTTTGGTAAATAATTTTCTTTATCTGATTAGTTTAATAAGGAGCTTGTCTTCGATGTTTCAGAACTTTGGAACATTTTTCAGTAACTTATTTTAAAGTGACATTAGGCTTGTTAATTCCCAGTATAATACCTGCATTTGGGAACCTATTGTTTTGAGAATACAAAAAGAATATTTTAAAAATCTTAGAAGAAAGACATATATAGAAACACTAAGTAATATATAATTTGAAGTTAGTTTCATGAAAAATAAAGTATTTAAAATATTTACAAATAGTAAGTATACACTTGAAAGTCATGATAATGGTTGTCTTTGGGGAGTAGGAAAAAGGATTGCAGTGGGTAATGATCAAAAGTGACTTGCATTGTCTGTAATGTTTACATCTTTAAAATAAAGATGTGGTTCATATATACAATGGAATACTACTTGGCAGTGAGAAATACTACTTGGCAATGTTGCCATTTGCAGCAATGTGGATGGAACTGGAGGGTATTATGCTAAGTGAAATAAGTCAGTCAGAGAAAGACAGATACCATGTTTTCACTCCTATGTGGGATTTGAGAAACTTAGCAGAAGACCATGGGGGAAGGGAAGGAGAAAACAATAGTTTCATACAGAGAGGAAGGCAAACCATAAGAGACTTAAATACAGAGAACAAACTAAGGCTTGAAGGAGGGGGCAGGGCGGGGGGAATGGGTGATGGGCATTGAGAAGGGCATTTGTTGAGATGAGCACTGGGTGTTGTATGTAAGCGATGAATCATGGGAACCTACTCCTGAAACCAAGAGCACATTGTATATACTGTATGTTAACTAACTTGACAATAAATTATATTTAGAAAAAAAGGAAATATGATTTTTGCTACATTATTCTTCATACTTTTGAAAACATTTGAAAGTCAGGTAACTTGTTTTTAGTAACTAATAGGAATACTTCCTTTTTAACTTCACAGCTTATAGTATTACCTAGAAGCTTATTAGGCACAAGAACTAAAAGGCAGAAGTAACTCAAGTATTCATCAACAGATGAATACATAAATAAACCATGGTATATACATACAATGGAATATTATTCGGCTGTAAAGAAGAATGAAATTCTGATATATGCTACAATGCAAGTAAACCTTGAAATGTTAACACTAAGGGGTATTAAGCCAGATGCAAAAGGAAATATTGCATAATTCCACTTACATAAAATATCTAGAATAAGCAAATTCGTAGAGACACAAAGTAGATTAGTGGTTACCAGGGACTTGAGTGGAGGATAAAATGGAGAGTTTTTGTTAATAGATACAATTTCCATTTGGGGTGATGGAAAAGTTTTGGAAATGGTGGTAGTTGTATAACATTGAGAATATAATTATTGCCACTGAATTGTACATCTAAACATGGTTAAAATGGCAAATTTTATATATATTTTACTACACTCACACAAATAGTGCTTAGGAATGATTTAGTTGAGTGGTGGTATTATTCAGGACAAACTCATGTTTAATTTTTGCATCCTTAGGCAGTAGAATCAGCAGTAAAATAAGATTATTCCCACAATTAGTTGGTTGCTACTTAATTTACTTCCTCTTCAGTTAATGAACTAAGCTATATATAAGGAAAGACATGATTTCTTCAAATATTTACAGTTACTTTTTGATTACTTACTTTGGACAGAAGGCAGAAGTATTATAAAAGTATTTTTAAGATATATTATTGTTTTCAAAAAAAAAAAAGATATATTATTGTTTTCAAAACCCAAGAGCCTTAGAGTAATTTTTGACTGCTGTTTAAAATTATTAAACCTCTTCCATTTTATATACAATAATTAGGATATAAATCTAACCTCATATATTTCCTTATCCTAAATCTGTGTGCTGTTTCATACACTTAGGGAATAATGTTTCCTGATTCTAATTATATTGAAAATAAAATGTCAGCATTCTCAATTTTTGTTTTTACTTTTTAAAATTATTTCTTTAAGATAAATTGATCACGTGGTCTCTAAATTTTCTTGAAGGTTCAAGTGAACTGTATTTGTTCACCTCAAATAGTATTGTCTTCTTCTTTGCTTAGGAGGAAGAAAATTACAGAGAAGAGGGAGATCCTAGAACAAGAGCATCAGATCCACAATCTCCACCTCAAGTGTCTCGTCATAAATCACACTATCGTAATCGGGAACACTTTGCTACTATAAGGACAGCATCACTGGTATGTTCTTCCCTTGAATTAGAAATACATTTCTCAGGGACGCCTGGGTGGCTCAGTAGGTTAAGCATCCAACTCTTGGTTTTGGCTCAGGTCTTGATCTCACGGTTCATGAGATCAAGCTCCATGTTGGGCTCTGCACTGACAGCAAGAAGCCTGCTAGGGATTCTCTCTCATCCTCTCTCTCTATGCCCCTCCCCTGTTCATGCTTGCATGCTTGCTCTCTCTCAAAATAAATAAATATTTTTTAAGAAGAAATACATTTTTCATTTTGGATTGTGGCACCTATACTCAGGTTATGACTATGTCTTATTTTTTTGTATCTGAGGATTATTTTATAAAATACCCATTCAACATTTAAGTGCCTTTTATAAGATACTATATAGAATACTCTGAGAGACATTAAACTAGTAATGTCTTCACGGTGTACAGAAATAACTAATATATTAGAATATATCAAATGCTTAAGAGGGCTAGAAGGTACTAAATAGGAATTCAGATTATTTTTGGTTTGTGGCATAAAGGAAGTATTTATAAAAGAAATTGTTTGAGATTTTAATAATTAGTTGGTTTTAGGCACAGAGAGGAAGAAAAAGTTATTTCTGCAATATAAGAATTAACAGTAAGGAAATAACCAAGGCTAACCAAAATGGGGGAATGTTTGCGAAATGGCAAGTAATTCAGTTTGATGTATTCAAAATATAGTTCTGATTTCCCAAATAACAATAAAAAGTGGATTATGGGGGTGCCTGACTGGTTCAGTTGGTTAAGTGTCCCAACTCTTGATTTTGGCTCAGGTCATGATCACAAGGTCCGTGAGCTTGACCTCTTCATTGGGCTCTGCACTGACAGTGTGGAGACTGCTTGGGATTCTCTCCCTCCTCTGCCTTGTCTTTCTCTCTCTCAAAATAAATAAATGAACTTAAAAAAACTTAAAAAAAGGATCATATATCAACAAGGATGTTGTTGTAGTGGGGTGCTTATTACCCTTATCAGTCAGATTAAGTAGGACCAAAACATGATAAAGGATACACTGGATAAAAAGAAATTACATTAAGATATCATATGAAAAGTAGGCTGTTAGAAAATATGACAGGAAGTAAAAAAAGATGTATCTGAGGAAAAAAGTTATCTGAGTTATCAGCTACATAAGCAGACTTTATAAATCCCATGCAGTGGCCCATGAATCTGTATGACATGTGGGGTCAAGAATGCCATCACCCACACTGGGTGTAGAGATTACTTACAAATAAAGAAAATTTTTAAAAATGATTAATTTTATACTATGTGAATTTTTAGCTCAATTTAAAAATCCAATTTATACATTTTTTTCTTTATAATCAGTACCTTTTGTATCCTGTCCAGGAAATATTTGTTTACCCAAGTAATGATGGTAGTCCCATGTTTTCTTTTGCTTATGATTCTGAGTTTTATGTTTAGGTCACATGATTCTTTTCAAAGTAATTTTTGTATATGGAATGATATATGAGCCAAGGTTTATTTCTTTATTTTTTATACAAATAACCAGTTGTTTCAGCAGGATTTTTTTTTTTAGAGAGTGTGAGCTAGGGAGGGGCAGAGAGAGTGAGAATCCTAAGCCGGCTCTGTGCCCAGCACGGAGTCTAACTCGGGGATCGATCTCCCAAACTGAACCGTGCAATCATGACTTAAGCCGAAATCAAGAGTCTGAAGCTTAACTGACTGAGCCTTCCAGGTATCCCTCAGTAGGATTTGTTAAAAAACACTTTCCTTTTTTAATTAACTTGACTCCTTGGTAGAAAATCCAATTAACTATGTGTGGCTCTGTTTCTGGATTTTATTCTGTTCCTTTGGTCTATTCAGCCTGTCCTTATACCAGTACCACACTGTTTTGGTTGCTGAAGTGTATGTCTTCCAATTTTCGTATGTTCCTCAAGATTGTTTTGGCTAAATGGGATCTTTTACATTAATTGCCTGCTTAGTTAACAGCAGAGTGGTCTTAAAATGCTTTTGAAAGAAATGTGTTGCTTTATTTTATTCTTTTTTCTCTATTGTTTGTATGTCTAGGTTACAAGGCAAATGCAAGAACATGAGCAGGACTCTGAGCTTAGAGAACAGATGTCTGGCTATAAGAGAATGAGGCGGCAACATCAAAAGCAACTGATGACTCTGGAAAATAAGCTAAAGGCTGAGATGGATGAACATCGCCTCAGATTAGACAAAGATCTTGAAACTCAGCGTAACAATTTTGCTGCAGAGATGGAGAAACTTATCAAAAAACATCAGGCTGCTATGGAAAAAGAGGTGACTGATTCAGTATTATTAATTTGTGACCATCCCAGAATTAACCAAGATAACATTTTGATATTAGAGTATCTTTTCCTCAGAACCAAACAAAATCGATTGGAGAAAGGGAGGGACATTTATATAACATGTATAGTATGAAGTACTGTGTCTGGGAACCAGTAGACATGGGATTGTTTCCTGATACTTGATAGGTTTATAGTGTCACGGTGGGTAAATCATTCAACCTTTCTGGCCCTCAGGTACTTTGGTTATCTGAAGAGTTTGATAAATCACCTATCAATAAGGTGGCTCAGGTCTCAAAAAAAATCATTCATGATTCTCTTCCTTGTGTATTTTTTGGAAATCTTCCTTAAATTTAGACCAGCATTTTTATATCAGACAATAATTAAAGATTAAGAGATTCAGATTAAGGTTTAGCCCATTTGTTTATTTATAAATAAATGTCATTCTACTATATGATAAAAGTACATTTTTTAGTATTAATGTTTTGTGAAACCTTTTCTTCTAAAGGTTTTTGTTGTCCCATCAGTTTCATTTTATTTTGATAGTCAAATTGGTCAAGTACAATGTAAGCTTCTCAGTAAATTCACAGAATACCTTCAGATATGTCTGACTAGTCCACATTGAGGCATTATTTATCATAGCTACCCTATTCACCCTTCTTCTCCCCCAGAAAGAACCACTATCTCTTTATCATAGTGGCTTATAATATAAATTTATTAATTTACATATTAATAAATATTTATCAAAGTAAATATTTGATTTTGAAATAATTTGGTGAAAGAAAACTATCCTATTGGGCGTTAGGTAGTATTTTCAATAACTTAGGAAGAGGTAGATTCTAACATACTTAGGAAAGCAATTTATGAAACAGGATGTAGAATATGATTACAAATTTGTTTTAAAAATATATATGCTTAGGGGCGCCTGGGTGGCGCAGTCGGTTAAGCGTCCGACTTCAGCCAGGTCACAATCTCGCGGTCCGTGAGTTTGAGCCCCGCGTCAGGCTCTGGGCTGATGGCTCAGAGCCTGGAGCCTGTTTCCGATTCTGTGTCTCCCTCTCTCTCTGCCCCTCCCCCGTTCATGCTCTGTCTCTCTCTGTCCCAGAAATAAATAAAAACGTTGGGAAAAAAAAAATTAAAAAAAAAAAAAACACAAAAATATATATATATGCTTAGAAAAAGTTAGGAATATGTACCAAAATGTTTATATTGGTTATCTCTGGGTGCTAAAATCATGGAAGATTTTCCTTCTTTGTGTTTTTCTGTACTTCATAAATGTTCTACAATGTTTATGCATTGCATATATAATCAGAAATAAGGTGTGCATATCAGTCATTAGAGCGTGCAACTCTTGTTATAAGTTGTAAGTTTGAACCCCATGTTGGGTGTAGAGATCACTTACAAATAAAATCTTTAAAAAAAGAAAGATAACAATATGATGCATATATCTGATATTTAATATTTTCATATTATTTAATATATAAATAAAAGGTCAGGGTTTAACTTGAAGAAGTCAACCAACATAAGAAGTCATGATTTTTGGTCACACAAAGTCACACATTTGTAGATAAGTGATATATAAATGTGTGGTTTGTTTTACTGGGGGGAGAACACACTCCTGTTAAATGGGGGGAAAAGGTATAAACATTAATCAACATTTTATTTATTTTTTATTTTATTTTTATTTTAGAGAAAGCATGTGAGCAGTGGAGAGGGGAGGTGGGGGGGAGAGACAGAGAGAGAGAGAGGGAGAATCTTAAGTAGGCTCCATGCTCAGCACAGAGCCTGCCATGGGGCTCCATCCCATGACCCTGGGATCATGACCTGATCCAAAATCAAAAAGTTGGATGCTCAACCAACTGAGCCATCCAGGCACCCCAAAGATCATCTTAAAGACAGGTTCCATTTTATTGGTTCTCTGAAATTCAAATATGGATGCTGAGTAACAATTATGAATAATTTGGTGGGGAGGATGCCTGGGTGGCTCACTCAGTTAAGTGTCTGACTCTTAATTTCGGCTCAGGTCATGATCTCATGGTTAGTGAAATTAAACCCCATTTGGGGCTCTGTGCTGAGCATAGAGTCAGCTTGGGATTTCTCCTCTTTCTCTTGCCCCTTCTTCGTTTGTGTGCATTTTCTCTCTCTCTTTCTCTCTCAATCTCTCTCTCTCTCTCTCTCTCTCTCTCTCTCTCTCAAATAAATAAACTTTAAAAAATTAATTTGTTGGATATTCTCATTTTGGTAATACTTAATGCTGATTTTCTACACTTGATCTTAGCCAAAAGGCCGAGAAGCAATGTTGATTTTCTATTTTTGGTTGAAAATTACCTCCTTGGTAATGTCTTATTAAACTGTTGCTTTGAATGTATCAACTTAACTAATTCGATCCATTTTCTAAATTTCTATAGGCTAAAGTGATGGCCAATGAGGAGAAAAAATTTCAGCAACATATTCAGGCTCAACAGAAGAAAGAACTAAATAGTTTTTTGGAGTCCCAGAAAAGAGAATATAAACTTCGAAAGGAACAGCTTAAGGAGGTACTTATTTTATAAACTTTTTCAAGCTAGTTGTCTGCTTACTGATTGTATGTGATGTTGATCAACTCATAGAGCCACTAAGATAAAATTTTTGTTTGTTTTTTGTCACCATAAAATGTATATCAGTTTGAAGACATTGATTATAATCAATTACTCTTTAGTGGATTGAGATTCTCAGTTGAGTAGGGTCTAAAAAGAATCGTCTCCTGCCAACAGGAGTTATTTTATTTATAATAGCTTTTGTAAGCACTTATTAAGTAACTGAATGATTAGAAATAAAAATATGTGAGCTGTGAAACAAAAAGCCGCACATTTCTTTCTGTATAACAGGAGTCAAACTCTATACTAGAACATTGGGTTTGAAAAGATTATAAATAGGATTCCCAATTGTAAATAAATATCCAACAGCATGCAGTTTCCCAGTGCAGTAAGAGTTGAATGTTAATGGATGTATTAGTTTAAATAATCTTTTAGGTGTATAACTTGTGTATGTATGCCTGTGTGTGTGTGTGTGTGTGTGTGTGTGTGTGTGTGTTCATTTGGAATAGTGATTCTCAGTGTAGAGGAAGGGACATACTAGAGTTTTGGTGGGGAAGTTTCCTGGCAGAAGATTTTGAGAAAGACACCCTTGGGTATAATGTGGCCCGTGTTCTCCTTGTCTCTTTCTATACTGTGTGTGTATATATGTCCTCTTTGGAGAACTACTAATTTATGTGTTTGTTTTTATGTGTTTGAATATCTTGTGAACTAAAGTTAGAAAGAATTGGTCTCTTTCTTGAATAACAGGGGAAGGACCATAAGGTTAGTAGTCTCTGAAAAATCAACTTACACTTAGGAATGATGGCTGATTTGTATTCTCTGCAATATTGATGTTTTTTTAGGTTGAAAATATGCTAGTATTAACATCCTAGGGTTTGTCTCATTGAGTGTATCATGAATGTTCTCATCTTGCCCAATATAAATGCAATTTCATTTAGATAGTTTCTAAGATGATATTTAAAATGCCATAGAGGGACACTTGGGTGGCTCAGTCGGTTAAGTGTTCTGACTCTTGATTTCAGCTCAGGTCATGATCTCACTGTTCATGAGTTCAAGCCCTGCATCAGGCTCTGTACTGACAGTGCGGAGCTGGCCTGGGATTCTCCCTTTCTTTCCCTCTTTCTCTCTGCCCCACTCCCTCACGTGCACAAGTGTGTTCTTTCTGTCTCTCAAAAATAAATAAATTTTAAAAATAAATACAGTGCTGTAGAAAAGCCTTGGTTTTTATTTGTTTAGTGGTATTATAATGCCAAATATTAAAATTTTTTTTTCAACGTTTATTTATTTTTGGGACAGAGAGAGACAGAGCATGAACGGGGGAGGGGCAGAGAGAGAGGGAGACACAGAATCGGAAACAGGCTCCAGGCTCTGAGCCATCAGCCCAGAGCCCGACGTGGGGCTCAAACTCACGGACCGCGAGATCGTGACCTGGCTGAAGTCGGACGCTTAACCGACTGCGCCACCCAGGCGCCCCTATAATGCCAAATATTAAATACCACTCATAAAGAATGTCTCTGTTCTCCCCTGGTTTTGTTGATTTTCCATTTAATTTCCAAGTCTTTTATATTGAGTACATCCGTAATCTTGCCAAAAGCTTGATACTTAGAATGTCAAAAACCAACTGAGACATAACTGTATTGTAGCCCTAACTTTAATTTACATTTGATTTTCCCCTGAAAGCACCACCTTCTGTCTATTCTTGGGATGGATTTAAAGAAAGATATGTTTTACTTCATTTACCAATTATTATGTACTTTTGAGTCATCATACTTGTAGTTATGCAAAACCAAAAGGTATGCATGTTTTCTAGTGTATTTTTCTCTTTTCCTGTCCTAATTCACCGGTAACTCAAGAAAAAGGCAACTATTTACCTAACTCCTTAAGGTCATTGCCCTGTTTGAGCATTAGAGAGAACACAAATTCAGTACTTTTATTTAAATTTACCAGCTACCAAATATTACATTAACTACTTTCATGTAGTTAATTTTTATGTTTTTTTCTTTTTCTTTCTTTCTTTCTTTTTCTTTCTTTCTTTCTTTCTTTCTTTCTTTCTTTATTTCTTTCTTTCTTTCTTTTTAATATTTGTTTATTTTTGAGAGAGTGCATGTGAGGGAGGGGCAGAGAGAGAGGAGGACAGGATCCAAAATGGGTTCTGCTCACAGGCTGACAGCAGCAAGCCCAATGTGGGGCCCCAAACTCACAAACCACTAGATCATGACCTGAGCCGAAGTCAGATGCTCAACTGACTGAGCCACCCAGCTACCCCAATTTTTATGTATTTTGAACTGAGTTGTTTTTTTGTTGCCAGGAACTGAATGAAAACCAGAGCACCCCAAAAAAGGAAAAACAAGAATGGCTTTCAAAGCAGAAGGAGAATATACAACATTTCCAAGCAGAGGAAGAGGCTAATCTTCTTCGACGACAGAGGCAATACCTAGAGCTGGAGTGCCGTCGCTTCAAGCGAAGAATGTTACTTGGACGCCATAACTTGGAGCAGGACCTTGTCAGGGAGGTATGTTTGAATGATATGAAATCAGAAATAAGTCCCATCACATCTCAGTTATAAGGCCTTTGCACTCATTAATTCTCTCTGCCTAAATCCTTCTTCCCCAGATACCCAATCTGTATAGCTAGCTCTCTCTCCTCTCCCTTCTTTAAATATTCTTCTTTGTACTTTTTTCTCTTACATATACACTTTTTGGGGGAAGTCTCTCTTCCCAGCTAGAATGGAAATTATGTGAAGTCATAGGTTTTGTACAGGTCTTTGTATCCCTAGTGTCTGGCCCATAGTAGGTATTCAATAAATATTTATTAAATAAATAATATTTATTATTGATCCATGAATGAAGTATTAATTTTTAAATATGAGAAAATTGGATGATTTATGCCTTTTGATCTGAAATGAGTGCCATGAATTGTGTGTTACCACTTAGCACATTGTTATAATCATACATTTATTAACTGGTCAAGTGTAGAAACTCTTATCAAAATGAAAACAATTTTTTTTCTTATCAGGGATAACTGTGAACATAGATAAATTTATTTCCAAGATGGCTTAAAATAAGCTTCAAGTATAGCATAACTGTTCAAATTCAGTAATAATTAAAGAAATTGAAATTAAAACAGTTGCATCAATTAGATAAGAACAATTAAAAAGACTGGTAACATGGGGAAATGGACAGTATTGGTAAGTATAAAGTATAAACTGATACTGCCCTTTTGGAGTATAATTCAGCAATAGGTTTTAAAATTTAATATGCATCTATATTTTTACCAAATCTACTTCTGGGACTGTATCCTAAAGAAATAATAACATTGGGCGCCTGGGTAGCTCAGTCGGTTAAGCGTCTGACTTCGGCTCAGGTCATGATCTCATGGTTTGCGAGTTCGAGCCCCACATCGGGCTCTGTGCTGGCAGCTGGAGCCTGGAACCTGCTTCAAATTCTGTGTCTTCCTCTCTCCCTGCTCCTCCACTGCTCATGCTCTGCCTCTCTCTCTGTCTGTCAATAATAAATAAACGTTAAAAAAAATTTTTTTTTAAAAGAAACAGTAACATGGTTATATGATGTATCTATCATGCCATGGATATTTATTGAAAATTTGTTTAAAGCAGAAAAATGGAAAAATTAGGAATTGCAAAGCAGTAGCTTACTTTTGAAACTTAAAAAAAATTTTTTTTAGTGTTTATTTATTTTTGAGAGAGAGAGACAGAACGTGAGTGGGGGAGGGGCAGAGAGAGAGGGAGACACAGAATCTGAAGCAGGCTCCAGGCTCCGAGCTGTCAGCACAGAGCCTGATGGCGGGGCTCTAACTCATGAGCCGTGAGATCATGACCTGAGCCGAAGTTGGATGCTTAACCAACTGAGCCACCCAGGTACCCCTTACCATTGAAACTTAAAAAAAAAAGATCTTTATGTACTGATCTGGTCAAGATGTATGTCCATTATATTTTTAGGTGAAGAAAGCACATTACAGGCCTATAATGTATATTGGTATTCAGTTTTAAAACTGTAGGTTTTGTATAACAGATGTGTCATGATAAGCATGGGGGGATATTTCGGAAACATTTGCACCAAACTGTTGGCTTCTGGAGAAAGGGCAAAGGAGGCAAGTTTCACTTCTGCACTTCTACAGTGTGTGTGGGTGTGGGTGTGTCTGTTGTATGTGATACACTTGTTCCTTTTATTCTGAAAAAAATTTATTGAGCATGATGTGCTAGGTATTATTCTGAGGACTTCGCATTTATGAACTTGTTTCATCCTTGCATTAAATCTACGAAATTGCTATATTATCTTCGTTTGAGAAGTGATGAAGCTGAAGCCAAGAGTTTAAATAACTAACCCAAAGACTTACTGCTCATCAGTAGCAGAGCTATGATTTAAAATACAGGCAGCCTAGCTCTACAGTCCATGTTTTTAACCACTACACTCCATTGGGTATACTGCATGTAATAGACTTGAATAGCATACTCTGAAAAAATACACTGGATGACTTGTGAACCCTCTTCAAATATAAAACTAGAAAACAATAAAGAAAGGAAAGAGGGGAGGACATTAAACCTCTTGAGATAGATTTGGTACCTTTTAAACTCACTGCATGAAGTAGTGTTAATGAATAGTAAATGAACAGTGTAAGGAAATGTGCTAATTGTTTATTTACTACAGCAAATATTATAAAACTCTAATACGATGCAGCCATTATTACATCAGAGGATTACATCTATTTCTTGGTTATTCTGTTTCTTAGGATTTTTTTTTTTCCAGGCATCATACAGCAGTAAATTATACTTTTGCTTTTTGTGTTGTGGATTAGGAGTTAAATAAAAGGCAGACTCAAAAGGACTTAGAGCATGCCATGCTACTGCGACAACATGAATCCATGCAAGAACTGGAGTTCCGTCACCTCAACACAATTCAGAAGATGCGCTGTGAGTTGATCAGATTGCAGCATCAGACTGAGCTCACAAACCAGCTGGAATATAACAAGCGAAGAGAACGAGAACTAAGGCGAAAGCATGTCATGGAGGTTCGACAACAGCCTAAGAGTCTGAAGGTACCCCTTTAACCTAAGCTTCTTGATAAAGGGGGAAAAGAGATAAAATGCATCCATGTAAACCGTAAACGTCTAAGAGGTCTGGCATAAAGAATTTGAATAAACTTTTTTCTTTTCATTTTAAGAATGTTTGGTTAGTTTTAATGTGGAGTGTCCATAGCTGTAGACTTTTTGCTTATGTATTTTTCAGCAGCGTACCAAAACTTTTGACTGTGGGAAGTACCATAAACATGAATCAAAATTCTTATTTTAAATGTACGCAGAATGTGCAATGTCAACATGGTAACCTGTTGTCTTCTCACTGTTGTCCCAAGTAATACAGTTTTGGAATCTTATTTCCTCTAAATATGATTTGTTTCCAGAAAAGGCACTAAGTTCTTAATCAGCACAAAAGCAATGAATGAAAACTGCTTTTTTATCCCCTCTCCCTTCATTATCTATACTTGTAAGAGGAACAAGGGAATCATCACAGTGTTACCCCCAGTCTGCTTGCTTGCTTTCTTTGCTTGGTAGTGTAGGTAAAAACCATGGCATAGGTAGTTGGAGGTGTAATATTTTTTTTAATTGGCACATCAGTGTAAAGCAAATTGTTATATGCCTCCCTCTCCAAAATAAGGAAAAACAAGTGTTGGTGATATATAATACAAAGGACTTTAAATTTTGTATTTATTTTGAATACAGGAACTCATTCATATAATATGAAATTCAAAATATACCAAAGTATATTATAAAGATTTCCCCCTCTCTGCCTCTCCAGCCAGCTGATCTAGCCCTGAATCAACCAGAGTTAACAATTCTTGGATGTTTTCAAATTTTGTAACTTGTAATAAATACTTGAAGGAATATAATCAATCACATTAATCTTAATGAGCAAAAACAAAACCATCTACTACATAAGCTGTTGTCTATAGTAGTACCTCAGTTAATTTTATTTACATCCATTAAGGCCTACATCCCACAGTATTTCCTTTTTAAACTTTACCCTGACCCCTTTTATTTGATAATTTAACTATAGAACTGTTCTTTGTCTTACCTGAGTAACTGTCCTGGAGTGAAGTGCAGTTCATTCACAGAGGTAATCTATGTTAAAATCTATACCCAATCATAACTCTGATTCCCACCCAACTCCATTCTAATAGGCTGTCTTGAATGAGATATAGAAGCAGAATTAAAGTGTTTTACCCTTTCCTTGTGAAGGATAAAATTTCACTTTGCTATGTCTTCAAAATAACTAACATCAATTAAAGAGTAACTTGTGTTGACTACCCATATAACCTTCATTAGTCATTGCTTAGAAAAACTGGAATTCATAATGATTTTTCAGCTTTGTTTTGTCTTTGTAATGAAGACCTTTGTCTTCAGAACAATTTCCCACCAAAAGATTTTTAAAACATGTCTGTAAAATTAGTTACCATTTTATTTATTTATTTTTAAATGTTTGTTTATTTTTGAGAGAGAGAGACAGAGACAAGCAAGGGAGGGGCAGAGAGAGACAGGGAGACACAGAATCCAAAACAGGCTCCAGGCTCTGCGATGCGTGGGGCTAGAACTCATGAACCACGAGATTATGACCGGAGCCAAAGTCGGACACCCAACCGACTGAGCCACCCAGGCAGGCACCCCAGTTATCATTTTAAAGTCAGCAGTACCCAAAAGTAAACCAAACTGAAAGCTTGTGAGTTTTCTATAGTCATACCATAAATCTGTTATGACTGCATTTCATTGAGACTTGGAATAGGTAGTTGTTTGATATTTAACCCTTCCTTTCTGTTTCCTCTTGGAGCCTTTTCAGTTAGAAAGCTTATAAACACTAGATTTGATTTTTACAGATACTGTACAAAAAGTGAGGAAAAAGTAGTATTTCATAGTCATGGACTTTGAATAGAAAGCCTCCTTTTCTTTATTTTTTAGAGTTAACAAACTTGTGTGCAAGCAGGGGAGGGGCAGAGAGAGAGAGGGAAAGAGAGAATCCCGAGCAAGCTCCACACTCAGTGCAGAGCCCGATGTGGGGCTCAGTCTCATAACCGAGAGATCATGACCGGAGTCGAAATCCAGAGTTGGACACTTAACTGACTGAGCCATCCAGGCATCCCTAGAATGATTCCTTTAATGACCAGGGAGCTCAAGATTTTCCATAAAGGAAATCATTCTGTTACGTTAGTAGGGAAGAAAATCACGATACTTTCTTAGTTATATATATCTATTTACTTGCTCAATTTGAACAAATCAGACTAGATTTTAACACTAAGTCATTCCAATCTTATTTGACTAAATCATAACAGTTGTCTCTTTCAGCTTTCTTCAAGACTTTAATGGGGATTAGGGGGACTTTAGTTTGAGTACTTATGTAAGTTGGAGTTGGGGTACCATTTCTGTAAAATGGATTGGGTAAACACTTAATTGCCTACTTGGCTGTTTCTTCATCTGTCATCCAGATGATAGTGTTAAATGATTAGAAACAACTGTAACTATGTTCTAGTTTTCATTTGAGTTTAGTATTGAGGGATACAGTTTATTCTTGGTTATAAGTATTAGTATTATTCATGTGAAAATTTTTTCAAGTTCTTTTTTCTTATTAGGCTAATATAGAATGATAATTTTCTTGATATAATATTTTAAAAATAAAAACTTTTAAAAGAACGAATGTTATACAGAGGCAGGAGAGAATGTCTAAATTGTATTGTTTGATTCCTAGCTAAGTTGGAAGAATTTTGTTAACCAACGACAGCATTTAAGTGTGGTACTACCAAGCATAGAGTTTTGGTTGGTCTCTACTAAGCAAGAGTTTTGCTTTCTAGCTAGACAATTCTTGACCCTTCACAGAATAAAGTATATGACTATGACATAGTGCCTCAGTTGGTGTGAAATATGGAAAAGGTCTGTTTGAGGTTGTAGTATTACAAGGGGTGGTGAATAGTTCCTTGACAAGTGTTTTACTTTGGTGTAATACGTGCATTTGTTGCACACTGAATCAACCAATCAATATCTGGCAGTATTTATATTTAGGTAAAATAATTTCAAGTGTAGTTTCTGCCTTAATGTAGTAAATGAATATATTCTCATTTACAGGCTTACTCAGTATACTTTACAGAATTATATCTCATCTTGTTAAATCTTATTAAAACCTGAGTTCAGTGATTAGCAAAAACTAAAGCCAAAACTCTCTGTCTCGGAGCTCAATTATTTTATCTCAGAAATATTTATGTAGCTCATGGCTCTTATCACTCCAAGAAAGGATGTCCTCTCCCTTGCCCCATGACTGTATTTTTTTAAATTATTTTTAAAATTTTTAAATTTTATTTAAATCCAAATTAGTTAACATATAGTGTAATAATGACTTCAGGAGTAGAATTTAGTGATTCGTCACTTACATATAATACCTAGTGCTCATCCCAACAAGCGCTTTCCTTAATGCCCATCACCCATTTGGCCCAGTCCCCCCCCTTCCCCCCCCCACCCGTAACTTTTGTTTGACCTTTAAAAGGTTAGTTAACTTGACTGACTTTCAAGTTTTTGCTAAGGATGTTTCTACCTAGTTTATTTCCTTAAGGAAAAGAATTGTATGAAGCAATATTAGTCTGTTACTAATACCCTGCTTTTGTGGAATCAGTCATACACTATGTAGTTAGAGTTGAGGTTGTTATTAAAAGAAATTGAAGCAAAGTGTTTCAGATATGGAAGAGAGTAAATATGCTTATTTTCTGCCTCAGAGATTTGATAAAATATTGTCTGGCCAATAAAATACTTTGCTACATGTAATCAATGAGAAGAAATTTGATTTTCTGTCATTAATATATACCATAATCAAAGCTAATTTTAATACCTGCTCATCACTAAATTTACTAACAAAATAATGACTATTGCTTGAAGTCCTGTGATAAATGAGGTTCTTGATATTTTAATGTTTTAAATTAGAGCTTTTGTTATAAAAATGCATAGAATCCAGTGGTTTGACCCAATAGCCAAGTGTAAAAGTACCTGCAACGTTACGATCTGACCTTTTTGTTTTCTCCCTTTCTCCTAGTAGCCTTTCTTTTAATGAAAACCTAAGGTATACCAAATGCCAAATGTTAAAAATATATGCATCTATTTTTTCTTCCCAGTCTAAAGAACTCCAAATAAAAAAGCAGTTTCAGGATACCTGTAAAATCCAAACCAGACAGTACAAAGCATTAAGAAATCACCTACTGGAGACTACACCAAAGAGTGAGCACAAAGCTGTTCTGAAACGGCTCAAGGAGGAGCAGACCCGGAAGTTAGCCATCTTGGCTGAGCAGTATGACCACAGCATTAATGAAATGCTCTCCACACAAGCTGTGAGTTTGTTTTATTTAGACAAAATAAATTTAGTGCTCCTTTCTTTCTACCAGCAATGAAATCCCAGCAATTAAAATACTAGTTAGAAATGATACTTCTCCTGCAGCTTGGGAAATAATGGTGATGGTCCATATTCTTCCTTCTCTGAGCATTGCTTGGAAGTATGCATGATGTATGCAGAATTCTTATTGATACATTCAGACATGAAGTTTTATTTATTTATTTTTAAAATCTTTCCAGGGAGGGGTGCCTGGGTGGCTCAGTCAGTTAAGTGTCTGACTTTGGCCTGGGTCATGATCTTACCATTCCTGTTCCTGAGTTCAAGCCCCGCATCAGGCTCTGTGCTGCCCTGAGTTCAAGCCCTGCTTCGGCTCTGTGCTGACAGCTCAGAGCCTGGAGCCTGTTTCAGATCCTTTGTCTTCCTATCTCTCTGCTTCTCCCCTATTCATGCTCTGTGTGTGTCTCTCTCAAAAATAAACAAACATTAAGGGGGCGCCTGGGTGGCTCGGTCAGTTGGGCATCTGACTTCAGCTCAGGTCATGGTCTCACAGTTCATCAGTTTAGGCCCCGCATCGGGCTCTGTGCTGACAGCTCAGAGCCTGGAGCCTGCTTCAGATTCTCTCTGCCCTCCCCAGCTCATAGTCTGTCTATCTGTCTCTCTCTCTCAAAAATAGATAAACATTTTTAAAAAAAATTTTTAATTAAAGTCTTCCCAGAGAAGTTTCTCTTTTTTTTTAATTTTATTTTGAGACAGTCAAAGAGAGAGTACATATGCGCATGCGCATGCAGACACACACACACACACACACACACACACGCACACACGCACGCACGCACACGCGCAAGTTGGGGAGGGGCAGAGAGAGAATCCCAAGCAGGCTCTGAGATGTCAGCAGATCCACCCCCCTCAGAGCTGGAACTAAGGAACTGTGAGATCATAACCTGAGCTGAAATCAAGAGTCAGAGGCTTAACCAGCTGAGCCACCCAGGTGCCCCAGACATAAAATTTTTTTGTTTTGTTTTTTAAGTTTATTATTTATTTTGAGAGAGAGAAAGCACAAGCATGAGTGGGGAAGGAGCAGAGAGAGAGAGACAGAGAGACAGAGAATCCCAAGCAGGCTCTGCGCTATGGGCACAGATGCTGATTTGGGGCTCAAACTCACAACCCGTGAGTTCATGACCTGAGCCAAAGTCAAGAGTTGAATGCTCTATTGACTGAGCAACCCAGGTGCCCCTAGACACTACGTTTTAAACAAGCTCTCTGCCAGTGCCTCTTAGCACATGCCTGTTGAGGCTTATCCAAAAAGCATATCAAGATTGGAACAGCAGCTTTGTTAGGTAGTGGGCAAAAAGTAGTACTATATTTGGAATCCAAATGGTAACATTTGAATAGAAATGTAAAATATTTTCTATATAAGTTTTATAAACATGTTTTTTTGGTATTTTAGAGTCTGTAGGCCAGGAAGCAAAATTGAGGATATTATGTGGATACTTATATAGCTATTTAAAATGTAACTACTTCAAATGTAAAAACCATTCTTAACTAGTGGATTATATAAAAAAATGAAAGCAAAAAAACCCAGCTGCTGCCCAGATTTGGCCAGTAAGCTGTTTGCTGGTCCCTATGCTGTAGTTATTTTCATTGGAGAGAAAACATTCAGAGTCATACATATTACCTGATCAGATTCTAGATTTTTCTTAAGAAAAATATGGTTATTTAGCCATCTTCCAAAGAGCTGATGATAGCTTTACCTTCCTAAAGATAAAGGTTACTAGACCTTCCTTTTTCAGAGATGTTCATTCCACGACATGAGAGAGAACAATTGTATATCCTACAAAAGAGTAGTCTGTCTTCTTTCACACCTCCTCTTTTCCATAGGTCAGGAATAGAGAGCTCACAGTTGGATATATTTGTTTTCCTTCTCTCTTTCAGCTACGTTTGGATGAAGCACAGGAAGCAGAATGCCAGGTTTTAAAGATGCAGCTGCAGCAGGAACTGGAGCTATTGAATGCATATCAGAGCAAAATCAAGATGCAAGCCGAGGCACAACATGATCGGGAGCTTCGCGAGCTTGAACAGAGGGTCTCCCTCCGCAGGGCACTCTTAGAACAAAAGGTATAAGTAATATGAGGAAGGTAATTGTGCTAGTGTTTGCTTTTAGCAAAAGCATTTTATACATATTTTTCTTTTTTTTTTAATTTTTTTTTTCAACGTTTATTTATTTTTGGGACAGAGAGAGACAGAGCATGAACGGGGGAGGGGCAGAGAGAGAGAGGGAGACACAGAATTGGAAACAGGCTCCAGGCTCTGAGCCATCAGCCCAGAGCCTGACGCGGGGCTCGAACTCCCGGACTGCGAGATCGTGACCTGGCTGGAGTCGGACGCTTAACCGACTGCACCACCCAGGTGCCCCTATACATATTTTTCATATTGACAGAGGTGGCATTGGATTGTTTTCATAATACCATATTTCCTTAATTCTAGTTTTGGTAGCGTTTTGCTTTTTCTTTAAAATTATTGATTTGGGTGCTTGGATGGCTCAGTTGGTTAAGTGTCTGACTCTCAGTTTTGGCTAAGGTCATGATCTCAGGGTTTGGAGTTCGAGCCCTGCGTTGGACTTGCTCTGAAAGCATGGAGCCTGCTTGGGATTTCTGTCTCTCTGCCCCTCCGTGGTTTGCTCTCTCTCTCTTAAAAAATAAACACTTAAAAATTAAAAATAAATAAAATTATTGATCCAATAATTAACCTTATAATTATTGAGTTCTAAACATCAAGGAAATATAATTAAGTAGTAATTGCTAGAAAAAGGAATATGGGGTTCTGTGAAGACAGTTGAATTGGGAGAGAGTAGTTCTGGCTCCGTGTTCCTCACTTCTTTTGTGTACCTTCTCTCGTTAAGGAGATTGGGGGTGAAAAAGGAGATTGGAGAAAAACTTGGATAGTGAAGAAACAGAACATTAGTAATTGCCTGGGAGAAGCAGGAATGAAGCATCAGGAATATATACTTGTACATCTTGGGCCTGTAACTATACAGATTGGTGGAAGATTATTAGAGGGCAGGAGGTAAAACCAGTTCCACACAGGTGAAAAATCAGGCTGAAAATGTTACTTCTAGATGTATCTTCACTTACTTATTTTTTACTTATTCTTTGTCAGATATATTAAAGAACAGAACTATAATCTCCAAATTCATTTCATCCTTTAAGGTAGTAGAGCTGTGTGTGAGTATTATGTATGTTTTAGGGAAAGGGTGAGGGGCAGAATTTTGAGAGGAAAAGTATTTGTTTTTTATAAATATAGTTAACCCTTAACGCAGGGGTTAGGGGTTGTGACAACCCATGCAGTTGAAAATTTGTGTATAACTTTTCTTACACATTATAAAATTGACCGGAAGCTTTACCGATAACATAGTCGATTAACACATATTTTGTATGTTATATGTATTATATACTGTATTCTTATGGTAAAGTAAGCTAGAGAAAATAAAATATATATTTTTTTAATGTTTATTTTTGAGAGAGCGCAAATGGGGGAAGGGCAGAGAGAGAGGAGACAATGGATCCGAAATGGGCTCTGTGCTGACAGCAGCAAGCCCGAGGTGGGCTTGAACTCATGAACCAGTGAGATCATGACCTGAGCCAAAGTTGGAAGCTCAACCACCTGAGAGCCACCCAGGTGCCCCGAGAAAAAAAAATATTATTGAGAAAATAAATTTACAGTACTGTACTATATTTACTGAAAAAAACCCACATGTAAGAGGATCCATGTCATCCAAACTTGTGTTGTTTAAGGGGCAACTGTAGTAGAATATCAGTTGTATCTAGGATTCAGAGCTATGTTCAAGAATTCCTGGGCCATAAGCTCCCAACAGCTGGTATAGTCTTAGGTCCATTGTAAGTGAATACTTTTCTAATGGTCTTGCCTAATGAAAGTTGTCATTGTTTCTGGATAAAAATACAATGCCTTCTTATATTAAAAAATAATAGTCTCAAAAAATCCACTAAGATGTTACTATTTCCCTGGGACAGCTGTCTTTATTGCTGGCTTCTTTGAGAGGTATTTGCTTCTATAAATTATCTCAGTTATGTTTCTCACTCAAGATGAGAAACATAGAACACATATAAAATTTGAGAAGAATCTAGTTTGGGGATAAGCAGGTGGCTCTGTTCGTTAAGTGTCTAACTCTGGATTTTTGCTCGGGTCATGATCTCACAGTTTGTGGGTTTGAGCCCCACATCAAGCTCTGCTCTGGATTCTGTCTCACCTCTCTCTGCCCCTCCCTGCTTGTGCTTTCTTTCTCTCTCAAATAAATAAACTTCAAAAGAAAAAAGAAAAATCCAGTTTGTACTATGTACAGATTTCATAAATATGATTCCAATTTGAATATTTAAAATTCACTGTAAAGTTCTGTCTCTTATGCTTCAAAATTATCACTAAAAGGAAAACTTCTATAGTATTGTAGAAATAGTGTTGTGAGAGAAATATAGGTACTATTTTAATATATTTGTATTTTTATAGCTCCACCTAGTGGTTGAGAGTTAAACAGTACTAATTAGTATCTTACTTAGGTACAGTCTTTTTTTTTTAATTTTTTTTTTTCAACGTTTATTTATTTTTGGGACAGAGAGAGACAGAGCATGAACGGGGGAGGGGCAGAGAGAGAGGGAGACACAGAATCGGAAACAGGCCCAGGCTCTGAGCCATCAGCCCAGAGCCTGACGCAGGGCTCGAACTCACGGACCGCGAGATCGTGACCTGGCTGAAGTCGGACGCTTAACCGACTGCGCCACCCAGGTGCCCCTCTTAGGTACAGTCTTATTTCAATATATGAACCAAAGTTTACATGTTCTGCAAAGCCTGGTGTAAAACTGTACCCACTGGTAAAGACACAGTGGTACTGCTCCTACTGCGTAGGGGGACTGTTAGTCCATTTTGAAAAGCAGTTTGGATGTATATGTTGAGCTTTAGAATTGTTAAGTATTTAATATTTTAAGAATTTAGTCTAAGGAAAAGAAATCCAAAATATAGGGGGGAATATACATAAAAATTATCACTATAACATACTTTATAATGGTTTAAAACACCTAACCATCTAGGTTACTGGAAGGATGGGGGCTCAGGCAGGGGTGGAGGATGGATTAAATGGGTGATGGGGATTAAGGATGGCATGTGTTGTGATAAATCACTAAATCCTACATCTGAAACTAATACACTGTATGTTAACTAATTGGAATTTAAATAAAAACATGGGAAAAAAAGAAAAAAATAAAACACTTAACCATCTGAAATAGAGATATAATTAAGTAATTATGGCCAAGCCAATGAAATCTTCTTACTCAGCCATTTAAATGATGGCTACAAAGACAGTATTAATATGGGGAAATGCTTATGATATGTTGAATGAAATAAAAATGACAAATTATACTTAAAGTGAATTGAAAGAATGCTAGTAGTGGCAATATTAATACAGAGATTTGAGTGATTCTTCTTTTTTTTATTATTTGAGAGAGAGTGCCCGCAAGCAAGTGGGGGAGGGACAGAGAGAGAAAGGAGATAGAAAATCCCAATCAAGCAGGCTCAGCACTGTCGGTGCAGAGCCCGATGAGGGCTTGAACCCACCGACCGTGAGGTCATGATCTGAGCCGAAATCAAGAGTCAGACACTAAACCAGCTGAGCCACCCAGGTGCCCCAGTTGGTTGTTTTTTATTTTTAAAATATTAACTTTGATAATGGAAAGTGCTTATGATAATTTAGTATTAATAATAAAAGAACAATAGGGTGATAAATAGTGCTTTGAGTTGCTGCTTGATTTTTAGGGCTAATGTTTACATTTCAAGTGAAGTGCATGACTATAAAGTAGTTGGGTCATTTGGCAACTACCAAGTCCATGTACCTTCTCTACAAAAACTTTGAAAATTTTTAACAGGTATTTTTCTGCACTTTGTACTTACTGGTTGTACAGATAAGAAACAGTCATCTGAAAATAGAGGTGAAATCAGAGTTGTTCATAGATGAATAACAATTCTCTTTGGAGATTGCTTTCAGCCTCTAAATGAACCAAAAATTGTTCCTTTAGGTTGTTGAGACACCAACAATGTAAGCTGCACTTGACTCACATGAGGTCTTATTACAACTTTTCTTGCTCTTCCTTTACATAAACAGCAAGATAACATAACTAAATGTTAAATTCCATGTGAATTTTATACATGCATGAAAAGTGGCAGTGTCTCTGAAGTATAAATGGGCTTTTTTATTATCATTGAATTTTCTTTCAGTATTTCACAGCATCAACAACATGGTTGGTAGGTGTTTTTTTTGTTTGTTTTGTTGTTGTTATTGTTGTTTTTGTTTTTATAATTTTTTGAGGGGGAGGGCAGCAGGAGAGGGAGAATCTTAGGCTTCACGCCCAGTGCAGAGCCAGACGTGGGGCTCGATCTCATGACTGTGAGATCATGACCTGAGTGGAAACCAAGAGTTGGATGTTCAACCGACTGAGCCACCCAGGCACCCCTCAGTATGTCACAGCACCAACAACATGGTTAGTAGTTTTTAAGTAAGAATCGACAATTGGAATATTTTATAGGGCCTTTCTTGTGGAACATAGAAATAATCACACTTAATTTCAAAGGAGATGGGTTGGAAGAGCCTTTCAAAAGTCTTAATTATGGTAATTCTTATCTACCCAGTGAAACCACCTTTCTAATTTTCAGAAATAACTAACATCTTTTAAAAGAAATGGGAATTAATATAGCCCATCACAAATCATAGTTTTCATTTTTATCTTGTTGAAAAATGTTCTGAGTTTAAGTGACAAAACTAATCAAAATTAAAACTGTGCTTACTAGATAAAAGGTTGAGAAACATTAATGTGTAAAATATATATGTATATATGTATCTGGTTGCTGTACCCCAACCAGACACATAGATACGTATATATTTTTAAGTAGGCTTCACACCCAGCACAGAACCCAGTGTGGGGCTTGAACTCATGACTGTGAGATCAAGACCTGAGCTGAGACCAAGAGTCAGATGCCTAATGAACTGAGCTGCCCAGGTACTCCAGTGTGTTTAATGCTTTTGTCATAAGTTTCCTTCATAATATGTAAGACATCTGGATCAGTTATATACTTAACACATTCTCATCCCTTGAATTATCATTTTCTCGTGCCCTTACACGTGTTCCTTCTGCTGAAAATATCTTTTCCTCCCCTTTGTCTTCCTGGTAAATCTGTTTTCTTCCTTCAGAATCCAGTTTCTGCCACCTCCTCTGAGAATACTTTGCCCTCGTCTCTCTCCCTTATAGAGTGAATCACTCCATCCCTTTTTATTTTTGTACCTTATAAATTCGTTATTATGTCTTACCACATTCTATTGAGATTTTGTATTTGCATGTGTCTCCCATGCTAAACTTCATATTCTTTAAAAAGGGTACTTCTGAAAACTTGATACATAAGAACTAAACATTTGTTGAATTAAAGTTCTGCAGAGAAGTGACTATTGGCTTAAATCATCAAATACCTTGATATCTGATTTAATGCTCCTTTATCTCTTTTTATCTTTTAAAAACTGTTTATGGAAATTTTAAAACATACACAAGTAGGAATTAGTACAATGAAATCCCCAAGTACTCACCACCCAGCTTCAACAGTTATTAATATTTTGCTAATTTTTTCTTATCTATCCCCCTGCTCCACACGCACAGCTTTATGTGGTGGAGGCAGGAGGTGGGGAAGAATGTCTGGAGTATTTTAAAGCAAATTTCAGCATACCATCATTTGACTCCTAAATATAGGTAAAGACTTTTTGAATTTAACATAATGATAATTCCATTGTGATATCTAAGAAAGTTCATAATAAAATTTTAATATTGTTTAATACTCAGTCCATGCCTAAGTTTCCCCTTTTATCTCAAAAATGTCTTAAGTTGGTTTATTTGGATTGGGGCCCAGACAGAGTCTACACATTGCATTTGGTTAATTTTTTTTTTTAAGTTTTTAAAATTTATTTAGAGAGAGAGAGAGAGTGAGCTGGGGAGGGGCAGAGAGAGGGAGAGACAGAATCCCAAGCAGGCTCTGTGCCACTAGTGCAGAGCCTGACATGGAATTTGAACTCCTGAACTGTGAGATCATGACCTGAGCCAAGACCAAGAGTTGACTGCTTAACCAACTGAGCCATCCAGGCACCTCTGGTTAATTATCTTTTAAGTCTTTTAGTCTGTAACCACTCCTGCCCCCCCCCCTTTTTTTTTTTACTGAGGATTGGATCATTTACTCTGTAGGAATTCTCACATGTGAATTTGACTTATTTCATTTTTGTGGTGTCATTTAATGTATTCCTGTCTCCTTTACTTCATATTTCCTGTAAACTGGTAATTAAATCTGGAGGCATGATAATATTTAGATTAAACTTTCTTTTCTTTCAAAAAATTTTGCAGGTAATTTTCATAAGGGTTACTGTGTACTTCCTTTTGCATCACATCAAGAGATACATAATGTCTAGTTGTCTCACTTTTAAGTGATATTAATATTGATCAGTGGGTTCAGGTTTTGTCCATCTGATCATTCAAGAGTTCTCTATCAACCTTTTTTTTAAATTTTCTATTGACTATTATGTATTTTTTAACATTAAAAAAAATCATATACAGCCAACTATCTTTATTTGTAATACCTTCCAGTTTTTCAGAACTGATGATGATGGCTACCCTGCTATGAATCTTTAGCTACATAGAATCTTCTAACTTTTTAATGAAAACTTTTTAGGTTTTTTGGTTTGTTTGTGTTCACTTAAAGTTTTGGTCTGTCTAGAATATGGTATTAAGATGGGGTTCCATTTCCTTCTAGATATTAGCCAATTGTGCTTGCATTATTTTTTTCCCCATTAAATTAAGTACTGCTTTTGTCTTGCATTAAAAGCCTGCAAACTGAGGTCTTCATTCTGTTTTACTAATTATCTGTTTCACACCAATACCATATTTTATTAGAGTGACAGGATGTCTGATAGGGCTAGTTTCCCCTTACCCATGTTTTTTTTCATTCATTTTTTTACCTAATGAATTTAATAGCCATTTATGATAATTACCTTGATTTATTTTTTTAAAGTAGTGTCTGCACCCAGCATGGGGCTTGAACTCAAGAGTCACCTGCTGTACTAACTGAGCCAGCCAGGCACCCCTGCCTTTGCTTTTAAGAATTTGACTTTGGGGTGTCTGGGTGGCTCAGTCAGTTAAGTGTCTGACTTTAGCTCAGGTCATGATCTCATGGCTCATGAGTTTGAGCCTGCATCGGGCTCTGTGCTGACAGGTCAGAGCCTGGAGCCTGCTTTGGATTCTATATCTCCCTCTCTCTGCCCCTCCCCTGCTCACACTCTGTCTCTCTCTCTCAAAAATAAATAAACATTAAAAACCAAATTAAAAAAAAAAAAGAACTTGATTTTAACCTGAAACTAATGTAACATCAACTATATTAAATATAAAATCATCTAATTTAATTAAAAAATGTTTTTTGAATGTTTATTCAACATTCAACAAGCTCCAGTCTCTGAGCTGTCAGCACAGAGCCCAACACGAGGCTGAACCCATGAACCGTAAGGTCATTACCTGAGCTGAAGTCAGACACCTAATCCAACTAAACCACCCAGGCACCCCTAATTTAATTTTTAAAAAAGAATGTGATCTTACACATTAAAAAAAATAAATTGTACATGATTCCTAGAGTACATTTCTTTAATTTCTTTATAGAATTTTGTTTTAAGTTTTTATTTATTTATTTTTAAGTAATCTCTGCATTCAGTGTGGGTCTGGAACTCATGACCCTGAGATCAGGAATCACATACTCTTCAAACTGAACTAGCCAGGTGCCCCACATCTCTTTAAATTCTTAAATGTGCAGGGCATCTGGGTGTCTCAGTTGGTTAAAAATCTGACTCTTGGTTTCAGCTCAGGTCATGATCTCACCATGACCTCATGAGATCAAGCCCTGCATTGGGCTCTGTGCTGACAGTGTGGAGCCTGCTTGGGATTCTCTCTCCCTTGCTTTCTGTCCCTCCCCCACTCACATGCATGCTTGCTTGCACTCTCTCTCAAAAAAAAAAAAACAAAAAAACTTTAGGGTGGCTCAGTCAGTTGGGCATCCGACTTCAGCTCAGGTCATGATCTCGCGGCTCGTGAGTTCAAGCCCCACATCGGGCTCTGTGCTGACAGCTCGGAGCCTGAAGCCTGCTTCAGATTCTGTGTCTCCCTCTCTCTCTGCCCCTCCCCCACTCACACTCTCTCTTTCCCTCAAGGATAAATGTTAAAATTTTTTTAACTTTAAACATACATCCATAAAATAGCCAGAATGAACTATTTTTATGATTCACTTCAAAGCTGAGTAATTACTGTTCCCTTAATTTATAGATTTTCTTTTAAATAAATCACCTTTTTTTTTTTTGCTTTCCTCCCCAACCCCAAACAGATTGAGGAAGAGATGTTGGCTTTGCAGAATGAACGCACAGAACGAATAAGAAGTCTGTTGGAGCGCCAAGCCAGAGAAATTGAAGCTTTTGACTCTGAAAGCATGAGACTAGGTTTTAGTAACATGGTCCTTTCCAATCTTTCCCCTGAGGCATTTAGCCACAGCTACCCGGGAGCTTCTGGTTGGTCTCATAATCCTACTGGGGGTCCAGGACCTCACTGGGGTCATCCCATGGGTGGCCCACCACAGGCTTGGGGCCATCCAATGCAAGGTGGACCCCAACCATGGGGTCACCCTTCAGGGCCAATGCAAGGGGTACCCCGAGGTAGCAGTATGGGAGTCCGCAATAGCCCTCAGGCTCTGAGGCGGACAGCTTCTGGGGGACGGACAGAGCAGGGCATGAGCAGAAGCACGAGTGTCACTTCACAAATATCCAATGGGTCACACATGTCTTATACATAACTTAATAATTGAGAGTGGCAATTCCGCTGGAGCTGTCTGCCAAAAGAAACTGCCTACAGACATCATCACAGCAGCCTCCTCACTTGGGTACTACAGTGTGGACGCTGAGTGCATATGGTATATTTTATTCATTTTTGTAAAGCATTCTGTTTTGTGTTTACTAATTGAGATGTCATAGCATTTGGCTGCCGGGTTTTGTTTTGTTCTTTAACTTCTGGAAAAATTTTGAAACGGGGAATTGTGTGTATGTAAAAAGAAATTGGCTAGATTGGGGGTAATTTTTGAACACTGCAAAAATAGAATACAGCATAGTGGCGTGAGTCATCACTTTGGGGCTACTGTATTCTAAGAAATTTGTGAAAAGATCTAAAGCCTTCCCCACACCCCAAATTCTTATGAGCCACTCACAGCAGGCAGGCAGCATATGTTGAGCCAAGTGATTATGGAAACACACCTGTATCCCCTCACCAGTGTATTTTCTTTATTAAATTGGTCTGACTTCTCGGCCTCATTTGGAGTAAAAGAGTAGAAATTCACGAACACTAAAGGGTTGCATTGACTTTTACAGAGAGTAGAAAACAACTTAGTTCTTTTTCTGAATGCTGCATAGGTTTGTCAGTTTTTGTTTTTGTTTTGTCCGTTCAATTGTGCCTTCTTTGTGGCATGGTGAGATGGAGGTGCTTCAGGAGATCACAAGTTGTGTGGGAATTGCATCAACAAACCTGTGAGTCTTCAAAGGGGAGACTGGAAGGTGAGAGAGGCCCCTGAAAGTTCATGTGGTGGGTATGTTCAGCAGCAGAGTGAGGAGATGAAGCCTATATATCCTAATGTTTTATTGCTTTTACTGTGATATCTCATCCTAGCTAAGCTCTATAACTCCCAAGACCCCAAACAGTACTTTTACTTTGTACAAAAACAGACATATAGCCAATATAAATCAAATGCCAGAGGTATTTGAAGGATGCCATATTTGCAAACTGCCATCCATTGGAATTCTCATTACACTACATAGACATAATTTGATTATCCTCCCCCTTTTGGCTTATGGGATTTCCTGTTTACAAGTAGAATAGCCAATTATTTAAATATTTAGTTGCCATAGTGAACCAGGAGTCACTGAGCCAATGACTTTACCAGCTGCTGACTAATCCTCATCACCACTGTAGATTTTGCTGCATGTGCAGGTCCTTTTTTTTTTCTTTTCTCTCTCTCTCTCTCTCTCTCTTTTTTTTTGGCTGTTTTTGTTGCTGCAATACTTTACAAACTTTTAGTTCCTTGAGACTTAGTGACCATTTGGCATCATGTTAACATCACACAGTAGGAAACACCACTTCCAGAAGTCTCTAGCCTCAGTGCTAAAGTACTACTGAAAAGGAACTATCAAGTTTGGCAAATTAAAAAAGACAAAAAAAAAGGTTAAGTAAGTTATAGTGGTCAAGGAATCTCTTAATGAAAGCTAACTTTTTTTTTCCCCAGAGAGGGGCATGTTTTGTTTTGTTTTATGTTTTGCAGTGAAGGATCAACCCAACGCTAAAAGTCAGATGTTCCTTGGCATTCCACACCCAGTGTGGAAATTGAGTTGAAGGTGGTTAAGGAGCTATGAGTATGACTTGAAGGAAAAAAAATGTCCTTCCCAGTGACAGATCAGAGTTTCTTGCAAGTTATTGCCCTGCCCCCTCCCCAGTTGTCTTGAAGAACCCTTGCTACTAACTCTGGGTCCTCATTTTCATGTGGTCAGAGGACTCCAAGTTAGAATTCCCTAAGTCTCACTCAGTGACACCTAGACCTGAGTGATGACCAAACAGTAATCTATCACTGTTGAAATCTTGGTTTTTCTCAACCAAATTTAAGTCTTCCCCAGGTATGTCAGCCCAATCTCCATGAAGCCTCCCCTTTAGGAGTTTCTGGCATTCATTTAAAGGTAACTGGAAGAAAAATTAATATTTTAATGTAAATTTTTAAAAAACCAAGGTAACAGTAGAATTCACACTCAGTTTAGGCAGTGTTTCAGATAACACTATGATACATTGTCCTTTTGACCATGCTCACGATCACTAGTTATTAGGTGAATATAACATGCACTTGTCCTATCTAATGAAAGGGGCTTCTGATTTTCTGAATCTCTCTTTTCTGGCATTAAAATATTACCGTGTTTCAAACAAACTGAGATATATACCTGTTTGGAGGAAAATGATAGGAGAGCTCTTTAGAATTAATTAAATGTCCAAAAATGTAATGGAATTTTATATATTTCAAAAAACTCTCATTCAGTCTGGCCAATCTGTACTACTGGAGGGGGTGGAATATGGAAGCAGATCAGTTTTGCGTACGAAACTCTTTAAAATCCAAAATACTACCCGTGATACATGCTAGAGTCTACTTGTGGACTTAGTCAAATCGAGTTATTGAGTTCATATATACTTTTAAAATCGTGATTGAGTACTGACTCCGCATGTCTGTCCAGTAGGGCTTTGTATCTATCTGATTGAATTGCATGACAGCCAGTTTTATATGTAGGTCATGACTATACCTGGATTATTCCATTAAGTTAACTTAATTAAAATATTTATAGTTTGCAAAAATAATTTCACTTAATTGGTTTGTGTGATCTGACTTCTGAGGAATCTCATACATGGTAGGAATCATCAAAGAGTAAAGCTTGTAGCAGGAAAATATGAAAAGTTTTGAGAGATCCTAAAGAAAGAAGCAGGCACTTTCTGAGTCAGTGTACAAATGTCAACATTTGATCAAATTAATACTACCTCCTCCCCAGTGTTGGTGTTCACTTGGTATATATGTATTTAAGAAAATAAAAAGTATGGGAAATTTGTCCAGCATATCAGAACGTTGTAAATGCTATATCTGGTATCCAGAGCTTGGCAGTAAAAAGTTTCTTGTGTTCACTGTCTCTCCCATTTTTTAAGTTAGCATTTTAAAAATGCAAAACCTCATACCTTGAAATATATTATTCCTAATTGGGTTTCCTTCCTTTTGCACATACTTTTTCTCTTCTTATTAAAGTTAGCTCTAACCCCAAATTATAGGATCTGAAAGTATTTTCATGATATAGAGAATGTTAGCTGGAAAATGTGTTTATATTGTTTTTATTTAGAGCTGCCAGTCCTTTTAGTCCTTTCTATGCCTAGAGATGAATAGTCCTGCGTTTGAACCACCCCACAGGTATAATATGCTTGGTACCCAAGGCCAAGGGTTTATTGATAAATTGAACTTTTTAGCAAAGTCATTATGATTTTCAGCTACCTAGACATCAAGACCATTCAGTACACTAAAACTGTCCTTGACACTCCTCCCTATTTTTCCTCACCCCCCACCCCCAAATCGAAAACTCTATGAGTATCTTTCTCAGACCGTAAGGCTGACTTTAGTAACTTTCTACTTCTTTAAGTACTAAATGTCTGGCATTTTAAACTTTTATAGAATACATTGTGTTGGACACTGGAATAATACTGTTTATTTTCACCTGTGAAAAAATGACTATTGTACTTGAAACACCTCCTTTGCATTTCTCCATTTGTGCCATTCACTAGTGGAAATAAATTGTATTATACCATGATCTACTGGCTTTTTAAAACTGTGTTAAATATGCACATTTTGGTATAGTTATTATCATTTGTATGTATATACTGTATATACATATGAGTGTCTATATGTGTGTATAGATAGATGGATGTAATTCATACTGTACATTTCCATCAGGGTGCTTAAGGTTCTGTTATTTTGTTATTTCAGTCCTCAGTTAAGGCAAGAATGCATGTGTTTCTTAAGAATGAGTATTCTGGGTTGATATTTATGAGAAGGTGGTCATTAGATGCAATCTTTTCTTTTTTACTCCCTTCTTAGCACTTGTGTGGGTGGAAAGAAAGTTAAGTAAATGTGGAACCATAAGTTGCAATGCAGTAAAATAATGCCAGGGGAGGAGCCAGTTAGTGTCTCTGTGAGTTTGTGTTGTGATGCAATAAACGATAAGTGGTGCAGAGAGAAGTGAACCGTGGAAATTACAAACACTGGTGGTGATTCCTCTGCCAAGATGATGAAAAGAACCAGTAAGTCACAGTCTCCATGTGCGCGATCTCGGTGTATTTCTTAGTAGTGATGCCATTGATCCTCTTGCTCTTTTTACTCCATTGATACTAACACTTACACATTTTGCTAAGGACCAAAACAGCCAAGAAAGGAATTACTGCTAAAGCATCTAAGGTTCTCCTAAACGGTGAGATCAACAGGAAATGGCCACTGGGAGAGAAGGATATGGTATTGGTGTGGGGCTTTCTCCCTTGAGCTGCCTCTTCTTGCTTGCCAATAGTTAAGTTCTTCATGCACCTTCCAGCTCTTCTGAGCCACTACTATTCAAGCACAGATTTGGCCCAACACAGCAACCCTTTCCTGGGAGGTTTATATGGTCCTGCATTCTGTCCCATGCTTACAATGTGAAGTGTGTAGTGTGTATTCAAGTCAGAAAATAATATATTTAAGGTATAGAAGTGTGAATCTCCTATAATGATGGAAGAAGAGGTTCTTGTTTCTTAGATAGAAAACTACCTTCTCTAAGGAACAAAGCCAAAACTTGGGCTGTCATCTTTGAGCTGCTTACCAAAATACAGATCATTATTAAAGAGAGACAAAGTCTCTCTTCTTTTCCCTCACCTAACATGATAGTGCCCCTGAGGTTGTAGCATTGCCTTTGAGAAGGCGCTCACTTACTCTTAAGTTGAGAACTGGAAATTTCCCATCCTCAGATTCCCTAAAGGATGAAGGCTGTGCTGTACACTTAGCAGACTTGCCTCTTGTATGCAAGGACTACTGATTGAAGTCTGTCTTGCTGTGTGTGTGGTTATGTTGTCTGCACTTTTATGAAATCACCACAATAGGTCTGCATTGGAAATGACTATTCATTTGTAAGGAAGTAAGTTTTATTTAAACATTGTCTAGAAAAAGAAAGTGAAGCTGAGAACTCTTCCGTTATTGTGCATTTATATTTTTCTGCTGAATTCCGGTAGCCCCCTTTAAAGTCACGTTGACTAAGTTTTCCCTCGTTTATATTCAAATTTCCAAAATTTCACTCACACAAAGGAAGAGAACCCGTTTGGCCTAATGACAGTCTTCAGATTACAAGAAATATAAATTAATATGCACCTTATCTGCCTCTTGTGGGTTTCTTAAACTTGCACTTCCCTCCCACCCACCCAAAAATAGATATCTTTAAAGAAAATACAGGCGGAGAATTAAAACTGGGGAGCCATTTACTATGTCACCATCACTGTTAACTGTTTCCCAGCAATCCTAACTTTTTGAAGTTGCGGAGAGATTTTTTTGCGTGTATGTATGTGTCTGTCTGTGTCGGGTTTACTTTTTGATTTTAAATATACAATAAATTCTTCTTTAATGTAGAAAAAAGTGAATCCTCTCTGAAACAGGATGCCCACTGGATATACCAACCTGGACATCTGTAGGTAGTTTGCCATGGAAAAGTGGAGAGAAGATGAGATTTCTGAATGAATGAATGAAAAGGGTGTCTTGATGCCCAAGGAGCCCTCCCCCCCCCCCCAAGTACGGGTAATTCAGCCTGCACAGTTTCCTTTTCACTCATAGTTTTTAGCAATTATGAGTGAAAAATCATGTAATTATCTGTAAATATGTAGCTAACAAATTGACCTAGTTTCTGTATTTTTTTTGTTTTTGTACTAAAGTTTATAAGTCTGTGCCAGCTAGAGAGGAGTTGCTGTCATTGCCAGTTGTGGTCCTAGCATCTAATCCTGAAACCATCCTAGGTGACATTTTTAGAATTAATGCTTAACTGTTGTTGAACAGGGGAAAGTGAAGCTTAATCGGTCAGGTTTTACATCTTTTGAAGCAAAGTCATTTTATTTAATATAATGATTACATGTTTTCGATCATGAATGAGGTAGGGAGCCTCCCTCCCCCAGTGGCCATGTTTACAGATGTGTGTTTTGTCTATAAAGTGCAAGAGTTTTAATGTTTATGTAAATTATGCAGGTGATAACATTATGGCTTGGAACTGTTTATTGGGCTCTGTAGCTGAACTTTCAGTGAAATGAACTATGTGAATTGCTGGCACATTGATCCCATTTCTGGAGTATTTTTCTATTTCCAGAATTGCATATGTTCCTTTGTCATTATCCCCACTAAACCTTTCTCTGAAATGCCTTGTAGCCTAAGGTATTACAGGCTGGTAAATATAGACGAGGGAAATGCATTTTAAAAAACCCGTGAACCGTCGTTTGTATGCATTCAGTACTGATATGTTTCAGTGGCAACTCTGAGGTCAGTGGAGTTTAGCAAAATGAGATACCAATGTTAATGAAAAGTGTGTACTCTTTGCTTTTGCATGGCTTGGCTTAGCTTCAAAGGTGTATTAGGGCCACTTGAAAGCATGAAAACCAGTTGTATGGGAACAGGTTTCTCTCAGTGGCACATTTTGCTTTTTCTGAGCCCTCAAGTACATTGCCTCAGCATGAACATTATTGTTACTATAAGTTGCACATGGTCATGGAGTGAATTACGTGATTTAAAAAGATGTAACTGCTTAATGTTTTCAGATTCTGGCTGGTCCATGTGACTATTTGGCACATATCAAACAGTGGGAGAGGGGTGTCCTGGACCCTTCTAACCCCCTTGTTGTCATAGACAACTATATTTAGTTTATTAAGATGTTGGCTGCCCCTGGTGTGTTGCCAGATAGCTCTTTTTTGGTGCCCATTCCAAATGTGCTTCCTTGCATTTCATAATATCAAAGAAACCACCACCCTTCTCCCTAACATTTTATGTGTTACACATTTTCTTCCACATTAAATGGGAATTGTGCCTACTTAGAGTGCCCCTCCAATTAATTACATGTATGTGTCCTAAAATAATCCAAGCCAGAGACACAAGGTGGAAGAATTTTTTTAAAAAGTCCACTTGAGGCCAGTAATTTATCTGACAAGATATTTTACCACATTATCTTGACACTTGATATATGAGCCTATTAGGAGTTGCAGGTGGTTTCATAGGGCAAAATCCAAGTGGAGAGGATATGTGGGGTTTCTATTAGAAGATAATTTTCTTCGTATTTTACCTTTCCTTTTATGATCCTTCTGTGCTAGGTTAGAATAGGTTAATGCTCCAAATTTATTGAGTTTTGGTTTTTATCTTTTAGAGAAATTTTTACAAAAGCAATGGTCTGATGTAAATAACATTTTAAAGTAATAGTGCACATACCTTTCCCAGACTGTTCCAACCAGATAATTTGTAAATGCTTTAGAGTTTTTTAAATTAACACTTGTGTTGCTAAATCCTATTTATGTAAGTCTGCTAAAATTTTTAACCCATTTAAAACTTAAAACGAACATTTAAATAATGGATGGGTTACTCTGAGCAACCTAGCTTTCAGAACCCCCTTGTTTTAGTGTATGAAAAAGCCTAATGCGCATTAATGAGGTTGGAGAGACTTTGAGAAATATGTATAGTGTATATTTTAAAACAGCTTTGCTTGTATTGTGAAGATTTAAAAACAAACTTGAGATTTTTAACGTAACTATTAACACAGTTTTAACATAAGTTATCCCACTGGGTTTAAGAGCATCTTGAATGTATAATCCTTTTGGTAACCCAGGTTGGTTTCTGCTTTCACCAGTCATCCAAACATATTATTTATGTTTTTAGTTTTATATACTCATTTCCCTTTGTTTTCCTCAACCAGCATGATTTTTTTGCACATGTATTGTAGAAATTTTTAAGAAAAGTTAAAATACATCGTTTTCTCTGAATTTCCTTCACTTCTCTCTTCCTTTCTACTAACCCCTTACCTTACAGGCCACATCGCTCCATTTGCATCATTTGTGCAAATGCCAGGGTTGGTTTTTATTTTTATTTTTGCTATTTACCTAAAAAAAGAAAAAAAAGAAAAAGAAAAATGCTTCAGTCAATTGCTTTTTTATTTAAAAAAGAAAAAAGAAAAGAAAAAAAGCTGTAACCTTATCATTTCCGAGTAGACCATTGAGAGATGAATGCACACCTGTAATGGCCCAGGACCAGCTCTGGTGGCTAAAGGGAATATGGTAACTAAGCAAGAAGTTCTTTTCTAAAAGTGGTTTATATTATTCACGATCTCTTTCCGTTATTCCCACAAGTCAGGGGTCCAGATAAAATGAGGGTTATCAGCTAACTGATATGTTATCATTGAGGTTCATCAATGAATTTGTACATTTCTACTTCCCTTTGGTGAAGGGAAAAATGATGATTTTGCAAGACCTAGATTTTGGCTTGGTTTCTTGCCTCCTTTTTTGGCAGCCTTCATCTTCTCATCTCCCAAAGCCCTTGAGCCTGTAGGGTTTTCGCGGTAGACAAAGGACTTGTGGTCTTTTAAAACTAGGACTGATTTTTTGGTGAGAGATTATCATGTTGAAAGTGATGTTCTGCCACTTTACTGATGACTAATTTTAAATATACACAGTCCTCTCAATTTTCGGACCAAACAGATGCCCACAGTGGAGGCTTATCAAGGGTTGCAATGGGGAAGAAGCCTCTCCCTCACTGTCAGCACCAGCTGGTAAAGGTGACTGTACAGATGTGCATTTTCCTTTTGGTAGAAATGGTCCGCAGCACTAACTGGTAAGGCTTATTGTACAGTATATTGTCAGTATTCTTCTGGTTCAACATACCTTATAGTTCATATATAACCTGTATTAATTGTATAGATTGTGCATTTAAAGCTGTTACCAAGTTGTCAGAACATAAGAGCGAAAACAAGGTCATATGTAATATTTTGTTTGTAAGTATCCTTTGTATCATAGCAAAGGAAATGTTTAAAAAAAATCAACTGTAATAAAGTAATTTTAGTACACAGAGTGTCTGCTTAGTTTTTTAAAGTAATTTTATTTCCAAAAGATCAAGTATATTTCAATTAAGTGACTGTTAATCTCAGGCACAGTGCTAGATGTTGGGGCTATTACAAAAATGTGTAAGATACAGGGAAGAGTGAACTCCCTGATACAGACATAAACCCTCCAGTCTAATGGCCTCAGATTCTCTTTGCCCAGAGAATGAAGTCGCTGATTGTGTTGTGGGTGTGAGGTGGTCCTCATTTAGGTTCTGATGGTTCAGTGCAGGTTCTGCGGTTTTATACAGACCCATGTTCTAGTCTGTGTAACTGCAGCTCCTCCCACCACACACAGACACATGAATGTATGTGGTTCATGGACCTTGTACAGAACTTCAAAAGGTCATTTCATCTGGGTGGTTTTACCTTCCCTAATTTGAAAATTCATATTTTCTGCCCCTGTTTGGGGCAAATTTCTAATCTAGCCCCATTGCTTAAAACACTGTTAAAGTGACTATTTTTGCCAGAGGCTAATTTGGGGAGAGGGAGTTTCATGTTTTTTAGTTAGAAAACATTTTTTTAAATGTTTATTTTGAGAGAGAGTGAGTGAGCAGGGGAGGTGCAGAGAGAAGGAAAGAGAGAGCATCCCAAGCAGACGCTGCGCTGACAGTGCAGAGCCTGACACGAGGCTTGAACCCACAAACCGTGAGATCATGACCTGAGCTGAAACCAAGAGACGCTTAACCCGCTGAGCCACCCAGGTGACCCTAACTAGAAACTTTTAAGTGTCATTTTAAAAAGTAGAATTGTTACCTGCTTTATTGAAGAGAATACTGTCTGAAAAGTACTTTTAACTTTTTAACACAGCTTTTTAACTTCTAGTGTGTTGATACTGAGCTATTTCTACATTAACATTTTATGTAGTGTAATTATGCAGGAGATCCAAGATTAGATCCCAGATCTCTTATGGCCAGCATTTCCAACCTCCTACTTAGAATTTGGAGGAACTCAAAAAAGGTTTAAGAAACAAGATTTCTAGGGTGCCTGGGTGGCTCAGTCGGTTAAATGTCCGACTTCAGCCCAGGTCATGATCTCGCAGTCCTTGAATGCAAGCTCTGCATCAGGGTCTGTGCGGACAGCTCAGAGCCTGGAGCCTGCTTTAGTTTCTGTGTCTCCCTCTCTCTCCCTTCCCCACTCACACTCTGTCAAAAATAAACATTAAAAAACATTAAGGAAAAAAAATTTCTTCTTTCTCCCCACATTTGGGCTCTTCAAACTGTAGTGGAAAGAGAGTACTGTAAAACTTGTAGCTTATATATCCCCTGTCAACAACCCAAATGTCTAATTTGTCATTGTCTAAACACATCAAAGATGCTCTAAGCTATGCTTTAGCTGTCAAAACCTATCCTGACTGTAAAAGAATTTTGAACATAAATAAAAATTTGCCATAGTGTTTGGCTAGCTCCACAGCCACAGTGGCGATAAGCTAAGGCTATCACTTGCATCTCAGAGATGCCAGCTGGAAAATGAGGGTCTCTGTATGTGTAGTGACCAATTAGTGACTTTAATTGCTACTATATCTGCAGATACTTGTTCTTAATGGTAGAGGAAAACAGAGTTGCTGAGGGCATTGAGGGTGTTGAGGCTGTGCAGGCTATGCAATAAGCAACCTTACGGGTGCCATTTATAGATTAACGTGTGTGGTTTCCCCGCAGAGCTGTGCACTAAGCAGCTCTGAAGACGAATTATTTCCCCTTTCGTTACCATGCTTTATGAAGTCTAAAATGGGCATTATTTACTGTCATCTCAGCCAGTGATAGACTAGAAAAGGCAAAGTATGGCATAAACAGCACTGATTTGGGGTCTGGGCTTTAGCCCCATAACCAGTAATGATGAGATCTTAAAGCCACATCTTTTCTGACCATTTATAAGAACTAGGAAAACAGTTTTGGGCTGGAACAAATGAACCAATGTGCAACCTGTTAGCTATAACATGGTTATCAGAGAATGTGTGTGTGCACTCGTTGTTTGGGCAGGGGGTGGGGAGAGTTTGCCCTCAATTGAGCAGCCCAGGACCCAGCTCATGCAGGCCTTCCTAGCTTTACCATGAAATTAATAACTGGAACTTCTTGGCCTTGTAAGAATTGGAGAACACATTCCGTCTGAAGGCAAATGCCACCTCATCCTAGAGGTCTTTGAGCTCTGGTTGACAAACTAAGTAGACTTGGACAAGGGGACCTACCTACTTTTATTATTTTATTCTATCCCAACAGACCTTCTGAATTAAGGCCTATTTACAGTCTCAATCTCTTTATGTGGAACAACTTGTAAAATAACTTTCCCAAAGTCCTATGAGTCACAGATAAAGTAGAAAATAGAACCCACGTCTCCAAGCTACCTCTTCAGTACTCTATTCCAAGTTAACTAATTGCTCACTGGAAAATATCTTTTTGTAGGTATCATTGATTGGGGAATTTTGAGTTTGCTGGGAAATTATTAGCCCAGAGCAGGAGGCCTGGTTTTTGATTAAACAGAGCTGCCACTGGATGTGCCTGAGAACAACACAAAGCTAGATGTACAGAAGTGAAGCAACCGCCAGCAAACAGAATGTGCAGCGAGACTCTGTTAACTCTGCAGGTGGGTAAGCAGGCATGGCTCAGTACACACAGGACTTCAGAAGACAAACAGAGCCTTTGTTTCTGGAGATTTAAAAAATAATGACATTCCATTGTTGCAGGGAGACTGCAATTTATTATTCAGACGCAAACAAGTTAGAAGTTTTTGTTCGGCCACAATGGTGATAAGTACTAGGGTATTACGTCATTACACAGGAAGGCTGGACACGGAGGGGTTAGAGACATTTATCTTTGATGTGTTAGTGTCTTGTGTTTCTTTTAATGAAATTCCATTTTTCTTTCAAACTCTTAGTGCTTCCCGGATACTTTAGAGTATAATTGTTGGGTATCTGAAAAACATCCTCGGTCACTTTGGCAAGGTTATTATTTTTTTAAGATTTTATTTATAAGTAATCTTTACACCCAACGTGGGGCTCAAATTCACAACCCTGAGATCAAGAGTTACATGCTCCACCAACAGAGCCAGCCAGGTGTCCCTTGGCAAGGTTATTTTCATTAAAATCTTTATGTCCTTTTCCAATTCCCAGAATCTGGAAAAGGTCTGTGATCTTGATTCCAACCAACCAAAAGTCTTTGCAACTTACCGAGCTCATTACCATTATTTCAATTCACCACCTCTCAGGTGAGAAGAGACTTTATATCTAATCTAGACCACCCTTGGGCCACCTGGCTGGCTTGGGGCAAAGTCGGTAGAGCAGGCAACTCTTGATCTTGGGGCTGTGAGTTCAAGTCCCACATTGGGTGTAGGGCTTACTTTAAAAAAAAAAAAGTGGGTCACCTGGGTGGCCCAGTCATTTAAGCATCCGACTCTTGATTTCGACTAAGGTCATGATCTCACGTTTTAGAGATCTCACATATTCTGCTGTCAGCACAGAGCCTGCTTGGGAGTTTCTCTCTACCCCTCCCCTGCTTGTTGTCTCTATCTCAAAATAAATAAACATTAAAAAAAAGAAAACTAATTTAGCCCCCCCCCCCCTTATTTCTCAGCACATGTCCCCTCTCTGATGTGTGCCAAATGGCAGTCCAGCTTGCATGTCCCACCAGTTTCGTGGGACTTGCTGCTTCCTGAGGCATTCATTCCATCTCCAGGCACTCCCTACATATAACTTGTCAATCTTGTCTCAAAAACTGTGATAACTAGGGAAGGTTTCTTATGCCATCCATTGTGGCTTGACTATAGAATCACAAATACTCATTGGCATTGTTACCAAGTCTTACCAAAGTGGCCAATTGTGTCTGCTTGTTTAAGCACAGAGAGGAATGCAGGCTAAAGTTCATTTCTAAAGGAAGATACCTTGGCGTTACTAAGGGTGGCTGACTGAAAAAGGCTCTTGTGGTCTGGGTGGAAAGTAAGTACAGAGGAGATCCTGACTCTGGGGTAATTTTGAGGTTATATATAAGGCCAAAATGATACTTCCTGTGTCATGACTTTTTCTAACAGTACTCAAATCTTAGAAAGGATACCTTCACCCAAAACAGAGATGATATCTCCTCAAAGTGAGGATTTGGTGCTTTGTTTTTCATACTGTCTCTGGCCAAGCCCCCCTAGACACCTACGTATAAATACATAAAATACTAACTCTTTAAGAGAATCAAGTTCTAGCTAGCACAGTCTTAGGTATCAGAGATCATAACTACTGAGAACTCAACCTTCCGAGGCAACTGTTTGCTTCCTGGCACTCTGATCCAATGTGAGGAGACAGAGGGCTCAGTCTGCTTCTGAGATCGTGCCTCCTTTAAGCCATGGGGTTTGGGGGAATTTTTTGTTTCTTTGTTTTCTCTTACCATTTGAAGGTGTTAATAAATAATGAAGAGACCAAAAGGAAGGCAAGCAAGTGAATGAGGGCCTGAGAGGATCATGTAAGACTTGAGACCTGGAAAACTCCCAACTCAGAGGTACTTCCTTGGGTTGTCTCAGGTTTTTTTTTGTTTGTTTTTGTTTTTGTTCTGGTGCCCTCTCTGAGGCTAGTTTTGTTTTGTTGTTTGGTTTTTCCTTCCTCAACCTCATAACTTGGTATTTTGTTCAAGGATCACATATTCTCTCTGGGGTTCTTCTGGCTGGTTTCATGTAATTAGCTATTAACCAAAGCAGAGCCAATATGGGCGATTCCTTCATTGTTACACTGAAGGACAGGGTCACCCAAACCTGCCCCGATAGGGGCTGCACATTCTTGGCAAAATGAGCTGAAAAAGCAGTGATGGGAAGATGAGAAAGAAGTAGCTTCCTGAGATAGGTTATAAGCACGTGGGGCGCAAGGGACACGGAGGAGAAATACCTTAGGGTTTAGGTATTAGGGCCCTGGGTCGAAGGGAATTAATGAAGCCTGGGCTACAACTGAAAGGAAATTTTTATATGTATGTACATGCACCCCACCCCCACAAACTTACTTTCTTATAATAAAGGAAAAGAAAACGAACTACAGTTTCTCCAAAAGCTATTATCTTAAAGAACCAGAGTCCCATGGCCAGATACCAGATATCAGAAACAATCCAGAGTTCAGCCCTTGGGGGCTCTGGAAGCTGTGGGCTTAAAAACCACTGGGCTGCTTCCCATTTTGCAGGCAGTTCTGAATGATCCTAGGTCCTGCATGTGGGACTGCAGGACCCTGACTAATTGAAATCCCCACTATGCCAGATGCTGGGGGAGAGGGGTGGCCAGATGTCAGTAATTCTTGCTCAGCAAGCCCTGTGCCGAGGCTGATAACCAGCAGTAGGACGGCTCCTTTAGATTTCAGTTCCTTGCTATTTCTCCTGCTCAAAAATGGTGAAAGAATGTTAGATGAGGAATGTGGAGGAGGAGGAGCAAGAAATGAGAAAGAAGGGAAGACATTTTTTCATGACAGGATAATGTGCTTTCGATACAATTGAGTGTTGTCTGCATTTCGGGTGAGATTCTTGGATAGTTCCGAGTTTCTTCCTATTTGATCTAGAAGAAGAAGGCTGGACTAAGATCATCTAAACCTGAAAATTACGGCCCCAGGAATTCCTCATATCAAGCCTTAAACATCTCTCCTCTTTAAAATTGCTTTGCTGTTTGTGAGGCCAGGACGGAGCTTCGGGTCAAAGCAGGTGTCTTCTTTCTTGATGACAAAATAAAACTTCAGGGCAAAGCTCTTAGCAACACATAGAACTAGATGCCTGCCCTATTGTTTAATGGCCTAATCCAAACCAGGATGTGCGGATCAATCTGTACGATGCCTTAGTTTACTCTGATCTTCAGCATTATTCCTCATGAAACCAAACACCATAAAAACAGTCACTGAGTGGCCAGATCCAGGAGGAAGTTTTTTCTACATCTAGACGGATGGCCTTTTGAATAAATTGACCAGAAAAACTTGGTAATGGGAAATATTCATAAATCACTGGGTCAGCACCAGCCAACCTCTTGGAACTTTTGCTTTCCCTGGCCCCAGGTGTCTCTCCAGGCTCTGGAGAGGAAGAGACTAGTAGTAGGGTCAGAAAAGAGGGCAACTAACCAGAAAACACCAAAGATACAAGATTTATACTTTTTGCCACTTAGAGAAAGCCCACGTGGCAGAAGAAAAGTAGCTCTGGCTAAGGTTTTCCGGAATAACCTCCAGGAACGGTACTGGAGGGAGCAGCTAGAGTACCTAAGTGTCTGGCTCTTTGAACCATGGTCTGGCAGACTGTGTGTGAGGACTTCCTCTTCCTAGAATCATCGATCTCTCTAGGCTTGAGGTCCTCGCCTGAAGCCCCAGATCTGCCCAACCAAGATTTGCAGAACTAGTCCGGAAGACAGGACCTCAGTCTTCCAGGCACAGACACATTCACTCCATAACTTAACCTCACCACCCCAGCCTCAGCAAGCATTCACTGCCTCTGCCGCCTTTCTCACACTCACGCAAGACTGACGCAGCCACACCGCTCTAGGAGCTTCCACAGCTGCCACAGCATGAAGTCAGCAGAGAGCCACAACCACAGAACCGAATGAGGGAAGTGGGACTAAGACACAAACATCCTGTCCTCACTGCAGTGAGTGGCTCCAGATCAAGAATCAGGGTCATAGAGCCGATTATTTATGTGGGACACAGCTCCCCGATGACATACATAAACCCATTTTCTCTGTAGTCCTTTTGAGTGAGAGAGTATTTTCTCCTGAATCCATGGCTTAAATGGTGCTATTCTTTGGTTTAGGAGGTTGATGACAGGAGACAGTGACAGTGACAGTGACAGCCCAGCTGCTGACCAGGAAGAGCCAGGATGTGTTGAGCAAAGCCTGGGGCGGGAGTGTTCTCCGGGTAAAGTGAGCACCAGCTTGCTGGAAGTCCCATCTCTTCCCACGGACCAGTTCAAGAGAGAAGGGGCTGAATCAGTGATCAAGAGCTGGGACCGCCTGCCGCCTTCAGTCCTCACTACCTTTTCAGGACTCTGGCGTGCCCAGCCCTGCTCTTCTGTGCAGGACTAGGGATGTTCCTGGGCCAGGTCTCACCTTGTGTACGATCGCTTCCAGCTAAAGATCTCCTCCAGATGGGAAGAGGGAGAGACCTCCCGCTTCTGCAGGGTTCCCCAGCGACGGCGGCCCCCTAGGAATGAAGCTCGGCGCCTGCTCAGCCCCTTCATCCTCTCTTCCGTTCGGAAGAACTCAGTCAAGGCCCGGAAGTACTCCAAGATGACCTCATGGCTCCAGGCTGGCAAGGGCTCCTGGCGCAGGAAGCCACAGTGGCCTCCGTGGTGACTGAGAAGGAGGAAGAAGTAGGGGTTGCTGTGAAAGAGTTCGGTGGGCAGAAAGTGGTCTGGGGGCCCACACACGGGGTCATCAGCACTACAGATACACAACACGGGCACCGCGGCCTCGTCCACATCCCGGAGGGGGTCGTTGTGGTCCCAATAGGTGTCCCAGCTGATGGGGAAACTCTTGGTGTGGCAGAAGAGGGTCTCCTCAAACTCTCTCAGGGAGCGGCTCCTGAACAGTTTGTGGGTGTCCACTGTGTCCTGCAGGGCCGAGGCGTACCTGGCAGCAAGAAGGTGAACGGGGAAGGTAGGAAGGAGAGGGAAGAATGAGAAAACAAATTGATAGCAGAAGTAATGGGGAGGCGGGGTGGGGGTGGGGGAGTTCACAGGCCAGATTCTGGCCACAGAAACCTTCTTTGGCCATATAATATTTTTTAAAACTTGCATTTCATTGTCATCATTTAAAGATTTTATTTTTTTTTTCTTTAAAGTTTTATTTAAGTAATCTCTACACCCACTATACGAGTGGGGTTTGAACTCATGACCCTGAGATGAAGACTCCCGTGCTCTTCCAACTGAGCCAGCCAGGCACCCCTAAAGATTTTATTTTTTTAAGTAAACTCTACACCCCAGTGTGGGGCTCAAACCTTACAACCCCGAGATCAAGAGTCACGTGCTCTGCCGACTCATGAAGCCAGGTGCCTCGTCATTGTTTAAAACCAGGAGGTTGTACATAAAAGGCAGCTACTTGGATTCTCGAGGGAAATGGAAAGGTCTGGCAACGTGGGCTGGCATTCCTCAGGGCAACAAGCAGTGCATCTCTTCCCTTTTTCCTGTGTCACAGTTCCTACCAGGCCTGCCACTCTTGACATTACCTGCCCAGCCCTGGGACAGCAAGTGACTTTACAGCCAATGATCCATAGTGTGACAGCTCTCCTCCTGATCACAACTTCTGATCCTCTGTAGGGAACTTGCTTTGAATTCTCACCTCCTGAACCCCTGCTAGAGCTCCCTGGCTCAGACTATCCAAACCAGCAGGTGACATCCCCCATTGTTAACATTTTACTTTAGGTTATATTAGCCTTTTTTTTTTTTTTTTTTTTTAAAGCTAATATGCTGGGGGTGCCTGGGTAGCTCAGTCTGTTGAGAGTCAGACTCTTGATCTGGGCTCAGGTCATGATCTCACATGAGTTTGAGCCCCGCCTCGAGCTTGGGATTCTGTCTCTTCCTCTCTCCACCCCATTCCCCTCAAAATAAATAAACTTAAAAAAAAAAAAAAAAGCCTAATATGGTGCCCAGATAATGGCAAATAAGTGTGACCTTGAGCAGTGATGCAGGTATTCCTAGAGAGGGCCAGGCAGCAGAGGAAGTGGCTGGGAGTATCATTACTTTACAGGGTAAGCTCCCACAAGGGAGCCTGAGAGCTACTGCTCTGGGGAAGAGGGACATTTTTGCTGTTTCCACCCCCATGGAGACAGCCCAGCACCCTGACAAGGGGGCCAGGACAGGCAGCTCAGTCTTTTGGGTGGTTCAGTCCAAACTTAAGCCAGTTGAATTTGGATGTGTGTCTCCTACAAACATTCAAAAAGGTTTGCCCTTTTTTTCAATCCCAAATTTCCATGGGCAGGGCAGATCCTAAAGGCCCAGACTTCCTCTCCACTTCTCTCACCTTACTCCAGCTGGTGCCCAGAGTCAGCACTGGTGGTGGTCATTTGGGGATGGAAACTGGCAATTAAGCCATATAAGAACACCTTACCCTTGGACTCCTCACAAGTTCTGGGTTGCCATGACAGCACTGGGCCATTGTGGAGCTCAGGGATTGGCCTTCTCACAACAAAATGGGGCAAGGAAAGAAAGAGGGGGCACCTGGGTGGCTCAGTTGGTTAAGTATTTGCAGCAAATTCGAGCCCTGCATCGGGCTCTCTGCTGTAAGCTCACAGAGCCTGCTTCAGAACCTCTGTTTCCCCCACACACACATATATTTCTGCCCCTCCCTTGGTTGTGATTTCTCTCTCTCTCTCTCTCTCTCTCTCTCTCTCTCTCTCTCTCTCAAAAATAAACATTTAAAAAATCTATTTAGGGGTGCCTGGGTGGTTCCATGGGTTGAGTGTCCGACTTCAGCTCAGGTCATGATGTCGAGGTTCATGAGTTCAAACCCCGTGCTGGGCTCTGTGCTGACAACTCAGAGGCTGGAGCCCACTTGGGATTCTGGGTCTCCCTCTCTCTCTCTGCCCCTTCCCTGCTCGTTTTCTTTCTCTCTTTCTCTCTCTCTCAAAAATAAATAAAAACGTTAAAAAAATTTTTAAACTAATAAAAATTAAGAAAAAAAAAAGAGGAAAGAGAAATCACAATTGCCACCACTTTTTGAGCACCTACCCAGTGCTAGGATTTGAACCCCAGTGGTTCTGACTGCACATCCCAGGTCTTTCTGCACGCCACACTTTCTGCTATAATGTCTTTGATCTCATTTTGCCATTTCCTAGGAAAGCAACGGTGCATGCTGAGATGTGGTTATTTGCTGTGGGAACATCGATCAGGCCTTCTAAGTGCCAAAGTCTCACCTGTCACAATAATGGTAGATTGCTCTCCTTTTGGGGACTTTTTTTTAAAAACTATGTTGACATATTCTTTAAATTTTGGGATTCAATATACCTAGGAATATGCAAAACATTTGTCAAGTCCAAAGAATGTTAAAAATCACGTAACACCAAATTTCTGATTCCTGTCACCTCCAGTCTCAGACACTGGAAGGAAACATTCTGGATAATCATTTGTAATTGCTTCCAGAGGCCTCTTTGCTGATTTGACAAACTGTGTGAATTAAGTGGTAAATGTCAGGTGCTGCCTCTGCTACAGGTGGGGCAGGTGATCAGGTTGCTAGGACACGCTGGGGCTGAGGTGAGGCCACGCGCTCCAGGCCAGGAGTCCATAGTTTAGCATAACGATGCGAGCCCATCTATGGCTTTTAAACCTGCTTGCCTGGTTCTGTGTAGACCAGAGGGTTAGGGCAGCTTCAGAAATTGTGTGAGGAGAACTTTGCTCAAACTGCCCTAAACCTATTTGATTCAATACTAGGTAGAGATGTTTCTTGGTCAGCCTAAGACCTCTATTGCCCCCTTGCCCGGCTGGGGCCTCCGTTACCCACCTGCTGAGGGTGATCTTCTGGTGGAGCAGAAAGCCCCGCTCGTAGGGCCAGGGCAGGCCGGCCTCAAACCACTCGCGGCAGCGTAGCACCGGCGAGATGCAGGCGGCGCCGGTCACATAGCTGGAGGAGCCGCATTCGCCCAGGTAGGAGAGCAGGAGCGCTGAGCCTGAGCCCTCGCTCACCGCGAACAGAGGGGCCGCCGGGTGTCGGAAGCGGATGTAAGTGACCGCCTCCTTGAGGTCGGACGGGTCCCCGAAAGGCTGCAGCCGGGGACTGACCAGCGGGCAGCCGTGGTGGCCGCGGCGGTGGAAGATGACCGGGTAGTAGCCGCGTTCCAGGGCGAGCAGGCAGAGGCCGAGCACGTTGCGAGTGAGGCGCCCCCATGCATTGGGGATCACCAGCAGCACCGCGGGAAGGCCCCCGGCGTTGGTGACCCGCCGACCCCGGGGGCAAGGTCCCACGACCCAGTCTAGGGCCACCAGCCCGTCGTCCGCCAACTGCAGGTACTCTCGGGCCAGCTCAGGCCCCGGCGCCACCGGCAGCACAAAGTGGCAGAGGGTCTGCAGGTGGGGCCCGGAGAGCCAGGAACGCGGGCGCGGCTCCAGAGCTGCTGAATGTCGTAAGGCGCTCAGCAGGCACTGGGCCAGCGCCGACGGCTTACAGATGAGCCTGCACCCTCCGGGCAGCGGCTCACGCCCGTCGCTGAACTCGTCCGCGGCGCCTCTGCCGTCCACCTCCTCCTCGTGGTCCCGGCCGCGAGGCCCGGGCAGAGTCCTCGCTCCGACGGCGCGCCGCAGCCGCGGGGCGAGCAGGCCGAGCAGGGCGAGCGCGGCCAGAAGCAGGGCGAGGGCGGCGCCCCACGGCGGCATGGCAAGGCGGGAGAGCCCCCGGCGGATAGCGGGCGGCGGGTGGAAGGCAGCGGGGCCGTCCCCTCGGCGAGCTCCCCGCTCTGCCCGCGGCTCCGCCCGGCGGCTGGCAGCTGCCCCAGGCTCTCCTGCGCGGAGGTGGGGGGTGGACGCTCCGGATTGGCCGTGGCCCCGCAGAGGCAGCCAGTTCGGGCCCGGCTCCCCTCGCCCGCCCCCCACTCCCGCCCCTGGCCCTTTGTACAGCGATTGCGACAAGCTGAAGCAGAGGGTGAAAGGAGCCTAGGCCACAAAAAGGGAGTGAGGACGCGCCAGAGGGCCGGAAGGGAGTGGGGAGGGCAGCGAGCCGAGGAGTGGGGTGTTGTCGGCAGACAGTGGGGAGACTCGGAGACCGAGGATCCAGACTCGGGGATGAGCATCAGAGTCCGCGCCGACCCCTCCCCTCTGCCCCGCTTGGTGTGTAGCTGCGAGGGTAGACCCTGAGTCGCTGCGCCCTCAGGGGCCGCAGTTGAGAAGTAGCAAAAGGGAGAAGTGCATAAACCACAGCTCGGGGCGCGGGCTCTCCCGTTCCCGCGGGGCGGCTGCAGCCGGAGCCACCAGCCGCGCCTCCCTCCCGAGGCTCGGCCGCGCTCTCTGACCTGTGTGTTCGTCTCGGCCCCGCGGGCACCCTCAACTGCGCGAGAGCCCAGTTGGGCGGGGGTCCGGCTCGGCGCCAGCGAGGGCTGGGCCGGCGTCCCGCCCAACAGCTGGTTTGCTGCAAGGGGCTCGTTCCCTTGCCTGCATCAGCGTGCGGTCTCTATCCCGCCCCCGCCCCCACCGGGAGCATAGGGTTCCCCAGGAGCCTGGCTTCAGATAGAAGAAATCCTCAACACCGCTCCCTGAAAAAGACCTCCCCAGAAGCAACAGCCCCAAACTCGGGGAAAAGACGCACTCGGGTGCCTTGCGAGAAGGATGCCTGTCACCCTACGATGGGGCCATGGCAGGGGATAGATTGCAGGCCCTTCATCGGTTCAGTAACTGGCAACTGGGGGGAGGGGGGTACGAGGGATGGGTAAGAAATCCCCCTGTAGGTCACGTTCTTGCTCTATTAGAAATAACCCGTTCTCGCTCTACTTCTAATTTGAGGCTGGGCATTTCAACCCTCATCCTCCACCCACGTTCCCTTCTTTCGTCAAAATCCTGAGTCGGGCCAAGGAGAAGGGCATTGGAAAGAAGACAGCAGAACCGGCGCCCCCCTGCAGGGGAGGTCCGGCCAGCGCTCCCTGCTGGGGGCGAAGCCTGTGACTCCATCTCACGGTGACAGATGTCTCCCTGGGCACATGCCAGCCATCGGTGAACTAACGACAAGAGCGGAGGCGGGCATGGGGGAAACAAAGCAGCCCCAGGCCCGGCTTCAGCTTCCACGGACTTCTGGGCCTAGGGAGGGTGGTGGCCTGAGACCCTCCGAAGCTCCTCTGGGTTCGGGCCCTATTTGCGAGGGCACGAGTGGAATGGGCTGAAGGTGAAGCTCTAGAGCGGGGATGCTCTTCCTTCCGCAGCTCGGACTTCGTGATTCTGCCCCTCTTCTAGTTGTAGGTCACACTGACGTGTATGAAGCGGGTTTGCGGGAGGAGCGTACCCGTCTTCCCTCCTGGGCCACTCGGTCCACTGGGATCCCACTTCCCGCCCTTCGCCTGGCTCCATGATCCCACCCAAGCACTGAAGCTGCCCTCCGCAGGCCGTGGAGACGCGCTGGGACTGAAGCGCGGGTGAAGGAGAGGTCCCCGCCTGTGCTGCAGCGCTGTGTGCCTGGGCAGGGTTCCTACGCAAAACTTTTCCGGCTTCGGGCTTACGACGCGTGCGCGCAAGGTCGGTGGTTGTGGGCGGGTATTGGGGCGGGGCGGAGGCGGGGCGAGAGTAGTACGCAGCTGCGGGGGCGGGGCGAGGCGGGAGGCGCGCGATCTTGGGAGTCGTGTGAGGGTGGGGGCGGGAGGGGGCGCGCGCGCGCGATCCCGGGATCTACGTGGGCGCGCGTGGGGGCGCGGGGAGGGAGGGGGCGCGCGTTCTCTGGCTTGTGGGACTTCGGGCCGAGCCCCGGGCCGCCGGGATGGCGCCTCAGCCGCCTTCGCCCCAGCTGTTGCTTCTGGCAGCCCTTGCGGGGCTCCTAGGTCCCAGTGAGGTAAGGCGACCCGCTCTTGAGCAGGCTTCGGCCCGAGATCTCAAAGCGCTTTGTTGAAAGTTGGTCCTGGAAGGAGTGGCTCGTGGAGGGGGAACTAGGAGTCCTCCCCTGACTGGCTGGGCCTGGGAGGGAGAGGGCAGGGCCCACACCGAGGCTAGTTCTCCCAGTTCTGTGCCTTGGACCCACAGGTGGTAGCCGAGCCAGAGGAGGAAGCGGGGGCCAGTTGTCCCGAGGGCCCGTGGCCTCTGCCCCCACAGGTAGGAGCTTGGCGGGGGATGGGAGAGAGGGGTGTGAAGGGGTAGTCCAGCCCCGCTCTGGCCTCGCTGCACCCTCCACCGTCACCCTCTGAGGACCTCTGCCGGTTCCTCTGGCCCTCAGTTGCCAGCGTCTCCATCCCAGCCTGGCCGGATGGGGCCTGCTGTCCCCTCCCCACCCGCAGGCGGAGCCCCAGCTGCTCTAAGCCCTCCTTTTCCCCTCGTGCATAGGTGTCACCAAGAGTGACCTACACGCGGATGAGCCCATGGCCGGTAAGTACAAGCAGGGAGCCATCCTTGGTGTCTGCCCCCGAAACAGCGAGCTCCTTGCAGGCTTCCTCCGCTTTTTCTGCTCACCAGCTCCATTCTTCACCAGTTCCCTTAGTGTTCTTAGGCCCGGGACAGTGAGCCACAAGCCTCTGTCGTCTGCAGTGCTGTGTCAGGAATGCTGTCCAGTAGCTGTCTGCCCGTGGGCAGGAGGCTGCAGGGGGAACTCTGGCCCTAGTGGCAAAAAAACAACCCATGCCCCAACTCTGCTGTGTGACTGTGGAGAGTCTCCTGACTTCTCTGAGCCCCAGTTTTCTTAAGAGGGGCTGTTAATAATGTCCCACCTCCCCAGGACTAAATGAAGTGTGTGTGATAGCATTTTGGGAAGTAGGAAGCTGTATGAGGTAAAGAGTGTGCCTCAGTTACTGGGCACCAGACCGTGGCTTCACCTTGCGTGGCTGCCTCTCTGTTTTCGAGGCCAGTGGTCAGACGCCTTCCCTGTCCCTTTGGTTTTCCTTTTGAAATCTCTAACTTTTAAAAAAAAAAATTTTTTTTTAATGTTTTTATTTTTGAGACAGAGAGAGACAGAGCATGAGCAGGGGAGAGGCAGAGAGAGAGGGAGACACAGAATCTGAAGCAGGCTCCAGGCTCTGAGCCGTCAGCACAGAGCCCGATGCGGGGCTCGAACTCACGGACTGTGAGATCGTGACCTGAGCTGAAGTCGGAGGCTTAACTGACTGAGCCACCCAGGCGCCCCTAACTTTTTTTTTTTAAAACCTTGTAATAGCTTCTGGCCAAGAAACCTCATGCCACCCACCTGATTCCTTCCCTCAAACAGCCCTTTCATTAAGTCATTCCACTGTTTGGAAACCTTCAATATCTTATTTCTCGTCTTATCATGGTCATATCCAACCGACCCCTCGCTCCCACCCCCAGCTTTTCAGGCCTTGTCTGACCTCCCCAAATCTTTGGTTCTTCTCCAGTCATCTTGGTCTGTCCACCACACGTGTGAGTGTCAGGCTTATTCCCACTGCTGTACCTTTAATGCCACTTACTCTCCACACCTGGCCTATCCTGACTAGAAGCTGGAGTGGGCAGCTCCCTGCCCTCCTGCCATCCATCCCATCCACCTCCAAAGCCCAGTGCAAGAGTCAGCTCTTTCTTGAGAACTTGCCTGATCACATCAGCCCTTATTCATCACCTTCTCCAAATTCATGTAATGCTTACAACTTCTCTCTTACAACTTAATGGCTAATCACTTTGAGTTCTATTAGTTCTTTCATTTGCATTAGTTCTATTGCCCTGAGTTTCCTCTACATTTCCCACAAGCAGAGTCCAGGCATTGCCTTTTGGCATCTCCTGTAACATCTGGCACAGTGTGGAGCATTAGGTCAGCACAATCAAAAATAATTAGTAATTGATGAAGTGTTTGCATCGTGGAACCGTGCACCTGCTGCCTGGTGCCCTGCATTTGGATGTTTGGGGAAGATTGAATATATAGGTAGATCAGTAGATAGGAGACCTGGTCTCCATTTGGGGGATGCTTACAGTCTAGACTGGGGACCCGTAGAGCCACTGTCACAGGTGCAGAGAGATACAGCTGAAGAGTGTGTTCTGACAGCGTTAACCAGGCTTGCTGTCATGGAAGCTGTGAGCTTTGAGGTGTGGCATTTGAGGGAGAGGAGGGGTGAAAATGCTCAGAGGCAGAAGGGAATGTTCACCCGTACCCAGGGCTCTTTGTCCTTTCCTGAGCCCTGAAGGTGGGTCATCTGGCTGCCTTGGAAATCCCTTTAATAAAGCTGGTCTCCAGGACGGGAGAACTTGGGATTCTCAGAGTCATCTGGCCTGGCTTAATGTCTCCATGCCATTACTCCAGGCTGAGGATGTCACCTTCCTCTACCACCCCTGTGCCCACCCTTGGCTGAAGCTCCAGCTTGCCCTCCTGGCCCACGTTTGTGTGGCCCAGCCCTCACTGGCCCCGGACTCCAGCCTTACTCAGGAGCGGGTAAGCAGTTGATGAAAGGTCGTTGTTTCGCACTGGCAGAGGCTGCAGCCCCATGTGCAGGAAAGGAAAATTCAGGGACTTCCTCTTGCTGGCTCCCCACCTTCAACTTAGTTCTCCTTTCCTAGCCCTTGGTGCTGGCAGCATGTGGGGTGGTGCTGGAGATGGCATGGATAGAGCCAGCCTGGGCTGCCCACTGGCTGAAGAGGCGGCGGCGGCGGAGGAGGCTGAGGAAGGAGAAGGCATGGTTCTGCACTGACGGTCTTTCTGGGTCTTCTCCCTTGGTGCCAAGGCCAGGTAGAGGGAGGCTGTGCCGGAGAGGGTGTCTGCAGGTGAGGGGTGCTGGGCTTGGTTGGTGGTGGGGTCCTTGGGTTATCTGGGCAGGAAAACGGTGACTGCTGTCTCTCTCCCCAAAGGCCCCAGCTTTGGCTTTTACCCTGCGGAGCTGGCGGCCCCCAGGTGTGGAGGAGGCAGCTGGAGGGTCCAGGCACCTCTCTCCTGGCGGTGCCAAGAGGCGTGGGCTGCGGGCCGCTCTCGGTCTCCAGCCCACGCCCTCAGCCCTGAGGCTCCCCCCTGCCTCTCCACGGAGCTTGGAGGCCAAGCAGCCCATGCTGGCAGCCCGGGGTGAGGGGAGTGATGCCCCATCTGTGCCCACTCTCCCCTTGATGCATGAGGGGCCCAGAGGCAATGCCAGCTCCAGGATAGAGGCTCAAGTGCTCAAAGGGCAAAGCAGCCCAGGGGGCTGTACCTGTCCAAGTGAGGCTTCCCCAGCCCCTCGGGCAGCAGTGCCCCCGCGGGTCGCCCGGGGCCCTACCCCGCGCACGGAGGAGGCTGCTTGGGCGGCCATGGCCCTGACCTTCCTGTTAGTGCTGCTCACTCTGGCCACGCTCTGCACACGGCTGCACCGAAACTTCCGACGGGGGGATAGCATCTACTGGGAGCCCACAGCGGACAGCCAGGACACGGTGGCTGGTGAGAAGTTAACCCTCCTTACCCACCCAACCCAGCCCTGGACCGCCAGGGCATCCCTGCCGATCACCGACCCTTCCCCACCCTGCCCGTAGCTGTGCTGAAACGGAGGCTACTGATGCCCCCGCGCCGGGTCAAGCGCTCCCGCCGGAGACCCCTCCTCCCGCCCACTCCGGACAGCGGCCCGGATGGGGATAGCTCCGACTGACTTGACGCGAGCCCTGCCACTTTGGCGGATTTGGTTTCGCCGCGCCTGGTGAGGCCGCGACCTCTGCCACGTGGACCCTGCGCAGGACCGCCCCCTGGTGGCCAGATGGAGCAGTCCTGCCTAAGCATTGCAAACGGGCTTGTTCTTAAGGTGTGGTTGGCTGGGGGCGGCGGGGGTGGGGGAGGGATGGGCTGTGTTTCTAATTAAATTATTTTGGTAGAGTTTGGAGTTGAGCTTGTGTCTCTGCCACACAGACACTCCCAGCCAGGACACTGTCCTCGGCCACTTAGGTTTTGTTTGAAGTGAGTGCTTACAAAATCAAGTTAGGCACCCACCAGCCTGCCTCCTCCAGCCTTCCTGGCCTCAGCCAAAGTTTTAGGAGTGTGGTAGGACCACCGGTGGGGAGGGAGAAAGTGGTGGTGGTGGTAGTTACTGACACTTTTATTTCCTAGCTTCTTTTCTAGAACACAAGGGCTTTCCTTGCAAGTTCCAGGTCTGGAGCAGCTGTAGTCTTCATTTGTTTCATGCTTTTGCCAGGTCTGTCTTTGTCCCTTTCATGTCTGTCACCTCCCCACCCCCAAATTCTTTCAACACTAGCAACAGCACATGGTCACTTATTTATTTTTGATACAAATGTACATGACACACGTCTTGACAGTCAGCCCACCCACCACCACACAGGTACAGCCTGGCCCCTAGGGCAGAGACAGGACAGAGAGAAGGGCTGGTAGGCACGGCCATCTGCCTCTCCAGCCTTCCCAGGCTGCTGCCCAGATTCCAGATACCCAGAGACTGCAGGGCAGGTGCTGGCCTCTCAGAGGTTATAGGAGGGGGCTCTCAGCTGAGTCAGGGACCCCGGGGAGCCAGCCCCAGGCTCAGGTGCTCAGTTCTCTGCCCCAGCCAGCACAGCCCCCTCCACAAGGGAGGAGGGGGAGGAGAGATGCAGGGAAGTGGTTTTTTTTTTTTTTTTTTTTTTTTGTAAGTTCATAGAGAAGGGGACCGAGGGGGGAAGGCAATGGGTAGGACCCCGGATGATTTACCAGCAGTCCCTGGCCCCAGGATGGGAGAGTGGGGGACTGACCCCTAACTCTGGTCCTGCTGCCCTGGTCCCCTCACCCTTCACAAAACTCCAGATGGGCCAGGCCTCCGGAACGGCACTGCCGCCCCGCACACGCACACACAGGCACGCAGGGACACTCAGTTACCACAATGTTAAAATTAAGGGGTGGAAGAGGAGAGAAAAAAAAAAAAGATTTTCCAGTGTTTGCTGCTAGGGACCCTGGGAACACAGGTTTGGGGCCTGTGCCCTAGACAGGGGCCGTTTGGCATTAAAGGAGAGCAGCAGGGGGGTTGGTGGCTACAGGGCAGGGGACATCCAGAGATTATGTACAAAGGAGGGGATGCCCCCGGCTCAGCCCCCAACAGGGCTGAACTGGCTCATGGGGGTGGGGTGCCTGTAGGGGGAACTGGCCTCACTTGGAGTGTCCCCACCCGACCCTTTGCTGAGGGTGCCCCAGAGGGGAAGGGGCTAGGAGTGGTGCCTTAGAGGCCCCTGCACACTAGAAGGGGGGGGGATGCTATGTACAGGGGGAGGTGCATGGAATGTGGGGGACAGAAGCTCCTGCCACCCCACCTCCCCATCCTTGGGGACTTGAGGGGGGCGGGCACCAGGGCGCCTGGCTGCCAGGGGACAGTGGCAGCACTAAGGGCACTTGTGCCAGTGGCTCCGTTGGGGTGGGGATTAGTGTCTGGAGTGGCCCAGCTCCCATGGCCAGTGAGGTCCCAGTGCAGGTGAGGGTGCAGGGAGAGTGGTCACTGCTTCTTTTCTCGGGTGGTGATGGTGACCAGCTGCTTGGCAGCCTTGGCGATGTCATAGGCGCACTGGATCACCTGCTGAGTCAGCAGCTGGAAGTCCACAGGGGCGCCAGGCTCCGGGGGCACTGTCTTCCGGCACTCACTCTGCAGCCGGTAGGCGCTGGCATTGAGCAGCCGCAGTGAGCTGCGCACAGGCTCCAGGGCTGGCCTCTGGAGGGAGGGAGGAGGGAGTTGGGCCTTGGACTTCAAACCATGAGCCATGAACATGGCCCAGTGTGTCCTCCCTCGTCTCCACCCAGGTAGTGGTCACATTCCCTACACCTGCCCCACCCTGAGAGCCTTCCATTCCTGCTCTTCTCTCTGGCCCCTGTACCTTTGGGAAGAGAGAGGCCATCTCCGTCACAGCCAAATGGATCTTCTCCGAGCAGGGCACGAAGCTGTGGGGGCAGGGGAGGGGAAATATCGGCAGGATTTGCAGGGACAGAACATTGGTCACCCCCCACCCCCTTGCCCTCTGCAACACCCAGGGGCTGCTGTGAGCCCTTTACCTGTCATGCTTGAATTCTTGGGCAGCCCGCAACAATTCCTGGATGTTCTTGGTGACCTGTTCCGTCTTCAGGATGACATCCTCTGTGCTGGGAAGCCCAGGGTCAAGGTCTCCATCCAGGCTTTCCAACTCTGGGTGGAAGTCTTCTTCCTTGCCCAGCTCAAGAAACCTCTTCCCCTCCAGTCTGAGGTCAGGGTTAGAAAGAGACATTCCAGTGGTAAGCCGCTTGCCTGTATCCTCACAGATCCTCCAGAGCCCAGTCAGCCTTCTTCCCTGGGGTGTCTCACCCAAGCAGTGGGTCCCCGCTTTGCGTGTTCTCATAGTCACTGTCAGCACCACTGCCGTGGCGGGAAAGCTTGCTCTGGAGGATCAGGGAAGGGGTAGTGGGTGAGGTTCACATTCACAGACCCACACAGCCCATCACCTGTCCCCTTGGGCCCTTGGGGATTGGAACATTACCGTATGGCGGCTTCCTTCCTGGGAGCAGGACAGTAGTGGGGAGGAGGGAGTGAAGGGCACGGCTGAGGCTGACACCCCCTTCCGGATCTGAAACCCAGGAAGACTGGAGTCAGTCTCTCCTCCCTGCCACCCGCCTTCCAGCTTCCCGGCAGTGAGGGTAGGGACCAGGTGTATCTAGTCATTCCTGTGCCCAGCAGCAGCACAAAGCCTGACACCCACTGGGGCTCAAGACCTATCTGCGGAAATGGATCCGCTTCCTCCAGGCCCTACTTACCCGGTAAAGGCCAGCAGGGACATGCACTGAATAGATGGCATCATCCTCCAGCTCCTGGGGATTGGCACAGGTGTCACGGAGGGCCCTGCAGCAGCCCCAGCCCTCTGTTCCCCACAATCCTTGAGACCCACAGGCAACTCACAGTGCTGTGGAAAGGCTGTAGCCGGGTAGAGAGCTCATCCCCAGGAGGGGCCCCAAAGGGCTTCAGGGCAGAGCCTGGTTCATACATGGAGAAGGCCTGGCGGTCCCTGCGATGGGCACTCCCGCCAGGCCCCATGGGTGTGTGTTCTGCCCGCTCGCTGGGCAGTGGGGGTGTGGGCACTGGCCCGGGTGGCTGCCGGATCTGCAAGTTCTCTGCCTGCAGCTTGTGGATCTGAGAGTGGACAGTGATGTCAGAAACTCCAGAGGATCCAGGCAGCACCCCACCTCTGGGAGCGGAGGATCCTCTCTGACCTGGGCACTCCCACCAATGCTGCAGCCCTTACCTCCCTCTGCAGCCTCCGGAGCTCATCACTCAAGCTGCTGTTGACCTTCATGAGCTGTTGCACCTTTGCCTCGGAGGTAGCCAGAGCCTTCTTCAGCTCCAGATATTCCTGCAGCGTCACGGCCCCATCGGACAGGTCTGAGGAGTCCATGCTCTGCAGAGTGAGAAAGAAGCTGGTTAGCCATCAGAGGCAGGGGGTGAATGCCCACAGAAGACTGTTCTCAAGGCCATAACCAGCCCACTAGTCCCTGAAGCCCTGAGCTACAAGGGGATAGAGCCGGGCCTTAATGGAGGCCCGGGGAGGGGCAGTGCTCAGACCCGGGCACGGTTGTTCCTAGTGGCACCGGCGCTGCGCAGGGGCTCCTGGTCCGTGTCCTCGTCTGAGGCCACACTGTCGTAATCGTGCTGGTCGTCGAGGTCACTCTGGCTCCGCGCGGATAGCTCAAGGTTGTCTGAGGACATAGTCCAGTTACTCAGTATTCTGCCACGCGACTCTTCCATCATGCCACCCCAAAAGGGAGCCATGAAAGAATATACTAGAAAAACACCCACTGCCCTCAGCCCTAGCCACACCCTTCCCACCTGTGGGGCTGCTCAGGCTCTTGCCCTGCTGTCTCCGCTTGGCCTCGCTGAGAATGTCAATGATCAAGGTGGCAAACTCTCGGGCATTGAAGCGGGCCAACTTCTGTCGCCCCTGGTAGGCAGAAAGAACCCAGCCTGCATGACGGGCCCCCTTACAGCTGATAGATGGGTGTGGGAACAAAGCAAGGCCGTCCCCTGCTACCTGGCTCACCCGGCCAGATTCTGGGTGCCTGAAGAGGCTGGAATGTCCCCCAGAAGAGGCTGAAATGTCCCCCAGAAGCTGCTCACGAAGAGCTTAAAAAAAAACCTTTCCCCCAAATCCCAAATCCCAGTGCTAGCAGGGCCCTGAGAGAGGCCTAGGCCAGGGGAGGAGAAGAGCAGGCCCAGGCAGAAGCCCACACAACAGCCGGTGAGGAAGGGCAGGGCCCGCGAAGCTGGTGACCCCAGCAGGGGAGGAGAGGCCCCTGTCCGGCCCCCTCACCTGATTCCGCGTGGCCGAGTACTCGGGGTTCACAGGCAGGAAGGGCACAGCGCTGCGCTCCGTCACCAGGGTGCTGTGGTTCTGGGTAGCCAGCCACACTGGGGGGGGAGGAGGAGGAGGGGGGGGGAGGAGCAGGGAGCAGATCATCCAGAGCGTCCACGGTGGCCAGGCCCACGGGGTGGAGGTGGGGATGTGCTGAGCACAGCCTTCCTCAATCCTCCCCACGTCCACCAAGTGCTGGTGTTCAAACCAGGGGTGGTCTTCAGACACCGGAGGCAAGGTTGGGTCAGGGCAGGGCTGGGCGAGGCCAGCAAGACTGGCCAGGCCGATGACGACGAACAGAAAGAGGCGACTCCTCCTTGCCAGGCCCAGCCCAGGGTTTGGGCTGGAATCTGGCTGTGGCCAGGAAGGAGTGATGTAGGCGGGGGTGGAGTGGGACTGGGGAGTGAGCCAAAGTGGGAGGCAGCCAGAGCAGAGATGAGCCCCAGTCCAGGGGTGGGGGCGGAGGAGCAGGCTGGCTGCCTCCAGCTCAGCACGCTCCGCCTGGCTGGGGAGGCTGCCCGGGCTGCTCACAGCCAGCAGGGGTGGAGAGGCAGACCTGCCGAGCAGACCAACCTCAGGCCTCCCTTCTTAGTCCCAGCAAAAGGCCCCAAGAGCCACACCAGGTCCCAGCCCTTCCCCAGCAGGTGGGTAGGTACCCCTGTCTCATCCACCCTCAGCCTCAGATGCCCTCTTGGCTCACCAGCGTCATTTTCTCTTCTGTCTACCTCGTCGTACACATCCATGGCAAGTTCCTCAAAAAGCCTGTTGCTGAGCTAGAGACAAAAGGGGGACCCAGTCTTTGTCAAATCAGTTGGTCCCCAGTGCTGACAAGGCCAGGTCAACCAGGATGTCCTAAGATGTGGGAAGTGGCTTGTGTCCTTTATGCTGCCCAGCCCCCACAATCTCAGAACTGGAAACTGGGGCAGGGGTCTCTCTGCCAAGCTCCAAGGTGGGAGAGGATGGAAGGGAGACCAGATCAGACCAGTTAGTGCCCTGGTAGGTCAGAGGTGGAGCTAGGGCCCAGGGAGCCTCGGGAGGGCAGAGCCAGGGTCAAAGACCAGGGGTGGGGAGGTGGGGGAAAGAGAGCAGGGAAGACAGAGTGAGGGGCAGGTCAAACCCTTGGAAAAGGAGACCATCAGAGGAAGGAGGAGCAATCTTAGGGGTCGAGGCTCAGAGGTGAGGACAGCTCCAAGTAGTAGGAGCCCATCCAAGTGGACTCACCGCCTGCAGCTTCTTCTTGGCAGCTTTGGCCAGCTCGGACAGGTCTAGGCTGTGGAAGGAGGAGGGAGATGAGAATGGACAGACAGGAGAGGTGACCAGGCCCCCACTTGTGACTCCCAAACATGCAGGGATCCCAGGAAGACAACATCCCAGATGCTGCACACCAGATGCCGCCCCCCACCCTGCCCCCAACCTCCAGAGCCTGCTCCCGAGGCAGGCACCATATACCTCTGAGACATGCACTTTTGCCGAGATCTAAGTCCAGAGAAAGGCAGCAGAGGAAAGAATAGGACAGAGGCAGCGATTACCCAGGAGCAGGGCCCCACGTGCCTTCCACGGCAAGCTCAGACCCATCTCCGTGTATACGCCAGACCCGGAGGGTGCAAAACGAACTCCTCTCCCCTCCCAACCTGCTCCTAGACCAGCCTGCTCTCTCCCTCTGTGACCCACTCACCCAGCACCAGCGTCTGCTTCTAGGAGTCACCAGAAACCTCCCTCACCCTCAAGCCCCAGCCAAGCTTTCTCTGGTTCTGCCATCGATCCCTCTTTGCCTGGGCCTTTGCAAGTTTCTTCATCCATCTTCCCACTTCCAGTCTTGCCCCTACAACCCTTTTTTTCCACCCAGCAGCCTGGGTCATCTCTTTGACACGTTGGGCCACACTACCCCTGGCCTTAAAAAACATCTTAATGACAAAACACATGTATGGATACTTCAACCGTACTTTAATAAAAAACTTCCTTAAAAAATATACTACGTGTTTAGTGTGCATTATCTTATTTTAATCCTGTCAACAGCCCAGAAAACGTAGGTACTGTTGCCTTTACTCCCAGGAGGTAACTAAGCCTCAGAGAGGTTAAGTAGCCTGCCTGAAGTCACACAGCCAGTAAATGGCAGAGCTGACATATCCGGGCTTGGAACCTCTCTGCTCTTCTTGGGGCTCACAGGACTTGCCATTCTCTCGCCTGTTTCCAGTCCAGTGCTGCTCCTGGGATTCCCTGCTTCTCACACTATGCTCCAGCCACATGACTCCCTGCAGGTCCTGGCACAGCATTTCTCACTTATACCATTTATGCCTTTACTTCTGCTGTACTCCCCACACTGAACTACAGCTATCTGTCCAGGCTGCCTCCTTCCCTGGACTGTGAGCTCCTGAAGGGCAGAGATCATATCTGAGTTACCCGTGTGTCTCAGGGCCAAGAACGGCAGCTGGCACCGGGCAGGTGCTCGGTTAGCCCTTCATTGAGTCCATGCCCATATGTGTTTAAACACATACACCAGACACATGCAGGTACACACACCCCGCAGAATAAGACCAGAGAAGTAGGAGGGAATCTTGGAGTCTCAGAACAGAGTAGGTCTGGGGTTCAAGGATTCAAGACGCCTAGGCCTGGCAATCCCTGTCTGCCCACACTGGTCTTTGGAGAGGAAGGGAGCCTCCTCTCTCGGATCCAGGCCAGCAGGCACAGGTTGGAAAAATGGCCTTCAGATGTGGCCACCAGGTGGCGCCAGCATCCATCTTGTGAACTGGGTGCGTGTCCCCCCACAGCCTAGGCGCGCTGAGGCTTTTCAGATCAGAGGCAGAAACACCTCAGTTGTGACGGGCCCTGCCCCCACCTCCCACCCCTCCCCAATTTCTGAGCACACCACGGAGGCCCAAAGTTAGTCAAATCCCTGGAGCCCACCATCTTTTCAATGAAGAGCAGAGGCTCGTCTTAAGATTTTACAGTGGGGTGAGTGCCACTGGAGCAGAGCCCAGTGAGCCACCCCTCCTGAGGCAGGTGTTTCTTGTACTCAGGCCTATGTGTGATGGCCTGGGGCTCAGGAGGTGCTTGGCCATGTGCTGAGCTGACATCCCTTCCCTGCCATAGGGCCCAGCATTAGGGAGTGAGGATCTGACTGAAATGTTTGTACACCAGACCCGGGGTGGGGTCCCTAAAGCCCGGGGACTGGGAGGGGTAGAGGTTCTGGGGTTCAGGCACCCACATGGTGTCCAAAAGCCCCTGGGAAGGGGCATCAGGTGGGCACTCACCTGTCAGCCATCTGTGGGATGATGTAATGCCCATTCTTGTGATCTGAACAAAAATAAAAATGCCAAGTCACTGGTGCTGGGTGGCCTTAGCAGCTGGGAGCCCACCTCACTGCCACGAGCAGACCTTGGCACCCAGAAGTGTCAGGGGACAGGGATGAGGGCAGGCCACCCCCAAGAGCCCTGGGAGCTGACTGGAAGTGATGCCCACCCCCCACTCCCTACCCCAGTGTGCTGTAGCCCAGAGCCGTCATCAATTTCACGGGAGCCAGTTGCCTAGCAACACTGTTCCCCAGCCGGCTCGGTCACCATGGCACCTGCTGCTGGGGTGTGTCTGGGTCCCACCTGCCTGGCCGAGCCAGGCCCACCCCACGTTCTGCTCACCCGGCTTGCGTCCACAGAGATAGAAGGCCAGCCGGTCAGTGAGCTCATACTGGCATTCGACTAGCCTTTCCGCCAGCTCATGGTGCCCCGCCTGCCTGTGGGGAGGGGGCATGGCTCAGCCCTGCCGCAGCAGTCCACTCCCCCCACCCGCCCAAGCCTCACCCATCATCCGACCCTCACCTGGCATAGTCAATGGGCGTTCGGCCATTAACATCAGGGGAGCCAGGATCAGCCCCATACACTACAAGAAGCTCAGCCTGCAGTGTCTGCCCCGCCTTGGCAGCCACATGCAGAGGTGTGGTGCCCTTCTCTGGATGGAAGAAGTTGGCCTGGGCACCCAGGGACAGCAGGCGCAGACATGTCTCCAAGTTGCCCGTCCGCACGCTTGAGTGCAGTTGCTGCAAGGAGCAGAGTGTGCAGCGAGTGTGTGTGAGCACCCCCCCCCCCCACCCCCAAGCCGTACCAAGTTCGGCAGCTGCTGGGACTCCTACCAGCTCCAAGGGCCTGGCTGAAGTTGGGTTGTCAGGGAGGACAGAGGCTTTAGCGCCAAATACTAACAGCTGCTATCAGTCACCATCTACCTGTGCTATGGGCTCTGCTTGAAACAGGCATTATCTATGAGGGAGACACTGTTGCTTCTTTCCCATTTTACAGAGGAGGAAACTAAGGCTCTGAGTGGCTAAGAAACCGCCTCAAGTTTTCCCGGCTTTTGGATGGCAGCCTGTTGTGTCCACCTAGAGGCGGAGGGGCCTTGGCCACATGCAGCTGACCATGCAATCCCCATCCCCTGCTGTGCCCACGATCCTTGCCTGACCCAGCTGGCTGCCTTTGGGGCCTAGGGCTCGGTGGTGATGGAGAAGCCCTCGGGGTGCTGTGGGCAACAGGAGGGGAGGCCCACCCATCTGTCCACCGTGGGGCCCCTCTAACCTTGCTGAGGTCTTTGGCAGTGACCCCGTCATCTTCCCGGCAAGGAAGCTTGTGCACAAATGCCAGCATCTGGTACTTGGCCCTGATGAACTCTGACTTGATGGGGCTGGATGGGGCACAGAGGATGAAATGGGTGGGGGGCAGAGTGGGAGAGGCTATTCCCCCCGCCACCTCTCAGACCCATGTCCCACACCACACAGCCCCTGCCACCACCCTTCCGGCACAACTCACTGGACTTTGTCTTGGGGGTTGGCTTTGCGCCGGCCACTCTGTACTTGCGCGGGGTCCAGCAGGGAATGCTCCCAGATGGAGTTGGCCCCGTTGCTGGCGAGCGTGTGCACCATCTGCAGAGAAGAAGTGCCAAGTGAGAGTGCCCACTGTGCACTGGGTACTGGGGGAAACACCTCCAAGTGCTGGCCGCAGCCGGCGTGGCTGCAACCAGTACCAAGGGGCCTGTTGTGTGCCTGCCACACAACATCACACCTCCATCCAGCCGGGCCGCCCAAGCACGTGGGTCCTGGTCAGCACCTCAGGTTGTATGGCGAGTGTGCCAAGGCTCAGAGAGATAAAGCAACTTGCTCAGTGCTATGTGGCCAAGCTAGTAAGTGGCGGAGCTGCGGAGAGAGCCCCGGTCTGCGAGACCCCAGTCTCAGAAGCCCCCCCGCCATCTGCATGGCAAACACAATGGATGGAAAGGGTCAGGGTTAGGTTCTGCCCCAGGTGGGTGCTGCCCTCTGGAAGCCGCAGAATCCAGAGCAGCGTGTGTGGGTACGGGGGAAGTGTGCCCACGCGGCCTGGCCCCGTACCTGCAGCAGCGTAGGAGGCCAGGCGCTGTGGCGGAGGTGCTTGACAATGGAGATGTGGCGGCCCAGGCTCCGGTGCACACTGCAGCACTCGTCACACACCAGCACCCCCCTGCTGATGGAGGCCCAGCCAGGGTCTGCCAAAGGGGGAAGCCACAGTCAGCGGAGGCCAGGTCGTCGGCAGTGCGTGCCGGGCACCTACTCCGGGCCCACACTAGCACTTTGCTCACACACTTCAAATACCTAGAAGCTGGGACGCCGGGACACAGGTTGCTGAGGAGGAAGCTGAGCTATGGCGTAGGAGGGATTTCCCCAAAGGCTCGCAGCAGGTGACTGACAGCTGGGCCCCTTCCTACACATCTTTGCCTGTCTGGGGGGTGAGGGGGTGGGGGGAGGAATGTGTGGTCCCCAGGGCCTACTCAGCGGGTATGTCCTGCAGTCTTTCCCAGGGAACAAGACAGTTGGCCCAGGCCTTCCCCAGGGAGGCAGGAATCCTCTGGGGGATGTGACACCGATGCTACATGCCAGACATCCTAGACACTCCTGTGTCTGGGTCAGTGCCACATCTCTCCTGCACCCAGGCTTCTGCTGGAACCACTGGCCACCTGCCTGACCCACCATATCCTCCATGGGCTCCTCCCTTTGCCCTCATCTTGGCAGGCAAGAGGCTGTTTCATGCTGAGCCTCCTGCCACCATCACTGATGGGCTGAGCTGGAGCCCCTCTTAACAGGGATGGAGAGGGCAAAGGAACCACCATTGGATACCCACTGTGTACTAGATAGACCTGTATGTACGAGGTCTCTCACAACTGTCAGACAAGGCAGGAAATGCTATCCCTGCTTTACCAATGAGGAAATGGTGGCTCAGAGAGGTTAGAGCAGTTGCTCAAGGTCACACAGCTGATGAGCAGGATTGTTGGGATGTGGACCCAGGCACTTTAGACACCAGAAGCCACGCCATGTTCATACCCACTGCTTTTCCTCCGTTCTTGCCTGGAAGGGGTCAGGCCCAAGTGGGCAAGGGCCCTGGAAGCCACTCTTTACTCCCTGGGGAGCAGCAAACTTTGGAAACAAGAAGCAGGGCCAGGATAGTGTGGGAGCTCCTTGGGTGCTTCTCAAGGGCAGGGGAGATGCCACCCATCCCAGGCCCCTTGGGAGAGGGGGAGGAGACAGCTGCACATAGCTTAAGCTGTGGAAAGGTCACGGGGGAGAAAGCAGCCATTGTGTGCCTCCAGAGAGTGGGGGCAGGGAGCTTCTCTCCCAGGACACTGTGCTCTGCCCGGGCCCCCCACCCCAGTCTCAGGAATCCCTGTGCTGGGTGGGGGAGCAGGGGCTGGCTATCTTCCTTGCCTGGGAGTGCTTAGGGAGTCCAGAAGTGGGCCCCCCAGGGGAGGGACAGGCTTGGGGTAATGAGAGCCTCTCCAACCAGAAGGCAATTCTCAGGCCCTTCCCCACAAGGATTTCCATCAAAGTTTCCAGGAGAATTGTAAGGAGACCGAGTCAGGGTGCAGCCTTTGTCCTGCCTACAGCAAGTGTCCCCTCCATAGGGGACAGGAAGAAACAAAAAGTGAAAGAGGGGGTTCAGCTCTTTGGGTCTGAGCTTCTTTAGGCATCTACCCAAAAACAGGGCAACAAGATGCCTGCCATACACCTTCCTGGGAGCTGATTCCAGGGGCCCACGAGGAAGGGATCCACCATCTGTGTCAAGAGGGGGAGCCCAAGGACACTCTTTAGTACTGGCTTTACCCAAACAGTGAGGCACCCCAGTGAGGCACATGGAAAGCTCCCTCCCCCCACTCCCAAATCACTGGGGTTAGGGGTCTGCCAGCCACCAGCCACCTCCGGCAGCCCAAGCAGGAAGCTGGAAATGACGCAGCCTAAATTCCTCTTGTTGAAACGGTGGGGTTTCCTGTAAATGGGGAGCCGCCCAGGCCAGGATCATAAATGGGCCGCCCTGAGGCCTCCAGCCCAGGCCCATGGCTCTACCGGAGAAGCAGGGCCTGGGAAAACTGCACATATATCGAGAGCCAGAACAGACATGGTGAGACTCTGAACATGGCAATGACCAAGAAGAGATCAGGATTTGGGGAATGTAGTCCAAGGCTTTGCTAGCCACTCAGCCTGGGGGAGGGGTCCTCCCTCTCCTCCACAATGACCTGAAACAGGAAGGTTGAGCAGGGGGCACTGTCCTGGCCTGGGGAACGCTGGTGTCAGCTCACTGGGCTACACAGATGAGAAGCCCACTACCTACTTCTTACATGCCCGAGGGGCCTTGCGTCTACCCAAGCAGGAGCCCCCAAGCCCCACTTAGGCCAGTTCCTAAGGCCAGGTAGAGTTTCTGAAAAGTCAAATGGCTATTGTAGCTGAAGGTTAAGGGACTCTTGCCCCCAAGAGGCTCCCTAGACTAAACTTGGGGTGGAAGGGACAGGGACATAAGGGGTTTTTTGTTTTAACAGGCTCCATGCCCAACTGCCAAGTGTGGGGCTTGATCTCATGAGATCAAGAGTAGTATGCTCTACTGACTGAGCCAGCCAGGCGAGAAGATGCGGTGACCTCCTCAGTATCCTGCCAACACTGGTGGCAGCTTCTGCTTCAGGGTGGGGGTCTGGGAAGTGTGGGCAAGTGGTAGGAGGGATCCTGGGATAATGTTAACCATGCAGGCCTCTACTAAGGTGAATTCATGTCATCACCCAAAGCCATTAGTAGTCTCTAGGTCTGCTCTAAGGGTCAGTGTCTCCTGAGCAAATTGTCACTAGGCACGAGGGAGAAGCCCACCATCTTGAAAGCAGCTAAGAGTGGGGCGCCTGGGTGGCTCAGTCGGTTAAGCGGCCGACTTCGGCTCAGGTCATGATCTCGCGGTCCGTGAGTTCAAGCCCCGCGTCGGGCTCTGTGCTGACGGCTCAGAGCCCAGAGCCAGTTTCAGATTCTGTGTCTCCCTCTCTCTGACCCTCCCCCGTTCATGCTCTGTCTCTCTCTGTCTCAAAAATAAATAAACGTTAAAAAACAAAAATTATAAAAAGAAAGCAGCTAAGAGTAATTGATCCAAGGGGATAAAGGTCAGAATGGCGGTTACTTTTGGGGGCTGTTGAGTGGGAGGGGGCAGAAGAAGGGTCCAGAGAGTGATGGAAATGCTCTACCTCTTGACTGGAGTGGTGGTTACGCAGGTATATAGACATGTAAAAACTCAACAGGCTAAACAGTAAGGTGCAGGAACTCTGCTGTACCTAAATTAAACCTCAGTAAAAGAGGAAGAGAGCCCACCATTCACCCTACCCAACAATCTACATTGTGAAGAAACAAATGAGCCTGCAGGTTTCCAAATGTCCCCAGCCAGTGGCCATCCATGCTCATCCAAGGTGCCACCCGAGGTACTTCAGGTACCTTGAGGTATTCACTCCTGTGCCACCAAAGTGGAAAGGTTGAGATAGAGGCCCATGGGATGAGGAGCAGGCTCTTGAGCTGGGCCAGGACTGTGTGGCAGAGTGAATGCAGGGGGGCGTGGGGGGAACACATTCTCCAGGGTTCCTGACTGCTGCCCCTCCCTTGCCTTCATGGCAGGCAGGTACACATGTGGGGCCTGATGAGGTAGTACCACAGCAGCCAAGCCATGCCCAGCTGTCTTACAAAATCCACCTGTCACTTATATGCCCAGGCCTGGGAGCAGAGGGAGGATGAAGACCTTTGGGGTGGGCCTGCACTTCACCTTTCACCTCTTTAACCTCCCCAAATTAACCAAACACAAAAAGGCCACGGCCCCACCCCTAGGGCTGGACCCCTCCCCCCCCCCCCTTTCACAGTGAGAGAAGCCTATGACTAGGTAGGAGGCATACACCAATGGAGTCCAGACTGTTGTTTACCCTCGAGCCTCATACCTGGACTGCTACAGTCCCACACCGGGGATGCCCCTCCCTGCATCCTACAGTGGGGAAATGGGGTAGCCAGCTGGGTTCCTGACAAGCATCCAAACACTCAGGGAGTGCCTGCTGCCAGGTGCTGGGGTAGGGTGATGTGTAAAGACTTTGTCAGCACCCTGCCCACCTCACTCCTCACCTTCTCACCACCTGCCTCTTCTGACCTGTATTCTGGATCAGGGGAAAAGGAGGTACCTGGGGCAAAAATGCCTCTGTGGGACAATGACTATGGATAGGAACCAGACAGTCCCAAGATATCAGATACATACCACTCCTTCCTGAACCCACTGGGCACCCAGAGGCTTCACACAGCCAAACGCAATGAAAGAGGGACAACTGCCTTGCTGATTCTGCCCTATGTCCCACTGGCTGAGAATCAGGACCACAGACTTCAAGATGGGATGGTCCTCAAAAACCATTTTTATTCCAACTTCTTTACCTCACAATTGAGGAAACTGAGGCCCAAAGTGAGGAAAGTCTTGCCATGGTTCACAGGGTAAACTGATAGGGTGTCTGCTAATCACTCCCCACCCCCATGCTATGCCTGCCCCGCATAGTTATAGACCAGCCTGGGAGAGGCATAGAAGGCAAGCTGTCCTCTTAGCCCTTCCATCCCCAGACGTGCGTGTGGTTGGGGGAAGGAGATCACAGTTTCCAGCTCACTAGGGTAAGGACACATAAGCCCAGATAGCTTCTTCAGGGTCCTCTAGACCTGAGAGGAGTCACAGGGTCACAACCACCCACAGAGTACCACGTCTCTTCCAGGCATCCACAGTGCCAAACTCTCTAGCCTGGAGGCATCAGAACCACCAGAGTATCTGTGGGTCCCAACCTGTTGGGGCCCCGGGCCTGTCCAAAGGGTAGCTAGAAGTTATGGGCCCATGAAACAGCACTTCACACTCTCACACTTAATTGTGCCCACAGTCCCCCTGGAGTTCACAGACACACTGAGCCTTCCCAGAGGTCTCCCAGGGAGATAGCTCCTTTTTAAAAGAGAGGATGGACAAGAGCCAGGGCTTCCTTCCCCAGGCCAGCTGCTGAGCCCCATCACTGGCAGTGTCCTCCCACATCATAAGATAGCAGCCTCTCAGGTCACTGCTCCTCACTTCCTCAGGTCAGGGGTGGGGGGTTCGCATCAGCCTGGATCTGACTGTGCTGGGAAGAAGGGAAACACCACGGTAAATACAGCCAGGAGGCAGGCGAGGAAGCCAGATCCTGAGAACCTAGGCGCCCTTGGGTACTGTTCCCTATCCATTTCTGGTCAGACTGGGCTAGAGGGCTAGGAGGGGTCTGTGCCCAAGCTGGGTCAATGCTAAGCCCCCTTCCCAAGCAGGCCTTACTGGTGCATAGGAAAAGCCGAGCTAGTTGCTCCCAGGGATGCCTCACAGGAAGATGCCCAGACTGTACTGGCCCTCAGCACCAGGCCCTGCAAGGAGCCCCCGCCTTGGGAAGTAGGGGCAGGGAGTCCTAGGAGGAGCCACCCCCTCGTCTGCTCACGAGGAAACACTATCCAGGCCTCCCCTGGCCCATCTGCCCGGTTCTCTGCCCCTTGACCTCCGCCACCTCAGCGGGCGCGCAGACCATGCGAGCAGCAGGTGCAAGACGCGGGGGTGGCACTGAGATGACACAAAACCACACTCACCCCCACTTCCTAAACCTTGCTGGCCTCTGCCACAGCCCTCCTGCCACCCCACCACCCCAGGCTGGCGCTTCCGTTGGGATACAGAGATGGAAGGTGGTGGCGGGCGGGCGGGGGGGAGGGGGGAGGGAGGGAGGGCAGCTAGCTGCCTGCCTCTCTCAGACTGAGGGGTGGGATGTGGCGCCGGGAATGTCCTTCCTTGCTCGTCCACGGACGCGAGGGACTGGGGCCCCCAGCCGGCCCTCCCGCCAAGGACGCGGCTCCGCAGTGGCCCGGGCGGGGGCCGAGGCCGGAGGCCGCAGCCCCCAGCCCCGCCCCGCCCTCCGGCCCCGCACCGCGCTCCCGCCAGGCCCCGGCGCCTGCCCGGCGGCCTCGCTGCGCGGTCCCGCCCCCGGCCCGGCCCCGCTTACCCGGGGCGCTGCAGTCCGCACACACCTCCGCCCGCGGCCCCTTCCGGGACATCCTCAGCGGCGACGCGGCCGCAGCCCTCTGGGCCAGCGTGGGGGGCGCGGGCGGCGGGCCCGGGCGGCGGCGGCCCCTGCTGCCCGGCCCCGCTCCGGCAAGGCCCCGGCTAGGCTCCGCGCGCCCGGCCAACCGTCCGCCCCCGGGGCTGGCCCGGAACCCGCCGTGCCCGCCTGCCCGCTCGCCCTCCGGCGCCCTCCGCCCCGCGCCGCCCCGCGCCGCCCCGCCGCCGCTCGCCGCTCGCTCTCTCCGCCCCCTGCGCGGCTCCGGGCCGCTCCTGCAGGAAGCGGCGCAGGCCCTGCCCACCGGGGGAGGGGCAGCCTGCACTCCCGCCCCGCCGCCCGGCCCTGCGGGCCGCGCCTCCCAGAGAAAGGAAGCCGGGAGCGCGGGCGGGAGGGGGCGGGGGTGCTTAAAGGGGCCGCGCGGCCTCCGCTAGACAGGCCGGAGAGGGCAGCATCGCCTTCGGCCTTGGCCTCTGCTCTGGCACTCTCCGGCCCCGCGGCAGTGTGAGTTACCCTCACAGCCCCATCCGCTTCGCTTTCCAGGTAGAGGGTGGTCCAGTGGGCTTGGCCCCGGGGACAGTGACCCTTGGGGAACAGGGAAGAGAATAAGGAGCTGGAGGCCCAGGCCCCCTTCCCCGTCAAGAGGCTGTTTGGGGTACCCGCCTATGTCTGGCTGCGGTAGCATGTGTGTCCTGGTCCCCCATGTGTCCTCATCTGTGGGTCCAGGTGTGTGTGTGTGGTCACACCCTTGTTGATTATGCACGACACCAACAATATGGACGCCCAGGTGTTCCCCTGCCTTCCAACTAAAAATACATCTGTACCTCATCCATGCTTCCATCCCAGCAAGAAAGAATCTGGGCACTTTTTAAGGACCTCCCGAGGAGTGACCACTGTGCCTGTGTGCAGTAATATCCACTTGGCATTTCGTCTTGTATACGTCCACGGTGTTTCTGGGCCACCGCAGGTTTGTGTGTCCAGGGCGTGTGCACATAACACACAGGGACCTTTTCTTGTGGTGGCCTTTCTTCCTGGACTTCACACAGAGACTTGGCGTAGGTGGGGGGGACAGGAAGCGGAGGCGCGGGCCGCACGTGGGTGCACCCCTGCACTGAGCATGCTCCCCCATACACGTGTGCCCCGCGTGCACCCAACCCCCATCCCTGCAGCAGCAAAATGCCAGAGCACTTTGCTTGTGGGGACAGGGCACGGGTGGCCAGGACCAGGCCTGGGGGCCAGGTCGGTGGTGACAGAATTAAGGGAAGATTCCCAAGGGGGTAGGGGGTACTGCTCAGTAACAAGGAGGGAGGAGGGAAAGTCCTTGGGCAGGGGTTCGGGGTTGGTCGATTTTATCCCAGCGGTGCCAGAGCAGCAGTGACTTGTGGGTGGGCAGGCTGCTTCCCTGGGGGAGACAAGTAATGCTCATGAGTCACACCACCCGAAATACAAGCAAAGCTGCCTTCATCGCCTTTTGCTGCAGCCCAGATTGACAAGTTTGTTTGAAATCGCGATCCACGGGGTATATTTATAATCGCACCTTAAAAAAAAATTTTTTTTTTGCAGGCTTCCCCTCCCCCCACAGCCAGCCGCTCAGCTGGCGGGGTTTCTGCAAGCAAAGGTACCTCGCAGTGGGGGTGGGGGTCGGCGGCGGGGGGAGCACCACCTGCCGCCCCATGCTGCACCCGCACCAAGCAGTCAGTCTGTGGGCTTGATGGCCCTAGGCTGGGCGATGAAAAGGAGCGGCTTGGCCGCTCTTTACCGGGCGCACAGCCCACGAGCGGTGGCCGCCCATTCACCCCCGATCGACCCCCATCTATGGAATTTCATTTATTAAATGTCGAGGCGGCTACTGGCAGCCCCATCGCTCGGCTGTCTTTGTTTCTCTGCTGTGTGGGCGCGTCTCGAGCACGTGGCAGCTGGAGCGCGCAGACCGGAGGAAGAGCGACCCGGGTTTAGGCTATGGCCGCCTGGCAAAAAGAGGCCCGCCTGCTAAGGAGATAGGTCCCCCAATCCAGGCTGAGCTCCCCCTCTCCCAGAGCTACAACGCTTTTCAGGATGATTCACCCCACTGCCCCCTCCCGCCCGCCAGCTCCACCTCTCGGTGGCCCAGGGACTACCTGGGCGTGGCCTAGGCTGAGAGGCACTGTCCAAACTTTGTTCCGGAAGCCCCCAGACCCACCACTGCAGACCTTCTGGGCCTGGGACTAGGGATAAAAGGTTTTCAGGATTTCCCTTGGGAGATGTCGCCAACTCAGGGAGCAGGACAGTAAAAAAGAAATCTCAGACAAGGTTCTAAAAACAGTTTAATGAGGAAATGTACACGCATTCTCCCGGCCACTCCTAGCCGTCCCTACCCCGCTCCAGCCCCCTCCCCAACTCTGGCCGCGGCCACAACACTCTGCTGACCCCTCGCGGTAGAGGTGGGCAGCGGTCCTCGGTTGCCCGAGGTGCCAGCTGGCTCCTCCCAGGCTGGAGAAAGGGGCGAGGCAGTCCACTCCTCCCTTATCCTTTCCCGCCTAGGCCTGGCACCGCAGGGTGTGGAGGAGGAAGGAGAGAAGACCACACAAAGAAACCTGAGAGAGGCGCAGAGAGTTTGCAAGCTTTTGCTAGCACCTCCCACACAAACACTTTTTGGATTGTTCTATCATGAGCTGGTATGGAATCCCTAATTCCTGTCCTGTTCTAGGGTGGACTCAAGAAGGCGCTGTGCCTGGTCCCGCCACCTGTCTCAGTCCGCCTGATTGGGGGCGGGACGCGCCGTTTCCAGGGTAGTTACTATCCTTAGCTCACCCCAGTAGGTAGTATTTCGAGTCTCATTTTAGAGGTGAGTGGTCTGAGGAAGCAGAAAATTTAAGCAATTTGCTTCTGGTCAGGCGGTTAGTAAGGGGGAATTCAGACTGCTCTAAAATCCCAATCCTCTCTCCCTTCAGGTCGGGGCCACGCCTCTAGATCCTTCCAGCCCTTGCAATAGGCAGCCCCAGAGGTCAATTCCATTTTTACCACAGCGTCTGCAGGGACCCTTCTGGAAGGACCTTTGTGCCCGGGGGTTATTCGGGAAGGAGACAGTCTCTGGAATCAGTCACTTCCTCTCTTGAGGGGACCGCATTGGGTGGAGGTGGGGAACTGCCACCTGCTGCTTTCTCTGCCCAGCCCCACTCTGGTCCTTGCAGAGGACAGCAAATGGGGGGGGGGGGAGGGGAAGGGACTGTACTCCCAGCCTTAGTGGTCATTCCCTTTCTAATGTCAAGTGTGGAAGATGGAATTTAATAAGAGCGCGGGGAAGACTCCTACATAATATTTCACGTGACAGACCCCTGGTTGCTCCAACGACCACTGGTCCTAATGCCCCGAACCTTTCTCGGGATTCTCCCCCATCAGCCACTCTAGGAATCTGGATCCCATCTCACGTTCCACTGGGACCCAAACTCAATCCTGAAAGCCACGCTTTCCTGTGCCCCCAATGGTTGAGCAAGGCCTGTAGCCCCCTCCCTCACCAGCAAAAGGCAAAACGCCGGTGGGTGGGGGTGCGCCCTAGCCCACCTGGCGTCAGGATACTGTCTCCGTTCCTGTCAGGCCTGACTCCCTCCCCATCCTCTCAGGGGATCAGGGGGACAGAGTGGGACACTCTCCGGCCGCCCGCCACCCCCAGTTTCCACGAGACGGACTACATGCCCCATGATGCCGCGGGGCCGAGCTACAACAAGCTCTGCCCCGGGCACCCGGGTCCCCCTCCCCTCTTCCCCGCATCCCCGCATCTCTCGCCGGCCGCTCGAGCTGAGGGCCGGGCAATGCAGCTGCGGGGAGCCGGGGGCTGCGGGCGCGCGTCCCTGCGGCGGCGTCCCCGGGGTTCGCGCCCCGTGCGCCCCCGCGCCCGCTGCGGGAGCCTGCTCCCTTCGCCGAGAGGCGTCTTTGTGTGCGGGGGTGTGGGAGGTGAGGCGCGAGTCCGCGCCGCGCCGCCGAGCGCCCGCTCCCTCCCCGGGCGGGTGGGGGCCTCTCCGCGCCGCCCGCCGCCGCCTCGCGAGGACGCCCGCGGCCCGCGCCTCCCGCACAGCGCCGGGCGCGCCGCCCCCGCCCGCCGGCGCCGCTCGCACATGCCCGAGCCGCAGCCCTGCGAGCAGGCAGCGCCGGCCCCCCGCCCCGCGGCCCCGGGCCCCGGCTCCGGCGCCGTCCCCCCTCCCCGGCCGGGCGCCGCGGCCCTGGCATGAGGAGCGGGCGATGATCCCAGCCAACGCCTCCGTCAGGAAGGGGCCCGAGGGCAAGTATCCGCTGCACTACCTCGTGTGGCACAACCGCCACCGCGAGCTGGAGAAAGAGGTCCGCGCCGGCCAGGTAAGAGCGCCGTCGGGGCGCCGCGGGGACCCCACGGCCGGGCACGCCCGCTGGGTGTGGGGAGGGGGCGCGGCGCGGGCTGTCCCGCCTCCCCGGCGAGTTTGCAGCGCTTCTTTGTTCGCAGCGGCGGCTTTTGTGCTTGTTGACCGGGAGAGGGTGATGGGAGCGGTCCCCGGCCGCTCCCCTCCGGCTCGGACGGACGGCCCACACGTGTTCTGGACCCTCCCAGGTTGGGGTAGCGGACGCTGTGCCCCTCCTCGGCCGGGGCGGAGGGCTGCGGGGAGGGGCTGCCGGGTCGGTCTGTGCTCCATGTGGTGAGAGAGTCCGCGGAGCAGCAGAGCAGCGACACCTCCCGCGTGAGTGTGCGGAGGTGGGCAAGGCCTGCGTCGGGAGGGGGTCACAGGTCAAGGATCAGAGAATGGGCTGTGGCACTCCAAGGCATCCCAGCCCCACCCAGTGCCCTCTACCCTCCCGCTGAGCTCTTCATCTATTTGCTCAGATTGAGCAGAGCCCCCGGGTCCCACAGACCTCAGCACCCGCTCTGGAATGGAGAGTGGGGAGAGACTCCCTGTGGGGAAGCCCTGAAGGGCCTTGTCCAGGTGCTGAAAGGAACTCTCCTGCCCTCTGGGGTTGGGGCCTGGCTTCTTGGGCGCTGAGGAAGCTAGGGGCCGCTGGCCTCAGGATTTGGGGTTCTGTACACAAAGTGGGCCCCCTGGTTGCTGCCAGTCTGTGAGAATGAGTGGGTCAGCCAGCTTTGGCTGGGCAGTAGCCTCCAAGAAGACCAGGTAAGGGATGGGGTCTCCTGGTCATTCTTCAGGACCAAGGCAGGCACAGGTCACAGGTAGCTCCGACTCTGCCCTTAGTCCCCAGGCCACAGATGGGCCCTTGGGGTGTGGACAACTCACCCTCCAGGGTGGGGAAGCATGAGCTAGTGCTGGGCCCAGCCTGCTCTGGTTTGCCTCGGGTTGAGGCCTGCAGACTTGGCCCGGATCTGAGACCCCAGGGCCATGGGAGTGGTTTGCTCAGGAGTGGTCCCCTTTGGGAATATGCCTTTGGAGGGCCACTTCCTGAGTCACAGGAAGTTCATTTTGAGGAGCTGCCTGCTTCCCAAAGGACGAGTGAGGGGGGGGGGGGGGGGCAAGGTGAGGGTTGGGGAGTCTCTGAAGTCCACTACTGAGCCCTCAGAGTAGCAAGGCATCTGCCTCTGCAGAGCAGTCCTAGGAAATGTTGGGGTGACCTGAGCCTCCAAGCTTCTGGGCTGGTTGGGGTGTCCACTTACTTTCCATCTCTCCTTAAACAAGGGCACTCCAAGTTGCTCCTCAGACCATGCCTCTGTTTTATCCATCATAAAGGACGTGGTTTGCAACCAGAGAGCCCTGGTAAAGGAAGCGAGGCCTGAGTGGTAGGTCCTGGGGGACAAAGATGAACAAACCAGGCACATCCCCCTCTCTCAAGGAGACCCGGTTCCGGTGCTGTGAGTGTGAACCAGGAAATAGAGTATGCTGTGCTGGGTGCTAAGACAGTTCAGTCTCTTCTGACTCTTCTGTTTTCCTCCCCTGAGGGCAAAAGAAGACAAGCTTCTGACGGAGGTTAAGGCTGGAGGGATTTAAATCTGATCTGAGAGGAACTTCCTGATGGGGTGATAGATGATTGGTCCAAGGATTGTTAGGCAGAAGGCTAGTGGCTGAATCTCCAGAATGTCTCAGTTGTACTCCCTTGCCTGAGGGGTGGGTGGTTCTTTTCTTGCTGAGATTGGAGAGAGGCAAAATGCCCAGGAAGAAAAGACTCTCACCTAGGTCTCTCTGATTGATAGTACTCCAGTCAGCAGCCATCTTGCTGAAGTGAGGTCGAGATGGGGAGCATTGGAACCCGCTGCAGGTAGGGGTACTTTGGGGCTGATGAGTGTGTTCCTCTTTCCCCTCAGGCTGCCACAGAAACTAGGCACCAGGTTCACCAGTATCTCCAGCCTCCCATCCCTCCCACTTCCCTGGTGTGTTTGTGTCTCCTTGAAATGTACACTGCCTACCCTGATCCAGGGTAGCAGGAATATAGGGCAATGGTTGAAGTTAACCCTTGTTCAACCACAAAGGAGTCAGGCCAGTCCTCTGCCTTGCTCCAGGGTTGTCAAGAAGGGGAATGCCAATCCTGCATGGAAGAGGCCCCTGGCTGTATCTCCACATTAGGTCTGATGCAGAGTGGTCCTTGCATCCAAATAGGCACTGCTCAGTCCTCCAGGCATCAGGGTCCCAGGGGGAGCTGAGGGTGCCCAACCCAGCCCTTTACTGCTGGGGATAATACTGGGGGCAGCGTTCTAAGGTCATAACGAAACCCCATAGACCCTAAGCATTCCATCCAACGGGGGTTCCCTGACCTCTGGTTCTCCTGGCACCAACTGTCACAGAAAACACCCAGGCTTTGCTCAAGCACATACCAGCTGGGTTTCCCTGGTCTTCACCTGGCATAGCTGCCTGTTCTTCGCTCCAAGAAAGCCCCGCAGAGGCCCTCCCATGGGCAGCCTTGGCAATGCTGGCAGGCTGGGGAGGGAGATGGAATGACAGGTTTCAGAGCAGGTTCATTGGCTTTGCTTAGGGCCCCCACCCCCATAGCTCTGTTGGGGACTGGAATCAGGGAGTGGTGGGGAGCCTGGAGGTGCTCATCAGGTGTTTTGGTGACGGGAAGGATCTATGACCACCCCTAGTTGGCACCCAGCAGTATGATGGTTGCTGGGTGCCCTTCTTCCTGCTACGCACACACCCTGCCAGGTTGGGAGGGGGCAGGGGGCTGTAGGCCAGTGGATGTGCTAGTTTCCCCTTGGCTAACAACGCCCTGAGGTTGGCACAGCCAGCTGAGCACAGCCCGGGTTCCTGAGTCAGAAGTCCCTGGTGTTCCCTGCGGGGCAGGAGGTGGAGGTTCGGCCGTGTGGCTCCCTGTGGGAGGGCCAAGGGGGGCAGGGTTCTTTCCTGGCAACAGAGACTCTGGAGGGGGCCAGACTGTTCCCAAGGAAACATTTCTTCCTGGGGCTGCCTCCATCATGGTCTTCCTTCCTGCTTTCCTCAGTTCATCCTTCTAACCTAGAGGCAGGCAAGATGGGACTGTGGGGACCCTAGATGCTCAGACAGAGGTTACCCCACCCAAGGTACCTGGTGTGTCCCAGAACACCTGTGATCCCCTGTCCCCTAACATAGGCAGCCCTAGGTGTGGGCCATCACTACATCTGGTGAGTGGGGAAGCTCAGGAGAGGGACCCACAAACCCCAGAAACCCCAAATCAATGTGTCTGGGAAGCAGATGGGGAGGGGCTGCGTGGGGTAGGGTGGGAGGAGAGTGAGCAGGTGCCACCCTCTCCTATCCAACTCAGCTTGAGGAAGCATCCGGCCTCCCTGCCCCTTGAGTGAGCTCAGGCCTACCTGGTGGAGGCTGGGGGGCTCGGAAGTAGTGACCACACCAGACACCGGTTGTCCTCTTTCTGGCTGGGGGAGGCGAGGGAGCAGGGAAAGGAGATCAAGGCTGAGCATGCGTGGCTCTATGCGCTGGGCCCTTCACCTTTCTTTTCCGGCTCTATACGTTTGGTGTGCCCTTGTAAGGTTTCATCTAACAAAAGGATTCTGCTAATGCTAAATAAGTTTGAAAAATAACCTGCTAGTGCCTGTGGGTTCAAGGGGTATGCCTGTGCCAATAAGCTGGCAGCAAACTTAGGTGTGACCCCTACAGATCCAGAAGGCAACTGAGCTTGCAGATGCTGGTACACTTATGGGAGCACATGGACCCTCAGTGTGGGGGCAAAAGGAGTGGATTCTTGTGGATTCCTATGGTACCTGTTCACGTGTGCGTGTGTGTAGGTGTGTGCCTGAGTGGAAGCAGGGAGTCTGTCTGCCCAGGGAGCCTCAGCCCCTGAGCTCAAAAGACCCCTGCTTTTGACTCCAGCTGAGGCCTGCTGGGGTGCAGAGTTTCATTCTCTTGGTGGTGAGGTCTGGGTGTTAGGTTTCACAGGAAATCTTTTCATTCTAGCAATTAAATAGCTGCAGGCCTTTGCTGAGGAAATTAATGAATTCTTCCACCTGGGCCTGGGGCAAGGTGCCACTTTCACTGCAGGCCATGCTTTGAGCAGGTGTGGGGAGCTTCTTTGAGGGGTTGGCTGGGTGTATGTGGGGGGGAAGGGGGGGCTGTGTTAGCCCTGGAAAACAACAGGGCCCTGGGGACCCTGGGGAGAGCTCCCCAGGAGTGGAGGTGGGGAGGGGCAGCCAGGCCCAGCTAGCAGCACCAGCCTCTCTCTGGGTCCTGGAGGTGAGGCACCTGAGGGGGAGGGTGGCAGGCAGCATCTGGAGCTCTGGGGCTGGGCGGGGTGCCCTGTCAGCTCCCTGGGGCCTTGTTAGCAGCGCAGCAGTAGGAGCATCTGGGACAGGGCTGGTGGGACGCACAGACACATAGACTTTCAGCTGCTGCCCCATGGGAAGGCTCCTCCTCACTTCCCCGGGCTCAGGGTCTGTGGATCCTGCACTCCCACCCCCAGACTCAGGGCCCCACTTAGGCTGGAGGCAGAGAGGCTCAGCCCATCCCATAATAGATGAAGAGTAAAGAACGCAGTCCTTGTTGTAGGGGAGCCAATGTAGAGGAGCGTAAGATGGGGTGGGGAGAGGGGCGCTTGGATCTCTAAGCCACAGCTCAGAACGCCACGTGGGCTAGGTACATTTTTTTTTTTTTGAGGCTCCTAATATATTTAAAAATGAAGAAATGGGGGCGCCTGGCTGGCTCAGTCATTAGAGCACGTGACTCTTCATCTCAGGGTCGTGAGTTCAAGCCCCATGTTGGGCATGAGGCCTACTTAAAAAATTAAAAATAAAGAATGAATAAATGCCAACACAGGGTTATTAAAATCGTATAAATTACTTACATTATTCAAAATGTCTTGTTTCTGACAAAGGAGCTAATTCTCATGTTTTAAAAAATATTTAGCTGTTGCTAGAAGAATTATAATGAAAAGCTGTAGTCCTCACTTGCCGCCCTCATTCCCTGGAGGCGACCAGTTTGGACTTAAGGCTGTTCTGTTATTTACCTCCAAGATTACAAACAATATACATCTACAACTACCTCTTGGCTTATCAGTTTTACATTGTATTGCTTTCCCCTCCCCAGGTCCCTTAAATATAGTCATTTATGCATCTGTTGAACAAATATTTATTAAGCACCAGTTATGTGCCAGGCACTGTCTAGAGACTGGGGATGTAGCATTGAACAAAACACAAGGACCCTCCCTTTGTGGGGCTTACAGTCTAGATGAGGGAGACAACGAACAAATGAACAAGTAATTTAATGTTGGAAGAGAACTAAAGCAGGATCAGGGGCAACAGATAGACAAATAGCAAGTGTCATTTAAGATGGATGGTAAGGGCAGGCCTTTTTAAGGAGGTGACATTTGAGCAGCCACCTGAATGAAGTGAGGGAGAAAGTGCTGTGGCTATCTAGGGTATCCAGCAGAGTGGAATTTGGAGGAGAGGTGGGAGAGCACATGAGTTCAAGGAGACATCCAGGGCTGCTGGATTCTATTCTAAACAGGATGGGAGGCCTTGGGAAAGTTTTGAGCTAAAGGATGTCAGGACCTGAGGGACATTTCACAGGATGATGGAGGCTACGATGGGTCATGTGGAGACTAGACCTAAGAAGCCAAGAGAGGAGTGAAGAAACCAGTGAGGGGCCCACAAGGCCACCAGGTGAGATAGGATGGCTGCCACCAGAATGGTAGCCTGAAGGTGATGAAAACAGAGAACAGTCCGGATCTGTTTTGAAGGTAGAGCCTTCAAAAGGCTCATAAGAGCCTTCATAAGGTCAGCCTTGCTGATGGATTTGATATAGAAGGTGAGAGAAAAGGAAGAGATAAAGACAGTTACAAAGTGGTTTTTTTATTTTGTTTTGTTTTGTTTCTTTTTACCAGGGCGCCTGACTGGCTTAGAGCATGACTCTTGATCTTCGGGTCATGAGTTTGAGCCCCACATTGGGGGTAGAGATTACCTAAAATAAATAAATAATTTAAAATAAAGTTTTATTTTATTTTATTTTTTTACCAAAAGGGGGAGAGAATTGAGGTAATGTTTCCTTTTAGGGGAGAATTGGGGCAGGTGTAGCTGTCCAGGAATGGCTGGGAAGAAGGCAAAGGGAAAGACAAGAAGTCATGGGAAGTCAAGGTGCCTCTTTTTGTTTCATGAATTCAGTTATCTTTTCATATTATTTCTGAGGATATGAATTACTGTTCCCCCCTCCCCAAAAGTGTTCTTGTATTTCCTGCATTGACAGTGTATCCTCTAGGTTTTTAGCATCTATGTGCATGTTTTGGTCTCTTTCATATTGGCAGCTTTCCTCAAATGTCCAGGCACCCTTGGCTGTCGGGGCATATTTAAGAATGTGGGTGTAGAGCTCATTGATGCATGGGTGGTATTACTGTCAAACGATGGGTGCAAGCTGGCCTGCTTATTGGAGGGTCCCCAGAGGTCCGTACCCAGAGGTTTTTGGTGCCTCTAGTTTCTCCAAGAAGAATTCTCCAGTCTCCTGCTGGGGTGGGATGGGGCAGTTGCGTGTCAGGCTGTTAGTGGTTCAGGACCTGAGGCAGGAAGGGACTGGGCTTTCACCGTTCACTAGTTTTCAGCCCCATGACCTTGTCTTCAGACCACTGTCCCCAAGTCCAGTGGGTCTCAGGCTCAGTTTATACAGAGAATAAATTTCTGGCATCCTATGGAGGGGAAGGGGGACATCTCCCAGCTTTATAAGATTGGGGAGGGGGCCAAGGGTTCTGAATTTTAACCAGCCTCCCCCACCCCCCTGGATTTAGCTCTGAGCCTCACTCATACCTCTGCCATTCCCACTGCCTTCATGTTATGGACATTTCAAGGGTGGTCTGGCTTGACACTCACTGGGGTTCCCCTATGAGTGTTTGGGTTCTAGTACCCTCTGCTCCACTGAGTCGGTTGTAATGCCCCAACCACTTTCTATGTTCTAAAGATGTGTTAACATTTCTCATCTGCTAGCATCTCTTCTCTTTACTCTTGTGGGTTTTAAATATTTTATTGACATTCTTACACTTACTCACAAATTTTCCTTTTGAGGCACTCTTCATTCCTTTGTACAGATCTAAGTTTCCATCGGTTAACATTTTCCTTCCACCTAAATAACTTCCTTTAACGTTTCTTGCATGTCTTCTGGTGATAAATTCTCTTAGCTTTTTTGTTTGTCCACAAAAGTCTTCATTTCCCCTTCATTTTTGAAGGATATTTTTTCACAGGACAGAGAATTCTAGGTCGACATTTTTCCCCCCAGCACTTTAAACATTTCATTCGATTGTTTTCTAACTTGCATGGTTTCTGTTGAGAAGTATGCAGTATTTCCTGTATTTGTTCTTCTAGACATAGTGTGTCTCATTTCTCAAAATGATTTTATTATTTTTTTTTAAGATTTATTTATTTTTGAGAGAAAGAGCGAGAGAGCACGTGCACACAAGTAGGGGAGGGGTGGAGAGACGGGACAGAGGATCCAAGGTGGGCTCCATGCTGACAGCAGCGAGACCCATGTGGGGCTCGAACCCACGAATGGTGAGATCATAACCTGAACTGCAGTCTCACCGCTCAACCAACTGAGCCACCCAGGCGCCCCTCAAAATGATTTTAAGATTTTCTTTTTATCACTAAGCTTTCAGCAGTTGATTATGATGGGCCTGGGTGTAGTTTTCTTGGTGTTTGTCTTGGTTGGGATTCATTGAGTTTCTTGGTTCTGTGGGTTTATCATTGTGTTAGCTTGTGCAGAAAATTACCACAGATTGGGTAATTTTATTCTTTCATTCTTTTGGAGTTTGGAAGTCCAAAGTCAGGGAGTCAGCAGGGCTCCACTCCTTCCAAATGCTTAAGGGGAGAATCCTTCCTTGCCTCTTCCAGCTTCTGGCATCTCCAGGCATTTTTTGGCTTGTGGCTGCATAACTCCAGTCTCTGCCTCCTCTTTACATGGAACTTCTCCTCTCTCCATGGATCTCTCCTTTGTAGGTCTTATAAAGGCAGGCCATTGGATTTAGTTAGGGCCCTCCTGCAAAATCCAGGCTGATCTCATCTTGAGATCCTTACCTTAATTTCACCCACAAATACCCATCACTCACAGGTTCTGGGGGTTAGAGTATAAACATATATTTTGGGGGGACACCACCATTCAACCCCCTATAGTAGCTTTTTTAAAACAACAAATTTGGAAAAATGTTGGTTGTTATCTCTTTAAATGTCTTATTTCTCCCACTTTCTTAGCCTAGCCTCTGGGACTCCAATTACATATATGTTAAAATGCCTTATAGTGTCTCACATATTGTTGAGGCTCTTTGAATGTTTTTCAGTACTTTTTCCCTCTTCTGTGCTCCATTTCTGTTCTCTGTGCTATAGTTCTATTGTTATGTCTTCAAACTCACTGATTTTTTTTTTATTCTTTAGTGTCTAATCTTTAAAAAAATTTTCTTTAGATGTTTATTTATTTTTGAGAGAGAGAGAGAGTGAGCGAGGGAGGGGCAGAGAGAGAGGGAGACACAGAATCCGAAGCAGGCTCCAGGATCTGAGCTGTCAGCCAGAGCTCGATGTGGGGCTCAAATTCATGAACCATGAGAGCATGACCTGAACCAAAGTCAGACGTTTAACCGACTGAGCCACCCAGGTGCCCCTATAGTGTCTAACCTATTTTTTTTTTTTAATGTTTTACTTATTTTTGAGAGACAGAGAGAGAGAGTGTGAGTAGGGGAGGGGCAGAGAGAGAGGGAGACACAGAATCTGAAGCAGGCTCCGGGGGCTCCGAGCTGTCAGCACAGAGCCCAACATGGGGCTCAAACCCATGAACGGCAAGATCGTGACCTGAGCCGACGTCTGATGCTCAACTGACTGAGCCACCCAGGTGCCCTGTCTAATCTATTCTTAATTCCATCCTATGAATTTTTCATTTCAGATATTGTACATATCTCTCATTTCTTTCCCCATGAACATTGTGTTCATGTTTTTCTTTCAACTCTTGAGCACATTAAACTATTCATCATCTTTATCATTTCTGACTATGTTTCTGTTAAATGATTTTTCTCCTGATTATGGGTCATATTTTCCTATTTCTTTGCATGTCTGATAATTTTTTTCTAGTAATTTGTAACTGGATGTTAGATACTGCAAACATTGTAATGTTAAGCATCTGGATTTTATTGTCTTCCTTTAAAGAGTGTAAGGCTTCGTTCTGACAGACTGAGTTAAGTTACTTGTAAATCAGTTTGATCCTTTTGAGGTTATTTTTAATCGTTATTAGATTGGGTTTAGGTGAGCCTTTTCTCTAGGGATAGTTTAATCCTACTACAAAGGCATCACCATTCTTGGGTCTCTGTTGAATACCTTGTGCAAACAACAAACACCTTCTATTCTAGCGGGTTGGAGTTTGAATGTCTCCCTGCCCTGAGACATGAGTGCTGGAAATTTACCAGCTTATTGCTCCTCTTCTGTCTAGTATTGCTGAGTTTCACTCTACATTGGTGAGGTTTGGTATTCTGCAAAGACTCAGAGGAACCCCATGCAGATTTTCTGGAGTCCCTTGTTTGCATATCTCACTCCTTCCTGGAACTTTGTCCTGCAACTTCTTGCTACCTCAGCCTCCCTGAACTCCTCTGTCTCCTCAACTCCTCAGCAAGACTACCATGCTCTGCTAGGGATTCCCTGCCTCCTGCATTGCTGTCTGGAATGATACTCCCAGGTAGAAATCTAGGCAATCATAGGGCCTACCTTATTTGTTTCTCTTATTTCAGGGATCATAGTCCTGGACTACTTGTTGCCTAATGTCTGAAAACAATTATTTCATGTATTTTGAAGTATTTTTATCTGTTATAATGGGAGGGTGGTTTCAGGTATCTCACTATAGTTGGAATAGAAGCCATTTACTGGCATTTTAATCAAGTTTGGGGAAGGAGAAGAGGAGTTACATGCATGTGGTCAGTTCACTGTATTTAGCTAGAGGTCTTAGACTCCTGAAATATATTTAAATATTTATGTTTTTATCACACAACAAAAATCTTATGCAATATAATTATGCTATCCACAAAACAGTAATAGGATTTGTAAAAAAAAAAAAAAAAAAGTGTTAATACATAGTGTCCCACATATAAAGGACATGGGTTTGAAGTTGTACCATATTCTTTCATTCCTATCAATATATTACAGCAATTGTTTGTTAAACCTCACTCAGTGATAATGTCAGTGATCTAAATTGATAGCCCTTCCTGAAAGTGTGGTCTTAGACCTGTAGGATAAATCTAGTCTCAAGTGCTCTCCTTGGCCAACAGCCTGTCTCGACCACCCTTCAGCTCTGGGATTATTCTTCAAAGTTAGCCCACTGGGCCTTGGAAGAATGAACCCAGTCAGGGGACTGAGGTGGACAGGAAAGGAGGAAGGTCCTTCCTTTCTCAGGGCTACTTCCTGCCCTGTCCTACAAGCCTCTTTTTACCCACCTGACCCCAGCTCATTGTGTCGGTCTTTTCCATTGCCTTGTAAGGTGAGCAAGGCAGGGCAACCAGGTGGTTGCTGCTTCCCTAGAGGCTGTTGGGCTCAGATGGGCTGCCTCAGAAGTGACCAGGAATACGTCTTCACCTCCTTCTCCAGGTGGACATCGAGCAGCTGGATCCCCGTGGGCGGACCCCCCTGCACCTGGCCACCACACTGGGACACCTCGAGTGTGCCCGTGTGCTCCTGGCACACGGTGCAGATGTGGGCAGGGAGAATCGCAGCGGCTGGACAGGTGGGCACCCCTGCTCACCCCAGCCCCACAGCCAGCGTCTCCCAGCTTCATATCCTCACCCTTGGTTTGCTGACGGGGGCCGCAGGCAGGGTCCTGACCTGTGACTTTGCCTCCTCCCCCCCCCACCCACCCAGTGCTTCAGGAGGCTGTGAGTACCCGGGACCTGGAGCTGGTGCAGCTGGTGCTGAGGTACCGGGACTACCAGCGGGTGGTGAAGCGGTTGGCGGGCATCCCCGTGCTCCTGGAAAAGCTGCGCAAGGTGAGGGCCAGCCTCTCAGCCTCCCCACAATGCATTTGAACCCTGTCTCTAGCACAGGCTTAGCTACTCTCTTTTTCATCCTCCAGGCCCAGGACTTCTATGTGGAGATGAAATGGGAGTTCACTAGCTGGGGTAAGGGGGCCGATGGGGGCCTCTCTGGGCATTCTCCCACCTCAGGGCTTTTGTACCTGCTGCTCCCCTGCCTGGAGCTCTATTGCCACAGCTCTTCCTGTGGCTCCTTCTCATCTTTTAGTTCCCACCTCAGTGCCAACTCCTTGGCTAGGCTTTTCCACACTGCCTCAGACACTGTCTTGATTCCATTATTACTATTTCCTTCACTTTGTAATGATTTGCTCATTTGTTTGTTACTTGTCACTCCTTGCCAGAAGGTAAGCTCCAAGAGGGCATGTTCAGTGTTCTATCCTCATTGACTAGAACAGTGCCTGGTACACAGTAGGTATTCAATAAATATTTGTTGGGAGATTGAAAGGTTGAGTGAATGAATTAACAAATGGTGGCTGTTAGGGACTTGATAGCAGCTGAGATGTGCCCATCTTCAACTTCAGGTTGCTTACATCTGAGTGACGGGTCTCCATTCATGTGGGGGGAGTTCGGAAAGGGGCTGCTCTCCCACCAGCTCTGTTATCCTTGCCCAGCCACAACACTGACCCTGACCCCTATGCCCTGAGGTGGCCCAGGTTGGGTGGACCAGGCAAATTGAAGCCACTCTGACCTTCCCTTCCACCTAGTGCCCTTGGTGTCCAAGATCTGCCCTAGTGACACCTACAAAGTGTGGAAGAGTGGGCAAAACCTGCGGGTAGATACCACGCTCTTGGGCTTTGACCACATGACGTGGCAGCGAGGGAACCGCAGCTTCGTCTTCAGGGGCCAAGGTCAGGCAGGGCAGGAGGTGGGGCAAGGTGGGAAGGCTGGGGACAGCTCCACGCCACCCCTGACCCCCCTGTGCTATTCTGTGGCTGGCAGACACAAGCGCCGTGGTCATGGAGATTGACCACGACCGCCGGGTGGTGTACACAGAGACTCTGGCACTGGCTGGGCAGGACCGTGAGCTGCTGCTGGCTGCTGCCCAGCCCACTGAGGAGCAGGTGCTGAGCCGGCTTACCGCGCCCGTTGTCACCACGCAGCTTGACACCAAGAACATCTCCTTTGAGAGGTGAGTGGGCGCAGCCCTCGTAGCCTAGAGCCAGGCTGCTGGATGCCCCCTCACCTGGACCACTCTGCTTCCCCAGGAACAAGACTGGCATCCTGGGCTGGCGCAGTGAGAAGACAGAGATGGTGAATGGGTATGAAGCCAAGGTGAGGCCACCGCTCCCTGGTACCAGAACCTGCCAAATTCTTGCCTGCAGTGCCCTGGGCAGGGGTTTCCTGACCACTCTTTTTCAGCCTTGGAGGTGCAGAGGCAATGCAGCAAGGAGGAAAGGGCACTAGACTAAGAGGCAACTGATGAGAATGGCCCGAGTTCAAGTGCTTACTATACTCATGTTTGAGACTGTGTTCTGATGTTTTGTATGTATGTGTGAATACATATGTACACACACACACATACTCATTTAATCCCAACAACCTTTTTGGGTAGGTGTATTATTATTCCCATTTTACAGGTGTTTGTTGAGCCTTTCCAACAGGAACCTTCTGTGGGGTGGGGTATTGGCCCATTCTGTGATGAGGAAGGAGGCTTGGAGTGGTTCCATGACCTGTCCAGGGTAACACAGCTACAGGTGACAAAGCCAAGGTTTAGACCTTGGCTGCCTAACTCCAAAGCCTGACCTTTACTCCTAAGAATACCGTGTTGGTCACGCTGGGACCCCTACATCACCCTTGTGGGGCCACATGGTGCCGCTGGTAAAGGAAGGAACTAACAAATGCTGCCAGGCTCTGCATTGTGTCCTGGAAGCCTTCCCTGGCCCTGCAGACTGCGTTAAGGCCTCTGCTTTTTGTTCCCACAGCCCTCTGCAACCTTCACCAGAGTGAATCACACTATATTATAACTGCCCATTTCCTTATCTCTTCAAATAGTGTGTGAGCCTCAAAAGGGTGGGGATTGTCTCTAGTAGTGCTTGTTCACCACTGAGTGGTGCACGTTCATCACTGTCCCTGATGCCTGCCTCAGTGCCTGGCACATAAAGTCTCCTCACAGAATGTTTGTTCAATGAATAAGAGAATGGATGAATGACTTCAGATATTTACTTGCCCAAAGGCTGGGAGATGGAGCAAACAGCTCCCCCAGCCCCCAATGGACCCTTCCTTGCAGGAAGTGTTCATAAGGCCCTTGGGGGGCTGGGGATAGGGTACTGGAATTGTCTTTGAGCCCTTTCCTCATCTGTCGCCAGGTATACGGGGCATCCAATGTGGAGCTCATCACCCGGACACGGACAGAGCATCTTTCAGAACAGCACAAGGGCAAGGTCAAAGGTAATGAAGCAGTGGTGGAGTGGCAGGGGAGGGGTGGTGTAAGGAAGCAGCTCCCACTTGAGTACCTCCATCAGTATTCCCTGTGACATCCCAGCAAAAGCCAGGATAGTTTATTCACGTAAATAGGTTTCAGTTCAAGTGCCAAGTGCTAATAATTGGGAGTGACTGTCTGGAGTGCAGCTAGGAAGATTCTAAGGCAACATCTGGGCTCAGTGGGAAGGAATTCTACAACTGGTAACTGACGTCTGCCTTGGATTTGGGAGTGGAAATGTCATGTATGCTACTTATTGGCCATTCCAGTCTAGTGGAACATACCCTAAGCAGAAAGTCAGGGGGTGTGTCACTGATGCTTTGTGCCTCTTGATACTACACCTGACTCTCTGGGCACTGGTTAGGCTACCTAAGGTAGGAAGACAATTCCTACCTCACAGGGGAACAAAATGAGGTAATTAAGATGGAAGTGCTTGAAGGAAAACACACACATACACATACATCCCCTAAAACTGCTCACCGAAAGCAGGTATTTTTCGTCCAGTGTCACCAACCTGGACACTTTTGGAAGTTTCTCCTAAGCCCCAGGCCTACTTTTATTCCCACTGTGCCTCGCCCCTGGCCTTTGGAGTCCTCAGTCACCTTCAGATGAAGGTGCCTGAGAGTTTGGTGTGGGTGAGCAATCCTCCCTACCTGCCAGGAACCAGCCTCCTCCTTAGATCGGGGGTGCGTCACTTCTGAGGGTTGCAGTGTCCTCTGAGATGCTACATTTCTTGTAGGCTGTAAGACACCTCTGCAGTCCTTCCTGGGAATTGCTGAACAGCATGGGGGCCCCCAAAATGGGGTGAGTATGTGCCAGGGGTGCCCTTGTGTGGAAGGGTGTGGATGTGGCTCAGGAGACCTGGGAGGCGTCCTGCCTAGCATGGCCTGAGTGGAACTACTTTCCACAATGCCCGAGGCCGTGTCAGCTCCACAGTGGCAGGGGGGATAGCTCTGGGGCCCATGATACCTGGCTGGCCTGGCATAAGAGACTGACAGGCTCATGGGCACTTCCTCATGTGGTACAGACCCTGATCACTCAGACTCTGAGCCAAGCCAACCCCACTGCCATCACTGCAGAAGAATACTTCAACCCCAACTTTGAGCTTGGCAACCGGGACATGGGCCGCCCCATGGAACTGACCACCAAGACACAGAAGTGAGGCCCCCTGCCGGTGCTGGGGAGGGGTGGGTAGGCCAGGGCTGGACGGGGGTCTCCAGAATGTACTGGGTGGGAGGCCATGGCTTCTACTATGTCCCTCACCCCTTGGGATCTGGGGGGGGCAGGTTCAAGGCCAAGCTGTGGCTGTGTGAGGAGCATCCCCTGTCCCTGTGTGAGCAGGTGGCCCCCATCATTGACCTCATGGCTGTCAGCAATGCACTTTTCGCCAAGCTCCGGGATTTCATTACCCTGCGCCTGCCCCCTGGTTTTCCTGTCAAGATTGGTGAGACCCCACCCCCATTTCTCTTCAGCCGCTGTTGGCTGGGTGGGGGGGGGGGGGGGTGAGTAGGGCTTAGATGAGGTAAAGATTGGGGATGCCTAAGGTGTGAGAAGGTGGGTGGTGGCACCTGACAGTTTCTTCATCCTCAGAAATCCCAATCTTCCACATCCTCAACGCTCGCATTACCTTCGGGAACCTCAATGGCTGTGACGAGCCAGTGCCATCGGTGCGAGGCAGCCCCAGCAGTGAGACCCCTTCCCCAGGCAGCGACTCCTCCAGCGTCAGCAGCTCCAGTTCCACGAGTGAGACCCCACCCTCTGCACGCTGCCCTTACGTCCCTCCCCGTCCCTCCCCGCCCCGCCCTTGCCCACGCCCTTTCCAGGTGGGCCGAGGGTGGGGCCGCCCGCGCTCTGACGCCCAGCCTGGCACCCTCAGCCTCCTGCCGTGGCTGCGAGATCTCCCCCGCGTTGTTCGAGGCCCCGCGCGGCTACAGCGTGCTGGGCGGCCAGAGGGAGGCGGCCACACGCGATGACGACGATGACCTGCTTCAGTTTGCCATCCAGCAGAGCCTGCTTGAGGCGGGTAGTGAGTATGATCAGGTGCGTCCCTGCCACCGCGCCACCCCTGCCCGGCTGCAGCGCCACCCTGGCTGACTGGCCCACGTCCCTCCCTCCAGGTCACTATCTGGGAGGCGCTAACCAACAGCAAGCCGGGCACTCACCCCATGTCCTACGACGCTCGCCGACAGGACAGGTCAGTTCCGCCAGTCCTGACTTGTCCTCCCTCCCCCGAAATAACACATGCACATGTACCATGGTGCCCTGTCCCAGAGGGTGAGGATACTGCTGGCTGGGCAGCTCTTCTTGGCCCCAGGAAACCATGGTACCCTCTGTTGAGCCCCTGCTGGTTTCCAGAAGGCTTCAATCCCCACCCTTTCCTCACTCTGAGCAGTACTCCAAAAGCAGCCAGGGAGCAGGGGACAGGCCTCAAAGGCCTTCAGACCCTTACCAGGCAGGATGTCGGGGCTAGGGTTCTAGAAGATGCATGCCCACATGTGCTGGTCCACCGTCAACTGGGAGGATGGGCTTTGTAGGGGCTGAGATTTGTCACATCTGGGTGGGAGCCAGGGAGGTGATGCAGGATTCATCGCTTCCACCGGCGGGTGACGAGCCCTACTCTTTCTTCGGGCCTCCACGCTGTCTCCTGGCCCCGCTTACGGGCAGGTGCGCCCGGAACCCTCGACGTATCTTACCCGCCCCCAGGAGCGCCCCGCCTACGCCGCAGCGCCAGCCTGCGCCCCCCGCGGCCCTGGCGTCGGTGCCCAGCCCTCGGCCCAGCCCGCGCCCCGGCCCAGGTGGCCATGTGTTCCGGAGCTACGACGAGCAGCTGCGGCTGGCCATGGAGCTGTCGGCGCAGGAGCAGGAGGAGCGGCGGCGGCGCGCGCGCCTGGAGGAGGAGGAGCTGGAGCGCATCCTGCGGCTCTCACTGACGGAGCAGTAGCGCCCACTGCCGGGCCCTTCGGCCACGCCCCGCGTGACCCGCCTCGGAGCGAGACTCGCTCGCGCCCGCGCGCCCGCCGGGCTGCGGCCGGAGACTGACTGGAGCCGCAGCCTCGGGGGCATAGAGGCGCATCCGGCACCATGCGGGGAGGGGGTTCGGGGGACCGCGCGTTACCTGTCCCGACCAGGGCCCTGTAGGCAGCTCGCACGGCCCGGTCCCCCTGCTTTGCTATATCCTGACGCCCACCACTCTATCCTGGGCTCAGACTTGTCCAAGGGGGCCAGGCCGTCCTAAGGGGGAGACGGGTCCTTAAAGGAGCATTGTCCCCATCCCTTGCTCCTTCTGGTCGGTCCTCCTTTTCTGCTCACAGAACCCACTGTAGGACACTGTCCGTGAAGCCTTTGCATCTCCGCTCTTCACCCCTGGGGGGCAGCTGAGCTCCCCACGTGCTGTGTTGCTGCTTTGTCCCAGACACAAACCAGCACGTCAAGAGCCCAGCTCCTCCTTCACCCCGGCATTTCAGCGTCAAGTGCACTTAGCGGGGTGCCCGGCTTCCCCAGCCCCCCACACCCCTCCCGGGTCTCAGGGTGGTCCCAGTTTCTCCTTGGGCGGCCAGAGGTTGTAGTCCCTATCCCCAAGGCACGCTTTTTGTGATCAGGAAGGGTGCCCAAAGTGGCCCCCCGGCCTGGGCAAGGCCTGGTTCCTTCATGATGTCTTGGCAAATGGGGGGCATATTTGGGCTGGGGGCAAGCACTAGACCCTGTCCCCCAGCCCCGCTTATGGGCAGGTGCACCATGGAGCCCTCTCACCGGCTCAGGGCCCTGGCACCACCACCCACCCCTTCCCACCAGCTGCTGCTAGCCCTCTGTGGTCGTGTGTCCCACCTGCCCCCACCCAGGGGCTGACTCTAAAACCCTTCATCCAATGGTGCTAACCCCCGGCTCTCCCCTGCCCCACCCCACCCACCCAGAGAAGCACAGACCCCGCTAGGGGCAGGGGCCCACTGCACACCCTTGTCCACCTTCTCAGGCTGGCCTTCCTGGCTCAGCCAGTGAGGCTCAGTAGGGACACAAAAGGGATGGAAGAAAAGAACAAAGAGAAACTGTTCCTCTCACCTCCTTCCCTGATGCCAGGGGCACCAGACTGACTCTGAGGCACAAATAAAAGAGGCTTCAAACCCAAGGCTTTTCCTAGCTGGCTTTACTGGGGAAGAACGCCCACCTACGGGTTAGGGGTTCTTTCTGAAACTCAGTGTGGGAGGGTTTTGAGGTAAAAGAATGCCTAGTGGGTCCTGAGCATTTGTCAGCACTGCCCACCCCCCCCCCCCCCCAAGCCTGGGGACAGCATTTACAGAGGCTTGGGTCTCGCCCCCCTCATCCCCACCCATGCAGGAGGCACAGACTGAGCACTTAGTAAAATATTTCATTCCGTATGTCTTGTTTTCCTCCTAGGGTCAAGGCCACAGCAGAAGGCTGGGGGCAGTGGGGGGTGGGTAATGGGGGGCGGGGGGGGGATGTGAAGGAGGGTGTGAACCTGCTTCCATGCCAGTTTTCTGATTAGTTCTCCGGCGGGGGTGCAGTGAGGAAGCCGCCCTCTCCCCTGTGGGTGAAAAGAAGGAAGAGAGCCCTCTGCCATAGACTGCTGGGTGTAGCCGGTGGATTCGGCTCCACAGCCAACAGGTTGTGTATGTCTGTAGAACTGGGGTGACACCCATACGTTTTACCACTTAGGGTAGTGAAATCAAGTGAACTGATTAGAAAGAGAAGCGTAACTCAACCCCAGTAGGTCTGGGGAGACCCATCGAATCGCCGCCACCCCTTTGAGGTCAAGCCCAAGCTCCCAGATATCCCCAAGAATAGCGCTAATACTAAGCACTTCCCCTGCCCTGACCGCGGGACAGAGGGGACACCGCTTCGCCGTGCAGCACCATTGCTGAGGTCCCTGTCACCCCGGGTCTCCCAAGGCCAGCTCCTGCTGAGTCTCGGACGAGGCACGCAGCCTGGCGGGTGCCAGGCAGACTCGAGTCTCTGCGACGCTCCATTTGTCCAGGACTCCCGCGAGGGGCGGAGTTCCCTTCCCAGTCCCGCCCCCGGCCCCAGCCCAGAGAGGCGGGGTCCGAGTTCCAGACCAACAACCAGGGCGGGGCCAAGGGTGCTCCCGGTCCGGCAGGGCCCCCCAGGCTCGGAGCTTCCCCCCCGCGCGCTGCACTAGTCCGTGCCGTCCACCAGCTCGCACAGCATGTTCTCCAGAGCCGTGATGCGCTGCTCCTGGGCCTGCACCTGCTCACGAAGGGCTTTGATCTCCTCCAGCAGCGTCTCTAGAGTGTGCTGCTGCTGGGGCACAGAGGAGAGAAGAGGCTGTGTCTGGAAGGGATCGGTAGTGGGGGATGTGTAGACTGGGCCGGAGTGGAGCGAGGCCGCATCTTACCGACAATGGGGCATCGCTGGCCGACTGGCTGCGGCGGGGGCCCGAGGGAGGGCGCACGTCCAGAATATTGCGCTTGGTGACCCGAAGCTCGCGGTGCTTGGGAGGTATGTAACCGTCCCTCAACGAGATGAGCACGGGTTCCGCGTCCTGGCCAGATAGCCATTCGTCAGCTTCTAGGGCTGGCTCAGGGCCAGGCGTATCTGGGTATAGATCGTCCTGGAACAAGTCTGACTGCGGGCAGCGTGGGGAGAGAGGAGGCCTAGTGTTAGCAGAGTGCCTGGCCTGCTCCGCTCCCTTCCTCCTCGGAGCCTTCGCTCAACCCCTCTTCCAGCCTCCTCACCTTGCGGGGCACAGTCATGATGATGGGCTCACATTTTCTTTCGTGCAACTTGTAGAACCTGGAAGGGAGCCGGGTTCAACACCCCCACAGGCTCCCACCCCCTTTTCTGCCTGGGATCAATAGGTTGGAGACCAACACTTGCTGAGCCCCTATCATGCTCTGTACTTGAAAACACATTATTGGCCCAGCTGGTAAAACATCTCTGATGGGGTGTTTATATTATTTTACAGATGAGGAAACTGAAGTTTAGAGAGTGTTAAGCTAGTTAATGCTGAGACTGGCACGGAAACAAGCCTGTTTGACACCCCCCCCCCCAAGTCCCTGTGTCTTCCCCAATGGCTAGTGGGGACAGACATGGCAAGCGAGAAGGCTGCTGACCGGGCGATCTCACACTTGTTGACTTCCAGTCCCCGCTTGGGCATGAAACCCATGCCCCTCTGAGGCTCCTTGCTGCTGAACGTGTTCAGGTAATGCACGAAAGGTGGTTCGTCTGTAATCTCAAAGTACCGAATGCTGCTGTCGCCCTGCAAAACCAGTCGGGTCAGAGACTCTCCCAGGCAGAATTTCAACATCTCGGTCAAGCCCTTGTACTTCCCTCCCGGCCTCAAGCACCTTGCCGCATAGGTAGACGATGCTGGAGTCGGGATCGTAGAAGGGCAGTAGGACCCCGTTGCTTGTGTCCATCTCCTGCAGTGCCACTGGTTCCTCGAAATTGTTCTGCCCGAGCACAGGAGGCGTGACCAGCCCTGCCTTGGCCACGTGCCATTTCTGGATCCCCTGAAAGCCCCTTTAAGCTTCCTACCCGCTCCAAACTCCAAGCGTTCCCAAGGCAGCTCTGGAGAATGCAGCCCCCCCCCCCCCGGCCCCCACCCCCGCCTCCACCCGCACATATACCCCTGCGCCGCATGCAGTCACCGCAAACCACCCCCAGGGACTCGGCATCACCAGGTGGAGGTGCCAGCGTGGGCTCCTTCAGGCGACGCAGCAAAACTGGGCAGAGGGGTGGGTGTGGGGATGGCAGGCGCTGCAAAGGGGGCAGCAGCCTCCAGCCCAGTCCAGGTGGGCATGCCCTGCGGGTGGGGGGCGCCTGGCCCCTCTCCCGTGATGCCAGTCCCCGGGGCACACACCCCAAGCTTCCAGCTGCGTTACCGGGTCCCACAGGCCCAGCTCTCGCTGGCTCATGCGGGTGAAGCCCGTGGTGAAGATATGACCCTGGCGCGTGAAGACGGCCCGCATGGGCCTCATTCCCTCGTGGGCCGCAAACCTCTCCTGGGGGAAGGGGGGAGACAGGGAGAGGCGTCACCCAGTTGCCTGCTCTGGAGAGCCTGGAGGCCCGAGCAACCAGCTTGCTGATTTTGGTGGGGAAGAGACAGGGTAGGGGTGGGGGCTGGAGACAGAAGAGGGCCTAACTACTCAGCTTCCTGGGGGGCCCTGGCTGGCCGCTGGCCTGGAGAGCGTCTGGGCCCAGAGAGAATGGGAGGCGCGGGTCTCTCAGCAGATCCCGAGCCCTTAAGCACCCTCAGAGGCTGATCCCTAGAGCAGGGGATGTCTGCCAGCTCCCCGGGTCGCAGCGAGGCTTTTCCCAGACAGGAGCTCCCCGCTCCGCTTCCACCTTCTCGGGCACCGGCCGCGGCCTGGGAGGGCGCTCCTGGCAGGCCCAGCGAAGGAGCGAGCGCGTGTGCCCAGCGCGGCCTGGCCTACCGGGTCCCAGAGCGCGAGTTGCCGCTCACTCATCCTGCTGAAGCCGGTGCTGAGTAGCTTCCCGTCTGCAGTGAAGACGGCCCGCAGCGGGCGGGCGCCCTCGTGAGGCCGGGCTCGCTCCTGCTCGCGGGGTTAGTGGGTTAGAGCGCCCGCCGGCCCGCCCCCGCCCCGGCCGCGCCCTCCACTCGCACTCCGCGCAGACATGCACGTGCCCCACGCACCCGCACCCCGCGTAAAATTGAGGCTGGTGAGGCAGGTGCCGCCGCCCTGCCAGGGTACCGAGCTGGGACTAATGAGGCACGAGGGTTGTCCCCTCTCTCCCTGCCGCCCAGTGGGTTGACTAGGGCAGAAAGGGGCCTGCCAGAGAGCCCCTGTCGGGCTCCAAACCCTGGAAGATGGCGCTGGGTGCCAGGTGAGAGGAGAGGGGTGCGGGAGGTTTCATGCAGGTTCTGGTGGAGGGATAGAGTTGGCAGCTTCTCGCTCAATTACAACTGAAAGAGCACTGCTCTGAGCTTCTGAGATGCAGGGGAGTGGAGGGAACAGGAGCGGGGCAGAAAATTGTGGACTGTGGGCTTACTTAGGGCTGGGAGCAGTGGTTGCAGACACTGGAAGGAGGGTGGCCTTGGGTTGGGGTGGGGAGGCGAGAGCTGGGACTAGGGGCTCAGAGGATTAAGGGTACAGGGGCCTGACAGCTGGTTGGGGGATGGCCACGCCAAGCACTCACCGCCACCACCTGGCCCTTGCGGGGGTCTATAATGCGCAGGGTCTTGTCCTTGCAGGTTGTGGCTAGCAGGCTACCATTGCTGTTCCAGCAAACACTGTGGATGACGTCCGGGTGCATGTCATCTAGACTCAGGAGCACCTCCCCAGTGCCCACATTCCAGATGATGATCACATTGTCACCACCTGTCCAGAGCAGCCAGTCACCATTACTTGGGTCCTGCCTTTGCTTGCCCCCCCCCCCCCCCCAATCTACAGTAGGGACCCCTCCGCCAGGCCCCAGACCTGCACTGAGCAGAACATTCCGGGCAGTAGGGTGCCAGCAGAGGATGCCCACACGTTTGGAGTGGCCCTCGAGTGTAATGATGGGTTCTGTGATGTTGCGCATAGGGGTATAGTCTGGAATTTGCCACACCTAGGTGGGGAGGAAAAGGCATAGGGTAAGTGGGATGAGGGGCCTGCTTTGTCCCTCTACTCCTCCCTTATTCCACCCCCCCCCCCCAACCCTACAGGCTCTCTTGAGTGGTAAAAATCAAATGCAGGGCAAGATGTAATGGCGCCTGCCCCAGGCAGAAGCAGCTGGGAGCCAGGACGGGGCACTGCCAGCTCTCCAGAGACCTCTCTATACACCCCAGCAGGGAGACTTCAGAGCACTGCCCCCTTGCTCTTCAGGCCTCAAGTTGGCCATGGCTATAATTAGTCCTAAGAAGTGCATCCTGGGAGCCGGTGGGCATGTGGCTAAATATAGCCTGGGAGCTGGGCAGGGTAGGGCCCTAGGACCTAGCACCTCTTTTACCACCTTCCCTAACACAGGTGAGGCAGCCCTCCCCCCTTCCCCTGCCCAACTGCCCTGAAGCATCCACTTGGCTCCTACCATGACCGTGGTGTCGTCTGAGGCACTGGCGATGACGTTGTCATTATGTGGGCACCAGTCGATGTCCAGCACTGGAGCAGTGTGCCCAGTGACCAGAGGGTAGTTCTTATCCACTCGTCCTGTCTGGAGGGGTCAGAGAGAGAGCTATAGGGTCACTTTCCTGTGTGTTTTTTGGGGGTAGGCAGTGGACCTGTTTACATCTCAGTACTCTATCACCTATTTTCTCTTTGCAAACCCCTTTCTGCACCTTCAGCCCATCCAACTACTTCCTGTACTTCACTGAAGGCAGAGTTGAAGTCATTTAATATCTCAGACACAGAGAGGTAATGACTTAGCCAAAGACACAGAGCAAGATACTGGTTGAGTCAGTACTTGAACTCTCAGTCCAGAGCTCTTGCAAAAATACCTACTAGGAGGAGGCTGTTCTTGGGCCTGTTCTCCCAGTGAGAATGTCTATAGGAAGCCCCTGGTAGAAGAGGTCAAGGTGAGGTAATATGGAATGCAGTGGCCAATAGCCCTTTCTTTGTCCCCCTTGGCAAGTCTCCCCTTTGTCACTGGTTTGACCTTGGAACCACAAGCAGCAGTTACTCCTAGTGCCTGAGCTGGTGCTCATCTACTTTGGTCCTTATGGGCTTTTTATGGGGGCTCTGAAGCCTTTGCAGGGGCTGGAGTCAGTCCAGACCAGGCAGTAGGGGAGTGGGGTGGCTGTGTAGCATTGGAATGGCAGTTGTACTGGGTGAGGAAGTGGCTCCAGCTTGAAATTTGAGCCCTGGGGATGGTGTCCTTAGATGATGTCTGCATTGTCCCCAAGTGAGTCACTGGCTATTGTCAGGCCTCTTTCTGACCCTGCCACCTGTGGAGCCTCCCTTAACAAGGTATAGGGGCCCGATCCAGGTCAAGGTCATGACTTCAGGTGGCCATCCTGGGGGGTGGAGATTTCTAAGAGGCTTGAGGCCACTCATCAAAGGTGGCAGTCACTGCTGGCCTCCATCCCTGGGGTAGGGAGGGCTTTGGCCTTATGGGTCATGTCCCCCTGCCTTTCGTTCTCATTCTATCCCACTGTAAGAACCACAGTGGGGAGGTGGCCAGGGACTCTTTGGAAAGAGCTTGACTCTGTCCTCAGTGTGCTGCTCTGGGGTGTGATTTAATCCAATGATCACCCTGCTCTGGGGAGAAAGATCCCACACCCAAAACATGAGGAGGCGTGGCATTAGGAGAGATGGGGACAGAGTCTGGGCCAGGCCCTGGCTCCACTGCTTCCCAACTATCTTCATAATACTCTTCTCGTCCCTGCTGGCAACAGGGTGCTGCATGGAGTGAGGGATGGGCTATGAGTGGGTGCAGGGCACTGTGATGCTGCTGCTCTGTGAAGGGTGAGGGAGCCTCCCACTTGGTCCCCAAGGGCTTGGGGAACAGGGAGCAGCCAGTGGATACAAACTGCCCTCCTGACTGAAGGAGGGGTCCCCAGGAGCTACAGCCAGTGTCTTCCCCACTGCTTTCTTCCCTTCATCCCTCACCTTGGCCAGAGGCAGGACAATGAAGGCACCTCCACCTCCAGCCTCCACAATAATGGCCAGGAATTTGGGGTTGACAGCACAGAAGGAGCTGTCCCACGTGACCTTGGACACACGGATATCCTCGTAGGACTGGTCAGCCTTTGCTGCCTGCCCAAACACATGGCGGAACTTGCTCTGCCGAACCACACGCCGGCTCATGGCTGTGGGTAGAAGTGGAGGATCTCAGTGCCCAGAAATGCCTTTGGTCCTTAGTCCTGTGAGCTGTGGGAGGGAGGAAGAGTAGGGAGAGGATGGCAAGTGAGAAGGGTTATCTGGCCACAAGTCAGGTCCTAGAAGCAGGGAGCTTTCTTCCAGGTGATTAAAGTATGGGAGAGATCTTTGCCACCTATAAAGTGCTGCTTAATTCAAGAGGTTAGGATTTGGGGACTGACTTTTTTGAGACCCAGGCAGGAGACAGTGGAGTTTGGGACTGAAAGCTTCCTGGAAGTTGAAGTGATTTTGGGAGGAATGTCCATGCCAGGCTGCCCTCCTGCTGTCAGCCTTGGCTGAGCATCTCTTCAGGAAGTGTTTATCTCCCAGCAGCACCTTGTCCAGAATCAGAGGCCCTGGTTGTGGGATCTTGGCTCAAGGCCAGCTATGGGGCTAAGATTTTAGCCCCCCCCCCCCCCCCAAGATCCCCAAACCTGTATGTCTAACAGTTCATGCAGAGGGACTTTTGCCTGTTTCTAAAAATATGCCAAGGAGAAGTTCCTCCTATCAGCTAACCTGAGCCTTTCCTGCTACTATTTTCATCAATTTCCTCCCATCCTGTTGGGGGACACAGTGTAAGTGGATCTCTCCTCTTTCCACGCTTCTCTTCACTGGCTTCTCTAAGAGGTTTTAACTATGGTCTGGCTTTTGCCTACCACACTTTGGTCCCGTTCTTCTATGCGTCCTCTCTCCTACTCAACTTTCCTGGGGTGGGGTCCCCAACGCCCAGGCTATGGCCAGATTTGCAGGAGTGGGGTGGGTGAAGTGGGGAGGGTGAAGATCCTTTTCTTCAAACAGGGTTTGTGTTGTGCTCTACCCCAGGGGGCTCACCGAGCTTTTCCAAAGCCCCAGCCACGGACTCCTGCCCCTCCCCAGCCCCAGGCTTCCCCGTGCCCTTCACGCCGCTTCTATGGCCCCAGGCCTGACGCCCGGCCTCCCCGCACCCTCCTCGGGCCTCCTGCCCCAGCACTGCGTTCTTGGGAGACGAGGTGTCGGTGCCCTGCAGGCGCGCGGGCCGCTGTCCGGCCAAATATAGACACCAAGTCCGCCCCGCCCGGGACCGAATTTGGCGGCGCGGGGGAGGGGGCGCAGACCTCTGCTTCTCCGGAGACCCCGCCCGCTCCGCTGGCTGCGGTGGCAGCGTGTGTGTGGGGGGGTACCTGGTCCTGAGTGGGCCGAGGGGCGCTCACGCTGCGACTCCTCTGCAGTGGGGGCTAGGGGTGCGCTGGGGGCCGAGGGAGGCGTCAGGGCGCCGGAACTGCTTCTCCGGGTGTCCGCGGCGTCTGGGGCCCGGGTGTTCGTCTGAGCGCTCCAGCCACTGCTTGCGGCTCTCTGAGGCCCGGCGTCGCTGCAGTCCCAGCTGCCGCTGCCATCAACCTGCGGAGGCGGGGCCTGTGGCGGGGGCGGGGCCAGAGCTGCCCCGCCCCTCCAGCGGCGGGAAAGTTGAGCGCAGTGGACTCCGCGCCACCGTAGCCAGTCCGCTGGCCAAAGAAAACTGTCAGAAGTAATTGAATGTGTACACGCGGGTTGTGCGCACTCCTTCCCGCCCTCCGTGCCTCCTGGGTGGGCTGGGCATACCGCGCAAGATTAGGTGCCTTCGAGCCGCATTTCTGCTGCAATCGCACTCCCAATTTAGCCTGTCCCGGCTGGCGGTCCCGGTCTTCGGGACTGAACGCCCAGACCCTCCTGGGGAGAGGTCCCGCAAGCTGCTTTGAGGGAGTCATTTCAACCCTTGGATGAGGGCCTAGGCTGGCCCAGGGCAGCTCCAGAGTACCTGACAGGGGGCACTGATGTTACTGTCATTGTTGTTATTAATGGCTGTAACGACCACTTGAGAACCTAAAACGTTGGCACTGTAGGCATTTCACCCTTTTAGAGAGGATTCCATGGAGCAAGGCAGAACACAGCCTAAAGACTGGGTGGGGGAGTGAATCCACCTTGACCCCATGGGAACACCAGATGCAAGGAGAAGCAGCTGCCACAGGCCTTCAACAACCAAATTTTAGACGCCCAACCTGACTCCTAAGTCTTCCGGGATTTGTTTGAATTGATGGCCAGCTGTGTTCCAGGGAAGTCCCAGCCCTCATTCACTCCCGCTGGGATCCATGGATCTGAGTACTGATCAAGATTAAGAAGGAAATAGGGGTGCCTGGGTAGCTCAGTAGGTTAAGCATCCACTTGGCTCAGGTTATGATCTCACGGTTGGTGGGTTCAGCCCCAAGTCGGGCTCTCTGTGCCCATGGCTGAGAGTCTGCTTCGGATTCTCTCTCTCTGCCCCTCCCCTGAACATGCGAGTGCGCTGTCTCACTCACAAATAAATAAATAAACATTAACGACAACAACAACAAAAAGATTAAAGGGGCGCCTGGGTGGCTCATTAGGTTAAGCATCCAATTCTTGGTTTCAGCTCAGGTCATGATCCCATGGTTCATGAGTTTGAGCCCCCTGTTGGGCCCTGCGCTGTTGGTGCAGAGCCTGGTTGGGATTCTCTCTCTCCCTTTCTTTCTGCCCCTCCCTCTGCTTATGCTCTCTCTCTCTCAAAATAAATAAGTTAAAAAAAAAAAGACTAAGGAGGAAATTAAAAGAAACCTAATCAAAATACAGCCAGTGAAAAACAACTAGTCCCTGAAGCTGCTGTACACCCAGTATCCACCCACTGCCTGGATTTCTTGCTCTGGATCATAAGGCCCTTGGAGGCCAGCATGAGGCCAGGTATTACCTCTTCTTCTCTAGGGCACACCTGGGGATCAACGGAACAGCCCTGGGGAGGGAAGATGTTGGAAAGCTCAAAGGCCCACACAAGGGTCCTTCTCAGGAAGATTCCAAGTATCCAGTGGCTTGTAGGGTAACAGAACCAGAAACTGTTACAGGTGCTCCAGAAAGAATTCGTGGCATGGAGGGCCTTAAGGGCAATGAGTCTCCCTTTTACCTAAAGATTTCAGGTACATGATTAGGAGGAAAAGACCTGAGTGAATCAGTTGCTCCTTAATAACAATAGCTCACACCTATTGTGTGCCAGACACTGTTCTAAGGTCTTTACACATATTAATTACATTCTGATAAGTCTTCTGTGATAGCTATTATTATTATCCCTATGTTAGAGGTGAGGAAACTAAGGTACAAAGAGATTACGTAGCTTACCCATCAGTCAACTGGCAGTTGGTGGAGCTGAAACTTTTATCCAGTGGTCTGGCATCTGGGTCCATGCTTTTCAGCACCATGCATTTCTGCCTCCTCTTGAAGGATAATGCTACTTTATCTCACAAGTGCTGATCCTGAGAGATACTCTCTGTGGCACAAAGGATGCTTGGACTAACTAGAAAACTGGAGCTCTAGCCCTGGCTCAATCACCCCATTTGTGCAGTTCTCTGAGCTGTAAAACAAAGAGAGCTGGGTCAGGTTCTTTCCAACTCTGCACGACCTGTTGGCAGAGAAGGGATTTGATATGTCACCTTCTACCTTGAAGTGACCTTTTCTTCCCTTTCCTTTCCTCCTCTTTAAAGAGCACTCCATTCTAAAGCCCCCTCCCCTTTTTTCAAGTTTATTTATTCTGAGAGAAAGAGAGAGCAAGCAGGGGAGGGGCAGAGAGGAGAGAACCCCAAGCAGGCTCCACGTCAAACTTGCAGAGCCAAACAAGGGGCTCCATCTCACAAACTGTGAGATCATGACCTGAGTGGAAGTCAAGAGTCAGATGCTTAACTGACTGAGCCATCCAGGTGCCAGGAGCACTGCATTCTAGACACAAGAGTTTGAGACTAGGAAGCAGGATTCTTTTAATCCATCCTGCCTTCAGTTCTATCATCTGAGAGGAGGGGTGCTCTCCAGGTACAGGAGCAGGGAGTTGCAATAATTACCTGGACCAGGCATGTGTCAGCCCTGCCCTCTGGCTTTCTTCAGAGTGCCAAAGACTGACAGAGAGCTGGGTGGGTGGAGCCAAGGCATAAAGAACTAATTAGCAGGAGAAGCCACTGGGTTTGGTGCTTTCCTGTGTGGTTAACCATTTGAACTATTAGCTGAGCTCTGAACTACAATCTGTAGAAGACAAGCATGGATTCCATTTTTCATAAAGTCATTTTCTGGGAGACGTGGCCTGGGAACTTAGACATGATTTGGTTCGTTTGCTTTGGCCAGAAAGACTGAGCTTATCTAGACAGGTTGGTGACTCTGGGAACCCCTAGAAAATCTGTGAAATGACCTTGCCTCCATTATCATGCATTCTGGCACTCCAGCCAGAGCCCAGTGATGTGCCCTTTCTACTTGATTTGGATAATTCAGAAAGCAGCAGGCAGACTTCATCTTAGTTCAAGGCAGTGTTTCCTCTGGAAACTTCAGGACATTGTTAGCAATTTGGAAACTGAGCTTTCCCTAGACAGTAGTGCTTCCTTGTATATGATGACTGGCACCACTAAATAGCTCCTGAAGGGTCTATGGAGGAGTGGGATTAGTGGAGAATCTCTCCTCCCACACCCTGCCTGTTTTAGAGAACTGCCAGTTGACCTCATCTCCCTTCTTCCACTATTGACATTCAATGCTTCTAATCGCAGGAGGGGGTTAAGAGCTTGTACTTCGTTAGAAAGTCATACCTCATTTCTGGAAACCACTCAGTGAGCTGAGGTGGCTTGTGCTCAAAGTCTGTGAGCTCTATCTCACTAATGTCCAGTGGTCAGCCACCCAGAAAATCTAGTCCCTGATGGGGCAGGTCACAGCAGCTGTCCCAGAGCAGTCGCTCTGTACCACACATGGCAGAGGAATTTTTGGTTCCTTTGCTTATTCATTCTCCTAACATTCAGGTGACCAGGCCAAGTTCCCGCTTGGTCACTTGATTGGAGGCACAATGTCTGAAATAATCTTTAGTGATTCTATTGCCCATCCAGTCTTTACTTTGTGGGAGGTAGAAAGTTAAGATCCATACCCTCCCCCCCCCCCCCCCCCCCCCCCACTGAGTTCAGCTGTTAAGGATGTGCATGATGGAGATCAGTGAGAATCGTTCCATGTTTATCATCAGTGTTCTCTTCCAATCCCTTCACCTGCTCCAGCACCACCCCACTTTTGTTGATCAAGTACACATTTCATCTTCAAAATAAAAATTTATTTAATCTGTAACAAGAACATTGAATCTGCACATTTGCGCACAAGTTCACATTTAAAAACAGCAGAGCACATCAGTAATAAAAAAAATCTATAATACAAGTGGAACATCCCAACCACCAGGAAGATTAAGGAAGGAGATGAGACCACTCTATATTCTGCTTCAAATGCCTCAGAAAGGTCCCAGAGATTCCAGGGAGCACCTGCTTTATTTAATAAAATGTGAGCATAAAAGTTTGGACTGGCCTGGGGCAAAGGTAACAGTCAGTGGGAGAGTCTTTTGGACTTATTTCCTACATTTAAAACAAGTCCTACCAAATAAAGTACAAAGAAAGAAAAAAAAGGCACCTCAAGCTATGCCAGGCAAACCAAAATCCAATAAAACATAAAAACCAAACAATTCCCTGTGGGCCTGTTGATTGAGAATCATTTCAGGGCCAGTTACCCAGTTTCCAGATTGGGTCATCAGCTTGAAGTAAGCCCTGGGTATTAGCTCTGCATGTGTAGAGGACACTGCCACCAGTGTCGCTGTGAGGACACAGATGGCAGCACTAGTCATATACCCTCTGAGGCATCTTGAAGCCAATGAGGGATGATTCCAGTTTAGAAATCCTGTCCTAGATCTCTGGGGCACTGAGAAAGTGAGGCTGGTTTTCTTTTCATAGCAGGAGCCAGGCCCGGTCACCCTCCACTTCCAGGCTGGAAAAGTACAGAAGCACCTTGCAACAGCTCTCCATGGCATCAAGGAACCCCAAAGCCCTGGGACAGGGTTAGGAGTGTGCAGCTTCCTGCTCTGGTGGCAGGCTTTTCCTAATGTGGGTGTTAGAGGAGTTGAGGCAGCAAATACATTTATGCCTAATACATGCCTTGACCTTTTAGTCTGGAAGGGAAAACAAGGTCCAAGATACTTTCAAGTTGGACTGGTGCTGAAAGAGCTACAATTTCACCTACCATCAAAAAAAAAAAAAAAAAAAAGGCAAAACAAAACCGGACAAAAATGACACTAGCCATTCACTGTTATAACCATCACTGTAAGACACACCATCACTGACTGAGGAAATGACGATTTCCATACAGAGTGTTAAACAGGAGTGTGGAACACAGATGGAAAAATTAGCTCCAGGTCCTCCCCATGTACCAACCAGTGGGTTGACCACTCTGGCCTTGCTTTGTGTGAGGACTCACAGGACAGCCAGGGCTGGGTGCCTGGAGGAGGATACTGAGTGGCTATCAAGATGATGCATGTTTTAATTATCACAATGTAAACAAAGTATCCACAAATAGTTGTCAAAAAGAGCCAAAGAATGGCTTTATTTAAAAAATTTTTCAATGCCCTTAAAAGTGACCCTCTTTGCATAATGCTTTCTTAAAAGAAAAGAACTCCCACAAAAACATCTTTACCAAACATGCTTAGATCACTTTAAACTGAAATCCTCAGATGGAACGGGTGAAGATTTCTGTGAGCTGCTGTCTCAGAAACTTCAGGTCTATCCAAAAGTAACTGTCTGGGGCCTTTCAGCAGGAGGGGACCTCAGAGCCTGGGCTGTCTTCCTCAGGCTGTCCTTGGAGTGCTTGGTAGTTCCCCAAATGAGAAAGAACTGGGATAAAGGTATAGAATCAGGAAAATGATAAAGAGCCTGAAGAGCCCGGGATGCTAAGAATGATCCCGAACATTAAGAATCTGAAAGGCAACCAAAATGAGGAGATGATGATTACTCCACTACAGTACTATAGTTCTACTATAGTATATACCACTCCTAAGTGTTTCTAAAATCCAGAACGGGTTGGGGTTTCTCTCCTTCCTACTGACCAGGTAACCCTCCAGATTACAGCTCTCAAGTGTGCTCCTGGGGCTTTTACCCCCTGCACCAAAATGTTATTTTATATTTGCACGTGTGCACGCACATACACACTTACTCTCTCCTCCAGAGTAACTCGAGAGCCAGACTATGGTGGCTTTCAAAATAAAGAGAGCAAGAGGTCAAGACTTTTCCTACTCCTGTCCATCTACCAGACCTGCTGTTCCAGGTCTGAGTTTTCCATGAACGGAAAAGAGAAATAGACTATCAGAAAGTTTGAAGACAAGAAAGTCCGAGAAGTCCTTGAGAGCGCTCATCATGTACTTCCCCTGGACCTCGCTCAGCTATGCAAATAACACAAGAACACTCAGTTGTGGGAGTTTTGAGAGGGCTGGCAAAACCCCATGGCAAGGTTGAATTACAGGCCCTGTGTAGAAGATGTTTATTTAAGCAGGTAAATTAAATGATTTAAAAAAAAAAAAAAGGAAGGCAGAGCAAGACTATTTCCTTTTCCTTTTCTAAAAAGACATCTTCACAGCATTAGAGGATCTCTTCCCCATCTTTGTTCTTACTTAATGCAGGGATAGTGAGCGTTCAACACGACTGCAGGGGAGTAGAGAGAACAGTGCAATACTGTTGATCCTGCTTGTACTTAATGTGAGGGATGTCACCATTTCAAAGGGTTAATGAGCGGGCACCACTCTCTTCACCTCTCACCCCACCACAACTTTCTGTCTTTTCTCCATCAATAATGGCGGTGGTGGAAGTGCCTCAACAAGACAGGGCCGTTTAGATGGATGAGCCCTGGAAATTCATAACCCTGTCTTGCAAGCCTCCTCACACTGGTACATACCACCTAAAAAAACACTTCATAACATATTAAATATCCAGGAACCACAAAGCCATGTGGATGATACATGTGAACATGTAAGGAAACTATTTAGGGACAGCACAGGTACACAAAATTACTACATCATAAAGACACTAGAGTGGGAGGCTTCTGTCCAATCCACCTCCTGGCAGAGATGTCAGACCCAACCATGGCTTCCACACAGCGACTGGATTCACAGCTCCCCTGGAGCATTTGTGAATGGCCTCAGTCCACCTCTCTGTAGCAGGTCACCCTGCTACCTGCCCCCACCAAACTCCAGCCTCTGACATTCCCTTGACAGTCTAGGTATCCACCTTTTCCTCTCAGTGCTGTGATGAACCAAAAAACCAAAACTCAACTCTATACTTGGTCAATCTCTCAGCAAGGTGGACATCAACCAGAGCCAACAGAAGCAAATGTGCAAACCTCTTCAGTTCTGATGAGCTGCAGAGGGTGTTTCATTCCAGGCTAAATGCTTCTTGCAAGCAGCTGAAATAAGCTTGTTTATGGCAAGTGCTCCTGTGTTAACGATCTCCACAATAGCAGCAAAGCACCGGCATCCTAAATGGAGTCATAATGGGTGCCTGCCCTTGGCAGGGTGGGGGGCCTCCCCACAACCTTTCAGCCCAATCCACATGAGAAGCTTCCACCCTGGGCCAGCAGTAACACTCACAGACTCCTTGGCTGTGGTTCAGCTACTAGCAAACAACCTACCCTGGGATTTCAGTCTCAAAGAGAAATCAGACTTCAGTCAAACTGTGATCTAATGGGAGCCTTTAGGGGTTTCTCTGAGGAGGGAGTTACTAACACATAATTTGGCAGGAGCTGGCGATTAGAAGTCTCCATTTAAACAATTAAAACCACCATCAACATATTCTGCAGATTCCTACCAACACCCATCAGTTTTATTTCTGTGCTGTGTGTTTTCTCCAGTTGCAGCTTTACTTCTTCTTAAAAAGAATAAATCAAAAAGATCCTACGACATCAACAACAAAACACTGTAAGAAAGTGACAACATTATGTACATAAATACTGTGTATAAGCTAGAGAAATGACAAATCTTTCAGGAAAATAAAAAAAAACAACAACCCATGTCAAGTGTTAACAGTGATAACATTGGTAAGAAAACTTTGCATTCAATGGAGGTTATACATAGGTAATGTAACAATTCAAATATCATCTATGAAAAAAAAAAGGCAGCATTGAAGAAACAGCATGAAGGAGGAAAGTAAACTGGAAAAAAATATGGCCATTAAACTCAGAAGGCCCACAGAATTATTCAAGTAATGGAAGTGTTAAAACCCTATGTAATGTATTCATTTTACAAGAACACACTGACTTTCAATTGCTGTTTTTCAAACCTGTCCCTATTACGTTTTGGTTGAAAGGATCTTGCATTTCCTGGCAGGGAGGGCCAGGATGACCACCTACGTGGAGCCCACTGATCCAGCCTCTCCAGACTGCGTCTCCTCCTTCTCCTATGCGTCCTCTACACAGGACCCCTCGGGTTTCATTTGGGGTTCACTTTGAATTTAAAAATTATGTGTTTGGGGGGAAAAACCCTATTTGCTTGTTAAGTTTACAAAGCCAGCCACTATTGTGCCTTTCTGTGATGATATACTCTGGAATACCAGAAGAAGTGGATTCTGGAAGACCCCTTCGAAAGCACAGCGGAATTTGCCAACTTGGGGAATTCCTGGTGGGCGGGGGCCCAAGGCTCAGAGACTTGTGGCTGCCCTTCGGCCCAATCTCAGGCTTTGGGTCTGAAGACCAAACCATCATCACACAGGCCCAGGGGAAGAGGAGCATTTCCAATTCCCAGCTTCCTCCCCACCCTCCCCATCTGCTTCCTTCTGCAAGCAAGCAAGCAAGCAAGCAAGCAAGCAAGCAAGCTAGCAAGCAAGCAAGCAAGAGTGCTTTTTCTCAGAGGGCAAAAATGAGGAGCCAATGGGAGCTGATTGAAAAACAGCAATTTGCCTTTGATAAAGGTGCTCTTTGAAAATGAGTATTTTTTGAGGTTTGATTTTTCGAAAAATAAAAAAAATGATAAAATGGTCTTGCTGTCCAAATCAATCTCTCACGCACACATACACAGAGAAAAAACCCTAACCCTGCATGCGCCAGGAACAGTAAAATGACCAAAATATTATAAAATTAACCAATAAAGTGCATGTTCTTTACATATTACACCTGCCCCTTTTACAAACATTTCTTTTAGAAAGTCACATGTGTAGGCTCAGAATCACATGGTATTATAGAAGGGGTTGGTTGTCCGTTTTTTATCATTTGCTTTTTTCAGTCTCCTAAGGGGGTGAGTTCTGCCGTGCTGCTGACGGGGCGCCACAGCCAGCCCGGGAGCCGGGCCTGCACGCTGAAGTCCCTGGGGTTGTAGCAAAGGAAGCCCTCCTTCAGAACTAGTCAATTTGGGTTCTGCCCTGGGGAGCAAACACTGCTGACCGTAACCAAATTCTTTGGCATACTGTACGATAGGCTTCTCCACTGGCTTGCTCTGAGCGATACACTCTGTTGTTTTGAGTTGCTCTATAAAATACTTGGTGGGCTCTAGGATCTGGGGGGCATCTGGGTTTTCTGAGGACTCCTGGGCCTCCATGGCATGCATGCCTGAGTCTGTTCTGATGAAGGGCTGAAGCAGTTTGAGATGAGAGGGCTCAGAGGAGACAGGCTCTCTATCTGATAAACAGTCTTTACAGAGGTCCAAGTAACCTAACTTGGCAAGGGAAGCTGAATGCCGCATTTGGGCTGTTTTGGTGAGTCCTGCCTGGCAGATCGCTCGGGACTCGATGTCTTTAGTGCGCTCTTTCACCACACTGAGGTTATGGCTGACACTCTTCATACTGTCACTACTAGAGCTATGTGGGGGTTGACAGGCTGCAGGTAATGGGTCCAGTTTTTCTTGTAACTCCCCAATATTATCACCAAGTTTGCTTAGGTCTTCACTCCTTAACAGAGAGCCCTCATACGGCACTTCACTGCCACTGGAGAGTGCACCGTCCAGACCTTCTTCCCAGCCGCCCTGCTCCAAAGAGGGCTCGTTGTCTGTGGTGCTGCTTTGCTCTGTGAAGCCTTCCAGGTGAACTACGGTCCGGGAATGTGCGTAATCCAAGTTGGCAGACGGTACATGGGTTGTGTGACTGACAAAAGGTGTTCCTGTCTCCAGTGCCACTGACAGGCTGTTGTCCCAGTCTTCAGGGCTGCTCAGGGTAGAGGTCAGGTTGGTGGGACTGTCGTGCTCAGGAGAGGAAGAATGAGGCAGAGGTAGCAGTGTGGGGTGTAGAGCAGGCTGGTTGGGGCCCAGAGTCCTGTTCAGATTTTCATCCAGTGTACAGAGGACGGTGATGGAATTCTCCCTTTTCACGCTCCTCAGTCCTTGCTCCCCACTCTTTTCGCTGGTGGCTCTTTCACCCCCTTGCTCAGTGTGACTGGGTGACATAATGATTTCGATCTTCTTGGGAAGGGAAAGAGGGACCGACTGTGTCTCAGATCCCTGGCATGAAACCACAGTCCTCGGATCCTTCAGGACTCCTTCCAGCTTTGTTCTAATATCTGACCCTGGGTACTCTTGAAACTCCAGTGGCTCAGGTGCTGGAACAATGGCATTTTGCTCGGAATGGGGCAGCAGGCCAGCCTCAGACCCACTGCATTTCCCTTTGCCCTTGTTAATCTCTGGTTCCTTGGGGACAAAAGAATGTTCTAGGGTAGCTTCATCACTCTTCCCTTTTGGTGCTAGGTCTGCCACAGAAGTCTCATTCTTGGAATTCTTGCGGATGGACAATGAGGTACAACCAGGGGCAGCACCATGGTGCTCTTGCTCCTGTCGCAAGCGTTCTTCAAACTCCAAGGTGGCTCGCCTCACAGACCCAGGGCACCACTTGGCACCCGGGTGCATCCCTGGGCCCCAGAGTTCTTGTTCCTCCTCAGCTGGTTCTTCTTCTTCCAACTCTGTGGTGAATGAGTGTGTAGTCAGGCAGCCTTCTAGGTCCCACTTCCCTGAGTCTTTGGCTAGTTCAGGCTGGGCTGTGTAGGAACCTTCATTCTGCTCCAGATTTCCAGGTTTGTTCTCCAGGGCCTGGGCCCTCTCCAGGGGCAGCTCATGGATGGTGTGCTTCTTTGGTGTGTGGCATGGGTTGGATAGGATGTCTCCTTTCAGTTGAATCTGTCCAACTCCTTGACTGATGGATTCGATCTCAGTGACGATTTCTTTGACTGAAATTGCATTTTCTGAGTGAGATTGCATGAAGATATCTGGGCTGACCAGCTCTGAGATTGCCTAGGGAGAAACAGTGAGATGGTTATGGCAAAGTGCAGTCTAATTAAAAATGCCAGATGTTGTGCTTATTAATCTTCTAATCCAGGAGAACCTTCTGGCTATGAGGACACAAATCACAGAGTGCCTGGGACTGTCCTCTGGCCATCTGTTTTGTCATACAAGAAAAAAACAGACTCATTAAAGGCAGAGATACAAAATTAGTTATAGGTTGAATCACTGCCTACTAAACTTTTGTTCTGTTTACTCAAACAGAATTCTGACCCAATATCTTGTTCCAAAAATGAACAGCAGATAGCCTTGGAGGTTCCTATAATCCTTACTTTCCTAAGATTATTAGCGTTCAGGATTTAGGCCATATTGGGGTAGATGAGATTTTTCTTTTCTGGCCTATCAACTTCCAATTGGATTCTTTTTTTTTTTTTTTTTTTTTTAATGTTTGTTTATTGAGAGAGAGAGAGAGAGAGAGCGCGAGCTAGCGAGTGCGGGGGAGGGCAGAGAGGAAGACACAGAATCTGAAGCAGGCTCCAGGCTCTGAGCTGTCAGCACGGAGCCCAACACGGGCCTTGAACTCATGCACCATGAGATCATGACCTAAGCCGAAGTCAGACACTTAACCGACTGACCCACCCAGGCGCCCCTGAACTTCCACTTTGATTCTAACCTTATTTAAGAAAAGGAGTTCCATTCAAGGGCTCAGTGGCCACCTTCAACATGCCCAGTGATAGGGCGAGATGGATGAGGTTATCATCTAATGCCTGATTTGGAGACTCACTGCTCCCTTCTCTCCTCTGTCCTGCCAGCTTTCCTCCTGATCCTCCCGCTGCACCTCCTGGCAGTAGCATTCCAGCACATGAGGGCACTCTGCACCTGATCACACAATTTCCAAGTTTGACATGGCTCCTTCTGGGAAAGGTTTACTTGGCTTATGCAGCCATATGCCTGAGCAACTTAGAAACTGTGACTCTCTGACATTTTACTGTTCTACCAGTTACAATTCCTAGATGGATTTAGAACAAGGCAAAAGAAAACTGGCCAATACAAAATCAAGTCCTATGGTGGGGGGGGGCGGGAAGATAAGGATTTCAAAATCTGGAAATGGCCACTGGACATCTCTTAAAGTGGCATCATGATACCCATCAATCTGCTTTGTTAACATTTTTATAAGCCTTCAACATATAATATTTCCATAGGAACTGTTTTGGTCTTTCTCCTTCAAGAGAAAGTCAGAACTAGTACAAACTAACAAGGTCAGTTATGCCTTTGGGAGAAATCTCCTGGGACATTAGGCAGAGGTAAACTAGCCAAGACTGGGAGAGAAGCCACAGTGAGCCCAGTGTGTGCATGGGCTGTGGAGAGTGCTCATATGACTAGGGACTTGCAGAAAAGCTATTTCTGTCAGAGCTGCTACACCCACTGGTCCAAAGGAGAGCTCAAGCATTCTGATTTTCCAGTAGAGAGAAGACAGCAGCAGAGGCAATGAATGTCCTGGGATAGCTGAGATAGACAAAAGATAAGTAATGGACAAGGTGGTAAATATAAGTAGATAGATATCAGGAGATATCAAAATGTAGTCACTCCCACTGAAACCATTAAGTGAAATTTGGCAGGTGAGAGTAAATCTGTCATCATTTACTTCCCAACTACTGTATTATTGATCTAAGATACCATTATTGTTTTTAAGATGCATCCCAATTTCAGAAGTGTCAAAATGAGAATAAGTCTGAGTCTTAGCATTGATGATACACAGTAATTCTTTCCCTGGGCTCCTAAGAGTTCATATGCTACAGAGAAGAATCCAGGGATTCTGTCTGCTCTCAATCATTTCCTCAAACCATCCCCCAAGTCTTGGATACTACAGGGTCTGAGATGAGGAACAATCCAGAAACATTATTAATAGCATCATCATCAAGAACTCAGCATTGGTTCCTACTCTAACAACTATTCACACATATCTAGTCTTTGCATTTTCTGAGACAGAAAGAATTTCCCAAACAAATCCATCTCCACAAAAAGGCCTTACTCATTATCCCAGACACTTCATTATTGGTGAGATCTGGTCTGAACTGCAGAGGATCAGGGAAGGGACCTCTCCTTGTGCAGGCAGGACATTCATTTTGACTAATCCCTTCTTCCCACATCCCCTCTCAGAAGTGCTTCTAAAAACACCAAAAATCTGGAAAGATAAGTTTCTCAAAAGGCAATGGATTAAAAAAAATTTTAATCCTAAGTTTTTAAGGCAAGTCTCGGCTATAGAGTCTCTCCCGTACTGCCTTCCTAAATCTTTAGCAACATCAAAAACACAATGAACAGAGCAGACTCCCAACTATTTTATCTTCAAAGAGAACTTCATTAGGTAGAAAACTATAAAGACAGTTTTTACCTTTGACTGTTCCTCATCTATTGAAGATTCTTCAGATGCATGGGGAGTATTACTCAAAGAGCTGCTTCTCTGGTCGTCGGCTGTCACTTCAGAAGGGGTTACTTCTACCACTGAGAGTCGACAGGTCTCACCCCTTCCTCCACCCAGTTCTTCCATCCTTGAGTGAGAAAAAGATCGAGACCGGGTTTCTTGGGAAAGCTCTACAAACTTCTCTAGGGCGCTAAAAAAATCAATGCGATCTGTACTGAAATCTGAGACTTCAGCCTGGCAAGTGGGTTGGGGGCTCGGTGATTCAGGATCAGGGGACATGGGAAGGTCTTTCAGGCGAGATGTCAATTCTTCCAGAGGCAGTAAGTGGACGTTCACATCTGTTTTCAGCGCATCTGTCTCCAGATCTTCCACTGTTAAGTCTGGGAACTTGTTGGCAATTTCTGGGGCCTGTCCAGGTTGGATTAAGGCTTTGGATGCATGGCAGTTGTCAAGAGGGAATTTTGATTCATTGAGACAACACCCTGATGAGCATCCATTGATGTCATTTAGGTTTAATTCATCTTCAATCTGTCCGGCATGAAATTCCCTAGAAGTAAACTCCAAGCAGATCATTCTTTCTTTGGTACACAGGCCCTTCTGATTTTCATCTTGTGGGACAACATGTTCCACAAAGACGGGAGGTATGGGTGGGTGACTCTCCATGGTCTTCACCTCGGCAATCTGGTCTGCTGAGGTGGTGATCTCCTTCTTGTTGAGTTCTAGCCCTGGTTTGCAGATAGGTTCGTGGTGGTCTGAGAGGTCGCTATCTGAATGAGATCTCCAGAGCTTGTTATGTCGCTGTTTGCTGTGGAGGACATACACAGGAAATGCCTCACTCTGGTTTGTGAAATCAACCAACACCCACCCAGGAAATCGCTCCCAGATAATATTAAATCTTAACCTGCAAAATGCTTTGTTAATACCCAGTGGAAGAAGTAGGCAATAAACATTTGTAAAGATGCTCAATTTGGGGCACCTGGGTGATTCAGTTGGTTGAGGATTCGACTCTTGATTTTGGCTCAGGTCATGATCTCATGACCGGGCCCCAAGTCAGGTTTGTGTGTACAGCCCGGAACTTGCTTGGGATTCTGTCTCCCTCTCTGCCCCTCCCTAACTTGTATCTGTCTCTCTCAAAATAAATAAACAAAGTTAAAAAAAAGATGCTCTATTTAACTAATAGCAAAATACAAAAACAAAACAACAAAAATCAATATGATATCTGATTTTTTACCTATCAGACTGACAAGAGCTAAAATGGTTAACAGCTAGTGTTGATGATGGCATAGCCAGACAAGCCCTCTCACATACAGTTGGTAGGAATGGGAACTGTAAAATCTTGAGTACAATCTGACAATAGCTCTCAAAATTTAACCCTTTACCCAGCAATCAATTCTTTTAAGGATTTTTCTTGGAGAAATACAACTATAGGTGCACAAAGATACAAAGATGTTTACTATATAATACTATGGTACTAAAGGATCAGACACGAAAAAGAAAGGATTTATTAAAAAAACTTTTGGGGCGCCTGGGTGGCGCAGTCGGTTAAGCGTCCGACTTCAGCCAGGTCACGATCTCGTGGTTCGTGAGTTCGAGCCCCGCGTCGGGCTCTGGGCTGATGGCTCAGAGCCTGGAGCCTGTTTCCGATTCTGTGTCTCCCTCTCTCTCTGCCCCTCCCCCGTTCATGCTCTGTCTCTCTCTGTCCCAAAAATAAATAAACGTTGAAAAAAAAAAATAAAAAAACAAAAAAAACAAAAAAAACTTTTTTTAATGTTTATTTATTGATTGATAGATTTTTAAAGAGACAGAAAGACAGACAGACACAGAGAGACAGAGTGAGACAGAGTACGAGCAGGGGAGGGGCAGGGAGAGAAAGAGACACAGAATCCGAAGAAGGCTCCGGGCTCCAAGCTGTCAGCACAGAGCCTGACGCGGGTTTCAAACCCATGAACCGTGAGATCATGACCTGAGCTGAAGTTGGATGCCCAACCAACTGAGCCACCCAGGTGCCTCAAAAAGAGGATTTATTTGAATTACAGTCCATACACCCACATGCTACAGGTACTTTAGTAGAATGTTGTCCAAGATGAGTGAAAGAGCATGCTGACCACATTTGGAATGGTCAGTTCCCAGGTTAGTAAGTACAGGAAAATATTTGGAGGTACATCATCAAATTGGTAACAGGGTTTCTTTCAAGGAAGGCAGAATACTTTTGGAGAGGGCTTTACTGTCTTTACTCTGTATTTCTATAAGTTTTAAAATTTAAAAATGAGCATGTTTAACATTAATAACCGGGGAGGGGGAAACTAAAACAAAATAGCACCTAAACAATACAAAGAGAAATATTCTATTGGAGCTCATTCCAAGTTCTCATAATTTGGATAAAGAGCTGATACACAGTTAATCACTGAAGTAGAAATGTGAGGAGGGTGGTAATCTTTCTTGAATTAGAAATCAAAGATGAGGCTAATAAATCCACAAAGGTTGGTAACAGAATGGAAGAGGATATGCATAAAGTATAGGCTTCTTCCATAAGGATCTCTGGATAAAAACCATCAAGCTGAGGTGACACCTGGAAAAGCAGGTGGCCCAAAGGAAGATCACACACACAGATCCATCCTTTAGCTCATTTTACAGAGAGGTCTGATGGGATGAAATTTTAGTTGATACCATATTCTCTAACAAGGGAGCAGTTTCCAAAGCCCTAGCCAAAAAGAAAAAGGTGATGGCCCTGTGGCTGGTCAGAATCACCTGCCCCGGAAACAGGTCCCTTATTTAGGGGTGTGGTTTCCATGACTTACAAGTTGATGAAGAATTACCTAACTGCAGGGTGGAATGGGAAACAGCCCAAAACAATTTACCGCCTGCTCAGGGCCACGCCTGCCTATGAATCTCTGCCGAGTCATGCGCCTGCACTAATGTGAACCCCTGTTTGTTCTCAGCTCTGCACCTGCTCTCAGCTCCCCCTGTCTGGCTGTGGCTTGGGTGGGGCTCTGACTCAGGCCTGCACAGCAGAAGAGTGCTTTTCTGAGTAGGGAACAGGTCATTCTGTTTATGAAGACAAGCTATAATCAATAGCAGGGAGAAAGATAGGGTTTTCACCCTTTCCAAGCTGCATGAACTCTAGCCACCCCTAGGAGGAGACAACATATCACACTTCCCAAACAAGTGAGTGACTGTGGGAGGGGCAAGCTGAATGGTTGGATAGGTGGGGCTTAAATTGTACATTGTGATCAACAGAGGCCAATGTGCTTCCCTTTAAAGTTTCCTTTGTATCTGGACACTCTTGTTTCCTGACCTACATATGGCTCTGTTCTCCAATTTCTATCCCTCACCCATCATGATGATGTTCAAACCTGCAGCAAGACCACTCAGCCCCCCATGGCAGGACAATTCCTGTGATGCAGATGACTGGGAAGACAGGGAGTAGCTGTTCTCACCTTTCTAAGAACAGCTTATCTTATCAGTCAACAGGCAAATGGGATTTTTCTCATGATCCCAAGAACCTTCCAAAGCATGATTTTTTTCAAACTGCCTGCAAATCACTAATCAATCAGGAGGGAATGAGACTAAAATTACACTAATAAGTACCAACAGCGTATGTTTCAGAGGAAGTGGCTGATGTTACAGCTGCTTTCTTTGCCCAGCAGAGATTTCATTCTCTTCCTGGGGGAGATAATCATCAGAAAATATTAGGTCAGGGCTCTGGAATTAAACTGACACCTTCTTGTAAAGGAGAAAGAAAAATCCCAATCCAAAGATAGATCTGATTCCACTGCCTTTTTCACTTTTGCAATAGCACCTGCAGGGAGAGTGGTGGGCAGCTCTTTGATACAAACAAGGCACTCATTACCATGGCCTTTGAAGCACTGCTACTCCAGGGCTCCCCTCCCTCCTCCTCCTCCCACCTCAGAGGTTAGTAAACTCTGTCCTGAATTTTGTACTTATCATCTTCTTTCTTTATAGTGTCGACATGTTGTGTTTTTGTAAAAATTTTTTAATGTTCATTTATTTTTGAGGGCGGGGGGGGGGGGGGTAGAATGAACACCCGAAGTCGGAAGGGGCAGAGAGAGGGAGACACAGAATCTGAAGTAGGTTCCAGGATCTGAGCTGTCAGCACAGAGCCTGATTCGAGGCTTGAACCCACAGAATGGCGAGATCATGACCTGAACTGAAGTCAGACGCTTAACCGCTGAGCCACCCAGGTGCCCCGACAGGTTGTGTTCTTAATACACTGCCTAGTTTTGTATGTTGTGAACTTATATAATGAAATCATACTCTATGTGTGGATTCTTCTGTAACTGCTTTTTGCCTACACTGTTTCTAAGATTCATCAGGAGCGCCAGGGTGACTCAGTGGGTTGAGCTCAGCTCAGATCATGATCTTGTGGTTTGTGAATTAGAGCCCCGCGTCGGGCTCTGTGCGGATAGCTCAGAGGCTGGAGCCTGCTTCAGATTGTGTCTCCCTCTCTCTCTGCCCCTTCCCGGCTCCCACTCAGTCTCTCTGTCTCTAAAAGAAATAAACATTAAAAAAACAAGATTCGTCAGTGTGTATAGCTATAATTTCAGCGAGTATGATGAATATGCCACGGTTTATGTATCCATTTGTTGATGAACAGTTTTGGCTACTACAAGTAGCACTGTCATGGACATTCCTGTACTTGGTGCATACTGTGGTTTCTAAAAGATGCTATATATACGAGAAGAAAAGGTGGGTCATAGGGCATACGTGCATCATCAGTTTTACTCAGTAACACCAAACTGTTTTCCAGTGCTGCTTTTTCCAAGCCAGCTTATTCTGATGCTCCATCACTGGTAGGATAGATGTAAGACATTAGATTGTATTTATTATTTTAAACTGTTAATGTTTAAATTCAGCTGACTCCTTCCATCTATTTCAGGTAGGCACCAAGTAAACAAGTTGTCAAAAAGAACTTCAGAGTTGGTTTGTGGCCTGGATGATGCAAAGAAGTCTCAGGTTCTTTTCTTCCCTGAGTGACTGTGGGCCTAAATTTGTATTCACATGAACACACTGACACACACATAAGATGACTGGGTCATTCTGGGCAAGAATTTGGCCTTTTACTTCATAAATGAATAGTAAGGAAATCTAATGACCGGACGCATATGATATCCCATTCTCTTGCCTCTAATTTGCTTTCTTCTTGTTACATGTTTGGTAAAGCACTAACCTACCTTGTTTGAGAAAGGTATATAGAAGAAAATACTGCTAAAAATGGGGTATCGGTTATAGTAAAATCAGAGTGTTTATGGTTACTTTTTAGGGCATGAGGCAGCCTGAAGAAAGGAGGAAGAAGAAAGAGAAAAAGCACCAACCGAGCACGTTCTGTGTGGTGTGCATGGTCGTAAATGCTTTAAGATTATTTCACTGAAGGGGCACCTGGGTGGCTCAGTTGGTTAAGCATCTGACTCTTGATTTCAACTCAGGACATGATCTCATGGTTCATGAGTTTGAGCCCTGCACTGGGCTCTGTGCTGACAGCGCAGAGCCTGCCTGGGACTCTCTCTTTCTCTCTCTCTGCATTTCCCGCTTGTGCTCTCTCTCAAAAATAAAACAAAAACCTAAAACATTATTTCACTAAAAAGCTATTAAGAAAATCCTTTAAATCTCAATTGTGAATTGGGTGCATTTTTGGGTTCCCTTCTGCTGACTGACCACTGTGCACCAGCTAACTAGACTTCAATGTGTCCACCAGCAAAGCTGGGGAGTGTAAAAGACACCTCTGCCTCTTCTGGCCCTGGTGACAGGGGCGTTCAAAGAATCAGAACTGACATCCATGAAGACATGTGGCATGAACTCTCCCTGGCTATAACCCAGTGTTTCTTCTCTGCTCTTTGTACACAGGAACCTAATCTCATAGACACATGGTCCAGCTTGCAAATGACTGAAATCTGAACTTGTCTAATGGAACATAAATCTGCCAGATACCTGCATGATCAGAGTACAGAATAACAAACAGGGATGTTGGCAGTTTAATGGAGGGTTTCGACACACACGTATACACATACACACATGCGCGTGCATGCATACACACAGCCTCTTCCTGTCTCACTCTCATCCCCCAGCTATAATAACAGAAAAAATAAAGTTAGATATAAACAGTTACCAGTGGCCTTATGATACCCTCACTTTTAGGTCTAAAGGATTATATTAAATATTAGTCTTCCCTAGGCTCTTAAAGACATACTGAAATATGCAAAAAGTCCCTTGCATTTCAGACAGGTGGTCACTGTTAGGCCCATACCCTCACATCTGATCAAGAGACTATAACCAATTCATAAGTCACTTACCGGGGCCTGGCATCACTTTGGTAAACTTCACTTCTACCAAGACACCAAAGTACTGAGAGCTAATACTCCCTCAAACAGAAGGCTGCCACCTCAAGTTAAGTACCCAGTGCCTCCCTAGACAACCATGGGGCTAGAGAATGCTAGGATCAGGGCTCCATCTTTTTGGGAAAACCACCACATACTTCCTGGGAGAAGATATGGAATACAAGATCAAAGCACCTCCACAGGAAATGGATTTCTTTGCAAACACAATGAATGGAATTTTTCGAAGGACTTTCCTCTTCTGGCTACCTAAGCTGCCAGGTAACTGATAGAGCTTCAGGCAGTTCCAGGAGTCTGGGGCTTTTCTCTCTTTGCTCTTCTAAGCAGGCAGGTCCTAGAGTAGCACTTTACAGCTGGGCAAGAGTCTGCTGGGCCCAATTCACTTGGCAGCTAGCTCAGCAGTAGTCTACAAGTGCTGTTTCTTAACAACACACCAGGGACTGCAGACCCTAATGGCTATACACCCAGCAGGCACTCCCACTTTTTCCTAACTCGCAGAGGCCTGATTTGGTTTGGGTATTCACTGTTTCATGGGAGCCCCAGCAGGAGACAGTCTGGAGGGAGAAGAGTAGGGACAGGCCACTTATTCCCCTAGCTCCCTCCCCACAGGGCCACTTCAGGCTGGTGTGTCCCTTGACTGAAGGTTATTTCTCCTCTCTGAAGGTACCTCTTTTTTCAGGAGTCTCCTTCTAGGTTCTAGTAACTGCTCCCTCCCTCTTTGGGCCTAGCAGCTATTACCAAACAGCTCTGCTGATCCAAGTCCCTTGATTCCACCACAACCCCACACCTCTGTAAAAAGTAGCTTTATAAAAAGCCCTTCTCAAATAATCCTAATCCGAGTATGCGGTTTCTTGTTGAAATCCCAAGTGATGGAGGTATTTCACTACTTGCAGCTAAAAGCAGTTTGTATGATATTCCTAGAACTAAGATTCTAGTTCTTAAAATCCAGGAAATATCACAATATAGGAAATTCGATGACCACTTCCTAATCTAGTTTCTTTTTTTTTTTAATGTTTAATTTTATTTATTTTGGCGGGGGGAGGGGCAGGGAGAGTGGGAGAGAGAATCCAAAGCAGGTTCCTCGCTGTCAGCACAGAGTCTGATGTGGGGCTGTAACCCATGAACCATGAGATCATGACCTGAGCCGAAATCAAGAGCTGGATGCTTAACCAGCTGAGCCACCCAGGCGCCCTCCTATTCTAGTTTCTAATGGACTTACTGTGTCTGTGGGCGGTAGAAGGAGGATGAAATAAATGGCACATGTATAGGTCTGTTTTCTGGGAGCCTTGGAGAAAGGAGATGATGGGAATCCCATCAGAATAACCCTTACCAGCATAGAGTATACATTTATACATGTTTTTATTTACAAAAACCTTGTGAGACAGGGTTCTTGATTTTCATTTTGTAGATGGGGTCAGGTGAGGATCACGACTGTGAAGTAACTTCTCAAAGTTCCAGCAAGGGGATGAACCAGAGATGGAAACCAGACCTACTGACTCAAATTCTGTGGTTTTCTCATTCCTCAGGGCTTGCCTCTCCCTCCATGAATCAAGCCCAGAAAGGCAGGATGGAAGAGAAATGGAAAGGAAGAGGCAGTTGTGATTTGTGGATTTATGCTGCCCTTCTTATCCTCATCTAAGATTTTTCTGAAGTTCCTTTAACATCTAAGAAAAACCACATATGCTAAAAAAACCCAACCCAACAGCTTGCAGTAGCCTGGGATTCCAGAATAAATACTGAAATTGGCAGGACACATAGTATCCTTGCTCTTGATGGGTCACGTGAGGACACTGCCTAACATCCGTCATGTGTGTGTCTGGGAACATACAATATTTATGTCTCATCCAGCACTCAGATGCCTCCTTCTTGTGCCAAAAAGAACTGCTGTGTCCTACCTTCTGATCTAATCTAAAAATGTCATCAAAATCTGGCCCCAAAGACCTATAAATTCTTTTTAAGTGGAGGAGACTTGAGTATCCTCCCAGCCTCCTCAAAGAATGGCTCAGATGAAATCATGCCAAGTACTGAGTAAACGGGAGGGGTTTTTTAGTGGAAACCATAATGCTACGCTGTGGCTGCATTTTCACAATACTTTGGGGGTGGGAGGGTGGTCCCTCTGCCTGGATAGGCTGGAAGGCTATTTAACATTTTGTTCAGGGGAAACACAGCCCAGATTCAACAGTCAAGACCAAGTCATGAGACTCACTAGAGGCAAACTCTGGCACCAGCCCCAACTGCTTCTAGGCAGCTGTGCCTTCATTTGAACAAAACCACCTAGAACATGCCCACATGGAAAAAACAAAGCAAAATCTAGCACTGCACAGAACTTTAGCATGTGGCATCTCAGGAAACTGATGCTTAAATCCAGTTTAATACATGAATCTTTTTCTCTGAAAGCAGTGAAGATGGTATCACTTAGATGTGTAATCTAAAAAAGCCAAACAGAGAAAGAGAGAATAGAGTGGTGGTATATTAGGGGGTAGAGGATGGGGGAAATGGGGTGATGCTGGTCAAAGGGTACAAACTTCCAGTTATAAGAGTAACAAATTCTGGGGATCTCCAGTACAGCCTGGAGATTATAGCTCATAACACTGTATCATATACTCCAGCGTTGCTAAGAGAGATCCTAAATATTTTCACCACACACAAAAAATGGTAATTATGTTAAAGGGATGGAGATGTTAGCTAATGGTACCATGATAATCAGTTTGCAATATATAAGTGTATCAAATCAACACAGTGGACACCTTAAACTTACACAATGTTATAGGTCAATTCCATCTCAATAAAGCTAGGGTAGGGGTTAAATAATGGCTAAGCAGTATAACTGTTGAATGTGTGTTGCTATAGTTAAAAAAAAAAAAAAAAAAAGAAGAAAAGAAAAAAAAGACCGGTTATTAGGTGAAGAGGTAGACTGAAGAATAGCTTTTGTGAGAAAATATCCATCAATATATGTGGTAAGACTTGGAGAACACGTAAGATAATGTTGATTGCTGTATGTGGATATTGAATTTATAAATGATTTTTCTCTTTGTATTGTCTGCATTTTTGCAAAGCATATATATAAAAGCAGAGGGAAAGATTTTTAAAAAGAAAACAAGAGAGCTATTTCCGGGAAGTGCCTTCATACCCCAAATCTGATTTGTCACGTGACCAAAATTTTGAAGATGACTCACTGAAACCAAGCACTGAAAAAAATAATGCCAAAAATTTCTAAGAATTTAATCTATGCTTAGCATTTCTTTGGGAGCAAGAAGTACCCATTTTGATAAGGTAGCTGTATCTGGCCTTAGATGATGTTGAGAAATGTTTATGATAATCAGCACCTAGTTGAGAACTAAAGTAAGAGAACAGTATTTCCACCTTTCAGTTTAAAAGTCTTTAAACACCCAATCTTCCATACTAATCTTAAATGCTTGTACTTATTTTTTAAAAACTAGATTGAGAGAAGTTTCAATTTTCAAAATGTATCACATATCCAAATTAGGTTGAAAACTAGCTGCAGGGAAGGACATTTTACCTTGGTCCAAGGAGTATAACAGAGGGAAGATCTGAGAAAGTCACTGCAGGACTCACCTGGCCAGCAAGATGCCCTGGTACTCTTCCAGTTGTCTCATGAAGCTGGGGTTGGGCTTGGTCACTGTTCGCCTTTCCTTCACGTAGTCATAGGCTCGGTCCAGATTCCAGCCATATTCCTTCATTGCGTAGGCAATCACAGTGGAGGCTGAGCGACTCACCCCCATTTTGCAGTGCACAAGGCATTTAGATCCATGTTTCCTAGGTTGGGGGATTGAGGTACACAGAAAAACACTATAGTGAGTACATTTTAAAAGCTAGGTTCTAAATGTTTCCAAGTCTCCTGTCGCCCTTCCATTTTCTTTCAATCCATCCTACCTTAGTGTACTTGTATACATGTATAGTCAAATGTGCAGGGAGGGTAGGCAATTCTAGTGTACTCAAACAATATTCAATGTTAATATTAATTCTTTTTAATTTATTCAAGCAAACATTTACCACGCAACCATCATATGTAAGACAATGTACAAGGTCCTGGGATGCAAAGATAAGTAAATCTTCTAAAGGGTAGGGGGTTCAGTGGGAGAAACAGATAATTAAAATGGTAACTGCAATGACAGTTGATCACAGATTGTGAGGGGAAGAATTTTCAATTTAGAGACTGGACTCCACTTTATGTGTTTGGAGGCCAGTCCCCGCACCGCCTCAGGGACATGTTTCAAGGCTGGCACACTCTTGAGTTAAGAGTGTGACAGTGATTCATCTAATTCATCCAAATGTTCAGAGTTGCTTCTAGTTCAAGTTCCAGTAAAGGTTCTGCCCCTGGAGGAAAGTACAAAACAAACGAAACTAACCCTCCTCTTTACTCAGATGTAGCCTTAGATATTATTTTCCACCACACTACAACCCTGTTCGGCCTAGGGGCTGGCTAGACAATCTGTGAGGTTAGATGGGACCATGTGATGCCCTATGTGACTTTCTTAGTGAGGAGGGTGGAATGATTAACTACCCGTTGTTTTAATGGAGTGGAAGAAAGAGAAAACAAAGTTACCATAAAGTGACACTAAGAAACAAACAAAACCCTTAAGTCTTAACATGCCAGAGCTCATTACGCTGGATATGAACATTACTCAGTTATGCTACTTCTCTAATAACACAATGTGTGACACAGAGTAAGTCTTCAAATATTTACCAAATATATGAACAAACTTAGGGGTGGTCTGCTGTTAGAGCTGTCAGCTGTTAAGTAAAAATATTTTAAAATATGGAAAAAGGAATGGTTACTCTTTTTACCAGTATACATGGGCTAAAAAAATCCTTCCCAAGTGGCTATTCCAATAAGTTAAAAAAAAAAAAAAAAAAAGTACATCACCTAATAGGGAAACCTATTCATTCACTCATTCACTATATCACAGTAGACAAGCTTCCTTCCAGAAGCTTGTAATTCTTCTGTTGGAGATAGATACACATTGAAGAATTAAGTACAATGCAAGGAGACATGAGGTTCTGTGCCAAAATGAGTGAACCAGGTAAGTGATAGGAAGAAAGAGAATGGTTGGTAATAATGGTCTGGAATAACTGAAATGGTCTAAAAAGGAAGGTAAGATTAACCTGTTACCCATCATTTAGAGGCAAAATTTTGGAGTCCATAGGTTGGTGCAGGTGTTTGTCTGTGTGTGCTTAGATGATCCCAACTGACTAGGATATTGTTTTGTTTATGACACCACAGGGTTTTCATTTAAACTACAGTGCACAGTGACTCAGACTGAAGTTCAGACATGTGCTCTATATTTTTCCATCAAGCTCTGACATCAAATTTCAGGTCTATACTTGCAGGCTTTGAAGGTACTCAAAGTTGGACAGTTTTAAGAAAAATACAATTATAAAACCCACCCACATAAAATCATTTCTTCATTTTGAACTGGGCTTTTTCAGTGGATGGCTTGTAACTCACATACTGAAAGATTTGAAGTCAGTTCTCACCTAATCCAACTTCATCTTTCAGTTCTGGCCACACACTTCCCCTATCTCTCCCATCCCTCCCTGAGCCAGTTGTCTAGATTAAGCCTGGTATCACTTTAGGAATCCTAAACTCACCCATATGTAGGTTGTGTCTGGAATTCAGGGCCCTGATTTGGATGAAATACATGAGGTGTCCAGGGGGCCATTTAAGGAGGCACTCACTCACAGACGCTGACCCACACTTGCATGGGCCTGAGCAGGAGGGCCCGCTTACAGCAACCTGGTGCCTCACATATCTCACCTCAATCCCAGCCCTGCTGAAATTGGCTTTTCTTTTCACGGGGACTGGGGCCTCATCTGAACTCTAGCCTCTTTGGCAGTGATCCTGACAACTTGCCTGGTCTTTTCCAGTCTCCTTTGCTCAAGGACCTAGACTATATACTAGATGGACTCTGAAATCAGACATGATCTCAGGTTCAAGTCCTATCTTCACCACTTGTTACTTAACCTCTCTGAACCTCATCTCTACAGTCTGTCCCCATCTCTACAAAAGGATGACAGCACATGCCTCTCTAGGTTTTGGAAAATATTACATAAGAGAATATGGGTAAAGTATCTGGCATGCAGTAAGCATGCCATGAGTGGTATTATTGAGAAAAATTTCATAGGCTTCAAACATATAAAACACTCAGGTGTTAGCTAAGGACTGAGAGTATGGGCTCAAAGCTAGTGTAGGAGGATTCAGGGTAACTAAGAGGAAGGACTTCTTGACTATGGAGGGTCTGCAGAGAGATGTGGAATCAGTGCTGAAGGAGGACTTTAAAAACAGAAGTGCTTCTCATCTGCCATGGATGATTTGGATGTGGTCCCATTGAAGAGGGCAGCACGGCCAGCATGCTCATTTACAGTTCCTTCTACTGAAGGAATATGTAGGATTGGCAAGGAAATCCCCAGGGACTTAAAAAAAAAAAACTAGTGCTGACATATTAATACTAATTAATATTAAACACTAAATTAATACTATTAAATAGTTTCACTAAAAGGACCAATTTAAAGATGACATCAACAGAAGGGCCAGAGAAAAATTTCACTGTTTAGAGTACCATAAAAGTAAAGTAAAAGAATGAGAAGCCTTCCAAACCCCACTACGTGTCTCCTCATCTTCAGGAAGAAGAGCTCTCTGTGCTCTGCCCATGTGGGGCAATTTCTATTACACAACTTTCAAATGTCCACCTTGACAACTTAAGCATTTCATTCAGAATTTCTTCCTTCTCTTATTCTTATTTCTTTTGCAGCAGCTTAGGTTTATTTTCCCTAATTTTGTGCTCAATGGAAACAGTCAACATGAGGTGATCTTCTTCCACGGGCTTCATCTACTTACAGGAAAAGGATGAAGTCTCTAGTCAACTGTTCCCTAGGATTAAGGAATCTCAGTGTCCTTTTTCTCTTTACTTCCTTCTCCCTGAGTATAGTCAAGCAGGTTATCTATAGCTTTAGGCCTCACCCATGGATGGTGCACAAGGAACACAGGTCAGAATATGTGTGTGGGACCATTACTCACTTTGCTTTAGAGATGAATTTGTAAGTGTCATTCCAGTAAGCCAGGAGATCCGTTGCCTCTTCGTCATATACGCGGATGTTATGATACTCAAAGACTCCTGGGAAGAAGTTATCTATCTCTCGAGTGACATTCAAGATATAGCGCACCCTGTGAGGAAACCAAGGGAGAATATGGGCTCTACTACTAGGTTCCTCTTGAGTTGTTAAAATTACCAGAAACATAGTTTATTCTTTGGAAGTCATTTGTAATAAATCAGGACTATTAACATCTACCTCAAGGAAAAAAAAACAAAAACAGGAAAGGGAAAAATCTCCTTTACCTTTCTAAATGTCAGATTTTGCTCTATTACTCTCTCTAAACTACAAGAAAGGCAAAAGAGGTGAGGGATGGGAGGGTCAGAGGAAAGTCGGACCTGAAACTCTCTTAACTCTTCTTTTTTAAAAAAAATTTTTTTTTCAACGTTTATTTATTTTTGGGACAGAGAGAGACAGAGCATGAACGGGGGAGGGGCAGAGAGAGAGGGAGACACAGAGTCGGAAACAGGCTCCAGGCTCTGAGCCATCAGCCCAGAGCCCGACGCGGGGCTCGAACACACGGACCGTGAGATCGTGACCTGGCTGAAGTCAGATGCTTAACCGACTGCACCACCCAGGCGCCCCCTCTCTTAACTCTTCTAAGCTGCATTCCTGGCCACGACAGCAGGCGATGTGTCTGAGTTCTCCCATACCGAGAGGCTTGCAGAAAAGGGTTTCTGTATCATAAATTTCTTCTGCTCTCTCTCTCTCTCACTGCACAACTTCAATAAATGCTTGGGTCTAGTTTGCCACAGGGTTATCTTTTCTCAGTGCTGTGTGGACTTAAACATCACTGGAGTTTACTCCAGCAACACAACACAGACTTACTTATTTCTCTCTGTAGAAGCTGCTTCCTTCTTAGAACTACACATGGGTTCTTACAAACCCAATCTCTGAAGTCAGAGAAATGACTACAGAGAGAGAGAGAGTCATAGTTAACCAGTTCTGTGGTTAAGTTCCAGAGATCAAAATTTTTCTGAAACATTTGAATCTCAGCATCAAAGTTCATTACTACAAAGAATTTTTTTCCTTTTTAATTTAAAAAGCAAGCATATGCAATTGTGGAAAACAGTATGTAGAGTTACTCTACAGCATATTCCTCTCTGAGGTATAAATCCAAAAGAAATGAAAACATAAGTTACCCCAAAATTTGTGTGTGAATGGGCACAGCATTCATACATTAATAGCTAAAAAGTGGCAACAACTCAAATGTCCATCAACTGACAAATGTGGTATTTCCAAACAATGGAACATTACTTGGCAATAAAAAAGGGAATGAAGTTACTAACACATGTTTCAACATTGATAGATCTTGAAAATATAATGCTAAGTGGAAGATAGTATTCTTAAAAAACCACATATTATATGATTCCATTTAAATGGAATGTCCAGAATAGGTAAACGTATAGAGACAGAAAGTAGACTGATTAGTAGTTTCTAGAAGCTGGGGGAAAAAGGGTACATGATTTCTTTTTCGGGTTGAAAAACTATAAATTAATACCACGGTAATAAATACCATTTAAGTGTACATTTTAAAGTATATTTATTTGAGAGAGGGATGACAGAAGGCAGGGGAGGGAGGGAGGGAGAGAGAGTGTGAGAGAGAGCATGTGCAAGCTGGGGAGGGGTAGAGAGAATCCCAGGCAAGCTTCTCAGTGTCAGCCTGGAGCCTGATGTGGGGCTCGAACCCATGAACCATGAGATCATAACCTCAGTTGAAATCAAGAGTTGGACACCTAACCAACTGAGCCACCCAGGTGCCCCAAAGTATACATTTTAAATGAGTGAACTATATGTGAATTTTATCTCAATATAATGGTCAGAAAAAAAAAAAAGGAAAGCACACTTATCTTATTTAAAATAAAAACGGAACCACCTCCCACCTCTAATCCCATACTTCAGTAATAGATTACGGCAGTACAAGGTTTCCCAATCCTATTCATTACAGAACTCTACACAGCCACTACCAATTGAGAACAGCACCCCCTGAAATTTGTTTGCCACCTCTATATGGAGTAGCACTTTACTTGGGGTTCTGAAGTCAGTAAGATTGGGTGAAAATGGTCTTATGTCAAAATTAAACTTGAATATCCCTTAAATCATCCACAAGGGGCAGTATACATGTTTTGTAACTGTAATTCTTAATCCACAAGAGTTTAAGAACCAGTGAATTTATGAAACAAGATCTAAGTAGATGTCTGAGCATCTAACTATACTGTTTTTTAAGATAGATACATCTGTGTTTTATAATTTAGCATTTTAAGCAGTAAATGAGATGAACAGGTATCATCTCCATTGATCTTGTCAAAGTGTATTCTAAACTCAAAGATGTATGCATGATGTAATTTCAATGCATTTGCCAGGCAACAGCTGCATCAAGTCTCAGATTCCATATTAAATACTGTATCTCTGTGCTAGTTTCTGGCAAGTCAGTCAATTTTTCTATTATTCCTTCACATTTACTGAGCACCCTCTTGGTATAAAGCTCTGAGTAAGGTAGACGTACGTTTTACACAAAACTAAGATACAGTCTCTATTTTCAAGAACTCTAGACTCAATTCTAATTTAAAATTTCTAAGTTCTCTTTATTTTCATATCTTAAATTAAGTAATAACCAGATTCACAGGCCCCCTTCTCTCAACCCAAGACCTCTTTGTATAATTCTTTGGCTTAAGTCTTGTCCCAAATTCACTTTAACAATTAGGATATATCTTTCTTTTGAGGGAGAAGTAGGGAGTATGTATCTAATCATGTTAAAGATAACCAGAAGGCTGACTTACAGCTGAGAAAACAGGCAGCCATCACTACTTCTGGGTTTCAGTAGGTCTGATCGCTGTCCACAATCAAGTTACATGTGGCCAATTTTCAGACATGACTTTCTCTTCTTTTACTGGGATAATTTGGCCTCCTAAGGCCAAGTTCAATGAAAAATTTAGGTATTGGCTAAGAAGTAAAAAGGTTAGAAGCATGGCAGCTTTTTGGTTGCTGAATGTTCATGGTCGTCTCAACAGCTACAATCAAACTCAATAACCATGCTGCTCAGGGGCACATTTCTTAATACAAGGTAGAATGTATTCTTGTTCCATTTCAGAAGCTTGTCCACTTTATATTTAAAACCTACTTAGGGGCACTTGGCTGGCTCAGTCTGTGGAACATACAATGCCTCATCTTGGGGTTGTGGGTTCAACCCCACGTTGGGTATGGAGATTGCTTAAAAGTAAAATCTTAAAAACAAACAAACAAAAAACTACTTAGACTTCAAGCACCTTACTAAAAAAGGATGGGACTGAGTCTTATTTTTCTTTGGATTCCTAGTATCTAGCACTGTACCTAGTCCACAGAAAATGATCAATAAATGTTGATGAATAGCTGTGAACCCAACATATGCAGTTCTGTGTACTCTTACATAAAAAATAGGAACCAAAGGTAAAACTATGAAGTAAAAAGATCAGTGGTTGCCAGAAGTGGGAGTGGGAATAAACGGTCAGAACAGAGGATTTTTAGGGCATTGAAAATACTCTGTATGACACCATAATGATGGATGCATGATATTATACATCTGTCCAAAGCCACAGAATGTACACCACCACCAGTGAACTGTAAAGTAAATACGGCCTTTGGGTGATTATAATGTATCAATGTAAGTTCATCAATTGTTAACACATGCAACCCCTTTGGTGGGGATGGTGTTAATGGGAGAGGCTATGCATGTATGGGGCAGGGGAATATGGGAAATCTCTGTACCTTTCCTTCAATTTTGCTGTGAACCTTAAACTGTTCTAAAAACAAACAAAAGGGACCAATAACTACATTTGGTTTTAAAACAGTGCAAAAGACTTGCACATCTGTTTTGGAAAGCCTTTCCATTGAAACAGAAGATCTTTCTTAGGAGGTGTTGGATGAAACAGTGGGATAACAGCCATTTAAATTTTTATTAGATTCCACCTGATTAGAATCAACTGGAAGCAACTCTTAAGCTTAAAGTTACTCATTGACACCATATTTAACAGGAAAAAGTAAAAACAAACAGCAATTTCAGTCATGGGGTTGAAAGCAATGCTGTGTGTGCTTACCCTCGGTTTTGTAAATCCTCTAAATTTGAGGCATTCCATTCAGAGCCCTGTGGAACCAAAAAAACAAGGTTAGGGAGTATTAGCAAATGAACAAAATACAATATTTGAAAAGGTGTCCTATGAGGGAAGAAGCAGATCCAATAACATCTATCGCATTTCCTCTCTGTAACTCAGGTACTTCGTATGTTATAACAATTAGTTTTCACAAATGAAAGTGTAAAAAAGTTATCTTCATTTTTACAGATAAGAAAACCAACTCCCATAGAATTCAAATAATTTTTGCTCAAGATCATACTCTGGAAAGCTGTCTTTGATCATACTCCAATTAAGTTAAATGTCATCTGTTTTTCTGGTTTATAGTATTCTGATTTCTTTCAAAGGTATGTATCACAATTTCTACTTGTATATTTATTTATTAGTTTCTTTACTACCTCTCTCCTCCACTATAACATAAGCTTCCTGAGGACAGCTTGTTGCCTATGGAAACCCCTGAACAGTGAGTGCCTGGCACCTGGTCAAGGTATTGAATAAACATGTGTTAAATGAACAAAGTGGCATTATTATGAATTAAACCTAGATTTCATTCTAAAGCCCACATTCTTTCTAGTGTATTATATTACATCAAAGGACAGCTAAATAGTAGCTTCTGTTAAATGAGGGAAACATGATAATGCAAAACTTAAAAAAGGGAGGGTTGTACAGATTTGGAGATCCAATTTTTCATATTTTACCACATTTGCTTTCTCTCTTCCCTTCCCTTTCTTTCAGTATACATCATACTTTTTTCTCCTGAACCATTTGAAAGTAATTTGAGCAATCATGACACTTCAATACTTGACCATGTATTGCTTATGAACAAGAACATTTTCCTATTCCCATTTTTACAACTAAGAAAGAGAACACTAACACAATGATATTCTAATACATTATATTTGAATTTCAAAAATTGACCTCTCAAACTATCCTTTATATTCATCCAATCAAGAGTCATACTTTACAGGGGGTGCCTGGGTGGCTCAGTTGGTTGAGTGTCTGGCTTTGGCTCAGGTCATGATCTCCTGGTTTGAGCACCGTGTCGGGGTCTGTGCTGACAGCTCAGAGCCTGGAGCCTGCTTCAGATTCTGGGTCTCCCGCTCTCTCTGCCCCTCCCCCGCTCATACTTGTCTCTCTCAAAAATAAATAAAACATTAAAAAAATTATACTTTGCATTTAGTTGCCATGTCTCTTTCTCATTTAATCTGGCCTTGGACAGTCCACCCGGACTTTGTTTTTCATGATGACATTTTTGTAGACTACAGGTCTATAATCTTGGAGAACTCTTCACAATCTGGATTTGTCTGATTTGTTTCCTGCTGATTAGATTCAGGTCAAACATTCTTGGCAAGAATATTACAAGGATGATGCTGTGTATTTCCTATTGCATGAAATCTTGAGGCACACAATGTCAGTTTGTCTCATTATTTGTCATGCTGAGTTTGAATTCTTGCTAGGTTCCTTTGTATCTGCCACACCCCACTATTGTAAAGGTTCCTTTACAATTACTAGTTATCTATAGGTATTAATGATCTTTTTTTTTTAATGTTTATTTTTGAGAGAGAGAGAGAGAGAGAGAGAGAGCAAGTGAGTGAGTGAGCGTGAGTCAGGGAGGGGCAGAGAGAGAGGGAGACACAGAATCCGAAGCAGGCTCCAGGCTCTGAGCTGTCAGCACAGAGCCTGACGTGGGGCTTGAACCCACAAACTGCGAGATCATGACCTAAGCTGAAGTCTGATGCCTCACCAACTGAGCCACCCAGGTGCCCCAGTATTAGTGATTTTTGAAGTCATGTGAATATCCTGTTTCACAATAATCTCTTACTCTATAGTTTGGGCACCAGCTGCTGACCTTGCCCAAATTACTTTACTGGAGGTTTACAAAATGGTGGTTTTCTAATTTTATCATTCCTTCTGCATTCCTACCTGCATTCTTCTGTAAAGGAGAGCTTCACCTAATCATTCCTTCCACATTCTGAACTCTTGAATTCTTTTTGCATTTAGAATGTTTTTATCCATTACCATTTTTTTTGACAAATTGTCCTGAATTGGCCAGTGGGAATCTCTTCAAGTAAGCAAGCTCCTTTTGATATTGACCCCACTAGTCTTTGACCCCACTACTTCCTTGCTTCCTAGTTTAAGAGTTGTTCCAGAATCACTCTGTGAGTGGAATTAGCCATTTCCCCAAGGAGTCCTGGTTTTAGCAAAGAATGTTATTTTGTAATCAAGATCTGGACATTAATTAGATATGTTTAGAAGTATGGATCATTGTTTCTAAACTTTCCAGTGGACAGATCTAGGAAATATTTTTTAAAAAAATATTGAATTTACATTGGTACCTCCAGTTCAAATTTAACACCACAAGGTACTTCCTTTCTTTCTTGCCCCTTTGCCATCATTTATGGCTCCCTATTCCACTGAGATAACCTTGGTTTCCAACAACTCATTTGCTCTATTTACAAAATAGTTTCAACATTATTTTTCCAATACCAATTACACCAATTACAAACCCATTAAGTTCAAATTTCCTGGGGTGTCTGGGTGAATTGGTTGAGTAAGCATCTGACTTCAGCTTAGGTCATGACCTCATGGTTTGTGAGTTCAAGTCCCGCATTGGGCTCTGCAATGACGGTGTGGAACCTGCTTGTGACTCTTTCTCCCTCTCTCTCTCTGCCCCACACGGACTCGTGCTCTCTCAAAATTTTTTTTCTTTGCAGTTTTTTTTCCTCTTCCCATGAAGAGGTTAAGTCAGAATATTATGCTGAAAGTTACTTGAATTAATTTCTTTCTGTGAAGTTACCCATTTGATATACATTTGGATTCATTTGCTCCTGTTTGTATTCAATTTTAGGGTGTGATTTTTCCATTCTTTTCCATTTGATTTTGAATATGCAAAACTTTCATAAGACTGCAAGTCAAAAGTTTATTAAAAGGTAAACTTGAACCCTCACTCCTACTCCAATCTCCCCAAGAGAAACCACTGTAACTAGTTTCTGGTTTATTCTACCTATGTTCTAAGCAAATACGCCCTTATTATCACTTGTTCCTTATGTAAAAGTAGTATACGATACATATGTTTGTTCTTTGCTTGCTTCACTTGACAATATAGCCTCAGAACCACTCCACAGCACAGTTCAGAGACCCTCCTGACTTTTTCTTACACCTACATAGCACTTCATTGGATAGTCATAGAATAGTTGATTCACCTAGTCTCCTGTGAATGATGTTTCATATCTGTGGAAGTGAGACTGTTGAGCCAATGAGCAGTTTTGTTGGGCATTGCTCAATTCCTCTCCACAGAGGCTGAGACAATCTGCATCCCCACAGCAATGTAGGGAGAGTGCCCCTTTTTTTCCCCAGAGCCTTGCCAACAAAACCTGTGGTTAGGCTTCTGAATTTCTGCCAATCTGACAGGTGTGAAATGTTACCTCAGTGTAATTTCAATTTGCATTTCTCTTAAAAGTGAGCAACTTTTCAATGTTTCAGGCTCATTTTCTATCTTTGGACTATCTGTTCATCTCTTTTGAAAAGGCAAAGATTTAAAATAATTTACCTATTTTCGAATTATGTATTAAATGGAATTTAGCATTACAAGACTCAGGTTCAAATCTCAACTCCCCATTCTACTGTGGGGCACTGAGCAAACTGCTTAACCTGTCTTCACTTTCCTGATCCATAAAATGGAACATTCCTCCCACCCTAGTCCTATATACCTAATGGGTACATTCTCAAATTATAAAGTTTTTCCTAATTCCTTCTGCCATGTGAGAACACACAGAGAAGTCAATGACCCAGAAGATGGCTGTCACCTGACCACGCAGGTGCCCTGATCTCAGACTTTAGCTTACAGAACTTTGAGAAGTTTCTATTGTTTATAAGTCTCTGTTCCTCCCATCCTTGTCAAAACAAAACAAACCCAAAACGTTTCGCCCATATTAAAATGGAAAAACTCTCTTTCCATCATGAATTCTTTTCTAGACACTGTCCTTTTTTCCCTTCCCTTGCCAAGATTCATAGAAATCTAATCCCTTGCCAACATTCATAGAAATATAATCTAATACCTTCTTTGATTACTCATTTCCCATAAGTCTCAACCCACAGCACTGTGGCTTTTGCCCTCACTACTGTTGCTAATGTTACTAAGACCTCTTCTAATTGTCTAACCCAGGGGTCGCTTTTGTGTCTTTATCTCATTGGCCTTCCATGAATATCTATCTGATAGGATTCATTACTCCCTCCTTGTAGAATTAAAAAAAAATTTTTTTTTAACGTTTATTTATTTTTGAGACAGAGAGAGAGACAGAGCATGAACGGGGGAGAGGCAGAGAGAGAGGGAGACACAGAATCGGAAGCAGGCTCCAGGCTCTGGGCCATCAGCCAAGAGCCTGACGCGGGGCTCGAACTCACGGACCGTGAGATCGTGACCTGAGCTGAAGTCGGACGCTTAACCGACTGAGCCACCCAGGCGCCCCTCTCCTTGTAGAATTAGATCAGACTGCACAAATATCTAGCCTCTTGTCTGGTACAAAAGAGAGGGTCAACAAATATTTGTTGAATGAATGATCAAATAAGACAAATAAATGAAACACTCTGAAACTGTAAAGTGTTATGCAAGCACTATCATTGTATTACAAGTGATATGTAATTTAATTTGGCTGAACTGGGAGACAGATCAAGGAGGCTGTGAAGGTGCATTTAGGTAAATGGACTAATGGACAACTGGTATTTTCTACAGACCAGGGCTCAGCTGACTTGCCTTAAAAAAATATGGGAGATTCTGAAGGCTCTGTGCTCAACCTTAGGAAATAAGCTCCCACACCAAAGAAAGAGGTTAAGAACCATAAAGGATTCAAGGAGACAGAAGCAAGCCATAAGGGTTGAGTGGCTAAACGGTAGCCAGGGAAATGTGACCACTTCACTTCTTAATTTAGAAATCTAAATCCTCTGTGGAACTCTGTCCAGCTAGATGGAAATAACCCTTACGTGATGGGAAAAGTCCATAGTTTTCATCTACCTGTCCAGAGAAAATTCAATGTGACAATCTGAAATGGCACATATCCAGAAACAAAAGAAATTAAAAGCTTTGGCTACTGACTGACTCAGTGAAGTCCATATAATGTGACTTGGGTTGTGCTTAGGGTTGCTTCAGGTTCAACCTGAAAGAAAGAACTGGAGTCTATGTGGTGTAATTACTTTTCTTTCCTCAATATAAATGCCATGCATATTAGCCACCTGGGGCCCTCCACAGACTCCATCTATTTTTTTCCTCCATGCTTCTCAGGCTTACAATGACACAATTCCAAGGGGTTTTTCCACTATGTTCTATGTAATTATGCAAAGTATATTCTAATCTTACTGAAGTGTAAGATGAAATCTTGGGACTATAATACATTCTTAAGTTCATTTCCATCTTTCACTCGTGTTCCCCTATACTGTGCCATTCCCAAAGACCCAAGTGATTAATTCCTTTCTTTCTTTCTAAAAAAATATATTTTTTAAGGAGGCTTCACGCCCAATGTAGGACTCGAACGCATGACCTGAGATCAAGTTGCACGCTCTACCAACTGAGCTAGCCAGGCGCCCCCAAGTGATTAATTTCTTCTCAAATGTCATCCTCAGGAAATAGCCTTGTGAGGGTCCAAATGTTCCAAGCAAAATAGAGGAGAGCACATTTATAGCACCTAAAGGAAGACTGTATTGGGGTTCTGCTAGGATCGGTATAACTTGATATCATCTCCAGGGATTGGTATCCTATCCATATCTTCTTCATCATACGACACCTACAGCCTCAATATTGTGAATCAAATTGTTGAGACAACCAGGCACAACATCTCTATTAATTTTTCCTTCTGAGAAAAGTTTATGCTATACATCTTCAGGTGAGGGACAAAATCATGAAGGATTAAAATAGCCCATCTGTTTTAAGTTCTGTTCATATACCCTCCATTTCTCTGCACCTACAGAAGTAACTACAATTTGAGGCTTAATTTTCCTTTGGAAATGAAACACTATTTTAAAAGGAGCTGTAATGTCAAATATTGAAAAATATTACAATCAGCAATAAAAATCGACTAGTTTTTTTATTCATGAACAAAATTATTGGTTGTGTCCAATATTCCTGTTTCCCTTGTTCAACTAAGAAAGCTGCCTGCCTTTCAGCAAAGGGTCTCTGTTCACATTTAGCTTTTTCTCAGCCAATGGGACAACATCCAGGAGAGCTGTTGATATTAAGACTTGATTGGGCAAAGGCTTCCAGCTCAGAGAAGTGGTACACTCTTAAGGATGTGGAAGAACTTTTTCTGGAAATACCCTGGCTTCCAACCAATCAATCCTCTCTTCTTGCTGAAGGTTTTCTTTAAACTATGCTCTATACTTTTCTCCATACCAGCTGGACACCTTTCTAAATAAACATCTCTGTGCAGTGCACTGCAGAGCTGAGCATTCTTTTGAAGGGAGGGGAAAAATCCTGCTGCCTCCCTTCACACAATCTGCTTTGCACTCCAGGCATGGCAGCTAAGCACAAGATGAAATGACTTTGCAGAAAACTAACACCACCACTTGCAGCTTGGATAAGACCTTTTTCCGTGTCAATTGCTGGAAAAGCCAGCAGAGCACAGACTCACTGGAGAAGAGAGAGGGGTCTGGATATAGGATATGGTGGTTCAAACAAGGGGAGTAAGCTATTGGGGAAGAAGTGTTCATGTACCCATTTTGTGCATAAGAGTTAAATTTCAGAATTCTCCAGTTGAAAGTTTTTCCCAAATAAGAGAATATTCAGAATGGAGAGAACATGTCCATTTTCTAGAAAATGGAATTATATGTGAAGCTGAGATTTTCCCTTTTTCAAAAATCTATAGATACGTATTAAAAAAATAAAAAAAAAGACTAATATGACAAAAGATATCAGTGCTTACCTCTTTTGGTGATGAGCAAATGTTATGTTATTTATAGCTTTCTGAAATTGTCTAACTTTTCTACAATGAACGTGAATTATTTTTGTAATGAATAAAAAATCCAAGACAGAAGAATATGCCAATAATCATGCTAAGTGAAATAAGTCAGAGAAAGACAAGTATCATATGATTTCACTTATATGTGGAATATAAAAAGCAAACAAATAAAACCCAACTCAAATACAGAGAACAAACTGGTGGTTGCCAGAGGAAAGCTGGATGGGGGGATGGGTGAAATAGATAAAGGGGATCAAGAGTTACAAACTTCTGCACCTGGGTGGCTCAGCTGGTTAAGCGTCTGATTTCGGCTCAGGTCAGGATTTCATGGTTTGTGAGTTCGAGCCCCATAGGTTCTCTACTGTCAGCACAGAGCCTGCTTCAGATCTTCTGTCCCCCTCTCTCTGCCCCTCCCCTGCTTGCATTTTCTCTCTCTCAAAATAAATTAATAAGCTTAAAAAAATAGTTCAAGAGTTACAAACTTCCAGTCATAAATTACAGACGTGAAAATGTACAGGATAGGAAATACAGTCAATAATATTGTAATAATGTATGGTGACAGATGGTGACTGCAGTTATTGTGGTGAGCACTGAGTAATGTATAAAACTGTCGAATCAACAATGTTGTACACCTGAAACATTACATTGTATGGTAATTAAATTATACTTCAATAAAAAAAATAAATAGAAAAGAATGGACTTTGTGTAGCTGACTAATAAGCAGTCTAAGCTTTCCATAATGATCATGAATCATTTTTATAATAAGTAAAAACACCCAAGACAGAAGGATATGCCAATAATCACGAAATAACAGGATCAATATACTGGTAGAAATACTGAAATGCATTTGTACTTGACTAGGGACTCTAATCTGGGAAGAACTGGATTGTTTTTTCTGCTAACAGTACTATTAAATTTTCTCTATTTGTCCTAAAATAAGCCAAGGAGAAGGTAGTTCTTGAGCGGGTGGCATCAGAGACACAGGGAAGTATACCTGAAGTTAAACAGGTTGAATAGTCAGATATTAATTATATTTCATAGTCATCATGTCTACATCCTTTTTGGTATTAAAATATAAGCTAATGGAAAAGTGACTTCCAAGTTTATAGCTCTGGTCACTTTCTAACATGAGCTATTTTTGGCTACAGGCACTTGCCCTTCATAAAAATTAGTCATGTTACATAGACACAGTCAGGGGCAGGGTCCATTTGAATGAGTGACTCATAAGTTTTCTACAGAGAACACAAAAATTCTTTCCAATAATACAACAGCAGGGAACCCTTGTGGAGGTACACACAAAAGACAACAAAGTCAAGTGCTTTACAAATGGAAAGGTCAATGACAGTTTTGTAGTATGATCTACACTTAGACATGGCAACACACATTGGTCAAGTTAAAGTAATGGAAAAAAGTTCCTTTTCCAGCTCACAGCTTTTCATGAGTAATTTCATAGCTATACACCACTGTGAATCACTCTACAAGCACACACAGAGCGTCAAAAATTAATTCAGGACACAAGCCTTCAATGGCATAAAATCTGACTGCTTGGTGACATAAACTCTTGAATATTCAGGGTGAGATGATCCAATTTAGCCAGCTGCTGTGCGTTTATTCCTCTTATCTCCTGTTTCTCAGCTTCTAGTCATTTCACAAATGTCCTTACTGGAGAAAGGAAGTGAAATTCAAACCAAATCAATTTAGTTTCTGGTTATTAGCATTTTTGGTCAAAGTGTGTGGAAGTGGAAACAAAACAAAGTTTTGACGTTCCCCACTGATTTTAATGACCCTTCTAACCTCATTCCCACTACCATGTATAGATGAAAACTAAAACTCTTAACATTTGGGAGGAAAATGGGTCTTAGGATTGTAGAAGGTTTCCCAATCCATCAGTCAGAAAGGTGTCCTTGGGCTAACCGCAGGTCATTAAATGTTCAGGAACCACGAAAACCAATTTTAAGTCACTGAAATTTTAGCAATCACAAAAGTATTTGGCGAACTCAAAATGTGGCCATAAGGTTCCAAATGTTTAAAAGTCCAATAGCATCTCAGTTATAAGTAGTTCCTACCTGCTCTGCTCAGATATATTAGACCTTAGGCAAATTTGGCAGATTTGAAAGAGTGATGACCTCAAAGGATCATTCTATTTGGATACATTGTATAAAACTATTATGGACTATTTTTTTTTTTTTGAGAGAGAGAGAGAGAGAGAGAGAGAGAGAGAGAGAGAGAGAGAGAGAAACAGTGCGCAAGTGGGGGAGAGGGGCAGAAGGATAGAGAGAGAGAGAATTTCAAGCAGGCTCCACCCTAAGGCTCCATCTCATGACCCTGGGATCATGACCTGAGCCAAAATCAAGAGTTGGATGCTCAACCGACTGAGCCACCCAGGCTCCGGTTTTGGACTTTTGACTGTCACGAAAAACAGACAAGATACTTAACAATCGATGGGTGGAAGAAGGGCATGATTTATAGCGTTTGCCTACTTCCTTGGTCTAAATTTTTCCACCCATTTAAAAAAAATTTTTTTTAGTGTGTATTTACTTTTGAGAGAAAGAGACAGAGTGTGAGTGGGAGAGGGACAGAGAGAGAGGGAGACACAGAATCGGAAGCAGGCTCCGGGCTCTGAGCTGTCAGTACAGAGCCCGACACGGGGCTTGAACTCACATGTGAGATCATGACCTGAGTTGAAGTCATACACTTAACTGACTGAGCCACCCAGGCGCCCCTCCCACCCATCATTTAAAAGATTTATTTATTTTGAGAGAGAGAGAGGGAAAGCATGCACATGAGCAGGGGAGGCACAGAGAGAGAGGGAGAGAGAAAATCCAAAGCAGGCCCAGCGCTATCAGTGCAGAGGTGATGAGTGGGTCAATCTCACAACTGGGAGATCATGACCTGAACTGAGAAATCAAGACTTGGACGCTTAACTAACTGAACCACCCAGGCACGCCCTGACCAGTCAATTTTAATCCACCAGCTTGATGTCACTGAATGAGGAACTGGGAAGAGATGAGCAGAAGCACACTACTAGATAACATTTCCACCATACAATAGATGTAAATAATCTAAGAGCACAGATAACAGTAAAATGTAGCAAAAAACTAGGAAGTAATGAAGTTTGAGTATTTATTACCTGTGTTTTAAATTTAAGTTACATTTTATTTAAATATAATATGGACTAGATTCAGCACATCACTTAAAGCAGCCTGAGACTTACCAAGAATACATGCTCAAATATCTGTGTAGGACTATCCATCTGACCAAGGATCACTATCATTTCATTATCTATAAATTCCTTGAATTCTCGCAAGTTACACACCATTTGCATTTCCAATTCAGTTCGTATCTGAAACAAAGAGGACATATTTTACTTCTCTGGAAAGTGCCTCTGTACTTCCAACCACTATTTCTTTTCTTTTCTTTTCTTTTCTTTTTTTATTTTTGAGAGAGAGGCAGAGTGTGAGCAGGGGAGGGGCAGAGTGAGAGGGAGACACAGAATTGGAAGCAGGCTCCAGGCTCTGAGCTGTCAGCACAGAGCCCAATGTGGGGCCTGAACCCATGAGCCGTGAGATCATGACCTGAGCCGAAGTTGGACGCTTAACTGACTGAGTCACCCAGGCACCCCAGTCATTCACTATTTCTAACCCCACACCTGCTATTCCATTGCTAGCCTTGGAACAGGAGTTCAAGGTTTCTTACCTCTTTGGATGTGATATTCTCCAAATCCTTCTGCATCATTATCTCCCTTAATTTGGTTTTAATTAATCTTTCTGTTCGCTCACGTTCAGTTGGTCTGAGAAGAGAGAAATGGTGATTTTTTTCTTAGGCAGGCATTTGACTAGCTTAATGAACATACCACTTGATTACGTTTCCCAACTGGCAGACCTTCCCTCTACTACCCTCAAAAATTTATATTCTGAAGGTATGGTTAAAAAAAAAAATGTAATTGAGGAAACTTTCTTTGCACAATGTATAGAATGTAAACATGTATAGAGAGGCTGTACATGTAAAAGCCCTTAAATATATTCATAATCATCTATGAAGGAGTAAAGACAAATAGGCTATGCTGTGTATACTACTTTAACACAGAACCACAGCCATACTTCTCCATCAAGTACCCCTGGCTACCGCCTGCTGTACTAGAATACCAAGCTGGGTAGAACAATGCTGTGACCCACTATGGAACTGGGTCTTCTGTAGGTTAAAATGCCACCTAATGCTGATCATTCACTGCTGTCGTTCTAGAAAACAGGAAAGACAAAAGAATGATTTCTGCCTTATTCAATGAGGCAAATTCTTTCCAAAATGGGTTTCCAAGAATTAACTACCCAGAGGACTTCCATCCAAAATGCATTCCTTTTCAGGAAGGTTCTCATAACATCTCTGTGAAATTATTATTCCCATTTTACAGATGAAGGAAGCAAACACAGTTGAAAGGTTAAATGACATACCACAGATCACACACCCTGGCAGTTGAGCCAGCACTCTCAGCCCAGCCTAACACCCTACCTGCAGGATTATGTTACTTCCCTTAATCTTCTGACTCTCAAAAATAAAATTACCCCAGGAACTAAAGGAAATTAAACTAGGAAGCTGACTCTCCAATTACTAGAAAGACATTGGTTCAATGTAACTGGATGCTTCTCTCTAAAAGCACTATTTCATATTATGCAGAATTTGAGTGAGGCTGACAAAGAGCACTTTCCATCTCATCTTTCCCTCTTACCTACTCAAGAAGGTATCTGCTCTGTACCTCCTTATTTGGAGATGGAAATGGACTAAGCCTTCAGGCATCCTGCCTGCCTTTGCTGCCTAAAGCCTTATCACTGGCTGCAAAAATAGCTTCGGTAATCTCCAAAGATGGATGCTCTGACCTCACAACCTTGGGGCTCCCTACCACTTGGACTCTTAGTTTCTCATGAGCCCTGCAGAATACAGATAATACTGGTGCCATTTCCCTATCCATCAAGGCATCCCTGTCTTGACCAGGATTAAAATTCTTAATCATGCTCCCCACGATTTTTCCTAGACACAGCTAATGGTAGGAACTTATATATTTCAGTCTTTTATTAAAAAATATTGATAAAAACAAATTTTACCACCTATGTGCATGAGTTAGATTCCCTAGTTTAGTAATCTTTCTCCTAATCCTTCACAACACTTGGATCAGAGTGGTTTGGGAGCAGATACACCTGGGTTTTAATCCCAGCCCTGCTACTTACCAGTGGTACAACCTTGAACAAATTCCTTCCCTTTTCTCAGCAGGTTTCCTTTTCTATAAAATGAGGACAATATCTGCCTCATGAGATTCTTGAGGATTAAATGAGGTACCATGTATGAAGTGGCTGGCATAATATTTGATATACACTGGAGGTACTACACACGTATGTTCCCTTCTTCCCCTTCCTTGGATTTCAAAATATAAACTGTATTTGCACTAGAGCACTTCAATCCATTTTGGCACACATTCTCCCTGTATGCTCAGCATTCTTTTTTAGGCTTTTCTAGTCAATTTAGGGAGGAGGGAATGGAAAAAACATGACAACACAGATACAATTTCTTGCTCAATTTCACTAGAGAAAAATTTGGAAAATACATAAAAATGCAAAGAAAAATAAAAATCACTAAAAATCCCTGCATCAGAGATAATCATCAATACTCTGACCTATAGCTTTCAGTCTCTTTCTAAGGCAGATATATAAATATATCTTAAAATTGGGGTTATGTTGTACATACCAAGAACTAACATTTAATGAGCCTCTACCATGTGCCAGGGACTACACTTTACATTATTCTTTTTGCTTGGGGATATATATAGATGGAAAATGGCCAATTTCCTTTCCTTTTCTTTCTTTCTGCTCTAATACCCAAATTTTCTCCAATAAATCATGAGAAATGAGAAGGGTTTTCTCTCTCTCATGCAAGTCTGCTTTAGAATGTCCAGTTTTGAGGGGCACCTGGGTGGCTCAGTTGGCTGTCTGACTTCGGCTCAGGTGATGATCTCGTGGTTCGTGGGTACGCGTCCTATGTTGGGCTCTGTGCTGACAGCTCGGAGGCTGCTTGGGATTCTCTCTCTCTGCCGTCCCCCCACCTCTCTCAAAATAAACTTAAAAAAATAGAATGTCCATTTTTCAGTCAGATGAGACATCCATCCCTTTGATACCCATCAACCAGCTATAAAGCATGAAATCAGTAACATTTTCCAAGATTCTGAAAGCCAGACTAATCCTTATTTTTTCAGTTACTGTGGGATCGTCAAAGGATTAGGGATAATGAAAAAGGAGGTCCTATTATCAGTAACACCCTATGCAAAAGAGCTTCCACCGCTTTTTTGACTGATCTGTCCACACAATTCTTGGATATTTTACCTTTTCTAGTAAAAATAAGTTCACATTATTATCTAAATTAAGCATTTTCTTAAAAAACAAAAGAACTCCACCCCCCTGAACTATTTTGATAGGACTTTAGGAATCTGAAGGTGAAGGTTTATATGATCAGACAGTAAGTGACTACTCTTTTTTCCTAGCTGTAGAATACCTTGGAAGTGCTGAGATCAGTTCAGAGCAAAATAAACACCTTTTTTAATTTCCAAAACAGTCACATAAGTTTCAACACATAGACCTAAAAAGGAAATAAACATCACCTCCACCTCAGGCCTTTATCCAACTCAACAGTACACCAGGGAAATTTAATAAAATCTCCCTGACAAAGACCCAAAAAGGCAAAGGTGGGGCTGATTCCAACACTTGAATTATAAATTATTTTTTGACAAACGTGAACAGAAATCAGTTTAAAATTAGCATAACAACCTAGGCAGTCTTTTAAATTGACTGGAAACATTAGAAACATCCCTTTAAAAGCTTCTCTATGTCATTAATTTGCTTACCAAATGCTTCTTTCACAGATAATGCAAAGGCAGACTTCGGCCTACCTCCCTTTACATTTTTTTATTTAAAAAAAAATTTTATTTTAGAGAGAGAGCGAGCAAGCACGTGGGAGCCAGGCAGAGGGAGACAGAGAGAACCTTAATCAGGCTCCACTCTGAGCGATCCACTGAGTGTGGAGCCTGACATGGGACTTGATCTCATGACCGTGAGATCATGACCTGAGCAGAGCTGGATGCTCAACTGACTAAGCCACCCAGGCATCCCAGCCTAACTCCCTTTAAATTCAAATTTCAAATTAGTGGAATCTCAATGGGATTTTATGGTATTGCAGTTTTTTACTATGGAGATTCCAGTGTGCCCAGGAGAGAAACTCCTAAAGCCTTTGCAGACGGAAAGAATAGGGTTCTTTGTATGGCAGATGTGTAGTGTAGACAATGACTAATATCACTGGTAAGATTAATTCTCCAAGAGGAGAGATTAGGGAGGAACATGTTGCTTACGACACTTTGGACACAGTACAGAAAAATTCCGTGATCCTAAGTAAACTGACTTACATGTCTGTGAAGAGAGCTGGAGAGTCGGGCCGGTGGGACTGCACATCCTGCATAGCATTCCATTCATTGACTGATGACTGATCTGAGTTGATATGGCTCTCGTAATAACTCACCCAGGTGAGAAACAGACTGCCTGGATAGTAGTTATGCATTCTGGCCACCTCACAAGCCTTGTGTAAACTCTGTAATGCAGACCTGAAAGATACATTGGGAAATAAACACTGTAGAACTGTGGGGATACCAAAAAGCCAATAATCCATGTGTACCCAGAATTCTTTCAATTTTTAGATCCTATAGAATTTGGCCTCTGGAGAATCTATTCCCTGGAATTTAAGATTCTCTGATTCTGATTATACTATATTACCTATTCATAGCATTCGGCTAGATACTTCTTGCTGAAAGATATGATGCATTATTAAGGTTGGGTTAGAGATGGGGGTAGGAGAACTGACAACCCATCAGTGAAAAACAAGTACCTATGGAGCTCATGACCCTGTGGTTGGAACATGCTATCTATGGGTGTACTATGTCACTACAGAACTAAAGATCTCAACCATTTACTACATTAACTATATAAAGATTGGTTTCCTTTGGTGCAGAATCATCTTACAGCATATATTCCCTATGATTCTCAGAGGGTCCACAAAGAACACATAGCTAGATGTCCCTAAGCCTTGAGTCTTTTCATGCCCAGGAAGGATTAATCTAATGACATTTATCATTCTTTTTTTTTTTTAAGGTGTTAGAACCTTTATTTTTTACTTTTTAAAATTTAAAATTTTAATTTTTGTTTTAAATTTACTCCAAATTAGTTAGTATATAGTGCAACAATGATTCCAGGAGTAGATTCCTTAGTGCCCCTTACCCATTTAGCCCATGCCCCCTCCCACAACCCCTCCAGTAACCCTCAGTTTGTTCTCCATATTTATGAGTCTCTTCTGTTTTGTCTCCCTCCCTGTTTTTTATATTATTTTTGTTTCCCTTATGTTCATCTGTTTTGTCTCTTAAAGTCCTCATATGAGTGAAATCATATGATTTTTCTTTCTCTGATTGACTAATTTCACTTAGCATAATACCCTCCAGTTCCATCCACATAGTTGCAAATGGCAAGATTTCATTCTTTTTTGATTGCCGAGTAATACTCTAGTGTGTGTGTGTGTGTGTGTGTGTGTGTGTGTGCACACACACCCCACATCTTCTTTATCCATTCATCCATTGACGGACATTTGGGCTCTTTCCATACTTTGGCTATTGTTGATGGTGCTGCTGCTATAAACATGGGGGTGCATGTGTCCCTTCAAAATAGCACACCTGTATCCCTTGGATAAATGCCTGGTAGTGCAATTCCTGGGTCGTAGGGTAGTTCTATTTTTAGTTTTTAGAGGAACCTCCATACTGTTTTCCAGAGTGGCTGCACCAGCTTGTATTCCCATAATGACATTTATCATTCTTGCTGCGTAAGTTTCCCAGTCTCTTTAAACCATTTATTCATATGCTTGAGCTACTTTCTAAGAATAGCTCTGGTTATACTAAGACTAATTAAATATCTGACTCTGAACTTAGGAACCCAAGGGTAAACAAAACTGAAAAGTACCTTTTTTTTTTTAACTTTTATTTTTTTATTTGAAAAGTACCTTTTTGGTTATATACTTGGGAAAAGCTAAAGCCAGAAATGCTAGGAAGTCAGTTACATAAAAGCAGGGATCTTTCTACATTTTGTTTACTGACATATTTCAAGTACCTAAAAGAATGTCTAGTTTATGGTTGGAGCACAGTATTTGCTAAAAGAAATGTCTTATTAGCTGTTAGCTCATGCTGGTCTCCTGTGGGAAGAGGGCAGTATGAGAAAATTCTATAGGCAATCTATTTACATCTTACTTCTAAAATTTTGCCTCAGAACAGAAGTGATCCATGTTAACTTTAGAAAATTTAGGGATCTTAAGTATAAGGCAGAAATAGCCTATAATCTGGCCACCTAGAAATAACCACTGTTAAGGTTTTAGTATAGATCTTTTCAGTTTCTTTTAGTATAGATCTTTTCAGTTTTTATCTATAATAAAGATATGATCACATTCTATATACCTTTTAACTTGATTTTACTTTGTACCTTCTTACCAACGTCTATGTCAATATTCTTCAACCAGATTCTTTTTTAATTTTCAAAAATATTTATTTATTTTTTGAAAGACAGACAGAGTGCGAGTGGGGAAAGAGCAGAGAGAGAGGGAGACACAGAATCCGAAGCAGGCTCCAGGCTCTGAGCTGTCAGCACAGAGCCTGACACGGGGCTTGAACTCACAAACCGCGAGATCATGACCTGAGCCCAAGTCGGACACTCAACCAACTAAACCACCTAGGTGTCCCATCAACCAGATTATTCTTAATGATTGCATTATATTTAGTAACATGGAGGCACCATAATTTAATTTCTCCTTTTCAGACATTTAAATTGTTTTCCATTTTTTGCTATTATTACAACACTTATGGTTAAAATTTTTGTACACGCCCATGGTTATCACCTTAGGATAAATTCTTAGAAGAAGAATTACTAGGTTAAAAGGGCATGCAAAATGGTAAGGCATATTGGCAAATCATCCTTAAGAAAGGCTGTTCCATTTTATTCTTCCACCAATAGTAAATGACAACGTCTGTTCCTTAAGTCCTTGTCCATATAATGTAAGTTAAAAAAGAAAATAGTTGCCAATTTAATAAAGGAAAAACATTTCAGTCCATTTTTATCAGGGAAACAAATTTTTCCCTAAAAACAAAGTTGCAGAATCTTTTAAAATGCTTTCTATTACTCAAAGTAAGCCAAATTCTCAAGAGAAGTTTGTCAGATTCTGAGAATTCTCAGTGAATTTCAGTGTCATTACATAGATTGGAAGGTAAGGGCCAGCTGAGTGCAATGTACAGGATATTCAACACATGTTTTCTTTATCCAGGAAACATGTGCTTCAAAAGCATATGCCACAAGTGTCTGGGGCAAGTGCCCTAAAATACACTCAAGGCTTATTAGCCACCTCAGTTATTTTAGCTGCATACAGGATTGGGAGGCTGCAGTAACCATCTTCTCTATGAAGGAAACACCTGGTCTAAATGCTGCTTTGATCCATACATCTTTTTTTTTTTTTTCCTGTGACTTTCAGTTCACTACTCCCCATGTGGTACACCGAAAACTTTATTCTACAATGAGCTAACAGAAGTAGGACTAGTCAATTTGCTTTAGAACATCCCAGATTGAACTAGGTTATTACTTGAATCTTCACTCTTATGAATTAAGACTGCTTTGCACTCCTTTTCAAAATATAACTAAAAACACTGTCATTTTTGGGACTTACACTGTTTGGTTTTACTTGGGACCTAGGAACAGATATAGGTCAATTGCCTTTAAAGGAGCCTTCGTCAGAGAAGGTAAGTTTTCCGTGAGAGATTTATCTGTGAAATGTGCCCTAAATCTAAAAATCTGGCTTAAACACGTAACTCTGTTCTACCTCAATTACTGCATGAAATGGTGACTCTTAAGCTCATTTGACTCTGTTTTATCCACCTTGAGTCTATCAATCCTGTTATTCAGGGGCAAATGAGCTCTCTGGAATCTTTTTTCAGGCTCCTTTATTTCCTGTTGGCTTTCATTCTGTCCATTCTGTTCCTCAGGGGGACTTCTACTACAGAACAGGCAGCTGAATGAGAAACTAAAATTCAAATCCCTGAACTCGGGGACAGACTAAATCTTAGAGTCACACCATTCCCTAGTTATATGAGATCATTTTTCTACATAATCGAGAATAAGTAAGAATCGATTCTGTCTAAATAGAAGAGATACTCTCAGGCCAGTTATATAACCTTCCCAAAACCTCAGTTTTCTCATCCATAAAAAGGAGCCACTAATATTATTTTGGGGAGTTGGTGTGATGACTAGATATAATCCACATAAAGCACACTGTCTGACACATAGTTAAGTAGCTCCAAAGCATCAGTACACCAGCTGATGGTTATTGACAACTATAATGTGTAGGCTTTATTTGTATTATGCAGTCTTGCAGTCACCAGCAATTTAAATGGAAACTTATCTACCTATAACTCCATCAATAGTATCCCTGATTACCTTAAGAAATTCAACACTAATGCATTGTAGTACTGCAATGTTGTAGATTTGGCTCTAGACTGTTACTAACTTAAGTCAATGTGTCCCTGTAAAACTCTGTTCCAATTGGCAATCTAATCCATTGAGTGTCTTCCAGAGTCTAAGAACATCTCTGAATTTTACTTGTTTACCAATGCTTAAGGCCTTCCACTATGATAATTTGAAAACTGAACTCTTAGGTCATCTTTAACTATGAGGACCACACGAACAGATCACACAAAATCTTAAACACACAAACAGATCATATAGCATTTTCATAGAGAACTGTGCTATTTCAAATACTACTAGTCACAAAATATTGCCCTAATACTATATTTAAAAACTTTCATAGAGACATTAAAAGTCCTCTTACCACATTGCCTGTACAGATACAGGTTTGAATATGTGCACTCTGTTATCCGTTGATACACTGAACCCACTAAGGAAAAAAATGAGACAAAAATCCACAAATGAGAGTAGGTTATTTCAGTTTTGAGTTTTTGAGGTCATTTCCCAGGCTCACAACTGCTGGCTTGGTAGAAGAAATCACCAGGTTCATGTAGAAGTTAACTGGAGTATAGTTAACTTGACTTGAAAAGCTTGACTGAAAAGCTTCAACAAATTGTCTGATTTTATCTACCAAGCAAAACGAATGGACTCCCACAATGGAGTTAGGAAATTACATATAGTTTCCCAGCTGTAGCTACAGACAAACTGTTCTGCTGTATATTTCTATTTGGAAGTCTTGTGGGTTCTTAGCAAACCTGACCTGGGTTTTATAAACTGGAGCAAACATCTTGGTCTCTTGGGGACACATTCTAAAAACACCAGGAGGTGGGGGTGGAGGGTCACTGGAAGGAATTGGCACAGGAAAGGGGTTATACTGTAGGCTGACAGCTGGCAGAGGCAGCAAGAGGTTATTTGAAACAGAACATATCATCCTCTGGGAGAGCATTGCAACAGTCCCACATGCTCAGATGAAAGAGTGAGCCAACAAACTAGTTTTTCTTTGTTTGGATTCTTACCGTAGCCAGCCTAGGCTAGAACAGAAGTGAGAGGCCCTGGCAAGTTGTATTTTTACTCCACTTTACAAAACAGAAGTTTAAAAGGACTCACTGAGTTGCTGACATGACAGTTCACTTGGGCACACTGGGCCTCCCATTCAGCTGAATGAATGGGCACTAAGATGGAACCCATCCCTTGGCTTTCTGTAGGAGAATAAAAAGGGAAAGCTCTTACCCATCACCATCCAAATGAATTAGGGTGTCACTCCAGAGAGGCAGGACTAAGCCCATGGTACAAGTGCTACTGCAAGACAAGAAACAGTCCACAGGTTAATAATGCCTATTATTCTAGGAAGCAGTTCTTTATTAACTCTTTCAACACAAAGGATAAAGCCCCTCAGCTCTAAATTCTGGCGTGTTAGGAGTGGAGGAATTTCTATCATATTACTATCAACCTAATGCATGTGCTCTGGAGCTGTATCAAACAGGTGGTTAGTTAGGTCCTTACATATTTAACAAAGAAAACTTATTGACTGAGCAACTTGTATTGCAATCTCGAAAGTGGCCACTGTCTAAAAATCCACATGCTGACTTGTGATTGGCAGGTTTCACCCCAAAGTCACAGCACCTAACACAACAACAAAAAAATTTCTTTTAATATTTATTTTTTGGGGGGGGGGGCAGAGAGAGAGAGAGAGAGAGAGAGAGAGAGAGAGAGAATGAATCTGAAGCAGGCTCCAGGCTCTGACCTGTGAGTATAGAGCCTGACAAGGGGCTCGAACCCATGAAATTTGAGATCATGACCTGAGCTGAAGCTGGATGCTTAACTGACTGAGCCACTCAGGCACCCTCCAAAATTTTTTCTAATGCCAAGAACTACTGCTGGTTGCTGAAGACCTCTGAATATATAATTTGCTCAAATTTAATTCTGAAGTTTATGTAGATTTACTAAACATCAGAACACATTCAATTGCCTAAAAGAGAAAAGGAATTAAAATATGTAAAAAAGTAATTGTTAATGGTTTGTGATCAAGTTAGAGAGAAAAAATAGACACAATACAACTTAAATAAAACAGAGCCTGGTGACAGTGCAATGAACTAGACCAGTGCTGTTGAAATGCAGAGCGAATAGGAATGTTAACAAACCAACAAAAGGACAGCCCTAGTATACTGAAATCCTATTTAAGTCACATATTAACTCAGGGAGGAAATTAGCTTTAAGTTAAGGGAATAGGCTGGGATAGAAAGCCATAGGTTCTCGGGGTGCCTGGGTGGCCCAGTTGGCCAAGTATCCGACTCTGGCTCAGGTCATGATCTCACAGTTTGTGAGTTTGAGCCCCATGTTGGGCTCTGTGCTGACAGCTGAGGGCCTGGAGCCCGCTTCGGATTCTGTGTCTCCCTCTCTCTCTGCCTCTCCCCCACTTGTGCTCTGTCTCTCTGTCTCTCTCTCTCAAAAAAATAAAATGTAAAAAAAGAAAAAATTAAAAAAAGAAAGAAAGAAAGAAAGAAAGAAAGAAAGCAAGCAAGCAAGCCATGGGTTCTCAATTGTGTCTCTATCGCACCATTTCTCTGTAGTCTTCCCTGGACCTCTGCCACTTTCTCTCTTTAAGGTTGCCATAAGCCAATTTCCCCTTCCATCCAGTCTCCCAAAGGCTTTGACGCCCTCTCCCTGCCAATGTATCTAGAAGAGCAGCATGGTATAGTAGAAGGAACCGTACACATGGGAGGCAGAACAGCAAACTATGGTTGAGAGCATGGGCTCTGGAGTCACATGGGCTCTGGAACCTAGATTCTGGCACTAACTGTATAATTTTAGGCAAATTATTTAATTGCTTTGTGCTCCAGTTTTCTCATCTATAAAACCAAAAACACCTTCTTTTGAAGATTAAATAACACACTAAAAATGTGTATCACGGTACCAAAACATAACAAAACACTTACACTGTATCAAAATATCTGGATTTGATCTCCTTCGGTATTTCAATTCTTTTTGGTAAGTTATTTACCCTCTCTCAGTCTTAATTCCTTCATCTTAAAATGCAGGTAACAAAATCTACTTTCATAGAGTTATCATAAATATTTTAAATATTTAAAGTAAAACAATACATATGAATAGTCACATAAAACAAATGTTGAGTATGAATTTTTGGTGAGTGTTCTAATACAACTGAAAGTGGGGGCATGGAGAGACAGGAAACATCACGAAGATGCAGTGAAAACAACATGAAGAATATCAAGCTTTGACTGTTGGGAGTCAGTGCAGGGCTGACCAAGGCCATTCCCTAGGTGGGCTGTGTCTAATGCTTTGCACTGTGCTTGCTGGTCTGTGTTACTCAATGCTCCCTCCACTAATGATTCCAGAGTTCAGGAGAGTCAAATCAAGATTGCAACAGCTTATCCACATTGGAAGGCTGGGCCTGAACTCCAGACACACAGCTATCATGCTAGAGTCCAGGGGGGAGGAAGACAACTCTACCAATCTTTTCATTGAGAAGATGAGATGAGCACAAGTAAAACTTGTTTTGAAAATGGTGTCCTCAGGGGCGCCTGGGTGGCGCAGTCGGTTAAGCGTCCGACTTCAGCCAGGTCACGATCTTGCGGTCCGTGAGTTCGAGCCCCGCGTCGGGCTCTGGGCTAATGGCTCGGAGCCTGGAGCCTGTTTCCAATTCTGTGTCTCCCTCTCTCTCTGCCCCTCCCCCGTTCATGCTCTGTCTCTCTCTGTCCCAAAAATAAATAAACGTTGAAAAAAAAAAAATTTAAAAAAAAAAAAAAAAAAAAAAAAGAAAATGGTGTCCTCAGATGGAGTGGGGTTATTTTCAGAGTAGTTCCTTTTTCCTTCTTTTCTTTTTCTTTTTGAAGTGAGTGCCTAGCCAGGTTCTCAGCAACAAGTATAGTTTGGGTATAAGCACAAAACGTTTATAGCCTAGTGACAAATCTTGACATTAAGTAACTACAGAAGAAGATGCAGAGGTCTAAAAGAGTGTGATATATGAGCTTGTGATCAAACACCAGTTAAACTCTGGACAAGAGGCAGTGATAATGTAGGAATCAAACATCACATTTTCAGCTTATATTCAGGCCAGCCTCCTTTACATTAAGAAATAGCTTTTTCACATGATAGGAAAGACAGGCCTGGATTAGGCACACCTAGTATTTTTTATCTAGTTTACCTTGAGTTTCATGAGATTTTTCTCCTTTAGAGTATAGGTACTTATTTTAGTACTCATCCCATTCAACAAATATTTATTGAGTGCCTATTTGTACCAGACATTTCAAGGTGTTGGGGGTTCAAAGAAAAACTACAAAATGACACCAAAAAGCTCTATTATTTTATAATTTGAAATATATTCAATGGAATTTGGAAACCCAGGTTACCTGTATATTAAATATTTGTTATGTTTTCACTCTTATGTGGATCCTGAGAAACTTAACAGAAGACCATGGGGGAGGGGAAGGAAAAAAAAAAAGAGAGGGAGAGAGCCAAACCATAAGAGACTCTTAAAAACTGAGAATAAACTGAGGGTTGATGGGGGATGGGAGGGAGGGGTGGGTGGGTGATGGGCATTGAGGAAGGCACCTTTTGGGATGAGCACTGGGTGTTGTATGGAAACCAGTTTGACAATAAATTTCATATTAAATAAAAATGTCTTCCTTAAAATATAACACAATACTCAAAGAACTTGTAAACAGGCTAAATGAATTGGCATATCATATCTTGGGAACTATTTGGGAAGATATGTCTGTCATAAACAATCTGGGTTCTACTTTGGTTTAGTGCTATTTTGAAACATGAACTTTTTATATTCTCTGATATAAAATGATACAAATTCCTTCAACAGCAGTTGAGCTGGAAATGATACTAGATTACCTGAGTGCCAGTATTCTGAAGTGGGCAGCACTTTTTTTTATTATCCAAGGAGATTAATCAAACAGAAGATGGGAATTCATAGTACTGAGGTTACCAAACAGAATGAAAACTAGTTTCTATAGCTTTTCACATCACATTCTATCTTCCATAAAATATTCTTTTGTTAGATGTGATTCAGGCAGGACCATTACTGAAGACAGATGAAATTCACTGAGGATAAATTATTGGGCACCCATATTAATAAGCATTCTTTAGGATTTCTGGGAACATTTGGAACAAAGTAAAAGAGATAAGATTACACAGCTCATTTCTCACATGCTGAGTCAGGAGAATCTGAAGTTGTTGCCTTGTATCCCTAGGGGAAGACTCAAGTATAAGTTTCCACGCAATCCCAGTTCCTGTTTTATGGGGTTTCTAAGAGAAGAATCAGGAAGAACCAAAGGAAATAAGATACAGAGTAGCACTGCCCAACTGAACTTTCTGCCACAATGGAAATGTTCTGTACATGTACTGTCCAATATGGCAGCCACTAGCCACATATAGCCAAAGTACTTGAAATGTGGCTAGTTGTGACTGAGGGACTGACATTTAAATTTTGTTTAATTTTAACTTATTTAAATGGTCACAAAGTGGTTAGTGGCTACTGTATGGGACAGCGCAGATCTAGAGAGAGAAAAGTCCAAATCAGAGGTCTTAAAATACTAGTGATGTAGGCAAGGTAGGTAGTTAAAAGGATAAATGCTTACTTTCTGAAAGGTCTATTGCTTAGCTAATGCCAGAGGTTAAATCCATGCAGGAGAAAACCGAAATGTGGTTTATAAACCTGTGTAATTTCAGAGCATACAATTAAAGGCTGTAAGAGTTATACAAGGTAACAACTCTGGCCTCGTGAAACCACAAATAACTTTCAGGTTGACTGTACAAGTGTAGGTAAACACTTGTTTGGGAAACCTAATGACAAATGTGATTTTTTTCTTCCCAACATCAGGACAATTAGAATCACTCCCTGTCTTCTCTTTGTGGCTAAATTCTCCCAGGCCCGGATCACACTGCCAGCTACTCCACAGTTCCATTCTAGTCCTGAACCAGGAAGTCAATGCTTTGAGACATCTGGCAGGATTTCCTGAGGCTTATTATCTGGAGTGCAAAGATCTGCTTAGCCACATTCCACAGTCTTCTCAAGGTTTCTCCAGAAGAAGTGGGAAAATAAAAAAGGAAAGCAATAAACCTTACGGACACAAAAGAGCCAGGTTCTGAGTGGTGTATGGTATCTTTAAATATAGGATGCAAAGTACTGCTAAAGCCAAAGGTGCAAGATTATAAAAGGTTCTGTTCTGAGTTTAAAGAATCAATTCCTCCCAACCCTGCCCTTCTACCTCAGAAGCAGGAAAAAGGAAGTAAAACATTTGGTAAAAGCAAGGTGTAAGGCCAAGAATAAATAGAAGAGATTGCAGTTAAAGTGGGCTCTCTTTGAACCCAAGACCCACTGGTGCACTATATTAAAGGGTATGTGCCCTAGAATCAGCAATGTGAATCATTACTGCTTAAAATAAAGTTAACTACAAAGAAAAGGTAGCTTTTTATTCCTGGAGATTGAAGTTTAAATCATTTGCTTTATATTCATTACCACCTAAGGGTAGAGGAAGGTGAGGAATAGGTGATAAATTAGGAACACAATCAAAGACATTCACTAATCATTTTCATCCTTCAAAATTGTATGGCTAAGATAACTTTTGTGCTCCCTAGTTTTAGGCATTGACCTTTAAGAATAGAATTGGCAAAAGATGTTTTTGTAATAACTCAAAAGGCAACCGGAATAGGTTATTTAAAAAGGAGTCTTCTCATCCTCCCTTTTGGGGTACCGTACCTGTCATTAGAAGAGAAATCCATTCCTAGGACGATGCTTTCTTCAGTGTCTTGTCTACCATTAGTTGAAACCACTACCATATAGCGTGTTCTATTCTGGTAAGTACTTTCTAGTCTTACAGCCTGGAAGATAACAGACAACAGATATGTTAGGAAATTTAGAAGGTTAGTTGTAGATCATTCAACCTTTTTTATATCAGCATCTTACAGCATGCTCAGGAAGACTTAAATTCACATCCCAGCTCATGTATTAACTATGAAACCTTCAGTAAGTTACTAAATTAATTGGAGGGAGATATAATAATACCTACCCCCATTGGATCATAAGAATCACATGAAATAATGCATGTAAAACACAGTGCTTGGCATAGAGTAAAAGCTCTATAAATATTTGCTACTAGCATTTATAATAACAACTACCAGGGCATGTTCTAAAGATCGAAGAGGGAAATGTGAGTTGTATGAATGTGAGCACCGGACTCACAGATTCAAGTTGCAGAAACAATTTCAATACAAAGCAAGCTATTAATATATAAGAGGAGTGTGTGTACTCAATTGAAAGATCATACACTATGAGATTTCCTTCTTTAGTTTTAGTGATAAAAACATTGCTTTTTCAGAGGCTTATATTATTTTTTTTGTCAAAAATTTTATTTATTGCTTGTTTATAGTACTTTATTTTTATTTTTAAAAAATTCTTTCTTTTTTAACATTTTTATTTTTGAGACAGAGAGAGACAGAGCATGAATGGGGGAGGGGCAGAGAGGAGACACAGAATCGGAAGCAGGCTCCAGGCTCTGAGCCATCAGCCTAGAGCCCGATGTGGGGCTCGAACCCACAGACCGTGAGATCGTGACCTGAGCTGAAGTTGGACGCTTAACCGACTGAGCCACCCAGGCGCCCCTATAGTACTTTAAAAGGGCCTTCCAAAAATTTGAATATGGACAGGATATTAAATGATATTAAGGATTTACTGTTAGTGTGATAATGGCACTGTGGTTATGCTTTTTTCTTAAGTATCTAGAGTAAAATGACATGGTGTCCAAGTTTTACTTTAAAATGTTCCAACAATGAGAAGCAACCAAGATGTCCTTCAGTAGGTGAATAAACTAAATACGTGCAGACAATGGAATATTATTCAGCACTAAAAAGAAATGAGCTATAAAGTCATGAAAAGACATGGAGGAATCTTAAATGCATATTACTTTGTGTGAGGAGTCAATCTAAAGAGGCTACATATTATATGATTCGAACTATATGACATTCTGTAAAGGGCAAAACTATGGAGTCAGTAAAAAGATATGTAGTTGCCAGAGTGTAGGGGAGTACAGAAGTTTTTAGAGCCATGAAACTACTCTGTAGGATACCAAAGTGATGGATACATGTCATTACACATTTGTCAAAACACACAGAATGTATAACACCAAGACTGAACCCTAAGGTAACCTTTGACTTTGAGTAATAATGATGTGTCAATCAATGTAGGTCCATCAATTGTAACAAATGGGGCAGGCTATGAAAGAATGGAGACAGAGAATATACGGGAAATCTCTACCTTCTGTTCAATTTTCCTAAAACTGCTAAAAAAAAAAAAAGGCCATTAAAATTTTTGTTAAGAGGGCACTTCTTGGGGCGCCTGGGTGGCTCAGTCAGTTGAGCATCCGACTACGGCTCAGGTCATGATCTCACAGTCTGTGAGTTTGAGCCCTGCATCGGGCTCCGTGCTGACAGCTCAGAGCCTGGAGCCTGTTTCGGATTCTGTGTCTCCCTCTCTCTCTGACCCTCCCCCGTTCATGCTCTGTCTCTCTCTGTCTCAAAAATAAATAAATGTTAAAAAAAAAAAAAGAGGGCACATCTTATGTTATAACAATAAATAATAACAATTATTATAATAAAGAGGGTTGGGGGAGGCTTTGGGAAATGATAGAGATGTTTATGGCATAGATTGTGGTGATGGTTTCATGGATGTATACTTATCTCCAAACTCACCCAGCTGTACATATTAAATATGCACAACTTTTTGAAGATCAATTATGCCTCAATAAAGCAATTTAACAAAATTTTCCAATAAAGATGGAGGCCTGGCTGGCTCAGTCAGTAGAGCATGTGACTCTAGATCTCAGGGTCATGAGTTCAAACCCCATGTTGGGCACAGAGTTGAAGCTTAAAAAATAAAAATTCCAACAAAGAAAGAAAAAAATGTGGGGGTGGGGTGGGAAACAAGATGAAAAAAATGGCTTCCAGTTAACATCCATTCAAATATTATTGTACATTTACTGCATATATAATCAGAGCCAAGTGCTGAAGATTCAATGGTAGAAGAAAGATACCGTCCTTGCCCTTGCAGAGTGCACAGTCTAGTCTGCTCTTCTCTTTATCTGTTTTAATAAAAAACCAGGAAACTGCACTGGAGGCAATTTACTCTGTATAAAATACCCACCATTCCTTATCTTTCCTTATCTCATAAGAGACACAGAGTTCCAATCCCATCAACTAGCTCAAGATATCTGTCAGAAATTTGACAGAAATTTCTATTTGGGATTCTTTCAGTGCTTCTCTTGGAGTTTCCTTTCCCTCAATTCTGTCACTAATCCAAAAGTAGCCATGCAAAGAGAAAAAGAAATGCAGTCACACAGCGTAAGTGAGCCATTTAGCAAGGCAGAGAGAGGTAAGACTCACTGCCATTGGCTATTTTTTTGTCTCTAATCCGATACAACTAGGAAAAGTTAGGGAAGCACAAATGGCAAAAGTGGCCATATTAAAGCTTGTTTCTAATAAGAGCTGATACAACAAGAATGTAACGTCCACCATTCTGATTCCAAGTATGCAAGGTTGAGAGAGCTGTACTGCTAACTTTATGTTCCACAAAGCAACAGGGCATTTCAAATCAAATTCATTTGTGAGAAGCTAAGAACTAATACTTAAATGGACAAAGGTCTAACAGAGAGCTGGGCCAAACGAGCATTATACACATATAGCTATTGATAGGAGTAAATGCACATGAGGAGACTGGAAGGCAGCATCAACACTCTGATTCTAGGAACACAACACAGAATATTAAACTAATCAGAAACCAGGAACAGGTAAACTAGAATTTTTTATGAACAAGAGCTCACATATTATTACATACCTAAACTTGGGCTTGCCTTGGCAAGCTCTGAGCTAACTGTTCAGTTTCCTGAATATGTTAGAGGCTCTTTCATCCTCTGTCAAGGCTCAAATACATACAGAATGGGAACAACTGAACTGTGCTCCTGAAATGTATCCACAGCTTCTACACCAACCAGTGGCTAAGCTGAAACAAATAAAAGGAAAAAACAAATAACCTCCACAAACATTACCTATCATACAAGTTATGAGACTAAGTTAGCAGGTGGGCAGCAAGAGTTTCTTTGGGATATTCAGGGTAAACATTAGTTGTCTTAAAAAAATTTTTTTTTAATGTTTATTTTTTGAAAGAGACAGAGAGAGAGAGAGAGAGAGAAAACACACAGGCTGGGGAGGGAGGGAGGCACAGAAACTAAAGCAGGCTCCAGGCTCTGAGTTGTCAGCACAGAGCCCGACAAGGGGCTCAAACCCACAAGAAACAAGGTCATGACCTGAGCTGAAGACGGACGCCTAACCAACTGAGCAACCCAGGTGCCCCATTAGTTCTCTTTTGTAAATGTGAGGGGTTTATTTATTCATAACATCAAGAGCATTTCAAACATTTGGCCTTCCCTTGCTTATTAATATAATCATAACATCAGACCCCAAACCTAATGGGAAATGCTGATTTCCCATTTTATACTGATTTAGGATTAAGTAATAGGTACATCTCAGATTTCTTCAATTCTAGGCTTTTTAGATGGCAGAAAGGCACTTAGAGGCCTTAGGGTTTGACCTCGGACCTCTAGAGAGTACCTGTGTAATTGCTAATACGTTTTTGTTTGTTTGTTTTTTATTTTTTTGAGATCTACTTTTAGGCAATCTCTACACCCAATGTGGGGTTCAAACTTACAACCCTGAGACCAAGGGTTGCATGCTCTATCGACTGCGCCAGCCAGGTGCCCCAACTAATTCTTACTAAAAGGAAGTGGTGCTTTAATCAGGAAGTCAGAAGCCATTAACACTTATATACTCAAGAAGGTTGAGATGAAAGCTTTTATAGAAAAAACTGCAATGCAAGGTTTTAAATTTCCTTTCAAAGTTCAAGATTCTAGGTTATGGAATTAAAAATTTAAGAGCCACAGCATAAAGAAAAACCCAATACCCACCTGGGTTTGAAGTTTATTTCATATTCTTCTGTTGGGAAGAAGATTGACAAAATCTAATAATCTAATTTAACCCAACAAGTTAATCAGAGAAATGTAATTTAAAATGGCACTTTTTTACATAATTCCTTAATATTGGAATCGGCAGTAATTCCCACATTTCCTTAGTTTCCAACATTTACATGGAATAGATGACTAGGATAAGACAACAATTCAGATGCATTTGATCAACTAAAGTTCTCACTGAAAAGACTACCACTGAAATTTATTCTAATTGTCCAGCCAAAACAGTATTTTAAATTTCGAAACTTGGCAATAATAGCAACTGAGAAAATTATTCCAAGAAACTCCATTTATTGCCTAAAGTTGAAATCTTGTTACAAGTTTCAGGTGAACTGGATTCAGCAATCTGAGGACTGGGGTAGGTCTGAGAAGTCACCTGCCTCTGCTTTATTTCTGAGAGATAAGAACTCAACCTGTTTGCAAAGCTCATCTATCAAAGAATGATGTTAAAATTTCTCTCAGTAACTAATTAAAATTTTTAATCTCATTATAAGTAGTTCACAAACACCACCTGGTAAAATAACTTCTGTCCTCAGTATCATCCAACATCAAGAAATACTATTCCTTAAGCTTATATTGCACCTTTGCCTTTAATTTCTTTTTACTAAGAGTCTTACATCATGCCACTGCATGCAATGTTTATCCTCAAGGAAGCCACATTATAAAGTCCCAATGTCTAGACAGGCAGCTCACCCAATCCATCAGAGAGAAAGGTTTCAAAAGTATGTAAATATTAAATTCTAGCCAAAAGAACAAAGCAAAGTCAATATATAAAATTAAAATAGACTTCAGATGGGATACTAATAAACTAAAGAACATTGTTTTCAAAAGAAACAGAGCTTGAGGGAGTCTCAGGATTTTATTCCTTCAGTCTATCTCTATGAAATTCTTCAATTAAAAAAATCTATGTATTATATTCTTTGTAGCCATTAAAAACAGATTTATTTGCTGACACAGAAAGATATCCATAATAAAGTGTGAAGAAAGCAGGTTATAAGACAGCATTTATATTTTTTCTATTTCATCTTTAAAAATGTTTATTTATTGATTTTGAGAGAGAAAGAACGCAAGCAGAGAAGGGGCAGAGAGAGAATCCCAAGCAGGCTTGGCACTGACAACACAGAGCCCAATGCAGGGCTCAATCTCACAAACTGAGATCACGACCTGAGCTGAAATCAAGAGTTGGATGCTTGACTGAGTGAGCCACCCAAGGAGCCCCTTATCTCATTTTTGTAAAAAAAAAAAAAAAAAAAGGTGCTTTGACATATACTCTTTTCCCCTTTTATTATTATTATTTTTTAATGTTTATTTATTTTTGAGAGAGGGAGACAGAGTGCAAGAGGGGGAGGGGCAGAGAGAGAGGGAGACACAGACTCCGAAGCAGGCTCCAGGCTCCAAGATGTTAGCACAGAGCCTGCTGCGGGGCTCCAACTCACAAACCATGAGATCATGACCTGAGCTGAAGTGAGATACTTAACCAACTGAGCCACCCAGGCACCCCTCTCTTTTCCTTTCAATTCTAAGCTCAGATCAAGTGTAAGAAGCCTTCATTGTTTGTTTGTTTGGTTTTTTAATAGTTTTCTTTCTTTTATTTATTTTGAGAGACAGAGAGAGAGAGAGAGAGCACGCACACAAGGGAGGGGCAGAGATAGGTGGGGAGAGAGAGAATCCCAAGCAGGCTTCATACTGTCAGCATGGAGCCTGATGCAGGGCTCGAACTCATGAATCGTGAGATCATGAGTCAGATGCTTAAGCTGACTGAGCCACCCAGGCCCCCCGAAACCTTCATAGTTATAAAGATCAGTAGTAAAACCTTTTCATTGCTCAAAACTGATTAGCCTTTCATATACACACATTTCCCCTAATTTCCTTCATCCATGAGCAAGTTGTCAGTTATTCACTGTCACTTTTTTTTCAAATGTATTTACTTTGAGAAAGAGAGAGAGACCGCATGAGCAGGGGAGGGGCGGGGCAGAGAGAGAGAGAGAGAGAGAGAGAGAGAGAGAGAGAGAATGAGAACGAATGAATCCCAAGCAGGCTCCGTGTTGCCAGTGCAGAGCCTGACTCGGGGCTCAAACTCACAAACTGTGAGATCATGACCTAAGCTGAAACCAAGATCACACATCAGGGAGACTTGTAGGTTTTCTGATACTCAGATTTGGCTATTTTTATCATTGATCCACTTCAGCAAGAGCAGAGTCAGAGAATCTGACACATACTTTTATATATATACACATAAGACTGGAAGGATGCTTATCCAAATTACTAAGAATTGTTTTTTCAGAGTGTAAGATACAAAGTGATTTTTACTTTCTTCCTTATACCTTTCTGTTTGTATGATTTTTAAAACTTTTGTATTTAGAAAAAATAAACCCATTTTCATTTTGAGCAACTATCAATGAACTATAAAAACCAAAACCAAAAAACTCCTTCTTTTCTTAAACTCTTCTACAAAGTGAAAGTACTAAAAAACATCTCCCTGTATCTTATGAGCACCTTACCTCTAGTAAAGAACATTGAACTTACTTCAAATGTTAAGAAAGTTTTTTATTTCCCAGTCTGTTGTTTTTTGTTTTTTTTTTTTAACGCTTATTTATTATTGACAGAGAGACACACAGAGTGTGAGCAGGAGAGGGGTAGAGAGAGGAGGAGACACGGAATCCGAAGCAGGCTCCAGGCTCTGAGCTGTCGGCACAGAGCCTGATGTGGGGCTTGAACCCACAAATGTGAGATCACAACTTAAGCCCAAGGCAGATACTTAACTGAGCCCCCCAGGTACCCCCTGCTCCAGTCCATTTTATGTTAAATGGGTCTTTGATAATGTGCAAGAATACCAAAAAACCCACTGTCTTTATTTTATCAGCTACAGTTTTCCTAAGTACTGAAGTTAATGCTTGAGACTGTATTTGGAATGCAGAGCTTCCCTGAAGGAAAAACTGGTTCAGTCTTATTTTCAATGCTAAAGCAAAATGTGGGATTTGGTGCCTCTATTTGTTGTTTGGTTACTGAAAAAATAAAGGCAGGGCTTTCAGTTGACTATCAAACTTTTAACCTTATGTACAAGTCCCAGGATGAGAATTTTAGCATTCCAAATTTAACTCAAAACAAAAGGCCTTGCTTTGAGTCTACAAATGCTCCTTTCAGTTAGAAAAGTGCTAATTTGTCCAAAGTCACACAATGTATTCACTCATTTTCTTGAAGATGACTCACTCAATAATCTGAAACATAATGACTATGTGTTTGTAACAATTCAAAACAACTGTAAAATGGCTGGTCATTTAAACTGAATTAATTCAGAGGCATCAGTTACATTTTCTGAATTTGTATTTTATAAATGTAAAGCAGCTGAAGTTGCACATTTTAGCAGGGGAAGAAAAACAGTTAATTGCCAACTCTGCCTTCCTAACTGCTTCCTTAATGCTCTCCTGTGGTTAAAATTATTTTAACATTTAGAGGTACATTCTAAACTCCAGAAGGTTATCAAAGAGAAAAAGATAAAGTAAGTGATGACCTCAACTTTAGCTCTAAAAATCACACAAGTTTTGGAAACTATAAACAAATATATCTAATGGACATCTAGTACGCGCAAGTGACCATTATTATGGGTTCTAGAGGAGGTGTTCTCAAAGTGTGACTCCTGGATCAGCAGCATCAACATCACTCGAAAACTTGTTAAAAATGCAAATTATCACTGCCTACCCCTTCCCAAATCAAACAATGTGGGTGGAGTCCAGCAAATGGCAGTTCAACAAAGCTTTGCAGGTGATTCTGATGGGCTCCAAGGTTTGAGTATCTGCTTTCAAGCATTTAAAAAAATTTTTTACATTTATTTATTTTTGATAGAGAGAGACAGAGCACAAATCGGGCAGGGGCAGAGACAGAAGGAAACACAGAATCCGAAGCAGGCTCCAGGCTCCGAGCCATCAGCACAAGCCTGACATAGGGCTCGAACTCACAAACCATGAGACCATGACCTGAGCCGGGGTTGGACGCTTAACTGACGGAGCCACCCAGGTGCCCCTGCTTTAGAGCATTTTTGCTGTAAGAGCTGTAACCCACTTTCTTCAATTATAAATAAGTGTTAAGATAGAAGTATATAAAAATATAGACAGGATTTACATAAGTGTATGATGTGATTTTCAGATTAGGATATAAAATAATGATGTAAGGATTTATTTCATATTCTTTAAATTTCAAAGGAAGTTTCTCAAAAAATTGGTGGTCATTTTAAGAAGGTGACAGAGGTAGCATCTGAGAGGACAAAATGACCTAATTTAAACACAGAACAAATAAGTGAATGAAAAATCAGTTAATCACTATAGAGTTCAGAGATCTGATCATCAATTTTCCATTTACTCTTGTATTCTACTTATTATCTCTCTCCCTGTTCAGACAGCAGAGATCAACTATTTGAACTGAACGTGCCAGTAGAAACCCACTTTCCAAGTTACCACCCAAACTAGAAAGGCCCATCATCACATGCTTGGATTACTGCAATAACTGCTTAGTGGTCCCCCATGACTTAAATGGCTTCCTCCTCTCACTATTCTGTATTAGATTCTGAGGAATCTCTCTCTCTCTCTCTCTCTCTCTCTCTCTCTCTCTTAGATGTAATCTCTACACCCAATGTAGGGCTCAAACTCAAAACCCAGAGATCAAGAGTCAGATGCTTTACTGACTGAGCCAGCCAGGCACCCCTCTCAAATACTATAGCTGTTCCATCGAATTCCTTGCTCAGAACCCTGTAATGTTTCATTACTGCTTACTGAGGTACTACCTCCAAGTATTAATCTAGACAGTCAGATAGGGAATGTAAATGAGAGAAGGAGGCCACATGAAAACTAAATGGGTAAAAATGCTCTTCACTTTTCTTAAAGACACATACTCATCCCATTTTTGTTTTCCTACTTGAATTAAAGTTCTACACTACAAGAAAACAGTGAAGATATGATGACAAATGGAGACACCTGGCTTCAGTGTCTAGAAGACCACAGGATATGTGGGGATTACGGTAAATTAAGAGCCTGGGCCATACCAATGCCTGCTCCTCCAGGTCTAGCAAGTTTTGTCACGTGAGAATAAGGTTCCAGTGTTGCCAGATTTTTAGATTTTTGAGGACAAGTTTCAAGTATTGATTTTTATGTGAAATCATTCAACTTTAAAATTCTGGCTTGGAGTCAGAAACACTACCCCTGTGGTCCAAACAAAACATATCTGCCAGTTTGAGACCTCTAGTATGCAGCATTAAGGTCCTATTTGCCTGCCTTTTTTCTGGTATCTTATCTTCCTTATAGTAACAATAATCCCCAGATTTAGGCAGCAATAAGCGTTCACGTCTACTTGGTCCTCTTAACTGTGAGAGGCAGAAAGGAGATGGACTCAAACAAGCTAAGTAACTTGTCCCACATCACATGCTTAGTAACAGCCGAAGCCCAGGTCTCCTGACTCAGAGACCAGCACAAATCCCTGGTCCTTTTACTCTCTCCTTGTCCCTTCTTAACACGTGTGCTTTTGCTTTGTCATGTCCTCATCTAGAAGGACTGTCTTCTTTTCTGCTAATGTAAATCCATCATCGTTCAAGACCCAGCTCAAGCTTTACTGTATATGTAACCGCCCCCTCTTTTTTTAATGTTTAATTATTTGAGAGTGAGCAAGAGAGAGAGTGAGCGAGAGAGTGAGTGAGAGCAAGCACAGCCAGGGAAGGGGCAGAGAGAGGAGAGAGAGAAAATCCCAAGCAGGCTCCACGCCCAGCACAGAGCCTGATGTGGGGCTTGATCTTACAACCATGAGATCATGGCCTGAGCCGAAATCAAGAGTTAGACACTTAACCAACTGAACCACCTAGGCACCCCTACATAAAAACCTTTCTAACTAAGCCAAGTCTCCAAGTATTCTTTCTTCTGAAATTCAGTTGTTATGGTCAATAACTCACAAACTGGTGCTTATCAACAGCTCTGACTCATCAAATTATTTTGCATCATTTCACCTTAACTCCTATCCCCAATTATATTCTAAGCTTGCTGATAGTGCAGACATGTTATTCTTTTTTTTGTTCCACATAGTTCCCAGCACTCTGCTGGTACATAAAAATGACTGTTTAATGTTTGCTATCTTAGAAAGTCTTTTGAGGAAGAGTTTTAGTAATGATAACACTAACTTACCAGCCTGATGTTGTCTTCTGGGCGCAGTAATATGAACATTGCTTGGAGATGCTGTTGGAGATCACCTGGTTAAATTGGTAAAACAAAACAATAATTATTCCTCATTGTAATGTCAACAGAGAGGATTCCTTCTACCTTAATAACCTGTGTAAAAGAAAGTTCTGGGTCACTCAAGGACTGTAATTAGAAATTAAGTGAATGTCTTAATATGATTAACTTCTTTTTAAGTGAAAAGACAGAATGGCAGACTGCATCTCTATACATTTACTTTTAGCCTGTACTATATTAAAATTTGCTTTGTGTCTGTCCAACGGAAAGTGCACTTGAGAGCAACCTCTGTTCCGTACTGCAGTGGGTGCTGAAAAGAGCAACCGTGATATATGTCCGGGCACAGACAGCACTGGCTGTGCTCTCAGGCACACTGAAGGTAGCAAGGAAGGAATCCTGAAAATGAGGTGTGTGACTGAGGTTAGAATTATCCCTAACTTTAAAAAAAGCTAGCCATTTTGCCATTCTTATTCCTGTAAATCTTCTGTTGCATTTAACCTAAGAAGATTTTTAGATTTCCCATAAAATAATATCAATAGTTAATGATTTCCATATTAGTGGCTGATATTAAAATAAGAGTTCTCATTAAATATAGCAGATCCCAAGAAATAAATATTCCACTGAACTTATTATTAGGTACTTTAACACGGCCAATCAGTATTTGAAAACATACTTGTTCCTATACATTCTATAAAACTAAGTTGAAATTTTTTTGTATTAAAGTATTAGAAAACCTGAGGCTTTCGCTAGTAGAAGATAATTAGATAACATACTGTTTTTTTTTTTAATTTTTTTTTTTAACGTTTATTTATTTTTGAGACAGAGACAGCATGAACGGGGGAGGGTCAGAGAGAGAGAGGGAGGCACAGAATCTGAAACAGGCTCCAGGCTCTGAGCTGTCAGCACAGAGCCTGACGCAGGGCTCGAACTCACGAACCGTGAGATCATGACCTGAGCCGAAGTTGGACGCTTAACCGACTGAGCCACCTAGGAGCCCCGATAACGTACTGTTATAAATAATGACAATCAGAGAACAAAAAACTTCATTCGTGCCCATCCAGATCTGTCTCTTTTTTAAGAGTCTAAAGATTCTGATGTTCTCACATTATCTTGAAATCTGCATACAAAATTTTCCTCCAGGTTAACCTCCACTCTTAACTATGAGATGAAATACTGATATATGCAAGAAGTGGTGAGGGGGAAGAAGGAAAAAGTAGGTTAGCAAACAGGTATTTGTCTAAAAGGTCAGCAAGTCTGGGGCAACTAGGTGGCTCAGTTGGTTAAGTGTCTGACTCGTGACTTTGGCTTAGGTCATGGTCTCACAGTCATGGGATCGAGCCCTGTGTCAGGTTCTGCACCAGGCATGAAGCCTGCTTAAGATTCTCTCTTTCTCTCCCTCTGTCCCTCTCATGCTCTCTCTTTCAAAATAAATACATTAAATAAATAAATAAATAAATAAATAAATAAATAAATAAAGGTCGGCAAGTCTGAAAGACTTTCCTTTTTCTTTCCTTTTCTTAAAGAATAGTTTTCTTGCCTCACTCCCACCCCACCCCAATTTCAGCGCTGGCTTCTGACCAATTCCATTATTGCAGAATCTTTTAACTTTCAAAATTAAAAAACAGAGTCATTATGTTTGGCCAGGTCTGTTCTGCTACATTTCAAACCCAGAGACACAATCTAAGTCTCATGTGTAAGAACCAATATGGGCTCATAGGTATAAAACTAAGAGAAATTAAAACATGTCCACACAAGAGCTTATACATATATATTCATAGCGGCATTACTCATCACAGCCCAAAATGGAAACTCAACTGTCTATCAACTGGTGAATGGAAAAATAAAATATAGTATATCCATACACTAGAATATTATTTGGTCATAAAAAGGAATAAAGTAGTGATACACAGTATAATGTAAATGACCCCTGGGCACCTGGGTGGCTCAGTCCGGTTAAGCATCCAACTTTGGCTCAGGTCATGATCTCATGGTTTGTGAGTTTGAGCCCCATTTTGGGCTCTGTGCTGACAGCTCAGTCTGCTTTGGATTCTGTGTCTCCCTCTCTCTCTCTGCCCCTCCCCTGCTCACACTCTGTCTCTCCCTCTCAAAAATAAATAAGCACTAAAAAAAATTAATATAAATGACGCTTGAAAACATGCTAAGTGAAAGGAGCCTGTCTCCAAAGAGCGTTTATATAATTACACTTATATGGAACACCCAGAACAGGCAGATCTATATATAGAGAAAGTAGATCAGTGGTTGTTTAGGATTGGCAGGGAAGGTGGGGAATATAGGGAATGACTGCTAATGGATAACTGGGTTTCTTTTGGGGGTGATGAAAACATTCTAAAATTAGAGCGATGGTTGCACAACTCTGTATATATGAAAAAAAAAATCACTGAATGTATACTTTAAATGAGTAAATAGAGTGAATTATATGGTATGTGAATTATATCTCACTAAAAGTGTTTAAAAAAAAAAAAAGAACCAGTGTGGGGAGAAGACAAAGTGTTAGGAATAAACAATGAAGAGTGACTTAAGTTTCATGTTACAATGGAGTTAAGCAGCTGAGGCTTTTTAAAAATTAAGATTTCTTCTGTTGTATCAGGACAAATAGCCTGAGGAAAGGATTTTTAGGATGGAGAACTTGTAGAGGAGAACCATTTCTGGGCAATAGTGGGCCTAAGTCCCTACTCTAAGTGCTACTGGCCCCAAGATCCAGATGGCTTCTTTGAAGGTCAGGCAAAAGTCAGGGAGCCCTATCCCCACTGTAAGGCTTCTTATGGGAGCTGGGTATATGGAAGTTCAGGTTTGTTAGCAGTGAAAAGTACTGCCAGTAAGTAAACTGGGTATATTCTACCGGGAACCTACATTGCTAAATCATAGAAAAATTCATTAAAGTATATTTGTACCTTAGTATTTGTCCAACAAAAATTTACTGAATACCTACTACATATATAAGGCATTCTGCTAAGTGCCAGAAAAATAGTGAGAATGAAGGAAAAGTGATTATAGCACAGTACAATTCTTTCTTTCACTATCACAAAACTGTTGGAGAAATGGGAATGGGGTAGTCAGCCTTGTAGAACAAAACAAAAGGCTAAGAAACCAAGAAAGGAATGGTATACATGGAACTTTACCTGCATGCTTGTTGCGTCTGTGGCTGATTCTTGGTGTGGATGAGCCATTTCCCCGTGGCAGAAAAAGGGCAGCACCTTTGACAGTTAGAAAGCTCTCGCTGATGCTGTCAGGAAAAAGTCAAAACAAAACGAATTATTTAAGGAAGGAAATCAGAGTATGATGGAGATCCATTTTGGGATTATCCTCTCTCCCATCTTCCAAAGTCCCAATTTCAAGGGATGAAGTAAAAATAAAATCAAAAGAGACCTTGATTATTTGCAAAGTCATTTCTACTCTAGACAATTTTTCTGGAACATAACTTACGATATTCTCTACATATTACATGGTAGTAGTTAAGAGTGAAGGTTCTGGAAACAAGAGGGTGAAGGCTCTGGTGCCAGATTGCCTGGGTTTAAATCCTGGCTCTGCTACTTCTTACCTGAGTGAATTTTGGGGGCCCTAAATTTCCATATTTGTAAAAACAAAGCTGTCATGAGGAGCCAATATAAATACAGTTTCTTACAGTGGTACCCTTAACAAATATTAGGTATTGTTATTAGATCTATGATTACCAATACGTGTTTGATTAGTGTCCTAATCAGATGTAAAGTATAATACTTTAACAGGCTCAAAGTTTGCCCAAAAAAATTATTTTTCGTTTGTTTGTTTAAAATACACCTACACTGGGGTGCCTGGGTGGTTCAGTAAGTTAAGTGTCTGACTCTTGATTTCAGCTCAGGTCATGATCTCATGGTTCGTGGGTTCGAGCCTCACATCGGGCTCCACACTGGCAGTGTGGAGCCTGCTTGGGATTTTCTCCTTCTTTTCTCCCTCTCTCTGCCCCTCCCCTGCTCTCTTTCTCTCAAAATAAGTAAATAAAAAAACTTAAAAAAAAAAACTTAAAAAAAATACACATGCACCACACTAAAGTGTTACTCAAGATTTTACTTTTACAGACTTGTATTCCCATATGCCTGAAAGGAGTAAGGCACAGGAAATGTGTTTAACCTATGGAGCTGGCCATGTTAACACCATCCTTCATGTAAATGACAGTTCAACGGAGGTGGAGAATTACTACTCAGGATAGCAGTAATATAATTACTAGTGAATATCCACAGAAAACAAAATATATCCAAACTATTTCATATCAACAGACTAAGACTTTTAACGTTACCCACAAATCTGAAAAGGTCTAATAGAACTTTTAAAACACTAATGGCAAAATTCAGAATGGAGGGTTCCAAGTTTGCTTATAAGCATGTTATGCAGAGTTAGGTAATGTATTGTGAATTACACTCCCTACTCAACATTTCCACTTGGAAATCCAACTGGCATCGCAAATTTGCATTGCCAAAACAAAGCTCTTGCATCCCTGCAAACCTGATCCCTATTCTCATCCACCCAAACTGTTTGGGCCAAATACTTAGCAGTCATCCTTGGTTTCTCTTTTTCCCTGCAACAACATGTATCCTAATCCATCAGTAAGACCTAGGGGTTTTACTTTCAAATATATCTTGAATCTGCCCACTCATCTCCATTACCACTTTGACAATGTCCATAGCACCACCATTTTTCATTTAGACCACTATTAAAGGTTTTTTTTTTAGCTTTTTATTATGGAAAATTAAGGGCATAATATAATGAACCCCCATGTTCTCATCATTTCAGTTTTAACTGAAGGCCAATCTTTGTTTCTTCTACATCCTTACTCTATTCACCTGGTCCCTGAAGTGAAACTAAATCCCAGACATTCTATCAGCAAAAAATTTCTTAACTGGTCTGTCTGCAACCACTTCTGCACCACTGCTATCCACTTACCAAAAAGTAACCAGAGTGATTTTACGTATATAAAATACACATATATATCACATAATGCCACTTCCCTCCTTAAAACTCTCCAACGGTTTCCCTTTGTACTGAACAAATAAAAGCTGAAGTCTTCAGACTTCAAGGCCCTGTAACATCCGATAATACATTGCTTCTCTAATTTTGCACTATCTCCCCTTTTGTTCACTGTGGTCTGGCTGCACTGGTCTCTTTTGTTTCTTCTATATTTTAGGCCCCTTCTCAGGGTCTTTGTGCTTTTTGTTTTCTACTTGGGACACATTTCTCCTGCTCTGCCGCTATTTAAGTCACAGCTCCAAATAGATCACCTCTCACCCATCCCAATCATACTCTGTCCTGTTGTTTTATTTCCTTCAGGATATTTATGTATCATATACTAAAATTACATTTACTTACTTTGTATACTTAATGTGGTTATCTCCTTATGACAGAATATAAGCTCAATGAAGAGCAAGGATTTTATTTTGCTCAGCACTATATCCTCAACATTGGAAATAGTGTCAAGCACACATTAGATGTTCAATAGATATTTGACAAATGAATGAGTTCATCTCAGGGTTTTTTCCACACTGTTTTATCTGTCCTGTCATTGCAGCAGGAACTATAATTTAGGACAAGAACACAGAAATTCTGTAATTTCACATGCAAAAAATAATTGTTACAGAACTCAACAGATTTGGCAAAATAATGGATTATAACTACAAATGTTTGACGATAAATTAATTGGCAAACAATTAAATCACCTTTATAATGTCACTTGTTGACTCAGTTTTATTCTTTAATTAAGTGGCATGAAGCTGATAAACTTTTGAGCTAACTTGCTAAATAGATTGGAACATGTCTTCTAAAAACAAACAGAAGAATCCACAGATGCCACTTTAAAAAAATCTGCATGCTGGCTAGGAGGGACTGCCTTTATTTTGTTTTGTTTCCATCTTTAAATAAAGCGTTGCGCTCTTGTGGTCTATTGCACAAGTCTTGTCTCTTGTTACATTCGTGGCAAGCACATGTCACCCTGCTGTGGGTCACTGTGTTTCACTCACATTACGGGAACAACCTAAAACAAAATGTCTTGAGTGACAGGATGAGTGGGGTACACCACAGACAGGAAATGAAATTCACACTTCTGCCAACACAGCAAGTCTGCTTTATCAAATGAAAATATTTTAAAAATATAGGCTAATATTCTACCTAACCCAGACAAAGTAACAGGTGTGGGCACTTTGGTTTCCAGTAAACAAAGTGGTTTCAGTATCTTCAAAAGACGTATATGTAGAGAGCTTAAAACAACAAAGCATATTTCAGTTGTTCCTTTTGAGACAGAGGTAGTTTCTCTTTGACAAACACTAATCTAAGAACTAACTTCCTCGTTTGATACATTTATTGCTGCTTATGCTTTAAAGCAAACCTAAGTGTGCTCTTTAAAATGTAGGTAGTGATGGGCACCTGGGTGGCTCAGTTGGTTGAGCGTCCGACTTGGGCTCAGGTCATGATCTCACCGTTTGTGAGTTTGAGTCCCAGGTCAGGCTCTGTGCTGACAGTGCAGAGCCTGCTCTGGATTCTGCGTCTCCCTCTCTCTCTACCCCTCCCCTGCTCACGCTCTATCTCTTTCTCTCTCAAAAATAAACATTAAAAAATTTTTTTAAATGTAGGTAGTGCTTTTCACTAGGGGAGGGTTGGGGTAGGGGGCAAGGGCCCTTGGTTAATTCAAAGCTACTTGGAAAATTCCTTATTATAAAATAAAAGACCAGGAGTCAAACTTACATCTAGTATAAGAGAAAAGATGCCTTTCTATTTAAATCATTTACACAAATCTCAATGAACTTTTCAGAACAAAATGCAGAGCAGAAACAGCTGGGCCAGGAGACTACCATACTAGGTGCAGCACAGAATCCCAGAGAATCATGGCAGACACGCGCTGGATGGTACAGTCAATCCTCTTTATGCTGTGGTCCCAGATTGTGACCCCCCAGTTAACACAAAAGTGGCATATATTGTTGGTCACTGGAGATCCGGAATAAAAGTGTGGATGATTACAAAAATCCTTTATCATCACTGAACAAAAGTCAAAGCTCTGTAAGTGCTATCAAAGATGGGATGGCAGTATGATGGCACAGAAGTGAAAAAATAAAATTCACAACCAACAGGATTTAGGTGGTTCAAATTCAACTTGAAAATTAAATGCCTTATTTACATATGAATAAAATTATATGTAAATTTAATCACAGGTACTTCAGTGTAAGGTAAAAGCTTAGTATATTTTGCTACAACAGCAAGAAATTCATTGCTCTTTTTGAAAAGCTTCCTGAAGATTCAATCAACATAGAGTTCATTTCTACTTAAAAATTTAGACAGGCAGGTGAAACCTTTTACACATTTTCTGAGTTGACCAATTCTGGACCAGACACAGGACTTCTCCAATAAATCTTACGGAGCCATCCATAGGTAATTACAGATGCCTAAGGTAAACACAAACCCAAAAGGACTCCAGAACCTCTATATTAAGGAAAACACAAGACAAAGAGAAAACCACTCTCTCGATCTAAAGACGGATTGTGATTGGGAAGTGATTAGGTGCTTGATAAGAAAATGACACAGTATCATGTTTCTAACAGAGTGACCATGAAGTTCTCCAGTCTATCAGAACACAGTTGAAGTTCATCTATTCTTCACTTGCTCAACAGAGAGAAGATCATTCCTAGTTAGACACGAATAGCTAATAATAACTAATGTGACTAGAAGCCTAGTGTATGTGCAAGGCACTAAGCTAAGCACGGGACATTATTTCATTTAATCTTCATAACTCTATGAAGTAGGTACTATTTTTTACCCCCAATTTACATGTAAGAGACTGATGGACTCAAGAGATTCTAAGTTATTTGCCCAAGATCACACAGCTAGTAATACTCAGAGCAAGAATTCAAACCAGGATTTCACTTGGAAGTTCATGCTCTGAATTACTACTCTCTCCACTAGGCTGTTCTAGTTTTACGATATTATGTAGGATGAAATATAATGTTTTCCCACAGAGTTTTCAACAGAATAGAATTTAAAATAGAGTCCAGGAGTGAAAGAAAAGACTGAAATAAATCCAGATCTCAACTCTTCTCATGCCTTTTTTGTTTCCCTTAGCAAGGCCAGGAGCAGAAAGACTATACTGAGGGGAATCAAGAACATCTGGCTGAGAGAGATGAATCCAAATGGGATGGACAGTAGAGAAGAGAACTCTAACTTCTGTTGGGAATGGCAGTAGCATTTCAAAAGTCTCGAAAATGTAGGAAAGACTATTCTGCTTTAAACAGATTTGGGAAGCACTCCATACCACTACCTCCTGATCAAAGTCACTTCCTAAAGCATGAAATTTGTTAACTGGCAGTTAATTTTCAGGCAAAGTATAGAGAAAAAGGTCAACTAATGGAAGAAAATACTTAACTCTTCTAAGGTTGGAATGATTTCTGAAGAATGTGGCCAGGGCGATCATCCATGACAAGGAGGAAAGGTCAAGGAAGCAAAACAAAGCAACACACCTGGCCAAATTGCAGGATATTGGCTGGACACATATTCTTCTGTTTTATATACAATATACACGAAGAACTGGATTATTTACTATGGGAAATTGGGTTTCAGAAAGTGGATGTAATACTTGTATTTCAACATTAAAATGAAGGAAGGAGATTTTCGTGTTTATAGTGTTTGTAATGTTTGGTATGTCTGTATAACGCTAAAATTTAAAGGTAAATTATATTTTACCTATAAATTGCACAAAGTGAGATGGTTAGCATTTACATAAAATTAAAATACACATAATCTAAACTGTTATATTTTTGTCTTGAGGAAGATTCATCTACTGGAAAGTTTCAAATATATTCTACCCTAATATTCTCCCTTTCCTGATAAGTGTTCTCCGCTTATTTTAAAGTTGTTTAATTTTCAGATTCAGGGCAGTAGGGTAGCTTCTATAAGTTTCTTAGGTGGAAAGGAATTCATGTCCCTGTTTAGCATGACCATTATCAAACAGAAAGGAAATTTCATAATAAAAAGCTTCAAATATCAGACGAGAGGTCAAAAACCAAAGAGCTACCAAAAACTACAGAGCTCCCACTGCCTTCTCAAAAGTTTGGCTAAATCCAAAAAACAGGAAGGAAAAAGTCATTGTGCTTTCATGTTGAAACATGGCTGCAAAAAGTCAAAGCATACTTCTAGGCAGTTGAGAAAAAGTTTGATTCTGTAATCCTCAAGGAATTTAGGGACTACACTACAATGGGAGAAAGTCTTAAATCCAAATATCATATGTAGTCTTCTCTGTAATTAAACATTTCCCAATCCCATCCCCACCCCCACCATACATGGCCATATGTTCAAATGATAGTATTAGGACAGCAATCACTATCTGTTGGAACCCTCTCCCCCCAAGGCATAATTCCAGACACATGCCTATGAATGCAGGCAGCAGGATTATTTCTCTCATCAGCAGACAAGTAGAGGTTGGGTACATTTCTAGACCAATTATTGGCAAGGTGAAGAAGAACTTAGGACTCCCGTTCTTACTCATTAACTATAACCATCAGATCATTTTAGTTCCAGCTAATCTTCCACTTAAACTCTCTTGCACAATATCCAGCACAACTACCCTCAGATGCAGCTATTTGTTTTACCTTTTTCCTACTTTTCCACAATCTAAGAAGAAAAGAAAGGGTCTGTTTGTTTAAGACTGAGGAACAAATTCCTTCAGGACTATCCTCCTGGTCTTTTCCCTATAAATCATAAGTGGGAGAAGAAACAAACCCAGAAAATTCCTTTTATTTTGTTCATTTTGAATGTTCACTTACTTGGTAAGATCTTGTAACAATTCCATTTTGCCTCAAACATGTGCATCTCAGAAATGTTCAGACAGAAACATAACATAGGATCAATAATTTTGCCACTGACCATACAACTCAACCTTCTAACTTCTGTAGACTGGAGTGCATCTAAATTGACATCTGTTATTTTTGGCTGTCTGGAAATAGATCTATCCTTCCTAATCTCACTCTAGTCTCCAAATGTGCATGGTCTTGGTGGCCTCTAGCTCTGGAACTGTAAGGGGCTTGTAGGAACCTGGCATGTGGTTTAGGCTTGGCGAGTTGGAAATTCTCCCTGGATCTTAGGCAAGTGACCCAAGGGAGCAAGAATAGTGGGGAATGGTCACATTCACTATGGGGAGAATGGCAAGGTATAGACCAGACTACTCCTACTCCCTGGCCTTCCTTTAATGCCTTTGGCTCCTGCCTGTTCTCTAAGCCTCACTGTCCATATGGTGAGCTCTGACCTCCTTCAAACAAAAATTTTGGTTAAGATAGTTAAAATTAATTTCTGAGCTTGCAACAGAGAATCTGATATATCAATTGAAGTTCAAAGAATTTAATGACTGGGATGCCTGGGTGGCTCAGTTGCTTAAGCATCCGACTTCAGCTCAGGTCATGATCTCAAGGTTCGTGGGTTCAAGCCCCATGTCGGGCTTTGTGCTGATAGCCTGGAGCCTGCTTCGGATTCTGTGTCTCCCTCTCTCTCTCTGTTCCTCCCCTGCTTGCACTCTGTCTCTCTCTCAAAAATAAATAAACATTAAAAAAATTAAAAAAAAAAAAGAATTTAATGACTTGTTGCAAGTCACACAGCTAGTTAGTACTGGAACCTAAACTAGGCCCCATGTCATCTGACACCCTGGGCAGCACTTTAACCCTTTATCCAGAGTTCGATGTTCCTACATGTTGTGGACGTAATAATTTAAAGCAACCAGCAGTTAAAAACACATCTGGTCAGTTCATCTAAAGAGAACAAAGACAGGATTTTACTGCAAAGCCTGGTGTGATATTTGTTCTATTTTTCACAGCATCCTGAAGACAAAGTTGAGGTTCGAGTGAGGAAAAGCTTAGACATATTCCCATGAGGCAAATACTTTCATGCTGTTTCTTAAAGTTGTTTCTTTTCTTTTTTGTTTAGTAAGTTTGTTCACTGTTAAACATTGCTTTAAAAATATCAAAAACTAGATGCCAAAAACAAAGACTATGGGACCTAGGAAGGAGGGCAAGAAAGACTACTTGACAAAAGAAGTGGATGCAAAAGAAAAAGAGGGAGGACTCAATAAATCAGAAATGAAAGAGGGGAAGTAACAACCAACACCACAGAAATATAAAGAAAAGGATTATATGAAACTAGTATGAAAAACTATGTGCCAACAAATTGGAAAGCCTAGAAGAAATGGGTAAATTCCCAGAAACATACAATCTTCCCAAACTGAACCAGGGAGAAATACAAAATCTTAACAGACCAATTACTAGTAACAAAACTGAATTAGTAATCAAAACACTTCCAACAAACATAAGTCCAGGACAAGATGGTTTCACAGGTGAATTCTACGGAACATTTAAAGAGTTAATGCCTATTTTCTCAAACTATTCCAAAACACAGCAGAGGAAGGTAAGCTTCTAAATTTACTCTAGGAGGCCAACATTACCTTGATACCAAAACCAGACGGAGACATTACAAAAAAAGATAACTACAGGCCAATATCCCCAATGAACATTGATGCAAAAATCCTCAACAAAATACTGGCAAACTGAATTCAACAACACATTAAGGGGATCATTCACCATGATCAAGTGGGATTTATTCCAGGATGGTTCAACATCTGCAAATCAATGTGATACATCACATTAACAAAATGATGGGTAAAAACTGTATGATCATCTCAACAGATGCAGAAAAAGCATATGACAAAATTCACCATCTCTTCATGGTAAAAAATATCAATAAAGTGGGTGTAGAGGGAACATACCTCAATACAATAAAGGCCATATATGAGTGGGAGTCTTATTCTCGAGAAGGTCCTCCTCTAAGAAGAGGAGAAAACTGCCTCAGCTCAAAGGAGCCCATTCCCTTTACAGGCCGAATTATCAGAGCTCCTCGGTCCTGTGGCTCTAAACTCTAGGCTTAAATACTTTTTTTTTTCTAAAAAGGTTAAGTTTTAAAAGCTGTTTGGACCAAAAAGTAAATGACCTGAACAGTTCTTTCTCAGTATTCAAATTGCCAGGTGTACTGGTTACCAAGATATGACCAGTATTACTTGGGACCAAATTTAAAATAGTTGGTGGGAATAGATTAAACAAAAGGATAGTAACTCAGAAAAACTGTTCAGCATTTGAAAAATAATTTCATCTGCATGATTCAACAAATGCCTTTCCAGGTATTTAAAACACACCTGCAGAAGGAATGCAAGCTGGCTCTTAAGCACTTGGCCAAATGTCCAACCCTGTTTTCAGATTTCTCTTTCACTCTAATGCAAAGGAGGCTCAGGTCATCTTCTATTCTTTGCTGCTGTCACCTTCTGACACCCTTGTCACCATCTTTTTTTTTTTTTTTTTTTAATTTTTTTTTTTTCAACGTTTATTTATTTTGGGGACAGAGAGAGACAGAGCATGAACGGGGGAGGGGCAGAGAGAGAGGGAGACACAGAATCGGAAACAGGCTCCAGGCTCTGAGCCATCAGCCCAGAGCCTGACGCGGGGCTCGAACTCCCAGACCGCGAGATCGTGACCTGGCTGAAGTCGGACGCTTAACCGACTGCGCCACCCAGGCGCCCCTTGTCACCATCTTTTATTTAATCTAGCTCAATCATCTCTCTTTTCACTTATTTATTTAAAATGTATTTATTTTTGAGAGACAGAGAGAAAGAGAGAGAGGGAGAGAGGGAGGGGAGGGAGGGAGAGAGCACAAGAGGGGGGAAGGGCAGAGAGAGAGGGAGACAGAGAATCTCTGTGGATAGCAAAGAGCCTGATGCGGGGCTCAAACTCACAATCTGTGAGCTCATGACCTGAGGTGAAGTCAGATGCTTAATCAACTGAGCCACCCAGGCTCCCAGTAAGGCATCAGATCTTGATGGACTTAACTTCAGAAACAAAACTCCCACTTCTCGACTACGATCCCCACTCTTATGACTCTCATGTGTTTACCCCTTTCACCACACTCATGGCCATTCTGTCCTATATACAGATGACTTCTGACTACTTATCTATTGCTGAATAACAAATTACTCTAAAATGTAGAAGCTTAAAACAATAAAGAACATTCATTATCTCCCAGTTTCTGTGGGTTAGGAATTCAGGAGCAACTTAGAGGGGTGGTTCTGGCTCAGAGTGTCTTATCAGGATGCAGCAGACATCTGAAGCCCTGACTAGGGCTGAAAGATCTGCTTCTAAAAAGGCTCCCTCAGGATATGGAGAAAGGGGAACTCTCTTGCCCTGTTGGTGGGAATGCAAACTGGTGCAGCCACTCTGGAAAACAGTATGGGTTCCTCAAAAAGTTAAAAATAGAAAGAACTACTGTAGATCTGGCAATTGCACTACTAGGTATTTACCCCAAAGATACAAAAATACAGATCTGAGGGGCACCTGGGTGGCTGTCAGTTAAGTATCTGACCTTGGCTCAGGTCATGAACTCAGTTCGTGGGTTCGAGCCCTGCATCGGGCTCTGTGCTGATAGCTTGGAGCCTGGAGCCTGGAGCCTGCTTTGGATTCTGTGTCTCCCTCTCTCTTTGACCCTCACACTCGCTCTCTCTCTCAAAAATAAACATTAAAAAATAAAAAAAAAATATTCAAAGGGAATCTGCTAGGGAAAGAGCCCAAATATCCATCAACTGATGAGTGGATAAAGATGTGGTACACACACACACACACACACACACACACACACACACACACACACTGGAGTATTATTCAGTCATTAAAAAGAATGAAATCTTCCCATTTGTAATGATGTGGATGGAACTACAGTGTATTAAGCTAAGCGAAACAAGTCAGAGAAAGACAAATACCATTATGATTTCACTCATATGTCGAATTTAAGAAACAAAACAGCTGAACATATCGGGGGGGGGGAAGAGAGGGAAACAAACCATAAGAGATTCTTAATGAGAAGAGAAAAAACTGAGGATTGATGGAGGGAGGTTGGGTGAGGGATGGGCTAGATGGATAATGGGTATTAAGGAGAACGCTTGTTATGATGAGCACTGGGTGTTGTATGTAAGTGATGAACTACTGAATTCTACTTCTTTTTTATTTAAAAAAAATTTTTTTTTTCAACGTTTATTTTTTTTTGGGACAGAGAGAGACAGAGCATGAATGGGGGAGGGGTAGAGAGAGAGGGAGACACAGAATCGGAAACAGGCTCCAGGCTCTGAGCCATCAGCCCAGAGCCCGACGCGGGGCTCGAACTCACGGACCGCGAGATCGTGACCTGGCTGAAGTCGGACGCTTAACCGACTGCGCCACCCAGGCGCCCCTTTAATGTTTATTTTTGAGAGAGACGGAGCATGAGTGGGGGAGGGGCAGAAAGACAGAGGGAGACACAGAATCTGAAACAGGCTTCAGGCTCTAAGCTGTGAGCACAGAGCCTGCCACAGTGCTCAAACTCGGGAATGGTGAGATCATGATGTAGGCCAAAGTTGGAGAAGTTGGACGCTTAACTGACTGAGCGCCCAGGTGCCCCTTATTTAAATAAGGTCATCCTTACTTAACATAGGATGAGACTACATAGGGATGTAAACACTGGAAGTCAAGCATCAATGGGAACCATCACAAAAGCTGGCTGCTACAACTTCCACAATGGTTCTGGAGCTCAGATCCATCATCAGAGCCCTAAACCTGTACAATCAGCTGTCTACTGGATAGCTTTTTGTTGATAATAATGCCAATAGCTTTACAAGTATTTCACATACTTTTATTTGTGAAAACTTGCAATCTGGTACAATGACATATCCATCAAAATGTTCTCTTTGGGAATTGTGTCATGGTGGTAGAAGTGGTTAGGTGTTGCTTCTGAGAACTATCAAACAAGCTTAAGGAGGATGTTGTAATTATCATTTATTGAATACCCACCCTGTGTCAGACATGATGTCTAGTGCTTCATATCACTATCTCACAACACCTCTATGAAAGGAAGGCATTCTTCCCATTTCATAAAGAAACATAGATGAGAGAGATGAGAGTAACTTGTCTAAACTTACCAATTACACAATCAGTATGATAGAGCAGGAATAAAAATTTAGGCCTATTTCTTTTTTTTTTTTTTTTTTTTTAATTCCATTCCATGGCTTCTTTAGCAGTTTGAACTTTGTGTACCCTACCCACCAGGGTATCTTTAGTCTCTAAAGGAGAATTCTCAAATATCAGAAAACTCAGGGTCTGGTCTGGTCTTGTCCATCTGTCTGTTCTTTTCTTTTTTCTTTTCTTTCTTTCTATATGAGTCAGTTCAGTGCTACATTATTGTATGTAGTCTTAGAAGTAATTTTCAAAACTCACTGGCCATAGACATTTAATACAGTTAGTAAAACACTAGTCTGTCAATTTTCCTTATCAAATCATTTCTCCTAGAGTTGTTTTCTACCTTACTAGGCTAAGAAAATGAAATAATTTGCTAACAAGTATTCTTAAAAAAGTCCCTCAAAATGCTAATTCTTAAATATCAAAAATACAAATTCTTTTTTATTATTTAAAAAAATTTTTTATTTATTTTTGAGACAGAGAGAGACAGAGCATGAATGGGGGAGGGTCAGAGAGAGAGGGAGACACAGAATCTGAAGCAGGCTCCAGGCTCTGAGCTGTCAGCACAGAGCCCAAAGCGGGGCTCGAACTCACAGACCGTGAGATCATGACCTGAGGTGAAGTCGGAAGCTCAACCCACTGAGCCACCCAGGCACCCCCAAAATACTAATTCTTAAATATCAAAAAAAGGGGAATAGAGAAAGGCATGGCAAGGTATGCTGAATATCTTCTGCCTGGTTTTCTTTACCATCACCTTACTGTCTTTTTATAGCCCTTGGGCAAACCCTTATTCTCATAACTGTTTTGATGCATATTACAGATCCCCTTGGCCCTGTACTGATGCACAATGAAATCTAGGAGGAACAGGGTTGCCACTGCTTAGGTTCTGACACTTAACAAAAACAGGGAACTTTTGTAAAATAGTGATGATGATGGAGGAAGAGGAGAAGGAAGAGAAAAGAAAACTAGCTAAAGGCAAAGTTCAAAGGGCAATTTAAGGAGTTGCCAAAGGAAAAAGAGAAAGCAAGTGGCAGTCTCAGGCCTTAAATAGCTCACAGTTTTTAACCAATTCCAGTGTTCCTTGCTTCCTACTCTCTTCCTTCTTAATCATTACTGACTCATTGTAGACTTGTACCACCAGTACAGATGAAAAATTTACTCCACTGGTTTCTTGAAAATTTAATTTATTGAACTTTCTTGATGCCTGATGTAATGTTTATTTTTCAAATTTACTAAATGCACATTTTAGATAAATTTATGAAGAAGCAATGACCCAAAGCACTTTCTTCCCTATTTTCCAAATACTATTCATAAGAAATCAGAGAGCTAGAGACAAAGAGATCATACAGTAGTATTTTGCAACACTCTAGAGTGCAATGTGAAGCAATGAGAATTCCAAACATTTTAGTTAGGATTTGGATACAAAAAAAATATTCCAATCAAACTGATCCAAGAGTAAATTTAAATTTCATATGTGTTTACAGGGCTCTTGGGTGGCTCAGTTGGTTAAGTGTCACACTCTTGATCTTGGCTCAGGTCATGATCTCTCAGTTCATGAGATCAAGCCCCACATGGGGCTCTGTGCTGACAGTGTGGAGCCTGCTTGGGATTCTCCCTCTTTCTGCCTCTCTCTGCCCCTCTCCTGCTTATGCTTGCTCTTTGTCTCCCTCTCAAAATAAGTAAACTTAAAAAAAGTTTTTTTTAACTTAAAAAAAACTTTTAAAAAAAGTTTCGTATGTGTTTTATTATTTTTTTTTTAAATTTTTTTCAACGTTTATTTATTTTTGGGACAGAGAGAGACAGAGCATGAACGGGGGAGGGGCAGAGAGAGAGGGAGACATAGAATCGGAAACAGGCTCCAGGCTCTGAGCCATCAGCCCAGAGCCCGACGCGGGGCTCGAACTCCCGGACAGCGAGATCGTGACCTGGCTGAAGTCGGACGCTTAACCGACTGCGCCACCCAGGCGCCCCTCGTATGTGTTTTAAAGAAAAACAAAAAGTTAAAACATCACATATTTTCAGGGCACCTGACTGGCTCAGTCAGTGGAGCATGTGGCTCTTGATCTTGGGGGGTGTGAGTTTGAGCCCCACGTTGAGTGTAGAGATTACTCAAAAATAAATATCTTGAAAAAAAAAAAGTCACATATTTGCTCCAGTGTAGGAGAAGACAATCCTGTACAATCCCATACCTAGAATCGTTTTAGGTTCTGTTGAGCTAGGTCCTATAAACTCACAAATGGCAACTCAAGACATAGGAAAACGTAAACAACAAAAGGAAATGATTTTAACTGTCAAGGGCAAAATTTTTGTACAATGACTCTAAGGAAAGCTGCAATCCTAAAGAGCATCTTTCATTTTTTCACATGGTAGCAGACAGCTGGCATGGCTCTATCTGAGTTTGGCAGACTTGCTTAGTCATCATCAGAGGACCCTACACACCCCAGAGATTCATCCTTTAAACATCTAAGCACAGGGCACACAGTTTCTAAAAGGAAGGTGGCTGAAGATATTCCATTTTACCAAAACAAGAAGATATGGCCCATTTCATTCTTTTTCATCAAAAAAGAAAGGAAGAATAATGAGAGACATGGATATAGCCTCACTCACCATTAGAGAACAAAGGGGGAGATGTACAGACGGCTCTTGCTAAGGTTACAAGTGAAGCATGGCTACCAAACAAGACTAGTGAGGTACTGGGAGAGTTGAGGCTTGTAACACACATGGGACAAAAGATAATAGACATTTTTTTTTTGGCTGTATGAATTGGTAAGTTTATTTATATTTGCTGTGAATACTGACATGTGGACTAATTTGTGTTTTCTATTTACTTGATTTTTCTCATATATTTTCTTTTATCTATTTTCTTGCATATTATCTTTTATCTATTCGTGTATGTTAAACTTTATTCTGTTTAGTGAGATGAATACTCCTAGGTCTACACTATTTGCTTTTCATGTCAGGCAATGAAAGGAGAGTGCACTTTATTAGGGTAAAAAATAATATATATTCTATTTCTACCTTTACATGCATATCTTAAAACTTTAATAAGTATATTTAATGCAGCAAATCAACAGTTCTACATTGTAGACACGTTTTTTTTTCTAAATAAGGCTGTTCTGGAGTGGGCCTAGTAACTTGCCTTGAAAAATCAATGTAATTTAAAATACCACTTTTTAAGTGTTAAATTAAAAATCCTACACATAAATGTCTTACTTTTAAAATTAAAGGTTGGGTCTCAGCCATACTCTAAAAACTAGAATACTTGGGTCTATGAAAGGAAAATAAAAACTAGAACTCACTGACAAAATAGTGATAAAGTTGCAATGCCCTTTTGGTAACTCAAGACCAAAAATCAAATGAGGCTAGAATCAGGAAGAAAATAGGGAAGTGACTGTATAACAAAGTACCTGAACTTCTGCTTAAGAAAAAGGACATAATCAGGCAAAAAGCTATGCATGTGAAGAATGGGAAAGTAATACGGCAGGAATGGAAATGGCTATTAGCAAAGGAAGGTGGCATTGTGGGTGATAGTTTTCTGTTTTGCAAATTTCTCTTTAACGATGTTGTTACACTGGGTTTTCATTTTTTTTAAAAAGGACAAAAAAAAAAAAGCCTAACAGTACAGGAAAACACACCGTGGGAACAGAGTCAAGCACACAGATGTTTTGCGTAAGCTGCATTTTCAGAGACATCTGCCTTTGTGCAAGACTTGAAAAAGTAAAGCTGTTGTCAACAAGTTCTCCAAAGTGAGGGGTGGGGCCTGAGAGAAAGTGAGCTGTGAAGAAACCAACAATTAGAACCCTGAGGGCTGAGAAACACATAGTTTCTTAGACTAAGTTCCTCATTTATGAGCCACCTCTCTGCCCAAAATGCTTTGCCATCAGCAATGTCTCCTACTGAAACAAAGAGGACTTAAGCTGCCCATGTCTCTACTCAAGTGACTGAGGTTCTCTGTTAGTGCCACTCAGCTCTTTGCAGTGGTTGCCTAACTCTGTGGTAGGAGAGATAAGGCAGAGTCTCCTATGTAAAAATCTGAGCGGGAAGCAAGATGCCCCACTCCTCCTTTCTTGTTCCAACTCCAAATAAAAACACTTATTATGTATGAAAAAATTCATGTAAAAGCAAAGACAATAAATACGTTCATCTGTTCTACTGCCTTGCTTTCGTGTAAGTTAAACTTTATTCTGTTTAGTGAGATGAATACTCCTAGGTCTGCAGCGTTTGTTTTTTCGTGCCAGGCAACGAAAGGAGAGTGCATTTGCACTTGCTTTACGTACTGCCCAGTCTAA